>NC_069361.1:29482500-30732500 GCF_021730395.1 Mercenaria mercenaria | reverse complement strand
GTTTGGGTGCTTTTTGTCACTTTTCAAGAGCTTCTAAGTAACACGTATTGAGCAATTGTTATACCCCTTTATAACAGTAAAAGCCATTGCAGAATATGTTAACTCCGTTTCTGTTACGATACCCATCACGATTTATATATAAAGTTGTAATGTGTTTTTAAAGAAACCAGGGAAGCCGGGACCACTTCTTAGAAAAAAACAAAACAAGGGCTGCAGTCAAATGACAACAATATATCCTGCCGATGTCATTTGAAAAAAGGGCCATAACTCCGGAACGGGTTGAGCAAATCCAAGATTTGTTTCTTCCCCCACAACTAAGCATTAATAGTAATAATTCCTGAAAGTTTGAATCGATTCAACCCTATAATGAATGGATAATGAATGAGGAGTTGCGGTCACAAAAATTTGCAATATATATATATATATATAAGAAAAAAGTAACAAAGGGCCATAACTCCCGAACAGGCGGAGCAAATCCATTTTTTCTCTTCCTGCACAACTGAGCATCAGTAGTAGTAATCCCTGAAAGTTTGAATCAATTCCGTCCAGTAATGAATGAGGAGTTGCGGTCAAAAAAATGTTGCACGGACGCATGCACGGACGCACGCACGGACGGGTGCCATTACCATATTCTCCTCCGATGCCTATCGGTGGGGGATAATTATATTGTAAATGTACCTTAGACGGGTTAGGGTTAGGGTTTGGGTTAGGGGGTCGTTATTCTATAGGGGTCACAATTCTATGTGAGGGTCACTTTTCTACGTGTTGGGGAGTCATAATATTATGACCGGGGAGTCACTATTCTACATAAAATATAATATATAATATATATATATATATATAAAATATATATAAAATAATGACCGGGGGGTCATTATTCTATGGGGGTCAGTTTACAACGTTACACCGGCAATAAATGTTTGTTCCGATGGCCTAAAATAAAAATGAATACTCTATGTTATCGTCCTAGGTGAGGTGAGCAAAACTATATTTATGCTCACTTAATCGTATTCATTAAATACATTGATGATTTCTTTTGTGATACAACTCATTTAAATGGGTCAACCGTGTTGTTGTACTTATAAAACAGACTGGCCTTGTTTATAGATTGATCAGGGTTACGATATGTATTGTATTTTGCCATCGAAATTATATTAAATATATTATTATACTAAATTTTATTTCTATAAAATGCTTCTTCCCCTTCCTTTTGGATCCGTCCATGTTTACAAACACGTTTATTTTATGGACTGTACATGAACTGCTCGTGGTGTAATAAACGTCTTACAAAACCGCGCCCGCATTTAAAAAATATATGTTATTTATTACATGTTCATGTCGATTTCAAAGTCATGAACAACATTTGCTCAAAATTGCCCGACCTTTATCAAATTAAAAGTATTTTTTCAAAACAAATTGTATTGACTTTTTATTATTTTCAAAAGTAGGAAATTCTATTATTTTTTTTTATTGAAACCCTTAATAGCAACAATATTAAACAGTATCCCGTTATTTTGGTATGGAAGAAAACGATATTTGTAGTCAGATAATTCTTTTTGCCTCATCGACATTCAATACATTACTATGTAAGTTCAGGTAACCTAAAAAGCACGACTGTTTATCCTACATTTCTAATTTCTTTTAAAGAATATGCGAAGCACAGAATACAGCCTGTGCCCAACATCAGCTAATGGATTGTAAATTTCAACATAAGTGTTGAAAATGCGCTCAAATATAACAGTATTTTTTTTTTAATTTGTGAATAAAACAACAAATGAATGTCCTCTTGAAATAAAGCATTTAAAGTGGTGCTGCAAATGTGCACATCTGTACTAAATTTACATTCTTAGAGCACAAAACAATTCTTTGGACTTGACCTGGTAATACCAGAGGTAGAGCATGCTATTTTGTCGACACATCTATGCCGGGGATTGAGCACGCTATAGAGTTGACACATTCATGCCTTGGGTTGAGCATGTCTTAAAGTTTACACAGCCATGCCGGGTTTTGGGCATGCTATTAAGTTTACACAGCCATGCCGGGGGTTTAGCATGCTTAAAGTGTACACAGCTATGCCGGGGTTAGAGCACGCTATAAAATTTACACCGCCATATATGGGTTTGAGCATGCTTTAAGGTTTACACAGCCATGCCGGGGGTTGAGCACGCTATAAACTTTACACAGCTAAGCCGGGGATTGAGCATGCTAAAAAGTTTACACAGCCATGCCGGGGGTTGAGCATGCTATAAAGTTTACACAGCCATGCCGTAATTTGAGCTTGCTATAAAGTTTACACAGCCACGCCGGGGCTTGAGCCTGCTATAAAGTTTACACAGCCATGCCGTAATTTGAGCCTGCTAAAAGGTTTACACAACCATGTCGGGGATTGAGCCTGCTATAAAGTTTACACAGCCATGCCGTAATTTGTTTCTGCTATAAAGTTTACACAGCCATACCAGGGGTTGAGCCTGCTAAAAAGTTTACACAGCCATGCCGGGGGTTGAGTCTGCTATAAAGTTTACACAGCCATGCCGGTGCTATAGCATGGTATAAAGTTTACACAGCCATGGCGTAATTTAGCCTGCTATAAAGTTTACACACCCATGCCGGGGGTTGAGCCTGCTATAAAGTTAACATAGCCATGCCGGGGGTTGAGCCTGCTATACAGTTTACACAGCCATGCCGGGAGTTGAGCCTGCTATAAAGTTTACACACAGCCATGCCGGGGGTTGAGCCTGCTATCAAGTTTACACAGCCATGCCGGGGCTATAGCATGGTATAAAGTTTACACAGCCATGCCGATATTAGAACCTGCTATAAAGTTTACACAGCCATGCCAGGGTTTGAGCATGCTATAAAGTTTACACAGCCATGCCGGGGGTTTAGTATGCTATAAATTTTACACAGCCATGGCGGATATTGAGCATGCTTTAAAGTGTACACAGCCATGCCTTGGGCTGGGCATGCTTTAACGTGTACAAAGCCATGCTGGGGGTTGAGCATGCTCTAAAGTTTACACAGCCATGTCGGGGGTTGAACATGCTATAAAGTTTACACATCCATGCCGGGGTTTGAGCACGCTATAAGGTTTACACAGCTATGCCTAGTGTTAAGCATGCTTAAAATTCTACACAGCCATGACGAGGGTTGAGCATGCCTTAACGTTTAAAAAGTCATACCAGGGTTTAGCATGCTTTAAAGTTTACATAGTCATGCCGGGGGTTAAGATGGTTATTGAGTATATACAGCAATGTGTAGGATTTAGCATGTGCTGTGTTATATTTAATCTTTAAGCGTGTTTAATGTGTTATTGAATTTACATTGTCTCGCTTAGGTTTGAGCGTGCGGTCACCTTTATTCAGTCATGCTGCCAAGGAATGTGCGTGTTATGGAGTTACAAAGGCATGCTGAGGGTTTTGTGTTTAAAACAACTGCTATAAACTTTAAACAACTATACCACATGTTAAGCTTGCTATGTAAGTTACATCACAGGAGAGCTAAACGTGCTTACATGAAGCAGACAGAGGGCTGAGCGTGCTTAATAGTTTACAGTCAGACCAAGGCTGTTAACCTGTTTTGTGTTTACGCATGCAGCAAGGCAAGAAATGATACACACTCAAAGATTACAGACTTGCTGGTTGAGATATATTTCATTGAAAACAATCAATTTCAAGTATCAAGTGGAGACTAGTAAACGATACATGTACAGAATATGTGGAAAAACGTTGAGAGACATATACAGCGAAAATTGCAGACCATAAGCTTAAGCAGGCTAGTGTGGAATACGTAAATTCAACTACAGTGCTACTAGATTCACTTTCTACTTATGCGTTGTTTATCAATTCCTGATACGTTCAATATTTTCTCAACTAAATCATAGGTATGTAGTATCACCAGCACTTACCTGATACCAAATGTAGTTTGTAGCAACGTGACCATACCAGAGACGAAGAAAACAGTACCGAGAATTTCACTGAGGGCAACATAGTCACTTTCCAAACAAAGAAACTTGCAGAGAAGTATTGGCAGTGATATAAGACTTCCTGATGCAGTCAGAAAGTGCTGAAAAATAAAGATTTAGGGTGGTGTTTAATAGAAAATGCATTATATCGATAAACCCAAAAAAGTTAATTTATAGAAATTTATGATAAAAGTTTATACTGATGATTAGTACTGTTTTAGTAATTTTCTGGGCAGACATACTGATTTGTTTTCGCCGTCTGTCAATCCACATTTAGTTTGCCTGAACGTCATCTCCAAAACCACTGGCCACATTTCAGTAATATTTCACAGGGGCGTTTGGTATCAGACTTGATCGTCAACAAGTACCGCTTGGATTTTTATTGCGGAGTTAGGATTCATTGAAGGTAATATTCTGATACAATTTATTCAGACAATTTCTTTTAAACTATGCTTGGAATTGAATGAAACTACGTAGGAATGATCACTACATAGCTAAGATGTAGGGTTTCTACGAGTGTTTTGGTTGAATGATTTTCGCTGGGTTATGGGCCGTTTATTCTTCAAAGCAGTACTTGTTACGGTATAAGGTGCAGATGAGAATATTATAATAACAGTTGCTAATTCATATACAAAAACTCCGTATTGATAAATTTTCTTTTTATGTTTACATTTACCTCAACACTCGATTTCCAAAAATCCTTGTCATATTAAATTTATAGAGAATCATGCGTTTTTTCAGGAAAAACCATCTAGTTTATATTAACTATATTAGATTTGGTTACAGTGTCAAAATATTAATCGCGATGCAAACGAGAATTCTTAATAATGTTTATAAAATGCATGAGAAAAAATAAATGACTTCAGATAAGGTCTTAGCTTTTTCTTTCACAGCGATCAATTTGAATCTTCTTTAATTTGAAGACACTCAGCCATGAAAACGCTTTAGATTTGAGCCGCACCGTGAGAAAACCAACAAAGTGCGTTTGCGACCAGAATGGATCCAGACCAGCCTGCGCATCCGCGCAGTCTGGTCAGGATCCATGCTGTTCGCTTTCAAAGCCTATTGCAATTAGAGAAACCGTTAGCGAACAGCATGGATCCTGACCAGACTGCGCGGATGCGCAGTTGGTCTGGATCCATGCTGGTCGCAAACGCACTATGTTGGTTTTCTCATGGTGCGGCTCATTTGTAATTAAGATTCACAGTAACAAATCTATGAAAACTGTAAACCTCGGTATGTTTTACTGATTTTTTGTTCAATTGATGCTCATTGCCAATACAAATTTGCATTTGAAAGCATTCTTTTCATCTAGAAAGAGGACGTGCTGAAAGGTATCTCAGGGTTACTGATGAGAAATATAGACTTTTTCTTTTCAAATTTGAGAATAGTTTTTGAATCAATATTGCAATTAAGCAGAGTCTACATTTGTTAAATTCAACAGAAACAGATAACAGCCGTCTTTACAAGGAATATTACGAAAGTTTATCTTAAAGACAAAAAAAATCTGTCTCTTCAAAGATGGTTTTAAAAATTAATTAAAGGTTAAAAGGAGTGCAAATCAAAGCGGTTCATTACTCTACAAACAGTGCATGAACTGTTGCAAATTAATCTGACTGATTATGGCTATGAACGAAAATAAATATCGTAATATTTAGTGTGAATGACGTGTATTATTGGTTACATAATTTGGTAAAAATAACTAGAATAGTTTAACACAGCTTTAAAAGAAATCGGAATATCCAATTGCTTTCAAACTGATCATGGAAATGGACTTCATCGTAGATTTAAGCTCTTACTTTAGTAAAATATGTGATACTGATAGATTCCACAAACGGTTAAACAGTATTGTAAACGATATCCGAAATATGAAAACGTTTTGGGACAGAAACTGAGTTCATTGCGTCAGCTTTCATAGCCAATTTTACATTGTAGCCTCCCTTGATTATCTGGCAATGCGTGCAAGACCACAGGATTAACGTTTTTCGGTTATCTGCTACCTGGTGAATATCGATATTTGGTCAGACAAGGGTCATTGTTTATTGGAAAGTCAGTCTACCTTACAAGTGTATCAATTAGTGAGAAGTGGAAACAGTGTATTATAGTTAATAAAATTAATGTGTTAACTTTAAAAGTTTTACCTATTTTGGCATTTTTATATGAAGTAAAATATTTTTTGATCAAACATAATAAAATAATAAAAAACTTATTTTAGAATACGTTACAAATTTCATTCTGCTTTTAGGGGAAAAAAAGCAAGTTTTTTTCAAGTTCTGTCTGGAGAAGTGCACAGAAAAATTCATTAAAAAATATATAAAAAGTTTTAGATGAAAAAAAAAACCAACAGAAAAAAAAACAACCAAGATTAAACAAAAACATATTATAATCGACCATCAGTATACTAACACATGTAATAGGTCTAGCTATGTAATACGCATTTCACAAACCCACTGAATTGCCAGAAAAAGTTTTTTTGCTAAAACATGCCTGATTTAAATTGATCAGGGAAGCGTTAAGATCATGCTAAATTTCATTTAAAAAAAAAAAAAACCATTAAAATCTTCATACTTTGTAGTTTGTGCACATATGTGGATACATTTTGTACTAAAATTATAAAAGTACGAAATTGCTATTTAAAAAATAGTTATTTATGAAAATGGCTCTTTTCCTTCTGTTTTATATTGTGGGAATAGGGAGTGATAGTATCAATTTTATAACGAGTAGGGAAGCATTAAGATGCTATTAAATGACAAAACTTTTTACATCATTATAATAATGAAAGATTAAAGTTTGTGCTCATATGTGGATAAATTATGTGGCATAAAAAATTAAAAAAGTTATTACAAATTAAAAAATCATTTCCTATATATCTCTATATTAGCAAAATCAATCGGATCGAGAAATCGATAACGCCGATAGCGTATTTTCAAGGGAGACAATTTCATCGATAAGCCAGCGATCTGGCTATGAAAGCTGGCAATGATAAGAACAGTCATTTTGAATAAATATCCGAAAGAATGGCTTCGGTGGAAAACTTCTACAGATGTCTGGTAATGCTGCAAATAATAGATCAAATGAAATTTCGATAATAGAAAAAAGAAATCAGTGAAAACACCAACATTTTAGATTGGAGATATTGTCCTTAAAGAAATCAGAAAAACAGGAAATTGTCAAATTCATTATTGCGGCTGGTAAAGTGCTTGACAATAATTTAACAAAACACTTTTAAAATCAGATACAAGTCTGGTGAATGTCAAAAAGTCAAATGGCACAGCGTGTCTAAACTAGCATCCAAGTGGCCAGCGGAAAGCAAAATAGGAGTAACTATTCCCATATCAAAACTTCCGACAAACAGTTTCATGTTTTACTATAAAATTCCGTTCATTCCACCGGGTTATGGTAGCTTCCATTTTATGCTTGATATTATTGCAATTATTACTTTACATATATTTATAAATAACTGAATATAACAGATGAAATGTTCCACTGCTTTTAATTGCTATTTTCAGGTGACGTTCCTTTGCAATGTTTGTATGTATTAAAATGTTGATTTACATGTATATATACATAAATTGATTTCGTCATACTTGTTTTCAATGTTGATATGCAGCCAACTATTGTATCAACAAGGTCTTTGTTCAACCATGTTCTTTTATTTTACCAGTTCTTTGTATATGTTTTGTTGTAAATTTCAAATAGAACATGCAATTCTCAATATGATTTCAACATCAAATCAATATGCTGTATATGATCATTAAAATTTTCTATTTTTATTATAACGTTGTAACGTATAAGGGCATGTGCCGTGTATGAACATAAAAATACACTAATAAATTTGGTGTGCAGCTTAAGTTATGTCTTTTGCTTTGATCCAAGAATCCATAAAATGAAGACCCCTCAGTCATGAACAGATAAATAGTATTCATGCCATCTTAACTTTATGGATACCACGGATAAGGCTTGTATTGTACAAGATGGTGGATATATACAAGGGTCATTTAAGAATAACTGAGAGCACTTCTATAAAACTTTAAGTGTACAACATTAGCTGATAGGTCAGTAAGTGTCAGAGACGATATCCTAAAGTACAACAAATGTAACCATAGAATACGACAACGTTCCCTTGCAATGGAAATACATTAAGTTTGTCTAGGTATAAGTACCGCACAGTATTATGGCGCTTTTATTTTTAGCATCATGTAAATAAATAATCAGTTTTTTAGCAAAAGAAAATATATTGGAAATATTAAAGATTAATAGTTGGTTCGATGGCGCAGTAGGTTGAGCGGATAGGCATGTAGACATTTTGTAGTGTAGTTTTGATGGTTCGAACCTTGCATCTGCCATTTCTTGTTTCTTTTCTTTTTTCATTTAATTTATATACTTTGTGTAAGTTTGTTTTTCTCTGGTTTCTAATTTATTCATGAAAGCCTTAAAAATACGAGGGTGGGATCAAAAGTAATGCAACCAATGGTGTTAAATGACAGCTAAAGGTTGGATTAAGAAAATCTTTATTTCAAACCTTCAAAGAAATCTCCTTTGACAGATACACAACGTATCAATCTTTTAATCAAATCCTTAAAAGCTTTCTGATAGTCTTTCAGGTATATCACTAAGGAGGTTAAATATGGCGGCCCCCAACTTTTGGCGGGATGTATATTTTCTGCCTGCAAGCTTTTCCTTGAGACGAGGGAAAAGGAAAAAGTCACAGAGGGGTGTAGATCCGGAGAATAGTGTGGGTGTTCTAGAACATATACTCACTGTTCATTCAAAAAAGACGTCACAATCCCAGCCTTGTGACTCGAGGCATTGTCATGTAACAAATGGATGCCTCGGATACCCGTCTTTGGTCGACGTTTCTGAAAATACTTGAGAAGCTTTTTAAGAACTTTTTTCTTATAAAACTTGGCATTTATTGACTTGCCTTTAAGTACAGGAACCTGGATGGCGAGACCTTTAGTAGTGAAATATATGGCAAACATAACCTTTTTCACACTTGCAATCCTTTTGGTATCTTTGGTGAGCCATACTCTGTTACTAATTTTTCGATGCGGTTCGAAGAAATGTATCCAAGACTCATCACCTGTTACTACATTCATAAATGCTTGGAAACTTTTTCAAAAGCTTGCGCGCCATCTTAACGCGCGTGCGTTTTAGCTCATCAGTGAGCAAATGCGGGACCCACCTAGCACTTTTCTTCTTCAGTTTCAAAATATTTCGCAGAATGCGCAACACAGATGCTTTTGAAATGCCAACCATGTCCGCAATCTGCTGAGACGTATATCTTGCGTCAGAAAGTACTATTTGTTTGATTTTTTCAACAATCCTTGGACTACTTGCAGACGTTGGTCGACCAGTTTTAGGCGCATTTTTGACAGACTCCACGCCTGCACAAAATTTCCTAACCCAACTGCAAACTGTGGAAAAGGACATTTCATTTCTACCATAAACAGCACATATGTCAGCATAAATGTCCTTTGAACCTCTTCCGAGTGAAGCGCAAGTCTTAATGTAAGACCTAATTTCGTTCGCATTTTTAACACTATTTTGCCTAACCGCCTACGAGTAGGGTTTGTGCAAATGTGAATTGTGACTGAGATATTGTGTCTACATGTATAGTTTATACGTCGATTGAAAGCTATTACAACGGGAAACACGTGCAAGGCGTGAATTTTGTACTGGCGCTAAAATAGCGGTTGTCTACTTTTGATCCCACCCTCGTATTAGATCATATTAAACATGAAGCTTATTTAAACATGATTACGTGTTAACAGTGACATACATAAGTTAGTGAAAAAGAAAGTACTAGATTAACAAACTAATGTTGGCTTCGTTGAATCGTATTGAAAAAAAAATGAAATTAAATATAGATTTCAAGATTAATTTTACGGGTGCGGGAATTGAACTCTCGACGAAAAAGTACAAGACGGATACCACTACCGAAGCAATGTCAATTTGAGATACTAATCCATATCGTCTATGCGCGATTTACCTAAACTGGTAAATAATACGGTCGACTGCGTTGTTTACAAATATCAAATTATCGTTAGGCCGCTAGGTATGATACCCGAGGTCCGGAGTTCAATACTAGATTGAAGTAAACTTTTTTTTACATTTTTTCACCATAGATACACTACCGGTTTTTCTTCGGGCGCAGCATTTACGGAAAATGAAGGCATTCATGGACCTTGGACGCCCAAGGTCCATGAATGCCTTCATTTTCCCAAGGTCCATGAATGCCTTCATTTCCCGTAAATACTGCGCCCGAAGAAAAACAGTTCCTAAAGTACTCGCCTTAAATGATGCTCGACGCCAAGATAATTTATTTATTCTTTAAGCACGTCCGCTAAGCGTTTGGCTGTTGGAATCCCGTGTGTGCTGTATAACCGTATTATTTTCAAAGCCAGTGGAAAAACCGGCAGTGTATCTATGGTGAAAAAAGGTAAAAAAAAGTTTACTTCAATCCAGTATCGAACTCCGGACCTCGGGTATCATACCTAGCGGCCTAACGAATTGCGCTAATACAGGCGCTTTGAAATATAAACAAAACAATAGCATAAATTTAAGTTTATACATGTAATGTTTACTTCGCAAATAGTAATTCCTCGTTGGCCAAGCGGTAGTGGTATAAACGGACGGAACGTTTGTGCACGCAGCACATACGGCTTTGAAATGCTGGCAGTCGGAAGATGTTGTTCTCACTGTTCCATTTAATAAGGGCGATAGACTCATCATTGTACATATGCCAGATCTGAAGCTCGTTTTCAATCGAAATCACGCACCGGAGATTACCATGATGAAATGAAGTAAGAAAATTTTCTGAAATGGTTATTGAAACAACTCATACCAAGACTGAAAATCAAACTGAAATAAAACAAAAATAAAGTTTGACTACAAAAAAAAAATCCTTAGAAAATAATCGAGTGTCCAACTCGTGCTATTGATATGTTTCGCACTGCATTTGCAAACCGACAGCTTAGCCACCTGAGCTATTTCACCATTTAAATAAATGTTCAGTTTTATTCGACAAGTATCATAAGAATGCCTATCTAGTTTACCGTGATAACTGACCAACCTAAATTATCTTTATTAGACTCGCCTGAATTTTTCGCGCCATTTTATTATCGTTCGCCGACTGTACTGTGCGATACCTATAACATCAAAACAAACAATGCGAGCACGTGAAAGTATTACAAATGGACTGACATATTAAACGCACACCGTTAACAATAACTCTAGATAGAAACAGTTTTGTTGAATCATAATATAATTTCTACATAGTGGGAGGGGAATGGAGTTTAGTATACTTACCCAGTTATCGTCGTAAAAATATTCTACAAATGCACACAGACATTTTCGTTTTTAATAATCGTTTATACAGGTGTCAACTGGATATCTCTTACCATGTACACATTGTAACACAATGGCTTGCACTGGTTGCAAATAAAAAACGTTTAAATAAGCTCAAACAGTTTTGATGTTCTATATGTGGTTAGCAACTAGCAACCATATCCATTTACTGTCGGTCTTAAACGCTAGTGTGATATCTGATTGATAACATAATGTTCTTGACTGACCCTTGCATTTCAAAATGGGGTGTGTGGTTTTTATTTACAAAGTAACGTTAATATCACTTTATATCGTAAGAGAGTCTGTACCCGTCCTTTGGACTGACGACTATATCTCCATTTCTGTCACGACGATGACGAAGCAAAATGTACTAGTGTATTGTAAGGAAATAAAGAAACTGCATTTTGCGCAGTCAACATTAAGATTGATCTCCTTCCATTATAGCCCGGCTTATAAGTCGTTTGATCTTGCACTTTTTAGTAGAGACAAGCCATGAACATAAAATGATTGAAGTTTATGTCAAATAGAAATCTGGATATGGAACACTGACTTTTCGCACCTTCTTTTGTCAGGGGCAGACAACTCATATAAAGCATATTTTCAGCAAATTTCTTTTTAAATCGTCATATTTTGCTCAATTTTTAATAAAACTTTAAGATTTTTGTGATTTAAGTGTTTTGTGTTAGTATCTTTCTATTTACAGTGTTAAAACATGTTTACTCTCAAGTTTATTCATGCGCAACGACTTCCGTTATTTTGATAAAAATGTTCTTAGTAGTTATATTTTTTAATGAATCCTGACAAATTTGTTATATAATTTATCTTTATAGGAATGCAAGATTGAAATAATGTAAATAAATAATATATTTCAGAAAAAAGACAAAAATATTCATTGTGGTTTATATACAGCTATCGTTCCTTCTTTTCTATCAAAATTACCGTAAAATGTTTGTAATATATTATTCATTTTTCAGTACAAAACCCTTAAAACAACACTTATTACACTTTTGTGACAGAATCCGCGATCGAATATATCATTTTCCTGAAATAAAAAATAAGTTAACGCAATTAAAAGTGAGGTAATCGGTAAATGGAAATATAGTGTGCGTATTTCTCGCATTAATGGTAAATCGCCATGAATGATTCCACTTAATTATTCTTTTTGAGACCACGAACCATTTAATCTAAATACATAAGTGCCTGGATACTTGTTACTAACCAATATTATAACACATTAATCACGGTAATAAATAAATTGCACATTCTGACATAGCTGGACTTGGTTGCAAGTTAAACAAAGAAGAAAGTAGTCAATCTTTATATATTTAAGAAATAAGGAATAATATCACGGGGGCGTAGCTCGAGTGACATAATAATACGCATCAGAACGACAAACAATGAGGAGCATATCACTAAATTAGATATATTATTTCGTAATAATTGTGACGTCAGGAAAATGTATTTATGTGAAAAAATACACAATATTCAGCTAGGAAAATGAATTTGGTTGTGTTATAATCTGCTATAAGCAACGGTTGAAGCGCGGACCGGTAAGACAGCATTATGCAGTCCATTACGACGTCAAATGGTGGCATGACGTCCGGTTTATTACTACTTGGATAAATAAAGCCCAGCAATATTTTATCATAAAATTTCAATGACCATGTAAGAATTAAAATAAAGAAAGCCGTCGAGTGTTTTTTCACCTGATTTGTCACGGTTCAGAGCTCAGATGCGCAGGAATTGAACCAAATGTTTTAATATATCTAATTAAAATGCGATATTTTTAACAACGTGATTTATATAAAGGCATGGGAGTGATATTTTAAGTGAAATGTTTCTATAAATCTAACAAAGCTGTTTTACTCTTTGTAACGGCATGATGTGTGTATCATTCTGTATATTTTTGCAAATTAACGTAATAAAAGATATACGCAAATGAATAGTACTAAGTCGATTTATTGGTTACATTAATTGAACTGCATTTGTATCTGACATATGAATATTTTTAGATTGAAAGAAAATTGACATCAGAACATAATTTAACCACACATAGCATGAAAAAGTCTTACAGAGTTGTTATTGATTTATCATCCTAAATGTCTATGGCCATAGTTTAAAATAAAAATCAGCTAAATATTCGTGTTTTAAATGTTAAGAGGTGTGTATTTCGAACGCATCAATGTAGTACAAAAGTCATACCAAAATGGAAACTGCTAATTTGCTATTTATATCATATAAGTACATTTTTTATTTGTCTTTCTTTAACATTGTTTACACTGATTCAGTTTTGCATTTTACTTAAACTGTTCTTCAACTTACGGCATATATTTATACTAGCATGCATCATCATGAGAGTGTCTTATGACTAATGTCCAGTCTTTCCTACACTACAACAACAACAAACAACAGAATAAATTGCATGACCAGACGGGATACGTTTATTTTGAAGAGCAAACGAGTAGCCGGAATACAAACACAATCAATGAAAATTCAAATCATCATACATGAAATACGTACTTTTTCTGTTTGCTAATTTGAAAAATATATATTTGGCCATGCTTAGGTAGTACCATACATCATGCGTAAAACGTCAATGATCACTATAATTTTAATTAATTTTCAGACAGGACAAAAAGCCTCAAACTGCCCTAAGACAGAGCCAAAACTGAAAAATATAAAAATGCGCGATTCGACTCGCCCAGAAAAAAACAGAGATAAAATTTTTTATAAAAAACTCTGGAAACCTGTGTCCGTTTGTCAATGTCGTAACGCTATAATGTTGGACCACATTTTTCATGAATATAATGACTTATGGTACTATTTCGAAAATCAAAATATCGAATGTATATTACAAACAAATCAAAAAAATATTTATAAACAAATGAACATGTATCATACCAAAACGTCATCGCGTTTTTTTGTTTTTTTTTTTTAATCGTTATATAATTCTGATTGTAAACAAAAAGAAAATCGAGATGTGAACAGCTCTGAAACGTCTGGTAGAATGACCAATACACGATATAACTTAAACATTCAATAATTCATTACACGCACGAAAAACCCGTGAACAGCTTAACTTACTTATCACTGTAGTGTATACGAACCGTAAAGACAAACGTTTTACGCTATTCTAAACGAAACGCGTAAAACTAGAAGTCTTTCCTACACTACAACAACAACAAAAAACAGAATAAATTGCATGACCAGACGGGATACGTAGAAACATTAACAAAAGAACGGGCTGGAGTTGCAAAAAATCATAAAAATTGCAAAACAAACTAATGGAGATCGCGCTCCAGCGACAGAAATTTTTACAAGCCTAACTGCTTTGTGACTTCTAACCGGCAGTCTAACGAATCGGCCAAATAGCCATCTTTGCTTCTGTCACCCTTCCATCTGCCATGACGCTTCCAGCATCTATCTCCGACGCCAGCGTTAGCAGCAGCTGTAGCGCCGCCCGATCTGAGAGAATGCAATCCAAAGTCAACATTACCTGCGATTTCACGTAATCTCGAAACTAACGTTTCCCTAGCTCTCGTATAACTAAGCGGCTTATCTTTATAAATCAGTTTTGAAATGCCGCGCGATCTAAAACAAGGTTTAAACAGAAAATGAGAATGAGTTGTAGATAAACCGGATATTTCAAAATAACGTTTGAGCATCAGGTATGGACACCTTTAACAACAACTACGTCACTTCCGTGCCTGTATTGATCAGTCTTACTTTTACAAATGTGAATAGAAAAATGATCATCATAAAAAGTAATGTCATTACAATGTAAATTTCGTATTTCATCGTACCGCAAAAAAGCAGAAAATCCTAATAATATCATACACAAGTCTCTTATTATCAATACATCATTGCTATTTGCATATTTAGAACACAAATCTATTAACAGTTCCGAAGTTACTGGCTGTTTCTTATTCACAGGTTTAGATAAATTCCGTTTAGCTGTATCTAATAAGTTTGTCACAAATGAGTTTTTTGTAGGATCCGGAAAGTTATTTAATGAATGAGCCCATTTAATTCCGTATACAGTTGCAGATATCACGTGATCAGAATATCCTTTATTCATCAAGTCTGTTAAATACAAAGCTACACATACAGGTGATGCTGGTAATGCATGGTCACCTTTAGAAGTTATGAAAGTTTCCCATTTTTTAAAATATGAAAAATACTTGTTTACAGTATTGTCACTTTTCGAATCGACCAGGGTATCCGCCATTTGTGATGCAAGATTCTTCAGCACTGGATCACTGATTCCGGCACTCGTCAGCTCATCATGTATGTCTCAAGCCTGAATAAAATATAATAATAATGTACTCAAATGTTCTCAAATCTGAAAGCAACAAGGCTAAATTTTAAGGATTTGCCGTCAAAGACACCGTTTCTCCCTCTTCCTCGTTTTGTCAATATGCCAGGCTGAAACAGGAAAAAATCAGATATAAAATCAGCTTGTTTTATACCGTCAGGAAACAGTACAGGCCAATACGGAGCAGAACGCCAAGCTGGAACAACAAGCGTACAAGTGCATTTCTCTTTTCTGATTTTATTCAGAGTAGCGAGTATCAACCTCGATGGTGGGACTAGCCAGTTATTTTCACCACTCCATGTGTGTGCAAATGCATCCACTCCTGCTGTACCAGGACACCAGAACCTAGAATTGAATTTCATGCATTTTCTGTTGTAATCATACGCAAAACGATCAAACGAATGTGAGCCCCATTTAACATCAAGTATATCATACACCCAGTCAACGACTGACCAATCGTCACTGTCTGAACATCTACTTAGAAAATCGGCCTCAGAGTTACATGCCCTTGGTATCCAATGAGACACTACTGATATGTCATGCTTGTTGCAATAATAATAAATTTGAACTGAAATATCATGCAATTGTGGCTTTTTGCTACCGATATTCAAAATTGAGCACACATTTTTGTTGTCAGAATTCACAGTAACTCTACGATTTTCTAACGAAGGTACAGTGGAAAACAGAGACTTCGTACAGCTTCAAGCTCACGCCAGGTGGAGCTTAATCTCTTCTCTGATTCGGACCATGAACCTACGACCTGATTATCGTCAAAACCTTCAATAAAACTACCAAACCCAGATCCACTGGCGTCAACAAAGACGTTTGAATTATCATTTCCGTCAACAGAGACGTTTGTGTTAATAACACTTTGAGTTTGTTCAAACTGACAAATATTCAATTTTTCTAAATTTTCTTTCCAAAATAACAGTTCACCGAGTGCATCCGAACACACTCTGACCAGGGCATTCCAGCTTGCCCTAGTTTGAACAGCCTGATAAAGTGATCTCGACTTCAATCGGACAACGGTGCCAAATACACACTGCATTGATAATAAATGACCTATTATACATGCTATTTTTCGAACAGGTATTAATACATGACCGCTGCTAATTTTTGAAACAAGTTCATCTATTAGTTTTTTAGCTCTGTCCAGTCACTCAATTGTAACACTCAAAATACCCAGTTCCATGTCCCAGTTATAACCTAGCCAAACTAAACGTAGACAAGGTTGCCAGTTGCATTTTTCTTCGGCTAGCAGAAACCCGAAATTTATCAAACCTTGTCTCACAAAGACGCTATCTCTTAAAGCGCATTCATAAGAGTTTGCATCGCCTAATCCGTCATCTAAAAATAACACCACCTTTAGCCCCAAACTGCGCCATTTGTCTACAAGTACCTTTAAAACTTTTGTAAAAATATAACCAGCTGTAGAAATACCAAATGGTAAAACGTTAAAAACAAAATATCTTTTCTGACTGTTTTCGGACCATGAAAAACCAAGATAAGTACGGTGTGCAAAATGTATCATAATGTGGTGGTAAGCTCCTTTGATATCAAAGGAGAAGATAAAATCGCCTTTTTCGAAAATTTGCCTGGCGACGGACTGATCCTCAAAACAACATTTGTATTTATATAAATCCAAATTTATATGCCTGCAGTCAAGAACTAGTCTAGGCTTTCCTACACGATTAATAGCAACTGTCAATGGGTTCACCACTTCCGGAGCAGACTGTACCTCGGAAATACACCCTTTGGCTAACAATATTTTTATCTCAGAAGACACAAACTCTAGATTATCTAAAGCAGACTTGTTATTTCTGATTTCAACAGATGAGGGCATGGTTTTAAATGGCAATTTGTACCCCTGAGCAATAACGTCTAGAATATACTCATTTTTACATGTCTTTTCCCAGTGTGCTAAATTATTCTTCAACCTTCCAACCGAACTTGTTATTTCTCTGTTGCTTACCGGACAAGCCACAGACTCGGGCTCAGAGCCCACACTTTTACAACAGTTTGAAAACGCTATACGCTTTTTAACAGTATCTGTGCATTTCATACAAAAAAAGTTACTTATCTGATTAGCATTCCCAGTCTCCGTGCTCTCCACAATGACTTTGCAATCTGCTCGCCAATGACCAGGCTTGCCGCACCTGAAACAGGAACCAGGTTTCCTCGAGCTATTCCATGTTTGCCTGTTCTGTTGTGTAGACTGCCCCGCAGCTGGTGTGCGTTGTACTTCTGGATACGGAAAAAAACGTCTAGACCTGATGCGACGCTCCTGTCTAACTTTTCTATCAGCCTGAATTTGCGCACGTTGAATCTTCTTTTCATCTTCTTCGTTTTCAGCCAACGGGTGCGTCTCGTACTCCTGAACGACTTTCCAGCCATGTTCAGAGGAGTCTGCCAGCTTTATGCATTTCTGTCTATAATTTAAAATGTCAATACCTTCGACAACTTTTTGACGAGCATTCTCAGCAGCTTCTACCGAAGAATCTCTAGCAGCTTCTTGGATGTAGCCGTCAGCTTGGTGTAATTTATCTAGCACTCTGGCGTTCACCTTGTATTGCTGTTCATGCCCTTTCTTCTTAAAAGTGTAACTACCAGCAGCTGCCAGGTTTTCCTGAATTGCAACGATATGCGACTGCGAAAGCTCTCGCTGTGTAGAATTCATGCGTTGTTCAAAAGTCTGAAACTTCGAATCAATTAGTGCCTCCATCCGAGAAAGAAGTTCGTTTTCCCTGGACATATTTTCCGGCTACCACGTGTTCTAAAATTGCTAATAAAATCGAGATGTGAACAGCTCTGAAACGTCTGGTAGAATGACCAATACACGATATAACTTAAACATTTAATAATTCATTACACGCACGAAAAACCCGTGAACAGTTTAACTTACTTATCACTGTAGTGTATACGAACCGTAAAGACAAACGTTTTACGCTATTCTAAACGAAACGCGTAAAACTAGAAGTGTAATCACAAAAGAATGACGGCGCGACGTCTGTAAGCAATCGTACATCAAAACGTTCTGATATTTGTAGCCCCGTTTTGGAAAGCCAATTAACTTCGGTAGAACTATTTATTTCATTTCATTTCATCAAATGCAATCGTTTTAGTACTAATCTGTGTAAAAATGCTTATGTTCATCTTACACATCTGGGTATGAAACATATGGACGTGTTTAGTTTACATATAGTAGTCTTCACACGCGCTTTAAATAAAAATCATTTATTTCATACCAAAATATAAATTTGTAAACCACGATGGTGATGTGTATCTTATAACTACTACTTGAAACATTTAGTCTAATTTTACATATTTTGGGAGTTGCACTTCTCGGGAACCCTACAGCAAATGTATGAATGTGGTGTCACAAAGCATTTTTACCATTGGTCACATCCGGTAACATACACATTTACCATACCGCAATTGTTCCGCCTTTACGTAAACTCGTAGTAATGGTACATAGGTTTATCGTTCATAATGCAGAAGCTATTTTAACATATACTAATGAGGTAGCCTGTCCAAATTGTAATGTACTTTGTTGACTTAGAAAAATATGTAAAAGTACATTTATAAATATTTTGTCTACAGTCATACGAAAGACTAGCACAGTATACCATCTTACTGGTGAAATGCAGTTTGATATAAATATTTTAAAGTCGCCACGCTATAAGAAAACATTAAGCAAGCATACATTTTTTTCTTATTAATTTATATAATAAAATAATGTATCTTTGACGGGTAAAAACACCCCAAAAATGAAATGCAGTAACTTAAAGGAAATCGTTTCAAACATGCGCAAATGTTCATTCATCAGTTAAAAAGTATATTCGAATGAGTAGCTCCCCCCCCCCCACTCCCCGCTTCCCCTCCCCCCCCAAACACACACACAACACACCTTCTTTCCGGATATTTTACCTTATCGGGATGCATTACTTCGTGTCAAAACATTATCTCACATGCCACTTTTAATAATATTCTGCTGCTTAGATGACAGACAAAAAATGCTTCAAAATGGAAAGAAAAAAATGTTGGGGTCACATATAAGAGATATATTTATGAGAAAACTTAAACAAACTGGTGGATTTTGACATGTTTAGTTCTTTATAGTTTTAATTTATACTTTCAAGATAATATAAAGTGCTATGTTGAAAAGTTCTTTTTCAGTTGTACCTTGTCATTATATACGAGGGGTGTTCCAAAAGTAATGTCACTTGCATCGGTTCTCCTATACTGCAAATGTTCTGATCATTTTAACTTGCTCTGCCCTTCAAAATACTCTCCGTCAGCCTGAATACACCTTTTGAGCCGGTCAATCCTCTTTTGGAAGCATTGTTCATACTCTTCTATGGGAACACCCATCAGATACTGATAAACAGCAGATCCAAGGGCATTTCTCGATTTGTATCTCTTTCCAGACAGATGATATTTAAGTTTGGGAAACAGAAAATAGTCGCAGGGGGCCAGGTCTGGCGAAAACGGAGGGTGTGGAAGGACGGTAACCTTGTCTGACTCCAAAAACTCGGTCACAATGCGTGCCTTGTGAGCGAGGTACTTAAGTCCTGTTTTGGGGCGGCGACTTTTGAGTAGTTCTTCAATTGTCTTAGAACAACTTTTTTTTTATAGAATTTTCCTATGACCGTACTGCCTTTTGGTACCGGAATTTGAATGACTAGAATGATTTGAATGATCAGATACTGATAAACAGCAGATTCAAGGGCATTTCTCGATTTGTATCTCTTTCCAGACAGATGATATTTAAGTTTGGGAAACAGAAAATAGTCGCAGGGGGCCAGGTCTTATGAGTGAAAAAATACATACAAAACCTTCTTCACCGTTCGTATTCGTTTGGCAATACTTGGGCGTCTCGCATTTTTGGTGACCCAAATTCGGTTGGAATACTTCCGCTTTGGTTCAAAATAATAAACCCAGGTTTCATTACCAGTAACTATATTATCAAAAACCTTTTTGCTGTATTTTAGGTACATGTTCAGAAGCTTTTTTGCCATTGTTACACGGGTCCTCTTTTGTTCATCTGTTAACAAATGGGGTTTCATTTATTTTTCTAAGTTTTAGGTGTTTCTTCAAAATTCCATGAACTCGTGCTAACGACAAGTTTGTCATTTGGGCCAGTTGCCTTAAGGTGAATCGGGCATCCTTTTTTAGCAAATTGAGGATTTTTTCGATGTTACCTTTCGACGTAGTTGTTGTAGGACGATCTGTGCGAGCAGCATCTTTGAGTTGCTGCTGTCCGGTCCTAAGTTTAGCTACCCACCTACAAATAGTCCTATGAGACATTTGACCCTCCCCATAAATGTCGCACACCTCACGGTGAATATCTACAAGCTTCATGCCGAGTAGCGACCTACATTTTATGTAGGTCCTAATTTCAAGCACAGTTCAGCTTTTTTCCCAGTCATTTTGTGTAAAGTGTAATGAATACGCTATAAAGCAATGTACACTGTACCAAGGCCAGTGAACGTGTGAGCGCGATATTTACCTATGTTACGATTCAGTGATTGTGGCAACGTTAAATGTCGCAACCACCGCTAAATGTCGCAAAATCGCCTGCCGCTAAATGTCGCACCTTTAACGTTAAATGTCGCAAAAATTTTCCCCTCGTTATATGTCGCAACTCCAACGCTAAATGTCGCACAGCAAAATAAGAGTTAAACAGTCTTTACAACTTAGAGATAAGATAAGAGGCAATGCATGCTTGCATGCATCAGTATGCAATGTGTTGATTTGGAAGGGCTGAAATGACCTTTTACTCTAATCTGCACGTTTGCTTTTCAGTGGTCCCGCACCAAACATACGTTATATATTCTATATCTAAAGGTTTGAGCACTAACGTAGTACTCGCCACAGTACCAAATTTATTTCAGGTCTGAACTATGTAATTCTATGGAGTCCTGTTTAGCTCATGAGATATTAAGCTCGCGCTCCGTATTGTCGCGCGTTGTATCACATGTCTTTAGTCGACCTTAATTTCGTTACACAACAGCCCGGGGGCCAGAAATTGTTGATGGAGGAGGGGGTGGGGGTGGAGGGGGGTGGGGGACCAGTTTAAAACAAAAGCGTCATCGGCGACGTGCGGTAGGTACGGGGTTCCTCTATTCGTATTTGTGGGAAAGTTTTTTTATGTACAGGTATGAAATGCTGGCCCGTGGTGCATTTTTGTCTATTTTTTTTTTGAGGTTCCTACTAGAGGGGCACTCCCCTTATTTTAGGTGGTAAGGGTCTTTTCCTATTCACAGTTTTGAAATACAGGTATGGAATGCTGGACTTTTACTGCATTTTTTATTCAAAATTTCGGTGTATGAGAGGGGTTATCCCTGCCATTTCCGAGGGCTCAGCGGCTCTCCCCGGGAACGTTTGAAAAACAGGTATAAAATGGTTGCCTCTGGTGCATTTTTTGTCTTAATTTTAAGGTACTGGAGGGGTATTCCCCTCATTTTAAGGGGTCAAGGGTTCTTCCCCCTGGGGAATTTTGAAATATAAGTATAAAATGTTCGCCTCTGGGGCGGTTTGGGTCTACATTTTGAGAAAATATTATTTCCAAAGTAGTCGGGTGCAACTTAGATGAGTATAAGTCACTACTAAGCCAACAAGGATGGGGTTGGGGGTGGGGGATCGGCTCGGGCCGCGATACGGGCCTGTTACACAACAGGATGTTTAACTACGCGACACGAAGACTGTAACTGTGTTTTGTACCACCTGTAGAAAACGAATATTTTCTATTAATCAGCCATGGATTCTATTTCTTTGTTTGGAGGTTTACATTTCAAATCATAAGGTAACTATCAAGCTTCAATGGCGGAGAAAGATCCTATGTGGCCCTTTGTACATATTTTTAGGTACAGCGGGAATTTTGATATTATTTTACTTTTAGTCTCTTAAAATTGTTTGGTTTAGTCTCATTCCCCTAATTATCCTGCTTTTCCGCCTACCCACACATAACCCCCTCTCTCTCTCCCCCCACCCCCTTCAGAAATGTAAATATTTATATTTTCTATTAATTGTCTTGGTGCTGTGTGTTTGTGTCTTAGATTTCTGTGTCGTTATTCACCCGGTTCCCCACCCATACCCAACCCCCACAAACAAACAGTATCATTACCAAATCGTATTTAGTTAGAAGAAACCTCAGAATATTTCTGTCCTAAAACACTGGTCCTATTACAAACATGGTCAGCTTTTAACGAGAATATTCAAGAATTCTCTCCCTTAATTATTGACTGTGTTAAAGCAATTCCCTTCATATTGGATTGTCTCCCTTAGATTAGCTAAAGCCATGACCCAAGTCAATAATTCTTTGTCATGGATTTTGCATTGATCTAAAATTTTGCTTTGGGTTATACATGGAAATTAAGGTCGCATGTTACTCCATAGAAACTACAAAACATGTAGCCTTTTTTTATAAATCATGTTGTTTATAGATTCATATAGAAACATTATTCTTGTAAAGATATAAAACATTTCTGTAAAAAAAGAAACTATTATGTTAGCTTGTGATATTGCGAAATTCGTGTTGTCATGTAACAGAAAATGAAAACATTATATAATTTCTTTTCCTTTCTTTTCTTATGAAACTCTGAATGTCGCTAAACATTGAAATCCGAGAATTATTTCATAAACGAGCTTTCCCACAAAAACTTGCATAATAGTTTTTCCTCGAGAAAAACGAAACTTGTGTGAAGATACATGTACATGTATTCCGATTTTGTTTGAATGTTCTTGTCCATATAACGGTACTTTTGTTTGACTTTCACGTCTAGAAGTTTACTCTTTAAAACGTGATAAAATAAAGTAATAAACTAAACAATACTGTATTTGACAGGCAATGGCAAAAATTTTTTTTTTTCTTTTTAGAAAACACACATGTTAGTAAAACACGCACACATGTTTTATTAACTGGCCTTGATCCTAGGTTTTCCATAGAAATCAAAGAAAGAAAGAATCTATTAATTATGAATCAAGTTTCTGATTTTCTTATCAGCATTGGTGTATGTGTATCATTGAGATCCGAACTCATCTTTTTTTTTAAATTAGCTCTGATTCACCTTGTTTACTTATCTATAGTGTCTAAGTTACCGTCTTGTATAATCAATGATATACATATATCAAATATGCCATTCAGATATGTGTTTGTACTTACTATACAATGCAATCATGAAATCATATTTATCCGTGAAAACTAAAGTCTTCAGCTGTAAAGGTGGCTATTTTGCATGCTTTCCACGAACAAACTGTGACAAAAATGTAGGTCGTACTAAAGAGATAATCCTACCGTGCAAATTCACGGAAAGCACGCTATTATAATGTTTTTTTTTTTTTTTTTTTTTTTTTCAAGCTTGGTTTTCATTTCTAAAATAGAAATGATATTGCGCGTCTGTTAATTTCATCCTTTCTTTGCAAAGCGTGGAAACCATGCTGTGTCTTTTGTTTAAATAAATGTACACATTCTCTCCCCCACTCACCAGCTTTCAAGGAGCGCCTAATTTGCAAATTACACCATTTCATAAGAAAACTATTCCTTGGCGTAGTTTTTCTCCTGTCGTCGAATGTTTCAATATTCCAAAGATTTTAGCTTTCAGTCAGAAAAACTGTAATCTATGTTGATTCGTATTGTTCTCATAAACAGTTTGGTTAAAAATCAAAGCTCTGTTCTATTCTGTTCTGTTCATTTCTTTTCTATTTTTTGACTATGAGACAATTATGAACATTATTATTTCAAAAGACTATATTGAATCGTACGTCAATTGTTGGTATATGCAGTTCCGTAACTCGTTACATCGTTTAAGTTACATCAGAACTTTAAGAAATCCACAAGTTTTTATTTCTTGATACACTTTGAAGTTAAATGGAAGCAAGAAGCCTTTACCATATTACACTTTTAATTATACTATTGTATTGTTTATAAAGTCACGAATACCTACATATGTGATAATAAATTGTCATACTTTGTAAAATATAATTTATTTGCCTCTAAAGTAAAAGAAATTGAAAAATTTAGTGATTTTCACTATATGTTTAATATAAGTGTGGTGATACTTTTAAACACAATTGGAAGCAAGAAGATGTTAAGTCAGAATAAATATTTTCACATCAAATTGAAGAGAAGAAATTGATGTATACTGTCATATCTGGTAAAATATTCACAAACCAAAACACATATTTGAAATTAATCATTGAATATAAATTTCCTATATAATCTATTGCTCAAAGTAATATCAGCAGGGAAACCAATATTGAATATCGGATAATTTTCAAGGGGGACAACCTACTACGATAAGCCAGTGGAATATAATAAAAGCTGGGGATGATAATAAATATTTTTCTTGCGTGACTGTTCAAACAAGGTGGAACTCAGGTGAACGATCTAGGGCCAACAAGGCCCGCTTGTTGCTATACGTAACAACACTTATCATTAAGATAATTATTTGTATTACATAACCCTGTTAATCTTTCTTCCCTCAAAAAAGTAAATATACACAAGGAATTGATAGTCATAGTGTCATAGTGCGACATTTAGCGTTGGTGTTGCGACATATAACGGTGGGCAAATTTTTGCGACATTTAACGTTAAAGGTGCGACATTTAGCGGCAGACGATTTTGCGACATTTAGCGGTGGTTGCGACATTTAACGTCAACCTTGCGACATATAACGGTGGTTGCGACATTTAGCGGCGTTGCGACATTTAACGTTGCCACAGTGATCATTCTATCGACACGAGGTGGTTTTGTGTACACATGACACGATTTCCGCGAAAAAGAACACAAATGACATTATTTTTGGAACATCCCTCGTATATCAGTCAAAATATATCAGAACCAAACCTGATCTGCTTTAATAGATATTTGAAATTACCGACCACTACACCATTGTACAGTTTACATCAATTTTAGGCAAATGCCACCCAAAACTAAAGGTAAAACAAGTAGGCTTCTTTTAAACAAGAATACCAGGAGAGGTCCAGTGCTGCTTCTTTTAATAAAGTTATATCAGATACATTGTTATCTATGTCTCTGGTTATATGATGGATAAGATAAGATAAGATAAGATAAGATAATATTTATTTTTAGTCGGCAAGACAATTATAAGTAACATAAGCTCTGATGAGCTTTTTAACCGACTATATAACAAGTGTAGGTTAACAAAAGTAAATAGGCTACGAATAAGAAAGGATAATTTACAATATAAAATATATGAGAAACATGCTAATCCTACCAACTTTGGTTTTAAAAATGCTTAAAAGAAGAATTAAGTACAAGGTGACCAGGACTATGGGGCAAAAATGTCATAGTTAAAAAATATCTTAAAAAAATCAGAATATCACTCAAATCCGATTTGAAATGGCCTGATTAGCATCTTTTTCATAGAGTAATTCAATAATCATTAACTGAAGGGCAAATAAGAATTACAGATTTATATATCATGGTTAAAAAGTATTAAAGTTTAATAAATAAACATATAAACACAATCACATATTTAAGCTCTATCATTAGATTTTCAACAGATAGGCAGGGTTGCTTAGCATAAAAGTACTTCACATTCAATGTAAATAGCACACAGTACACAGTTACATGTTAGATTGACTCTATCAAGGTACATGCATATAATCATAATAAACATAAATTAGGCACAGCATGAACTAAAGCAATATATAACATCTAAATGCAAATGAGAGCAGGTGAATACTGGAAGACAAAATCTACATACAGCAAACACAACAGCAGCAAGCAGACTTGCAAAAGTAAAATCAATAGCTTGTATATAAAGCATCTGAACAAAAACAAAATGCTAAGATAAATATAAAAATTAAAAAAAGGCTGTGCTATGGACGAAAAACAGTTTCCCTGTTGCAGGTCACTATGGCCTATTGAGGGTCATCATTCTGCCGGTGATGGCCAACCTTCGTATCAAGTTTAGAGATCCTAGGCCCAAGGTTTCTTTGGTTAAAGTCTGGAAACTGTTTTCCTGGTCCAGGTCACTGTGACCATGACCTAATGACCTCAGAATCAATGCGACCATTTTGCGAGAACCTCACTTGACAGGCTTGTTTGTCAACTGCCCCGTTTGTTTAGGCCCAAGAGAATAACTTCCGAGAAGCTTTAGAAAAACTTGGAAGAAAATCCCAATCAACGGACGTCTGCCGGAAGTGAAAAAATATATCATTCTTTTTTTAAATGTATTTTTTTATTCCGACTATCGGGTGGAAGCCACAGATCTTCTAAAAACCTAAGACGCACAATCGAACATCTCGGAAGAGTAGATTAGTCTAAATCCTCCTAGTTTGAAAGCCAACACTTTGGAGATGTCGTGATAAACCTCTCTAATAAATCGCAACATATAGAATCTATGTGGTTAAATGGTACATCATTAGCTTTATTTTAAATGGCGGATATCCTGAATAAAAAAAACAACAACTCCCGTATGAAAACCTTGTTGTAGTTCCGTCCAGGAATTCCACCAGTTTCCTTACTGTGAATTTGTTGAATAATACCCGAATCTTAATTGACTGGTTTTTCGGAAAGCACCTTTCTCAACCTTTATAGCGTCAGCATTCGTAGTTCTTAAAAGCGGCAAATTGCAACATGCGATTAGACATCAAGTTTTATGTATCATAATGTGAAATTAACGCAAAGCGTTTGAAGCGAACAGTTGAAACACTTTTAGAGTGTGAATACATTTACAATTTTACTAAACTGTTTCCATGAAGCCTTTATGCCATAACAGTATACATTTATTGGATTATTGTTTAGGGAAATGTAAATATTTTGATTATGCAAAATAACAATTTATTATTAAAGGAAAAGGCAACATTATTCTTACATTAATTTAGGATGTCTTAAATCATTTAAAGAAGTGAAAGAATTTTTAAAATATGAGTAAAAAATGAGAAAGTTATGACCATTTAAATATTTGATCAAAATGGCGGCCATTTTTTTCCCGCGGCAACAAAAAACAAAATGGCGGATTTATTTAACCGGTATATACACATTTTAACTGTATTATTTCTTTAAAAAAATAGTTACTAACTGAATAACACTTTAAAGTACATCTGGACTTCTATTTTAAACAAACTTATTGTGTACATTTTTTTGGTTACATAGAAAATTAGACAAAATCCCCAGTGCCCAATGAAAACAGAAATATGCATCAGAGACAACTTCCTATGGGTGAGGGGGCTGGTGGGAGAGAGCTATTATATTAGCGGCGTACACGTCATTTGCAACTATTCATTGCAATTTCCGAAATCGAAACATATTTATATACAGATTTACAATTAATAGAAAAAATAATTTGTGTCGAAAATAAGCTCTCTAACTAATAATAATCCATTTTGTTTTGCAAACGTAAATCTTATAGTACCGTGTGGTGGCTGATCATATCATCCCCATACTTGAAAAAAGTGATGTTCTATTTTCTGGTGATTGTGATCAAGTATATTCATTGAAAACGTACAACAGATTATTTATTCCGTTTACAAGGTGGGGGGGAGGGGGGTGGGGGGAGGCAGAGGTAGGTCGGCTTTAGGTTTATCACTCCTCAGTACCTCTCATCAACTGCTTCATCAACCAGAGTCTGCTATTTTGTTTGGTCAGAGCGATCTTCTTCTTACAGATCACAACATGGGCCTCTTAGTTCCGTGTGGCTGCCGTTTAACTGTTTAAAGTCTCCATGTACTTGGACCTACTGCCTTTATATTCTCAGGTCATTTTGAACCACGGAGCCCATTCAACATTCTTTTTCATACAGTTCCGCTAAAGCCGGTGCTAGGGGGAGTGGGGGTGAGGTGGGGGTGGGGGTTGGGGTAAAGGGTGTTAATCATATGCTTTTACCGGATTTCTTCTAAAGCTGATCTTGTAATGAATATATTTTTGATTGCACCAATGTCACAACATTTATCTGTAATTTGATAGGTGATTATTTAAAGCTTTAAGAAATATCTCAGCGATGTTGTCTGTGTCTACCTCAGATATAAAGATACACTTTTATACAACAACTCAAACATAGAAGTGTCAAGGGACTATTTGATTTTTGTGGTTTCTTATATGAGAGAGAGAGAGAGAGAGAGGGGAGAGAGAGAGAGAGAGAGAGAGAGAGAGAGATTAAATGACAATGTATGTTTATTGTTGATACAATAAGAATGATGCCGGATGACATAACAAAGGGTTCATTACACGTATGTCAACGTCTTCAAATGCCCTTTTAAACAACATAATTAGTTACATCTAAAAGCTTCATTTATTTAAAACACATTTAACTAACAATATATATCAGAACATCAAAACATACTTGTAAATATAAATAGAATATATTGAATGACAATGTATGTTAATTGTTAACAATTATGGCGAATGGCATAACAAAGGGCTCATGGGAAGGGCATTCTCGCATACCAGAGGTCTACCGTGGTTCCCCGGATGAACCTCTGGCACATTTCGCCGATATTTATGGTTTGGTTACATTACAGGTAAAACGTTTCAGCCAATCAGCGTCGTTTCGCGACAAATCGTAGCGAACCAATCAAAATCGTCCGTGAAAAGCGTGACCGCGTCCTGTCCATATACGATGTCCATTTACGACAAATATTATTATTTCTTGATGTAAATCTCTTAACGTCGAATTACAGGAATAAATCTTTATTTATCGCAATCATGGAATACAGCCTTTATTCACCGTAAGCAAGTATCTTGTTTACATATTTTTTGAAGTTTCAATTCGGAGTTCCAAATAATGGCGAACAGTGATTGGCTGAAACCACTCCCGCTAGTAATTACGAGTGCGCATGCTCACCAAGTAAACGATGGAAATAAATCAGAGGTTCGTCTCGGGATTTTGACGAACCTCTGATGGATGAGAATGGGAAGGGCGAAGGGAGATAATTAGTTTAACTCTGGGTTAGTGCAAGTGATATGACATAAGATATATGAACTGTATACTGACTACTACTTACTACATGCTACGTGACTCAACGAGTTTCACGCAAACAGGCCTTTTACCACAGTTATAAATGGAATACACTGGATTATATCTAGGATTCAAGAAGTTTGAAATCAGTTTACATTGTAGTTACATGCTATACTAAAGAGAGAAGATTAGATCATTACATTGTCTGCGATGTCTTTGCTAAACGTTATTCAACCATGTATAGTATGCTAAGATTACGATACATGTGTCCAGAGAAAGTTAGAACAGAAAATGTTTATATTTTCAGCAGTGCTACTTTTTAACAATTTATTTCACTTATATCAACATAAGGTAACACTAGAATCTGTGATAACATTGGACACATAACGCAATCGCCTGTAAACAATTCTTGTTTTATACACGTTAAAATTAACGAATTGTACCAAAATAAATCAAATTTGTATTCAAAAAAGTTGATTGCACTGGCTTGAAAATATGTAATCAGTTTTTTAGGATGATTATTTTAGAAATATCAAAATTAGCTTTCCAAAGGTTTATCTCTCTTCACTAAGAAGACAGATGCTAAACACATGTTATTACTAAGTTAATTTTGCAAACCTGAGTTAATAATGAATTAACTCTCATGAATGTGTAAAGTGTGCACAAAAACGGGTGATTAAAATGATGAAATACACTTGCATTTTTTTTTAAAAGCCAATTTCGTGCGCAAAAACAAATGTTTAAAATTTAATTTTACAACATGTTTTGCTCTTACAAAACGACTGAAAATCATGTTGAGTAAAACTTGCTTTTAAGTTAACAACATTTAATATGCATCTTGAATGTCAACTCTGTCGTGATGTAAGAAGATTTAATTAAGATAAAAGGCACTAATCTTTAGATACATAATACAGGTGTGAAAATATATATTTGGAATTTTTGCATGGAGGTACCGGTGCATGTACTAGTGTGTTATTGTAAACACATGTCAAATACTATTCATTCTGGAAATTTATCAAATAAAGGTTTTATATCTTAACTTTAAATTCGACTTTTTTGGTATTTGACAGAGGAAAGTATGGTGAATTTATATAAAATAAAAACAAAGAATGTCCATAAAATGTTAATTGACCCCCTAGAGTATCCTTAAAATGTCTCCTTAAAATATTAAGATACACATAAAAATAGTGTTTTAATAAAATAAGTAAGTATCTTTCATCAGGCCACAGAGGAATGGAGACTGATCTTAAACCGATACAAGCTAATGTTTTTTTGTGATGATTTTTCAGCATTATAACTAAATTCCCTCGTTTGTTAATTGTAGACATTTATTTGCATTTTGTGACTTAAAATTGCGGTGAGGCCGTAAAATGAATAAGCTGATATCACAGCATCACTAGATGTGTAGCTAAAACAGCCTTCGGTATTTCTAAATATGTGAGCAATTTCAAAAATATGCTGTAGGTAATATGAAAAATAAAATACAAGATATCGAGAAAGCGTAAGAAGTTTCGTTAGCCCTTACCCTGCTAAATTTCTGAAATTGACTTGTCCAATTCAATTTGGGCAGCATCATTAATTATTCAAAGGAGTGTTCACTGAAAATTTACTGACTGAATAGCGAACAGTGCAGACCATGATCAGCTATGGTCTGCACTGGTCGCAAAGGCAAAACCACTTGCCACCAGCAGGCTAAGGGTTAAATTTATACAATACAGCAGAGTAAAAGTACAAAATAATCCACAGGGGCTTACTTGAACCTGGCACACGGGCCCCTGCAGTCTTCAGCGATCTATTCTTTCTTACATACAGTAATAGAATAAAGATTTTGGCTTGCGTTGTTTTATTTACCAAATGAGCCAATTCTTGTTTTTCATGTTAAACTAATTATTATTAATCTTATTTGATTTTTTTTTCAGATTTCACCATTTAGTTTCCTTTTTCGTTATTCTGTTTTCAAGTTTTGGAGTGATTGGTGATTCAATGCGCTTCTTATTTTTATTTATCCTTGTATAACATTGAATACTTTCTGTGGAGTATGGAATAAGGAGATTGATTAGATTTCAGTTGAAATAACTTGTAAGATATTCAATTTGTGAATGCATTGATTTGTAATGTATGCATTTTATACCTTTTTATGTGCACATATGAGACAAAAATAAATTATTAGTCCCCTACTGGTTGAAAACCAGTTTCGGGGACTATAGGAATGCACTTTTTCGTCCGTCATTCCGTCCGTCCGTCCGTCAGTCCGCAATTTCGTGTCCGGTCCATAACTCTGCCATCCATGAAGGGATTTCAATATTACTTGGCACAAATGTTCCCCATGATGAGACGACGTGTCATGCGCAAAACCCCGACGCCTACCTCAAAGGTCAAGATCACAGTTTGAGGTCAAAGGTCAACAGGGCTTTTTTCCTGTCCGGTCCACAACTCTGCCATCCATGAAGGGAACTTGGCACAAATGTCGATGTGTCATGCAAAACTTTTAGACCCCTAGCACAAAGGTCAAGGTCACACTTGGCATTCAAATATTAACATGGCATGAACAGGGTTTCGTGTCCGGTCCATAACTCTGTGATTCATGAAGGGATTTTAATATCACTTGGCAAAGTCACAAATGGGGGTCAAAGGTCAACGGGGCTTTTTTCCTGTCCGATCCATAACTCTGTCATTTATGAAGGGATTTTAATATCATTTGGCACAAATGTTCCCCGTGATGAGACGACATGTCAAGCACAAAACCTGGACCCCTAGCTCAAAGGTCAAGGTCACCGTTGGAGGTCAAAGGTCAATAGGTTTTTTTCCTGTCAGGTCCAGAACTCTGTCATGCATCTAGTTATTACATTATTACTTGGCATAAAAGTTCCCCATGATGAGACGACATGTCATGCCCAACACCCAGGACCCTAGCTTAAAGGTCAAGGTCACACTTGGAGATCAAAGGTCAAATTCGGGAATGACTTTGTCCGGAGCATTTCTTCTTCATGCATGGAGAAATTTTGGTGTAACTTTGCACAAATGTGCACCACCATGAGGCAGCCATTTTTTTTTTAGAATTATCTCCCTTTGTTTTACTATAAATAGATTATATTGTAACATTTTTATTACTGGCCGTAGGGAAAAATCGAGACCACTTTTCCGTGGTACAACATGCATTTAGGTGTTTTTGGACCTATCCGTCTACCTGGTAAAGAGTTTCTTGTGGTCTTGTGGACTTATATTATATAGAATTTTTTTTTTAGGATTAATTTCCCTTTGTTGTTTCTATAAATAACTTATATGATAACTTTTTTATAATCGGCCGAAAAATTCCATACGGAAACAACTGTAGGTTTTTATATATGCAAATTTTAATCCAATTGTTTTGTTATAACATATTGTATATATAGTACAATATTGTTTATACATCATTGACAGATATCAGTTCATTATGTTATACTGCAGTAGAGAAAATTAGGTGCCTTCCAGTAGGGGACTTTGTATTGCATGGCAATACTTCATTCACTTGTTTTAAAAGTTCTAACATAAATTACTGTCTGTGTGACCGTTACATATAAAAGAAATCGAACTTTGAAAAGGTAAAAACCGTATGAATTTAAAGAAAACACGGTTACTAAAAATTTAGCATGTTCTTTAAATCTCATTTTCCTTCATTGATATCTAGATATTTACAATAAATTTAGGATACATTTGCCTACATACAGAATCTCCGCCGTTCTAATTAAGAAAACGTTCTTTTCTTTCAGCTTCATTCTAAATTAAATATCAATTACAGATCGTTTGATAATCTGTTCCTACTATTTAGTGCAGGGGTGTACATGGGCATACGCCGATACGCCTGTGCGTACAATTAAATTCGACACCGGGTAAATGAAAAAGTGTGAAAACATGCAATACCCTTTTTATGTTTTTTTTTTATCTTTCTAATCCATTCATTTTTTTTGTCAGTAGCTTTGTTGTGTTTTTTTTTCAGGAAAACGTTTTTGAGGTCCATTTCCAAAAAAAAAAATCCTTTTATCTGAGGAAATCCCCATATATATATTTAAATATCAAGTAGACTAAGTACATGTTTTTGCTGGAATTCAAAATACGCATTGTTGTATATTATATAAATTTATATTGTAAGGTAGTAGTTGGATGGCTCTCCGACCCCTATTATACCATTTACGGTGATAATAAACGGGGTTGCCATCTGAGCCTTAAAAAAGAAATGCAATTAAAGTAAAGCCTAAAGGGAGTTAGGCAGCTATTTCAAGTTCTTCGTTTAACAATATCACATGCATGAGATTTATCAAATTCGTTTTTGAAATAGATTTATTTGTTCCTGTAATTGTCTTGAAAAAGGTAATGGTATATTCTTTGCAAGCATAAGGCACAGCAAATACAGCCAGAGCCACACATCACCAAATAGGCCCGCCTTAAATAGAAACACAGACACACACATGCACGTACGCACGTACACAAACAGACGGTGATGACAAAAAGAACACTGTTGGCACCGCCAAGGAACGGGCAGTGGTAACAACTTCGATATTTTTCTTTATTCTAAATTATATAAAGAAACAATTATATTCATGAAAGCTGGCCCTAGAGGCCCCGAGTAAAACATTGGTATTCAAACATGCAAAGGAAGAACAAAAAAGGCGCTTAATGTAACGTCAATATCGATGTGCAATTCAGTCTAGATCAGGAAGCAATTTACGCAGTATGACTTTTCGTTTGCAAAAATTAGATGTGGTTAACATTTTGTAGGAAAAGTTTACTTTCGTGTGAGAAAGATATATCAATGGTTATTTGATTAAAACAGATACATTCGCAATTTATGGGTAGACGCAAATATTAAAAAAAAAACCTGTCAAAATGCAGAGGCAGAAGTCATGCACGAAAATTAAACATTGCGATGATTTCAAAATCGGTAACAACAAAAACTAGAACATCCTTACACAATCCAATCGAGACTATCTCTCTCTCTCTCTCTCTCTCTCTCTCTCTCCCCCCCTGTCTCTCTCTCGCTTACCCCTTACTCGCATTTTCGCTGTTTGGCTTATAGTTATACCGGTCGTCTATCTAGCGTACAGTTCAAAATCATCCAGGTACGCCCCTGTAGTGTGACTCTAGAAGACGACAGTTTAGAAAATGTTTATCGGTACTCTAGTCAGTGCCTTACCTGAAATCCAAATAGAATGCACATATACCAAGGGGGTGACTCCTCAACAGTGTACAAAAGTCTAGAATTAGTCCTTGACTCCTTTTTTCTTTCCTGGTGTATATTAGTATTTATTCCAGATGGCTGGTCATTCATATTTTTTTTATGTTAATAGCAAATAATAGAAATGTATTTATTAATCAAATTCACACCCACAAACCCGTTCCGTTAAAATTTATATGTTTCGCTCGATCAACGAAAAAGCAAACGTTTTCAGTAAAACGAAATAGTATTAAAACACGCGTTTACCAATATACTACAAGTTAAATATACACTGTACGATATTCTTTATAATGATTTATTTTATATCGACAGTCACTTATATCAGAACTCCTTGTGAACTGTCAGCCAACGTCAATTAGCAAAGTTCTGGATCATAAATATATACTGTGACAATTAATATCCGTTAACTATCCATGCTTTATTAAATATAAATTGTTTTAGGTAGTTCGTCACCTTCTTCAAAGATGCATTTTAATAATAGGACTTTAACAGGCTGAAAAAAAATCACATTCGAATTTTCAGCAAGGAAGTATATATGACATTCAGACTCAATCCAATATTGCCACCACGCTGTCCTTTATAATTATCAGGATCAGGGCCAACATCTTAATAGGACTAAAATACATTTCTGAAATAAAGTATGTCTCTTTTAATAGAAAAATAGTCGATAGTTGATAACGGAATACATAGTTTTGTATACTGAATTTTGACTGGAAAAGGGGAAAATATCATACAAATATGAATTACTGACAAGACAGAACAAAAATAATATTTTCATTTTTGTTATCATTTTCTTATCGTTCGAATGTAGATTGTAGGAATTCTATTTTATTTTGCAACTATTCTAAATGGATGCATCCGCGCAGTCTGGTCAGGATCCATGCTGTTCGCTTTCAAAGCTTATAGCAATTAGAAAAACCGTTAGCGAACAGCATGGATCCTAACCAGACTGCGCGGATGTGCAGGCAGGTCTGGATCCATGCTGATCGCAAAGCCACTAAGTTGGTTTTCCCATGGCACGGCTCAAATGTGTAACTACTCTCAGGCCCACAAGCACCGGCTTAAGCGGACTTCTGTCACAGTAAAAATAATGTATTCAAGGAACCCAAAGGACTAGAAAAAATAACAGCACTGGGTCCAACAATTGTTGCAACGGACAAATAGAAGAGAATGAAGATTATCAAAAGGTGTTCACGAGCGCAGAGTATCAGAAAAAGTTCGTGCAGAGTTGATGCTTTGGATCCAACAATGTCTTGTCGTCGTAAAAAGTCTTTCATTGGAAGTCGATGATTTATCTACCTACATATCACTCGTTTTATATCATCGCAGACAATTTAGAGATTTAATTATTGTAAAGTGAACAGATGTATGGTAAAGTGACATTAAATATATGCCAACAATGAGAATAACTAACCATTGCTCAAAATAATGTCGAAATTATCATCTGTACCAGAATCACGGAAAAAAGAAAGATATTTGTTCTTCAACACAAATGTGCAGTGACATCGGTAAAAAAGAAAAAAATGAACTGAAATAAATAATGCCGAAAAAGCAAAAAACTAAGAAATGAAATCAAAAGTGACAGACAGCAATTGGAGCTAAAGGGTAAAAGTCCAAAGGAAATGATAAGACCACTGCTGCTGCATATCAGATCCAATTTCCTTGCACAGCTGGACCGTCATCGACAAGTACATTGATATATTTTGGAAGAATCACATATAGACATTACCTTGCCGATCGGTTGAGAAACAAAACATCACTCTTATAGATTTTACATTTATTTTAGTCTCATCTATACAGATTACAATAATAACACATATGTTATAGGTTCTTCTTTAAGTTGAATTTACTATCCAACAATGAATAAAAAGAATGCATAAAATCATGAATTTTACTAAATAAATCATCATATGAAACAAATATGTATATAGATAGATAGATTTTATTCGTACAAAGGCAATATATCAGTACATTATATATGTATACAGTCATTAATATGAAAACATGTCAATGGCATAACATACACATATTATACACATTGTTATAAAAAATTTACCAAATAGTGAGAGGACTTGGTTACTGTTGGTAATGTAACACCTCTTTTTTCGAAACTTTTAAATATATACTTTGCTAGATTTTGACTATCTATATGTTATCAGATTGAAACAAAGTTTAGGGTATTTGGGTTTTTCCAGTAGTATTTTTTTCATATGCATATGTCGAATGTCTTGATACAGTGGGCATTCATATAAAAATGGAATTCGTCTTCCAGTGTATTGCAAAACTTACCTTTTCTCTGGTCAGATGTTTTTTTTTATCTGTCTTATGCCATCTGCCTGATTCTACTTCTAAATAATGTGCAGATACTCTCAGTCTTGTAAAAACATTTCTAAACCTTTTAATATTAACAATATCTAAAGAAGGTATATATCTAAAACATGAAAATAATTTATGTTCTTGCCCTGGTCGAGATGTCTAGCTGGGCGTTCCATTGCTGCAGTCCAGTATCGTGCAGTCTTTGTTTAAATACTTTAAAAAACATTTTTTTGGCAAAACCTTGAAACAGCCACACATAGATAAAACCTAAAGATTTAAATAAATATTTAGTGTGATATACCCATGATTTCTTGGTAGGTAACATCATATTGTACACATTATTTATTTATTTTGTAGTATCACATTCTTATAACTTAAAGCAGTATCTTAATACACATAGCAACCTTTAATTAAGTAAACCTGTACGACCTAACTCTCCATATACAAAACTATTTTGTGTCTGTGTACGTACACCAAGAAGTTGTTAATCCCCCGCCCCTTCCGTCCGTCTGTCCGTAACACTTTCGTGTCCGCTCCATGTCTCCTAAACCTCTTGAAGGATTTTCATGAAACTTAGATCAAATAATCACCTCATCAAGACGATGTGCAGAACTTATGAGCCAGCCTTGTCTGCTAAAAGTCAAGATCACAACTCAAGGTCAAAGGTTTAAGCCTTCCATTTTGTGTCCGCTCTATATCTCCTAAACCCCATGAAGGAATTTTATAAAACTTGGGTCAAATGATCACCTTATCAAAACAATATGCAAAACCTATGAGTCAGCCATGCCAGCTCAAGGTCAAGGTCACAACTTAGGGTCAAAGGTTTGAGCCTTCCAATTTTGTCCGCTCTGTATCTCCTAAACCCCTTGAAGGACTTTTATCAAACTTGGAACAAATGATCACCTCATCAAGGCAATGTGCAGAACTTATAAGTTAGCTATGCCGGCTCAATGTCAAGGTCACAGTTCAGGGTCAAATGTTTGAGCCTTCCATTTTCTGTCCGCTCTGTATCTCCTAATTCCATTGAAGGATTCATATGAAACTTGGGTCAAATGATCACCTATCTAAAACGATATGAACAGTCATGCCGGCTCAAGGTCAAGGTCACAACTCAAGGTCAAAGGTTTTCATTTCGTGTCCGCTCTATATCTCCTAAACCTCTGGAAGGATTTTCATCAAACTTGTGTCAAATAATCACCTCATCAAGACAATTTGCAGAACTTATGTGTCAACCTTGCTAGCTCAAGGTCAATGTCACAACTTAGAGTGAAAGGTTTGAGTCTATCATTTTGTGTCCGCTCTGTATCTCCTAAACCTCTTCAAGGATTTTCATCAAACTTGGGTCAAATGATCACCTCATCAAGAAATCATGAGTCAGCCGTGTCAACTCAAGGTCAAGGTCACAACTCAAGGTCAAAGTTCTGAGCTCCGTATCTCCTTAACCCCTTGAAGAATTTTCATGTAACTTAAATCAAATGATCACCTCATAAATACGTGCAGAATTTATGAGTCAGTCATGGCAGATCAAGGTCAAGGTCACAGCTAAAGGTCAAAGGTTTACCCTTTCACTAGCCATAAATAGCGGGGGATCTAGCTGTCTTTCAGACTACCATGTTTACAATACTGTGGTGTATTCCTTCTTTAACATTTATTTCCCTAAATCCCTATATTTCACACCCGTAACATAAAATAGGGACATTTAACTTGTCAAAAAGTCTAGGGAATGGAAATCACCAATATTAGTGAATTTTACTAAATAGTATCTTAGTTTGTATATAACCTTTAACGCCCGCCAGTGCCTCGTGAATTGCACAGTAAATGAGCCACCTGTGGTAAATGTAACTCATAAATATGTATAACATTTAACAATATCTACAATTTTACCATTCTATGTAAAATTAAAATTTCTGCTGTTTGTTCAACCTTTTCTGAAAACCGTCACTTTAGTTTTGCCTACATTAACCGTTAGCTTCAATTCTATACAGAAATCAAATTACATATCAAAACCCATTTGTAAGCTAGATTCCGTTCCAGAAAGAATAACAGTATCATCAGCGTACAGTAAAAGAAAAAGTTTAAACATGTCTAAGTTTACGCCCTCCAATCCATTTAAGATAAAATGTTCTTCAATGTCATTTAAGTACATTGTAAATAAAAAGGTGAAAGACACTCACCTTGACGTACGCCTAACATTCACATGAAATCTTCACTTATTGTATTCATATGCTTAACTCTAGTCTTTACATTACTATACATTTATCTAATAACATTTAACAATTTACCTCTTACTCCTTACTTCAGCAGCTTATACGAAATTATGTCAAGTACAACAAAATCAAAAGCCTTCATAAAATCAATAAAGGCTAACATTTTTTAGTTTTTTATTTGCATTAAGCATAATTATGGTTAATACGTCCATAAAAAGTATTATAAAGGTGAAAAACTAGGTTTAGATTTGTGAAACTAAAGCAACCATTGATTTTATTAGCTCATGTTTTAATAAATGTATTGATTAAATCATAATAGAGCTGTGTTGTCAATACCGTTTTGATAAGAACAGTGCGTAACTGATGCAAGCTCTTTCTCCTAATTGCTGGTCTGAGCTTTATTTTCCCTTGCCTTTAAAAATGACGGACATATTGGAAAATATCTTAACGTGGAAATGTTATTTAGTCTTTCCTGTATAAATGGAAGCCAATACACATTTTGTTTGGTAATTTGTGTTTCCGTGGTTGTAATATCTTTCCTCAGCAAGGCGATGATACCCCTCTCTTCAAGTGTGCCTATACACAAAGCAACAATGCATTTAGTGATACATGGAGGCAAAACAAGACTTGACTGAAATCACGAAAGTATCGTGTATTTACAAATATATATGACAATTAATTGTTGGATGTACACTTGGTTTGTTGTCTTATCATGCAATCAATAAATGCGGATAATTTCCAACAACAGATACATGTGACAAATGATATGTTTACCAAAGTTGTCATCAATAAAATTTTGTTGATACAATAACAAACTTGCGTTTTACAAAGAATACGTCATCACAATAACTTGAGCTGATAACGCCAAGGAAATACCTCCATACAAATCGGGTGTTTTACGTTAATTATATGTTTTTATGATGGTTTAATTAATATATATTCTCTCTTTATAATTTCAGAATCATTATCATTAAGTTCTGCTTCAGATTTTCGAACTAAGTCTTGTGTATTTTACAATTACGCTCTGAGGTATATTCAAAACACAACGAACTTTTGTAGCAATAAAAAGGGCTGGTCTACCGTACATACCTTGAATAGTGTTGTCAAGTACAAAAGCGACAAGAGCACCAACCAACATGTTTGTTCCAAGCAACACAGACAATATCTGATCTGCAACTTCACTACCTGGAATAACCGTGATACATAAAGATATAGTACTAGAGATAAACCAGACACAAATAAGAATCCTACCTTGTATTTATCAATACACCTGTATGAGACAAATTGAAAAGAACAACGAAGGAACTGTATGGTTAAAACTTAGTGATAACTTATTTCATTGTTATATCAATTTTCATGTTAAATAATGAAGAGGTTATTTCTTGTTTTCATATAATGATGTGTGATAGTGGATCTGAATTTTAGCATATATTTGACAACTGTTTTTGCATCGAGAAATAAATAAAATAAATAAATTCCACCCATAATAATCCAGTTATAATTGTTTAAAATGACTGAATAGGTAGGATTATCTGCATGGACGTCTACAGGGAAACTTAATAAGACATTTCAGACTTCTTAAACACAATGCTTCAAAACGATTAAGTCAAAACTGACATTTTATACATGGTCTTAAATGTTATATATAAGCAATGAACATTGTTTTAAATTGTGTTTTCACAGTTAAAATTTTTAGATACTATCTGTAATACATCTATACTTTCGGCCGTTTAAATTCTTGACTCTTTTGAAATGTACTCTGTATATATTTGATTATCAGATAACAATGTCGTTTTATTAAGAATTTGCAAATTTTTATTTTACAAAATGTTTAAATGTGTCGAAGATATTAAACAAGAGAGTCATTAATCGTGAAGGGCTTGTATAAGAGGCTTCAAGCGTGTATCAGATGTTTGTATAAAGAAACGTTTCGAGATAAAATACAGAGTTACATGCCACACTCAGGGGCGTTGCCACTTTTGAATCTAGGGCAATAAATTGAAGAATTAAACTACAGGGTCAAACCTTTACATCAAATGCCAAGTATCGAGACTCTACCTATTATGGAGATTTTCAAAGTGTCTTATATATAAGCCTATATTAATTTCATGTCACACACATGGGCGCAGAAATTTTTGATCCCGGGACAATAATTTTAATACATACGGTAGAGAATTAAACCCTTATATTTTATGCCAAATATCAAAGTGCTAGCTATTATGTCTTCAGAGGAAGATTTTTAAAAGTTTCTTATATATAAGTTTATAGTATTACATGCCTCACACAGGGGTTTGCTCTTTGTGACCCTAGGGCAATAATTTGAACAATTACGATAGAGTCAAACCCTTATATCACAAACCAATTACAAAGGCTCTAGACTAGCAATTATAATTAAAGAAGAAGAGAAGAAGCTTCTTTTTTAAATTTTGATAGCCTAAAACCCATTCAAACCATAGTGATCCATATGTGAAATGAACCGAAACCATTTGAACAAATTTAAAAGAGGGCTACCTAGAGATCATTTGTGTAAAGTTTTATCAAAATGCATTAAGTGGTTTTAGGGGATATGTTGATTTTTTTCACTGACGCACGTGCGACGGTCGAAGGACACAGCGTGATCACAGTAGATCACCTTGAACACGAAGCTTAGGTGAGCTTAAACAGAGAGAAAAAGAAGCGAAATCAAATCACGGGTTTAGCGCAAAACGGTTGTAACCCCTTCTTCGTTTCATATACAACCGTTTTGCGCTAAGCCCACTTAGTATGTAACGGAATATTATTTCATATTTTACGAAAGATGGATTTGGATTTGACATAAATCAAATATGTTTATAAAGTCAACAAATAAACGTTTTTTGTCCCACCTGTATTGATGGCGTTCGGATTCTCCTTCATCCAGACAGGTATACTCAGACCAAGGAATAAAGACACACCGACGATAAAGATATTCCGAGGTGAATTCAAGTCTACATGCTGCAGATTGGAAAGCCCTACTCCCGTTATCATACCTAGGCATTGAGAAATTTAGGGATTAATCGGCAGCTCCTTTATCATACCTTAATATAGATAAATACATGTAAATTACTTAATTATTATTATAACACATTGAAGTCTTCTTCTCTTGTTAAATTACCTAAATATAGGGACATATAGGGTTTAATTAGCATAGAGAAAACTCCTGCTCCTGTTATACCTAAATACATGTATAGATAAATGTATGGTTTGACTAAGTGTTGTTATATTTTCTGATCCTTTATTATCATGGAGTGCATTCATTTTAACTGTAATAGAATTCCTTTTAAGGCATTGGCTAGGGGATGGAAGGGTGCTGCTCATTCCATTACCTCTCATGAACAGTCTCAATCAAATCAAGTCTGCTAATATGTTGCTTGGTGGTTGACTTCTATGCTTCCACAGGATCTTTTCACCAATTTTATTAATTAGCAAAAAAAATGGGTTAATTTGAAAACAGGAGAATACTGCCCATGTCATCATACATTAATGTAGATAAATAATTAAGTTATTGGCAAAAGGAAACATTGGTTGAAAATTCAAACAAGTATAAATTATGTGAAATGTTGTTACTGAATGTTGGGGGATTGGTTGAAAAATGTGTAGGGAAACCTGTAAGTTTGAGTTAGGCATTAGCTTTTTGGTTAAAAGTAGGTTTCCTTAGATCACGATCATACGCCCATATAGTAATGGTATTTCTTTGTGTCTGAAAGGCTATTTGACAGGGGAAATGACACCTCATGAGTCAACGAATTTTTTTAAGGGGACCTACAGTCATCTCTTTTCAGTTACTCATGGGGTACCTTTTGTGCAATATATAGTTAAATTCGATTATAAAATGTTTATATATACTTGGTTGTTTAAACTGGAATTGAATGAGGCACGGCACAAGACCTTATTTTTACGGACTTTGTTTATGAAGTATAGAGGTTTTTATATAAATTGTTTTTAGAAAATTACAAAAAAGTCGAAAGACAGACAGAAAAACATTCACATATAAATGCTGATATTTTAAAAAAATACTGCTTCACCTGCAATATCTCATTACAGTATGGTATACATCTGCAATACTGACGTCACGTTACATTATTTGGAACCATGCAGGCTCCCGAAAAGAGTGGTGACATATTTGATCTGCTATAATAATTAATCCGTGGGACGTGTAACCCCCTCTCCCTGTAATAATATTATTTAAACGCAGTCTAGCTGACGTCACATCGACCAACATTTTAGCGCTGTAGATGAGCCAGAATTGTGCTTCTTTATTCCATCCTCTTTTTTACGCAAAACAAATGTTATTCGAATCGAGATAATTCAATATAGGTCATTAACAAGCATTAATTTACGAGAAATTAGTTACGTACCAAATGTTACCATGAACAGTCCACCAACGATAGGTTCTGGTATAGAAGCAAACACAGCACCAAACTTTCCAAGACAGCCAAGTGCTATCATGATACATGCTGCAACCTGGAACACGAGTCTGCTACCAACCTGAAATATATTGTGGACTTTCTTTCCTAGGTACCAAAGTCTATTCTAACACGATCCGATTCATTTTCCTATTAAACAAAGAAGGAAGAAAGCAATGAATTATCATACAACAAATCACTGTTCTGACGTCACATTTATTAGGCCTACGTCACGGCGTCAAGCGGCATAGCGGCGCGCTGGAAAAGAAACCGATTGAAAACGGGCAAATATTTAATGCATGTCTTCAAGGATGTACTTTAAAATCCTTTATAATGTGTTAGAATCGAAATAATATATCTCATTTAGTGATTTGCTCTTGAATAAATCACTGCTTGTCGTTCAGATGCGTATTATTATATCACTCGGGCTACGCCCTCGTGATATAATTCCTTCGCATCTGAACTCCAAGCAGTGATTTATTCAACGACAAATCACTGGATGAGATATATAATTTCTTAAGTAAATAAACGTTGATGCAATTGTTTGTTCAATTATCAGACCGTTGTAGATATACGCTTCTACTTCCACTGTCGGGCTTTGCAATAAATGTTTACTTAAGCCTACCTTTCAGAGTCGCGCAATTATAGTATACCACGTTATGGTATTTATTTATTTAAATCAGAAATATAAAATAATAACTTGTAGACGTACGAACAGCAATGTCACAAAGGACAAAAGTAAAAATAGTAATAAGGACAACGATTGTCCGATACATAACACCATTCCGAGAAAAGGAAATATTCTTTACCTTAGTGATACCAATAACTCCAATATTTTGACTAAACGAAGATGTGCCTTGTCCTGTTCCCCATAGTCCAGCTAAAAGGTTTCCTAGCCCCTCCACTAGAATAGCCCTATTAATTGCATACGCAGGAGGAGGTGGAGCTCCCGATACATTTGCACACGCGTAATAATCACCAATTGATTTAAACATGGCTGCTAGAACTCCTGCAAGAACTCCAAATACGCTTGCAACGGTAACTGTAGGTAAGCCCCATTGACCTTTAAAATGTGATTTGATGTCGATTTGTTTAAAGTGTAGACTTTTATTTTGCACATATCGATTAAACTGGCTAAAGCAATGTATTACCCAAAACAATGTAACAGGCCAACGTAATATAAATAATATTTAACATTGTGTCCATTCAACATTTAACACCGTAACTCAGACACTGACTTTGTCACATACTGATTTTTATATGTGTTCCCCTTTGTTTCTTTCAACATTGACTTTTAGTACATTTAAAACATAACCTGCTACATATATGTCTGTTACCTTCATTTAATATCTGCCTCTTACCTGGATAAGGAAACCGAAAGAATTTAGCATTTCTCAAAACATGTAATCTTATATCAATCCTTGCAGCATAGCCCCACTCTCCGGGATTTTCTGACAGAGCACCTGCGGCTGTCAAAACAGCACAGACACCCCATGATATCAAGGTCGCTAACATCACCTAAACGATACTAAATCATATACATTTTATACTTGTGGATTTTCTATCATATGTGAAAAGCTAAGTTTTAGACTGATATGTTATTTACGTATCCGTTAGATAATGACTCGGTTTAAAAAAAAAAGATGTTAAAAAAGAAAAAATGAATAAAAAAAAGAAACAGAACGGACAAACTAGCGTGGAGTAGAGTCATCTATCAAATGCTTAAAATACTAATATGTTGGTAACTGATGGAATAGGCTGTTATTTTGTTGTTTTAGCTGTTAACTTCAAATTTGTGTAAGTTGTTATTGCTTAAAGATTTCATGATAAAAATATATTTTTGATTAAATGGAAAATATTGTATTGTGAGCTTCATCTGCATTTTAAGGATTGTGAAAGGAAAACGTGCATAAGCAACTCGTGAAGTTTGGTCCAAGGAACGTCAGCTCTAAAAGGCATTCGTTAGTATACCATGTATTAGGGACCCATGAACCAGATATTTACAAAAATAACGTTTATAAATTTTAATTTGACGTCAGAACACCTGGTTTTGTAGTTGATTGAGAAAGTTATGTATATAGACTTAAATACACTGAACTAATTTTAAAATGCGTCAATAGTTAAATTTAGAAAACAATTCTTAAATTTAAGTAGCTTTCACTTGTCACACAAAGCATAAATATCGCCCGTGAAGTTTTATATTCCGATATGCAGAGATGAAATATCTATTAAAGCTGTGACACCATTAAAGGGTACCTAGTTATTCTGGTAAAAGAATGTACTAAACGGTAAAACAAGAGGGCCAAGATGGCCCTAGGTCGCTCACCTGAGAAACACACCATAACACAAAATAACAGTGTAAACATGTTCGACCTAGTGACTTCATGGAAATAAATATTCTGACCAATTATCATTAAAATGGGAGCTAAAATCTTCAGTATAAGTGAGTATTTACTGTGATTTGTACGGTGCCCCTAAAGTGACATGTTACACACATTTTTTCCAATTAGGTAATGTGAGACTTTTTTTATTTCGTTTAAACGAAATCATTTCGTTTAAACGAAATAATCATTTCGTTTAAACGAAATAAGTTATTTCGTTTAAACGAAATAAAAAAAGTCTCACATTACCTAATTGGAAAAAAAGTGTGTAACATGTCACTTTAGGGGCACCGTAGATTTGACCTAGTGATCTAGTATTTGACCCCAAATGAAATTTGGTCAGAATAATTGCATTGATGAAATATAGGTCAAATTCAAATATAGGTTATCTGGGATGAAGATCAAATGAAAAATACAGCCTCTATCGCATACACAAGGTTTTTCTTTGATTTGACCTAGTGACCTAATTTTTGACCCAAGATGACCCTTTTTCCAAATCGGCCTAGATTTCATCAAAGATATCATTCTGACCAAAATTCATGATGATTAGTTGAAAAATACAGCTTCTATCACATATACAAGCTTTTTCTTTGATCTGACCTAGTGACCTACTTTTTAACCCAAAATGATCCATATTCAAACTCGACCTAGATTTCATCAAGGCAATCATTCTGACCAAAATTCATGAAGATTAATTGAAAAATACAGCCTATATGGCATACACAAGGTTTTCCTATGATCTGACCTAGTGACCTACTTTTTAACCCCAGATGACCCATATTCAAACTCGACCTAGATTTCATCAAGACAATCATCCTGACCAAAATTCATGAAGATTAATTGAAAAATACAGCCTCTGGCGCATACACAAGGTTTTTCTTTAATTTGACCTAGTGACCTAGTTTTTGACCCCTGATGACCCTTTTTCGAACTCGGCCTAGATTTCATCAAGATAATCATTCTGACCAAAATTCATGAAGATTAAATGGAAAATACAGCCTCTATCGTATACACAAGGTTTTTCTTTGATTTGACCTAGTGACCTAGTTTTTGACCCCAGATGACCCATTTTCGAACTCGACCTAGATTTCATCAAGGTAATCATTCTGACCAAAATTCATGAAGATTAATTGAAAAATACAGCCTCTATCGCATACAAAATGTTTTTCTTTGATTTGACCTAGTGACCTACTTTTTGACCCCAAATGACCCATATTCAAACTCGACCTAGATTTTATTAAGGCAATCATTCTGACTAAAATTCATGAAGATTAATTGAAAAATACAGCCTCTAGTGCATACACAAGGTTTTTCTTTGATTTGATCTAGTGACCTACTTTTTGATCCCAGATAACCCATATTCGAACTTGATCTAGATTTCATCAAGTCAATCATTCTGATCAAAATTCATGAAGATTAATTGAAAAATACAGCCTCTAGAGCATACACAATGTTTTTCTTTGATTTGACCTAGTGACCTAGTTTTTGACTCCAGCTAGCCCCTTTTCGAACTTGGCCTAGATTCTATCAAGATAATCATTCTGACCAAAATTCATGAAGATTAATTGGAAAATACAGCCTCTAGCGCATACACAAGGTTTTTCTTTGATTTGACCTTGTGACCTAGTTTTTGATTCCAGATGACCCCTTTTCGAACTCGGCCTAGATGTCATCTAGGTAATCATTCTGACCAAAATTCATGAAGATTAATTGAAAAATTCAGCCTCTATAGCATACAAAATGTTTTTCTTTGATTTGACCTAGTGACCTAGTTTTTGACCCCAGATGATCCCTTTTCAAACTCAGCCTAGATTTCATCAAGATAATCATTCTGATCAAGTTTCATGAAGATCAGTTGAAAAATACAGCCTCTATCGCATACACAAGCTAAATGTTGACAGACAGACGACAGACGACAGACGACGGACGCCGGACATCGAGCGATCAGAAAAACTCACCTGAGCATTGCTCAGGTGAGCTAAAAACGTACCAAATCATGGCAGCCATTAAGGAAAACGTATTTATTCGTAGTAAAAGCGTCACACTAATCGATCTGCTTAATGCTAGACCTGACAGTACGTAGTAAAACGTTTTGGAAACTTACAAGAACCCTAGGTAAATAGTAAAATCTCCAAAACGGTACAAAACGTTTGCAATCTGTAGCGATATGAAACGTAGTAATACTTAGCCGAAATACCTGAAAGTGCGACTGGGGCTTTAAGCAATACAATATTTTGTTTCATTATACATACCGGGAACAGTGTGAATAGTGGCAACTTGAAACGCGTCTCGCTGTTTTCATTCCCACAGGAAAAGCAAGGCATCTTGGCATTTGTGAAATACTGACTGAATATGGTTATAAGCAGGATCGTCCTAATATAATGTTTGAATGATCAATCACGTATAATATATGTTTACATGTTGATGTGATATAAAAAACAAAAATGAATGTGTGCCAACTAGCATTTACAATGTACAAATTCCATTTATCAGTAGTTTTGTTTTGGGTTTAACGCCGCTTTTCAACAGTATTTCAGTTAGGTAACGGCGGGCAGTTAACCTAAACTGTGATCCCTGATTTTGTACCAGTACAAACCTGTTCTTCGCAAGTACCTCGACTTCCCCACAGAAACTAAAATGAATCAGAGGTGGAAGACGAATGATTTCAGACACACATTATCAAATCGTCAGGGAGGACATACGCCTCACCCGAGGATCAAACTCACGACCCCGCGAGTCGTAGATCTGCGCTCTCTCTATTGAGCTAAGTTGGCTGGAACTACAGGAAAAAGTAATACGGTCATTGGATCTTGAAAAAAATATGTAAAATATTAGCTGTAACAGCAAACACGACAGCTTAATGGAATATTTAGCTTAGACAATAACTGATTATTTCTAAATATGTTTTACAAAACCAACATAAAAATGATCAGGCTTCGAGTTTTACAGGCTTTCTTGTAATTGTTAGACTCGTTATTTTGAAATCCATTTGAATAGAGACCATTACAGGCGAGAAGTACTTGAGCTAACATTTCTTTTAAACTGACTAAAATGTTACTGAAATAGTATTGTTTAGTCTGTTATTAAGGAACATATATACTGTCGGAAGTCGCAACATTAAACATTAGAAGCATGTACTCGAATCCTATCTTACATTAAAGCTATCCACCACTGCTGCGATGCCATTTCAACTCCAGTTCGGAAAAGTGATAAACCAACCAAAGTCACTGTCGGTGTTATAACTAGAGGACCGATGTATCGCAGTACGAACCCCATAACACCGGTGAATCCGATGACCATTTGAAACAATGAAGCGACAATTAAGGCTCCTTGGATCTAAAAAAGAAAAAATGGAAACTCCACAGGTCACTCAAGACGACAAAAATGAAAATGTTATTGAAAAGCGAAACCATAGAAACAACAAAACATAATAATGAGACACTGTAATCAGAAAACGTGAAAGCTCTGTTTTTTTGTTTACACATCTTCTAGGTGCCTGAAAGTGTAAAATAAAACAGTTTTTAAATGTATAAATCAGTATCAGCCTGGTTTCTTAGCCTGCTGGCGGCAAGTGACTCTGCCTTTGCGACCAGTGCAGTGCACTCTCCGCTATTCAGTCAGTAATTTTCAGTGAAGACCCCTTCGAATAATAGATGGTATTGCCCAGCTTGAATGATGGACCAGTGCATTTTATAAATTTATCAGGATAAAGGTTAACAAATTAAATATGTATTGCTTTCACCTCTCGAATTCGTTTATGCCAGATTTCTTGATGCTCCGGACTGCCAACGGCTGGTAATCCTGCGTCAGTAAATGTCACGTTCTCACCATCTGAAAAAAAAATCCAACACCGTTAGAAGATTTTAAATTGTTCATAAATAGTTGAAAAAGGTAACAAGTGAATTGTAAAGGTGTATCCAACTTTAAGTTTAACAAAATTAAAAGCACCGATGCATTAGGCCCTGACGCTTTAAACATCATTTTGAATTCCCATTGTACAAAGTTTCTTTTCAAGTTCATGGGCAAATTTCTTATAACCTTATCATGCAACATGTGTATGTAATGATGATTAAAACGTTTTTTTTTCTATCCTACAAACAGGTTTATGAATCTGTTTCTGGAAAAATGAATCATAATATATGATAAAATCTATAAGCAGATTTGCAAGCATATATTAATGCAAAGAAGCCAAACAGTGAGAGACACAGTTTGAACGAATATTTTCTTGAGAAGAAATGAAATATGCAAGAACCCTCAAATCCTAGCACAGTATTAGGCGGACCTCTATAAAAGATTACAGAAGGCAATAAATAACAGCAAAAACTTCCCAAATAGGAGATGCATTTTTACAGCTGCCACATGGTACTTAAATATAGTTGTTACAGTAAATAAAACAACAAAGATGATCATTCGGAAGCATATAATTCAGAAAGGAAAATAATACAAGACTAAGTTGGACTGAGTCTGTTAACGAGATGTAATCTTAAAAACTTCTGTAGTAATATTAGTATGCTCATTTACATGCAAACACCTTTTTATTTAGACATATTTGAAAAGTCCAGGCATACTTTTTCTAAATATAATAGACGCAAGGCCGCTACAGCAAATTATGTACATAACTTTATTTGCACTTGACTATAAAGCATAATCAAATACACGCCTTTTCACTTTAGATGTAGCTTACATTTGTTCCTCGCTTCTGTGTATGGACATTTCCATTGTGGGTGGCTCAGTATAGAAATAACAGAAGTCAAAACACTTATAGAGGTACCCTGTAGTATTGGTAATCTAAAATTAAAAATCCAATACATTGTATTTACAAATCAAATAAACAATGTGCACAGAACATAAAGTTTGAGATGAAATGCAAAGTAAACGTTACAAGATAAGTCGTAGCTGCAATTAGTTGATGTTTCGTCTGTTAAGGTACATTTTAAGTGATGCATATAATAAAAACGAATATTTACCTGATACCAAAAGTAGTTTGCATGAAAGTAACAATGCCAGAGACGAAGAAGACTGTACAAAGAATTTCACTGAGAGCAACATAGTCATTGTCCATACAGTAAAATTTGCTCAGTAGAATTGGCAGTGAAATAAGACTTCCAAGAGCAGTTAAAAGGTGCTGAAAAAATAACATTTTAAGTAATTTGTATTAATATATTCATTCATTAACGAAGAGCTGAAAAACAAGCTCTGATACATGTTAAACAACATTTCCTATTTTGCAACTAGGTTAAAAGTTACTGAAAGCGCATTTCTTAAATTAAGGGGACAGTTTTAATGTATTTTTGTGACTTTTCAAAGATGGGTTGAAGTCGTAAAAGGCGCGAATTTATATGACCACGGTGAGTGTGCGTACACCGGATATTGCCATTTTGTGATAAGGTATTTTTCGAAAAGGTGACAAGGTAAATAAAAATCTAATTTACTATAGTGGACGCAACTTGACACCGATGGTTGACCTTTGTATTATAATACATAATGAGGCACAACCTATTATTGAAAAGGAGTGTACGTAAAACACGAGCTGCATGAGAAAGTGGAAATATAAATTTGTGCAATTATAAATTAGTGTATTGGAAAGTTTTAACTGATCAAATGCAAGTATACATACTTTGATACTGCACTGGATACAAACATATACATGGCTACCCTCATCACCCTTTATTTCTACAATGAAATATTCGATATGAATAATCAGCCGAAGGTCAACCATCGCGGTCAAGTTGCGACTACTATACACAGAAAAAAGGGATTTTATTTTTAGATACCAACTTCTGTGTATATGTTCTCACAAGCGTAAAATGAATACAAAGAAAACATGTACAAAATTTCAGCTTTGTAAATATTCAATGGAGAAATCGGTCATAAATGAGCGTCGTTGGTGTACTGTGTATTGCAAATATATGTACTGTGTATTGACCTGTATCACATTTTACTGTACTGTGTAATGTTGACATTATCACTGTGTTTTATAGAATAAATCTTACAAAATGTACATTATCATTTCCTTTTCAAAGTTCAAAACAGTAATTTCTTTAGCCCTGAAGATACGTACTGATTTTACATTGATATTTATAACGTTTACTCTGTTGTAATTTATGTAATAAACTCTAAATCGTAACTCACAGTCACAATAGTGCAAGAGTGGGCAATAATGTTTGTTATGCTTACCAGTTGTAAATGTATATTCTATTCTTACACTACGTGATGTTGAGCATTGTGTAAGTTGGTATTACACGAATTATCACAAAAACAGTTAAAGGCATCTTTTTAAATTCGGCATTGGTATGTCACTGAAGTCTTACTCTCAATGTCTTGCAGAAAGCCCCTCCTTACTAATAAATACTATATTGTGAGTTTGTTTCGCTGTAGATTCAAATTATTTATGTGTGTTTATAGGTTGAAGAACGAGTTTAAGATCATTGTATGTCATTTTGTTGAACATCACCCAAATGACGAAAATACTATAGCACCCTAACGACCAAAATCGCAAAAAAATAAATTACAAGATAACACCAGAAATATGCAGAGAAAAAAGCGGAAAAAGTACTGTTGATTCAGAAACTATTTAAATACAATTAAAAAAAAAAAGAGAACCCGCTTACAAAAGGGACCAATTTCCAACAAAAAGGTTGTAAAGACAAATTTGTGAGGGGCCTGTTCACGTACGGCAGTGGAAATGCATGCTACCTACCTCGTCCTCTAGTAGAAATCAACATCTACACATGCTGCCAGTACCAAAATATAAATTTAGAGACACCAAATCGGCGGTGTACATGGAACGTTCAATGATACACAGAGTGCAATTCCAAGGAAAGTTTCCTTTAAATGATATAAATTTCTGTATTTCTTGACGTCGCAAGATGTTTTCCATCGACAACCTGGTTAATATAAGGTTTAGTGAAGACTGCAAGTTGTTTTGAAGAACAGGCTTAAAAGTCTTCCGGGGATTTTACAATTATACAACTGATTGCATAACAGATACGACATTTCGGACGCTCAATTAGGAGGAAAGAGAAAAACAAGACAGACGGATACTTAATGACATTAAAAGAAGCAGGTAGGTACTGCATAAATGTGAAGAGAGTACATTACTCCCACATAAAAAACTGGGCATTGATACTGAAATAGGTTCTCTTGTGACAGATATGTTTTACCAAACATTATTTGATAAGCAATATTTTAAAAGCCATGTTTTACTTTGATAAAGAACAAATAGTCTTGTTCATTGAAATATTTATTAAACAAACTTAAACGTAAATGCAAACTCATAAAATAACACAGATCATAAACATTTTACATTTAAGAGTATGAATACATACAAAATTCGGAATGATCTCCAAGTCAGTTCTTTATCTTTTGTTATTGTTCAAAATTGACCTTGACAAAAATATACTAGTACTATTTTAACCATTTGAACAGGAAAATTGATCACATAAAAGTAATACCGAACTGTTTTAAAAAACAAATTGCTCAGTGCATTTGACACCTAATTTATTTCGTATGAAGCAAGTGGTGAGCTTATTACCTTTCAGAACATTACACTTAAAGCATTAAAAATAGCATGGACTATATTATTTTAAGAAATTTTCCAGTAGAACTAGTTCGAAGGTTCTATGTCAGATGAGTCATATAATATTGAGGAGAAACCAGTTTAAAAGTTCGAAACCCCTACGACCATGACCTTTGAACTATTGACACCAAAATCAATAGGGGTCATCTATTGACCAAGGTTTATGTCTCTTTGAAGTTTAAAGGCAACAGGATTACATGTTCAATTTCATGTTTGCTCTTCTTATAAGGGAAACCTTTTCCACAGTTATCGTCATCATATCGTGTGTTACATTATAATAAAACTTCACGGGTGTACTTGTGACCGGGCCTGTACTCGGAAATGGCTAGTCTTTAGACAGTTACTCGGAGTGACTATTAGCGTGCCGCTGTAATTGTAAGTTGTAATTTCAGTGTTTAAACTGGTGCTTGTTATTTTCGCTGTGAAGTCTAATGTCAGCTGCAAACAGAAAAAGACATTCCATCATTTGGGCCAATGCCATTACATGCCTTGACTATTTAATGACCATCAATGCTGAAAATATGCACAATTTTCAAAATCAATACTCAGTACACGAAACTGCAATACACAATACAAATATTACTTTGAAAAACTCAATACACAGTACACCATCGACGCTTATTTATCACCGATTTCTCCCTCATTTGATTATTTACAAAGCTGAAATTTTGCACATTTTTATTTTGTATGTAACTAAATAAATCTTACGATTCTGATTTCCAAAGAATGCAAATAGGTGATGTTATCGGGACAAATGTGTCCACGACGTGCATTAATCAAATTATTAACTTGTCATTTTATCACGAATTTTAGAGTTTCTACTTAAGATTGACTCATTTTACGCTTGTGAGGGCATATAAACGGTATCTGGTTATTAAAAATAATGCTCTTTTCTTTTTTTCTATAGCAGTATAATTCAATAGTAAATCGGGGTTTTACTTACCTTGTTGACGAAAAATAATCACGTTTTCGGAAAATATCTTATCACTAAATGGCAGCATCCGGTGTACGCATCCTCATCACGATGACAGCATAATCTGATTTTGTTGAAATTGTGAAAACTTATCAAAAGCATATCTTTTAAGCGTAGACTAAATTTCAAAATTGTACGTTTACCCGTTTGAAATAACTGGCAAAAGAACTAACTGCGGTTTAGCTGCTACATTCAGTACAGTATAAAGCGATACATGCAAAAGTAAGGAAAATATTCATAGTTTACAACAATGATGTAACAAGAAATTGATGAACCCCTGCGTAAGGACATTTTCAAAAATTAAACGGATTGCAAGCCAATACAATGTCCTCTTCAAATAACGGGGCAACATACTAAAAACAAGAGCACCGCCTTGCTGATGCAGACGCTCATCTGATTTTTTTTGTCTCTGTATAATAGAAATATTGTCCTACCCATGATTTTCTATGTCCAGAAAGAGCCATAATTCTTGCAAAAAGCAATGTAGAGTTATGGTACTTTCTGTGCAGAGTCAGCTTTAAATGGCGAATAACTGCTCCAAGTTTTAAAGCAATAGCTTTGATAGTTTAGGAGAAAAGCTGACCTAAACACAAAACTTAACCAAGAAATCTGTTTTCTTAAGTCTAAGAGGGGCCACAATTCTTACAAAAAGCAGGATGGAGATATGTTTCTTGCTGTACAGAGTCAGGTATTGATGTTGAATAAGACAAGAAGTGTTCCAAGTATTAAGGCAATAGCTTTGATAGTTTCGGAGAAAAGCTGACCTAAACATAAATCTTAACCAGGCAACGCCGACGCAGACGCCGACGACGACGACGATCAAGTGATGACAATAACTGTTCTTTTTTCTTTCAAATATGCAGGTGAGCTAATGACTCTGAAAACATCTGAAAATCTTTCTAATATTAATATCTGTATTTTAAAGACTTGATGTGATTTTGTTTCAAAACTGGTTAAACATAGAACAAAATGTAATGAAATACTTTATATGTATTATATTTCAGAGAAGTAATAAATAAAAAAATTAACATTTATTTGAGCCGCACCATGAGAAAACCAACATAGTACATTTGCGATCAGCATGGATCCAGACCAGCCTGTGCATCCGCGCAGTCTGGTCAGAATCCATGCTGTTCGCTAACGGTTTCTTTAATTGCAGTAGGCTTTGAAAGCGAACAGCATGGATCCTGACCAGACTGCGCAGACTGGTCTGGATCCATGCCGGTCGCAAACGCATTATGTTGGTTTTCTCATGGTGCGGCTCATTTGTATATTGAGCTAACTAATGCATTAAAATCATGATAAGTTATATCTATAGGTCGACCACGTCTTTTGAGCCATGACTAATTTATGCAGGACAGTTGTTATTATTATACCAGATTTGTTGAGCGCCCTTTTCATATGAAATATACCTTCAAGGGCGCTTTACAATTAAACATGTGACATTTCGCAGATATGTAGAAAAATCACAAAACATGACATATGCAATCATAAAACTGAAACTGAAACTGAATGATTTGATTAAACGCCTAATTTTATAAATGATATATTCAGTGGCGTTGTACATAATAATAATAATAGTTATGATAACAATATTAATAATGACAATGATAATAATTACAGTCTTATTGTAACAAACAGTCATGACCGCACCCCTCCCCTTCAGGTCATTTTTACCCCTATTGCCAATACCAGTACTTAAAGCATCTGGTACGCCGAGAAGAGCTGCATATAGAGGTTCAAAGTCCCCGGCTAATGAAGCCATCATATACTGTATTAGAAAGAAATACCAAACACTTCAAGTGAAACTCAAGTCTTGCAAAACACACACATAGAATGTTATAACCCTTAAAATGTGACATGATGAAATAAATTTTGAATGAATTTAGTGATGAGTCTTTTCTGAGATTGTCAGGGTGAGAATTCCATAGTTTTGCGGCGGCAACTCTGAAATTTCTATCACCATAGGAAACCAGTCGACTTTTTTGTGGCACAAGGGTTGTTGCTGCACTTGCTGATCTCAGATTTCTAGTTGGCACGTAAACCTCAAGTAAGTCTCTCATATACACTGGCGACTGTCCATGCAAGGCCTTGAATGTTTAAATGAGAATTTTGTATTTGATTCTTTCTTGTATTTGAAGCCAATGAAGATCTTTAAGGATTGGTGTTATATGTTCAAAACGGGTTGTTTTCGTAATAAGACGTGCAGCTGTGTTTTGAGCATTTTGCAGTTTGCTTGTTGTTGATTTTGGCACGCCATACAAAAGAGCATTGCAGTAATCTAATCGTGAGGTCACAAGCGAGTTATAAGGGTTTTGGTGGCATCAGTTTCAAATATGGTCGAATGTAACCAATTTGTCGTATTTGGCCATAGCATGTTCGAGTCACAGAATTAACATGATGGTCCATGTGCATGTTCGAATCAAGCGTAGCACCAAGGTTTCGAACAGATTTTGATGGCCTTATGCACGAATCGCCAACTTTCAGTTCTAGATTTTCAACATGCTTGGAGTGTTTTTGACTCGAAAAAGAAATTACTTCAGTTTTGTCTTCATTCAATTTTAACCTTGTTTGAATTCATCCATGAGAGGATTTCTGTTAGGCATTGTTCAACTCGCGTGATTGTGGCTGCCTTTGATGATTGGTCAACTGGTTTAAACGATAGATAGAGTTGGGAGTCATCTGCATAAAAATGGTGGTTTAGACCGTGGTTACTACAGATGGACCCGACTGGCTTTGTGTACATCGTGTAGAATTTTGGGCCTAGAACAGATCCTTGAGGAACACTGAATTTCATAAGGACTGGTTCAGAGAGTTTGCCATCGATGCATACTGTTTGGAAGCGGTCTGTTAGATATGATGCCACCCATTGAAGAGGTTTATCGGCGAATCCAAAGTTAAATTCGAGTCTGAGAAGAAGGGTGTTATGGTCAATGGTGTCGAATGCAGCCGACAGGTCCAACATCACAAGTATTGTGACGTCACCTTTGTCTAGGGATTCGAGAAAGTCGTTCTGAACTTTTAACAATGCGGTTTCAGTTGAATGAAAAATTCTGTATGCTGACTGGTTTATTTCATGTAATTGGATGTGTGTCAAATGTTCCTTAATTCTTCTGTTTACCACTTTTTCGAGGATTTTTGAGAGGAATGGCAGATTGGAAACAGGTCTGTAATTCTTGAGTGTGCTCTGGTCAAAACTTAGGCTTTTTTAACAATGGTCTTATTCGTGATGTTTTAAATGATTTTGACACGATTGCACTTTGTAGAGAGATGTTAACAATTTTCGTCAATATTGGGAGAAGTTCCTTTATACACGATTTCAAGAGTCATGTAGGAAGTGGGTCTAAATCACATGACTTATTAGCTGACTGTTGAACAAGCTTTTTCACCTCCTCCTCTGTTGCTGGACTGAAGCTAGCCAAACGCGCAGTATCACATAGTTCTATGCGTCCGTCTTCTGGAGTTACTGATTCACTCTGATCCTGGGATGCAATATTAGTTCTGATTGTTTCTATTTTATCTATGAAGAAATCGCTGAACTCCTGTGCTAGTACTTCTGGGTTCTTGCCTGATGGAAGTGCAACTTTGCTTGGACCGTTCAATAAATGTTATTTTGAACAAACGTTTTTGGTCTCGTTCACTTGATTCTACTTTTTCTGAGTAATAATCAATTCATTTGCTAACGATTGCGCATTGGTTCCTATACATTAAGTGGTCAACGGTGAGTCCTGAAGTCTGCCATTTACGTTCTAGTTTACGCTTCAAATGTTTGGCATCGTGGAGCTCCTCCGAGAACCAGGGACAAGATGGTTTTTAAAAAGAGTCTTCAATAAAGGATTCTTGAATAAAATAAAATAGAAATAATGTTTACTAGAGAAAAAATACGGCAGTAATCTGTGCGCTTGAACCCGCACCTCACGATTTGTAATAATTACGCTCTACCAATTGCGCCAGCAATATAATCAAGTTCATGGTAAACATAAACTCGCGGTCGAACTATACCTTTATACACAATAATTCGCAACTTATGCCTTCGTTTGCATTTCAGAAAACATACAACTATTATGGCTTGTTTAATCTACTAATATAACTACGTACTTTTAACAGTATTATAAGTCGGAAAAATGATGAAAAACGCAGATGTAATGTATTTTATCATACAAAAGGGGGAAAAGTACCAACAAAACAGTTAACTTGCGTACCTTCCGTTGCCATTGACCTGTTATGCAAAGTAAGTTACAGACCAGACAAAACAATACATTTGTATTACCAAATCTCTTTGTGACATGAATCTTTGAGCCAGGGGTCTGCTGCACTTACAAATGATATATCATCTTGTTATGGTGACTGTTAGTGCCATCCATCCGTCCATCCAAGTTTTAGACCGGATGAAAAAATATCTATTGTCTTTGTCTAATGTCATACACATTCTTTTTAATTTTAATAAGTGAGTGTCAACGTGGTTTTTAAATAGTATTTTTTATATATAGCTATAACACCTAAGCTACTGGTCCAATTTGTTCGCATGAGATCTTTTAGTATACAAACAGCGTAAAACCTTGGAAGCACAAAACGCAAGCAAGCAACGTAATAGAAGACTCGGTTAATAGTTTGTTTTTGATTGCTTCGGAATTGTGGGTGGTAGTGTGTAAAAATAATTAAATACCGACAAAGCCAACCAACGGGTACCTTTAACACTCCTAAACGCTAAGGTATAAGAAAACTGGGTCACTAAACACCACTTTTATAAATCTGCAATAAAAGCGAACCAGTCCTTACCTGAAATCCGATGAGAATGCACAAATACCAAGGTGGCGACTCCTGAACTGTGTACAGTAGTACAGAATTGGTCCTTGAATAAGTATTTCTCTCCCTATTTAATTCAGAATTTACTACACCTTGTTTATCATCCATATTTGTCGTTATGCTACGTGGATTATATATTGATTACTTTAATATATCAGACGAAGTGAGAATGTCATATGCTTTCATGCAATAAGCGCTGACGATGTGCAAATCATCATCATCTTCTTAAGTCATGAACAAACAAAAAATAATGGTGGGGGGGGGGGGGGGGGTTGATATAAATCATAATTAATATGTTAGAAACGGGACAGTTAGTTTTGATTATACATACACACTTTTTCTCAGAAAGTATATATTACTTAACCAGTTTTATATTGGTAGAGGTTATGTTTCCCACTGAAGTCATGTCACAAAGTCTCAACTAGAAAGTATCATGCTACTTGTTTTTGTTCTTGTTGGGTTTAAAGTCGCACCGACACAAATATAGGTCATATGACGACTTTCCAGCTTTAATGGTGGCGGAAGATCCCAGGTGCCCCTCCGTGCATTATTTCATCACGAGCGGGCACCTGGGTAGAACCACCGACCTTCCGTCAGCCAACTGGATGGCTTCCTCACTTGAAGAATTCAACGCCTCGAATGAGGCTCGAACCCACATCGGTGAGGGGCAAGTGATTTAAAGTCACTTTAACCACTCGGCCACGGAGGCCCCTGTATCATGCTACACCACTAAAACTGTTATCTACGCCAAATAATGTGTTAAACTACATTTGCTAGGTACTGTTCAAGTGTTTCTTACAATAAAAAATTTGCAATATATTTTCTAGATTTTTTGTATTGTTTTAACTCGTCCAGAAGTAAACGCCCACACAGTCTACATTGCGACTATAACTGGATCAGGACAAGGCCAAAACCAAAGGTCAGATTTTAACGATCCGTTCAATATATTTAGCTGTCTTGGTATTTCTTGTAAAAACTGATAAATGATATTGATTTATATACCCCTTTTTCAGACTTTAAGATAATTATTGGTTTTAAAAATTAGTATAGAGAGAAGAAATGGAAGAAGCGTGGAATTTGGTCTTGAACTCTCATTTTGACACAATAAGTGCCTATAAAAAAAGGGAAGAATGCAATAGTAATAACTTTATCTTTTATGATATTTGATTAATGTCAGTGGATATGAATTCTGATGAGGTACACAGTAGAGTAGTGGTTAGCAGGTCGGACTACCCCACCAACAATATGAGGTCGATTTTCAGTCGCAACTATATCCTAACTAATGTTCAGTGTTGAATAATTTACTTAGATTAGGATTGTTTCCAGCAGTACCGGCAGAGATGGGATGCTGGGGTGTTAAACATGACATCTGTTCCTGAGGACTTTCTTCGACAAGAAAAGAACCATTTACATGATAGCATACCACACCGTAAATGCTTGTTAAATTCTATAAAACGTATCAGTCAGTATATAATTAATCGATTTCCTTATACTGCAAAACACCGATGAGTATTATATACAAAGTCTTAAATTTCTAATACCTTCGGTTATAGTTTGTAAGATCGCCTTAACACATCCCAGTTGTTCGCTAATTTATTTGATATTGATATCATATATGTACTGTTTAATAAACATAATCAGAAATACGCATGCCAACGCGTGAGGTTTTGAATTAATGACATGAGATATGGACGGTGAGATTTTAAAGTGATCTTAGAGACCTCAAATGTTACAATTTGATAAATATATGTTTTCATTGTCATGATAAAGATTATAATGTAAACGAACTATATTTTGAGGATGCGGTAGGAAATGATGTGGATGCTCATGCTAACGATAGTAGATTGTTATATTATGATGTTATTTGATGAAGACGTGTTTATTTACACCAATACATGTTTCTAGTCATCTCCCCTAACATTTTTTCTAGAGAGTCACATTCCACATCTTTTAAAATCGTCGTAGGTAGTCATGGTATTTCTAAGAGAACGAGTACAATTGTCGGACTGAGTTATTTCTTCTGTTTCCAACAATGTACATGTACAAATCTTTTCACTAACCTTCTTTTTATAGAGCACATATCTATTAACAGAGTCCGCTTTCAAGCCAATGTATTACTACAAGAGTTATTAAAAAGAAACTGCCAAATGTGGTTATTACGTACCTTACCGTTAAACTGGTTACTAGTCACATTCGAAGGTTATTCCGTGTGTATATTTATATTAACTTAAGACGGCCCCCAAAATATCTCCAGTATTTTACTTCTATTCTGATTTGGTTAAAGTGATTCTTTTCAGGCATATGTCACCATTTTGTCGTTATGCTACGCCAATTAATCAAACATATTTGTTGCTAGTTCAATATTTTCTTCATTCGATATGTGTATGATGCAACTAATTTATAGATAGTATAGTTGCACGTATTTTCTTCTTTGTCGTGCGTTCGAAGAAATGACGATATCACTCTAAAACAACAACATAAAAGGTCGCCAAACCGACAGATTCTTTTTGTAGCGGTTATAAAAAAATTGTGTTGGTGCCCTTTATTTGCCCAGCTGTCGTGTTGTCGTCATTTGTCCCGCAAAAATGTTAGTACAACAGAACAACACTTTGAGTGTATATGGAGTTGCCGTGTTGGCTTGTTGTCAAGACAGTTCTATAACCCGACAGATTACATACGACATTACGATAATGAGATCACAAACTGCTGTCACGATTTCGAGATGATTGGTATAAACATGTATTTATTGCGTCTCTATATTGACCTTTCCATGACGAAACCTGTTTTAGTGACAAAAAATTCAAAATTGAGATAACAAAATATCTATGAATGATATTCTTTTACCTTTCAAATCTAAAAAGTTGAAGAAATTATCTTCACTGTTTCAAAAAAGAAAGGTAAGGGTAGATTTCTCGGAAGCACAGAGCACCACAAACACAGCCACAGAGCCACGCATTTGAAAAGTTGACCCACAACAAAAAGAAGCTGTAATGGAAACGTATTATACACGAGTTGCTTCAAAAATCCAACAAGTACATTTTAATTGTATGCTAAATATAGAAAAAGGGGGAGGAAGGGGTAGGAAAAGGATAGGATGGGATAGAAGGGGAAAGTGGAACATGGATGAATATTCAAATGGGAATGCTATGTTCCTTAATCACAGTTACCCTACAACGTAAACCACAACATCGCAGACACTCACGTACAAAAGACACACACCCACCCACCCACAAAACTAACTTACAAAGATAAACAAACAGACAAGTAAGATATAACAACACTGTAGAGTACTGCCTTAGACACACAAGCACACACATAAGCAGGAAAAGATCAACAATAAGGCACCGCCTAAGGATTAAGGCAGCCAAAATTAAGATGGACACGATAACTTGCTCATATTTAAAGGAGAGGGGATGCAAATGCAGGAGAAAGGATGAGAGGGGGTGATTTGGGGAGAGAGAAGAAGAGGAGCAACATACGCAACACAAAATACAAGACGGACAGAAAACAAGTTGAAAATAGGGACACCGCCTTGGAACGGTCAGTTATCTATATAAAGGAAACTGGGGGTTTAAACGCTTTTAGGGCATACCAACCTCGCACTTACCCTATTTTGAACAAGTTAGACAGCACAATGTAAATAAAATCAATCCCCGCTGAGAAAGGCTCTAACTTTAGTGAAAAAATACCAGATCATATTAAGTAAAACATGAAATTATGGTCAATCTTAGGTATAATTACACCAATGTACTTCAAAGCTTTTAAGTTAGTCACCGAACTTATGACCGAAGACATTAAGAGACGTGATGTTCGGAAAGCCATGAAAGCAGTATGAAAAACAAAATAACCGTATATATTCGATTTCATCACGGACCATTTAGTTATACACCTATATACTATCATCGTGCATGAATGCATGGCATTTTCGGTTGTTATGAAAAAAAAAAACCATTTATTTTTGTGAAATATGGTAGAATCTTATATACCTTAGGTAATTGAATTGCAATATACTAGTTTCTACTTTCTGCATGAACATAAAAAACTTTGATTCCCCGATTATTTTAAAGTGTTTATTTATATCATGTCACTAATACACGTTTTCTCAAGAAGTAGCACATTTGTCAAGCTGCGATATCGTCGTGTCTTCGTCCCGCCGATATGATAGAGCAACACTTCCAATATTTTTTCGTGTCGTCGGTCCTACTGTCGTTAAGTCGTGCATTCTCCCTACCGGAGACAATGGAAATGATAGTTAAAGTACTTAAGTAAATTAGATAAAGTTCTATCAGCTTGTCCTGTCAGGAAAAATAATTCCTTGTTAATAAAAATAAATGATTTTTTTTTATGAAATTAACAGATCATGAACGGCGAAATCATTCTACACCATTTGAACTTCTAAATGGAATAGAAATTAATGGGGTGATAAATCAAAATATATAGTCAACTATATATTTGTCTGTCCTGCGTGTTTCTAACCAGAAACCTTGCCAGACTGACTGAGGGTTCAAGTGTTATGGAGTTCATGCATTCATACCGAGAGTTGAGCTTGTTTTAGACTTTGCACAGCCGAATCAAGGAAGGTTTACAAAACCTAACCGAAGGTTAAGCGTGCTACGGAGTCAACACAACCTACCTGGGTTGGCGTGTTATGGACTTTACACAGAAACACCGAGTGTTGAGCGTGCACAGACATACCGAGCTGTGATCGTGCCATGTAATTTACACAGCCATACTCGTGCAAGGCTTCAATTTTATTTGAGATCACGTTGTGATACGTTCATGAAAAGCACGGGCAAAATGTTCCTTTAACTACTAGTATATGTCTAAGATTTTTTCACGGAATTTTTCCTGAAATGCTTAGAGAATGCACAAATACCAAGGTGGCGATTCCTCATTATTTAAAGTTTATTTAACTCAAGAACCTCTCCCCGAATGATTGTTTCTTTCCTTATTCGAGTATATAAAAAGCAAAGACAAATATCAAACAGGGAATGCCACGCACCAAAAACGCAGCCTCCTCAAAACGAAACCCACAGCACGCAGACGCGTGCACCACACACACACACACACACACACACACACAGCCAACACATTAGGACAAAACGAACAAATAAAGGAACACACACACACACAAAGCCAACACATCAGGACAAAACGAACAAACAAAGGAACACAGTGGGGCACCGCCTTGGAACGGTCAGTGGCAAAAACACCACTGGGGAGCTTAAACCGGTTTATTGTGCGCACCCACCGCACTCTTATCCCCACCATGTTCCAAAGACACGGGACAGTGTAAATAAAAGTAATCCCCTCCAGGTGAATTTCTTACAAACGTAATGGAAACAAAAAGGCATGGCATGTAAAACACAAAAATGCTCGTGTATAAATATACAAGAGGGCCATGATGGCCCTATATCGCTCACCTGTTATCATTGCACTTAAGGACAAGTCTTCAAGGTCAAAAGATCATAATAGAAATCAATCAAAAGAATTATGAGAAAATATAGTTGAAATTTTCTTTAAGTAACTTTAAAAACAAGATTTGAAAACTTTTTGTAGAGGTCCACTAGGCAATGCTACATGTCAAATATCTAAGCTCTTCTGGTTTATTTTTAGAAAATTTTGAAGATTTTTCTATGTACAATCAAGTAACCCCATGGGGTAGGGTCAATTTGACCCCAGGGGTCATGATTTGAATAAACTTTGTAAAAGTCTACTAGGCAATGCTACATGTCAAATATCTAAGATCTAGGCCTTCTGGTTTATTTTTAGATTTTTTTTTTAAGATTTTCCTATGTAAAATCAAGTGACCCCTAGGGCGGAGTCAATTTTGACCCCGGGGGACAAGGTTTGAAAAATTTTTTGTAGAGGTCCACTAGGCAATGCTACATGTCAAATATCTAAGATCTAGGCCTTCTGGTTTATTTTCAGATTTTTTTTTTAAGATTTTCCTATGTAAAATCAAGTGACCCCTAGGGCGGAGTCAATTTTGACCCCGGGGGACAAGGTTTGAACAAATTTTGTAGAGGTCCACTAGGCAATGCTACATGTCAAATATCTAGTCTCTAGTCCTTCTAGTTTATTTTTAGAAATTTTTTGAACATTTTCCTATGTAAAATCAAGTGACCCCTGGGGCGGGGTCAATTTTGACCCAGGGGGGGTCATGGTATGAACAAATTTTGTAGAGGTCCACTAGGTAATGCTACATGTGAAATATCTAAGCCCTAGGCCTTCTGGTTTATTTTTAGAAAACTTTTGAAGATTTTCCTATGTAAAGTTAAGTGACCCCTAGGGCGGGGTCAATTTTGACCCCCGGGTCATAATTTGAAAAACTTTACTAGAGGTCCACTAGGCAATGCTACATGTCAAATATCTAATCTCTAGGGCTTCTGGTTTTTGAGAAGAAGATTTTTTAAATATTTTCCTATGTAAAATCAAGTGACCCCTGGGGCGGGGTCAATTTTGACCCCTGGGGGCCATGGTTTGAACAAATTTTGTAGAGGTCCACTAGGCAATGCTACATGTGAAATATCTAAGCTCTAGGTCTTCTGGTTTATTTTTAGAAATTTTTTGAAGATTTTCCTATGTAAAATCAAGTGACCCCTGGGGAGGGGTCAATTTTGACCCCGGGGTCATGATTTGAACAATTTTAGTAGAGGTCCACTAGGCAATGCTACATGTCAAATATCTAAGCTCTAAGGCTTCTTGTTTTTGAGAAGAAGATTTTTTAAGATTTTCTTATGTAAAATCAAGTGACCCCTGGGGCGGGGTCAATTTTAACCCCGGGGTGATGATTTGAACAAACTTAGTAGAGGTCTACTAGGCAATGCTTCACACCAAATATCTAAGCTCTAGGGCTTCTGGTTTTTGAGAAGAAGATTTTTAAAGTTTTTCCTTTCGGTTGCCATGGCAACCAGTGTTCTGCATGGAATTCAATTCTTTGAATAATTTTGAAAGGGGGCCATCCAAGGAACATCCCTGTGAAGTTTCATCAAAATTGGCCTGTTGGTTTAGGAGGAGATGTTGTTTAAAGGAAAGTGTGGACGGACGGACGGACGGACGGAAGGACGCCGGACGGTGAGCGATCACAATACCTCACCCTGAGCACTTCGTGCTCAGGTGAGCTAATAAAAAGCAAACCTTAAGAACCAAAAACGTATGTACTCAATGCCTTTTCAGAAGACAGAGCAACAAGAGAAACACCCTTAAGGGCCCGACGGAACAGGCCAGAAGACAAATATCAAAACAGTTCAGTCCTGGTAGGATTTATAAACTGCTTATCATAGAGTCCTCCCCCTCTTCCGTCAGACACAATCAAAGAGGGAAGCGTAGTGTCCAACTGTAAACGGATTGAACACTAAACATGCGGTATGTCTCAAAAGAGTTGGGTCGTAACCTCTTTTAATAAAACGTTTTATAATTTTACCAAATACATTTGGAAAATTACCATGACCCAATATCTTACGAAGTTGGTAAACCACATCCCCATAAAAAACGGGTTTAGAAATACCTTCTCGCAGAAGTGTCTTTAAATTACTATTGAATTTTAAAACTAAATCAGAATTACGATTGTAAAATTTAGCAAAATATTTACGCAATTTGTAATAACGGTAGCCTTGCTAAAGAAGTTTACTGGTAATATATTGATTACGTTCATTGAAATGCTTGACACAACTATAATCCAATGTTTTTGTCGTCCATTTTTATCCTATTGAACCTCCTACATTCCATTGCAAATACGTCATCTGATAAGAATTGCTTCTCTCCTAGGTATCTCTTGTAGACGCGTGCGTGTATTTGTTATATTTTAACAGTATTCTCGAGACAAAATTTATCGAGAATCAGTAGGAAAAAGACTGCATCTAAAATACATTTTGCTTTCAAATCAGCTACAATTATTTAGTTTGATTTAGTTAATTAAAATGTAAATGTATATCATACATGCATATAACGAACTGCTAATTAATAAAATTATTTCATGTTCTGTTCAGAAACATTGAAATATATTTCAGAGAAGATTTCATTATTAGTTTTATCTACTGAACATTAATGATAGTGAATTTGTCTTTTGGGAGATCCAACGGTTATACTCTCCGCCGACGAAATACATACAGGTAGGAAAAACTCTCTTTGAAGGTGCTTTGTTCAAACTCTCCACCTGCCCTCCTCCCTATCTAAAAGGCAAGGTAAGTTCATAATCTATGTCATTTGTAATAGAAATGCAGTAACGTCTTTTCAATGAACAGAATATAAAAATCTTCAAAATTATAAGCACAATTGTGCGTACAAAAATCACCCATTTGGTTGTACTGAAATTAAGTGTTTGCAAACGGTAGAATAAAAATAGATTACCTTTAGTCATCTTTAATTTACTATGATAGGATCATACACTGGCCATAATTTTTAAAAGGCCACCTCAGTTTTAGTAATACATTTCAAAAGATTTTAAAGATAGCGGAACCATCTTCTTGCACAATGTAAGTGATATCTCCTGAAAAGTCCGCTGCAGAATACGAGACAAAACCAGAATTATACTGTTTAGAAATAATCTCAAAACCAGCACAATACTTTTAATTAAAAACGTATAAGATATAATCAAAATAACAAATGATAAGTTACTGTTATGCTCAGGAGTGAGAGCGAATTAAATGATTTCTAACATGAATGTTTGTACCGCAATGTTTATTTAATCATCCCAACAAACACAAGTATATGCGGGTTACCGTCCACGAACAGGCTCAATCAAACCGAGCCTGCAACATTTTCGTTTCTGTCGTGTTGAGAGACCTGTGAAGTTTCCACTTTTCTCTATTTTACGGACATTTCTTTGATTTATGGAGATGTGTTTTATTGAAATATCTTTGGGTATGTGTTTTCAATCACATTCGTGTATCAAGATCTATGTCCAAATCAAAAGTTTTATTGTCAACACCACTGAGATCGGAATCTCGCATGTCTGACACGGACTGTTTTTGTTCAATACTACTTTGAGTTGTACTTTCCTTTTCTTTTGAAAATGACGGACATATTGGAAAATATTTTAAAGCAGAAATATTATCAAGTCCTTTCTGTATCAGTGGAAGTCCATACACTCTTTTCCTATTCACGATGGTCTCTGTGTTTGTAGTACCTTCTTGAAGCCAGGCGATGATACCTCGCTCTTCAAGTGTACCTATATTCCAAAACAACACTGTAATTAGCATAAAAAGCAAGCAAGCGGTTATGACTAACATAAAACGTATTGTCAAATAAGAGGGAATCTCCATAAAACAATATATGACGATTGTTACACATATATATATGTAATACGTTTATATACGTATATCTTGCAAAGAAAGAAACGCATATCTTTATACATTATGCATTTAAATGGTACACTCTTGTAGCAGGTGAAATATTTATCACATAATATGCCGATGCGTTTTTTTCTGTAAGTTACGAAATCATATCGTATATCATACTCGATTTATATAGCACTTTTTTCATGATAAACATGTTCAGATGTACTTTACATGAAACGGCAGCAGTTACACAGGGCGCCAAATTCATCCTACAGAGCAATCTGACCAAAGGGAAATGGCGAGAAAAAACCCATGAACAGAGAGAAAATTTTTTTAGAGACATATCCGATAACGTAGCTTAACTCCTTGCAAATCGATAGTCTGTGTCTTTAACGTATCCGGTGTACAATACAGATAGATATACGCAAAGCCCCTTTTCCTGGGAAGAACCAGAACACTCAACTTAAAGCATCTCAGAAATATCAGGTGCCTGGACAGGGATCCGAACCCTTACGTAAGGATGCATAGTTAAGTGTGTTACTACTAATCACCGCGCCACCTAAAAAGGCATTAGAAACAATTTATACGTGGATGTTTTCTGGTTTAGATTATTTTTGTTGGGTTTAACGTCACACCGATAGAGTTATAGATCATATGGCAACTTTCCAGCTTATCATGGTTGTGGAAGATTTCAGGTGCCACTCGGAATTATTTCAGGGAACGACAGGTACCTGGGAAAACCACCGATCTTCCAGGGGCGTTCTCAGATGAAACAATTCTTCACCTCAAGCGAGGGGATGAACCTATAACAACGAGGGGTAATTGATTTGAAGCAAACAGCTGTAACAATAAGGCTTTTGGCTCGGAATATCATTTACAATAAGTGTGAGTAATACAAAATATGCTAACATGTACCAACTTGTAGACAACCGAAAACGAAGGAACCACTTTCGTCTTTCCTTTCAATACAATTTTACAAACACTGATTTGATTGCAACTTGCTAGGATCCGAACACATTTTGAAATTTGCAGATATTGTAACATTATTTAGTGAGCATAACAGTCCACAAGCTCAGTTTGAAAACCTTAATTCTTACTTAATAAAAAGGGAACTTGAGATGATAACAATAAAGCTAGAAAAAAAACTGCCTAATTTTAATCATGAATGATGTTGAAATGACACACTTCTGAAAAAGTTAACAACTAAAGTGATCTTGGAAACTTTCATCGAGTGGATCCTTAGAGTCATATTTCCATAGATTTAGAATCGAGAAGTTCTGGTTTTATTATAAATTAGAGATTTGAATTAAGCATCATAAACAATTACGTACTCGAGAAATATAACTGACCACAGAACTATCATGATGTATATTCGGTAACACCATAGTGCGGCAAATAGGATAATGTGTTCATCATTAAAAGATAGAAAGCATAAAAATATCAACGCCGCAGTACATACCTGGAACAGTATTATCAAGTATAAAGGCAACAGTAGCACCAACAAACATGTTTGTACCGAGTAACACAGACAGAATCTGGTCTGCAACATCGCTCCCTGCAATAGCAAAATATACCACCTTCGCAATTGCATGTAATATGCGAAAATCCATAACATTGACCTTTCAGTGCTCAGCGCTTTCATACTTGATTTTTTTTCCGTTTTTGATTTATACGTTTTCGCTTTACTAGAGAACAGGGTAATCTTTTTTACAGTATATCTTTCATTAGACTGTTCTTCAAATTATCTAAAATTTCGCACCACATATACATAAGTTTACCTTGTAAGGATCTTATTCCTACAACATACCTTCATAACACAAGTTTCTACATGTACTATAAAAATATGAATAACTAATATAGAACTTCGCTTCATGTTTTTACAGAGGAATAATTTTGATGTATTAAACATTCAAACGATTTTTTTATTATGACAATAAGTAGAACTTGTTTTATGTCTTACCTGTGTTAATGGCGTCAGGGTGTCCCTTCATCCAGACAGGTAAACTGAGACCAAAGAATATAGACAGACCCACAATGTAGATATTCCGAGGTGAATTCAAGTTTACATACTGCAGATTGGAAAGTCCTACCCCTGTTATCATACCTGAATACAGAATTGATAATAAAGATATTAGATTTATATGTTTCATATACATAAATATGATATAAACTTTCCTCCTTGTCTTGCGTAAAAGAGATGCAGTTAAGGTAAAGAAACGTGCAATGCCCCTGACGCTCACTAGCTTCGGTTTAAGTGGAAATCTATTATAGTAAAAGCGAATGTACCCCATGGTTTCAAAGAACCAAACAATATACCAAAAATGAGTCCAAGTAAGGGGAGACTTTTTACAGCCACCAGATGGCACTTTAATACTACTGTTATAGTACATAGAATCTGTGAAAGATCGTTTGGAAACATAGAACGTAATCAATCATCATAATAACAGACTCGGTTTGAATGAGTCTGTTTATTAGATAGAGAATGAATGAAATGTGCAACACCCCTCATGCACTTCCCCCCGCCCCTACTCCCCCCCCCCGTCAAACACCGATTTAAGTAGTATTTTAAACCCTATGCTTTCTAACTAGAACCAGTTCAACATTAAGTGCTTCAAACTACGTAATTTATCTACAGTTATCTTTTTCTACTTATTCTATAGCTAACAAATAGATAAGAGTATTGGAAACTTTCTTCTGTTCACACAAATTATTTATTTCAATAAAGCCGTGAAGCCATGATACAATATTACATAGAAACATATGTAAATTGGGCATCAGCACTAGACTTATATTGGCATAAGTAGAGATGAATTGTAAATCTGAAAGTCTTTTAATCATTATAACATTCTTTAACACATTCACGGCCTGGTGACCATTGGCAACCTCTGTGATCATAACGTAATGTTATACACGATGATATATAATTTATTTGCAAAATGGAAAATGTCTCCTCATATTATCGTAGTTGAGAATGCTGCGACACTTCAGTATAAATAACAATGTAACTTGTTTTAGCTCGACTATTTATGGAATAGGTAGACCTGTTGTACTCGTCCAGTCGTCGGCGTGTGGGAATGAATTGAAACTTCACACATTTATTCACTGTGATAATCTGACATGCAGAGCACTTGACCCATAACTCTACTTTGCATGTTTTACAAAATCATGCCCCTTTATTACTTAGAATTTTTTTGCTAAGCTTTTGTAGGTAAGCTGGTATCTCAGGACCAACTAAAGATAATGACTTGAAACTTCATACACTTGTCCTGTGTGGTGACCTGACTCACACTGTACATGATCTAAAACTCTTTTTTGTATATTAGAAAATTATGCCCATTCTATAGTTACGCTTTTGTATGTAAGCTACTTTTTCAGTACTCACTAATAGACATTTCTAACGTAAACGTAAATCGGAAACGGATTACTGAATCCGTAAATGTTATTTGCAAATAATGGTCTAAGGGAGATACTATTGCATTACTATTGGATGAAATTGTCTCCCATAGACCACAAATTAGCCTAAAATTTTACGGATTCAGTATTCCGTTTCGTAATTACGTTTACGTTAGAAAGGTCTAATGGGAATGAATTAAAACAGATATATTTGTATGCTGAAATAACGATGAAATATCATCAACCTACCAAATGTTACCATAAACACTCCTCCAACAATTGGCTGTGGTATAGAAGCAAATACTGCCCCAAATTTCCCGAAACAACCAAGTACTATCATTATGCAGGCTGCAATCTGAACAACAATTCTGCTTCCGACCTAAAACAAACGCCCAAAACCACATAATTTATATAAACAAGGAAAATACCTTATCGGTTGTAATTTCAATGAAAACATTATCCTTGTTTATATTGACAACATGATGAGGATTGTGTAGTGTAACATTTTATAGATACACAGACTTTTGGAGTTCTGTAATGTCTTTTGGGGGTTTTAAGGTAGTTTGATCAAAGCCTTTACATTTCTTGGTCTTCATTTTTCTTTATCTTCCCTTACACACCTATATATCAGTTTTATTATCATTGTGTATCGATGTTATGGTATTTAAAGCATACTTTCTGTTATATCTTTCCGCTGAAGGTGGAAACATTTCAAAAGGATTCGAAGATAATAAAGAAAATGGTATTTGCCTTAGTGATACCAATAGTTCCAGTATTCTGTCCAAATGATGTTGTTCCTTGTCCTGTACCCCATATTCCAGCAAGAAAACACCCGAATCCCTCTACCAGAATGGCCCTGATTATTGCATGGGCTGGAGGAGGTGGGGCTCCAGATAATTTTGCGCATGCGTAATAGTCCCCAATGGACTCCAACATAGCTGCCAAAACTCCTGCTAAGACTCCAAATACACTTGCAACGGTAACTGTTGGTAAGCCCCATTGACCTAACCGGATATTTAATTTGAAATAGAGCTGTTAAATGTATACACTTTCCAAATTTTATAGACTAACTACAAGACCATATGCAAATAAATACATAACCTGTTACCCTGATAAATCGCAAATAAAACAATATTGATCATATAAACAGCGTTTTCAATCATTCAATAACATTCATAAATAATACCAACGTTTTTACAGATGAAGTATTATAATTTCGAGCGTTAGAATATTAACAGCTTTGCATAAACATCAATTCGTCAATATACTAACATACTGTTTCCAAAACGGAACGGACATTCGCTTTTGCATATTGTCTAAACATATTCATTATTAATGCAATATTGACATCTGTTTAATGTTTGTCTTTTACCTGGATATGGGAACCTAAAAAAATCAGCGTTTCTCAAAACTTGTAAACTTCTATCAGTCCTGGCAGCGTAGCCCCATTCCCCGGGGTTTTCTGGTAGAACCCCTGTCGCTGTTAATATAGCACATACTCCCCACGATATCAACATCGCCATCAATACCTAGAAATGTCGTTAATAGTACTGCGATTTAAGTTATAACTCAGTTTGTGATTTTCTTTCTTATTTCAAAGGTATATTAAATGTGAATTTAATGCGTCTTAATGCTAGTAATTACCATAAACTCAACCAAGAAATTTACACGACTTTTGTACATGACGTTTGATTGGGCGTACGATCATTTTCAAAAAATGTATCGCAGACAAGCTTGCGCCGAAACTTCTGAGTATCAGTCAAATAAACTGCTTTTTTAAAGACAAAACGTTAGATTTTATCTACTGTTATACGAACTGTATTCCGATCTAGAAGGCTGAGTAGATATTAAAGATTTTTTATCATAATCTCTTGTTTATTTTGATAGAAAATTGTTGTCTCCAAGCACTAAACTCACATTACCGGTGTTAAATCATTTAACTATCAGTCTTGAGTAGTTTCATCTACCTTTTGTTGATATCTTCAAAATGTTGACTATTGTCAGACTGAGACCAAATACAAGAGTTTAGGTTGAGATATCATATTAGCAAAGTTGCAAACAAACCGCAGTTAACATTTTATTATACACAATGTTCAGTTTACCAAGAACAATAAGATTACTTTTCTGATATTTCATTATAATTACCGGGAACAATGTAAACACCGGCAACTTCAAAGGTGTTTCATTCCTCTTATTCCAGCAGGGAAAGCAAGGCATTTCGACTTTCCTAAGATACTGGCTAAATATGGTAATGAGCAGCATTGTCCTAGTAAAATGTTAAAATCATTAATCGCGTGCCTTTATACATGTATGCTGACATAATTATGGAACAATAATTGTAATATATTTGGTTAAATAGTATTCACAAAATATGAGTAATATTGAGAATATGTGAAACTATATGGAATAAAGAAGTATTGGCCATGTATTCAAACTGTATAGAACTTAATTATTTACGTGGAGCATATATGTGTTGAAAAAAGATACATGAAAATCAGGATGAACTCGGAAGCAAAAGTCTTCAAGCATGAACTAACACCTAACCTTGTAAACCATTTTAATATACTGTATATGATGTTCAACCTTTTTCATTCAAGTATTCTTGACAACCTTCATTTTAAACTTGATAATACCTCCATAGAAATGGAGTTCTGATATTATAATCAGGAAATGAGCCGTGCCATGAGAAAACCAACATAGTGGGTTTGCGACCAGCATGGATCCAGACCAGCCTGCGCATCCGCGCAGTCTGGTCAGGATCCATGCTGTTCGCTAACAGTTTCTCTAATTGCTATAGGCTTTGAAAGCGAACAGCATGGATCCTGACCAGACTGCGCGGATGCGCAGGCTGGTCTGGATCCATGCTGGTCGCAAACCCACTATGTTGGTTTTCTCATGGCACGGCTCAAATATCTCTATAAGAGTAAAGGTTAGCACTTACATTAAAGCAATCCACCATTGTTGGGATGCCAGGACAGCCCCAGTTTGGAAAAGGGATAAACCAACCAAAACCAGTGTCGGTGTTATAACCAGAGGACCGAAGAAACGCAGAGCAAAACCCATCACACCGGTGAAGCCGATTACGATTTGAAACAAAGACGCTACTATTATAGCTCCTTGGACCTTGGACAATGCAATAATAAAATCAAACCGATAATATTTTTTAACCATAAAGCACAATGTAGCACGTAACAGTAAATTCTGTTTAATTAAGTCTTTATAAATAGCCGCCGGTTTCTTTTTGCCACGCCGGTATTTGGCAAATTCAGCCCATATTTATACGCGCTTTACAAAAATGAAAATTGCCTTAAATTGTTACATTAACCCACCTATTTTAAAGTTAGTATGTTTTGATATGATATCATTACTAGTTTTTTGTAAATCAGTACGAGAAAATTACATTTGCCATGGCAAAAGCGGTTTTGCCATTGCAAATCGGTCTTTTGCCATGGCAAAATAATGGCAAATTCGTGATTTTGCCATGGCAATTTTTTTTTTCATTTTTCTTAAAAACTGATTTTAACTATTTTCAAACAAATGTATTGGTAGAAATATGTTGTTTCATATCGATAACTCAGTTTTTTTTTATTTTGCCATGGCAAAAACATATTTCTACCAATACCTTCGTTTGCAGATAGTTAAAATCACTTTTTATGAAAAATTAAAAAACAAATGTAGCAGTGAGCACAATGCCCAACTTTATAGTGCTGCCTCACTAGAATATCACTCCGTAAAAACGTGATTTGATACCCCACCCAGTAACATTATACTGACACCGGGCTGACAAGTCCTAGGACTACCGTCTTGAGTGCCAAGTGAGGAAACTTCTTGTACCATTGTTACGTCTTTGGTATGACGCGACCGGGTATCGAACCTATAACCGGTTCCGCTGGTGTGTGACTTTCTACGGGTTTTGCAAAATGCTCATTTTTGTAACATAGCATATGTTGCACAAACCTATGTGCAAGGGAAAATCTGATACACACTTTTCCTATTCTTCATTAAAATCGCTGTATTCACAACCATGTCTTGAATGCTTAAGTACCTTAATGCAGAACAAGAATATAAAATCATTAAAGCGCTAAACATTTTTGTTCGGATATTTTTTTCTATTTTTGCGCGGCTTACAAGTCCTAAGACTACCGTCTTGAGCGCCGAGTGAGGAAGTTTCTAGTACCATTTTTACGTCTTTGGTATGACGCGACCGGCATCGAACCTATAACCGGTTCCGCTGGTGTGGGACTTTCTATGGGTTTTTGTTACATAGCATATGTTGCACAAACCTATGTGCAAGGGAAAATCTGATACACATTTTTCCTATTCGTCATTAAAATCGCTGTATGATGTCTTGAATGCTTAAGTACCTCAATGCAGATCAAGAATATAAAAAAACCTTAAAGCGCTAAACAGTTTTGTTCGGATATTTTTTTTTTCTATTTTTGCGCGGCTTAGATTATCCAAGCCTGATAAAATTCTCGAGTCATATATAACATCAAAGATCAAGATACTATGATAATAAGTAATATCGTATTTCATAAACGAAAAAAACTTACTTATTTGATGAATAGGTATGTTCTGTAATTTAAGTAATATTTGTATTGTTCTAAATAGAAAAATATATGGCACACGAGGACCGTTATGTAATATTACAAATACATTTCACACATTTTCATTCATTAAAACAAGGATATAAAAACTACTTCTTGCCGCTGAAAATCAATCAGCATTTATCCCAGTAATGGTGAAACAATCTATATAGCAAGATTCTGTGCTTGCTGATTTAAATGTGCCAACACAAGAAATCTAAAATCTTCTCTTTTCCTGCCAGTATTGTATTTCATAATCACTAAAATTATCAAACTTCCTTTAAAATATTTGAAAAAATAAATTAATTGCCATGGCAAAATCTTGCCATGGCAAACTTACCATGGTAAAATCTTGCCATGGCAAAGTTGCCATGGCAGAATCTTGCCATGGCAAAGTTGCCATTGCAGAAACTTGCCCTGGCAAAATTGCCATGGCCAGTTTTTGCCATGGCAAAATAAAAAATACCGAGTTATCGATATGAAACAACATATTTCTACCAATACATTCGTTTGGAAATAGTTAAAATCACTTTTTAAGAAAAATGAAAAAAAAATTGCCATGGCAATTTTGCCATGGTAAAATCACGAATTTTCTTGCCATGGCAAAATTATTTGCCATGGCAAAAGACCGATTTGCAATGGCAAAACCGCTTTTGCAATGGCAAATGTAATTTTCTCGTACTGATTTACAAAAAAATAGTAATGATATCATATCAAAACATACTAACTTTAAAATAGGTGGGTTAATGTAACAATTTAAGGCAATTTTCATTTTTGTAAAGCGCGTATAAATATGGGCTGAATTTGCCAAATACCGGCGTGGCAAAAAGAAACCGGCGGCTATTTATATAAAATTTGCAACACCCCATACACCCTCTAACATCGGCTGGAACCTTATAAAACGGTTATATTAAATGGATTCCTTGATCCAAAATGATCATAAGATATGACAGCGTCGAGTCCAAGACTGTTGTTACGGTAGTAAATAAAATACTTAAGAATATTCTTTGAAAGTATGAACGCAAAGGAGCAGACGAATAGCAAACTCCGTTAAGTCCAGTCTGTTCATTGAAGGTTTGAACATGTCGAAAATTATCATGCCTCGGCTTGATCCATGTACGATGAGACATTAATGCAAGATTAATGCAATTTGAATTCAGAATGTCCCAGAACACTTTCATATGACATTGTCTTTGCAGGAAGAACCACTTAATATCTTTATAGGTTGCAAGTAAACTGTATGCAGCTGTGGAAATTAATAATAACTTTGTAGACATCTTATTATAGATAAATGTTACACCTTTTACTAATCGATCTGATCCCATATCATAACACCTGTATATAAATTCGACATTTTAATACGACTGTATATCTAATTTTATTTGTAAATTGAAAGCAGTCAAAGATCAATTTCTCAGCTTTAAAAAATCAAAGGAGCTTTATTTTAATCCTGATAGACTTTACCTCTCGAATTCGTTTATGCCAGATTTCTTGATGTCCAGTACTACCAACAGCTGGCAATCCTACGTCTGTGAATGTCACATTTGCCCCATCTGAAAAATAAAGTATATTTAAAAAGAGGAACTGAGTCGTAAATGTTGAAAGACACAGAAAGCTTAATTCATATGCTGCATTTAAGGGTGAAGAACATTGACTATAGATTTTTTTCCAGTCCATGGTCGTTTAAAGTTACAGTTTGATCCTGCCTTTCGGTAATATGGCTTTCGTTGATTCCTCTTTAAAGGTAAGATAATACCATTAATTTCATACTTCATTCAAATGAACTCTGAGGTCCGTAATACATGCAGGAACCTTTTAAATTTTCGTGATTAGAATTTTCTATTGTAACTTTCAGCTCTTCAGACACCAAAACAATGACAAAATTCAATGTGAATAAATTAAAACAACTTTTCATAAAAGAAATTGTAAAATTTCTAATCTTGTTTTCAGAATTGTGATTTTATCCGACTTTTACACAGGGGAAAAATTACATTACTGGCCATAAGATTGAAATTATGAAAGATATTTTCAGTTTATAAAATATCCTACTATCACCTTCAAAAACAATTTTAGAACGATGTTTTGATTATATTTCAATCTTGCAAAATTAAGCCACAGTTTACAAACCCCTTGTTACATTAAAGGTGGATCAAAGTGAAGATAAGTGGAGTTTTCATGAAAGATTGACTAGGGGAAATAATTTTACTGGGGTCTGACATCAAGTTTTATATCTCAGTCATGCCATTGGCATAATTTAAGAAGCCAGAACAGCCACAAACTCTAAAATACAAGAAGAAATAAGATTTCTAAAATCTTGCTAAATTAATCAGACAATTCTAGACAAACTATGACAATGATAAGACATCTAATGACACTAAAACTTGGTCGTCATATATCAGTGACCTTCTTCTGTTTTTTCTAATTTTCATTGCAGGCTTACATTTTTCCCTCGCTTCTGTGTATGGACATTTCCACTGCGGCTGATTCAGTATTGAAATAATTGGAGTCAAAAAACTTGCAGACACACCCTGTAGTATTGGTAACCTGAATGAAGAAAAGGTTAAAGATAAGAAAACAACGTTAATAAAAAATAACCTTTGACTAAATAGTTGTTGTAAGTATTTATAAGGAAGCCACAACTGCAATTATATGAAAAAGTTAATTTCAGTAAATTCATTTAAAGTATGGCTTTTTTCCTCGAAGGTTAACATGCTATGGACTTTACAGCGAAAAAAAAAAGAAATTCTCTGTACTGGAAAATAATATTTTGTAAAATGAGTTTCAGATTTCAATTTGTGTTATGGACGAGACAATTACAGTGCACGCTATGATAGGATACATGTCTCTCATTTAGTGTAATACTACGATATCGGTTGCAAGTAAAGCGTTGTAAAGTCAAATACTTACCTGATACCAAACGTAGTTTGCAGGAGTGTTACGATACCAGAGACAAAAAAGACAGTACTGATTATTTCACTGAGAGCATTGTAGTCATTATCCATACAGTAAAATTTGCTTAGTAGAATGGGCAGTGATATAAGACTTCCAGAAGCTGTCAGAAAATGCTGCAAAATCACAATAGTTTAAGACGATTTGTATCGATTTAAATATTCATTTAAAATATAAACAAGACTTCTTGCATGTAAAAATTACCATAACTTGACGTTTTTTTTGTGAATGATCAGCATTCATTTACTGCCAAACACACTAATTTTGTACTTTAAGTACCTATTATGCGATGCAGTCTCAATTCACACGGATTAACTGCTTTAGGTTGTTTCTTCGGTAATGGCACGAGAAAATTAAGATGTAAAATAACCTAACGCTTTTAACCTTTACCATGCTAAATTTCTAAAATGAACTAGTTCATCTTTCAATTTAGGCAGTACCACATACTATTCAAAGGGGTGTTCACTGAAAATTTACTGACTGAATAACGAACAGTGCAGACCATGATTAGCCTGCACGGATGATCTTGGTCTGCACTGGTTGCAAAGGCAGAATCACTTGCCACCAGCAGGCTAAAAACAGGGGTACAAAACACATGTTGAGGAAAGGGGTTCTCTGTTTTCAAAAGCATTGTTTGCATTGAAATAATACCGTCCTCATCTTTTATTTACGTAACTCTTTAAATATTAACCTTTTCGTTTTTTGCTTCATTATAACTCGTCCATAAAAGAGTTTAGATGCAAGTTTGTTGATAAATGTGATTTAATTAAACATTTACATACGAGTTGAAATTGTGAAAAATATATTAGTCACAGATTATAACACTTTTAGATTACATTTATCAATTTACATAGATCAGTAACTCCCTCTTAATCCGCTTGACTGGTAAAATGTACATACATCGTTTGCATAGTGATTTGGTAGCGTGGGAAAGAAATGTTTTGCAGCTAATACAAAAATAAAAATACGTATATCATTTTCAATGGATTTATATGTCAGTTATTTATTTTTCATTCATTTCGCTGTCGTCACTGAAGCTGATACAAAATGATAAAAATATTTGTATGTAAATTGGCTATAAAATGTATGTTTGTTCTGTGTGAAGATTCTGTCATATTTGAATCTTAACCAAGGAGAAAAAGTCCCTGTGCATACTTTTCAAGCAATTCATATCATATACAGTTGAACCTCTCCGGAGCGGCCCTCTCTTAAACAAGAGGGCCATGATGGCCCTATATCGCTCACCTGTTATCATTGCACTTAAGGACAAGTCTTCAAGGTCAAAAGATCATATTAATAGAAATCAATCAAAAGAATTATGAGAAAATATAGTTGAAATTTTCTTTAAGTAACTTTAAAAACAAGATTTGAAAACTTGTTGTAGAGGTCCACTAGGCAATGCTACATGTCAAATATCTAAGCTCTTCTGGTTTATTTTTAGAAAGTTTTGAAGATTTTTCTATGTACAATCAAGTAACCCCATGGGGCAGGGTCAATTTGACCCCAGGGTCATGATTTGAATAAACTTTGTAAAAGTCTAATAGGCAATGCTACATGTCAAATATCTAAGATCTAGGCCTTCTGGTTTATTTTTAGAATTTTTTTTAAAGATTTTCCTATGTAAAACCAAGTGACCCCTGGGGCGGGGTCAATTTTGACCCAGGGGGTCATGATATGAACAAATTTTGTAGAGGTCCACTAGGTAATGCTACATGTGAAATATCTAAGCTCTAGGCCTTCTGGTTTATTTTTAGATTTTTTTTGAAGATTTTCCTATGTTAAGTCAAGTGACCCCTAGGGCGGGGTCAATTTTGACTCCCGGGTAATAATTTGAATAACTTTACTAAAGGTCCACTAGGCAATGCTACATGTCAAATATCTAAGCTCTAGGACTTCTGGTTTTTGAGAAGAAGATTTTTTAAATATTTTCCTATGTAAAATCAAGTGACCCCTGGGGCGGCGTCAATTTTGACCCCGGGGGCCATGATTTGAACAAATTTTGTAAAGGTCCACTAGGCAATGGTACATGTGAAATATCTAAGCTCAAGGTCTTCTGGTTTATTTTTAGATTTTTTTTGAAGATTTTCCTATGTAAAATCAAGTGACCCCTGGGGCGGGGTCAATTTAGACCCCGGGGTCATGATTTGAACAATTTTAGTAGAGGTCCACTAGGCAATGCCACATGTCAAATATCTAAGCTCTAAGGCTTCTGGTTTTTGAGAAGATTTTTTAAGATTTTCTTATGTAAAATAAAGTGACCCTTGGGGCGGGGTCAATTTTGATCCCAGGGTCATGATTTGAACAAATTTGGTAGAGGTCTACTAGGCAATGCTTCACACCAAATATCTAAGCTCTAGGGCTTCTGGTTTTTGAGAAGAAGATTTTTAAAGTTTTTCCTTTTGGTTGCCATGGCAACCAGTGTTCTGCATGGAATTCAATTCTTTGAATAATTTTGAAAGAGGGCCATCCAAGGAACATCCCTGTGAAGTTTCATCAAAATTGGCCTGTTGGTTTAGGAGGAGATGTTGTTTAAAGGAAAGTGTGGACGGACGGACGGACGGACAGACGGACAGACGGACGGACGGACGGACGGACGCCGGACGGTGAGCGATCACAATACCTCACCCTGAGCACTTTGTGCTCAGGTGAGCTAAAAACCCTCTCTATAACAACATCATCATCAAAATTTCCCTAAACTAAAATAAACAACCTCTACATAACAGTCATTATATTTGTATTTTCGAAAGGGTGTTGCTCTACAGAGATTGTGCTGTACGTGTAGTTACCTTCTGTATAGTGTTTCAAACAGATCCAGTGTTGTTACATTTAGGCGAGAAAGAAAGACCAAATCGTCAAATTCTGGCGGTTATTGAGATATTGAATGTTCAAGAACTGTATGTATGTGACCTTTGTATATAACAGTACATTTAGAATTTAGATATTCAATTACAAACCTATGTTATAATTCTTAAAAGATGTACAATAATATTAAAACGTATCTATCCTTATGTCGTGCCGTTTTATAAGCCAGTCTACTATTTTGTTCTACTTATATATTATTTCATGACACTTTAAAACCGATTAAAAGGGACATCCCATCCAGACACCATTCATAGTACAAAACGCGACTGTTTTTTGCCATATTAAGTTTGCTGGTATGTTTAATTTAAACGTAATTTGAACGGTTTGGTATCTAGAAATCTTAAGTATGGTAGGTGATGCAGCAAAAGTTATATACCTAAGCTATGGGTTTAATGTAACTCGTATGCATAGCTAGGGGATTTCCTGCCTTCAAGGCTAAATAGTTTTCTATTTTCATCATGAAATATTTTAACCCCAGATAAACACTAATCGAACCTGACCTAGATCTCATAAAAGCAACTATTCTGGTCAAAAAGCAATCATTCTGGTCAAATTTCATGAATATCCAGTAAAAACGCTTCCACTATTGCATGAACAAGGTTTGTCTTTGATTTTACCAGGAAAGCTAGGTCTTAAACCCAGACGACCTATATTTAAACTTGACCTAGATCTCATCAAGACAAACAAACTGAACAAATTTCATAAATATCAAGTGTATATTACAGCCGCTATTGTATACAAAAGGTTTTTCTTTGCCCTAGTTACCTATTTGTTTGTTCCAGTGACCTATTTTTTTATATCGCAGTTGACCCATAATCAAACTTCATTCAGACTTTATCGTGGCAATTATTCTGATTAAATTTCATGAATATCGAATGAAAATTGAAGCCCCTAGGTTTACTTTGATTTGATTGAGTAACCTAGTTTTAGACCACAGATAACCTATATTCAAACTTGACCAAGACTTGATCAAGGCAAACAATCAGATCGAATTCCACGAATTACCAGTGAAAATGCAACCCCTATTGCATACACAAGAGTTCTTTTTATTTGACCAGGTGACCTAGGTTTTGCTCCTAGATAATCAATATTCAAACTTGACATAGAATTCATCAAAAGATCATTATAATTAAATTGCACGAATATCTAGTGAAATGCAGCCCCCATGGCACGTTTTTGACCCTAGATAACCCATATTCGAAACTGACTTCGGTATCATCAAGACAAATATTATGATCAAAGTCCACGAATATTCAGTGAAAAATACAGCTCATACCCGCCCGCATAGCTCAGTAGGTAGAGCCTTGGTCTACGGATCGCGGGGTCGCGAGTTCGATCCTCGGGCGGGACATATGTTCTCCGTGACTATTTGATAAACGACATTAAACCCAAATCAAACAAAACAAAAAATACAGCTCCTACTGCATACACAAGGGTTTTCTTTGATTCGGCAAAGTGACCTCATTTTTTGACCTAAGATGACCTATATTCAAACTTGACCTTGATTTTATGAAGGCAAACATTCTTATCAAATTTCATGAAGATCCCGTGAAAATGCAGCCCCTATTGCATATACAAAGGTTTTTCTTTGATTTGACCAAGTGACCTAGATTTTGATCCCAGATAACCGATATTCAAAATTGACCTAGATTTTGTCAAGGCGATCATTCTGATCAAACTTCATAAAGATAAAGTAAAAATGCAGTCTTAATTACATACACAAGCTAAGTGTGAACAGACGACGGACGACGGACATCGAGCGATCGCAATCACTCGCCTGATTTAAAAAAAATAAATGAGAGTCAACTGAACGAAATGCATTTCAGGTATTTGCAATTATTAAAGAAGTCTGTATTTAGAATATAAAATGTATGCACATTCACTCTCCACACACAGTATAAATAACACTACTTAAATAGTTCATACCGAACTAAAATGTATGAAACAACAATTAAATTTTTAAGTCAGTCTACCTGAAATCCAAAGAGAATGCACAAATACCAAGGCGGCGACTCCTGAACTGTATACAAAACTCCAGACTTGGTTTTATTATCACTTTCTCTTTTCCTGTTTACTTCGGTTTTCATTCTAGATTGTTTGTCTTCCATCTTTCTACTTTATGTAAAGTACAATTTTGATAATAAATGATAAAACGTGAAGCGAGACCACAATGTGTTTTCAAGCAATAAATACAAACGATGTGTAAAAACCTCATGCAAAGTAAAACAGGAAATAAATGGCTGAACAGAATGTATTTTTTTTAGGTTTAGAAGGAAGACACTTTTTCAAACTAAGATAAATGAGAATTAATTCTCTGAAAATATTGCCTACCACACCAATTTCGATTTTTTTGACCCACCTTCTTCTAAAGCAATAAGGATACAAAACGTTAATAGTCCGGCTTATAAATCCTAAAATATGGCCGAACCTTGCACATTTTAGAAGAGACTTAAGGTAATACATTTCTTAAAGAATAATACCAGAAGATAAATTCTGGATATGGAACACTCGAATCAGTCAACCATGAAAGCCAGGGCAAACTGTTTTATGACGTCATCGTTAGGAATATTGAATTCGTAAAAATTATTTGATCATGTTAAGCAACGTTTAAAATGTTATCGCACTTTTCGAAATTTCTAATAACCTAGTGATAAAACCATTGGGCTATGTAGAGCTTCTCAAAGTTACATTACTTTAAGAAATATCAAAGAAAGGTTACTTTTGGAATAATTTGTATGAACAGGGATAAATTATCAAAAACGAAGTATCACATTTCTTAAACTTTACATCCTGTTTTCAAACAAAGACAAATTTTTTATAAAAAGTGTTATAAAAAAGAGGAAACATGTGTTCATAATTAGATTATATCGCTTTAGAATTCTTCCGACAATAAATGCCTTTCGGGTCATTTTAAACTTGTCCACACATACGGGAGAGATGCCTCATATTTTGCTCATTCAAAATGTGGTATATTTCTTGCTTGTCTTGTGGATACGAGCTAAACCTCGTAATTTTGTAATAATCAATTCATACGTAGATCTTAATTCAAATTAAATACTTTTCTATACTTTTGCAGCGATATATTACTTGATATAACATAATAAAGAACAGTGTAGAGTGGTTAATTTCATGACTATTTCGCGACAGAGCTAGGCTAAGGGATGGCATAAAATACTAAGAAAAGCAGACCCTTTCTAATTGTCAAACAGCAAGAAACGTATATAAAACTGAAAGAAGAAATATTTCCTTAAAGAATATTTGTAAGGATAGGTCAGAGAGATTTTATTAGTACCGCGATGTTGCATACAGCAGTAAACTGTATGACAACATGCACTTACCAAATCTTCTAGCGTCATACTTAGACTTTTTCAAATACCTTTAAAATTACTACATGCACATATTTTTACTCATTTAGAAAAGTACATTGTTAGTAAATGTCAAAATTACAGCTATTTGAAACATGCAATATCAAATACTTTTATTCACATCAGTGCATCAACCCATTTAGACGCGGCTCAATAAAAAACTTAATATATTTAAGTATTTAGCTCATATTTTATTGTTTATTATAGTCATTTAAAACATTTGTTTAGAACTCCATTTTTAAAACTGGCATGTGAGATAATGTTTTGACACGAACTAATACAAGTTGATACCGATAAGGTAAATTATCCGGAAAGAAGGTGTGTTGTGTGTGTGTGTGGGGGGGGGGGGGGGGGGGGGGGGAGAGGGGGGTACTCATCCGAATATACTTTTTATCTGATGAATAAAACTGAACATTTGCGCATGTTTTAAACGATTTCCTTACTAAATTTCATTTTTGGGGTGTTTTTACCTGTCAGAGATACATTATTCTATCATATAAATTAATGAGAAAAATGTATGATTGCTTAATGTTTTTTTTTCTTTTAGTGTGGCGACTTTGATCTGACATATTTATATCAAACTGTAATTCACCACTGAGATGATATACTGTGCTAGTCTGCCGTATGACTGTATGACAAAATATTTATAAAATAAAAATTAATGCACTTTTACATATGTTTCTAAGTCAACAAGTACAATACATTTTGGACAGGCTACCTAATTAGTATATGTTAAAATTGCTTCTGCATTATAAACGATAAACCTATGTACCATTACTATGACTTTACGTAAAGGTGGAACAATTGCGGTATGGTAAATGTGCATTGTTACCGGATGTGACCAATGGGAAAACTGCATTGTGATACCACATTAATACATTTGTACTATATTGTACTTTCCCGAGAAATATAACTCCCAAAATATGTAAAATTAGACTGAATATTTCAAGTAGTAATTATAAGATACACATCATTATCGTACAAGCGCGTGTGAAGATTACTGCCTTCTGTAAGATAACACGTCCATATGTTTCATACCCAGATGTGAACCACTAAACTACAGTCTATTTTTAATGAAAGATAATATAAGATGAACATAAGCATATTTACACAAATCAGTACTCTAAAACGATTCCATTTGATGAAATGAAATGAAATAAATAGTTCTACAAAAGTTAACTGGCTTTCCAAAACGGAGCTATAAATATCAGAATGTTTGGATGTACGATTGCTTACAGACGTCGCGTCGTCGTCATTCTTTTGTGAGTACACCTATAGACATAAGTCATAAGACACTTTCATGATGATTCATGCTAGTATAAATATATGACGTAAGTTGAAAAGTTTATCTATAAAAACAGTTAAAGTAATGCGAAACTGAATCAGTGTAAACAATGTTAAAGGAAGACAAATAAAAAATGTGCTTGTATGATATAAATAGCAAATTAGCAGTTTCCATTTTGGTATGTACTACATTGATGCGTTCGAGATACGCACCCCTTAACATTTAAAACACGAATATATTTAGCTGATTTTTATTTTACACTATAGCCATAGACCTTTAGGATGATAGACCAATAGCAACTCTGTAAGACTTTTTCATGCTTTGTGTGATTATATTTTGTTCTGATGTCAATTTTCTTTCAAATTAAAATATTCATTTGTCAGATATAAATACAGTTTGATTAACGTAAGAAATAAATTGCGACTTAGTAATGGTCATTTGAGTATATCTTTAATTACATAAGTTTGCAAAAATATACAGAATGATACACACATCATGCCGTTACAAAGAGTAAAACAACTTTGTAAGATTTATAGAAACATTTCACTTAAAATATCACACCCATGTCTTTATGTCAATCACGCTGTTAAAAATATCGCATTTTAATTAGATATATTAAAACATTTTGGTTCAATTCTTGCGCATCTGAGCTCTGAACTGTGACAAATCAGGTGAAAAACCACTCGACGGCCTTCTTTATTTTTATTCTTACATGGTCATTGAAATTTCATGATAAAATTTTGCTGGGCATCATTTATCCAAGTAGTAATAAACCGGACGTCATGCCACCATTTGACGTCATAATGGACTTCATAATGCTGTCTTACCGGTCCGCGCGTCAACCGTTTTTTATCGCAGATTCTAACACAACCGAATTCATTTTCCTAGCTGACTATTGTGTATTTTTATATATCAATACATTTTCCTGACGTCACAATTATTACGTCAGTCGCACAGGAAGAGAAATCAACACAAAATAGAAAATAGGCAAATACTAGCATTTGATGGATATCGTCAAGGATGTACTTTAAAGTCCTTCGTAACGTGTTAGAATCGAAGTAATATATCAAATTTAGTGATTTGCTCTTCATTGTTTGTCATCTTATGCGTATTATTATATCACTCGAGCTACGCCCACGTGATATTAATTCTTATTTCTTAAATATACAGAAATTAACTACTCTCTTTTTTGTTTAACTTCTAACCAAATCCAGCCATATCAGAATGTGCAATTTATTTAACGGTAAATCGCCGTGAATGTTTCCACTCAATTATTCTTTTTTGAGACCACGAACTTTTTAATCTTAATACATAAGTGCCTGGATACTTGTAACTAACCAATATTATAACACATTATTCACGGTAATGCGACAAATATGCACAGTCTATTTCCATTTACCGATTACCTCCCTTTTAATTGCGTTAACTAATTTTTTTCAGAAAAATTATATATTCGATCGCGGATTATGTAACAAAAGTGTAATAAGTGTTGTTTTACGGGTATTTTTTATTGAAAATATAGTATTATATAACATACATTTTACGGTAATTTTGATACTAAAGAAGGGCCGGTAGCTGTTTATAAACCACAATGAATATTTTTGTCTTTTTCTGAAATATATTATTTATTTACATTATTTCAATTTTGCATTCCTATAAAGATAAATTATATAACAATTTTGTCAGGATTCATTAAAAATATAACTACTAAGAGCATTTTTATCAAAATAACGGAAGTCGTTGCGCATGAATAAACTTGAGAGTAAACCTGCTTTTAATACTATAAATAGAAAGATATTAACACAAAACACTTTAATCCAAAAAATCTTAAAGGTTTATTAAAAATTGGGCGAAATATGACGATATAAAAAGAAATTTGCTGAAAATATTCTTTATATGAGTTGTCTGCCCCTGACAAGAGAAGGTGCGAAAAGTCAGTGTTCCATATCCAGATTTCTATTTGACATAACCTTCAATCATTTTATGTTCATGGTTTGTCTCTACTAAAAAGTGCAAGATCGAATGACCTATAAGCCGGGCTATAAGATTTTATGATAAATCAAAGATATATATTATGTCTTAGGAACTTTAAAATATGTGACGTTTACAACAAAATATCTGAAATGTCATGAATTTGTTCGTATCCATACGTTTCATGCATTAAGTTAAAAAATATATGGTAAACAATATCGTAAGATACAGACTCAAACATACGTATGTGCATTTGCATATATATGCTTATAAATTAGTTGAGATCTAGTCAAGGTATATCAGAAGTCAGGAATTTCAATACATGGTACAAAGTATATATAATATTTACAAGACAAAGCACTTGTAATGATTATCTTTTAATGTACCGAATCCAATCATCATTTAATTTACCGAAAAACAGCTTCTATTGATTTTGTTTCGGTTTAGTCATACAGGCACAATTTAGGTAAAACATGACGAATTGACAGTAAAGTAAGATACCAGGTGCAGGTGCCCCATCGTACATTGTTTCAAGGGTACCTGGGTAGAACCACTGACCTTATGTTAGACAGCTCGATGACTTTCTTTCACGAAGATTTCTACACCAAGGTTGGTTAGGAACATACATCGGTAAGAAGCAAGCGATTCGAAGTTAGCGACCTAAATCACTCGACCACAAATGCCCCTTTTTCGGAACTGTAACTGGCTTCATACACCAGGGTCCATATTCATAAAGCATCTTAAGTATAACTTTTAACTTAAGTTTAAGATTTTACTTAAGTTTGTGGTGATTTCAACTTAAGTTTAAGTAAAAACTTAAGTTCTAGTCATAAAACAGCTAAAACTTAAGATACGTAAGAAATGAAATAGCGTGGTGAGTACGATTAAAGTGTTGTTTTCAGATAAAAGCACTTTAAACATAATTGTGCATGTTGTATCTGTCTGAAATTAATGTTGTTTTTTTAAAGTTTTCGTCCACAATAAAAAACAAGAATTACTTATTAAGTTGTTTTATGAATAACAAATATACTTAAGTAAAATAAATTTCTAACCTAAGTAATACTTAAGTAAATAATCAATTTCTTATACTTATACTTAAGATGCTTTATGAATACGGCCCGAGGACTGTAAATGGAATGGAAATGGTCTCCCAGGATGTATGGAGCGTAACATGCGTTGTTCGCCAGATATGAAAATGTTCTCCGACGATGAAGTGTAGCAGCCTTTATGCACTAGAAATTGATAAGTTCTTCCAGAATACGCAACAGAAATGAAAATGTTCTTTTTCGATAGAGTGTAATTGGCGTTACGCACTAGGAATGAGGATGTTCTCCCTTGCCGGAGTGTAGCAGGCTTCATGTAACAGTAATAGAAATGGTCTTCAATAATGGAGTCTAGCAGACTGTATAATATTAGGTATGCAAATGGTTTCCCAAGATGGAGTGTAACATGCGTTATGTACAAGGCATGGAAGTAGCCTCCCATGACAGAACAAAGCAGTATAAGGCGGAGTGTACCAGGAATGAAATGTTCTACCAGGATGCAGTGTAGCTGGCGTTTCGTACCAGAAACGGAGCAGGTCTTACAATATATAGTGTAGCTGCCTTCGTGTACCAGGATGAAAATGGTCTCATAGGCTGATTGATTTTGTTATTATTGGTTTAATGTCTCATCGACACAATTATAGGTCATATGGCGACTTTCAAGCTTTAATGGTGGAGGGAGACCCAAGGTGTCCCTCCGTATATTATTTCATTGCAAGCGGGCACCTGGGTAGAACCACGACCTTCCGCAAGCCAACTGGATGACTTCCTCACATGAAGAATTCAACTCTCCGGGTGAAGCTTGTACCCAAATCGGAGAGAAGCAAATGATTGGAAGTCAGCGACCTTAACCACTCGGCCACAGACTAGTCTATGAGTTGGTTCCAAGAGTGTTATTTCTTTTTCAACCCATAAAGTATTACCATATACATGAAAATTAAGGGTGTATGCCAAAGTCAGAAGTGGTTGAGTTTTCTTTTTAAATAGCAATTTGTACTTACCCCATCCATTTTAATTTAACGGTAGATTTCAAAGGTATGGTTTTCCTGTGATATTAATATAATATTAACTTTGACAGTAAATCTTTTCATTCTAGAATCATTTGCTCTAATTTCAGTCATATTTGAGTGATACATTGTACCATAAAGCCATAATGATGGAATCAAGCCCCCACATTTCAAACGAACATCCATCTTTTAAACGAGGATTAAGTATGGATAAAAGTAAGTGTATTATATGCGAAACTAAAATGGGCGAAACTGCTATAAAAGCATCAGATCAAGGCATTTCTACTTTTTTGTTTTGAGAGGGGGGCCTCCGTGGCCGAGTGGTTAAGGTCACTGACTTCCAATCACTTGCCCCACACCGATGTGGGCTCGAGGTTATAAATAGTTGTTGTTCTTTATTCTATATAAAATTGACCTCTTTCCAATGGCCGCAACACACATCAGGACCCATTTTAAATGTCTGTAACCTACATTTTCTTGAAGATCATTGTCAATGCTGAAAAGAAATCAAAAGAAAAGTGGGGGTCATGTTTGATGCAAGAAGAATAATTTCAGTCAAACACACAAACTGCAAAAATCAGCTAAAATGAGACACCAAATTAAACTGGGGGTGTATGATCTAAGTTTCCATGAAAAATTTTGTCATGTTGTTATTTCATTATGAAAATGCTACCTACATGTCAAGCATAGATCTGTGATATGATTTTAGCAAAAACAAAATGCAAAGAAAATAAGGAAATAGCTCTACAGAGCAAAAAAAAAAGGAATATTTGTATCCGGCATTATGCGACTACCATTTTCTTCGCGCCATTTTTTCTATTTAGTTTCTGTATGCCTATAACAAAAACATTTTTCTCTGACACTGTGACAGTTTCATTTGAAATGTAAAAGAAACCCAAATGCATGAAAAAATACAAGGTTTTAGGGTCTTAGCTTGATATGAACAGTTTCTAAGGTTTAATGGCATTTTCAGTACCATAAGTCAAAGCGTCAGATTTTGTCAAAAATAGCTGTCGCGACATAATTTTGAAGCAGTTACCCTACATGCAGCCTTGCCCAAACTCCAAGACAATCAATCAGGAGAAAGGACAAGACAAGGACAGATTCAATGCAAGAGGTACGAACTGTAACATGGGAAACACCATTGCCGAGACAAACATTGAAATATCTATCAACTCCAGTTAATAAGCTGAATTTGGCAGATTTTGTTTTCCGAACATTATAAGAAAAGTTGAAAATGGACTTGTCGGATGAAATGATGATGTACCTTACTGGTGGTTTCAAAAATCCAAAGAAAGCTGTAAAAGTTCAGAGGAATTATAACGAAAGCATAGAGTGTCTAAAGTTAGACTATGAAGAGGCTGACCACATATAACTGAAACTGAATAATTTGATAAATCGCCTTTTTTATACAATGATATATTCAATGGCGTTGTACCTTATGATAATAATAATTGTTATAATAATATTAATAATGACAATAATAATAATAATAATAATAATAATAATAATAATGATAATAATAATAATAATAATTACAGCCTTTTTGTAACAAACAGTCATGACCGAACCCCTCCCCTTGTATATGAGGTCATTTTACCCCTATTGCGAATACCAGTTCTAAAAACATCACATGGTATGCCCAGACGAGCTGCATATAGAGGTTTAAACCCCTCCCCCCACCCACGGTTAATCGTGCCATCATATACTATTTAAGAAAGAAATACTACACACTATCCTACCCATAGAGCCTTATCAACAAGTACGTTGAATAAAACAAACCTTACAAATATTAATGTTAAAAAGTAAAACCTTTTACAAAAATTTAAGAACTGTCACCCGCTGTTTTCGCATAATAAACAGTTATCAAAAAAATAAAAAATCGAAAATAGATAAAAATAAAAAAAAAATAAATAAAACAATGCCGCGAAATCTCTGAAATACTGTGTCTTAAGATTTTTTTAATGTGTCAAGTGATTAAATTTTGTGTAGTTCTAACGGCAGTTCATTCCAAAGTTTTGGACCAGTAGTACAGAAACTTCTATCATTGAACGTTTTGCACTTGTTGTATGGAACAACATAACGACATTCAGAATTTTCAGACGATCTCAAACCGTGTCTACTAGGAATATTCTCTGTTAGTAAATCTGTTAAATACAGAGATGTTCTGCCAATGTGACAGCTATATATGAAAGAAAGTATCTTGAACTCAATTTTTGCTTTCACCGGCAACCAATGTAAGTGATACAATGCTTGATTAGAACTGTCAAATTGCAATTTAATTCAATTCAATTTATTTCGATCATGGTATATTACATGCATGTGATCATGACAACAGTAACAAAATATAACAGTCAAGAAACAGTTACATAAAAATATGAACAGTATGCTCTTACATAATAAGATAATGTAGTTAATTGTTACAAGTATCAGATTTGAAAATATTTTGCCTAACATTACAGTTACTAAATTATCTAAATCAAAAGAAATTTTACATGGAGGAGCAGCCAAAATAATTTTGCAAACTAAAGCTAATTTAGTAAGTTTTGGTCTATTATTTATATTGTGGTAAACAGAAAGAAAATATAGACGATGTTAGATATGAATTGTTCTCAAAGAAAGGATTTTCCAGTGAAAAACCCGCCATCATTTGAGGCATTACATGAACACACAAGAAGAGTTAACTACCAGTCATATATCTGGAATAAGCAACTTAACCGTTCTTAAACCTACCATAATCACTTAATGCTGGTTGGACCCATGACGAAGAAAAGGGCATATGGTTCCAATTAAAATGATGCAGCAGCCTGCATGAAGCGCTACTTGACTTTACCAGATGTTCTTGTAAAACTGACTATCTAACGAGGCAACACAAATTTAACAAGAGCTCTCCGTAAGACAGCACGCTCAACTTTTCTAAGTGCTGGATCTGATTTAGAGCTTTGCCTGTAAAAAAGGTATAACTCTGTTAAAATTCAAATCTGAGTTATGGGGGTTGTTTCTTCCGGTGTAGCTTTTGATACTTTGAAGTAAATAACTACTTTAAGTTTCAAGTCAATAGCTTTGAAAGTTACAAATATATTGGACGTAATATAAAATTTAACCAAAAATGTCTAAGTAAGAAAAGGGCATAACTCTGTGAAAACTTATTAAGAGTTATATAGATTGTTTCTCCTGGTGTAGACTTTGAGAGTAAATAACTAGTTTCAGTTTCAAGTAAAAAGCTTTGATAGTAACATATATATTTGACTTTATCAAAGACTTTGAACAAAACATTATAAGTATTAAAAGAGCATAACTCTGTCAAACTTCAAATCAGAGTTCTGGGGACTATGTTCCTGGTGTAGACTTTGAAAGTATATAACTAATTTAATTTTCAAGCCAATAGCTTTGATAGTAACAGAGATATTTGACTTTAACAAAAAAAATAACCAACGGCGACGCGAACGTCATGGCGAGTGCAAAAGTTCTACTTTTTAACCAGGTTTTCGTTGAAAACCAGTTATTAGATTGGGGTATGTCGTCGGGCGGGCGAGTTGACGGATGGGCAGTCGGGTTAGCGTCAAACTTGGTTTCCACATAATTACTTTAGTTTGGAACAAGCTATAGACACCAAAACTTGGCCTGTAGATAGATTAGAAGGAGACAAAGGTTGGGATTGCATTTGGGGTCAAGGTCAAGGTTACTGTTGCTAAAAATAGAAAAAAAATTGTTTCCGCACAATAACTTTAGTCTGCATTGATGTTTTGAAATTAAACTTGGCCTATAGCTCGCTTATAGAAAAACTAAGGATGGGATTGTATTTGGGTTCATTGGCGTCAAGTTTAAAGTCAGGATAACTTATTTCATCTTCACATTTAGAAAATTCCACGGTGTCGCAGTGGTCTAGAGTGTTGGGCCAAAAGTTTCTTTTTAGTCAATGGGACGGTATGTAGATGTAACATAATAAGAAAATTGATACAAGAGATTGCCAATACTTTACAGTTCTGATTAGAGAAGGGGGCGAGGGGGCCTACTGGGACATTTAAAGAACTACTACGGTATTTTCAACTAATCAACGTTTGTTAATTTCAGATCGATATGAATATATATACAGAAGCTCAACATTTTACAAATATACAGATAATTTTATTCAACTTAGGAAAATAACTGTTTCCTATACTATTCTTCAATAAATATTGTAAAATTTGAAGCATGAGTTATTGCCCGTGTAAAACCATCTTGACCATTTCCAGGTCTGGCATCCACCTTAAATCAAAGCACAATGATCTATTTTATTCAAATATACCATTAGATTATTTTTATATACCTGATTGGTTGAAAGAGAATCCATTACAAGGCCCTTTGAATAGCCCTTGTACTATGTACCGGGAATGGAAATAATCTTATACGATGAAATGTAGATGGCCGTATATACTTATATTACGAATGTAAACGGTTTCCAGGATAAAGTGAAACACGCTGTATGTACCAGGAGTAGAAAGTTGAACACATCTGCTAGAGAACCATTAAACAATCCTACATACCAATATATTAACTGTAGGCCTTGCAGTAAGAGACAAGATTTTCGAAGTTTTAAAGGACTACTCTACGATGCTTCATACCAAATATCAAAGCCCAAAGCCATGTGTTTGTACAAGTGAGTTGTCATTTTTTTCCTCTATATAAGTCTATATAAACCATGTGACCCCCTGGTGGGTCATATTTGTAACTAGGGGTGTAATTTAAACAATCTTAGTATAGGACCACTAGATAATGCGACATACCAAATTCCTAGGCCGTGTGGTTTCGGGCTAGAAGATTTTTAAAGTTTTTGCCTAATATTGCTTAATTTCTTTAATCGGTTGAACATTAAATGCACTGGCGTAGTCACGTTTTAAAATACTAGATCACTAGTGACAGATGTTTTGATCTTAAATGTAAAACAACACATTTTTCTTTTTTTTCATATCATTTCAATTGAACTTCTTTTACTGAATTTGTATTCCGGTATGACGATAAGCTTGTTTCGGCTGAAGGACAGATCATTACCTTGTATTACCAGAATGCTTGATTTCCTAGATGTCTAGCTGCATTTTGATCAGCTAAAATCTAACTTAGGACTGAGTTAATGATACAACTGACAGATTCCTCAATGTATATAGGCAAAAGTTTTCCTACGGACAGAATTTCTTTAAACGGGTGTACTGACTTAGAATCAGGTTTAAAATGGAAATATGTATTAAAAATCATAGGCATCGGTGCTTAATCTTGAATTATCTGTCTTGAAAATAGTTTTCAGTATTTTCCGACTTTCAAGGGCAGACAATTCGAGACCAAAGATGGGTACCTGTGATTTCTTTCATTTTATATTTCTCATTTTTATTTGATTCTCTGTCAGTAAACACAGTTTAAAGAAGAACTTCTGTCCATGAGAAAATGTTTGCCCCATGTCAATATAGATACTGTGGCAATTGTCCTTGACTCTGAACATGACCAAATGATACCTGATAGTCATTGTCTTTCCCATGGACCGAATTTCTTTAAACTTTGAATACTGAATGCAAATGATGACTAAGACTAAATTAAAATGCCCAGTTTCCTTGCCCGAATCTTGAATTATCTGCCCTTGCAAATTGGATTATTTAGTATTTTCTGATTTTCAAGGGCAGACAATTCCTGATCAAGGCAATGTCTTGCACATCAGAACAAATATGGATATATATCGTATATACGTAGTGTGCACTTGTAAATAAAAGCGCCTAGTGAGCACAGTTCATTAAAATAAATATATTTCTCCGGAGGGTGCGCCTATCCAGGAAGCGGAACCTATAAAACAATACAACACAATATTGGCAGTATTGTTTTTATTCAAGAATCTACCTTTAAATTGATAAGGAATCGATCCTACGATTAACGACGTAAATCGGGATCGATCACTCTACATATACCAAATGAGATATTTACTATCGAATTAAAAAAGATGTCATTCAACGATGTTATTAAAGGTCGGTTCTTTTCAAATGTTGTGGGATGAATTGGAGTTGGATCAATTCCCGATTGAGGCAGTGCCGTATTTCATATTAGATCTACAAAGGATACATTATTTCATAAAAGTTAAAAGATCTGTGTATATCAGTTCATAAAGATTAGATGAAATCAAGAAGTGCAAGAATCATAAACATCAATTCATGGGTGAAAAAGTTTACTAAGTATTTTTAGTAAAAGGTGTAGTACTACAAGACAGGACGACAAAAGTCTAAATAATAAAGCCTACATGTATATTGACTCCACAACTTAATGGCTTATGTATAAATTAATCATATAGTATCTATAAAAATAGATTGTTGTTACTAATTATCGGAATAACAAAATAAAACAAGAAACATATTTGGATTTTTTTATGATTCATGAATGCAAATTTCATTTTGATTCATAGCCATTATTAGTTCCAAAGGTGAGACAATATCAATATTAAACATGTCGTCTAAGCATACTTAGTTTAGAGTAAAAAGAAACACGGTAAGAGTAACAATATACTTTTTTAGAAAAACTGAGAGATTTTAAGACCAAATCAAATTTGTTTGGTACACTAAATTGACTTAAAGACACATCTGACCGTTTTTTATATGTATATAGGCAACAATTTTCCTACAGATAGAACTTCTTTAAACTGTGTGTACTGACTGAAAATCTGAGGGTTCGGACGTGAAACAATAAAGTAGTCACCATGATCACCTGAAATAAAAAGTAGGAATAATTTTGAATAGTGCGGAAGTAGGACCAACTAACATTTCCACAAATTGTTGATTCAACCCACAGTGACTGATAAGACATCGATAGTTAGAGCATGCAAGCAGAGTATAAGGAATATGAGCCGTGCCATGAGAAAACCAACATAGTGGGTTTGCGACCAGCATGGATCCAGACCAGCCTGCGCATCCGCGCAGTCTGGTCAGGCTCCATGCTGTTCGCTTTTAAAGCGTATTGGAATTGGAGAAACTGTTAGCGAACAGCATGGATCCTGACCAGACTGCGCGGATGCGCAGGCTGGTCTGGATCCATGCTGGTCGCAAAGCCACTGCGTTGGTTTTCCCATGGCACGGCTCATATACAGTTTTTTGACCTCAGTTGGCTGAATTCGATATTAAAATCGGTCCATAGACAAAGTGCGTACCATCAAAAAAGACCAGACTCAAAAGACCAGATTACTGTGAATCTTTTGGGTAAAAACGTTTTCCAAACTTCTTCACGTTTTCAAAATCAAATAAACATTGACAGCAGTGTAGACTAAATTATAGCTAAAACAAGACTGTAAAGATAGAATAGCCTTCTGCATTTTTCACATGATTTGATGAAGCGAGATAACTATGTCCTTCATACACCCAGCTGCTTTTACTATTGTTCCCCCTAGATGCCATTCCGTATTCAGCTTACTTCGACGCGTACTACGGACAACGGATTACGGGCTTACAATAGAACTTTTTCAAACTGTATTTAAAGAAGTTTAGTTCAGATCAAGCATCCGATTCTAACACCGTAATACCCTTAATTTTCCTGTTTACACTATCGTATTGAGAAGACGACGATTATAGCAAGTTATAAATTTTATTGTAATATAAATCGTCTTACCAGCATCCTTTACCATGGAAACATTGTTAGATAATGACTTTTATTATTTATATTGCATATCTATTGAAACACTTTCGGACTGACTGCATTTGTGAACAAGACGCAAGACGGTCGGTATCGCTCACATGGTCGTTTTTTGATCTTTCACGAGGTTCTAGCCAGCATTTGATTGCTAAAAGAAGACTTGAATCCGTCCTAATAATTCCCTTTATTCAAAGATTTGGACTATGACCCGCTCCCGTGTGGAGTCAGAAACTCCTACCCTGCATCACAGCACCGCAAGAGGTTTATTTATTTTTAATCAAGCGACCCCTACGATAATGTGTGTTAAACGATTTTGCTTAATTCAATATTTGATATCAAAGATTTTCTGATATATATAGAAATATGTGAGGGTCACTGTTGTTTCGTATTATGTCGTTCAGACCATGCAGATATAACAATATGCCGTACTGAATTAATTTCCTCTTCCCGGTCTTCTTGCCATAACAAAGTGGATAGCTACTGTTTCAAACCAATATAGCTTACCTTGATAGCCCTGTGATCACACATGAGATACCAGTATGGTTTGTTTAGTAAATTGAAGTGAAAAAAGACACATAGTATTTAAATCTTTGTTCGAGTCCCATAAAGACCAGCATCTACACGTGTATGAAGAGGTGCTCGGTTAACATATTTTCAATAATTGCAAAGAGCTTGTCCTGACTACATGGACACTGCTGGCTATATCAAAGGACAAGACAAATTTGGTAAAATAGTGTTATTCGAGTCAACTACGATAAAAGTTTAATTCTGTTGACAATGCTGTAGACGTATGACCTTGGACGTTGGACCAGGATCCATGTTCACCAAAATAATTTTCGGTCTCAGCTGAGATGAACTTTGCGTGCATTTATTTTTTAACCTGCAATTTTGATATAAATTACAAATACAGCTCCGTTATTTTGCTCAGCTATGACAGAAATGTTTTGTGAACAGCTTTACTATTTTTCAAACAAAATCTGATATCATATACGAAACGGTTATTCTGTTTGGATCATCATTTTTATTTTAATCCCAATTATTCATAACTAATTAGTTAATATACAAATAAAATATCAAAGTCTCAGTTCCATTTCGTTTGATTTTTATTGTTTTATCACCAAAACGGATCAAGATATGATTGATTATCGCCCATATGGTTATCTTTTCCAAAAATGAACGTTTGCCATGGAAACAGTGTAACCATATATAGTTTTCAGCAAGGAGTTTTTCATGGGAACATTCTTTAATTTGAAAGAGTTTGTCCTGCAAAACATTTTGATACATGTACCTGTGAAAAAAGTCTATCGGGAATACATGGTAGAAGTTACTGGACCCCGACATATATGGCATTGGCATTTTTATTTATAATGAAGAATCAAAGGCATACACTATTACGATATTCAGGGCCTCTGTGGAAGAGTGGTTAAGGTCGCCGACTTCGAATCAAATGACCTCCGCCGATGTGGGTTCGAGCCGTTTAGGGTGTTCTCGAAGTATTACCAGAATTTATTATTTGCTGGACAGAACCTCGCAAAAACAATTGTTTGGTCATACATATATATATTCTATCAGCTGGCGGAGAATGCTTGAGAATGTGAATAAATTAGACGTATGAAATAAGAGATAAACTATACCATGCAAGCGCACTTTGTTAAACACTTTTGTATGTATCAGTGAAAGAAATAGTAAAACGTATACCAAATAAATCTGATTTGTCATATTTTGCGACATTTTTAACGATTGAGTGAAAAACTCTCACGAATTCTTCACACGTGCAGTTGCAAAATAAAATTCGTTTCTATGAAATATACGGTTCAACATATACGTATATAAAATTCCGTCCCTATATGCACTTGTAAATTTTGGATTGATACCGATCGTGCAAATTTATTTCAAAAAGATGTGGTTGTTTAAAGTTCAAAATTGTGGCAAATGAAAACTTCAAGTAAAATTATTATACATCTTATGCATTTTGTATTTTCTAATTAAGAATGTAGGAACGAATTTTTTCTAACTTTTCAAAATGCTTCAAAATGGAAAGAAAAACATGTTGGGGTCACCGTGGATCTAAGAGGTTTATTAAAAAAAATCTGTAAAAAACTGGTGAATTTTGATATTTTTTGTTCTTCTTGTTTTAATTCATATTTTCTAAATAATATAAAGTGCTATATTAAAAACTTTTATTTCAATTATAGCTTATCATTATATGTATCAGTCAGGAAAAGATCAAAACCAAACCTGATCTACTTTAATAGATATTTGAAATTACCTACCCCTACCCCATGGTAAATCTTGCGTCAATTTTAGGCAAATGCCAGCCAAAAATAAGGGTGATTTCTTTTTTCGCAAAAAGTAGAATTTATTTGGTTAAATGGTACAATAATAGCCATACTTTAATTATTTAGCGTTAATGTTTGGCAAAACTTTTGTTAGAAAGCAATATAAGAAGAAACATTTTTTAAAAGTGCGGATTTCCTGAAGAAAAAAAAACGCTCGTACATCCTTAAGCATTGAGTTTGATATTCTATATCATCTGAAAACATAAAGAATACTATTTACATGAATATACATATTCTATTTCCTAATTAAACTGCATGACCATGATCAAATGCATAGAGCATCATGAGGATTTTAAAAAAGAAATAGAAATAAACACTCACCTTCCGTTTTGAAGGAAAATCATTTTAAGCCAAAATCTGGAGCCCAGTTCCTTTGAGAAAGCCAGTCTAATTTTTAAAGTGTTTCAGCTTCTTTTATTGAAAAAGTATTAAAGGCACTGACCTTCAGAATTTGGCTAAAGATGGTCAATCTTTAAAACTGAAGTTAGGTGATGTTACGAGCATAAGTACATGAGTTTTGGTTTCTAAACTAACTTAAAATGCCAATCAAGAAAAAACAAAAAAAAAAAAAACAAAAAAAAAAAAAAAAAAACATTCCTCAGTCGGGAATCGTCGAACTCGGGCAGAAATAATTCTCGCAGTCTTGACAAATTAATACACCGCGGACTGGAATAAATACTTTATGGTCATTAATTAGTTTCATAATTAAGGCAAGGCAGTTTACCTCCGATACCCCATTTCAAACGCTTTTCAATTTTGAATGGAAAAATCAGTAAAAACAACTAATACTTATGTGTTTCCATAATTTATGATCGGACAATAACTAAGTTTCAAAGCCTTCTGAAGAAATATATAGCAATAATTTCCTGATATCTAAAAGAAATGTTGTCATATTATTTGGAGGTCAGAGCCTTTAAAATAATTTCTTAGCTCATCCGAACCGATGGGTCAGGTGGAGTTATTTGTACAGGTGGATGCCCCCGCGTTCATGGTCTGTAGTCTATCGTTCAGAAGTTTCATAAACATCTCCTTAGATACTAGGCCAGAATTAGACTAAACTTGGTCTACAGCACTCTTGCAAGTTCTTTTTTTAAAGAGAATTCAAATGGGTCTACTTTACTGCGTTTAGGGGCAGTTACAGCTAAAATAAGAAAACCTTTATACAACTTCTCATAAACCTCTTCATTGATCTTCATCAAACCTGTCCTGTAGCAACATTATAATATAATATCTTCTTTAAAATTTATGAAAATTTGGGAGCTCGGCCCCTTGTGCATGCAGCTTGAGCTAAAAATAGAAAATCTCAAAAGTCGCCTAATGGATCTTCAACAAGCTTGGTTTAAAGCATTATTATAAGGTCTTCTGCAAAAATACTTCAAATGGTGGCATTCGCCCAATTTAAGGGGCCGCTAGAGCTTAACATAGTATTCTCTTGATGGATCTTCACTAAACTTACTTTGTAGCGTCATTATAAGGTCTTCTTTAAAGTATGTTCAAAATAGGGATTTTGGCCCTTTTCAGCGGCCACTAGAGTTAGAATTAGAAATACCTTGAAACAAATTCTTCTCGTGAACCACTTCACGGAACTTGATCAAACTTGGTCTGTGGCATTATTGTAGACTTGGTAGGATCTTCCCTCAAATTTGTCCAAATGGTGGCTCTTGGTCCCTTTGAGGGGGCACTAGTTTATACTTAACACAAATGTAACCTTTCGTGATCTAGCGTGTCATACACAATTATATTCAAGGTCAAACAGTCAAAGTCAGAAGAGCGAATTCTATTAAAATTAAGAATGAAATATCCTAATGATTCGTTTACATAAATTTTGAAGAAAAAAACAACAGATATCTTTAATTTAGATGTTGCTGTTTTAAAAGTTTTGATATTGAGATGTATCAATAAATATTTATATATAATTTAATAATTGTTCAGCGAAATATAGTACAGTCCAACTTTGTTCAAGTACTCCAACTTGCTCGGCCAATGGAATTTATCCGAGCCATAGATTAAGTACGACTTACCTGCTTTTTATTTTTGTCTTTTGACAGTTCCTGTGTAATTCAGGCTCCATAACCACAAATCCCCTTTCTAAATTCGAGTTTGTTTAGTTCTGCCCATTGTTTTCTCGTTTAGGGCAAAGCCATTACTTTATTTGGGGACCAAACGCCGCTTTTCATGTAATTACACGCCTCAACACGTGTATCATTGAAGGTTCCATGTGCACCGCCGTTTGAATACATCTGCGGATGTCTCTAATTTGCTTATTGTACTTTTAGCATGTGTAAATGTTGAGTTCTGCTCAACCCGGGGCTAGAGGGCGTGGACGGTAGCATGCATTTCCACTACCGTCCATGAACAGGCTCAATCAAACCGAGCCTGCAACATTTTCGTTTCTGTCGTGTTGAGCGACCTGTGAACTTTCCGCTTTTTCTATTTTACCAGAGAAACATGATGCATTGCATATCTTACTAAGCAATTGACAAAAGAAAGTATGGAATTGCCATACAATACAGTTTTATGCTTATTCAAAAACAATCACATTAATTGTATACCATATGAAGATAGTGATTTTATAAGAATCAAAGGTGGAGTTCAAAAGTAGCAGGCTATTCGATCGTTCCGAGTTCGTGCAAATGAAGTTGGGTGTACTATAAAACTTTATTATACCATGCACTCAAAGACTTTTTTTATCCATACAACCTTTTTTATATGTTTACATCTATAATTCCAGTAACTTCATGCTACCTTAAGAAAATTTATGATGTTATGATTACATGTATTTTTAAAAACAGTGCTGTGTTCATACAGAATAAAACAAAATAAAAAACTATCAAATTCATATATTTTTCATGCATTTGGCTTAACATTCAGTACTCAGACAGACTGGAAAACAAATGTGTATCATTATTGGAATCTTTCAACAAGTGAAAAAATAAATTATAGAATCATGTATCTGGTCAGTTGTATTTCTACAGATAGGATAGCTATCACGTACGTGGTTTCTTAGACCATAGCTGGATGAGGCATTGCCACTGATCATATCAGTTTGCACCTTCTCTGAATAAACAGCTTTTGATCAACTAATGTCCGTTAAATGGTCATAAAATTACATGCACGGAATAAGGGAAACCAGAGAAATTCTTTGAAATCTGGGCAAAAAGTACAAACTGATTTGAAATTTAGGCACTAGTCAAAAGTAAACACATCTTAAACCATTGAAAGAGAATATGTTGAATTTGCAACTAAACACCAATGCCAGTAATATATACAATATATCGATAAATAGCAGAGTTACTATGAGTAGCTATCACTTTTTTTCTAAACGCATCAAGCGATCAAACGTCAGGTTACATTAAAGAAATCAATTAAGGATTAGTGAGACAATTTATGAAATAACAGCAAGGAAAGAGGTTTTCTACACCATTTAGGTAGAGAAAATCTCAAGAACTAAACACTTACACATATGGGAAAATTAGACCCATCGATTTTTCACACGAGTGAAAATATTTTATATAGCGCAAAGAAGGAGCCATTTACTTTATTTAAATTCATGGAAAAAGTATTATAGGTATTTTAGCTTTGCAAACGATGTGATAATATTCAATGCATTGTCTTTCTTATGAATATTTTATTTTAAAAATGAATTTAAAAGAAAATGGTCTTTTTTGCGTATACTTTATGTCTGTCTATCTACAATTAGAAATATAGTAAAATATGGATAATTTGCTGAAATTTCTTCTGTTTAACAAAGAATAAATGAATTCTTATGTGTGCTTAAAGACCTTTGCAAACGACTTAGTAATCTATATTCATTTAGCTATTGCTTCATACTAATTTCAGTTTTCTAGGTGAAGAAGAAAATGGTCTTTTTTAAGCATTTTGCAGATGAGTATAGGTTTTTTTTCCTTATCGGAAAGACTCGAACATTCTCGTATGTTTCCGTCAATTCTTACGAAATTTAAGCTCCTTAACGGTAAAGACTGATATCTTCTCACCCGCTAAACAGCACACATGTACGGATTTATAAATTAGTGGACGCTCTATAATATAATTTGTTTACAGCCAATAGTCAATTTTAAACAGCTTGAGGATCGAAGTTCAAAATTTAAAAAAGAAACGTTGAAATTTTAGGCGGCATATTTTGGGCAAGTTAGAAGTAGAAAATCAAAATTCAAATTTTGAAAGGATGATGTTGAATTTCGCTTACATTGAATTTCGCACAGACTAGGAAATCGAAATTAAAATAAAAAGAATTCGTCGAATTTCGAGGAAGAATTGAAATTAGATCCAGCAGGATGACCGAAATTCAAATATTTTGAGGGGAGCGGTCGTCCAGTGAATAATGTGTCGGCCGCTCAACCCAGGGGTCGTGGGTTCGAGCATCCGTGAGAGGGGTCACGACCATGACTTCTCATATGACACCAGTACTGGGTTTTCCCGGAAGCTGGCTGTTTAAAAGATAGTTTAACATTTAATACCAGTTTCAAATTCGATTGCTTTGAAAATTGGAGCATGCTTGAAATATAATACCGAGAATAATCTATTTCGATTTTTAACAAGGAGTTGTGTTCAATAAACGCTTGATGCCCCCGGTGGCATCCTTGTCGATACAAAGCAACCTAAGTTCAAAACGAGGTCAAGTTCAAGGTCAAGGTCAAACTGAGGTCAGGTGATGTCTGAAGATGAGGAATGGTCACAGGTTACATCTGCATTAGTATCAAGTCATTCTAGTAAGGGGTATTGATGCTAGACGAAACGGTCCCATTTGGTTAACCTTGTACGGATGGATGGACGGACGGACGGACAGGACAATCACTATATGCTTCCCACATCAGTACATGCCGGGGGCATAAAAACTTGAATTTCGATATATCCGATCTTGTACGATTTTTAATCTTTGAACTTTGATCAGATTGCAGTTTCAGTATTATTCTGAAATTCAGCTTTTCAAAATTTGAAGTAAGATTTTCGAGATGGCTCGACACTAACTGCTTGCTCGATAATTGACTTTTTCATTTCAATATCAGTCTTGAAACAGGCTGTTCATTCAATACGAGATCGAAATTTGGCTTTTGGAATATTACAAATTTCGATCATTGAGCTGGCCCGAAATTAAAAGCTATTTTGAAATTTGACGTTTTTCAATCTTCAGGTGTAGCTTAGGATCAAAATTCGATAAGTTATAAAGTTGAATTTCGATCTTGAGCTGGCATAAAATTCTAAGCTAGTTGGACACCGCTCACGACATAATAATAAATGTGCAGTTATTTGATTACATAAAAAACTACTTAAAATCTTTATTTCATAATCATGAACATCAAAGAAAGTATTATAAAAGCGAGTTTCCATCTGATTGTAAGAAAGAAGAAATTACTTTTGGAAAGTCATTGTTTGGTTTTATATTAATGTATTTGTTGCGAATACCGTTATAAATGGTATTCTGATTAAACCACCAACAGCCATTTAGATTTCTATTTTCTAATCTATCTTTGCAATCACTGTAAATTAAACTTAACAATATCCCTAAATCCATACGATCAAAACTATTAATGTAACGGTACACTGGCGGAGAAGGGTTAGACATCGGCCTGAAATACGGAGTAGGCCGAAAACTAGCGAACAGTCTCGGCAGCCGATTTACCTGGCCAAACGTATTATCGGCTTTTGTTGTGATTTTCACGATGGGTCTAATTTTCCCATATGATCGATGCTACCGTGTGCACAGTTTTGATAATTCAGATCGTACTTTAGTCATAATGTCATTTGAGTATGTTAATTACATTTTTTGTTTGTGAACGTCTCGGTCAAGGAGATGGTATTATATTCGTGCCACTCGTTAGTATTTCTAACAATGGACTTACAACTTGTCACAACAAAGTATTGGAAACGTAAATGTAAATAAACAAACTGCAAAATATTTGCATGATTTAAACCCAAAATAACAACTTGTTTTCGTAATATGTTTCTTCCTGAAGCATTATCTAGATGAACATTCTGTTAACGTTATTTGGTCAGAGACCACAAATTCAAAAAAATACAGGGAACTTACTGGGAATGAGGTAAGTGTATACCTGGGAATAAGGTAACGTCTGTGCGTTCTGATTGGTCAGTCATGTAAACAAACCCAGGTAGTGATTATTTTTTCAAAATTGATATTTTTTCACTGCATTTACAGTATTTTATTATACATTATGACAAAATTTGCTACATTTTATGTCTATTGAAAAAAAATGTATCAAATGAATTTCTCCCGCCACGTCAATGATGTAAACAGGGGGTCATCTCATTCACACGAAAATTACTTAAATAAAGTATCACTATTCATATGTTTTTCGTCCGATATTTTGGTAGAACTAAGATAGTTCTTGAAAAACTTGTAATTAGATATACATGTTTCGATGTATGGAAGCCGTACACGCCATAATGTTACAATGTAAGTCTATGGGAAAACAATTGGTGGTCTCTAACCTATAATAGAGCTAAAACATGACTTGCGTCGGAAGCCATCACAGGTAATGTAAATGGCCACAAATCTGTCGTAAATGATGTAGAAAGACGTTTTCGTGCAAAAATAAGCGTGTAATTTGATATTATTTTTAAATTGTGGCCTCTTTTTTTTAACAAGTGTGCCCATTTTTATCTGAGCTTTTGGGCCAGAAAGGATCATTTTTATCTCTGTAATGTTAGAGAATGATCAAAATTATTAGACCTTATTTCTATTTTTACGGAATGAATCGTATATCAGCTTCCAAGTCAAATCAAATGCAGATAACTGAAATTTTCACGAAAAAATGCAATCTGACGGCGACAGGGACTGAGTCTGGGCATATAAATCGACAGGGGGTGACCTCAGTAAACTGTCCATATCTTTCTTAAAACTGAACATTTCTTGATGAAACTTTGTAAGACATTTGGTATTGGGTCATGTTTCACAATATCACTGTAAAATTGGTAAACGTGATACGAAACATTCATCTATAGGTCAGAGACCACCAATTCAAAAAAGTACAGGGAACTTACTGGGAATGAGGTAAGTGTATACCTGGGAATAAGGTAACGTCTGTGCTTTCTGATTGGTCAGTCATGTAAACAAACCCAGGAAGTGATTATTTTTTCAAAATTGATATTTTTTCACTGCATTTACAGTATTTTATTATACATTAGGACAAAATTTGCTACATTTTATGTGTATTGAAAAAAAAATTGTATCAAATGAATTTCTCCCGCCACGTCAATGATGTAAACAGGGGGTCATCTCATTCACACGAAAATGTTTCGATGTATGGAAGGCCGTACACGCCATAATGTTACAATGCAAGTCTATGGGAAAACAATTGGTGGTCTCTAACCATTTGCGACTTAGTTAAAATGAATGATTGTGCTGACTGCTCAGACTTTTCCTTATGCTTACCATACTTTATCTAATACTATTGATATTCACACACACACACACACACAAAAAACCATTTTAAGCTAATAGAACTGTCAAATTTTGTTGATCAGAAGTGAAAACAGAATTGATGAAAATTAATCAAAATCTGATATAGCCTAGTCTTGTTCAAATATAGCGGTCAGTTCAAATCCCAAAGTGGACGTTCAAATTTCTTTAAAGGGTTTAGGTCCGATGGTCAAGTAGTCTTTAAGAAACGGCTATTATCGAAATCTATTCACGAAAAACTAACACAATAAGAAACTGTTTCAACACCTGAGAAAAAAATGGACGAAACAAAAAGTCCGGAATGAAATATTTGAAACTTTATTTGACCTTCTGTACATAATTGCATATATACATCATATCGGTCATCAGATTATCTTGGTTATTCAAGAGAGAAAAGGCGACAGATAACGTTTGGCAAACATTTATCTTTGATAATAAATTCCTTTGATTATCAGTCAGGTCACGAACATTGATAACAGCATGGTAAACGAAGCAGCCCGGTTCCTCAGATCAGAAATGCTGTATGCATTTTTATGACATATAAAACTTTTATAAATACGGTAGTATATTGTTGTCTTTAAAATGTTCATATAAGGAAGTTTACTTGGTAGTCGTAGTGTGTCCTTGGGATAACCATGATTTGTTTCTATATTTAAACTTCCCAAATACTTGTGTGCACTATATAAACACGCGTTTCCTTTTCACCTGCGCACTTGAAATAACTTGCAATAAGTATCATGAAAATGTCTTTCTTGTGCTTTCAACTCGCGTTACTCTTTTACGTTTTCTCTGCCTCAGATGCTCGTCTCTTTTCAAGGGTTAACTGTTTGGTCTCCAGCTGGACTTCGTGGAGTGAGCCTAACGAATATGGCCAACGAATTAGAACATGTACAATTCTACGCATGCCTTCAGGAGGAGGATTTCCGTGTCCACATATAAGAGAAGTTAAAGGTATGTAACCTTTCCTAATCTTATTTTTGTTTGGATCAAATACACTTTTATTATAATACAGATGCGATACCCTAATATATCTAAGTATAGAACCTTGTCTTCTGACTGTAACTTTAGACAAGAAAAACATATTTTATTTTAGATTTGTGAAAGCAGTTTCACTTTGAAAATAAGAGGAAATCCTTCTTTTTATAACCGACATATAGATATCCATGCAGTAGTTGTAAATAAACATTTGCAGCTAGGAGGCTTAAAGCTGAAATATTTTAATTAATATAAAATGAGCCGTGCCATGAGAAAACCAACATAGTCCGCGCAGTCTGGTCAGGATCCATGCTGTTCGCTTTCAAAGTCTGTTGCAATTAGAGAAACTGTTAGCGAACAGCATGGATCCTGACCAGACTGCGCGGATGCGCAGGCTAGTCTGGATCCATGCTGGTCGCAAACCCACTATGTTGGTTTTCTCATGGCACGGCTTATATGTGTTATTTATTACAAAAACTTGAGAGAAGTATTTCAGGAAAAATTTGTAACATGAATCAGAGGCGGAGGACTAATGATTTCAGACACAATGTCGTTTATCAAATAGTCACGGAGAACATACGCCCCACCCGAGGATCGAACTCACGACCCCGCGATCCGTAGACCGACGCTCTACCTACTGAGTTTCAATATTTGTATCTGTAAGAGAAGGTAAATTTTCAAAGGGAACTTATATACATCATTTGCAACTGTTTCGATACGAAATTTCAATAAGGCCGCATAGATAGGCATCAATAAGATTGTGCATATTCATAATTTAACTCATTAATCTTCTCAACAGTAATTATATTATTTTTTTCAGGTGTGAAACCAAGTTTTACTTTGATATTGCAAGAATTTACATTGAGCTTTGTTGAGGACTACGATCCCATTTCTGATGACCAAATTGCAAAAGTTAGGGACATAGTTTTCATTTTAGATAGCTCAGGAAGTATTGGACTGACAAAATTCAACAAAGCAAAGGCAGATGCTAAGTCACTTTTTGGCACTCTGTGTCCGTTTGATAAGACATTTGACATGGACTATAACAATCCCTACCAGCATCAACAACTGGCAATGCTGACTTACTCGACCACGATCGAAGAAAATTTCTTCTTCAACACGTACAGCAAAACTGCAGACGTGCTACAAGCTATTTCACAGGCTACATATCAAGGACTGATGACAAATACTGCTGGAGCATTTAAAAAGGCTAGAAATATGTTCCAAACAAGTCGAGGTAGGGGTTGTCTGAGGGTTGTATTACTATGTAATGAATGCTCACATGGCGAAAGCTCAAATATCAGTGTATCAAAGAAAAATAAGTTGAAGCTCAATGTGTTTTAGATTGACTTTGTTACAATAAAAAAAGTCAAAAACTTAGTAACAGGGGTGTTATTTAAATTCTGGATGTCATTATTAGTTAAAAGATAATACTCTCAAATTATTTAAATTGGACGGTCCATGATGATATGTGTGTAATATCCTTGATAAATGAAATACTGTATGCATTTTTGTATAATATTATCTGTCTGTTTTAAATTATGCTCATCAAGACAGTCTTTTTCATGATAGTTTATTGTGTGAAGAAGAGAAAAGTGTAAAGAAAAGTTGATATTTGCTTTTCAGGAGCTCGTGATTCTACAAAGGTTAAGAGAGAGGTGTTGATTGTAACTGATGGCCTGTCCAATACAGGCGGAGATGCTGTTGCTGCCGCTAAGGAACTTTCGAAAGTTGCCGATGTGTACGGGCTAATGATTGGAAAATTCTCCGCTGCTGGGATGACAGAGCTTACAGATTATGTATCAACACCTGCATCCAAACACTTATTTAATTTGGATGACTTTGAAAGCCTCACATTGCTAGTGGAAGCTCTTGAAATCAATAAAAGACTCCACCCAGATTGGTGTGCTAGCTTAGATCAGGACTGAGATAAAATGTAACATTGACTTAAACAAGAGATTTCATTATATTCAAAACTTATTCTTTAGAAGCAACTTGATAAAACATGGAGGTAGTAAAATCACGAGGGAAAGGATATAACCTACCTAATCAGACAGAAGCCACTTTATATGCTAAACTGTCATCGTTTTTCATTTTATAAATTTATAGTCGTTACCAAATATGGAATTATTACAATTGAATTATGTTCAATTCAATTATATATTGTATTTTCATCCCATGTGTATATTTAGCAATTTTCAATCAAGTTTGAAACAAATTATGAAAAACCCAGCTTTCCATTTATTATCTACAATGCGTGGTATGCTGCAAAATATTTTATCGATATTATTATTGTAGTATTGTTTCGGTTACCTCTATTGGTAGTGGACGTAGGGCAGGTTGTATAAAAATGCTGAAAAAAGGCCGAATCGCATAAGAACTGAAATGAGCCGTGCCATGAGAAAACCAACATAGTGGGTATGCGACCAGCATGGATCCAGACCAGCCTGCGCATCCGCGCAGTCTGGTCAGGCTCCATGCTGTTCGCTTTTAAAGCCTATTGGAATTGGAGAAACTGTTAGCGAACAGCATGGATCCTGACCAGACTGCGCGGATGCGCAGGCTGGTCTGGATCCATGCTGGTCGCATACCCACTATGTTGGTTTTCCTATGGCGCGGCTCAAATATAGAACTCTTACAATCTCTAATAAAATATGTTTCGAAATGTTGAATAATCATGCAAAATTCTGTAAAATTTAATTTTATGTCATCTAATTTTCAGAATAAATTTCGTGTCGAGAAAAGAAAACGGTATTTGAGATAACCCAGACAAGATTGTGAATATACTTTCCTTCATTTCTGTTACATCGTTTTTCATTTTTGTTGCAAATGGTACACTAAGTGAGCTTTTATACATACCATGTTGTATATTACATGTGCGAATGTTGCTCTTAGGAAGTGCAGATGCTGCTTTGACAAATATCAAATTAAACCTACATTGACGGCTCGGATGCGATATCGTACTATGGGTGATACAGATACAAACTATAATTCAAGTCGGTAGTACGTAAGATTAGCTAGTACTTTTAAAACTATGTTGTATCGCTGCACTGTTTTCAAAAAGTTATTTTTATCGACTGATAATGGAACATAAGAATACGGTTATGATATGTTTTCAAGCAATTGTACATTTTATTTCTGATTGAAAATTATAAGGTGTGAATTATGATCATCGGGATTCGAAATGTGGATAATAAATTTATGTTCTATTCAGATCTGTGAGACTGATTATGATATATGAGATTTTGTACTTTTAATATATTTGTTTGTAAATAGTGAATGTGTGAGATGGATTTTGATGATGTTATAATAATAATAATAATAATAATAAAAGTAATAATAAAATGATAATAAATAATGATGGTAAAGTGCTGGTCGAGAATCAGACCACTGTACCTTTGTGATGACATGAAAATGGTCCATTTAGCTCAAATTTCGTTGAAAATACAATATTTTTACAATACGTTTCCATTGCTATTAGGAAATCCTTAAACATTGTAACGAAGAAGTATACGTGAATGTTAATTCTTTAAAATGTATAAAAAGAAAGTAATTACTGTAACATTCTATGTTTTATTTCTCACTAAACTTTAAGAACCAGTCTGTCAAAGTTACGTATCTGTGTTCCATAATAAAAGCGTGTGTATAATCGAGTGATCAATGTTATTCATTTACAAGATAGCTAGTGAGCGGCCCGTTTATTATGCTAATGCCCAACATAGCTGAGACTGAAAGATCTTTCAAGTACATACAGCGGTATACCATTGAGTGGTTACGCAAAAAGACTTCATTTAGGACGAGTCTCTTTGATTAATATATTGCAGAATCTGGTTCAAAATGCTTTCCAATGCATTTGCATTTGCTCGCAAAGAAAGCAAAGTATGAAAGCTTCCATGGGATTCAAAAGTATTGATATTGGTCTTTTTGTCCTATCGTAACACCGATCCGTCGACATGGGCTGGAATTTTAAATGACTGGTTAACTTCCTTGTCAAAAAAAAACTTTTAATGATCAGTTTTCTTATTTTGTTCACTAAACCTTTCTTCTTAAGAACGTCAAAGACCAAACAAATCTACTCAAGCAACGCTCGATACTTTGAGAAAGAAATTCTTTCAAATTACTAATAGTACTGTTATGAAATTTCTTACAAGTTTAGAACAATATGTTTCTAAATGACCAACTTTTAACAAAATTGAATAATGAATTGCTGTAGATCTATTCGTTTTACTACCTTCATTCATTTCAAAAAGTCACCAAGATTTACATATAGTAAGTGTGTTCTATATCAACAATTATCATTTACAAGAACACTGCGGTAAATGTTCACTAAAATATGATAATCATACCAAACAAAATTTAAATTTGTTCCAAAGAAATATCAAGCTATGAGCAATTTCCCTCATTAATAATTTGGAGACATATGTGTGCCTTTGTAAAACTTGGATGAGATTGTAAAATGAATAAAAACATATGATAGCATTATCTCCTATTTTGACGTATACCTGTAGTTATATAGATATTGGTAAAATATCACGTGTTGCGTTAGAAGTTAAGTTTGCATCATTCCTTCGGTCTTAACGGACAGTACTGGAATTCGAAGATAATTTGATAAACTTGTTTTATCCGAGTAAAATATGATTTCATATTTTCACACGTTAAATAATTCTAAAAATGTCTTAAAATCAGCTTGAAATAAAGGGATTTCTTTAATCGAGGGAAAATATCTCAGAGTCAAGCCTACTGACCGGTACATATTATTTAACCGTCTTACATACCAAAAGTCCTTAACTCCGGGTGAATTCTTGGATCCCCACCCTCTCCAGAAGTTCAAATGGTCGGCTCCTAAATCATTTGATAAAACAATAGGTGTATGTCACGGGTACAATATTGTACACGCTGCTATGTGGCGAAATAAATTTAACAAAATAAAATTATATTTACAAGTGTGGAAAGCGAGGGATTCAATGTAAAGCGTTATTAATAAAAAAGTACGTCTTTTATTTTGAAATAATTCTAATTATAGCCTTACGGATAGCCAAGCGATTTAATCATGTATAGCTTTATACTGTACAACCTTATATAAACAAGTTAATTCTGTATTTTAATGATAAATACCGCTTAGTCTCGGAGAAGGGAGGGCACCGTGTTCAGCATTCGCTGTATATGGAGCTAGCAGATTATCTACCGTGTACTAGCAGTATATTGATATTATGCACTATATTGTATATTTTCTATGAATGACTTTAATATGAACTCTTTGCGCTGTATATTAATTGTTGTCTTTTGTAAGTAGGCCTACTGCTCTGGGATGCTCCTCGACCCTTTGTAGCACGTGTTGAGGGGAATTAAAGATAGAAAAGGCGTTTCTACTGCCATCTTGATAACGTCTGGATCAATGCAAACGATGGCTGGGGGATAAGGGGAGAAAGCGTTAGCCCTTAAAGAACACCGTAGTTTACAGCACTCTTCCAATCCCTCTGCGTTGTTATCTTTTTTGTAATGGGAAATTTAAAATGACTGGTGCCCTTATAAAGTCTGCCTTTTTTACTTTCAGTTATCCACGTTATTATGTAGATCTATATATAATGAATTTCTTTCAGTTTTCGATGCATATTGTATAAAACCAAAATTAACGGTCTAAAGTGATACCATTGCTAAAGATGTACTTCGTTGGAGAACTGTTACGTATTAAATAGGTCTCTATTTGCACTTTTTCACGCATTCATATCAAAAGCCGATATTATAGAAGAACGAATTTTGCGTTGGAATGAATGTAATTTGTTATTATCCAGTTGCAACATGTACTTTATATTTATATACACGGGCGTTAGGAATTGTCAATATTCAATTCTAAATTAACACACGGAAATTAGAAAGTGTTATTTAGGTGAATAGACTTTGTAGTAACTAATCTGAAAGTACAGCAATTTGTATTATGGCTGATAATACCCTCGATACAATAAGACATTATATAAGCGACGTCATCTGATCTTTTCCGGGAATAATGACAAGCAGTGTTTTATTTTCTTCAATAATAAGTTCTTGAATAAAAGTACAGTCGTTTCCTTTCCATTGCTTGGAAACAAATCCTTCAGAATTTTGAAAAGATAAATAATTTTATATAATCAATCAAAACATTCCTCCTTTTCGTCACTATTTATTCCCTTGAAAGGGTGTTTCCGCCTGAGGGCTTCGCTCGGTGGCCAGCAGATATAACTGAATTTTACAACTTCCGGCGAAAAACAATGAAATTCATTATGTTTGCTTACCGTACCTGCTCTTCAAGTTCTAACTCATTTTCAAACACGATGGTGACATTTTATAGATTGTCAGATAGGTATTTTGTTTCTGACAGATACTTTAAGGTACCTCAGGCCGGGAATATACTTTAGACAGGTTTAGCTTCGTAAATAATTATGTCAGTTGAAATTGCTTCAAAAAGTGCAGATTAGTAGGGAATTACATGAAAAATAGGATCAGCCAGGCTTAAATTAAAATCTAAAAATTGATAGTCTGACTTTACGTTTATTAAAGTTAGGTAAAACTTATTCTGATAGACATTCAAATTAAGTACAGTTCTTACTTACTGAAAAGGCTATGTTGTATGTTGGATAAATTCTTCCAAACACTAATCGAGAATATTGCATACTTTACACGAAGACACATGCAAAACGTTGCAAACAATCATAGAAAATTGTGGCTAAAGATATTATTGATATGTTACTTTAACAGAGCAAAGAGTATATAAAACAAAGGCTTAAGCTGTAAATGTAGTTTCTACTCTAGTGCGTACTACTTCCATTTCTGTATGATCAACATTTTCCGTAACAAGGTTTTGTTTCTTTAGATGTAAGACAGAACAGTTTATAGTGAATCTCACTCTACAGAATTTTGTGTGTGGTAATACTTTTTTTAACCTTTCTAATGATCTTAATGTGTTCTGAGCTTATCCTCAGCCATACTTTGAATAGGTTTCTTTCGTTGATATTTTCATTGATTTGAGAAATTTAAATGTTTTAAAATTTAGATTTTGGATAGCCAGCTGTTGGTTTGTTACAGAGCAGATAACGTACATGTATTTAGTTAGAATAAAATATAAATGCCTCTTTAAATACTTTATTAATTAACTATAAACATATGGTAGTTTTTACAACTGAAAGGAAATAAAAAAAGTTTTGAAAGCATAGGACACACTTCTATAAATTAAGTACGGTCACACGAGGTAATGAAAATTGCAACACCCCACAGCATCTACCTATCACCGGCGTAAGTTGTTGCGTACATTATTTAATTTATCAATATCAATCCTGTTATATTTCCAACCTAATGCCAGATGTATGCATAGATTAAAGTGGAACAAAATTGGACTTAATATCCATAAATTTTAAAAATCTTTTAATTAGTACTGCCCATGATGGTATTGCTAATTCTCAAAAGGCCGTTCAGCTTCCCTGAGGGCAATGTGCTAGAAGGTAAGAAATTAAGACATCCTTCTGTCTGTTGTTCGCCCGTTCGTTAAACTTGGAAGATAACTGCTACATATGACGTTTATATACAGGACAAAGGCAATCCTTCAATGCAATTATTCCGGCGACTTTACTAGCCTGGAAACTGATAACGTAGCTTACAATAAGGACTGTTTTGAAACCAATATTGTTGACTTAACTTACGCCGGCAGTCATTCTGACGGCTACAGAAAAGACTTACAACTACACAGGATAGCGATGCTAACGCCGGCGTCAGTGGATCCTTCTAAAATCAAGTCGACTTTGATGGAGACAACGCAAACGAATGAAACAGTAAAGACACACATTCTGAACTAAGTTTGTAAAGTTTTAGTAATAAAATTGATATTTGAATTTTTCTGTTGAATAAACGCATTATTTGATTATTTATATTTAATGCAAGTTTCATAGATATGTTTAATGTTAAGGATATGTAATTTGACTATAATTTTGTCCACATGAAGGTCCATTAATATGCTGCTTCTAGAGATGTCTTGCTTATCATCAAGCTTGACTATGATCTCGTGGTTATTAACAATCAGTGAAAGTTTAGGGATTGTTTATCAGGAAAGTGGGTATCATATACGTTGACCTAACATCGAATAATTATTAGTCATTTACCAGTAATAAGTGACCTCCGTATCAGTTGTGATCTTAGACTACTTTTTGTTAAAAACGTTCTACTGTTCTAGATCAATGCGACCTTTGCCTTAACATTCTGACCTCACAACCGATAGTGATCATCTACTGGTAATACCCGAATTCCAGGTCAAGTTTGAAGATCCTGGGTCGAAGCAATCTTGAGTTATCTGGAATCTGTTTTATTCTTATTTTACGAGTTAATGGTTTAACTGTTCTGGGTCACTGAGATCGATCTTGCCCTATGACCTACTGATCTCATAATCAATAAGGGTCATTTGCTGGCCATCCTCCCTATCAACTTTCATAGGTCCAAGCGGTAAGTTATCATCCGGAAACCGACTGGTGTGCTGATTGACCAACATCAGCAAAACAATATACTGTACACCCTTCATCATCCTCCCTACTAAGTTTTGTGGTCCTAGGCCAAATAGTTCTCAAGTTATCGTCCGGAAACCGTTTAACTGTTTCAGGGCACTGTGAACTTGAACTATGACCTACTGCTTTTAAAATCAATAGGGGTAATCTGCTAGTCATGACCAACCTCCCTATCGACTTTCATGATCCCGGGCCTTGGCGTTCTTAAGTTATCATCCGGAAACCGATTGGTGTACGGACTTACCGAACAACGACCAACATCAGCAGAACAATTTACCCCTCCTTCTTCGAAGGGGAGAATACGAATAAGGTTAATAATAGACTTTTAAAAGTATAAACTACATAGTGACGCTTAACCCTGGAACTTGAACTTTACAGCTGCCGTCTAACCAGTGCTAAAGACCACCTCTAAACAGAGACAACCTAACTCGTAAGACCGCTAGATTTGTTTCGTATTTTAACATTATTTAAAGTACATTTCAACCTGTGAAAAAGACCAACTGCCAATAAATACCCGTTTATTTGAAATTAAGCGTTATCTATCAGAGGAGAATTCTGAAAAAAGTAGGCTAGGACAAATCTGGTTTTTAAGTAAAACGTATTCAGCAAAATGGTAGCAAGATCCTGAGAAAGAGCAGTTATAACTAAGGGATAGCTTGAAAAAATATTTGAAATTACAAAATTAACAACTCCTGTAAGCAATGAGTTTATTTCCGTTGCCTTTAAAAGAAAATTACAGCAGTTACCGACTTAGTTAAGCAAGCAAATGTTGGTAAGTATTTAAATTGCTTAGATTGCATGCCTAATAATACTGTTAGTCTTAGGCTAATGTAAACACTACAACACTACATGTATCAAAAAGTAGATTACACTGTAGTTGTAGAAATACAGAGGTGGATCATTTATGATTACAACAGATGTATGCCTAAACCTACATCTTTGTTTTACTTTTATTAAGCCAATGATTCCGTGGCATGCATATATATTGGAAATGTGTTATCATCGTCCCGGACGATCTTATTCCAGCAGAAGCAACTGCTACAACAACAACAACAACAAAACAATGGACAAACGCTACGAGAATGTAGCAAGGATCTCACAAAATTGATATTGCTGAAACATACCGTATGAATAATAGTTCTGATATAGAGAATCGCCAAAAAGTGCGAAAAAATGTTTGCATTAACCCTTCCACTAAAGTAATGCATATAGATAAAAAAACTTCTCGTGTACATATACGTTTTTCCATTTATGGCAAAGCTTAGTATGTTATGATTCATTCGGATATCAAGTAACGAAACTTTTAACTAATGTTAATCATAAATGTTAAAGAAAAAGTGAAAACGTACATAATCATGTTTATGATCTTATGTATAAATAAGTGTGTATACAACATTGTATTATCGGATATATTAAGGTATTAATCTATTATATTTATGGAATTATAAATCTGTAATAGAAATATAGTGATGTATCCACACATTTTCGGTCAGAAAATCTCGGGTCAACGATAAGCGGGATAATCCTTGATCTAAAGCGGCTTTCTTGGGAAGCTAATTATTTTCTTTTGTCCAGATTTTAATGAGGCACAGGAAATGTGACTTCTAATATTCTAACAAGTTATTTGGGTAAATCTTAAAATATTTTCGCAATATTCAAGATGATTTTTTTCCCATCAATACATGCCAAAAGTTTAGATGTACCTATGAGTAAATAAATTAAAATGTTAATTTGTAATATTAGGAGAACTAAAAAGTGTACTCTTTTGCACATGTTACACATATTATAAAAGAAAATATCTTTGGGGGCCCTTTATAAATTGCAATTTCATATTCAATACATTGACCGTGTACAACGTTCTGGAGCTTAAAGCCCTGCTCAGCGGCTATTCAAATTCTATTGTGTGTATGCAACCCATGATTGTAATAGGTAACAGTTAACAGCCACGCGCCACACTTTAGCACGCAAAACCACGGGTATTTTATATAGAATTTTATACAAAATAGACTCTATTTTGACAGACGTCACTGTTCATAGTCAGGATTTTTATGTTTTTTCAATGACAATTTAAGGTTAAAATGTAAGACTGGAGCAAGTCTTTAAAAGTTTCTATTAAAGTCGAGGTTCAATGAATGGCTGACAGAAATATTTTAAGTTTAATGCAGCTGTGCCCGCTTTAATACGTCCTACAGATTTATATTTTTCATACTGACCAGTCCAATTACTCAGATTACGTATTCCTGTTAGTGTTACACCGTAACTATGTAGTGAAAGGAATAATATGTTCAATTAAAAATGATATTAATGGATAATTTTGCATAATAAAAGGTATATCATTTTATATAGACATAGAACAACATCTTGTCATGAAACTATTTTAGGACTTTTTGTATCTGCCAGAAACTTTTTTACCATAAAAGTGTGGGTGAATTGTCATATAGCAGGACTCTGCAATACTAAACAAGTGTGGAAATATTCAATGAATAAACTCTTCCCTTAAGTCGTAATTGAAAATTTGTATACAATGTATATAGTATATTTTTCAGGCCAGCAGTACCATTGTCAGAATTTGTTGCATCGTTCCCTTAAAGCACCTTTAAAAGGTGATTTGCCTATTACATTTTTTTGTGTATTTATTTTTCATTTTTTAAATAGGTTATATATGTGTGAAAGTAATGTTATAGACTGCGCGTAAGTGTTGAGATTCAAAATAGTTTCCCAAAGTCTTCTATAGAATAATTGTACATTATTTTGAATTTTCGTTTGATTCAGTAAACGTGTCAGTCATGGAATTCAATGACATAAACACTGACTTTTGAAGACATTTTTTTTTAAGTCGTTGGTTCCAACCCCGTTTGATGAGTCCAATGTTTCAATGTACAGGTTTTCGGAAGGTCCTTTGTTCTCAAACGTTGCCCGATCTTGCCGGAATCAATATCACCCGGGTGCTCCCTACACGCATGACGTTTGAAATTCACTGAAAAATCATGAAGCAAACAGTCGAATAAGGTGCCAACAGCTATATCACATGCTCGAACCCTTCTGAGTAAAAAAACAACAAAACAATCTCGTTCATTGATTACTGCCAGGGTTACATCAGTGCCTTTTTGTTAGTCACTACACAGAAAAGCTTCTCTCGAGAAAAGCACTACGAATTCATTTTACTATTCTTAAAGCTTCTATTACTTTAAGTTGTTAATACCTGTCATTATGATATGCTATGTAGGACCACATTCGTAACAGATCGCATTAGTAACAGGTGTTACAAATGCGATCGCATATGTAACAGGTGTTACAAATGAGATCGATCGCATATGTAACAGGTGTTACAAATGAGATCGCATATGTAACAGAAATCAAGCACATATGTAACAATTTTTGAGAAGAATGTGATCGATGCCGATTTTTGATGTGACATCTGATCACATTTGTCACATGTCATTTTCAATCGGAAAAATGAACAAAAATGTGCATTTTTACATCTAAAAAACATTTGTAACATGTTTTAGCTCACTTGTACGAAGTGACAAAGTAAGCTATTGTGATCAACCTTTGTACGTCGTCCGTCGTCCGACAGTCCGTAAGTTCACATTTTTTGTGAAAACGGTATAGAGACAACATTTATTATTTGATTTTAAAAAAACTTGCACAGAACTTATATATATCTATGAGATCTCAGGTCCTTTCGAAAACCAGCCATATCACCTTATTCGTCTTGGAGTTATGGCCCCGGAGATGGCAATAATAGCTGATTTTAGCCTTGTGAACGCGATAGCGACCACATCGTTTTGTTTATTTTGACTAAACTTGTACACAACTTATATATCTATAAGATCTCGGAACCTTTCAAAAACAACCGTATTGCACCATTTGAATTGGAGTTACGGCCCCTGAATTGGCAAAAAATGCTGATTGTATCTCTGTCAACACGATGGAGACTACATTTATTATTTGATTTTTATTAAGCTTATATAGGATCTCACTTTCTTTTAAAATGGCCATATCGCGCCATTTGTCTCGGAGTTATGGCTGAAATGGCAAAATTTGCTTATTTCAGTCTTGTGAACACAATAGAGAATATATCTATTATTTCATTTTGACTAAACTTGTATAGAAGTTATATATCTATAACAGCTCGGTTCCTTGCGAATACCAGCTATATAGCACCATTTGTCCTAGACCTATGGCCCCTTTTTGCTGATTTTAGCATTGTAAACATGACAGAGATAAAATTCATTATTTGATTTTGATCAAACTTGCATTGAAATTATATATCATTAAGTTTTTGCTGTTTTTCCTCGAAGAGTAGCCACATCACGCTATTTGTCTTAGAGGTATGGCCCCTGAAATGGCAAAAGTCGCAGATTTAATAACATGTATAGTTTAGTATTACTCCTGTGAGCGAAAGTGGACCGTGACGGACCTCTTGTTGATTAGAGGGATATTTCCAGTCAGGTTAATGTCTTGGTACTGGTTTGTTATCCGGCAATTAAACTTGGCAAGAATACCATTATCATGACTGGCATGATACTACATGTACATGTCACTTATAAATTTCACATATCGGTTTTGGTTTGTAAGATTTCATTTTTACTAAATGCATGAATATGTAAATATGTATGATTAAAGGGGAAGATGCAAACCACATGCAATCCTTGTTCAACTTTTATAATCGGCAAGTCGCTGGTTGTATCTCTTCAGCAACAAATAAAATGCACTAAAATCAAGATCAAGGCAATCTCAACTAACATAGAAAGTCTTGTAAAAACTTTCTTCTGTAGACCACCGGGTATATATGCATTTATGTATACTTTAAAATAGTGACTAGCTTGACTATTCGAAGACTGCTCATAGCTATTGTTCTGATCCTGAGGTCGTCGGCGTCCGCGGGTCCGCTGCAAGATAGTTTTTTTTTGTTTTCGTTTTGTTTATCTTTGTCAATTTAAACATCAAAAAACTTAAGCTGACGACAATGGTTACATCAAATGAAATTTGTCCTATTTAAAACCCTGACGTGAACTTTATTGGATTATATTTACTAAGAGAGTTTTCTTGCCAGGCCTGGTGTCTGCATTCGGATGGAAACACTGTTATTTTGTATGGCACGAGTAACTCCATCGGTGAGGGTGGTGCAGTGGATAGTTTTGCAGATTACGAAACCGGCGTAGCGGGCTGAATTCCCAGTCAGGGCCGGAATTTCCAGTGATATTGTGTCTCTCATCCATCCAGTTAAGACCTTTCGTATATCGGTGCGTTTTACCAGACCCGTAAACGAACGTATGAGTGTAAACTCGTATATGAGCCAGGGTATAATTTCAGCTGAAATTAATGGGAAGAACTAACCATAGACTAGAATGGCGAGAGACAAACGTTCGAGACCTGGTGAAAACTACTCGTTTCTTGCGATTTTCGCCACTCGGTGCTGTCTCAAGCTTGGAAGTTGTCTGTTACTAACATATAGATACTGTTGTTATTGACATTTTTATCTTCATTATCATAATCATCATCTTTTGGACTGGTCCGTTTTAGGATCAGTGGTAAGATTAACTGCCCTAAACTGTATTACCTAAATACTGTTGAAAACAGGCGATCTGAATCCAACAAACAAACATAATATTCATCAAAACCATTCTACAGGGTGCCAAAATTTGAGACGTTTGCAGTAATAGGTGTAATATGATTACTACAGATTGTCAATAAATGATTGTTATTTGTACCAAAGTATTTGGAAATCTGACTAAAGCGAGTTATGATTATGATCCGGGCACAAATTATATATCACAACAAAATAAAGTTCAAAGCTGTGACCTTGATCTTGGATATAGCGACATTGATCATGATCGCAACACACCTTCTATCCATGCTAATCATTTGTACCAAATAATTTGGAATTTTGACTATGCATTGGCAAGTTATATCAAGGACAAGAACCAATATATAACTGCACAAACGCACAAACCCCGCTATTTCACGGTGGGATTATAATAAAAGAAGGCCTATTACCTTAGAGGCGGGCTCAGTGGGGTGAGGGTAATCAAAAAAGGTGTTGTTTTTTTTTTAAATCTCATAGACATTAGTTCGCAGCACAAGATCGGGCCCTCCTAGACTTAAGGCTAACGACTCCGTCCATGACAAGTTGTAAATAATTTGGCCCAGGACATGGCAACTTCCTGTTTGTCAACCAACTTGAAACAGCTGTGGATTACGAAAGATAGCTACAAATGTATGTCGCCACTGGGTTCGAACTAGTGACCTGAGTATGTTAGTCTACATTTCAGCTAGTCGAGGTAACAGTAGAAGTAGCTGAAGTTGTAATCATATAATAGTGGTAGTAGCAGTTGATGCAGAAATTATGATAAAAATTGAGCCACGTCACGGGAAGATTGGCATTCGGACATTTTCGTGAATTTCCGGAAAGTCTATATTTAGACCTGTGCATTTATGCATCTGAATTAGGCTCAGAAAATTTCATATTCAGGTAGAATAAGCCTTCTTTGAAATAACAGCGAACAGTGTGGGCCATGATCAGACTGCGCGGATGCGCAGGCTGATCTTGGCCCACACTGGTTGCAAAGCCTCGAAGATTCCCGAAGGCCCATTTTCTCATGATGCAGCTAAAATAATTTAATGACGTCATTGACGTCGACGACGACGACGCTAACTTGTGATGGTGCTTATGGCAGTCATTTAATGATGTTGCGATGATAACTAAGTGATTGAACATTTGCAGTATAAAACTCAACATGATACATATGTGCTTCTCATGTCAACCCCCAGGTTGGACAAACACATTCGTAACACATTTTATCTGTTACGAATGCGATCACATACGTACGAAATCTGTTACAAATGCGATCTGTTACGAATGTGAGATCAACTGAATTTAAGACAGTTTGTGTGTAGTAAGTAAACCTCGACACTAGTTAAAACACCATGGCCGTTCTACTCATGTTAGAAAACTAACCGTTTATATACATATTGACCTTTTATACCCTGTTTTCATAACTATTCTTAAACCTATAGATAAACCTGAACATGATGGATAATTTTGGTTAAAAACGTCTAAAATATTTTAGAGTAAAAATGCCGTCAAAATAGAATAACTATCCACCTTTTCACATTTCCTTTGCAAAATGAGGTCATAAAATACGTATTTAATCAGTATCATGGTTTTAATCAAAATGACAGTAATACAATCATAATCAAAGAAGTAGAAAATACATTTATTATTTATAAAGCTCTTTGTTATAATGTAAAATCCGACAAGTTTAATTCAGAAATGGAAATTCGGACATTTGATCTGCGGTTTAATTCATTTAAACGGAATGAAATGCATTTAATTACAAGCAATTTGCAGAATGAAAAGTGATTTTATTGAAACTGAATGTTTTCTATAGCTCCTTTGTCAATAACATATAGTTATTTATTATTTACCTCAGTTTAATTCTGAATTTGATCTTGAATATAATTTCAGCATTTTATTTCAGTGTGAAATTAAATAATATCAGTGATATAATTATATCAATATTTTATATCAAATTGATTTTTAAGAAAATAATTAATTATTTTTAAGTTGCTAATTCAAATATTTATAGTGTAATGAAAACGGATATAAAACATTAGAAAAAAAGTTTGGTAAGCTTTAAGATCAATTCATAAATCCATTAAAAGAATATTATGACGGAGTATTCCAACGTTACTTTAAATTAATGAATTAATAATGTATAAAATGAGCAACAACGGTATAAAATCTATATATTTTAGAAATTAATAATTGCCATTATTAATTGATAATTTAATACTTCCATTTAGGCGTTATTACGAGTTTTGTTTTTATGTATTTGTTTTACTTTCTTAGTTAGTTAGTTAATTAGTTCTTTTTAGCACCGTTTTTCAAATAACGGCGGACTGTGGATAACCTTACTCGTGACCCAATCATCTATAATAGGTCTGCGCTCTCCCTATTGCGTTGAACAGCGGCCTTCGAGTACTTGTTACATTAATTGACTAAAAGTGTACATGTACTCATCTAACGGCAGTCTGACGATAACGAAAATTACTATGAAAAATTAATGTATCTTTTTTATCTTTTAATGCACCTTAAGTACACCAAAATTCTTTGACCGCTACGGTTAAACATTTAATAGCACATAAGCGACCTCATCACCCCTTTTGCCTCGGTCAATGCATTATATTTCTTGGATTCACAAGTATACAATATCACTCTCAAGTGCATGTGATATTTGTTTTGTTTCCTTCATAACGAAATACCACAACAAACTTAATTTAAATGTGTATTTCTCTCCTTAACATGCAGTGAACTGTCTCACGATTGTTCAAGGTTTTCAGAGACAAATTAAAACATGTCGGAAGCGGACTCGTTTAACATATCTGACAGCGGGGACCCTCTGGAGCTTGGTCGGGGGTCGAGCTGTTCCGTTAGAAGTATGTCCAGGCGATCCACACCCGTGCTGGCGTCGACACCAAATAGACGAACACCATCTCTTAAAGGAAGCGCAAAATTTATGGTCAGTTAGCTTTTATACGGCAATGCTATAGAATAAATAGAACATAAATAATTTTACATTTGACAAGCTGAGAAATGAGGATATTAAAACAGTCTGAATAGGTTTCATTATATTTCTTTATTACGAAAATTGTTTTCACAAATTTAGATGGTATGACGTATTTTGGTCCTTATCTATTTATAAACCAAGGAATAATGGGAAACAATTTTAAATCAGCAAAATATTTATTTTTCATTTGAATTTTCTTTAATGTTTAGTCAAATTAATTTTGCCTTTGTACAACCGAAATGTTGTCCGAGTGTATCTATTGTATACACTGCAGTGTGCTGAACTAAAATCACTATTTTTGCAGAGATCGTCATCGTCCTCGAGCCGAGTAGCGGAAGCTGAAAAACTTGCAATCAAAAATTTACTTCAAAGTCGTCTGCTGATCACACAAACCGGATATGAAGACGATGACGATATCGATATGTTTGGATATCAAAATGGACGTATGTCACGTGACACAGATTATGAAACTGACTTGGAAATGGACTATGACGGTAAGCATACACATAAAGAAAATGAAATAATATTAAACATAACTACTTTCTGTCTGTTCAAATCGTCGGTAACTGGGCCTTTTACGAATATGTCCTCAGAATGTGCAGTTTCATGGACATCCATTGACCAGCCAGATAATTTCCAAAATGTTTCAAAGTAGTTCTTTTACGTAATAATTGTTCATTTTTCACGTGAAAACGGAAAAAAACATTAACTACATTCACAATTGTGTTTGTTCTTTCCTGGTTTTGAAATATTTCAGGAAAAATGTGTAACGTTATACTGGATATTCAACTCCAAAATCGCAATGATGACGCTTCTGATTACGGCCATAATTTTCAGGCGTCCTGTTAAAATTGGTTTAATTTGGCCGAAAATTTGTCATCTTAAATGCATCATATGATAACATACCAGCTACGTTAGGTTAGTAGCTTCGTGACAAAAAAAAAAGAATAAACTCGCCTTTCATTTTCTCTTACACTTTCCTACTAACCTTATGTAGCCAGACATTGTACCACCTGATGTTAAATAGCGATGCAAAAAATCCTGATCATCATCACAATCAAAAGAGAACGGCGAATCACGTCCAACATCTTGAAACAGTACATGTAGAAATAAGCTAGTTAGTCTGATAGTACTAATGATGTACTATGCTAAACTTTCAAAGGCAATACTTACTTCGCGTCGATGAATTATCTGGACCCAAAGAGTGCTACCACATTTGATCTACTGTTGTTATATACAAAAAAACTTGTCAGAGTCAAAAATGTTAAACAGAACGATGTTATACTTAATTCAAACACACTTCATCCAATTTGAGGCTAACTAGATGACGCGCTGATGTAACGCCGATGTATTATATTTGACAATATTGCTTCCGTATTACATCTACTTGTTCTCACAAAAGACACGTTAGAATAGAAATAATATATTATGTATTGCGAAACAATGTTTACAAATACATGCAATATAAATCAACGATGCGAATCTGTTATAAGCCGCGTGTATAAATCACTCGGGTGAATTAATCCGTAGCCGTAAAACCTCATCGTTTCTATATGATGAAACATAACTATAAATTATTTGTGAAATATATTTTACTTGTATAAAATTTTGATATATATCTTATTGTGTGTGTAGAGCTGTCAAGTACCTAGTAACAGACATTAGAAATAAAGAAAATAAACCCTTGAAGTTTTTAGCGGCATTACATATTCATATTGTGAAAAAGTATAAATTTAACAGTGTGTAGCATTTCAAACTTCATACACAGTATTATTTATAAAAACACATAAATATGTTTATTTTATATATACACAAATTCTGTCTAGCACATGACATTCTCCACGTCTGAACACTGCACATAATATATCTTCAAACAAATCCATATTTTTTTCAGAATGGATTGCTGAAGACACCAACGAGCTCAAAGAAGACGCATCAGAGGAGAAAAAATACATACATATGTGTAATCAAACCGGCGAGATCCCTATATCATATTTCCTTAGACACCTCAAAGACACGAAGTTCCGCATGAGATACCACGGCCTTGGTCCGATGGGAGCTAAAGCCATATCAATGCCATTAAAGGTAAAGATGATTTCTTCACTATCTAATTTATGTTCATAGTATGACTCAGCAGATAGTTCATACGGTCTGTATGGTCCGATTTCTCTTTTACAACATAAATTTAATCTTCAATAACTTAAGAGAATATCGTTATGCAAAGAGTAATAAAACGAGAAAATGTTTTGAAACGGTCTTTCTTTCCTGAAAATTAACAAGTTAAAGAAGAAATTCATAAGAGAATTAAAGGCACGTAACGCAACTGAAGTCACACATCGCAACACCAAACCGATACCGTAATGACGACAACAGAACAAGATGCAGTTTTACAGAAACGTCGTTCTGCAAGATGGTCATGTTGTTCTTGGGCATTCAGAAGAATTTTCTATGTGGACTATTTTTGTTTTTAATAACCATCTCTTGATTATTTCGTTTTATCAATTTACAGGACAATCATTGTATTGAAGTGTTGGATTTGGAAGGCAACTGGATACAGAAAGAGGGTACCATGTATCTTACAGAAATGATCAAGGAAAATATGAATCTTACGGAAGTTGTGAGTAAAATATCAATAATTTATAAACAGAAAATAATCTTTACCGTAATGAGGTACTCGTACAAAACATTACAAAACATTGTTAAAAAATTGATTGAACATTTCATTTATAAAAGTAAATTTCTGATAGATAATGACCGCAATGGTTGAGAAATTTTGGGTTTCACAGCTGGATATTACATAGGTGTCTTTTCATATTGAATTTATTTAAAGAGTTGAATAGAATGATGAAATGCGAGGCTCTACCGAACATTTTATCAATTCTATTCAACAACTCTACTTGCTTTAACTACTTTAAACAAGTCAATTTGACCAACGTCTCCTATACTGAGAATCTATGTATATGGTAAACAGAAACAACATTAAAGTAACTTCTTCACAGTTTTCAAAATTGAATAATTCCAGCGGATGTATAAAGTTTAAATGTAACACAATAAATGGAAATCGGCATTAAATATAATAATAAGTAACGTAGTACTACACTTTTTCAAAATAAAGTATCTTGAAAAATCAAACGACCGTATTTTTATACCGAAAAATGTAAATGAGTCATATTGTCATAGTGATTTTGAAATATGATCTTCTGTTGTTTTTTACTTCAGAATATAGCCGAAAATCGATTAGGTCGAGATGGGGCGGACGCAATATGTGAAATGTTATACAAAAATGAATCTTTAAAATCACTGAATATGTCAGGTAATTTTACTATTAACATCTAATCAACAAACATTTGGAATGTTCCCATACATATATGTGTTAAATCTTTTAGATTACACATGTCCTTTTGTGGCACGACAAAACGATGCGATGGCACGATGATGCGATGGCACGATAATACGATGCGATGGCACGACAAAACGATGCGATGGCACGATAATACGATGCAGTGGCACGACAATACGATGCGATGGCACGATAATACGATGCAATGGCCCGATAATACGATGCGGTGGCACGACAATACACTACGAGACATGGTTCAGAGACACACTTTTGTATCACAGTTTTGCATCAAAGAGCGATTTTTCAAGTACGATAGTGGGATACTGATTTATGTTTTCGCGTTTCCGCAGCGTATTATCGCGCCGTCGCATTCTATCTTCGCGTCTTTTTTATCGTTTTATCTTATTGTTGCCCTTACAAATGTATAGAACAACGAGGCAACAACGATGGCCTTGAAGGAACGCCGTAGATAAATACTGTTATTATCATTACACTTGTAGTAAATGCCATGTGAACAACGACAATTATTATGTTTTAGGTAATGAGCTTCATGATTATGGTGCATCAGCCATTTGTGATATGCTAAAGAAGAACACAACTTTAAGACATTTATATCTCAGCAACAATAAATTCGAAGAGAGAGCGGCTCAGTCTTTCAAGGAAGCTTTGAGTCACAACGAAACTCTCTTAACGTTAGACATAAGCTGGAATCACTTTAGAACAAACGGTGCTGTGGCCTTAGCGGAAGGTGTTCAGGTATGTGTGTTATGAATGCGTAAGCTATTTATTCCTGTGTTAGCCATACTGCTGCGGGAAAAGATTCAAGACATTTTATAACGCTGCAAAACTTCTGAGTTGTACATAACAATTTTAAGTTATTGTACTGGTAAGTAGACGTAAAAAACTTTACCTCTTTCAGGGGCCACCAGAGCTAAAAATAGAAAAAATACCTTCAGAGAAATTTACGAACAACTCAATGAATATTGTCACACTTGGTCTGTGGCATTCTTGAAAGGTCTACTCTCAAGTTTATTAAATTGTAACGCTTTATTTTTAAGGATCGCTGAGCTAAAGCAAGAATAAACATATAAAGGACTAAAGTTCTTATGAACCATTTGATGAATCTATACCAAACTCGCCCTTTAGCATCCTTGAAGGTCCTCCATATTAGTTCAAATGTTGTGTACAGAGGCAGGCAGAGCTTAAAACGACTATTTCTTATGAACTTGTTGTTGTAATGTTTCATGATAATTATATGGTTTTGAATTTGATATATATTAGGGTCAAACGGTGCTACTTAAGCAGATGACATTGGTCATTTTACTCAAATTGTATATTAACATACAGAGATACTGACTCCGAGTCTCTGGAACAAAGACGGGCCTTTATACTTGATAAATTGTTTTCGGTTAAAACATCTTTTTCTATACAAAATGGATTTGCGTTTTTTTTTTTTTAAGATGAAGTGCTACTACTGTATGTATTATTGTACGATCGTATGTAAATTTGATTTACAGGAAAACTACGGGTTAAAGAGTTTCAATGTTTCAATGAATGGATTCAGTGAAATGGGTGCAGAAGCACTTGGAAGAGCGCTGAAACATAATCGGGGCCTCACAGAACTTGACGTAAGCCACAACAGAATAGCGGAACATGGTGCTGGTCATATCGCACTTGGCCTACAGACAAATGATGTCCTTAAAGTACTCAAGGTGATATATCGCATTTGTGATCCCCTATAAAGTACCTCTGGTAAATGAAGGCAGTCTCAAAGCAAACAAAGTATGTTTTTTTTTCCAAATCTGAACTTAAAATTCCAAAAATGACTAACTGTCGGTATTCGTGCTATTTTACAATAGTTTTGCTACTTAATCTGTTTATTTTATTTCTGTAAACAACAATTATAATAAACTGTTGAACAATTATTAAAGTGTAACCCCATATTTGGAAATATTACACACAAAAAGCATCTTTATATAGATTATGATACTGTTTCAAATTTTCCCAATTAAGACAATTTCCGAGAGCATTTTCCCAATTCCTCCGGTGTTGGTGGCATTCCCAAAATGATTGAAAAAAGGCCTGGATTCAGCAAATAAGTAATAAATTAAATGATTATTTTATTGCATACCTTTACCTTTTCTGTAAAAAAATACGTGTGTATGAACTAATAAAATCAAAATTCGTATTGCACTAGATGGAAATCTGATACCATAATTTGCTTCTGCCTGACTACCTTCAATGTTATTGATAATCAGGGTCAATGTACACGCAACATCTTAGTAAATATGACTATGGTCAGATTGTAACATTTTCTTATAACTATTTCAGTTTAAAGCCTCTGATCGTGCTTATGGACTATTCAATTTTCAAAGTATTTTCAGTGAACAGAAAAAAAATAGAATCTAAATATATCGATTATTCATGTGATAAAGAAGAAAATGTAATATTACCATAGCAATTGGTGTTTCAGTTTTGTAAACGTTTTCTAGAGTGAAAGCTATATGAGTCAGAGCCTTGATGAACAGAAAGTTCTTCGATCTAAGAGAAGCTTATAGCCAATCATACTTGGCTAATAAAGTAAAATCTTCACGGCGGTATATAATCTAAGGCTGTATTCGGCTGCTGATTTTGATTTGCCAGACTACATGTATATCACATTTGGCATTTGCGCGCAATGTGTAAGCCAAATACGATAGCTCAGATTAAATTTCTGTTGTAATGGTTATTTTTTACTTTATGACATTTTTCAGATGAATAAAGATATCCAGGGCCTAATGTTACAATACCGCATCTGTGTTTTTTTCCCATTTCAGATTGGATTTAATCCAGTGGGTGAAGATGGTGCTATGGCTTTGATAATGTCAATTTCTAAAAACGATCAAAGCGGAATGACAAGACTTGATTTATCGGTAAATTGTATTCAGTAACTCAGATCGACACAATTTCAGATCTGTTTGGTTTACTTAGCAGTGTTTGTACATTTAATAAGTTGTACTGATTACCTTTTTTTTTCTCCTGACACACGTAGTCATAATATTCTGATTTGGGCATTGTTTCATTCTATAAAATGTTAAGTGGTATATTTTGTGTTAAAATTTGTCAGCTAGTACATGTGTACTTACATTTCACAAGATGCACTTTGTATAAATTAATATATAATATATGTATATAAAACGTGTATGTTCACATTACAGGACATATTTGTGTCCAAGGACTTCAAGGCGGTGCAAAACAAGCTTGAGTCAGAGCGTGCATTCACTGTCATCCATGCAGGTACGGAGAGTAATTTTGTGTTTTCAAAGTGATATTTTCTCCGTATGACTATAATTATGCTTCAAATGTGGCTGATAACATTTTGAAGTTGCTTCTCATTTTGTGTCACCCATAATTTGTTTTAAATCTGTCTAATTTGCCTTTGCTGTCACAGTTTGTCCGCTTTCAGTTTTCATTTATTAGATTTAAACTTAACTTATCTTTTACGTCTTGTTTAAAGCAATTTTTCAAACTTCACGTAGTGCAAAATAGTGCATCCCTTTAAACATATTTTAAATCTCGTTTAAAGATATCAAGTTATCTGACAAATGCATGCAATGGTACGAAATAGGGTGTATTTATTTGGGCAACTTGACCATTTCGCTAAACACACAAAAGAAGTTTCAATCTCGTGAAACAGGACGTATTACGGGAACACCTGCGACGGAAGGCGGCGTCAGCAAGTGTGGTTTCTCAAGATGTTTTTCTCACTTTCTCCCACAATCCAAAGTAAATCCCATTGGTCATGTAAAATCAGTGATATAGTAGTTACATTATCGGACATTCAACTCAGAATTCACAAGTTCGAATAATGTGTGGGTCATGATTGTGTCCCATATGATGCAAACACTTACTTTTGCAGATAGCTGAGTAGTAAGAATAACCTTCCTTTTGCCAACAAAAAAGATGAATAACAGTATAATTTGATATTTAAGTTCCATAAGGCTTACATTGCGTGTTAAAACAGATGAAACAGCTCTCTGAATAGATATTTTGTAAAATTACATGAGTAAAAACACTTCACATGAACATGTACCGTAAGAATCATAAAGGCAGATATTAAAAAAATATTGGATTCAGTAAAACATTTTACTGGGTTAATCAACATTCAAACCTTTGACAAATAATGGAGAAAATAATTATTAGAAGTAGGATTTTATAACAAGAAATTCTAATATTTTAGGTTCAAAACGAAAAATGTGATAACCATATTCTAAACAAATGAGGTATGAGCCTTTAACATTAAAACTGTCTATTATCTAAGATTGAAATATATTACTGGTTTGCTTAGGTGTTATAATGGACAAAGACGAGAAGAAGCAAGGAGGGGAGAAAGAGATCCTGGAAACATTCCGCAGGAACCCGTATGAGAAACTGAAGAAATACGTGAAGGCATCGGGGTATAGACTTATCGACCTCTTTAAAGACTTTGATAAAGATGGGAGCGATACGATAACGAAAGAAGAATTTATTAGAGGTCTTGAGGTATATATATTAAGATATAGTAGAAGTATAAAGGTACTTATTGAGATTTGTTACAGGTGTTAAGTTATAAGTGGTCTACGTCTTTAGAGTTGAGTTATTTCTTCAGAATTTGTTAAATATCTCGAAGTAGGGTATGTCTTTAAATTTTGTTAGAGGTCTTGAGATATATGTCAAGAGCTCGTAAGAAATCCTGAGTTGGAGCTAATTCAGTATTTCTTCAGGGAATATTAAAAGTCGAAAGATATATATTTGATTACCATATGTCGTCGCGGTAGAAAGACTAACTAGCTGAACATTTCAAAGTTTGTATCTCAGTTTGAACATGGCATTTGCTGTTTATGAAGGCAGATTATTTAGTTGTATGTAGCGTTTATTTCTAAGTCATTGTGTAACCAAGAAGAGTCAAAGACAAGTAAAATTGTTATAGGGCTACTGCTTCCAAGATAAAGAAAAGATCTGCACATTTTCAGCGGTATATGGACGTATTACTAAAATCACGGCAACTTAAAATTTAAAACCTTCAATCAATTTGGGCACCCTGCATACTTCTTCGATGCCCAATGCAACGTTTTGGATGTTCATCTGTCGATGATAATTACACTATATGTCTATCAATGTTCAAAAGCCTGTTTAATTTGAAACTTATATATCACTTTTAAAATAATTTGATTTTAGTTGGCGGGTGTTGAGATAACGAAGAGTGAAATAATCCAGATTATTGACCAGTTAGATATAAACGGAGATGGAATGATTGATTACTAGTAAGTATTTTCCCCCATAGATATCAATTTCGTATTATTTACCGTTCGATTTTAGCAACTACACACTACAAATTAAGTTAAAGGGGAATGGTAAACAGAATTTAAAAAATAAATGAAAATTATACGAATCCGCCATTTTGCGACAAGCGTTTTAACCTGTAAGTTAATGAAAAAAAACTTTAATTGTAATGATTTTACTAGAACTGTAGCAACAAACTAAGATTCACGTTGCAGCTTGATGTAATTTGTTAATCAGAAAAGAAATTACCGTTATGTTTGGTACAAGACAATTATTTCCTTTGCTCCCAAACTATCAGGCCTAGACATGTCTTGTGACTCTTTGGTGTGATTAGCTATTTAGTGTGTACACGCGGTAAAAGAATCATGTAGTGATAAAAATGCAATAAAATATCGTTTAAGGCGACTTCAGCTTGCGGATGGTTGAAGAAGATCGCAGGTGCCCCTCCGTGCAGTATTTAATCACGCGCTTCCTTAAGCCAGCTTCCATAAGCCGGCTGGATGGTTTTCTCACATGGAGAATGTAACGTTCAGGGGGAAGGTTCGAACCCACAATAATGAGGGGCAAGTGATCTTAACCACTCGGCCGCGGAGGCCCCCCATTGAGCGTAACAGCTATTTTTGCATCTGTTAGAAAATGATGTCTTATGCTTCAGTGAGCTCGTTATTGGTGATAAGGAATACCGGAAGTCATTGGTAGAAGCGGAACAGTGCCCGGATGACCGCAAGGTCCAGAGAGACCACAACAGAATACAGAGGGAAAGATCTTTGTTTATGGATGATATCATCAACGGTTGAAATATATTTTTATAAAAAGGCGATCGTTTTTCTTTAGGGCTGATATTCGTAACGATTGAAATTAAGATAATAAAATATAGACAGTATAGATTAGGATATTGAGTGAACGGATGGGAACTTGGTAATTAAATATGTTATTTTTTCCGGGATTTTGACATTTTGGAAATGTTCGTTTTTATAAACTTACGATATACACAGGACTGGACAGTACTAGTGTTGCTTAACATTGTTCTATAATCGGGTAAATGGTATATATAACTAACCAGTCCAAACATGGGTGGTTCTCAGTGCTACTTGTTTTGTTCATAAAATTTCATTTGTTTTGCTATTTACCGGTGCACAGTTATATTGTGTGATCATTTCACACGTGTATTTTGCATAATATGTCGTTTATCAATGTTTCACTTAATTGTTTATAATTCGTGAATAAAATATAATGAATAAAATGGCAGGTTTTCGTTCCATATTACTAGACCCCTATCCGTTTGTGAAAAACCCATTTATTTGCTACTTTGCTGAAAACATTAGTTTGAAGTGGCTTTGTTTTTAGATGCAGTGTGATTTCTTTTACAGACATATTACTGCCTCAAAGAAAGACATCTGTTTCATATATTTAAGGGACTGGACTCGAATTATTGGCTAAATTGACCTTTCTTTGACATCGATTTTATGTTTTTCTATAAGCATTAGAATATGAGTTTTTGTTTCTACACTATTTTAAATCAAATCTAAATCTGGAGCAAAAAACATGTCTGAGTCCGGAATCAAACATTTGACTGACCAGTACAACACGATCATTTAAATAAAGTTTTATATCTAAAGCAGCGTCGGTGTCGGATGGAAAACGCTTTTAATTTCCAATAGAAAAATAGTTAAACAACTACTTCTCATGTGTTTTCATTATGAATAACCTGTCAATAACTAAGTTTTAAATCCTTCTTAAAAATATTGATATCTTACACTATCCTTTTTTCTGCAGTCGTATGATCTGGAGGTCGGTCCCTTTAAAACATATTGTGATTTGCACATGACGTCAATCTGACTAAAGTACTTGATCTTCTAAACGAAGATCTGAGAACGGCCTATTCACATTCGTCTTCTGTATATTTTGGATTTCCATTATTGCTATTTTTATGTTATCCAATCAGACGACTTGTTCGATTGTCATAGGATAAGAAAAATATGCGGTTATTCCAGGACTCGAACCCGGGACCCCTCGCTTACAAAGCAAGTGGCCTACCGACTGAGCTAACCGGCTATCTGATACATTACGACATAAGAATTGTAAATATCAAAAGTCAATGCTACATGTAGATTTGCAAGATGTTGTAAGCTAGGCTCTGATTGGCTAGAGAAAGAGCCGTCAGAACGAGGCAATGAATAGGTCGTTTTCAGATCCTATGCGTAGCGTAATAGGATATGTACTTTAGTCAGATTGCACATGACGTTATCAAGGTTTTTTTTTACATCTGATTGTCTTACCTTTGTAGTATTCTACTTTAGGAAAATGTTTAATACAAATAATATGCATAACAAAATATAGATTTACATTTGAAAACAGTGTATTCTCGAAACAATTACTCATGATAAATTTACCATAACATTCGCCCATTAAATTATTGTGAATTAGTATAGATTTATCTACTTTAACAATTTTATGATATAAATTCACACAATTATGTACTGTAATATTCAGTCATTTCTAAGTTGGCTTCGCTTTCCAACAACATATGATTTTAACCAATCATCGTGCATGTATACTCTAGTATCGGAACTACTTCGGGGAACACCAATGACGCAATCCTTCCCAGAATCCTCACAATCTCTCTTCCGTTTGCCCAGCGTAATATTTGTATCACTTGTTGAAATTCTCGGCTGTATGTCCGAAACGAATTTTCTTAACTGGATAGGGTCTGACCTTGTGAAATCACACATCTCAGGCTCAGGCTGGTCGGTGTGAGTAGTGAGCCATTCTGTGACACGTCGTGTAGACATGCCCTTCTCACGGCGAGTAGACCTATACAGATGTGGTAGCTCTTTCAAAGCAAGGATCATATTGAAAAGGTTTGCTCTTGTTGTGCGGTCAAGTTTGTCTAAAAAAACGAGAAACAAATACGAAATGATTTTTGGCAATCAAGTAGCGCTATACATATAGACAGAACATGCACAGTCATCATAGGATTCAGGTATTTTACGCTGTTCATAAATGTCATGCAAACAAAACGTTTTCAACAAATTTATTTGTTCTGAAACCTTTACTTACTGTGATATTTGTAACACATGTTGTGTGCCTCTTCTAACAATTTATCCACTCTTGTAACGACTTCGTAGTTAAATCCTCCAGCTTTGTAAACACTTCTCTCCATATCTGGAAAATAGTAAAAGTGTTTGTGTCAGTATTATGCAGTTGCTGTGTACTGATAGCATTGTTTGGCCATATTTTCAAGAATATGAGGTGATAAGCTTCACCCGACCAAAATGGAGGCTTTCGTCAAATCACATTGTTTTCACATTATTTGTATGAATAATCTCAGTGTATCTTTAATGAAATGCCAACTAAAGAATTATTTTGCTAGCGACTTGAAAGTGCTTCTCTCAAATTTCAGTTGTTTTGATATTAAAATATTGTTATATTGCTGCTCATATTAACGTACTCTTAATACATACTCGTAACAAACAGGTTTTTAAAATTAGATTTTTTTCTGCATCAGATGCACATGTTTGTTAGGCTAATAAAATAGAAACATAAAACAGTGAAAATCAACTTCTGATGTCATGTAATAAAACCTATTGCGTTCAGTAGTCAAAAAATATCAACTGGCAAGCCATTTAAGGCATCGCCACAGTCACAAATCAGTATCAGTTCATATTTTCAGGCCAAGTATTTTTCTCTTAAAAATAGCACTAAAGCCGTAACAGCCGGTCAAATTATCATCAACATAAGAAGCATATGATGATTTATAGTACATATGCCGCTTGTAAAATGTTTGAGTCTCGTTTAGACCGAAAGTTTACCCCAAAATAATGAAATCTTACGTGCAATCAAACTCCAATATTAAAACAAAATGTATACTGCAAACTCTTATGGATTTTTGTCAAAATTATTCCTGGTTATTGCATAAGACACAAAAAGACAACCCCATGTAAATTTAATTTAAAATGTTGTTTGTACATGCATCATTGAATATTGACCACAGGTAGCCAGGTACTAGCATTTAGGAGTGACCTGTCGCTTTTATTAATAGATTTGAAAGGTTACTGGAATAAACCACTTCAGTAAAGGGGTACCCTACCTTTTAATAACTTATTTTTATAATAAATATTTAAATGACTGCTTCTTCGACAATTAGACGCCGTGATGCAGTGGTAAGCGTGACGGTTCTAGAATCTAACTTTTGTGAGTTCGAATTCCAGCGGAGATCAATATTTTGTTTTCATTATATATATTTTTTTTCATTTTAGATTTTGGTACCATACTAATCCCCAATGATAACGTGATTCCCGCCGAAACGCGAGGAAGAGTCTAATTCATGATAACTGATGAAATAACCATTCATTATGCTTGCACATTACTTGACACGCAGTTATTAGTATTTCTTTCATTTCAAATATCCACTAAGTATATGGCAACATATCTCAGTTGGGTAAAATGCAGACAATAATTGGGTGTAAGCGGATCGTTTTGTGGGTTCGAATCCTCACGAGGGTTGTTTTTTTTCCAGATTTTTTTTTGATTTTCCTATTCGTTTTCTTCCGTATTTTTGTTTCTTTCTTTGATGGTTTGTAGTCGAGCACGCTTGCGGTGAGCTCGATATAGTCGCCACTTTCGGTGTATATGCGTGCGTACGTCCGTCCAATTTTGTCCGGACCATAACTTTGACATGCATGGACCAATCTCGCATTAATGTTTAACTTAATGAGAAGGCATGTCATGCGCAAACCCCATGTTCCTATCTCAAAGGTCAAATTGAAGTTTGTCCGAAGAATTTCTCCTTCATGCATGGTACAATTTTGATGTAACTTGGCATGAATGTTCATCATTATAAGACGGAGTGTCATGCGTAAGAAGCAGGTCCCTAGGTCCAAGGTTAAGGTCGCACTTAGAGATCAAAGATGCTGGTGGGCTCGATATTCTACCCGTGGGCATACTTGTATTTGTATAATTTATATGTCTTTATATAACACACTAGTATGTTCATTATTTGCATGGCTAAGTGCATGCATTTAATCAATATCATCTTTGTTATGTAATAAACTATTCTGATCTGCCTTTAGAAATATCTCTGTCATATTGTCACAGAGCTCATGAAGGAATCTTATTTTTTATGCAAAAGTGAAATAAAATTAATTGTCGGTGGAGTTTCGAACTTACACGGCAAAAGATCTGTTGAACATATAATTGTGTGCTTTACCACTGAGCTAATTTGTAACTGATACAAAACCTGGAAGTATTTAGATTGTAACATGTTAGGAAAATGTTGAATTCCCTATGTTCCATTTTAATCTATTTATAGTCATGTTTGTAAATATCAAGTTATCGTTGGGGCATAGTACTGATAAACTTTGATAATGTGGCAGTTGACCTCAATACAATCGACACTGTTTATTTTCCAATACAGGTAAATCCAATAATTGCTTTACAATAGATCTGTGACGGATTATCTTTGAACACCCCTGGACTTATTGGACTCAACTGCCACATTATCAAAGCTTATTAGTACATTTAAAATGATAATAATGTTATAGATGTATTTGAATTGCATTACTTGTATCATTTTGCTATTTTCGTATATAACATAGGTTTTTCAAATATCTTTTTTATTGTGAATTATTCAACATGGTTGACATAGCTTTTGACAATTTGGTCATTCAACTAGCTGATGACACTGATTCGGAGGAAACCGACGCCGCCAGCGAGTGTGAGGATGCTCCATTGGGCGCGTGTGTATGAATGTATTGAAATTGTATGAATGAAATTAAAAATGAAATTGAAATGATGAAATAAAATGAAATAAATAAACATGAAAAATATAAATAAAACAAATTCAATCATAAAACAAAACCCTCTGTGTGGGATTCGAACCCACAGCCTCCTAATCGCAAAATTTAAATCACTAGCAACATTCCTCAATTCTACCAACTGAGCTATCAATGCAATTTCAGTCTGCTCACTATTTAAAATAAGTCAAATATCTTTCAAACCCTTATTTAATAAATGGAACAGTCTGGAAAATCCAAATCTAAAAATAAAAGTGACAAGTCACTCCTAATTGCTAATAAACCTATACATAATCCTATAATATCACCTGTTTATATACATGTAAATTATGTGTGAACAGATAACACAAATTGTATAAATTGACGGTGTTGGGATTTTTGTGTATAATTCAGTAATCAGGTAAAATTTCAAAATAATTTCTGAATACTTTATTCTTCACGGTCTGCTTTACAATTGGTTGTAATTATCTTTTAAATGTATTGAATATAGATTGAGTTTGACTGCACATAAAATTGCAAAATTTTGTCATTTTGGCAAGAGAAAAAGATCAAATAAAGGCATAATACAGGTAGTGAAATGCACACCCTTTTACTTGCATATGTCCACATAGATATTTAAAACATAATTATGACAAAATTACTGACTTTACTGTTACCACTTAGTCATCTTTTATTTTATGAAAATTTGCATGTAAAATTTTGAGTCAAATGGCCGCCACTGTGGGCGATGCCTTAATAAGTGTATATAACTTATCTTCCCCTTTTTTCAGTACAGTTTATATTTAAAGCAGTAGAAAGAAACTGTCATTCTTTTCAGTAAAAGAGCCAGATTACTTTTAGAGCTTGTACACATCATTTTAGCTTAGCTATAAACGCATGGGTGTCACACACTGTCAGTACCACTCTGGTTGTGTGTGGCTTCCTGTCATAACGGATAGATGGACAATCAAACAGTCAAACGACGCTATTTGTTTTCAAGGAATCTATCTAATAACACTATACATATATAAAATAAATTAATTGGACATTGTAAGACAAACTGTGTTATAGGAACAAAATGAAGCCGAATGTCTTGTAAAAAGTGTGATATAATATTAAACCTAAAAATGAGACCTATCACAAATTTAACAGAAAAATTAAAGCATATGTTCGGTCGTATTTTTTACAAGTTTGAAAAACATGTGATTTAAAAACAATATGGTCCAACATTTTTATCTTATCGTTACAGTGAAAGGGATCCTCTGACTTTGGTCTCTGAGGGTCAGTGGTGGAGGTTGATGATATCAAATCGTTTGCCCTTGAAACCTCGTTAAGGTGAGGAACCTATCCTATTGGTTTGGGGAATGACGGTGCTTCTACCAAGGTAACCGCCCGTGTCTGACATAGCTCTTAGGCCTTAGCATGTTTGTATGAGTAATCAACTTTGTTTGAGGTTATCTAAAAATCATGCTCTTCTCTCATAATACGTTTTACTGTCAGCGCCAAATAATGGAACACAACTTTTCATCAAATTGGAAGTGAAACGACAGGAAAATTCTTACGAAGAAGTTGAGTGTTCAAATAAGAAAGTTATTGCCTTTTTTTAACTTTGCAGAAAGGGAAGTAATTCCAAAAGACTCTTTGTATAGCTCCTTCATATATGAAGGAATCGGAAGTGTTGTCCTGTCCGTTACGAAAACAAACTGTAGGTTTCGGATATAGCTATATATATTTAGAAAGACTGTGCACACAGTTAAAGATTTCGCATTCCAATACTGGCTTCTATCTTATCATCTCATGATAGAAATAAAAACGTATTAAATTGTTAAATTTATACAGGAATGAAATAATCTCCCATAGCTTACTACATTGATCAATATGTTTAAACAACTTCAGATTTTGGATGGATTCTTAACTTACTTCTCAGCTTACTCATTCCGGCCTCTGCAAACTTGTCGGCCATGCGTTGGAGGTCGAGGACGTCTTCTATTTCAGACTGGCAGTCACTATCAATTATGGGAAAGTCGCCTTTGATATTTGGCCCGGTCTGTTCTTGAAGAAAGGGTTTGTATTCGGCTCCTGTGATAGCCTGTTGTGGTCGCATAATTTCTTTGGATGATAACGGCAGAGGCCGTACACTTTTAATCGATTTTTGGAACATGTTCTCAACAACAACGCCAGGAGTATTTGACAGAACAGGTTGTTTTTCAGACTTTCCATCATCTGAAGCAAGTAGCCTGTCAGAATATTCGTAGTCAAGGTCTGTGCCTGATAGCTGAGAGCAGTCCAACAAGACATCTAAAACAAGAAAATTATTACTTAGTCTATTGAAGACATTGAAAAACAATCTCTACACTGGCAATATTGTAATAAATATGACTGACTTAATACATATAAATTTGTTTTTTTTCCTTTGTTTATTTGTTTTGGGTTTAGTGCTGTTTTAAACAGTTTTTCATTTAAGTAACGGCGGGCAGTTAACCTAACAAGTGTTCCTGGATTCTGTACCAATACTAACCTGTCCTCCGCAAGTAATTGCAAACCTCTCCACATGAGATGGAAGACAAATGATAGCAGACACAATTTTTTTAACAAAACCTCAGGAGGACAATTTGGCTCGACTGGGGTTCGGACACAAGACTCTGATATCAGTTGATGTGCGCTCTACCTATTGCACCAGGCAGGCGCGCTTACTTTAATAAATAAAAAAAATAATACATTAAAGTAACTTAACATCCTATCTAAATGTGCACTGTGGTTAGTAGATGTATTTGTTTTTTAAGTGACGAAAGTGTTCGAAAATAAAAAAAAAACAGTTTGGAGATAAGAAGAAATGTTATAAAGCTTAGGATGTGCTCCAGATAAAAAGATAATAAAAGGAGTTAAACAAATAAACGAAATTAACATAAAAGTGTAAAAAATACTAGAATTTTGACAAGACTAGTCTAGCCTTTTTATTTCCTCATATAACAAAATTACTTAACACGTTTAACATTTTTTTCCGATTAAATTGTCCTTAGATAAGAATTTAAATAAGAGATTCAGAATGATCAAATCTGATGTAAAATTTTAACTACTTTTTATATCATTAAGGAAATCTTTGATGGTTTAGAAATGTTAAATTAAAAATACTTTTTTTTCTAACGTGCCGCCGAAAGTAAAATATGGGTCCAATAACTAAAGTTTGCGGTTGTGTTAAACTGTCAGTAAAAAGATATTGCCATAAATAAAAATAAAAAAAAAAACGAGGATTTACAACATTAAGGTTTCGATGGAGGCCTTGAGAAACAAAAATCAAACAACACCAAATCATAGAAAGAAAGAGTTATTTGACATGAAAATTGAACAGCATGTAAAACATGTTTATTACTTTACGAAACAAGTGTCAGTATACTGATATAAACATTGAATTCCGGAAAAGGGCTGCCTAAAGGGGCTCCACTTCCGGACAGTTAAACGCCTTTAAAAACTCACCATTTTCAAAGAACTGTTACACATGTTTGCTTTGATGCATTTGCAATAGCGTGCGAGTGGTGAAATTTCACGTAACAATGTGGAACATAGTTTTCAGCAATTGTTTATCTTTTTTCTTTACAAATGGCATTCATTTTCAAAGGGAGACAACTTTTTCTCAAATATTACTTAAAATAATCGGAAAAAGTTGTTTCCTTTTGAAAATGAATGCCATTTGTACATAAAATAATCGGGAACAGTTGTCTCCCTTTGAAAATGAATGCCATATGTAAAGAAATAATGATAAACAATTGCTGAAAACTGTGTTCCACCTTGTTATGTGAAATTTCATCACTCGCACGCTATTGCAAATGCATCAAAACGAACATGTGTAACTGTTCTTTGAAAATGGTGAGTTTTTAAAGGCGTTTAACTGTCCGGAAGTGGAGCCCCTTTAGGCAGCCCTTTTCCGGAATTCAATGTTTATATCAGTATACTGACACTTGTTTCGTAAAGTAATATATATGTTTTACATGCTGTTCAATTTTCATGTCAAACAACTCTTTCTTTCTATGATTTGGTGTTGTTTGATTTTTGTTTCCCAAGGCCTCCATCGAAACCTTAATGTACACGAATAATTTTACTTGAATAACATACCTTCGTCCACATCCGTGTCCAGTAAGCTGTAATTGTGTGTATCTGACATTTCAAAGAATACTTTAACTAATATTGTCAAAATAACGGAGAAGTATTTTCTTGTATCCGTGGGTTTGTATGCGCGCCTCTGTTACTACGAATACATTGACGTTCGGACGTTGACGGTAGCGTATGTGACGTAACGTTTTAACGTCACTGACATAATGAGTAACAACGTCAAATTGCACTTCAATATCAATTTTCGATACAGCAACAAAATATCCAACGCCAACCGAATATATCTCTGTTAAAACAATATTTATTTGTTTAAATATTTGTTATGACTTCGGCTGTTGACATGCGAACAGAAATTCTTTGCGCCGTTTGACTGCTTCATAGATTTTTTGGCCAGAACTTGTACATTGATAATCATCGTTTCGGGTAATACGATCAAAATTTGCGACAAACAACCTTATTGTAATTTTCTTTAAATGAGCCGCACCATGAGAAAACCAACATAGTGCATTTGCGACAAGCATGGATCCAGACCAGCCTGCGCATCCGCGCAGTCTGGTCAGGATCCATGCTGTTCGCTTTCAAAGCCTATTGCAATTAGAGAAACCGTTAGCGAACAGCATGGATCCTGACCAGACTGCGCGGATGCGCATGCTGGTCTGGATCCATGCTGGTCGCAAATGCACTATGCACTATGCACTATGCACTGTGTTTGAAAAACCAATTTGCACCGCTATAAGTAAATTTTTGATGTTATTACACATTTGTGTTCTGACAGTACGTTAATATGTATATTTCTTGACATAAGATATATTATGAAATTCAGCATTTTGAGATGTGTGATTACCGAAATATTAAAAGGTTAAATTCCATGTTGTTTTATAATGCTATACCATACTGTATGGTAAGGGTGAACCCCGCAAATTGTACCCCGAATACTGTCACAACCTACCCCGGACGCGGGGCAGGTTGTGACGTTTGACAGAGCACGTTTACACTAGCAGTATTCTTAAACTAAAGACTATATCCGCTGTTGTTACTTCTCATATTTTAACGGAAGTGTTATTTCATGTAAACATGGTCTTAATGTACTGATAAACTGAAACACCGCCCAAGAAGAAGGTAAAATATGAAAAATGGCACATTCAACCCCGTTCTCCCCTACTTTTAATTAGAACTGTTACTCACGTTTTCATTAGGCTGTTAAAATGCTTCTAGTGTTTAATTACATGTCAGGCATTTGCAAAGTTTTCAAATGTCTGTAGATCAGCCTTTTAACCATAAAGATCTTTTTTAAAAGACTAGCCTAAAACTGACTTGTCAAGAGCTGCTTCAGAAAATCCGGTATTTAGAAATCATGGTTGGTAGGTATTGGCTCCCTTCCTTTTGTTACAATTCACAATAACCTATTTAACGAATAGTAGACTGGGTTCAAGAAATGTCCAATATAGTTTTGATGTACATTCAGATACTTTTGCGCAGACTTCTAACGCGATTCCTAGTAAACTTATCTACAAGACGGAATTATTCTTAAATGGAGTCATAATATGTTATCACGATAAATGTATCCGTCGTGCAGGCCAACGTAGAGTCGTAAGTATTTCTTGCAACATTTATTTCTTTTCAGTACAAAATCATCATCAAATCCTAATAATAATTATATATATTTTTCTTCAACTCAATATATGCATGCAAGCTGCGGATCCAGGATTTGGCGTTAGGGGTGGGGGTGCAACTAGCCTCCCCCACCGTACCCCCACGGAAAATTGTGAAAACAATGGATCCATCTGGTGCATTCTGGGCGTCCTGAGGTGCTTTATTTGGTATAAAAAAGGTTAGGTTTTGTGACAAAATCAACACAAATAACATGCTAATTAAAGCCATTGTTTTATGACTTGTCAGACTTATTCTTGCGTAAGTATCTCAGAATGGAATTTCTTAGCCCGATTGGATTTCTGAGGATTTTTATGGGGAGGGGTTACCAAGGGCTATTAACATAGAAATGGTAAAGAACGTTATAGAAGCTCATGCAATTTTTTTTTGAGTTTTATTGTGCGAGCGTAGCGAGCCAAAAAATGCATATTTCATTTTTTACCTTGTACAAAAGACAAATTACCAACATTTTGTATGCGAGCATATTTTGTATTTTTCACCCAGAACAAATGATAAATACCTGTGCGGGTGTAGCGAGCGAAAAAAAAAATGCATATTTTTTTTTTCACCCAGAACAAGAGATAAATTACGTATGCGGGCGTAACGAGCAAGAAAAATGCATATTTTGCACTAATTTCACCCAGAACAAAAGACAAATTACGTATGCGAGCGTAGCGAGCGAGAAAAATGCATATTTAGCACTATTTTCACCCAGAACAAAAGACAAATTACCTATGCTCCGGCGATTTTAGGTGGGAGAGGTGGGGGGAGGGGGGCTCCCTGGATCCGTCCTTGCATGCAGAAATTTTATTAGATTAGAAATATTGTCTCTTTAAATGTGACGAGGTAAACCTCGTTACTGGTCCTTCAGCTGATATGGTAAAGTGCCATTAAATTGTATATTTTTACAACTAAATGACACTTGTTGTATTTGTATATGGTAATATACTGCCGTCATATTTCAAATCAAATGCGCCTTCAGAAAATTACATTTTATTTCCTGTGCAAGACCTGAATTCAGTGTCTAAAATTCAATATGGGATCTAGTACATTTCGTTTAGACGGTGGTGATGATGATAATAAGAGAAGCACTCATTCTTACAGAAATATCATAGTAGCAGTGTTTTTACTGTGCCTCTCATTTGCTATCGGACTGTTGGTTGGTCATTTTGGAATAGAAAAAGACTCGTCAGAAGAAGGTACAGAAAACGATTCCGGAGTTTTCCTTCCCGGAGTACCGGAAGCGATAGTGAGAGAAGCTAATCCATCTGTAAGCGACTGGATCTTGCAGGAACTCAACCCTTCTAATATCAGAGAAAATTTGAGGTTGGTGTAGTTTATGAAGAAACATACTTTTCTTTAAATTAATTTATTTTAATATTCATTGAAAAGAAAGTTTATGTGTATTTTAATTTCCTTTGAAAACCAGGTTTCAGGTTAAAGAGCCTGTATTTAATTTATTGTGACTTAGCCCATGTTTAAGATTGATTAATGACAAGTGTGTTTTCTGAGACTGGTTCCTAGATTCGCTTAAAATCTTAGAACCAGTGTGTGCCATACGAGAAAGAGTGATCATAACTAATTACTTTCAGCAAGAATTAAAAAAAAATGATTCTTTGCTATCATCTTTCCATTTTGTTTTGAAAAAAAAAAGATTGAAAATTCAAATAGCAACTCCTGACTTTCTTGACTTTCTTTCTGTAATTTTCTGTTGTTTTTTTTTTATTGTTTTACATACATGTATATATATATATTTGATCACAAACAGTGTCCTCAAAGGCAGTGGATGAAATCACTTTTCTGTCTGATAGACGTGCAATTTTAAATAAATCATAGAAAGTTAGAAAAAGTACAAATACTAAGTAAGCGCACATAACATTGCAAGAAAAAACATGTTTGATTAATCTTAGAAAACTTGTAACGAGTCCACATGTTGCTGGTACCGAACGAGACTTTGAACAGGCGGATGATATCCGAAAATTCTGGCTGGACGCCGGCCTTGATGTTGCCGTAACAACGCCGTATGATATACTTCTCTCCTATCCTGATGATGTCGAACCCAATCTAGTCAGTGTTATAAATTCATCATATGATACGGTTCTGCAGTCTCCGTTCAATGAAGCTAATCTTACAAATGAAGAACGACCATGGGAATTTCCTTTCCCGTACCTGGGGTACTCCGGAAATGGAACTGTTCGTGTAAGTTTATACATCTAACCACAGTCAGAAATAGATTTACATTGTGGACAGAACTATTACTAATATTGTATTATATTGTGTAACTTTGAAATCAGATTATTAATATAGCTGTTGTTTTTGACACTTCGTAAAGCGAAAAAAATATTTTAGCATGTACAATAAATATTTATGGCCATAAAAGAAATAGAGTAGTACTACCTAAAAATATAAAAAGAGATAACACAGAGCGATGGGAACTTTGCACTTTGAGTAAACATAAAGGTCAATTATTACTATTAATGGATATATTCATGTTATGACTGTTTGTTCAGAATACATACTAACATTTTTAAAGTGTTACTGTACACGAAATAGGTGTCCTTTTAGGGAACATAAAATCCCAGAAAATTCTAAAACTTTTTTTTCATAAACTTACAACTTTTAGCCGTAACAAATCAAAGAACATGAAATTTTATGAGTCGGCCCCCGGATGCAGCTTTAAACGTGCAGGCTATGCGTTAAGAAGCCATCATTTATGATAACGATTTCAGATTTCAGATTTATTTATGGCATATAATATGCATGTGGATAAAACAAAGTGAAATATCGAAACAGTCACAAATCAATATTGTACAAATATTGTACAAAATGCGGTACAATGACTAAGAAAAAATGAATTGGACCAACCAAAGATGGAAGGGAGACAACTCAAAAAGTACTAATGCAGAAATAATGACAAAGTATATTCCCCCAAATATTGCCTATTAATTGATTTGAAGACTTAATGTTCTCCCTTATACCACATACGAACCTCAATAATGGGTGTGTGTGTGGGGGGGGGGGGGGGGGGGGGGCGGTTATCCCGGATGAGTCCACATCTAACGACTTTTTGCCATAATAAATCAAAGAGTATAGCATTTTACGACGAAAACTTGACTGTTTGGCTCAGTGATTATGCCATTGCACTAGCACCAAAACGACCCGGGTTCGAATCCCTCCACAGGCAGTTGGAATGTTTCGTCATAAAATGATTTGTTAAGGCTAAAATTCGTAAGAATAATGTCAATAAAGTTATAATTTTACAAAACTATCTAAACTCAGCCTATTTAAGTTTTCCAACAATTATGCCCAGCAACAGGTCAGATTACACTGTAATGTGAGAATATATATTTTTAATTTACACGACAGGGCCAAATCGTGTATGTAAACTATGGGAGACTGGAAGATTTTGAGTATTTACAGGCAAGCGGAATACATGTTTCAGGATGCATTGTTCTGGCAAGGTATGGTAGAGGTGGCCGCTCCGGAAAGGTAAGGCTTGGTCTTATATAGCATGTTATGTTTTCCTTTTGTAAGCCTCAAAACTTCAAATGTACATTTTACTGATCTCTATCCCAAGTTGCTGTTCTTTATACAGGTACTTTTCGATAAAAGCTACACATGCATATTCAAAGATGATAACGTTACGCAACAGTCGTATACTGTATCATTATGTCAAATTTCAATTTCATACTGTAGAAAACCTAACCTAATATTTCTTCAAAACAAGGAATCGTTTGTCATTACGGTGTTACATTCGGAAAGACGAGATGCAATGTCCGAAATGTTAACGACAACAAACTCTTGTTTGTTTTGCATTTTACAGTTACTAAACAAATTCAACAGCAATCTACTGACATGATCCAGGCTGTGTGATCTAGTAGAATGACCTAGGCATTGTCATTTTTACGAAAAGCAGTATAAAAATTAAAACCCTCTAACCGCGTGTTCCTCTTAGTTTATTTATAACTTAAAAGCATATTTTAAGCATATGCTACAGATGATTAAACTAAACCATAACTCTGTAATGTTTTAATACCTCATGATTTTCTTTATACGAGTGCTTATTTCACGTGCATTGTTAAAATTGCATTTACATAGTTCGAATAGCTCGAAAAGCTTAGTCAACGTCTGAAATGCATGCTATAAGACATGTACATCAGCTGACAATATCACGTTAGTAGCCTCGTGAGTAACAAAATAGAATGATTCTGTAAAGTTAAAGCTCACCTTTCAATTCTTTGTATCATTCGCATACAAACCTTATATAGCTAGCTGATACTGCACGTATAATTTTTGCATCTGTAGGTAAAAAGAGCAGAAGATTTTGGTGCTATCGGAATGATACTGTACTCCGACCCTGCCGACTACATCGCTCCCTGGGTGACAGACGATTACTATCCTGACTCCGTTTGGATACCACCCACAGCAACGTCACGTGGTAGCATTTTTAGAGGTACAGGGGATCCTCTCACTCCCGGATATCCTGCCATAGGTAAGTATAAATTTGGAAAAAAAGAAGAATTTACTGTAAAACTGGGTAAAGTTAATGTTTCAACTCTTTTAGGCTCGGTGATTTTTTGTACATTTAGGCGACTGTATTTTGACAATTCTTTGTTTCAAGTCTGTAATACGATGTCATAATTGAAGAAAATAGTAATGACACAAATAAAAAAACGTAAACTTCGCCAACATTTAAATGCAACAATTTGCTTAAATCATGTTACGCAAATATATACAATTTACAGTAAATTGAACCAATAAAATAGATAAAAATGCAGTCAGAGATATTTATAGAACATTTTCATTAAAACCACAAAGACCTTGAAAGACCTTGAAAGAAGAATGCTTAAAACTATTTGTATTCACTTTTTTCATTTTGTCGATATAATTTAATCGAGCACTTTTTTGTATGTATTGGTCAGCCTCAGCATACAGATATGACGAGTCAGACGAAGAGTCCGAACTACCCAAGATTCCGGCGATGCCAGTAGGATTCGAATTTGCAGAACAACTACTTGGGTGAGTTATATATAGCGTTTTAATTGAAAGAGCTAGAGATGTTTAGAGCTGCTGCAAGGACTGACGTTGACGAGTTTGATAGAGCTGTTTTGAGATTTTAACCTGATTGCGTCGGACTTGCTAGAGATTAATCCAATAATTGAATGCTTGAAAATCTCGCATTCGTTTTTTCCATTTCATTAAGCTATTAATAGTAAGATAGCATTGTGTTTTATGGTAGTATTCGTACGTCATGAAGATTCACCTTCTCGCCTCAGATGATAAGGCACATCTAGATCATAATATTAATAGAGGATATTACATGAGTGTCTTTTCATATTGAATTTATTGAACGAGTTGAATAAATTCAATATGGAAAGTCACAAATGTAATATTCTTTTTATCACATGTTAGCTTTTCCTGTCGAAATATCAAAAATTCTACTTTATTTTACTATGTAAACAAGTCGAATTGACCAACGCATCCTATACTTTAACGACGCCGACGTCGAAACTTTATCATTTTTATTTAATGGCTTTATTACACTCCCGCGACGTCAAACATGTGATAAACATGCATAATCATTAGTGTTAAGGAATATTTTACTCGGGGCCATTGCTACGTCAGCGTCTTAAATATCAACACGATTTACTGAGCTGCATCAAGAAATAGATATATAATACAATATGCACTACTTTCTCCAAAAGCTGACGCAAGAAAGGAGGTAACCTGTACACCAGAGATACAAAAGATGCACGCTGACATAAGACAAATAATTAAAATTGGTTTGCATTTTTTATTCAAGTCGTTTTCCTCCAAGCGGTGGCAATTACATTTCAGGATGATCAGTGGACCTGATGCGCCACCGGACTGGACGGGTAGGCTTCTGAACCAAACTACGTACAAAACTGGCCCAGGATTTACAGACTCTTCACTGTAAGAATACTGTCTCATGTAACATAAACCTGTTCAATTTAAGAAGCTGATCAGAATCATAACAACAACATTTTATCCATATACATAGAGGCTATTCATTTGTAAGGTTGAAATATCTTTCACGAGTGAATTCGAGTGGCATAGCCATATTTTTATTTCATGTTTTGACTAGATTTACCCATTATATAGTCTTTTACCGGTGAAAAATAAATTTGATACTTTTCATTGTGAAAATACCAGATATATTACATATAATATTTCGATAATTCATTGATAAACATGTAATAAACATGTTTTCTCCATTGCCTAATTTGACTTACTTTATAAGTCAGAATTCTCAGAATAGGAAAATGGTAACCAATATAAACAAGAATTCGATTATTGTATGTACAAATTTCTCTGAGGCGTTTCAACGTGTTATCATATTACTAATTTAAGTAATTTTGCTGACGTGAATAGTTCCAGTGCTACATGTTGTGTAAAGTTGCATATTGTCGAGAGATCTTGATATTATGAGATATTTTTTCAGAGTTTTAGAATTGAATGTGAATACACGAAATGAAAGAAGAGTTGCATACAATGCCTTTGGAATGATAAGGGGCGAAGTGGAACCAGGTATGCCTGATGGTTTAAACCTTATCTTGCTGGACACGATTGATTCTGCCTTTGCGACCGGTGCAGATCATGATCAGCCTGCACAATCGTGCAGACTTATCAAGATCTGCACTGTTCGCCATTCAGTCAGTGTCGGTTTGGTAAGCACCCCTTTTAACAGATAATGGCACGGTCCAAATTGAAAGATGGACAAGTTCATCATAGAAACTTAACCGGGCAAGCTTTAAATTCTAAACCGTGCTTAGTGAATTTATATCCATCACGTATTGTTAAAGCAATTTAAACACTGTCTTGTAAAAAAATGTGAAGAAATGACTTCAGTCGACTTTGACCCCTTTTGATGAAATTTTGACATACTTATTGCCTGTATCTGTCGCGTAGTTCAAGTCTGAACTGAAAGTTTTATAGATGTGATTAGCAAACTTCTCCTCTTCATCATTATTATAAATACAGTAAACAACGAAACAATCGAAGATTTTATACTTTCTTGTTATCTTGTTCTTATAATTATTCCGGCCAGTAAAACGATAACCGACAGTTTTGTGAGAAACATATACTAGGCCATTTAACATAATAGAATTATATGATTTTAGACCGCTATGTAATGCTTGGCAATCATAGGGATTCGTGGGTTCTGGGTGCTGTAGATCCTTCCAGCGGTACAGCTACAATGATGGAATTATCCAGGGTGCTCGGTCAACTTGTCAAGGAAGGTAACAGCTTTTCTCTTAGATCTTCAATATATTTTACCTTGAAGATTCATGCTCAAGGACTTCGTAATTTATCGCTTCAAAGGTGTATATATATGAACAGTATGTTTTGAGATAATGGTTATATACCCAATGTATTATTTTCATCTTATATTTCAGGTAGGTGGAGGCCCCGACGTTCCATCATCTTCTGTAGCTGGGGAGCGGAGGAGTTTGGACTTATTGGCTCTACGGAGTGGATTGAAGTATGCTTATTGTTGATTATTGAGAAAAAAAAAATGTGCCTAGGATAATCAATTTAAAAAAACATAAAATATACGTTCGGTATTGATTATTTAATGTAAGAGTTCGTTTAAAACACCAAGTTTAGAAAAAAAAAACTTAAATACTTGTAAAGTAATATTATAATAATAAATATGAATGGATGCACCAGCACTTCAAAATGCAAGAAATTTCATTATATACATGACATCAAATGATTAAATTAAACATTATCTAACATCAACGAAACAAACGCACACACTTTTCGTCAAAACTAGAAAATGTTTAATTAATGGAGATTCTATTTATCATTTCTACGAACACTTAAGGCTCTTTTCGTTTTTCACGGCACAAAATTTCAAATAAATGGAATTAAAACTATAAATATTTAGACAGAGATTCCCTTCTGCAAGTTTCAAATAGTGCAGGTATTGATTTTGAAATGTGATAGAGTGTCTATTCATATTCCACTTTGATATAGCACTGGAATGGTTTTGGTATCTCCTCTTGTACCACAACCTTTGATGTTCAAGTGCAATATGTTGCAAATGAAATGAGAACAATACGTTTTGCTTTCAGGAGAACAGTAATGTATTAGACTTCCGGTCAGTTGCCTATATTAACATGGACATTGCGGTTACAGGTACTTATGAAAATGTAAATGATCTTTTTTGATATGATGTATATAATAATACAATATATTTTTTTTATCTTAGAAGATAGAAAAACATGTCGCAACATCTTATTAGTGTATTATGCCCAATGCCGAAGTACGACTTTTATCAAAATTAACAATGAAGTTTTGGAAAAAAACACTTATATTACGTTAAACTACAGTCACACATACGGATATGTCCGTGCGTCGAGTCACGGTGCGAATGAGATTAGTCTGTGGGGGTGGGGGCGGACACGGATAAGTATGGAGCGCATGGACGGATCTGCGGTGAACTACGTTGAACTACGACCTAGGATAACTATGTTCAGCTACAGCAAGGTAAGTTTCAGTACGGATAACTACGTTTTAGTACGTTTGACTACGGATAAAAGAGTTTCAACCAAGTTGGACCAAAGTCACGCTAAGATGGCTACGGATCGCGCAAATTGTTGTGCATGTTCAAAAGTTGGAGAAACTTGTAAGTTTGGGATAAGTCTTTAATACGTTTTGACCAAGTGTTTGTACGGATTGATACGGATCACTTCTTTGAGGTACCGCTTAGGCACGGATCGGTACGGAGTAGTTATCCGCGCCGTATGTGTGACTTGGGTTTAAGAAGGTAATCGTCGGCGTTTTGAAACATAAACAGTGAATACTACTTAGCCTATCGCTTTACCTTCTTGATTAAAGTACTAACATTTCAATTTATTATATACCTATATAAATTCTGTAAAAAAGCGGCTTGTATTTCACAATTAAATATGAACAGACAGACAAAAATTCCGTATTGTACCTTTTAAATTCCGTATTGTACCTTCCGTATTGTATGCTGCCGGACTACTTTCATAAATATGCATGACCCGACACATTTCTATAAATAGCGCACATAAAGACTTCACTAATTTCCATTTAATGTCGATAAACATTGAAGATTTCGTTCAAGAACAAAACAAGAATCAAAATGGAAAAGGTATATAATAAAAGGGTCATTATAACAGTAGCTAGATCTGGGACTTTGTATTCGACTCTCGAGGAATTTGCAAGGTCGGATCACACTCGGCGCTTGCGCGCCTCGTGAGATCCGATCTGGCAAAATCCACTCGAGCTGAATACTGCATCCCAGATCAAGCTACTGTTATAATAACCCTATTGTATTAACATTTTCAGGGAATTATTCGATTCGTGGTCGTGGAAGTCCCCCTGTTTTCACAGCCATGTATCGTGCCGCACAAAAGGTGAGTATGCATACTTTCACTTAGGCACTGTCAAGAACATGATTCAATTTAACACACCCTTAGATATAATTATGTTTTCTGTTTAAACTCGAAATAACGAAAACAGTTTGATCCTCTGGCTAAAACAACTTTTAAGATATTTATTGTCCCGTATCATTTGGACTTTTACAGGTGCCTAATCCAAACACGACTGACATTGAAAACCCTACGGTTTATGACGCATGGTATTCCAGAAAACCACTCACGAACCCGCAAGATGGATCCAAGCTCAATATTCCTCAGTACTGTATATAGTATAGACTTATTGACTGGATTGCCGGTCAGTTGTCAGAAGAGTTTGACTATGGACCGGCAAGCCAGTCAATAAGTGTTTTATTTTATGACATCTGGAAAAAAGTTATATTTTTGTCAAGTTTTGACTTAAGTCAAACAAAATTTAGTATTGAAGTATTGACCGGTCAATAGTACAAATTATAAACCCGCCATTTCTTCAAAGGAATCATGTAATAAAGTTTGTCTGTCCAGCATACCTTATGACCATACTGATTTCTTTTTTAACAGTCTGATGCCTAATCAACGAGCTGCAGACTGCAAGTCTTTTGTCTTTGTATATAATGTTTAAGATTTATATAATCTATCCAGTCTTTATTTTTGTTTAAAACCAGGCACTTTAATCCACATTATGAATAAATAATTGTCAAAGTACTTAAATATTCATTTGCAATTAACGTTTATATAATATTCTTGGAATATTGACACATTTGCAGTCCTTATGAATTACAGAGATATCTTACGCATATTAAGGTCGATCCACACCTTAGGACCGGAATGTAGAAGTTCGACGGAAAAGTATGAAATTTGGCTCAAATATAGATCAAACTCTATATTTTCAGAATGTATGTATCTTTTTCGATTTTACGTTTGTGCGTTTACATTAAAAGCGCCACCTGGCGGCACCCGATTTTTTACGTCAATTGCTCGTTTTTCTGTCATAATTTTAATAATATTTTGGCAACAAAGTGTTTCATTTTTTGAAAGCATCTGTGGTAATGTTCATCCTTTAAAATTATCAAATAAAAAGGCATGTGTTCTCGTTGGATTGTTTGCTAAAATACTTTGAAAGTCGTAGTTAAATGTCGAAAAGCGCGACGTTTTTAAGGACATTATATCACGTCGTTACAGGACAGGCCGTTACAAGACACGACATTCCAAGATATTTAGCAAGTCAAGACTGTAACAATAAACGGGGTAACTACGGCTTTAGATAGAACCGTCAAGTTTATATGTTTTTTTTTTCAACTGTACACCAGTCTAGTTTTATCACAAATACAGACTTTTCAAACTGATATTATTTTTTTAATACGCCGACATAGGGCTTTGATGTATTGCGTCATTTATTAACGCGAGGAAATTTCTTCTTTTTTGTTGTTTTTATTCACGGCGTTTGCTTAAGGGCTATTTCTTTCCTGTTGAAAAGGTAAACAAAATTTCGTTATGAATAAGACATTTTTGAAAAAGTTTTATGTTCAATTTTTTATTATGCAAGCACCTATTTAGACATGGAACATAATCACCGTGATACAGCATTGGAAGTTTTCGAAAATTTATAACATTTTTTAACAAAAATTATAGGAAGATTATCTATAACAAGTTATTTCTATGTTTCTAATCAAGGACATAACTACAATTCACAGTACACAGTGCTCTATTTAATGTATTTCAACTTTCACATATTAAATAAACAAAAAAATACATGTAACTGGATATTGTTATTTAGATAATTTCAGCACGCGGCACAGTATGTATAAGAGATCAGGTAAAAAAAGTAAGTGTATATTATATATTTCAATGGACAAGATTGAGTTGAAAGATGTCAAAGAAATATAATCTACATTATATTTTGATTTTGATTAATATACCATTGTTTTGTTTTTGCTAGTTTGGTTTAAAAAATATTTATTTTTCAAATGAATTACATGCAATTCATACAATATACACACTACAAAGTTATAGCTATACAATATAATATAACAAATTTCAAAAGGTGTTAATGATTGCTCACAGAATTGAGGAGAAAGCTTGGAGCTTATGCTAATGCCTCGCTTCTGAAGGTCGTATAATGCTGCACTTACGGTGTTCAAACATTTCAGTTATATGGGTTTAAACCTACGTGAAACAATATATAAATATGTAAAGTGATGGTTGATAATAAGAAATAAATGAAAACTTGGAATGAATAGCTTAGCAAGCATGAGCAGCATACGTACAATGATAATAGTTGCAACGATATCAGGTATCGCATATGTAATGTTAAGTTAAATAGAAAAGAGTGGAAGATGAAAGATGTAGAGAAAGAGAAAGGAGGGTCAAGTTCCAGGTAGAAGCAAGTGTGGGTTCAGTGTTTGAAACGTTGGGTTTGAGTGATGTAGTCATGTACATGTTGAAATATAATCGTGTTTGTGTTGTTGTCAAGAGTGTCATTTCCAAAAAGTAGAATATTTGTAGTGACTGGTGTTATGTTTGCTAGTTTGTTTAAAAGGGCAGTTCTTTGATTTGTATATAGAGGACAGGACAGAAGAAAGTGGTTTGTATCCTCGATGACTCCACAATCACAAAAAGGGCTATCAATGATGTTTTTAGAGAAAAGGTGTTGTTTAAGAGAGCTACAGTGCATGCGTAATCTTGCATGTTGTATTGAGGCTTCTCTATTTCCAGAATAGTAGAAGTTTGGAACATTTGGATTGTGTTTATTAATAGCATGTTTGAAGGCTGATATTGATAGTGAGTTTTTTATATTGTCAGATAGGGAATTCCAAGAGGTAATTGTAGATGGTAAGAAGGAGTTTGCGAAGAGTTGACTGTTACAGGAGATGTTTCTTATGTCTTCAGAGTTACGTAGACCATACGGGGTGATGTGTCCTACAGTAGTTGGAATCATGTCTGTGAGATATAAGGGCGTAAGTGAATTTACCATTTTGTAGAAAAGAATAAGCTTATGTTTTCTTCTACGATCCTTTAGAGGTTCGAGTCCAGTTTCTCGATAGAGATTTGCGAAGGAAACAAGTTGAGTAGCACCAGATATGATTCGAGCAGCTTCCAGTTGTATGCGTTCAAGGTCGTCTTGTTCACCTTGAGGGATATTATCCCATACAATGTCAGCGTATTCAAGAACAGGTCGGATGAAAGAAATGTATAAAGTTTCAAGGGATTTTCTATCTAGAGTGAATTTAAGGGATCTGAGTATGTGTATACGTTGCCAGGCTTTGTTTTTGATTTCGTGAGTGTGGTTTGTCCAGGTACCGTTGTCTGAGAAAGTGACACCCAGGTGTTTGTGAACAGTAACGTTTGCTATGTGTGTATTGTTGAAAATGATTGGTGGATGTACTGGTTTGGTTCTTTTGCGTGTGATTATTACTGACCCAGTTTTGGAAGGATTGAAAGACACGAGCCATTTGGTAGCCCAAGAGTTAATTAGGAGAAGATCAGAGTTTAGTTGGTTTGCAGCAGTTGCAGGATTGTCAACAATAATGTAAAGAGTTGTATCGTCAGCAAAAAGACGTATTGGAGAGGAGATGGTAGTAACAATGTCGTTTATGTACACAAGAAAAAGAAGAGGCCCAATGATTGAACCCTGGGGAACTCCAGCAGAAATAGTAACTGTATCAGAACGGGTACCAGACAAGACAACAAATTGTTTTCTATCAGAGAGGTAGTTTTCAAGCCACGAGAGAACCTGACCGGAAATGCCACTTTGGCGAAGTTTGTACAACAAGCCGCGATGCCACACCCGGTCGAAAGCCTTTGAGATATCGCAAAAGACTGCACGGACCTCTTTCCCTTCGTCTAGAGCCTGACAGAAAGAGTGGTACATTGAAGTAAGTTGGTTAACAGTTGAATCCTTGGGCATGAAACCAGACTGAAGAGGTGAGAAAAATTGATGGTCACGATAGAAATTAAAGATGTGTTTGTGCATAATTCGTTCGAGAACTTTGTTAAGGGCACTGAGTAGAGAAATCGGTCGGTAATTGCTAATTTCTTGTGGATCGTTTTTCTTGTGAATGGCACAGACTTGAGCAATTTTCCACAGTGAAGGTACCTTTCCAGAACGCAGCTAGTTTGATATGTTTCTTTTCCGATAACTTAGATAAACTCAAATACAATATAAGAGAGCATTTCCTTTTCATAAGTTCAATAACGCCAGGATTCTGTGTAAATTGATTATATATATGGAGAGGACTTCAATAAGCCTACTGGCTTCCAGTCCAATCCAGAATTTATGTATGTAAATAATCATTTGAAATATACATATTGGGAAATAAAATATGTTTAAACCAAAGAAATATATAAAATTATGTTTTCTATTATGGCGTAAAGCTTAACAGCACGTAAACTTTCTGTTGATTTAATCAGTATGCGAACTGTCTTTTAATTTCACCCGCCTTTCAAAACTTTTTTAACACGAAAATAAATAGATAAATATATGTGAATTATTTTGTACAAAACAACATGTCTTATCCGCAACTTTGCTGTTACCATACTTTCTCTGTTTTGTGACGACGATCTATCTGCACGCATGGCTGTACAATTTGACAGTGTTAGAACAGTTGCACAACTGTTCAGATATAAATGAAAGACATTACCAAGCAGCAAAATTCATATGACCGAACTTGAAGTTTGACCTTGATGGGATAAACGTTTGACTTTACGAAACTGAAACGAAGTATCCGTCTTCTAGGCGATGGTAAATTGAAACTATAAAATCACCTAAGGTAACAAAAAAAAACAACAACAAAAAAACAAAACCGCCCTGCCAACCCAATAGCGTAATAATAGGAATGAGATGCGCATAAAAATTGTGTCTTATGGAAAATCTGTTACACATTTTTACCCTTGCGGGTGGGAATGCTCATTTCAAACCTAATACCTGAAAAAAATGTTGACATGCGCATGAGGTGCGGATCAGAAATGTGTTACATGAAATTCTGTTACGCTGTTCTACCCATACTGGCGATCATTCACCATATTTCTTATTTATTTATTTTGGTTTTACGGCGCACCAACACAGTATAGGTTATATGGCGCTAAACAGGACTACAAATTTCTGTACGAAATGTGAAACCGCGCGTGGATGTACATCAGAAATGTGTAACATGAAAAATGCGTCAAGCACTTCTACATTTCCTCATCAAGTTTCAGATCGTTACCCCAAGAAATCTACAAGTGACTTAGTCCATTGTTTATGTAGTTCACCACACACTCCTTTGCTATGAGGGGCCGTAAATCAGCAAAGCTTCGCAAAATTTGAGCATAGACACCGACGGTCAAATGACTCCGAAAAAAACGTCCCACAACTTCGTTGGGTTTAGGGAGGGGAAGCGGTGCGTTCAAATACTAAGCAAAGTTCATTCAGATAATGACATCATCTCTGTGAAGAGCTGCAGCACTTTTTTCAAAATATAAGCGTTCTTTTAGGTATAAAACAAAATATGTAATGATCAAAGTTAATTACCGTATACCTGAAAAGCTATTTCTAGCGAGCCCATTTTCTCTTCTTTGCCAAACTCTGTTTTTCGATAATACTGCTTGGAGATGAGATGGTGTACTGTAAACATGCATTTTTTTCGATATTTCTGCATTATTTTTAATATACTGCGCTTAGGTGAAACGTTTAAAAATAGCTAAAAGCTGTTTTAAATACAATAATGGATATATCTTGGATACTATCTTAATTGTATAGCAACTCATTCCCGAGCTTGAGTCACACACAGGAACGCATGTGCGTGCGCACGCATTATTAGTCACACTACTAACTACAGCACGCACGAACGCATTCGCTATTTTATACAATCATTTCCATAACTAAAATACTGTTGAAAATCCGGCACTAAATAAATCGAGAATTAAACATTTTTCCTATATTATACATGTAACAGTGTTGGCGAGCATGTATGTATTAAAAACAAAAAACAATTTCATCAAGTAAAAATAGCGGTTTGCATAATTTGATAGGAGCGTCTCAATCAACTGTCGTTATTCGGAAACAATGTTCCTGTAAATTACAATGTCTTCTCATTCGGCCTTCCGTGTGCTACTATCTGTATCGCACATGTGCAGTATTACATATACATGTTGCAAATATATGTGAAGCTTCTCATTTTTAATAAACTGTGTGGTCACTAAAAATATATACTTCAACCATCTGAAATCATTTTTTTCTGCCAACCGTTTAGAATTATTATAAGAATATTACAGTACTGTATGAAATTTACAGTATTCTGTTATATTGTATTAACGGAACATATTTAGCACGGTAACGTCATGGTTTCTACAGTCTTACGCGTCGGGCTTTTCGGCATTTATCTGTGATTTTCAAAGATTTTTAGCAAAAAATCCAACGAGAACACATACCTTTTTTATTTGTTTATTTTAAAAAGCAGACGCAGCAGTAGACTATTTCAAAAAATGAAACACTTTCACCGCACGGAAAAAAAGTTATAGGAATGTGTAAATTTGCACGTCGAAATTTCATAACGATTTCGGCGTCAGCCAATTTGTTTTCAGAAAACTGACGGTCTTATAATGCAATAAATACATTTAGATTTCGTCAAATCCATTGGAATAGACAACTAAATGCGCAATCGAAAAAATAATGAAATCGCCAAAAATATTGAAATGATGACAGAAAAACGAGCAATTGACGTGAAAAACCGGGCGCCACCAGGTGGCGCTTTTAACGTAAACGCACAAACGTAGAATCGAAAAAGGAACATACATTCTGAAAATATAGAGTTAGATCCATATCTGAGCCAAATTTCATTCTTTACCGTCAAACTTCTACATTCCGGTCCTAAGGTGATGATCGACCTTAAATCATTTATACCGTTTCATACTTGAAGGATAGTCTCGCCAGGTGGCGGTAGTGACTATGGAACGTTTCAGATGCGAGCAGGGATAACATGTGCTGATTTTCGTTATGATCAGGACTACGTAAGTTTCCTTTTATAGCAAAGTGCATGTAGTACAAATCCACTACGGTTATAGTCAGTCTAGGAATGTAACTATCCTTTTACGGCAACGGCACGAACTTTGGACCGCGAATTTATATAAGAATTCATGTAGTAATTTCAAATATTAACTGTATATTCATGAGAGAAGAGTTTTGTTAAAGAGTTTCGTACTCATCTTTTCTTTTTTTTTCAACACTGCATGATCAGGTAGATTAGCAAGCAAAAATAATTTTAGCAGAATACAAAAATGCAATGCTGCTGATGTTACTCTATCGGATACTGTGCTAACCTTTTTTTCAGTCTGGGGAGAATATCCTATTTTATCCACTCTATCATACAAGCTACGAGACGTTCTATGCGGTGGATGAACTCATAGATCCAGGTTTTGTTGTAAGATCTTTTCTTTGAATAACTTTGCACAGATAAGTCATGTCCCTATTTCATTAACTAATAAGAAAATGAAACACGAAACGACATTCAGTGATTAGCTAGCGTAACATTTAACCATTTATTTCTAGGTCTGCTTACAAGTCTAAGTCTTCTTACGAATTTAGTTTGCACACATTTATGTTAGTTTGATTGTAATGAGAAAAACAAGTATTAGATATGAGAAGGTGTGGTCATTACACTTTGGGGCACGAACAACGACTTCCCGGATGAGCAACCGTCATCCTAACAACTAGACCATCGCACTGTTACCACTGATATTTTCTCTCTGGTGTAGTGTCTGTGAACCACGACTTCCACATGAAGTTTGGAAAGTTCATATTGAATACTTAGAAACAATGAATTATATATCGATAATGCAACACGACATTTAGCAATATGTGACATGTTACTCTGTCATTTCCATTTAAAGGCCACCTGACTAAAGCGAGCATCACAATTATTCTTCACCAGACTTTATACCTAATAATATTTATTTAAACCCTATGTAACAACATTAAGTTATATGTTTGTACAAACAATAGCAAAGTTACTAATGTACGTGTATACTAAAACATAATCTATTTTGTTCACATTGATTTGTTAATAAAAAAAATCATCAATGATTGAGAATATCAATGCCCCTAGATAAGATAAAGCCAACAGCAAACATCCCTTTTAATCGTTAGCTACCATCACTGAACATCAGATCTGATATTGCCAAAATGAGAAATGAGCCGCACCATGAGAACACCAACATAATGCATTTGCCACCTGCATAGATCTAGACCAGCCTGCGCATCCGCGCAGTCTAGTCAGGGCCAATGCTTTTCGCTTTCAAAGCCTATTGCAATTAAAGAACCCGTTAGCAAACAGCATGGATCCTCACCAAACTGCGCGGATGCTGGTCGCAAAAGCACTTTGTTGGTTTTCTCATGGTGCGGCTCAAATAATGATTGCATGCTATTTAAACGATGTTATACTTCCCAGAACATATGAAAAATCAAGCACTCTGAGTATATTTGATGACTTCGTTCTTGGAACGTTGCTGTTTCTTTTCGGTAGTTGTCTCTGTTTAATTAATATTATCCGTAACTCATTTCATTATCTGCCACGAACATAATCAAATCAAGTCTGTTGTTACTATCATATTGCTTTTAGAATTTATGTATCTGAGGTCTTAATATGAAATGCAATCTGTTTCAGCTTCATACCACTATAGGTAAAATGTCTGGAGAACTTCTTAGAGACCTTGCCGACTCCAAGATCATTCCATTCAACATGTCAGACTATGGGCTATTTCTAGACCACTATACATACGCTCTGGAGAAGAATGCAACTAAAGAAATTATTGACTATAAGCTCAACATCAGTAAGCATGGTTTAAATGTTCAACTTTACATCATCTAAACCAGAATTATCCAAATATTTTAGAATGAAAAAAATAGCCGTATCTATGTTAAAACAACTTTGTGCAAACATTTACATATTTAAATATAAACCAATGTTAAGGGAGAATGGTTAGATTTAACGTTGCTCAGACACAGTGAAAGGTTATATGGCGACTTTCAAATTTGATGGTGGAGGAAGATACCAGATGCATTTCATCATGGGCGGGGACCTGGTTAGAACCACCGACTCTGCGTAAGCCAGTTTGATGGCTTCCTCGCATGATAAATTCAACGTACCATATGAGGCTCGAGCCAAAATTGATAAAAGACAAATGATCCAAAGTGAGCGACCTTTACCATTGGTCATGAGTGAAGAAGTAAAGGTCTTAGCTGTATATAGTGTTCACCAGTTTCCGCTAATTTTGTGATTTCTCATTGCCAAAATAAAATTGTATGTTTTACCCTAACCGAGAATGAACAGGTAGGGTGGAAAAATCGAAAACCTTAACTTACACAATTTAATTCACAGTCTTTATAGAAAAGAGAGAAGCGAAAAGCGGTATTCATACTTGTAAAACATTTAACTCGTGATATACTAATAAACGTTGATAATGTGGCAGTTGACCTAAATACAATCGACACTGTTTATTTTCCAGTACAGGTAACTAATACTTGCTTTACAATATACCCCCAAGATAATTTTATGATGGATTGTCTTTGAACACCCCTGTACTTAATGGACTCATTTGCCACCTTATCAAAGTTTATTAGTAAATGGTTTGGATATGAATGAGTTTCTTTGCAAGGAATGTGGGTGGCAGTAAGTTTATTTAAAACAGCTCGTTTATGCAAAATGTAAGATTTCACATTTTTCAGATAACTCGTTTTGCAAAAAAAAATATAAAGCAGTTACCATCAGAGGAAACAGAAACAAAGAAATTCGGAAGCATTTCAAAGTAACAAACTCACAACCGTAAACTGGTTAGAACGGATTAATGCAGTAAAATCAGTTTCTTTTTATTTAACCACATAAATCGAATCAGCCATCATGAAATAGTTAAACTTAACCTAATAACGATTGTGTTTTATTTTTTCATTACAGCTGAGTTACACATGGTAATTGATTTGTATAAAGAAGAGGCGAGCAATTTCCATAAAATGGTCGATGGCATAAATACTAACAAGTAATTATATGTATTCTCATTGTAAATTGCATGTTAAAAGTACGTTCATTATGAGATTGAACCTACTTTGATTTATAATGTTGCTTCGGGAACGCAGTGAAATAAATGAATTAAGATTATTGTAAAATTAAAGGTTTGGAAACATTTTCAATAAACAAAATACAGTAAATAGCTAATTGTTGTGAGTGTACCATATTTATGTACAGATATATAGAGTACTTCGTCTGCTCTGAATTCTGTTTATTGAGTCAGTAGGATAAAAGCAAGACTACTACTGATGGAATCGCAAGTGCAAACCCTATGCAAGGTGAACCCTGTTCGATGTTTTCACAATAGACACTACTGGTGAAGTATAGATGGAGAAAATGATAACAAATTAATACTGGTACAGAAGCACTGAAATGCCGTTGCATAACACAAGTATTTAAGTGTTCACAATTGCTTGCATTTACGTCAAACAAGTTATTTGTACAACCTTTCTCGATGTGTTAGTGTTTAATTTTATTCAAGTTTCCCGCGGATCTACCGTTTACATTTATTAAACAGAAACTGGAGTTGTCATCCTATCCCTTATAAAATAAAATGATCAGAAATAACATTTTGCTTTCACTACAGTCCACTGGGGTGGTTGTTTTTTTTCAACTTGTTTGAAATGGAACAGAAATATCTTATTGCTGGAGTAATGTGCTAATGCCGATGAATTTCCCTAAGGGACACGTCTTGGCTAGTAAAAAAGATCTTGACCTAGATAACTGTGTCATTAACCATGTTTCCAGGCGACAAGGACGTGATTTTACGATATAGCAAACATAATTTAGATAAGTGGTAAAAAGCAGCATCTTTATAACATTTTTCCATCTGTCATGTAAACAAAATTGATTTATCAAGAAGAATTGTTTTGATATTTTCAGTCCTGTTGATGTGCGGACGATCAATGATCAGATGATTCAAATAGAAAGAACATTCCTGGACCCAGCAAGTTTACCAGGACGGTCACAAATTTACAGGTTAAACCAAACATTTGTATCATTGACAGTTGTTCTACTTGAGGCATACGAGATATGTACAAACTTATTGTCATATTCTTGTATGAATTTTTAGTTGCTTTGCAAAAGATTTCGGATTTTGATAATAAATTGACAACCTACACGGAGTGTTTGGTACCAAATACTATTTGCTTTACCATTTAAAACAGTTTCAGGTTTTACATTCATTCGTTTTAAATATATTATGCAGCTATTAGTCTATTAGTGTGAATCAGTCTGAAAACCCTTATTGGTTTAGTGGTTGAGAACAAAGTCTCGTTTATATTATAAACAGAGTAATTGTTACTAATAAGTCCGTCGCCTGAGAGTAAGAAAGCTGCAACAAAATCTATATATATCTCTTCTGATGGCGTAACTTTGGACGCAGATTTTTTTGCCATAAAATTTATTGTAATGTTACAATAATACACCTAATTAGAGCAATGAAAGTTTTTTAGAATAAGTAAAAAAAATAATTTTATCTTCCAGGCATTTAATTCACTCGACACCACAGTATAGTGCATTCCCTGAAGCCAGCTTTCCAGGAATAGAAGACGCTATTTTCAAGTTGAGGAGGGAAGGCAACAACCAACCCGACCTGATACGTGAACTCCAACATCATTTCTCAGTCCTTGTCTTCACCATACAGTCTGCTGCTTACAGTCTCAAAGATTCTACTGCATTCTTTAGAAGCACCATGTAAAGATTCATACCTTCATGATTTAGAGTATTGAATGGTTTGATTGAATGTAAACCATTTGTTGTACAATTCTCCGAGAAAAAAAAAGAAAGAAGAAAAACCCAACAAAAAACAAAACAATAATGGTATGACATTCTGGGTCCGAATTCGTCAATATTTAATTTCGAAAGTTAGACAAATATTCAGTTTGCCAAAACTTCATCCATATCCAATTCCTACAGCTGAAAATTTCTGAGCAATCATTACTCGAAGATAGCAGATTTCTGAAAAGTTTAATTGCAAGCTTTGTGTCTTAGACGATAACAGATCAAGATGGGAAGTTAGCATTTTCAAGTCTAAGTTTCAGACCTCAAACGTTAATGAATACGGGCCCCGACTTCCATAAAGAATAATTTATATTTGATTGAAATTGCATTGTACATTTACAACTGTATTGTAGTTATTATATGAACTATTTGAAAGACGGTTGAGTTCTGGTCAACCCGGGGCTAGTTGGTGTGGACGGTAAGATGCGTTTCCATTGGCTCCATCTACCCGAGCCTGTAAGATTTTCGTTTTTGTCGTGTTGAGCAACCTTTTGAGTTTCAACTCCTTCTATTGTATACATTTCTCATTTATTTAATAAGTGAGACAAACAGTACATCACATCTTACAAATAATTGATTAAAATCACTTGAGAAATTGGTTTCAAAATTTATTGTTCTAGGAAACTACAACATAATATTGAAATACTACATTTTGTTACATTCAGTATATTATATTCCCTGTGTTGATAATAAAACACGTATGTGAAATAAACATTACGTAATGCTGTTAAAAGATAACGTGAGAATGAAATTAAAAAAAGAGCTTATTTTTAGTTGTTTCCAAGCCTGTGAGTCACATTTTCTGCGTTTATTCACTAATTTGCGCAGCTCCAAAATTATCCTCCGTAATTTGGAGTTTTTGTCAAAAACGTTTTATCGTAATATCTAAGCTGAATGACATAAGTATTACACTATGAAACAATTTGTAGAGCAGTAGCAAAACAGAAAATATCTTTCTGATTCTCGTCTTTTATTTCCCATTTCGCCGCTACACGTAGCTGAAAAAATGAACAAGACTTTATTACATAACTGCAAAAGATCTACACCAGAGTGTCATTATAAACCTTTTTTTCCGTTTATATGTCAATTCAAATTCTGTAAAAGATGGCTTGTATTTCACAAGAAAATACGAACAGACAGAAAACAAATTCCAACTGCAATAGAACTATATCAAAGTGTCATTATAAACCATTTCGATTATATAGCAGTTCAAATTCTGTAAATAAGGCTGGTATTAAATTAAAAGATACGAACAGACCGAAAACAAATTCCGTATTGTACTATGATGAAATCCAGTGCAATATAATGCGTGTGTCCGGACTTTTTTTATCAATATTCATGACCAGTTTCTATATATAGTTCAAATGGGAAAAAAAATTTACCAATGAAAATCGAAACGGAAAAAATCTTTTAAAATGACAAACGATTCCTTCTTACATGAAATTGCCAACTTCTCATAGTGACATTATTTAAGTTTGTCTTTCAATAAATCTTGTGTTTAAGGGAAGCAAAAAAGTAGAGCGTGCGTAGGCAAAAATGACTTCATGACATTCCAAGGTGTATGCAATTTTCAGTGTAATTATCATAAGTTACGGTCCGCTTTTAGTTTGCAGAAAACCTTTTTTTTGAACTGAAATGGTCATCATATCAGTAGTTTTTTCTGAGATATTGTATTCGGCCCTCGCAGACTGTGTCGGACCGCCGCGTAATCCGTCCAGACAAAACTCTCTCGTTCTGGTTACAACATCACAAATCCAACTAGCCTGTTGTGTTGTGCCGGTGAACAGATAGATATATATTAAACTTACAAGGGATATACAAAAAGATTAAAGAGCGTTTCTTGAATTGTAACACAGGCATATTTTTATGTCTGAAGGATTTGTAAGACGTTTGACCGCTCGTAGGCCGAAGTGATCACTCTAAACACGATCTGTTAAAATGTATATACTCTATTTGGTTTGTAATAAGTGTGCTTTTTTACCGTGTGACTATGAAACTGCTTATGTATGAATATGAATAACGAGATGCTGTATATTAAGTGACTGAAATAAAGGTACGTTTTTGATCTGTTCTGGTATGTTTTGATAACGAAAAGTAAGAGAAAAACTCCAGGAAGAAGTGTGCATATTATGTTAACCCGATCACACTAGTTTTTATCCAACATCGACAGCTTAAACGTTCCAAAATCTTAAGCAGACATCATTTGAAATCTGAACATGACAACTGGCATCGAAACTGCAGTGATTATGCTAACTGATGAGAAAAACGTGTTAAAAGTTTAACTGCTATTCCTTGGCCTAAGGAATATTCGTATATGATATCAATCAAGCCATAAAATCCATTTATGTTTATACAGTAACTAGCGCTACTTTACTTAACAGGGTATCGGTCTAAAAGATGCAGATAAGTTCAAATCTGTTTTGTTTCAATGACTAGAGATATATACTTACACTAGGAGCAAAGTCAGGACAAGTCATTGTGTTATTGTAGAGGTATGTCTTTCCCGCTTCAATTGGACATGGTACATTCTTGCCACAAGCATTCTCAGGGTTCAAAGGAAATGGAACTTGGAGAAATCCTAACCCTCCATGTAGATGGTTGTGGGCTTCTTGAACAGTTCGTGCTAGAAAGAAAAGAGAATAGAATAATAATCGTGAATACACGCCAGTTACAATCATGCGTACTACTCCCGCACGATAGTTTGAACGACAGCATGTCTATATTATTGTTTGATAGTTATGACTCTCATTCATCGTTGAACCCTAAAAGGTTGCCGATAATAGAAGTTAAGTGCAGACTATAATGTTATACAAAAACATTTTCTGTGTTGAAACGGTTTAAAGAAGGATAGTCATAACTATCAAAAATGTTATCGTTTGAGTTATCTTGCAAGATATATAATATTTGTAATATACACAAGACCATCCACTTTTGTTAATATTTCCTTATATTCATCGACAACATTTGACAAGTCGCTTTGTGAGGTTCTTCTACTCATGCAATGAATTCCCAGTCCAATACTACCACTTTATATTTCCCGCAATAGTGGTGGCTGATAAGCGTACCATGACAAGTCTATATCTGCATGTAGTTCTCGTGCGGCTATCTGTGTAATCGCATTCGCATTAACCATTAATAAACAGGCTATAGTATTTATCTTTAATCAGCGGTATTCAAGAAATTATAGTATAGTGGACGCAACTTGACCCCGATGGTTGATCTTTGTATTATTATACATAATGAGGCACAACCTATTATTGAAAAGGAGTGAAACGCTTCATCTCATTGCATTCATAAATTTAAAACTGACGTACATTCATCGTGATATAGATTTACTGCACCCTTGATTTCTACAATGAAATAATCGATATGAATAATCAGTATAAGGTCAACCATCGCGGTCAAGTTGCGACTACTACATATAGGTATCGCACAGTAATAAGGCGCTTTAAAATGTAAACAAACAAAACAAAAACATAAATTTAAGGTACTTCCGCCATCTTGAATTTAGAGTGACCTTCATTTGAAGTGTGAAAATATAGTGAACAAAAGCTTTCAAATGCAGCTGTTCCAGAATACAAAAAGAGCTCAGTTTGAAAGACCTGAACTAAAAGTACCTATATAAAAAGTAAAACTAAAATTTGGAAATAAACAAAGAAGATATTTTACCTGTATTTTTCCAAATATTTGGTTAGATTTATAAATCCTTTCAAAATACTTTATTAAAAATTCATGAATGGCAAAAGTTAGTTCAAAGTTTCAGTTAGTGCATAGGAGAATTGTCTTACTGAATAGAACTAAACTTATTACAAAATCTGTTTTCAAATCTGACCACCTCATGTATTAAAACGAAAATAAATCTGTACATATTGCTATTTTCAGCATACATAAAAGTAGTGCAATGTGCGGACTATGATTTTTGTACGTATGGTGTACCAAACTGCCTAAAATTGTAAGACAAGTCTCAGACTTAATGTGAACAAGATTTGGCAACGATCCAAAATTCTTTTCAAAGGTTTAATCTATTATAGTGGAATTTATGTACTTTGGCGCTGCTTATCTCACGGAAAATTTGGTAGAAATGGAATTTTCGGCACTTCCTGCGGTAACTACCGAAATTACTTAACGTAACTTTCTCACTCATACGTGATTGTATATTTATAAATTATAAAAACAATCGAAACATTTGCTTTATCACGTTATATGCAAATATTTTTAGACAATCTTGAAACATTAGGCCACAGTATTTCCGCATACTGGTCCGGGACAAGTTCGATGTGTATAGTGATTCCTTATTAGATGTTTCATGCGTCGAAAACTTACCAATTTTTATCTATCGACTTTTTAAACAATATGAGAATAATGCAGCATGTTTTGGAAAACACAGTGAGAATAAATCGCAGAAAAAATGTACAGCCAAATATGTTAGGAGGTAATACAATTTGTATACAGTTGTAGATAACTACGAAACATTTTACAAAATGCAATCAGTTCAACTTCTTACGCGAAAACCTGATGATTAAAATCAGCAGTATCTCAAAAGTAACTTTTCTGCATCTTGGTTCTTCGTTAAACAATGATATTTTTTCACACTTCCATAGATTTAAACTGATAATAAATGTGCATTGAAATTCCGGCATAGAAATGGACACTGACTTTACATTACAGCGGAAACAGCGGTCCAGTACTAAGACTGTCTACGAAACCAAGGATAACGAGTTATTTATCTGAAAATTACGAACATTGGGATCAGTGTTCAGTATACACATGAAAATGATAGACTTGCTATTTGCCGAGTGCACACTTGTTTTCTATCGTCGTTAATATAAAGTAGACTAGTAAATATTCGTACACATGCATAATCTCATAAACACTTCTTTAATGCATGTTCTCTGAAATGAACAAATAACTGGCTCAACTGAGACACCATACTTTAAAGTAAATTCAGTTTATTCACCACGAGGTTCAAAATGCACGGGAGTCTCGTGACAGTACATGCCTTTAATTTCACATGGTTGAAGTGTAAACAAATAGTTAAATTTGCTTCGTTTTATTTCTCACGGAAAAGATCGGACGGTTTTTTATATTGGAATAATTATAGAACATCTATGCATTTAAAGTTGAAAGTTAATTGTTTTCTACAGGACGTAAAACTGAAACAAGTAAGCACTTTTACTTTTTCGGCAATGTTCCTCAGGTGAACTTTGACATTGTTTACGAAGATAAATCAGTTTTGTGTCATCTTGAAATGCGTTGTTCGGCTGAAACGTATAGTTCCCGGAAAAGATATAAAATGGTTTATTTTGGGGATTTTTGTTTTATTTATAAATTCAACACAATGTGCAATAATTCCAGTTTTTGAAAATGATTGAAATTCAACTTTATTTAAGAAAAAGTTTCGATCTTTCAGTAATATTTTGTCAGCGGATGCTTACAAATTTTAAGTGAAACGGCTTTCTTGTCCAAGGGAGGTGTGTAAAGCGAAAAACTATCATTACACATTGCGTTTATTCTTTAAATGTGAAGGATCGGTAACAGATTAAGGAGATCGGACAGTGAAAAACTATACTAAATGGATATCTCTAACCATGAATAAGGAGACATACATATTTCAGTAAGGAAATCTCAGGTAAAAGAACAATCATATATTTTATTCCTTGAAATAAACATGGCGGCGAAATATTTTAGAAAAACTGTGCACGTGTTTTGCGCAATAGAATGTTTAACGACATTTTCTTGAAAAAGTAACGCTCGTGTGCACTATTTTGGCATTTCTTTGATTTGAAAATAAATACTTTATAGCAATTTAGGTTGCATACGATACCAAAATTTTGCACCAAAAATGTTCACTCATTTTCTTCCAAAGCACCGTGGAGATAGGGTTCAGCGTAGCTTTCATGCTCGCAAGTTTACCTACAGATATATCTTTTCAACTTTTATCATACATTTTTTGTGTCCTTGCATTTCGAAAGCTGTTTCGAGGGTTCTGATTTTTCACATGAATTTCTAATTTCAATTTGCGGAAATACCTTAAGTCGACACACAACGTTTACGCTACAAATAGCAATTCCTCGTTGGCCGAGCGGTTTTGGTATCCGCCTTATACTTTTTTTGTCGGAAGTTCGATTCCCGGACCCGTAAAATGTATTTTGAAAACTGTATTAAATTTCTCAATACGGTACAACAGAAACAACAAAAGTTTTTCAATCTAGTACAAACTTATATATGTCATTGTAAATATGAGTCATCTTTAATATGATCTAATGTTTTGAGGCTTTCGTGAATAAATTAGAAATCAGAGAAAAACACAAAGTATATAAATTAAATGCAAAATAAAAAAATGACGGATGCAAGGTTCGAACCATCAAAACTATCACTACAAAATGATTACATTTCTGTCCACTCAACCTACTGCTCCATCAAGTCCACTACTGATCTTACTTTCAATATCTTTCCTTTTAAAAGAGATTGCTAAGTACTGATTGTTTATTTACATGTTGCTAAAAATACTGTGCGTTACTTAAAACTTGACAAACAGCCACAACTGACCTTGACATTTATAGGGGAAAAATACAAATACACATAACTAAATAAATCAAGTATCTAAAATTGAACCTCAAACAAGAGCTGTCACTATTAGCGACAAACGCCTCCGAAGCGTGCCTAAGAATGCTATGTTGTCTGCGCAAAATATGCAAGAATAGTTTAGGTATGAATCATTTTGTGTCCAGATAAAAAAGTTCTCCAAAAGTAACATTGACCTTGGAGCTAGGGGTCTGGGTCCTTAGCATGACACATCAACTCATTATAGGGAACATTTGTGATAAGTAATTTTAACATCCCTTGGTGAATGGCAGAGTTATTGACCGGACAAGAAAAATACAATGTTTACCATTGACTTCTAAATGTGACCTTGACCTTGAAGCTAGGGGTCATGGTCTTGTGCCTGACACGTCATCTTGATAGGGAACGTTTATGAATGCCAAGTAATTTTAAACTATCTTTATCGATGGAAGAGTTATAGAACGGACAAGAAACAGACCATGTTAACCTTTAACCTATAAAAGTGGCCTCGACCTTAGAGCTAGGGTCTGGATGTTGTGTATGACACGTTTTCTCATTGTGGGAAATATTTATTCCAAGTAATCAAAATCCCTCGATGAACTACGAACAGGACACGAAACAGACCCTATTAGCTTTTGACTTCTAAGTGTGACCTTGACCTTTGAGTTTGGGGTCTAGGTCTTGCACGTGAGACATTGCCTTATTATGGTTAACATTTATACCAAGTTGTTTTAAGATCACTTTATGGATGACAGAGTTATTGACCGGACACGAAAAAGACCCTATTACCTTTGACTTCTAAGTTTGACATTGACCTTGAAGCTAGGGATCTGGGTCTTGCGCATGCCACGTCGATTTATTATGATAAACATTTAAATGGCAGATTTACGAACCGGACACGAAACATACCCTATTAACGTGTGACCATGACCTTGGAGCTAGGGGTCCGGGTCTTGCGCATAAAACGCCGTATCATTAAGGTAAATATCTATGCCAAGTTAATACAAAATCCCATCTTGGATAGTAAAGTTACAACCTGGACAAGAATTTACAAATTTACGGTCGGATGGACGGACGTACCTTTTGGGCATAAAAATCAAAGAACTAACTGTAGTGTAAATATAAAGTTATTTGCTGAATCATCGTTTTAAGATGTAAGGGAGTTATTAATATATACAAAACCCTAAAATTATCAGATGTTGGTGTTAAAATTCACGAAATAGATATATGCTATTTTACTTAATTAAACAATAATATATTAAGCCGCATAAGCTCTATTGGGTTTAATATGTGCACTTGTCAGTAGTGAACATGATATTTACAACTATGCTTTGCAGCGATGTTACATTTCGGAATGTCACAGAAAACGATAGATAGACGGGTAGGCAGACTGGCTGTACGCATCACTATTACCCGGCACTGAATTAACAAACTGTAGGGAATCTAATTTGAAACATTTTCGTTTTTTTGTCGTGTTGCACGACCTGTGGAGTTTCAAATATTGTTAATTTTGTAAATAAACCTCTGTGTGTTAAAAACTGCTGACATTTTTAATGTACGCAACCCACAAAAAGACGTGTGTTGTTACATAATATACAGTGACGTTGCAAAACAATTTAACTGTTATGAATCTGTGGCTTCGTTTCTGACGATCCGGAAAAGTCAGATACAGATCTGGTCGTCATTCGCTATAATCTAAATGCATAACGTAATATTGACAATGCTTTTCGTCCAACGGTGATTCATCTTGTACATCAGCAGCCCAGTGAACTGATGCATGATAATGCCTGTCCACATACTAATCGGCTGACGAAAATTTACATCTCCAGGCATAGCGTCAGCGTTATTCCGCGACCGGACATGAATCTAGTCAAAACATATGGGACTCTCTTGGACTGAGGGCAAGAAAAATCGTGTTATTAACATTCATGACCTTATATCATCCTTTGTCCAATAACGCTCAGTCGATGAATCAAGAGACGGGGATTGTCGGTACTGAGAAGTTACAGAATTTCAAGCACACATAAAGTGCAGAAATAATGAAAATAAGGTAACTAACTGACAATCCTAAAATTTCGGATTTCAGTTTTTGCCCCATAGTCATTTAATGCGGATTAAGCCACCTTTTGATATTTGATAATGATGAAAGACACTTTATAGTGTAGAAAGATAAATATCCCCAATTCTGTTACCAAATTTGTGTATCTTTTATAAGACGGAAAAAATAGTGAAACTAATGTGCACTGTCTCTTTTTTCCCTCGGTTCGGTATATAATCAAAATAGTCACGTCACATTTATTTCGTAGGAATTTACGTTAATTGCAACAAGCAGCAAAAACTAAACAGAAGCTTGTATTGATGACAAGCTATTCTATTTATAGTCAGGCTTTACTAGGCCAGTCATGTAAATCAACAAACTTTAAGGTAACTAACATCTAAATGCGAGAACGTGTATCCGTTTATTACAACTTTTAGACATATCTGGCAGAGAAAATCTCTGGATAGTAAGTCATTTTTTAAAGAAAATACTCGAAAACTAATGGTGTTGTAAAAAGCGCCAAATACATGATGTCGTTTGATACTCTATTACCAAACCGAGTTGGTTGCGTCGCTTGCATATGTTTTGATTTTATCTTCTAATCTATTTTTTGTAAGAAAATGCATTTTCTTTTGATATACTATGGAAAGTTTTAATAGAAGTTGATAATAACAGATAACTTCATAAAAATGTATACAACTTACTTGCTGTAAAATTTACAAGAACGGTGTAATCTTGGCCTTTATGCACGATACAAGGTTCTCTTTCACACTGCATGACTCTGATAGAATTGATTCGGGCATCTACAGAACCTGAAATAAGAAATGAAAATACAAATATGTCTATAGTCAAAATAACAAATTTTAATTCAACGCGTATTTTTTTTTGTTAAAAGTAAAATTATCTCATTTCTTTATATAATAATCAAGTGTCCTTTGATATAAACTTATTTACATACGATCCATTTTGCAGTTAGTTTGATGAATACAGTCCTATTTTTCGGTAGTATGTAAAACAGAGCATACTGTGGCGTTACTGCTAAACATTTGCTATCGATAAATCAGTTTCTTGTACAATAATGAAAGTAGTAGATACATGTGTATGGCAAGCCAATTGTCCAATAATTACGTGAACCCTAGTTCACGGTCGAAAAACTAGGATTAACGATCGATAAACTAGGTTTTTCGAATACTAGCCTATATTTTCGAGCGAAAACATAGGATAACGCCGTAAACCATAGTTCACGCTCGTAAATGTAGGTTCACGATTGTAAACCCCAGTTCACGGTCGTAAACATAGGTTCACGTTCGTAAACTATGGTTTACGAGCGTGAACCGGGGTTTACGAGCGTAAACATAGGATAACGATCGTAAACATAGGATAACGACCGAAACTCATAGTTCAGTCGAGAAACCTAGTTTATCAAACGTAAACCATAGTTTACGGTCAATTTATTAGGATAATAGAATCAACAATGAATTTCGGGCGTGAACATGGGTTTACGGCCATGAACCTATGTTTACGAACGTGAACCTATGTTTACGACCGTGAACCATAGTTTACGGACCTGAACCTATATTTTCGAGCGTGAACCTATGTTTACGAACGTGAACTTGGGGTTTACGAGCGTGAACTTAGGTTTACGTTCGATAAACCAGGTTTTTCAAACGTAAAACCAGGTTTTTCAAATACTAACCTATTTTTTCGAGCGAAAACATAGGATAACGTCGTAAACCATAGTTCACGCTCGTAAACGTAGGTTCACGTTCGTAAACCCAAGTTTACGGTCGTAAACATAGGATAACGACCGAAATTCATAGTTCAATCGAGAAACCTAGTTTATCGAACGTAAACCTGGGTTCACGAGCGTAAACTATGGTTTACGCCCGGTATCTTATGTTTTCGCTCGAAAATATAGGTTAGTATTTGAAAAACCTAGTTTTACGTTCGAAAAACCTAGTTTATCGATCGTTAGTCCTAGTTTTTCGAACGTGAACCAGGGTTCACGTAATTATTGGAGAATCGGCTTGCCATATACATGGCATTTTTCGTTCAATAATTGAATAACGTATGCTCCGTTTTCAATTTCGGTATTCGCTGCTGATGAATTATGCTATAGCCTAAATGTCATTGCCGGTCCAGTACCTTAAGGTATTGGACCTGTAATAGAGTACTTCCTTTTTGAAGAGTATTCAATTCCTACCATAATCTTACGTTGACTGCAATTTTCAGAGGGGCGTAGGTTCAAGCCCCACTGGGACCAATTTTTCCCTCCCATATTTTCCTTCTTTTCTAGTAAGTTTTTACTTCTTTCAAGACTTATTATGGATGTATTGTACAAAAGTCGAAAATTTTCATTTTATAAACGATTTCTTGCTGTTCAAAGTGAATTTAACTGAATCGGGGGTGGGGGGGGGGGGGGGGGGGGGTAGAGTTAGACATCTTTAAAAATACTGAGTTGCTTGCGGTAAAGGTTCTCTATTTTGCCTTCATTCTTCAGATTACATATTGTGGAAGAAATGCAGGCAAGTTTTACTTCTGCCCCAAGGTTATTTTTGAATGAAGAGAGCAAAATTCAAAACAGACCCACAGGATTTGACCTTAATTTTTCAATGTTGGAGTTAGAATTCTGTATCATTAAATCTGTTTACTTGAGGCACCCTAGAAAAAAATGATATTTACAGAGTTATTTTGTGTTTTATAATTGTTTAACAATAGTTTGATGTTTCTTTTAACAAAATTAATGTTGTTACACAGTAATGAATTCTCTGCAAACGTTTTAGATAGTGGCCATCACATTCAAATTTGTCTCTCCTTGAGCTCAAGGAAATGCCATAAATTATACAACATTTACAAAAAAACGGCACGTTTTTTAAAGTTGTTTAAAATTTGCAACACAGTGCGAAACATGGTCAACATTAAGAATATACCAAGCAAATGCCATTTTTTAAACATTACTATTAGGGGTCCAATACCTTAAGTTGAAATGTCTGTGATTAGCAGTACGAGTGAAAACAACGTGTAAAATCTTACAGAAAAAGATCAAAACAAAGATGACAACTTACCACAGTCGTGTACTTTAATCTCAATATTAGCAGTTACAAACGACACAGCGAGGGCTAAACTCACAACTTTAATCATTTTGAATTACTTCTACACGCGGCAGAAAATGATGATCAAAGACATGGATATGTTTGATTTTGCCGACTTTTATAGGAGTTATCTAGCCGTTCATAAGACTCCCTGATAAACGGATATTCATACAGATCAACGATTGGGGTCATGCAGACGGCTAAGCATATATGGTGCCACTTTTTCACACATCGTACCATGTGAACATTCCATTTTGTCTCTGTTTGTTGAAGTTTTTATCTCTTTAAAAGGTCAGTAACTGTAACGATAAGAAAAATGTTTGTGTCCTCTAACTTCTGTCAGTCCACTACAATTTTTTTTTTTGGATTTAACGTCGCACCGACACATGATAGGTCATACGGCGACTTTCCAGCTTCTAATGGTGGAGGAAGACCCCAGGTGCCCCTCCGTGCATTATTTCTTCACGAGCGGGCACCTGGGTAGAACCACCGACCTTCCGTAAGCCAGCTGGATGGCTTCCTCACATGAAAAATTCAACGCCCCGAGTCCACTACAATTCAAGTTCGATAGCCTGTAAGCATTTTACCCAGTTGGTGGTAAAAACTGTATGTCGTTACTTTATATATATATTACTTTAGGTATTTTAATAAAGTGTTTTGAAAATAACGATAATAATTATGCTTTATCGGTTTAATTTTGCCATTTTACTCAAGGACTTCGCCTATTCCATGAGTGAAAAATAAGCCACTCAGAAATAAATATTTAATTAGAAATACCGTCAAAATACATACTTGAGATTATTTCTTATTGTCACATTTTCAATATTTGTTTTGTTAAACAGTGATTTTTTGCTCTAAATAGAATTACGTACCCTGTTATATACATATGGAAGCTATTTTTCTTTATACAACATTGCCGTCCCCACCCCCTGCATCAAAACCATATTTAACCAGCATATGTAGATATTAATTATACACATTTTCTGTAACTGTTGTGTTGATGGGGGAGAGGGGGGGGGGGGGGGGGGGGGCAGAACTTTTAAACAAAAATTATAACTACAGGGTGTTCCAAAATGTAAACTAACCAATATTTTTTATATTCATTTTAAATAATTTGATAGTCACATATATTTTACCTCTGTTTGTAACTCAAATGAAATACAAATGTTTGCAAAGCGTGCACATAGGTATATCATACATGTATAGTAGTGAGAGAAGCAAATAATGTGAAATCATTATTATTTGTTGGGTTGAATTGTCATTGGATTTGACTTATCCAGGTTGTTTGTTGCAGTGGATTGTCAAATGTGTGGTGTAAAATACTAGCAACACATCAGGTAATATACTTCATGCCCTCTTCGCGACGCGCACGCCACTAGCGATGAGGAAGTTATTTCCAGTTTTCTTATATTATTATTTTTTCAGTTTTCTAATCTTTTATATATTTTTTTTTTCATTTCCGCTTTTTTTTCATCTTTTTCTGTGCGTTTTTACTTATTTCTTTTAGACACATACTAAATGTCACACGTATTCATTACTTCATGTTCTTCCTTTTGTGTAAACTGAACTGAATATTGTTCTTTGTGGCGGACTAGGCCTATACACCACAACAAAGAGGTAATATGTGCAAAGCAGTTTATCTGACCCTGACTATAGTCTATCCAAAACAAATAACAGTTGGCATTGATATGCCTGTGATGCATAGGTCAAGAACAGTATTTTCTTTGCAGATCATATCAGGGACGGTTTCACATTCCGTGTGATGTGTCACTTTCCATGCAGATGGCATATACAAATATGGCTAGACTCGGAAACGAACTAAAAGGTCCAGCCGAGCATAAGGTGAAATTTTTATGAAGCGGCCTGCTTCTAATTTAGTCCTACAAATGACACATTTCGAATGTGTTTTGTCCACAACTTCAGTCCTGTTTTGCACAATATTATCTTTAGCGGGGCTGAAGTCACTGAAGTCAGGCTCATCCTGAGTTAACTTTTTCCGACACAGCTGATTTCGGATACATTTTATTACATGGTTTAGCCAAATATTGTCTTTGCCACTGGTACGTATCTCCAGCGAGAACCCTACGGCCTTGATAAGATGACTGCTTTTTCTTAATCATAAAGTTATACAGCACACACGTATCTGCTATCACTTATAACAGAGCTATACAGACATGTACATGTACTTGAATCAGCAAGTACCCACTGTAATAAAACTAACCGGTCATTTATACAGGTATATCTGTAGCATTCCTATTAGACCTTTATCACGGACACGGACATGGGAATGTAAATGTAAACGTACTCTGTACTTCGTTCAAATTTGGGGGGTTTTCTCAAACATGTTTTAGGAACTTGTATTAAGAATATAAAAGCGCATAGTGAGATAAAGGTTTAGCCCATTAAAGTAGCATGTTGTATAGGCTAATGAGCGACCTGTGGAGTTTCCACTTTTTCTATTTTACAGAAAGCAGTCAATGCGTAGAAAAAATACAGATCTTTGACCTATTTGTTATTATGTGGGAAAGGGTAGGCTGTACTGAAACAATAAAAAAAAAGAAACACAAATAATTGAATAAAAGAAAGGAATATGAATAGAAATTACAATGAATAACTGAGGGTCGATGTAGAAGTGTATCTTGGGTGGGGTAGGGGGCTGTGGGAGGATGAGGGGTTTAGGGTTTTGGTGTTTTGAATAATACAAATTTTATCTATTTTAATGACTCATATTTTTGTGATCAGTGTGTAAGTGTCAGTGTGTTGGAGGAAAAATTAGAAACAAAATGAGCTGTAACACGGCCTGTAAACACTGGCTCCACCTGTTTTTGGTGGCAAACGAGGTGAGTTGAGTCGAAGAAAGAGCTAATGATACTTCCGAGGTGGCGCTAAGTTATAAAGAAAGTCTACTTCTGTAACAACATGAAACAGAATTTCAGTTAAACGGGTATATGGTTCCAATCATAAAAGGTTTGGATATATTGGCAGCTGCAGCTAATTTTAAACTTATTTGATACTTAAAATAGAGACAAACGTTTGAGGTTAATCTTGGGATATTACATGCTTATAAAAACTCCAGCTTAAGATTCATTTCAGGTTGCCTGGGTCAAGATTGTTGTATCTAAAACGATAAATCTTGTTCACCGATTTACTATACTAATTTGATTGAACTAGTCTCACCAAACTTGGTTATTACGTAGAAAAACAGCTACCGGGAAATGAATTTAGTTCTGATTGAGACATATTGTCACCAGACTTGGTGTATTGCTAAAACCACCTTAAGAATGTATTTTTGGCCGCTAAGATGAAAAAGATCAACTGTTCAAAATTTGTTTTACTGATTGGGTTGATTGTTGTCAGACTGACAAGTTAAATGTCGTTAATTTACAAAGCTAAAAGACTATTTTATCAAATGGCAGGCAACAAGTAAAATTAAAGGAAAGTGATATTTTATTAAACTGAACTCGGTAATGTTTCGTAAAATGTAGATATTATATGTGTGATCGTCTGTGTTCTCCTTACACAGGCAATACTTATTTCTAGCAGAGTATACACTGTCAAGAATTATAAAAATATGCTGTGTCTTGATAATTAGGCAAAAACATTTGAATTTGGTGTCTTAGAAAATAAAACGCATCTCTGCGGTTATGTTTTTCAATTTTTATGTTTTGAGAAATCCCCCAGATTTTGACCATAGTACATAGTACCTGTACATTGTCCGTGTCCGTTGTAAAGGTCTATTTACACATGTAATGCATCAATACGTTTACATTATGAACAGTGTATAGATAAGAAAGTAAAGTAAGTTTAAATCAAGTACAGATTGTTTGCAAAAAACCGTTATCTTTTTTATTTATTTATTGGATTTTAATCTTAAAATGTTAATTTTTCATTAAATAAAAAGATTTTGCCACGTTTTCTTCAACTGGAATACATATATTTGAAACTTTCGAAAAGTGATGACATATTTTTACGAAAATTAAAGATTTTATTTAAAAACAAAAACATATACCCTGGCCTAGAATTAAAAAAACAAACAAACAACCCCCCCCCCCCCCCCCCCCCCCTCCAAAAAAAAACAACATCTTGATAAGAACGGATACAAACCAGTTTCTGCTGTAAAATGTTAATTTACACATTGGTTTATATGTGATTCAAAACTATTTGGGTATTGTTTAAATACTAAATGAAAATTGTGCATTCAAAAGGTAGGCTAGAAGCATATGATAGTGTCAGAAGTCAATATTTAACAGTCGGCGTATGCATTTTTACCAATTCGTATAATGTGTATTTGATTAACAGATGATAATTGAAGTAATTTTTTTTTTTATTTTGTATGAACAATGAAGTACAAATTTTACATTTCTAAACACTCCTTATCAACATATTTATCAATTATAGACGCCGGTGGTTAAATCACTTACAGAGTGCGCTGTGGCCTCTTTAATGACTAGAAAAAAACTGCTATTTCTATAAATGGTGTAACATTTTCATTTCTTTTTACGACCAGATCAAATTTTGATTACATAACCATTTTATGATAGGAATTCTGCAACGGATGAGTTTGAGTCTCCTGTTTTAGTTCAATAAATAAAACGTCTGAAATGGCCGATGACCCACGGTATCCTTTCAACAATACATTAGATCTTTGCAGTCATACTATTTATGTTAATGTAATGGTTTTACTGGTATAATATTTGAAATAACATATTCCGATTGTTTTACTTAGATTTTTCTGCTATCGATTTATCTCTGACAATATTATATGTACATATTATGCAGAAAAAAAACAATCAGAAGTATACATCCCGGTTTTAAATGGACAGAAGATGTCAGATTCTTTAAAATCTTCAAGTCTTAGCAAAAATCTATAGAGTTTTACAGTAACACCCCACACTTTCATTTTGGATGTTACGTTCTTTTTTAATTTCGTAAAATCGAAGTATTATTTCATTTTTTAGAAAATTATTTCGCTTTTTACGAAATGAAAAGTAGATAATACCAAAAAAATACAGATTAGTTTTTTAATTTTAAAACCGCAGTAATATTTCGTTTCAACAAAGTGAGATTTCTTGACTACTAAATGATACATTACTTGTATTTCGTTTTCTTCAAATAAAATTTCATTAATATGAATTTAAAATCATAAACATGTAAAATAAATTTTGAATATCACTGTATGAGCTCCGTATGAATCTCTGAGGTAGCGAAAGATTAAATTGCACAGAAAAAGGGTATGTTTAAATGATACTGCACAGGCTGACAGTTTAAGATTAAACGAATACAAAATAGCGCTTAGGAAACTGAAATGACACCGTAGAAGGTTTAATCACGTTAATCAAGGAAAATTGAATGACACCATAGAAATTTAATTGATACTGAGAAATGTCGAAAATACAGTAAATGGATGGCACCGCTACATGTTTTACATTGTAATAGTGCAACAAACGCTTAAATGGCAAAGCGAAAATTAAAGCAAAATCGTTTCAATTAATACAGCCAACGATTAAAATGCTTAAATGGCACGAAATAACGATAAAGTATGTAATCGAAGATTAATGTGCATCAGAGAAAGAAAACTGTTACTGTCGCATGTTAAACAAAACAGCTAAGTTAGTTATGTTATAGAAGCAATGCATTGTCTCAGCAAAAGGTTGAATGATGCAGTGGGAAAATTTCGAAAGTCAAAACACGTTTAGAATGACATGATATAATGATAACACAGAAATATTGACTTAGCAAAAAACTAATAGAAGCAGCAAAGGTATGGTTGACACTACATACGGGTAAGGTTCAAAGCAAAATATTAAGTTGAATAAGTCTGCTGATATTGTCTAGTAAATTGTATTTGCAAAATGATGAATGGCACTAAAGCATGTTTACTAACAACAATAGTTTTTTTGTACTCTATGAAGTTCAGTACACTAACGAAAATTGAAGGACAAATGAAAGCAAATGATAGAGTAATATTGAAAAGGAAGCGTTCTGTAAGTTTCAGACAGACTGAGTTTTGTGTACTGCTTTTGATAGCACTGCAAACTGCCATATGATACGTCCGTCAGACATTTTGTGACACCATAAATGATCGTAGAGAACTTACGGTATTGTTAATGCATGAATGGCATAATTCAAGCGGAAACCTCTTTCTGCAGCTTACTACTCGCTGAATAGTGACCAAATATAACATATAATGTTTGGGTAAACTATATAGAAAAAAACAACTCATACGTAACCGGGCATGGCTGTTTCTGTTATATAACCAGAGTTAAAGAATGCGCCATTTAAAATATCCCTTTTCCTTTTTCATTTATTCAAATGTTAAATATAATATTATGAAATTATGCAATAACCGTTGTAATTTGGGATGATTGGATGTTCCGTTTTAATTATTTCAAAACTATGTTTTAAAATGTTCATTATTTAGATCAAAACCAGTACTGTTCCCCTTTATTCAACTTCTTCTGTTCTATGACTGAATGCACGGCAATGTGCTGTGGGGTACTAGAGAGACAATGCCAAATACATGTATTGCCGAGTAATCTGATTGGATAATGTCCGTGGTACCACATATCGCCATATGACGCGAGTCATTTCACCGAAGATCAGAATTTATATCGCTGAAATGACATGTAGGCCGCGAGTGTTTGACTTAGAGACTTAGATAAAAGTGTTTGACCTTAGACGGAACGTATAAAAGCCGTCCATCAGAGGTTACCTTCAATTCATTAATCAATATGCAGTTCCTACATATCGTTGTAATATCAGTAGTTGCTGGCTGTAGTTGTGCAGTGTTGTTAAAACAATATACAGATTGTGGTAAGTTTTAGCTGTGTTTTCCAAATCAAACATTTACATTAAGGTTTTGTTTTAAAGCCGACAATTCAAAAATAAATATCACTTACGCAGTTTTTTTTATTCAAATGATGTTGAATGGTTGCATAACTGACAGCATTAACTTGATGATTTGCATTGGGACATGTTGTGTCTCTCAGGGAACTATTAAATCGATTCTGATTAAACTGCATGCATTCTTTGGTTTACATTTGTTATAATACAAAGTCGTTCATACGATTACAAAGACTGGTAGCTATCCGACGATGCTTGTTTTTAGATTATAATCAGAAACAAAATTACACAGACTTAAAACGTAAACTTTCTGTGAAAATTTCAGTTAAGCCGAAATACTCGACACTACCTGGAAACATTCCTCTCTCAGTCGTTTGGGACCTTCATGATTGAGTAATTAAAGTCCTTGGCCTCAAAAATCTATTGGTCCTGAACTTCGCATGTTTTTTCTTTGTTTTTTTATATATATATATATAAACTATTAAAATTTAACATTTAACACATCATGTATTTCTTTGAATGGACAAGCCAAACTGATACTTTTTACTAAAGACAGATATGTTAACGTTATTATGTATTGGATTTATAAAATAAATAAAATAAAGTGAAATTGTGTTCGTGTGCAAGCTCAATATTTTGACTTATTTTCAATGCTACATAGTGCAATCTATTCATAGAATGGTTTGTTTGTACCCACAGCGCGTGCATGAATCTTGGAAAAACCTGACGTAAACCGAGTTTGAATCTATCATTAACGACATCCCAGTTGGCTAGTAAAAGCCAAAAATGATATGTTAATTAAAATGATATGTTAATTAATGAAAATATGTACTTTGTTTGCAAACAGGAGGCCATGGAAGCATCCATTCAATCTCTTTGGAACCATGTGACAAAGAGCCATGTCATATAACCAGAGGAAATACCTACTACACAAATATAAACTTCACAGCGCGTGAGTACCTGTTTGAATAAAATGTTAATAAACATTGATAATGTGGCAGTAAACCTAAATACAATCGACACTGAGAAGTTTCGAAGCGTGGTTTATCGTAGAATAACCCGTGTTTTGAGTCCTTATGCGTAAGAATATATCATGAAGGCCGTATGCCTGGGTGATGTATTTTTTCGCATAAGAACGAAAAACTCGGGTATCTACAATAAATCAGAGTTGGGAACTTGATACTAACACGACATACTAGTACCAACAGTGTTAGAAAATTATTAATTGCTTTTCTGTGTCATGAACTACACTTCATGCTACCCACCTGTATCATTCTATACATAGAGGATAGCGTCATAACTTTGCACGCGCTGGGTTATCACAAAATAACAGTTGATTGATTTTCTCCTATGTGTATAAAGGTAATTTGCTGGTCGTGTTAGAATTCCCAGTACAGGTAAATCAACAAGGATGTACAGAGTTATTATTAATCTAACATTTACTATAGTAATGGAAAATACTTAATATCGCAGAGGGCTAGCACGCTCGTCTTCCAGTATTTTAGAGTTCGAGACACTGTAAAATATTTGCATAAATACTTTTTATGAATATCTTTAATTGCATCTCTTTTTTTTCAGCATCGATGCTGTGAAATTTTGAAGCTATTTGTAACTGCATTTTTGATAAAGCATTTTTTTTAAAAAGACATAGCATCAACAAAACAATACAAAGCAAAATCAATATATAATATCAAACAATACATCTTGAAAACGTATAACTGATACATATATGTATGAGTAATACATAATAATCAAATCTAATCCTAACTTAAAAATCAGTCAGAATACGTAAGAGTAATCAAGATTCCGAACCTACGCCTGTCAGGGTAATGAACGGTACTTCCGTCCATTTAACCCATTAGACTATTTTGCCTACTAATTACTATCTATAAATATTTTATCTATTAGAAAATTTAACGTTGCATAGTGTCATAAGGCTAAATGTAGATATAATATCTTTCTGTCTGTGCAAATACTTTGTCACAATTGAACATTTGTCATTATGAAAATTCTAATTAGAATCAGTCACATAATATTCTTTCAGTAAATTTAATTTATGACATATTTTCGTTGCAATTTTATATGTTACGCCGTTCCTGTTGTATACAGACAAAGGCATCGGAAACTAATATAAACTTTTCCGTATAAACCCAATTATATGACAGATTATCTTTGAACACCCCTGGACCTATTTGACCCAACTGCCACATCATAATAAGTTTATTATACAGTTATTATTGTGAAAGAAGTGCATGTTATTTGAACACGATTTTTTTCGTTCGACAACAACAACAACAACATTTTTTTAGATATCTTGAAATAAATGCTATATTTGTTAAGAAGGCTTTAAAACTTAAATTACTGACAAACTATATGTTACGGAAACACATGAGAATTTGCTGTTTTTACTACTTTTTACGATGAAAATCGAAAAGCGTTTGTCACGCTTTTACTCCAGGTAAACTGTATCGATTATAAACATCTACATTTTGAGTTCGTTATTCATACTTCAGCTATAGCGCTATTGGTTACGACGACGGGAAAATGTCTTCATTGCCGCGGCGGTCCGGTGTTTGATTCCCGACGCGGTCATCTTTTTTCTTGATTTGGAACTTCTTTTAGAATATTTTAGAAACAAAAATTCATATTCTAATGTTCATAATATGACCAAACTTCAATTTGAAAGAAAGATTATTCTTTAGCCAAATCTGGGGGCATGCTCCTTTAAAGGACTCTAGGTTACGTCGTTCTGAAATGTATGACATGTACATGTGTCAAGTCATATATACACTGTTTCATGTTTCATCTGTTCATTAATGAATTGTGCGAGTTTCGGACCTGGCTTAGTCTTTTTTTTTTAATATATATTGTTTAAAACAGCAACATTAGTACTAAAGTTATATTATTCTCCTTGAAAGATATACAAAGCTATTTTGTTATTGCTGAAGTGTGGCATAAAACAAAATGTACATAACATTTTGTATATTACTATCTAACTTATTAAAAAATACTCTGTACATACAAAATTAACTTTGTCGTTCAAAATGTACGATTTTTCTTTCAGTGAAAGTGTGTTGTTATAAAATAATCTTATTATACCAGTAAAAAAGAACAAGGAAAATTCATAAAGTGGGCGATTGCTTTAAAATTGTCTTTAAATGTTGTTATAATAGTGGTTAAAGGAGTCAACATTTGAATATTCTGCCTTAGTCATGATACTTTTAGATGAAGACATGGTGTCAAAAATTTGGTATATCTTCCATTACAACGCCCTTATTCTGGTCTTACACTCAGAAAATGTCAATATGTCAGATCAATGTAAAATGTGATCTTCATTCAAACTATATCTATACCAAAAATCTCACGTTCCGTCACACATAGTTTGAAATAATACACAATAAAATTACTATGTAACATATTGGAATGGAGCAGTTCATACTCTTATTCAAGAAAACTTTGGTGTATTGTTTGCTAAGTTCATGAAAACATATTTACCCTACTACTTTTTGCACTGCTGTTTCTGAAATATCGGTGTATGACGGTGTCCTGTTAGATTTTGCCATATCATTCGAATTTATTTTACTTAATACAGAGGAACACAGCAAGAATTTAACAAACATATGTCATGGTATAATAGCTGGTGTGCCAGAGAATTTCCAGGTTTCACCAAGTAGCGCTTGTGGCAATGGCGTTTCATGTCCTTTGACTCCCGGACAATCAGCGGTGTACAAAGCTAGTGTAACATGTCCATCTGATGCCCCACAGGTACAAGTGTATTGAAGCCATGCTTAAATTTAGGATGAAGAATAAGTTATTAAAAATGGACAGAACAAGACATAAAATGTATATAGGACATTTGAGACATGAAATTTTGTACTGATATTAAGGAAACATAAGGAAACATAAAGAATGCGAATGCTCAATTTCTTCTTCGTTTCCTAACAGAGTCTGACGCTATACTTCTAACAACCCTGTTTTTTGTATTTTATATGGTTACTTTGAAAAAAGAAACAGATCCAAATCAGCAGTTTTAGATATTAAATGTTTGCAAAATTGAGGACTCTGATTTAATAAAAGAAAGGTGTAAACTGATTGTTTTGAATGGAGTACCTACAAAAAATAACTACCCTTTTATTGTCATCTAATTTAATAGTTAACTCAATCATTTAACTCAGCTTTATGACATTTTATGTAATTAGTTGACAAAGCTGCTAAGTCTACTATTTATTGACTATATTGCCTAACTTCCTTGTGGCTTATATTTCAGGTTCGCCTTGCTGCAAAGTGGGAAGTACGTGACGATAGAGGCAAAAATTTAATCTGTATAGTATTTCCACTTACGATTGATTAGATATATAAGAATGATATTATGCAATCTTCAAAGCTGATTGTTGTATGTTAGTTTCTTTTTCTAGAATAAAAGTTGTATACACCGTGTTTCTATTTGCTGTGAATAATCTCCCTTAAATGACATTTCTCGTCATTTCCTCTCATGTTGCTTCTGCGCTTGTCATGAAGACAGGTTATGATTAACTTTCCTTTATGACAAGCTTTTGTGGGCTATCACAAAAACTCCGCTTTAGAATCAAACCGAGCCTGCAACATTTTCGTTTTTGTTGTTGAGCGACCTGCGGAGTTTCCACTTTTTCTATTTTATTATCACAGCAGCGTTGTCTGTGCCGTGTGGCGGCCGTAAAAAGTCTCCCCGTACATTCAATCAGGGCTGTTATATTTCGATCTTCTCAGATCGTTCAGCACGACTTTTATGTCGTGTTACTGGTACTGTTTAGTTTCTCTGCATGAACATTTCGGCCTGGGTGGTTCCAATACTCCTGCTTTCATAGCTTTGGGTATTGTTTAATCACCCCTTGGATATGGTGCCTGCTTTTTAATTTTGTCTTTTGGCTTTTTTCCCTGTGATATGCAGGCTCCATAACCTCAGATCCCCTTTCTAAATTCAGTTTGTTTAGTTCTGCTCATTGTTTTCTCGTTTAGGGCAAACCTATTACTTTAACTGGGGACCATACCCCGCTTTTCATGGAATTACACACTAGTGTAGCATTGAAGGTTCCATGTGCACCGCCGTATGAACACATCTGCGGATGTCTCTAAATTGTTTTTTTGTACTTTTAGCATGTGTAAATGTTGAGTTCTGCTCAACCCGGGGCTAGAGGGCGTGGACGGTAGAATGCATTTCCACTACCGTCCATGAACAGGCTCAATCAAACCGAGCCTGCAACATTTTCGTTTTTGTTGTGTTGAGCGACCTGTGGAGTTTCCACTTTTTCTATTTTAAATCTATTGATGCAGAATCCCGGGAAGCATTGAGTTTTTAAAATATGCATCCGTCCGTCTGTCTGTCCGTTATACTTTATTGTGTGCTCTGCTCCTCCAACAGTTTCCATCCAATTGAAATAGAAATTGGTATACATGATCAAAATGAAGTGCGCACCCGTTTATTTTATTATTATTAGTAGTAGTATTACTAATACTTCTATCATCATCATCATCAACATCATTTTTAAAATCATTGTTGTTATTGCACAGTCACACCTGTCTATAAAGAGCACCCTCAGGAGAGGTAATATGTGGTCTTAATTGGGTAGTGGTCTTTATTCAAAGGGGAAAAAAACACTGTAAATTTTAAAATGGAAAACAAAACAGGTGGACTATTTAGAGGAAGGTGGTCTCTGTCCACAGGTGGTTTTTAACACAAGTTTGACTGTACTTCATTTATCTTGCTCTATTCTCACCTTCAAAGTGTTTTATAGAATGCATTCCAAATATACAAACAACTATGGATTCATAATTTTAACAAGTTTGAAACATTGCATTCTGATTACCAGTTTCATTTCGGTAACAGTTACATGTTGCTAGGACTTTATCATAGATTTCCTATTAAGAAAGCAATCTGACTACAGTACATCTCCAATTACGCTACGCTTAGAAGATCAAGTGCTTTAGTCAGATTTTTTAAGAAAGCAAACTTTAAATTCTTTAAAGTAAAGTGGGCTCATAACATGAATGATAGAAGTAAATCTAGACTTGTTAAACTCGCTTTATCTTGTAATGATATTTTCAGCTTATTTTAATTAGTAACACTCCTTCTCTACTGACACAATTGTAAATTCTAACAGATATTTTCAGGTACTTTTTCATTCTGGGCATTTTATAGCGCAACTTTTGTGGGTTTATTCATTCCGCATCTAGTCTTGTACATTCCTTGAATAATACATGCGCTGTTCTGTTTTGTTTCATTTTGTTACACTTGTCTTGCTACTGTTTTTCAATTTGTGTTTTTCTTATTTTTATCACGTGCTTGTATTAAACCTTGATATAGAATAAACTTGAAACTTGAAAACTAAATTAAAACCAAAATATTAAACTAATTAATATTTAAATTAAATTTTGAAGTTTCGCAGTTTGTAGCATTTTCTAGGGCATGCATGGTCAAAAACTGACATGGTGATATAAATATCTAAAGTTACTATAGTCCATTTTAAAAGTACTTCGTTTTACCCTAGGTACTCCAGAATTGAGCTCACTCATTGGACCTTTAGAATTCTTATGGTCTTGTTATGATTTCGAATTAAAAAAAAACAACAAAATATACTACTTGAATTAACTATTAAAAATTTAATTAATTATACATGAATATGAAATTACTGATATACATCCAAACAAGACAAACTTATATGAATATACATCTTTTATAAAACATTATAGAACTAGAAGCTAAGTTCTTGAGCATAGCTGTTGAATATTCATCCTTGTTTTTTCCCCATCCTCAGACAATTCCACCACTTCTCCACTCCATCCTCATTTAGTGACTTCCGCAAAACCGTTGCAAATAAAGTATGAAGAGCAAAACAAACACAAAACCGTTATTTTAATCCGCAGCAATGCAACAGTAAGTAAAACTTATCTAAAGATAGTATTAGTTTTATTTTTTAAAATATACCAGACTTTCAAATGTGTGCATAAATACCATTTTCGGCTTAATACCAACAGTTTTGGTAGTTTTATTGCATTTTCAATCACATATGATAACGGGTCACATGTTTTTCTTCAAAAAATGTCTGTCACGATATATTTGTCAATCAGTTATCCTAACTGAAGCTAAAAAGGTAAAGAAAAGTGATGTGAAAGGGCCATCGTAGGCAATCAACTAGCTTACGGCTGACGGTCTCTCTTCAGTAACAAAACACGCCTCTGACAGAGCTCGAACTTTCGACCTCTTGATTGAGGGACATACGCTTTATCCATTAGACCACCCCAGCTCTGTTTTATTTGCCCAGTTTTATTATCCCCCGCCGATGAAATCGGGAGTGGGTATTGAAATGGCGTTTTCCGTCCGTCAGTCCGTGCGTCCGTCCGCAGCCATTTCTCAGTAACTAGCAAGTAGAATTTCACGAAACTTGAAATAAACATGAACCAACATACCTCATGGATGCCCGTTAAGTTTTCTTTTGGATTGGTCAATTTCACTTACAGTTATTGCCCTTGACTTAATTAAAAATGTCCGTCGGCATCCATTTCTCAGTAACTAGCAGGTAGAATTTCATGAAACTTGAAATAAACATGAACCAACAATCAGCGATGATGCCCGTCAAGTTTTTTTTTTATTTGGGCGGGGGGGGGGGGGGGGGGGGGGGGGGGGGGGGCGGAATGGAGAGTTAGTCAATTTCCCTTAGAGTTATTGCCCTTGATTTAATGAAAAAAATGCCCCAAAATCTCTGTCCGCAGCCATTTCTCAGTAACTATCAGGTAGAATTTCATAAAGCTTAAAATAAACATGCACCAAAATACTGCAATGATGCCCGTCAATGTTTTTTTTTGGATTGGTCAATTTCCCTTATTGTTATATAAGTTATTGCCCTTAATTTAATGAAAAATCCACGTCTGCAGCCATTTCTCAGTAACAAGCGGGTTTGAATTTCATGAAACTTGAAAATGAATTACGGACAAAACATACTTCGTTTATGGGCCCGTCATTTTTTTTTAATTGGTCAATTTTCCTTAAGAGTTATTGCCCTTTCATTGTTAAAAATCTACAGATTTGTACATAACAAACCAACCAGTATGTAGAATTTCATTAAACTTCTTTCATTCTTTTCCATGAACATTTATTATAAACATGTGAAGTTGTGTACCCACACCTGGTAACCACCTTGCCTTGGTCACACCCACCTCTCACCCCCACCCCGAAAAAATGTCTTTCCTATTTATCAATATTTTTTCAAACCTTCCATGAATATTTATCAACATGCAAAGTTGTACTGTTCCCCCACCTCACTCCTCCATCCCGCTGAGTCATGCCCACCACCCGATCATGCATCCCGCCACCAATTTTTTTTTTTCATTTTAATTTTCCATCAATATTTATAATGAACATGTGATGTTTTGTACCTCACCCGGTCACCCCCGCTGCCCCTTCCCCTCCCCCCACAAAAAAAGCATTCATTTTCTGTTAAATTGATTTTAACTATTGACATCATTTGCTCCTTAGTAACATCCTGAACTTTTTGCGGGACATATTTTTTTTGCCATTCTTCACCACAAACCCTTTCGGCGGGGGATACCAATTCATCGAATTTACTTGTTATTTCATACTCTGATCTGCAAACAAATTAAACACTTAAACTGAACTGCTCTTATTTAACACTATTTGACTGTAAATATGAAGTTCTGAGAAAACAATAATACTCACCAAACCGTGAAAAATGTGATACATTTTAGTTGCATCCATAATCAAAGCAAGTTTGCAATAAGTTTGTCTTTTTTTAATTTAGTTTCAATCCAAAATAGCTCAATATCGCAATGATTTCGTGACAAAAAATACAACCTAAATATCAAGCAAAGATTTGTCATGTGATTTCAGCAGAACAATGCAATGGAGAAATGTCCTACAGACAAATCAATCTTGAGGAAAAGATTGATTCTGCCATCATGCAATACCATTGTTTTTTTCCGAACAATTTTCCTATTTAGTTTCTAAATACCGAGTTAGTTAGTATTTTATGAGGGTGTTTGATTAAAAAGTGATTTAAAATAAGAAGGTAGGACTACTAGAGCGTTCAATTTCTGCCTTGATAAATTAAGTGTATAAGGCTTGTCTACGAATAAAAATAAAAAAGTTTTAACTTTGCAATGCAGTAACCTTCTTTCGATTTACTGAGTTAATGTATTGTTTAAACAACTTATTTGATAAAAGCAGCATCTGAAGCATTTTAGCATTTAATACGAAAACCTACAATTTACAACTAATTCTATCGGGAGAAAACGTTGGTTATAAAATTCAAAGTAAATTAAATGCTATACTGTTAAGGTTCATTCTATCGGAAAAAAGTTGGTCTAAATTATAAATAAGTTAGATTCGCGTGTTTGCAATTGAACAAATACCAATGGATTCGTCTTGGAACGATAAACTACAACTGTGACGTTTTCATAAGTCGTGCGATGACGAATTCGATAACACAATTTGTCATGTTTTTTTTTTTCAAAATCAAGGCCTACTTCAAAATACATGCGGAGTCCATTTAAAATATATTAATAGACAGACAAGACAGGTATCTAGTTCCTGCCACTCTTTAAATTACCCTACCTGCTATTAAGAAGCTGACAATTTACGTTTATTATATACAAAAGTATATTTTTGAACGCTGCAGACAATTGTTTTCATCGTCCTTTGTTAACATGACTTTTTAGTTGCTATAACTATAAATATTGCACGAAGAACTCGCGTCCGATTCCCGCCAAATATAATAAAGGATTATTTTTGGGATAGTTCTTCACGCCGTTTATCTTAAGTGAAAGTTCGTTATCCCGATGGTCACATTCTCGACAGATGTTATAGATCAAATAACACTATTCCAATAGTACAGTCAAAAAGTATTTCAATAAGTTTTTGGGGGAGGGCAAACTATTCTATAGCATCAAACGAAATCTAAATCATGTGCTGTATTGAACTACCTTACTATTTTTCAAACAGTCTATTTGATTAAATGAAAGCGTTATCGTTCTAAACTTTGTTAAAGTTTCTAACTTCCGAGAACATTACGTCTTTTGAATAATTTGACTACCAGACCAGTCATTGTCAACTTTCAATCTGTACGCAAAAATGGTACTTGCTGTGCAAGACACATATCGCAGCAATTTAAACTATTCAAACCTGATGGAGCCCTATTATATCAAATAAATGTTGTCATGCCAATAGGGGTTTTAGCATGCCTTCATCATAAGCCTGACAACAAACAAAGTTTATGTTCTCCGCTGACGTTGTTGATATGCCTAAATATTGCAAAAGGAGTATATGAAGGAGTGCCTATCTGAACATGCGCACAGTTTAGTACACCTTACGATTTCCACGAGTCAGATGGATAGATTCATTCACAGGAAAAACATATCACATTGCAAATAGCGTTCGGATACATAAGGTTAGGTGAAGCAATACGGGCACTAGACAGCAACCTAAAAGGCCTTTGTCATACCTAAGGGCAAGTTCGGATCCAGAAATTAACTTTATTTGATGGGATTAGGCACCAGTTTAAAACGAAGGTGTCACCAGCGAGACGCATAGCTCACAGAGGGAGTAGAAGTCAGGATGTTCTCCCCTGCAAAAGTTTGATATATAGGAATTCAGTGTTGGCCTCTGGTGGATATTTAGTCTGAATTTTGTGAATATATTATCGCCCTAATTGTTGGGTGCAACTTTTATGAGTATAGGACACTCCGCGGCTAAAAACATGAGCATTAATTTGGATGTCTTTTCAAGGCCTTCGGGTTTATCTCAGAAATGTTTGAAAACCGTATCAGGATAAATCTGTAGAACCAATATCATTTATAGTTTAGCTGTTCCTCTGAATAAGGTACATATTCATGTGGTGTTATAAAGCAGTACCGTCAAGAAATCACGAAATCGCAATATTTATAAAAAAAATACCGACAACTGAAACTGAAGCTACCTAGCTGTGTTCTTCTTTGTGAACTTGTAATACCTTGCATTTCTGTACAAGACTGATAACAGACACACGAATGTAGATTTCTTTTAACACAAGGTCTAAGAAAAAGGATTAGCTTTATATATTAAATAATTAGGTAGAACATAATTATTCACAAACAAAAAGTGTTAGTAAACAGCGTCTTCTGTGAATGACTGTGCTATAACGATAAAAAGGATGAAAGGGACAACAAGTAAAGTAATTTATGACTGTTTTATTTTGCAGTATAACAAAGTTATGCATGTCCACGCAAATACAAGTTACTTCCCTTATTGTTACAGTTTGACAATATTCCTTCACGGAGATTGCAAAGACAACTATAATTGTATCGACAAAAAATGTTTCAATCAATAACATAGTATACTGACGGCTCAATAATATTTTTAAGTAAAAAGACAAAACTAAAACAATTGAGCACGAAACAAATGCGTATGTATGCATAGTGTTCATGATTTTTAACAAGTTTTATTTGAAATGAAGAGAAATGTAGGAAATTACAACGTAGTTGTTATTAGTCGTCAAAGAAGGGCCACAACTCCAGACAAAATAATCGATCATAGAAGTCAGGGCAACATGTACATATCTACTTCAAGCTGTTGATGTATACTATGTTTCAATTCGGTTGGATGGAAACTGTAGGACTTGAGTTCACAATGTGATCAATTATTTCGAGGTCCAAAAGGGCAACAACTCCAGAAAAAAATAATAAGGGATTAAAGTCCCGATGCAATGCCCATGTCGCTGTAAACAGAGTTTTATATATATGTGAGTTTCATGGCCAATGTATGGATTAAATTCCTCGACACCAGAGACATAAAATGAGTTTATCATATCTTGGAATAAGTACGCTTCAAAAGATTTTAAAATGTGGTAATCTGGTTTCATTTTAACCTGGTCTAAAGGGATGGATTTAACCAAAGGGAGCTTCTATATATAACATTGATCTTGAGCTTGAAGTCAGAGTAATAAATTTTACATGTCATCTTATGATGAATATTTGTGCCATGTTATGTGAGCTGAATACATTAAAAAAAGTCACAATTTTTTTACTTCTAAACTGTGAGCTTGACTATCATTTGAATCTAGCATGTGTCACACCCAATAATAGCATTTCCACTCAACCATGGAAAAGTTATTGCCAATGAGAAAAACATTATCTGAATCTCACTTTCCACACCATAAAAGCCAGTAGCACATTTACATTGAAACATCATGAAACGTTTTCTAAAACAAGTACGAAAGACTTAACTTATACTTTTTCAACAAAACTAGACTTTTACTTGAATATATACAGTTTTTATGTAGAACTATGCTATGAGATTTTAAAAATGTGCCAGTACATGATTAATAAAATAAAAACTGAAATAAAAAAGAAATTTAAAAAAAAAAGACGCTTCTGGTGAGGATCGAACTCCCGACCTTTGGATTTCAACGCGACCTCGCTAACCACTGTACCAGTGTGGAAGTATGACGTCATCACCACAAATATAAGTATATATAATAAACTTCGGTTGCGGCAGCGTGACGAAAATCGTTTCACATTGAAAATATTGTATTTTACCTTTCTTTCTTCATAGAAAATGTATTTTTGCCCTTTAAAATTCTTTTTATCAGCCGCTCATTTACATTTTTATTCAACGTTCAAAGCAGTAAGCGAAACGCTTTTGTCAACTGTAAACAGCAAGCGTCTATTGAGTCTTACTGATTAATTACTATGAGCATTGCGTACTGGAAGAAACCCCAACAACACCGATTCCAAAAACTTACCACTAATTTTCAACTCGATAGTAATGTCTGTACACAGTTTTATTCATTTTCTTTTTCACACGTCTAACCGTAATGCGACGCTGTCGGCGCCGCTTCGCGGCGCCGCTAGCTCTGCTATTAATTTTCATCTTGGGTTACTGTTGTTTACAATCGGACTAAAGGTTCGGATGATAACAGTCTGTTAAAGGGTTGTTTTTAAATAGGATAAATGTTTGTGCACAAAATGGTGCTTTCTGTTACCTCTGTGCTCAATACTTTTTATCTGGGTAAAACATTATTCCTCAATGCAATTTATAACTTAAAATATACATATTCCACTTTAATGCAACGGCCAATATAAGGGACTACGTTAACAAATTAATAATTGCCTTTATTCTTCATAATAACATAATACCTATTTCATTAATTCCATCCTCATGCTCGACCGTTCAGTGAAATCCGAAGTAAAGTGTCGGCATGTTAAACATGTTTGTGCTATTGATAGGCATGGTAGATCTATAGAAAAAATATATAAAAATATGACCTTTTGTGGGGTGTTTTGTTCAAGCGCGTCAGTTATTTCATTTTCGATGGTATAAAACCCACGTGTTTTTTTTCGCCAAAAAGTACTATACGAAACATTTACTTCTATTACAAAAGGAGGCAGTTCATAATGAAAATTCCACCAAAAACACATTGAACGCAAAAAGGTGTTTCCGACAACACTGATTTGTAGCAATTCAAACTTTATAAAGATATTCAGTCGAAAATTTCGTACTTGCAGGAACTTTACCGTACAGTGTATAAATAGCTTATTAAATACATCTTCCCATTTCATTACGAAAATATAATCTGGCAAAAATGACGGTATCAATTGCCATCACTTGTGACTAATGCAAGATATACACAGAATATCACTGCGGTCATGAATATGCCGTGTTATTTTTGATGTCGGAATAAGGCCGGGCATTATTTCACCACGGAGGAAAACCTAAGTGGATCGAAAGACCTTCCGAAAGCCAGCTGGATGGCTTCCTAACATTAAAGAACTCTAATACTTAAGGATGTTTCGAGCCACCGGCTTTTAGAGGCAAGTGATTCGAAGTAAGCAGCCTCTACCACATGGCCGAAAAGCTACCTTAACGGTGGCTAATTGTAATACACTCCAAAAACTACTAAAATTGTAATTTAATGGCATATAAATCTCATTGTCGCTGTATTTATAAGACATCCTTAATGCGACTGCACGTGCCATTTTTAAATAATTTCGAATCCAAAGTTTGAATTGATCTGTAGATCTTCATATGATATTTTTTTTTGTGAGATACATTTTGTAGGCCTAGATTCTCTTATTATTCTTGAATTTTCTGCGTAACATTTATTTGTACAATTGTATTAACTGAGTCGGTGTAAACATGAACTGAATGTGAGCAAACGTATATCCTTTGATGATCTTCGACAGTCGTCAATAATTTCGTGTATTCTAACAAACAATCATCTGCACAGAAAAGAAATCAAAATTTTAATTAATAAATATAACGCACCTCCCGTAACCGGTAACGTGAAGGTTGTTTATTTTAATCGGTGATAGAAAAATCCCCCTTTTACACGTTTGTTAGCTGTATCGATATCTTATTTATAAAGGAAACTTCTAACTAACTTTTTTCTCAAAATTAGGTCTGGGTTCAACTTAAATTTTATCCACGTGGTCAGAATGGCACGGCCGACAGCTAATTTACTTTACTATCTTTAAATTCTGGAAACAGTTAGCTTCAATATTTACTAAATTGATTGTCGTTGGGGCAGCTATGCGCAATGAGCTAATATATCTTGCCGCCTATGCACTCGAGATATTCAATGACGTCATATATTGTACAACATAAGTACACATTAGCGTTTGAAAAAAAATTGTGTCATGGCGAGCTTGTTAAATGTGTAGAAGGCTATATTCTAAGAAGGCTGAAGCAGTTGACGACTTTGTACCGTACAGGTTCTTCCTTGATTATGCATTTGAAAAATACTGTGATTACAGTAAAAAATATTGTTTCATATGCATAGTTCAGTTGTTTGCCTGAAAATCTTCAAAACACTGCCGCAGATTGACTGGATCAATTTCAGATAATGGATTTTCTATGTAATAGTTCTGACTTTGAAAATTGTGGATTTAAGGATAAATGGAAATTATGATTTAATTTAAAGGAATTAATCTTGTTGAATACTTAAAAACAGGATTATTTCGTTCTTTTTTTTATTTTAATTCTTACATCTTTCAAAATTTCTTTTAGATCTATATACTAAATTGTAAATTCTATTTAAAATCCAATCTGTTTTTTTTTTACGAGAGGAAAAATAACCTTTTATATAAAAAAAGAGTGAAAACGTCCTCAAGGAAAAACACGTGATATTTCCCAAAAATCTCCAAAATAGAAAATATTTGGCAATGGCGACCAGAAAAAAAAAAAAAAAAAAAAAAAAAAAAAAAAAAAAAAAAACAGTGACACTCCATAGAAAAAAGATGAAATTCAGTCGAACGGGAAAACGGTATATTTCTGCAAAAAATCCTTGACATTCCCGAGAGTGACCTTTTTTTCATAAAAAAACATACTTTATGTTCTTTGATGTTCTTTGATCCCGTGTCATTTCTTCATATCAGTCCAAAATAAGGTTGGACAGAGTCTATTGTGTTTATTGTGTCTACTGACGTAAGCAAAACCCACAAAAATGGCGAATATTAAGATTTTGGAAGGTTTTCGTGAGTATGGAATAATAATAGGATGACATTGACAATTAAGGTTTTAAACATAAAATACTATAAACTAAAGGTAAAGTAAGATAAAGGAAATGTAAGAGACCGAAAGTTTCCAAAAGTATTGGGTATGCAAGTGGTTTCCAGAGGAAGTAGTCTTGGTACTGGAATGAAATGAACTTCGTTACAATACCTCGCGTTCTTCAAATGTTCAATAACGATGATAACGATGGAACAATTAATCAAATTTAAAGTTTACAGCTCAATCCTTTCAGCTTCCACATATGTGCCTGACATTACACATCAGTAGGCTGCGTGGATGTGTAAAGTAGACAGAAATTTTTAAAAGTTTTAGTTTAATATTTAAAGTAAGCTTGCCAACTTTCTCGACTCTAATCAATTTAAGAAATGAAACTGTGTTTTGGTAAATCATATTTGTCTATCATTTACAAGGACTAAATCGTGACTTTATCTTGAGTCATATACGCGTACTAATACAATTATACAGAACGTAAATGCAGTCGCGTATAAAGAGATAGGTAGCACTTATTACAAGTTAAAGTAATGTTGTAAAAGAAATATTTTTGATAAAAAAAAAACAGATGAAAAGATTTCATAAGTCTGGGACATTTCGACTTTGGCCAAAATTGATTCGGGATCCATTATTTGCAAGCTTATGTTGGACCTGCAACAGCATATTCATGACGTTAACCAACAGCGAGTGCTCACGAGAATCTTCTTTATTACCTTTTTGTGCATGTCCAAAAACGGTAAAAAAAAAACCAAAAATCTTTATGCAAGAATGTATGTTGAGGCGTACGATCTCATAGAACAACAGTGACAGGAAAGAAGCTGTGTTGGTAAGATTTGCTGCAACAAATTTAGCCAAAGAGTTGATTTTTTCCAAAATCATAAACTCATAATCTGGTTGTTTTCCAGGCATATGAACTTCGTGATCAATTGCCAAGTTCAAAGAGTCTAAATAATGCTCTGAAATGTCTTGGGCCACACCATTTCTCCCTAACGACATAATGTCCACCCACTCTTAAACAAAATGCCAGGAGCCAACCCATCCACATATTACGAAAACTCACATATAAGAATCTTATCAAAATGTTTCAAATTTTACATCCAGAACCAACGTCTAATTCTTCCTTGCAACTCTTTAGCGTCACCATTAGACACTGATTCTGGTATGCCTGGTATGTGGCCTATGGAGATGATAAGGTCTGCGTATTGGCGGTAAGGGCCAATACACAAGTCGGGACCATTGGTAGACTTGCTTCTGTTTATCATAATAAGCTACTGTATAGCTACTTTGCAGTAAATAAATTGCAGGTGATATTTCTCACCTTTATAGCAAATTAGTTCTCACCTTTATAACGAGTTTAGAAAGCTTGATTGAATTAGGGCTAAATAAACTAAGTGATAAGATACAATAGTGTTTTATCATATTATTAATAAAGTAAGTTTTTTAACAATTACATCTCATTATTGCTGTTTTTTATTATCAAAAATATAACAAATGCATTCAGGCACATAGCTTTTAGAAGTAATAAATTAGTGTGTATTTTGAACAATGATATATCTTTATTGCTGGGTTTTATTATACATAAAAGAAAATTAACATTATTTAGACAACGCAAGAGGAATTAAGCATTTTTAATATATAACAACCTTCTGTCTATATACCTCCTTTATATATTAAAAATGCAACTGAACACTTCCTTAATTTCTAATAAAATCCAGCAATTATCTTTTTTGTTTGTTTTTATTTTGTTACTTTTGATAAAAAGATCATAATCATTGAATAAACAAACTTTTAATTTCTCTTATTAAGTTTTGAATAATTATTTTATAGTGAGAATTGGCCAGGACATTACTCAACATCACTGAGCAATCAAAATTAGTATCTTATCAATTAAAATAATTTTGTGTACATGCTGAAAAAAAGACTAAAAAAACAATAGCATTTCAATTAATAAAATGCAAAACACAGGAAATAACAAATTTACCTGTAGGCAATAAAATTTATGATTCTCTGACAATAATTAGGCTACATGTCAAGTCTACAGGGGTTTTATGGACCCTTATCAGAGTGGACCAGACAGGATCTTGTATATTGGGGATTAAAAAGTCTGGTATTTGCGGGGGGGGGGGGGGTCACTTATATAGGAGATTTTCTTTGCCTTTAAGTCCTGAATATTTGCCAATTTTTCGTAGATAACCTTATTTTTCAAATCCAGGATATTCCAACTACCGGTATCTAGATTTACAAATACAAGAGAGGTCAAGTACCAAGTGTACGCATTTAACTTTTTTTTTCGTTCAGCCAGACATGAATCTGATGTAATGCCATATGGATAGGACAGGTGACGACACTTACACCTTTTGATGTTACTGATGCCAGCAGCTCTCAAGATTCAAATGTTTTTTTCAGACTTGTGGAAAAGAGGTTTTCCGTGGTAAATATTAAAACTATTATTTCAAATGCTTTAATATATGTATGACAATAAGAAATTCATTCAAGAATTACGCAAGTTCCAATCCATCCATACATCCATCGTAATGACTTCATTATGCGCTCAATCTTCCATGTCAGTCTCCCGATTTAATGATTGGCCTCAGTATATACAGTTCCTAATTTGCATATATGTCTCGAATTTTTAGGCGAAGGTACACAAGAACTGTCCTGCCAGGCAACATTTACCGTATTTGGCACTGACCACAAAGTTGGCAGACTGGCTCGTGCTAAACTGCGCAGTGCTGATAGTTACCACAGCCGCAAATTTTATGCTAATGACATTGGAATTAAGGATTTTTACAACCCATAGAATTTTATACTATAATGACACAAGACGATATCTTCGTCGTTAATTGATAAATCAGAAATGGCTAACTACATGGAGTCATACCTAGTCACAGACATGAGTGCAGTGGCACACTTTCATTTGCCAAGAGACAGACCAGGCAACATATCGGAAGCAACACAGCGATGTAACAAACACCGAAACCATGAACAGAGTGTCAGGGAAAATACATTCTTTTAGACGTCGCACCTCACCATACAGGATGTGACGATGTTCATGAAGTCATACCCTGATGTGTGCCAAGTTTGGTGGTGTAGCATACGGTAGTACTGCTATGGACTGGGGAGGTGTTAAAGGAATATCATGAAAGAAACTTAAAGACTATATCTTTATCTGGAGAGGTTGAGATTGATGAGACTGCGTGTGCGGAATGGTGGAGAGGTCTACAAACAGTTTGGTGCTGTATCCAGTCCATTACAGGCGTGCAAATACATTACTGCCACTGATCCAAATGCATGTACAACGAGGCAGTACAATATTCAGTAACGGCTGGTCGTCATATTGTCCGCTAAATGAAATGGGATATAGACACTTTATGGTACGTCATAAGTACACTTTCAAAAAAATGTCTTTGAACAAGGAGACTAAAGAGACGGCGACGGTGTATACAAATCGAATTGAGGGTGCATGGAAGTATGTGAAGGACTACTTCAGGTAAGCCATTTTATTGGCTTTGATGACGATATTACCAGTATATAGTCGTTAAAGACATGTTCAAAACATCGCTCCTTTTCTGTAGATTTTTTTTCTACGAGAAAGACCATCTGTTATCATCGATTCTCTCCCAAAAGTTACTTTTCTGTGATATTGCGGAGATGTCCGAGTTGGTATGACTGCGGAAAGTACCGATGTCCCGAATGTCAATACGACACTTTGACGTCGTCAGCATTTCTCTCCAAAAGTAGCTGTTGCGAAGTATTCCGGGGATATCAAAGGTATTACAAATGGCTAAAAAAGGCAAAATTTTGGACGAATGATTTGCTTTCGTTGTTCTGTTCGGTCAACTGCAGCCAATACCAAATGCAACATTATGGTCAAATGAATTGCCTAGGACCGTTGTTTTCAATGTTTCAACGGCCTTAGCTTTATCATCCTGCTTTAGTCTCCGGGGTCCAAACCAGGAGAATATGGCAATAGACAATGTTGTTGTATCTTATTTCATTGTCCTTCAAGATCATTGATTTCAACACACGTGGTAATATGAAAATTTAATACTGCTTAAACCAGTGGCAATGTTGTAATTTTCAGATTGAAATTAATAGAGTTTGCAAATTCCGCTTTTGCTTTAACTTAGATGACGTCTTGGAAATGAGTCAGTTATTTAGATTTTATATATAAAGAGGGCTTAAACTGAATGATGAATATAATACTTTTAAAAGATCCATTAGCGCAATATAAAAATATCTTAAACTGTCTTCAAACGTCTGTGTAAAGGCAAAGTTGCAATCAAACAAATATACCTCAGGGAGTTAAATATTACACACCTAGACATAAACCACCCTGTCCTAGTAAAAAAATTTATTTCAAAGGTATAATGGTATTTTGCTTGACGGTATCAGGCGTATTTCCGGTACGATGGCATCACAGTGGGAGTCGCATATGGCTGAAGTAATGTGGCGCAGTATGGTGAAGGATGCTACAAGAACTGGATCTTCCACCCTTACGAGATCGACGGTCTATACTCTACGTAGCATTTATATGCTTCATTGTGTCTGAAAGGGCGGATGGACCGTAATTAAACTTAAATAATCATCACCTTACGAGATCGTCGCAGATCCAACCGACTCGTCTTCCTATATAAAGTGGTCGAGGGGTTGGTCCAGCTATACCACCCGACGAGTTCATCAAACCAGCTCGAAGCAAGAGACAAATTAAAACTAGTAGTGACCCAAATTTTAATACAAAAAACATAGTGGACCGATATATAGTGAATGACCACCGTGGTCTTATAATAAAAACTGCAAAAACTGAACAGTATAAAAACTCTTTCTTTATCAACACGACTGTGGATTGGAACCATCTGTCAGGTGAGATAGTCGGCGCACAGACAGTTGAGGGCTTTAAGTCTGCCCTCCCTCAGTATTATTAGCGCACTCCCCCCGGTGTTCTACGCTGTAAAAGGCCCTACACCGTACAGAAGCAGAGGCAGAAGCAGAAGAAGCAGAATTGTAGGGAAAAAACGCAATCCTCTCCGGGGTCTAAACCAGGATAATGCAAAGAAATTGGTATCAAATATTATTGTTATAGGAAACTACAGAAATATATTTAAGTACTAAATTTTGTAAAATCGGTATACATTCCTTGTGTTGATAATGAAACAGGTGTTTGAAATAAACATTGCATGGTACAAATTAATACCTTTTCAAGTAACAAAAACAGTTAGAGCTGCTTTCCACAGTCTTATTAAATTTCGTTTTAGAAAAAATAAGACTACTTGTACATGGTCAAAAAAATCTGGTTTCAGTAGTGAAACATTGATAATTGTTAAATTTGGCCTACTTTTAAAGATTTCAATGGTAAATAATAACTGTCGTCGACGAAACTTAGCAGTTATTAAAATAGCAAAGCAATTATAAAGATAGCACCGTCAACCTCGGCGCATGCGCTTACATAATTCATCATTTAGCGGTGTTAGTATCATACTTCAGACTTTTTTTACACAATATCGAAAACTAATTTATGCTACGTAAACCAAAGCATGCATGTTACTGTCAATTACCGAAATCTCTGAAATACTGATCGAAGTCGCCTATGTTGATAGTTTACGACCGGGTAGTTTTTTGTTTGACGTACTGGAAATTCCGGAAAGAATAGTCTACTTTCAATTTCACGTTTCGGTACTCCGAGGAAATTTAGCGATTACAAAGTAACAAAATGGAATTTAGATGAAATAATTGCTATTTGCATTGTCTGAAACCATATAGAAAACATAGACAAATGATAAGATTGCTTGCGATTCCATGGAAAGTAGCTTTAAAATTCATGTTTCAAATTAGTGCTTCTTTTCAGACCACTTCTTGGCAAAATTAATAGGGGTCATTATATAAGGATCTGGGCTAGTTTTTATCCCACCTTCATACAAGATATAGCACAAAATCGGCCTGGCTAATAAACTTTTGCGGGAACTTTTCAAAATTTAGCATTGAAACCATCACAAGTGTATTCAAATCAAAGGTTTTTAACCTGAAACAAAAAGACATCGCTATTTTTCACTTTGACAGCTCTTCAGCGGGAAATTTTGAAAACAATTCTTTTCCGAATTTTTCATTGAAACTGTTATAATTGAAATGGAAATGTTCTAACTAAGAAAATAAGTGGTAATATCAAAAGTTTATATCCTGAAACAGAAAAAAAGTTACTGCATTTTTTCAAATTGAGAAAGATCTATCTACAAATTGAATTGCACTTGCAAACGTCATATATGACATCAAGTCTGCATGCTGTGGCTCTTTTCAACGTTTTTCCCCATTTTTTTTAAGCAGATAGGATAAATGGAACATTAGATTACTGTCTGATTTTTTAAAAATTTATTAGGCTCGTCTACGAGCCTCGTCTAATATTTTTCTTCAACCTGCCTAATCAATTTAAATATATCAGACAGTAACCTGATATTCTCTATATATTAATGCATAAGATAAAGTAATATCTTGTAAACTTTATTGAAAGGTTTACCGGAAAAACAAGCATTCAGTAAGTAGGTTACACATGTTTTTGTTGATGATGACAAACGACAGTTATGTGGTATGTTTTTTTTTATATTTCTTTTGGTGATCATAGTGTAAAACATTTATTGAGTCAAGGTATATATCAAAAGTAAAAACAATGATATGTACAAAATATAATTATTTCAATTTAGACAAATATGCATCACACTATGACAGTTTATTTAGTTTATTTACATCTCATCAACACAATACAAATAGATAGTACAAAAAACATATATAAAATACATGTGTTTCCACTCATAAATTTGAGTTACAGGAGATGGTTCACTTCTAATTTTAACCCAAATATTCTAACATACTGTATGAAGGCATAGATACCCAGATCCCAGTTACAGTATAAAGATATTAAAGTATATATATATATATATATATATATTCTTTATTAAAGTCTCATTCTTGCATACATTATACAATCATAAAAAAACCCATAGTTTATACACTTTAAAAAAAATTTGCAAGACCATTCTTCAGCAGAATTATAAGAGACTATCAATATTCACATAATTAGTAAAACTATGATATACAATTGCTCTAGTAATTAAGTTTAAAAACTTGAGCTGATGGTGCTAATCCTGACTTAACTATCTAACCCGGGCAAGCCTAAAAACTGCCATAAGAAATTTACATAAAAAGTGATTAGCAAAATTGGCACAAAAATGCACAGCTTAAAGAATGGATGTAAAATATCAATTATTACCCCTGATCAGATCAGACATAAACTGATTAGCACCATCCTCTCAAACTATATACACTTAAATTACCAAATATGACTACATTATCTGCAATACTGTAGATATATTACAGAGTGAGGTTACCAACAAAAGGAAAAAAGGAGAACCTGTAGAACAGAATGCTTAACTTTCGTTAGTATAAATTATGACTGAGGCAAGGGAAGTAACTTCATAATTCAAATGAAGAAGTTACAGGTGATTTATTTCCCCTGATAACAACAACAACAAAAAAAAAAAAAAAAAAGAATGATCAAGTTAACTTTTCAGTAATAGATAACCACACTGCAGCTCCATGAATATCTAAAATAAAACATTTAAAGCCCCTGTAATTGGGGCAAGTACAATAGCACTATGACACAGACTGATTAAACCGTGCACATAATAATGATATGATGCAGTTAAAAGATGACATGAGAATAAAATTGAAAATAGCTTGTTTTCAGAGGTTTTCATGCACGTTATCCTAATCTATTTACTGATCTGATTTGCGCAGTTCAAAAAATAGCGTATACAGTGTCTAGTCAAAAAATAAACATTATGATATATTCTACCGTCAAACATGGATTTTTTGTCAAACGCTTTTTTTTCGTAATATTATGAGTTAAATATGATTAATTAAATTAGACACGTACGTATTACACTATGAAACAATTTGTAGAGCCGTAGCAAAACAGAAAATATCTTTTTGATTTTCGTCTTTTATTTCCCATTTCGCCGCTACACGTAGCTAAAAAAAAGAAACAAGACTCTATAACACAACTACAATAGATCTATGTCAAAGTGTCAATATAAACCATTTCAGTTACACAATTGGCAATCGGCATCGAGACTGGAGTTAATATGTTGACTGATGACAAAAACTTATTACCAAGCGACCTGTATGCTTTGGCCTAGAAAATATTCGTACATGAAATCACTTACGACGTCCGTGCTTACCACCAAAATATATTAATATTAATGTAGTTTACTACCGCTACTAAACTTAAAATAAGTTGAAAAGGAGCAAATAAGTTCAAGTTCATTTTTAAATTTAGCAGGATAAGGGTTAATGACTAGAGATATATACTTACACTAGGAGCAAAGTCAGGACAAGTCATCGTGTTATTATACAGGTATGTGTTTCCCGCTTCGATTGGACATGGTACATTCTTGCCACAAGCATTTTCAGGGTTCAAAGGGAACGGAACTTGGAGAAATCCTAAACCACCATGTAGATGATTATGGGCTTCTTGAATGGTTCGAGCTAGAACAAAAAGAATTTGATAATAGTCGTGAGTATATAAGAATTAGGCGTACTATTTGTATTATACATAAGAACATCCACCTTTGGTATTATTTCCTTATAATTCATTGACACCATTTTGACAAATCGCTTTGTGTAGTTCCTCTACTTGTTGATAGAGAGATTAGACCTAAATAGTGTAGATATCGCATGCAAAAAGGGAAACATATGCACGAAAAGCGACGTTGTTATATGACCATATTAATCTGTATTTAAAAAATGCACATCTAGACAAACGGTTCTTAACCGTTTAAGCGCTAATGCAAAAAAAGGTTCTTAACCTTTAAAGCGCTAACGCAACCACAATAAGGGCCTGGCGGCCTTATGTGGGTCAGATAATTGTAATCGTAATCCCAAGCAACTCTGTGTTCAACGTCATTTACGTAGGAATCATGTCTATCATTGGGTAGGGTTGATAACAAGCGAGGATTCCCGTTTAAATATTAGCGTCTTAGTGTTGTTGATAGTAGATCGAAGAGATCGTTGAGGTGATTACCTTTTTGCTGATAATTACTTGTTGGAGCGGTATTGTTTTCATGAGGGCAGAACTATGGTTTAGGACGGGATAATTGGGGGTCGTAAAAACAGATTTGGTCGCCATTTATTATAACCTAAATGCATAACGTGATATTGACGACGTAATCCGTCCGGTGGCGATTCAACTTGTACATCAGTATCCCTTTGAGCTGATGCATAAAAATGCATTTCCACATGCTTATCGGCTGATACTCAGTTACCTCTCTAGGCACAGCGTCAATGTGATTCCATGACAGAAATTGAATCCAGTCAAGCACATATGGGACTTTCTTGGATGGAGGGCAAGAAAAAAAATCTTGACATTGACATTCACGACCAGCATGTTTTGTCCAATAATGAAATGCCATTCAAAATCAAGTCGATGCAGTCAAGAAAATTTCAAACACATTTACAATGAAGACATGTACTAAGAAAAAATAGCACAGGCAATAGACAATCCTATAATTTCGGATTTCAATTTTGACCCTTGAGTCATTCAATATTGAATGAGCCAAAGTGTTGATGCTTGATTATGACGTGATACACTGCATCATGTAGACAGAAAAAAATCCCAAATTTTGTTATCAATTATTGTATTTTTTCATAATTGCCTGAAAAAGGTAGTGAAACCGTAGTGTACTGTTTCTTGGTGCCGTCAGTATTAGTGAAACAGCTGCGCCTTAGTATCTTTTCGCAGGAATTAACATTAATTACTACAACCAGCAAAATATACATGTAAAAAGAGTGTAAAAGGTCGTAATTCCTCCGGGATAAGGACTTTATCCCGTTCCGAAATTCACCTACACGTCATTACGAGTTAAAGCATAGCAAAAGTTCCTTCTAGGGCACATCTATATAAATATAAAATGATCATCTTTTAAAAGTTTTGTTGCAATGTCTGTTTTATACTGTCAAAAAATGTCAGGTAAGTATTTACGCAAGTTATTTAACATAAATTGTTAAATCCAACAACAAATTAAATCTGTTACCACTTTCAGTAGAGTAAATACGGCAATAGACATTGACCCGGTCATTCCATTACGATTCGATGCGTGAATTTGTTGTGCATAGTTAGAGGGTCGCAATGGGGTGTGTTTTCACATATGAACCATGCATTTGAAGGTAACGATAATATTTAGTTGTTTACATTTAAATTTGCTGATATGTGTCTATCTGGTCGACTGAATGTACATATGTTATGTTCTTCAAGAATGGAGGAAATAAAGGAATCATGCAATCAATCATCCTCGGGTTCAGTAATATGTAATCCATGGAACGCGTTCAGTCAGAGAGTCGCCTCAATTAGGAAAGAATAGTTTAACGTCAGAGGTTATTTCTAATGTCACGAGTTTATTTGGCCAGCTTGTAATTACAACAGCTTTCGATATCAGTAGCTCAGTCAAGTGTGACATACCGAATTAAAATATTCCATCTCAAGAGACGGAACGATAAATGATGACTTGTTTTAAGAGGGGATGGGTTACGGTTGCTTACGAATAGCTTTATATTAAAGACGATCTATGACAACTGCGTCAGGGAGTTGACTTCCATTCTACAGATAGTGGAGTGACTCCAGTTTAAACATGTCGGCACAATTCAACTGTTTATACTTTTTGGTAGTATCACTATTTAGCTTTCAGACTGTAGGAGGCATATTTTTACTGTCTAAAATCGCACTGAAATGCCCACCAGAGATAACTAATTTTCAAAATCAGACGTTAAACACATGCACATGAGATCAAAAATCTATGTCAGCGATCTAGGGTTAAATTAAATTGCATGGTACTCAAATTTAAATATCGAGACAATTTCTTAACTGTTATGCTTAAATGATTAGTTAACGATATACATCTTGAACAAAACATCACCTTTTTCAATGTGTGTCAATCATTTGTATATTGACTGCGTACCTTTTGTGTCGGCAATTTGGATAACAGATACGTTACAACATCTATTCACTTCAAATACTCAAGTGCTCAATGCATGTTCCAGAACGACTATTGACAGTTTGAATGTTTAATGATATGATTATCAAAAAATATTTATTAACGAAATAAACATATTGAAGAAAATAAAATAAGATAATGTTCAACTGCGACTGTATTTCATATTTTTAACAGATACGTTACGAATGGTTTCATTCAGCATACATTTATATTGTATTTATCTTGAAATCTTACTGGACATTGTAGTAGAACACGTGTTTATTTTTGTATCCGAATTAAAAAAGTATTTAAATTTTAGTCCAGATTTCATATTTTTTCACTTGAGAAAACATATAAAAAACGGATACGTTACAAACAACAGATACGTTATACTGCTGTGCCATAAATGTGTAAAAATGTTTGAATTGTTTGAATAATCATCAACTTCGCTTAAAGTTTTAGAAAAAAACGTTGATGACGATTTTATTATAGATATCTGAAGTTAATAAGACTTCATGAATATTGAATAAAACAGATACGTTACAATTTCTGTTTTTTATGTTAGATTAAAGTTTTTCTATACAAAACATAAACATTTTTTTTACATTTCTTTATTTTCAGATAGAATCATATCAAAATGTTTGAAATATAAAGCAAATGTAACGCCAATTAATCAATTTAAAAATGCGACAGATACGTTTATACGAAATGGGTAGACAATTTTCACCAAAAAGACTGTATTTTCAGATATATCTACAAACAAACGGTTATGTTGTTCATAAAATATGTTTCCCTCATCAATGTAAGTACGTTAATCTACATGATGATATAGATCTTATTTCATAACCAATATGAAGTGCGTTTTATGACAACTGATATTTGTGTAAATTACGTTATTTTTCCATACAATTTATTTTATTTTATCAAAAATAATATATAAATAACTTCATTTCTTATTAATCTATAAAGAGTATTTAGTCTGAACAGGCAAAAAACGGACACAGAGTTTGTTTTGTGTTGTATTAGAATATTTTTGAATGAATGAAAATTCGCAGTGTAACGTATCTGTCGCTGATGTACAGCTATCTATGCAAAATCAATGAAATAACGAAAAATTGTCAATAGTTAATAAAAATATTTAATCGGTGTACTCCAAAAGCATGAAACAACTGAATAGATACAAATTTGGTTATATTTGGGAACATCAGATATGGGTAATATTTCCTGTCTGAGTTGCTCCTCTATGTGTAGAATGGACGCTGACAAGAAAAAAATGTCATTTTTATAATAGAATAAATCTTACATGTTTCATTTTTTATATGAACAACAAGTTTTAGAATACAAAATGTAAAATGTTATATCGTAGAAATATAACAATATCCGTCTGACAGATATTGTTAAGAAAATGTCATGACTTTATTAAGAAGTGGTAATAAATACTTAGACCTATGAATTTTAACAGATGATATATATTTCTCTATGTATCTTCATGCATCTTCATTTTCAACTAAGACTATGCACATAATCACTTCATGATGATAATGTATACTAAATTTCATTTGAATTGTTTGAAACTGTGATAGGGCCTGCACAATGTGCAAGTGTATTAATTTTGTGATATTTTAAAGTAAGACATAACTTAAGAAAAAGTGGCCATATATGCATGCCTACGTACTTCGTGTTGATATTTCATATCAACTTACATTTCCATTGTGACATCTATGAAAACTGTAGGAGGAGAGGAGTGCACTAAATACAAATATAATTGTTATATGGGCATGGCATCCCTAAAATAGATAGAGGCCCTGACATTTATGGTAAAGATGTATAACAAGTTTCAAGGGTATTGGGTAGAAAGTGGCGGAGGAGTATATGACGGACAAAAGAAACTGTAACATTTAATTCAAAGTCCAAAAAGGGCCATACATTAGAAAAGATTCACCAGATGTAAAATTTACTACGGTATGTGTATGTCTGCTGCCTGACCATGAAGAATACCATGATCCATTTGAATCTGATGGAATCTGCTGAAGGAGTTATAATGCAAAAGGTGTCAATGTAGCTGTGATATAATAATTTTAGAATAAAAAAGTGGTATATTTGAAGAAACAAACAATCAAATTTGATAGTCCTGACTATGTGTTCATGCCCACTTAATGCTGGGTTTGTGTACCAAGTTTCATTTGAACTGATAATTAGTATATACATGAAAAAATTTAATAAAAGCAGCACTTAACTATCCTGTACCTTTTTGAAGTCTACTGTTCATGGTCTAGGCAAAGCTTCGTTAGGCTGCATTGAGGGTTTTTATACACCATATAATACTGTAACTGAAATAAAAGACCAACATGCACATTTATATATATATATCTATAAATTTTACTTTCACACTGTGTTTTCTCATCAAAATTCAATTGCTGATACTGTATATTAAAATCAACTTATAGGTACATTAATATCAAATCAAATATAGTTTGTTCAATAAATGCTAAATGTCAAATTCATTTTAAAACACTGACAAATATTTGTATCAAATGGTGTATGAATATGGCAATCTTCTTCTTGGTATAGCATTCATTGTCCCATTATTATTTTTTCTTTGATCAGCTTGCATTTTCATCTGAAATAAGTACAATATAAAGAACTAAGGGTATAAGAAACCTAACATTTTATGAAACCTTGACAAGTGTGAATTTAGGTATTTTAAAACTTCTCATGTAGCTTCACTTCTTTATCAAAAGTAAAATAAGTTTATTATGTAGTTGATGTACAAGTATAATTGAACAATTCATGAATGCCATTAAAAATTAATCATTATACTATTTATTAATTAAAGTTGGTGTAATATATGTTATTTTCATTTAACTTGTATAAATGTGTTGATAATTTAGTGCATGACCATGCTTCATGCAGATCCTTTACATTGACGCATTGACGGCTAGTAAGCTATGCAGAGGTATGGTTTCTTTGGCTTACTTACATACACTGTTTCTTTTCCATGCAAAAAATGTATACAAAATATGGACATTTACCTTTCTGTACTGTTGGCCGCTGTCATGCATTCCTGTTGAATAAGAAATGTGCGCAACGAGCACAGGTTCCAACAGTTTACAAATTACATTATTTCTATGGTGTAGGTAATCATTCATCTGAGACAAACACAAGACGAATAAAATGCGCGATAATTAACGTTACTTAAGAAAATCTTAATAGCTTTTTTATTCATAGGTAACCAGGTGCATTCTCACAAGGTTTCTGGCCGTCTTCTGTCTAAGTTTCAAATTATGTCAATTTGAATGCAAAAATTGCATTTACATAATTTTGGTTTAATGATTTACTATTTATGAAACAATGCATTAATTCTGCATCTAATGATAAATTCTGTTAACAGTGATACACGCATGCATTTGCTATGTTCTCAAACCAGAACATACGTTATTTATTTAATGTCGATGGTGAAGGAAGTTCTACAACTTATATGAATGACTCCCGAAACCTCATTCCTGATGGAATTCATCGCCTCTAAGGTCTTTGGTATTACGGGGGAAGGGATCAAACCCACGACCTCCCGCACTTGAAGCGGACGCTCTATGGTTATGACTGGGCAAATCGTTTCCAGGTCTTGAAACACAGAAGTCTGATTATCAACCTTTTTTTCGAACTCGTTGTAAAAGTATATATATATATATATATATATGAGAGAATTTATGCGAACTAAATCACCACCACAATATACCAGACCAGTTATGGCGAAACGCCTAGCAGTACAAACGAACACGTACATGCCACAGCAAGTCCACTAACCCAATAAGATTAGTTTCGATGCTGCTTTATATACGAGCCCGAATTGTACTACACATTCATACTGGTTCAACATTTTCATATATATACTCAAATCTCTGTTTTCATGTCTCATAAATCAGTAGTGACATTTTAGTCTTTTTAACTGATTGGGACCAGAGAAGCTATATTTTCTCTCTCTGAAAGTTAACTGGATCTCGAGGATACATTGAATATTTAGAGATAGTTTGCATTAAGAGAGAACAGTTGACTTTCCCATACGTGAGATCCGCTAGAATACAAGTTCGCATTATAAATTATTATATAGTAGAGATAATTTATACGAACTAAATCACCACCACAATATACCAGACCAATTACGGCAAAGCGCCTAGCAGTACAAACGAACACGCACATGCCACAGCAAGTCCACAAACCGAATAAGATTAGTTTCGATGCTGCTTTATATATGAGCCCGAATTGTACTACACATTCGTACTGGTTCAACATTTGCATATATAATCAAATCTCTGTTTTCATGTCTCACAAATCAGTAGTGACATTTTAGTCTTTTTAACTGATTGGGACCAGAGAAGCTATATTTTCTCTCTCTGAAAGTTAACTGGATCTCGAGGAACTTGCACTTACCGTTGTTCCTACCAGAGCAACTCGACCTGTCAAAATATGTAAACAAATGGGTGGCCTTTTGACAGTACAGTCATGTAAACATAGTCCAATTTTATTCCAGTTACTTTTATATGCGATGCTATCGTGAATTATATTCATTTGCATAATGCATCGCCTGTTGAATGTTTTAAATGCTTTAACATGTACGTTAAGCGCCGAAAATTATGTAATCCATATATTAAAGGCCATGTACTCAGCCTGACCACATTTCTACGCACAAAAACAATTTTTGTGTGAAAAAAAATATGCTGAAATTTACATTTTATTCTGTCAATTACTTTGTGACCGCAGCCGTTTCGAAAAATAAAATTAGCTCATCTGACTTTTATGTTTATTGCCCTTGTAATGATATTACGGAGTTTTGTTATAATTACATATGTTTATCTCAGATCAACAGTGAAATAATGATGTCTGTATGAAAAAAGACAAAGTAACAATTATCTGAAATGATAGACTCTAGCAGGCCTTTTCGTCAAATTTATTTAACAATTGATGGCTCGCAGGAAGTAGATACCTTACCTTGTTAAGGTTTGGTCACAATTTTAGACAGAATACTGCTTGCTTGTAGTAGCTGTCGATTTTGAAAAAAAGAGAAGATTTTTCCGTCTTCTGTCCGGATTTTCAGATATATGTTCAAACTTATTTTTCAAAATATAAACTTCAAAAGAGAGCTTACGGTAATCATTTTCAATAGGCGTTTCATTCATCAAAATGTGTAACTCTTCAGTAAAAATTCGCAAAATGGTTGTAAAGACAAGCACTAAAATTTCGACATTTTCACTATAGAATGTACCGTAAGCAGCACATCTGCAAACCACAGGAATATTTGCTAAACAACATTTTTTTCTCAAAAAGCTGTCCCATTTCGAAAGTTAGAAATGAAATAACAGACTGCTGAAAACGACGATATACCTAGTTATATGAAAGGACATCGGACAAAATCTAGGACGTATTTAACTTAAATGCAATTTCAAGATTTCAATAACCGAACTTTTGATATACTGGCTTCAAATGCTCGTTTATTAGTTATATTTCTACCAAACTGTCACATTTTCATATATTTGTTTTGTTGAAATTCTAGCATTTTGTGACTAAGGGTCATATTTTCTGAAAATTGTGCAGGTGTATTTCACATAAATAAGCATATGCATTTAAGGTATGTCTTCTTCTTCCATTAGTGTGCGGGGCTCACTCTGGAGCATTGTTGTACATGGTGACTGTACAAAGTAGATGTGAGGTACGCACAATTGATGTGCATGGTAAAACTATTTACAATAGCGGTTGGGTGCTAGCATGTCACCAAACCCCTCTTGAAGGCCTTCACGCCGGGTGCAGTGGCAAAGTGCTCTGACATCTGCTGCCACAGGCGTACAGATGAGGGACAGAAGGAGCGTCTGAGGTAGTCTGTTCTGCAGAATGACACAATGAAATGGAGGGCATGTCCTCTTGTTGTTGCAGATGTATGGTGCAAGTTCTGTGGAACTATAACGGCAATGTGCCCATGTACTCTACGGTACATCACACATAGATTTGCCTGTTCCGTCGGTGTTGTAGGGAAGGCCAGCCTAAGGCAGCAATCATCTGCGCGGAGCTACTTGTAGTGTGGTAATTCCCCTTTATGAACCGAGCGGCACGGTGCTGCACAGCTTGTAGTTGCTGGATGCAAACCTGAGTATGTGGATCCCATACGATTAAGGTATACTCTAAGATTTGGCGGACGGGTGACTTGTAGGCCATCGCTTTTGTCTGCATCGGGCAACTAGTGAGGTTACTTCTAAGGAATGGGAGGCTCTTGTTGGATTTCTTTGTAGATGGTTTCGCATGGGGCTTCCAGAAGGTATGACCATGAATGATATATGGCGACTGGATGGGAGTCTTCTTCCTCGTGGTGTGGAGTACCTCACACTTTTAATGAGTTGAAATTTATTTGCAAGTCTTGTTCCCTCTGTTTTAGTTTGTCCATATCCTCTTGTAGTATTGTCACACAACTGTACTTTAGTTCTTATCACCCGAGTGCCCATGATAACATAGCCTTTGTTTGTTTTCTATACATTTATTGTCATACTGTACTGACACATGCAGTACACATGTACAACACAGACCGGGTACTATAGTTTGAGTTTTATATTATATACATGCACTTGTATAATGGCTAGCAAAACAGATAAATGTGCTTTGTGTGACTCCAATACAAAGAAGAATAAAACAACATATAATGGTAGAACACTGATTGGCCAAGTATGTCAAGGGCACAGAACCTATCTAGCTATGTATGAAAGTACGTTAATACATTGTAATTCATTTTGCTGTTCTTTGGACTAAAACTAACGCCAACGGACAAAAGTATTAATTAGTACTGACCAGTTGTGTACGACTGCTGATGTGATGAATGCAACAGTCAGGCAGTATGCGATATATTTTATTAAGTAGTCCAAGAATATACAGGTCCGTCTCAAAATTTTACCAGATAGCGATTTCTCTAATAATTTGTCACATACCACTAAATCAGCATCACGCTGAAACGCATATACTATTTCATTTTTGCAAATGAACCGGGATTTCACTTAAGTATTAATATTAGATGAGTGTAAGTGGTAAATCATACTAAAATGGTAAATATTTATCATTAAATCGTTTATCAGAAACATCAAAACTTAAATAGCACACAGTATAATATAACTACTTTTTTATGTGGTTGATGCAGACCTGGTCTGCTCTGAGAAACATTATATCAAGCAGAAAGAACATGATTTTATTGTCAATAAATATCTACTTTAATTACCCCAAACTGTACCTGTCATGAAAGTAAAACCATACTGGCTAGCGACCACCAATCCGGACGACATCAAACTGGACAGTCCCGTAAATGCTTTATTTTGGTCTTTAACCTTGTTCATCTGTTTATGATCAAATGGGCGCCTGATTTTCAACAACACAGCGGAGTTACAACGGTTAAAATTGAGTATTTTACAATAAATGCTACATTTCGTTTCGTCTGCACTCACGAAGCATGTTAGCTTTGATACTTAGTGCACGTTTTTATACACCCTAAAACACATTTTCTTTTCAAAATATCTTAAAGATTCACTCGGGATATATACGATAAAATCATAGATTCAAGAGGGGTAATTCGTACAGTTGTATGACTCAGAGATTGCACGACTACTTTCCCTTGGCACTGTTTGAGATATCTTATTTTGATTCAAAAACGTTATCAAGGATTATTATGTACGTCCATGACGATATCCATCAAATATTTGCCTGATTTCTGTTGATTTCTTTTGCAGCGCTCCGATATGCCGTCTAACGCTATGAGACCCTTGAATTTATGTACTATGTTGACCATAAAATTAATGATGTTTGCTATGATGCTTTTGATGTGATAAATGTGATGCTTGAATGTAATACCGCCTTGTAGGCCCCGAAAAGGCATTAATAAAATATGTGCCGGTCGACTTCGATCGACTAATGTCAGTTAGCTGTCTTTTAAGTTTGATACTTTCAGCACTATTTGCAAGAATAGCGTTGACACATGTTTCTTTTGTTAAACAACATCTGCAGAATCCCTCGGGATATGATGGTGCACAAGCCTGTCAATCCCTTGGGATTCTACAGAACTGATGGTGTTACACGATAAAAACGTGCGTTAACCCTACAGTACTGTGAAGTGTTCAATCTAAAGGGCTATATGGCTTTTCTGGCAAACAACACTAGTCTTTGCTTTATCTGGTTTCAGACAGCATACAAAGAAAAATATTTTTGTTTAGATTTTCTATAATATTTCAATTTTTAGCCACTGGAAACCTTACCTAGTAAATAAAGTTTTATGCAACACTGTCTTAAAAATAATTACTCTACATGTAACACGACCTGATTTCTTTTCCTATTAATCAAAGAAGGCTAAAAACTGTGTGATATTATTCAGCAATTCATTTTCTGACATCATCTCTCCTGTTATTTTGATCTTCCACTTCTTTGATTTATCTGACATGTTTATATGATTTATTATTGAGATTTAGGACATTAATATGTATTATTTAGAGGGGATAATAGTCTGTCCCACCTAATCTTGGACCTCCGATAATTTTTTTTATGCTGCATGTAAAATTATCAAAAATAGTATCGTTAATACCAGAAGGTTAATATTTCAAGGCACCTTTTTCGTTTGTTTTTTTTTTTTTTTGTTAAAAAAGAATCTAAAAGGTAATTAAAAATCAAGACTTTATGCTTTTCCCATAGACTTGCGTTGTAAAATGGCTCGACGTCCATTCCAAGATGGCGGCGTCCAAACAAATGTCATTTCGGGGTTTGGTCACAGTTCCCGACGTCTGTTATATTTATTGTTGAGGTTCATGGAACATTTAAATAAACTTAGCATTGACATAAATAGATCATGTCTCAAGTCAAGTGAGTATCATTGTTTCAGCCATATATATCATGAAAGAGGTGGGGACAGCAGAGATGCGCGCAACCCATTATAATCCTTTTCAGTATGGGTTACTGTTGTTTACAATCGGTTTGGATGATAACAGTCTGTTAAAAGGTTGTTTTTAAATAGCACGGATACATGTTTGTGCACAAAATGGTGCAATCTGTTACCTCTGTGCTCACTATTTTTATCTAGTTAAAACATTATTCCTCAATAGAATTTATTACTTAAAATATACATATTTCACTTTAATACAACAGCCTATTTAAGGACTACGTTAAACTAATAACTGCCTTTATTCGTTATAATAACATATTATCTATTTCATTAATTCCATCCTCGCGTCTTTATTTCTCATGCTCGACTGTTCAGTGAAATCCGAAGTAAAGTCTCGGCATGTTAAAACATTTTTGTGCTATTGATAGGCATGGTAGATCTATAGAAGAAATAAAAGTATGGCCTTTTGATGAGGTATTTTGTTCTTCACCATGTTTAAGCGCGTCTGTTATTTCATTTTCTATGGTATAAAACACAGGTGGTTCTTTTCGCCAAAAAGTGCTATACGAAACATTTACTTCTATTACAAAAGGAGGCAGTTCACACCTATATTGAAAATTCCACCAAAAACACATTGAACGCAAAAAGGTGTTTCCGTTAAAAATGATTTCTAGCAATTCAAACTTTATAAAGATACTCGTATTCAGTCGAAAATTTCGTGCTTGCAGGATTTTTACCGTACTGTGTATAAATAGCTTATTAAATACATCTATCCATTTCATTACAAAAATATACCCTGGCGGTATCAATTGCCACAACATGTAACTAATGCAACATATGCACAGAATATCACTGCGGTCATGTATATGCCATGATATGTTTGATGGCGGAATAAGACCGGGCATTATTTCATCACGGACGAGAACCTAAGTGGATCGACAGACCTTCCGAAAGCCAGCTGGATGGCTTCTAACGTTAATGAACTCTAACACTTGAGGATATTTCGAGCCACCGGTTTTTAGAGGCAAGTGATTCGAAGTAAGCAGCCTCTACCACATGGCCGAAAAGCAACCTTAACAGTGGCCAATTGTAATACACTCAAAAAACTGTTAAAATTCTACTTTAAAGGCATATGAATCTCATTGTCGCTGTATTTATAAGATATCCTTAATGCGACTACACGTGCCATTTAAAATATTTAATGAAATTAAAATAATCTTCGGATCCAAAGTCTGAATTGATATGTAGATCTACATGTGATAAATGTTTATTATATTTTTTGTGAGATACAGCTATTCATACAGAACATTTTGTAGGCCTAGATTCTTTTATTATTCTTGAATTTTCAAAGTGTGTAACATTTATTTGTCCAATTGTATTACGTGAGTCGGTGTAAACATCATTTAACATGAACTAAATGTAAGCCAACGTATATCCTTTGATGATCTTCGACAGTCATCACTAATTTCATGTATTCTAACTAACAATCATCTGCACAGATAAGAAATCAAAATTTTAATTAATAAATATAACGCACCTTCCGTAACCGGTAACGTGAAGGTTGTGTTTGTTTTTTTGTTTTTTTTTTTAATTAGCTGTATCGATATCTTATAATGGAAACTTCTAACCATTTTTCTCAGAATGAGGTCTGGTTTTAACTTAAAGCAATTTGAACAATTCTCGCCTTTGGCTGAAATTTTATCCACGAAGTCAGACTGGCACGGCCGAGAGCTAATTTACTTTATCATCTTTAAATTCTGGAATCAGTCAGCTTCAATATTTATTAAATTGATTGTCGTTGGGAAGCTCTGCGCAATGAGCCAATATATCGTGCCGCCTATGCACTTGATCACTTGAGATATTCAATGACGTCATATATTGTATGACATAAGTACACTTTAGCGTTTGAAAAGTTTTTTGTGTCACAGCGAGCTTGTTAAATATGTAGAAGGCTATATTCTAAGAAGGCTGAAGCAGTTGACGACTTTGTATCGTACAGATTCTTCCGTGATTATGCATTTGAAAAATACTGTGTTTACAGTAAAGATATTGTTTCATAGGCATAGTTCAGTTATTTGCCTGAAAATCTTCAAAAGAAAAAAACTGCCGCATGTTGACTGGATCAATTTTCGGATGATGGATTTTCTGTGTAAAAGTTCTGACTTTGAAAATTGTGCATTCAACTGGACATCGATTGGAAGAATTTAAGGATATATGGCATTATGATTAAAGGAATTTATCTAGTGAATAATTGTGAATTCTATATCAAACCCAGTCTGTTTTTACGGGAGGAAAAATAGCCTTTTAAGTGTAAAAAATAAGTGTGAAAACGTCAACGAGGAAAACACGTGAAATTTCCCGAAAATCTCCAAAATAGAGAATATTTGGCAATGGCGACAAGAAATAAACAACAGTGACTCTCCATAGAGAAGATTAAATTCAGTCGAACGGGAAAACCATATGATTTTTGCAAAGATCCTTGAAATTCCCGAGGGTGACCTTTTCTCAATTCACAAAAGCATGCTTTATGTTTTTGATCCCGTTCCATTTCTTCATATCAGTCCAAAGCTGAGGTCCAAAATAAGGTGGGTCAAACTATAGTCTATTGTGTTTATGTAACTGACGTAAGCATAACCCACAAATAGCGAAACTTAAGATTTTGGAAGGTCATTTTATTCCAATGAATGAACTTCGTTACAATATCTCATCTTCATCAAATGTTCAATAACGATGATAACGAAGGAACAATCTATCAAATTTAAATTTTACAGCTCAATCCTTCCAGCTTCCACATATATGCCTGACATTACACATCAGTAGGCTGCGTAGATGTGTTAAGTAGACAAAAACATTTTTAGAAGTTTTAGTTTAATATTTAAAGTAAGCATGCCAACTTTCTCGACTCAAATCAGTTTAAGAAAAGAAACTGTGTTTTGGCAAATCTTATTTGTCTATCATTTACAGGGACTTAATTGTGACATCATTTTAGTCATATACGCGTAATAGTACAATTATACAGAACGTAAATGCAGACGCGTATTAAGATAGGTAGCACTTATAACAAGTTAAAGTAATGTTGAAAAAATAATATTTTTGATAAAAAGGCAGATGAAAAGATTTAATAAGTCTAGGACATTTCGACTATGGCTAAAATTGATTCGGGATCCATTATTTGCGAGCTTACGTTGGGCCTGCAGCAGCATATCCATAACGTTACCAACAGCAAGTGCTCATGAAAATCCTCTTTATTCCCTGATTTTTTGGTGAAACCTTTATCAAAATCATAAACGGTGATATTTAGTTGGGCATACCAGAACCGAATTTTGTAACCTGTACCCTGCTTATTTTCTAATGTGGATTATCTGTTTATCAAAGGGGTGTTCACTGAACATTTAATGTAAATAGCAAACAGTGCAGCCCGTGAATAGTCCGAAAAAGCACAATCACAGGCTAAAAGTAAATGACGTGTTGGAAATAGGTAAGTATATCATTGGAATCAAAGTAAGTCATGGTGTGAATGAAAATGATATGTTTAAGGAACTTAAGGCGGCAGAAGTCAACGAGATCTGACGGTACTGGCATAACGTTATTGCCATTCTTTTCAGTAGGTTTTCAGTGATATGGTATTTGACCCAGATCGACTGGCAGTTGGAGGCTGATTTCATATTACCAGCTGTAACTTACCCGTTGATGAATACGGGCCCTGTATTCTATAAATAACCACTTACATATTTGCCTGTTTCGTTTTTGCTGTATCGTAGTTATTATATGATCTATATGAAATATGAAAGGCGCGTTTCACTTTCTCAATTAGTTCATTGATGAGACAAAGAATTGCATCGCATCTTACAAATTTATGATTAAAAAACTCTTCCAGTTTATGTCCCGGGGGGTTTAATACTTTAGCCCAATTATTCGGCAAAATATTAGAAAACTATATTGTCTACTTGTGTTTTGTGCACATTTTGGCTGACTGTTTGTAATTTAAATAAAAAGGTTTATTAAATAAAAAGAAGTCACAAATCATTGAAAACATAGCGCAGTTCGCTCATAGCTATATACTCCTGGTTTGGACCACGGGGGCTATACCAGGAGTATGGAAGAGGCGTAATATTTGCAAAATATAGCATTTGGAAGAAAGAATTGAAAAAATGGAGCTGTTACAGAAGTGTTCGGTTTTTTTCTTTTACTTCAGCCATTGTATACACTCCTTGTTTTGATCCCGCGGGCTAAACCAAGAGTATATATTATAGGCCGAACCATTAGATAACTAGATCTATATTGTCTACCTGTATTTTATATATACTTCTAGTCTGGAGCGAGAATAAATGATGAGAATGAATTCTTCAGGGGAGGGTATCTCCTGGAATAGGGTTCTTTTACGGGTCCACATATTTTTAAAAATGGATCTTAGTATGTCTAAAAAGAGTCAGTTTAAAGACAAAGCTGCAAAACAAATAGTCCCCGGGTGCTAAAATTAAACCCTGGGGAACTGAAAGATTAGACCGCAAGCTCAATGGATGTTAAATACCAATTATAAACATGGAAATGCTTACCTAAGATCATAGTGAAGCACGTACATATCGTCAAACTGTGCCATCTAAATACTCGTACCGTCTGGTGGTTGTATTCCAGACATATAAACTTCGTGATCATTTGCCAAGTTCAAAGAGTCCAAATAATGCTCCGAAATGTCTTGGGCCGCAGCATTTCTCCCTAACGACGTAATATCCACCCATTTCAAAATAAAAAAAAAAAAATAAAAAAAAAAGCGCCAGGAGCCAACCCATCCACATATTGACAAAACTCACATATTAGAATCTTATCAAAATGTTTCTGATTTTGCGTCCAGAACAAACGTCTAATTCTTCGTGGCAACTCTTTAGCGTCACCAATTAATTCCTGAATATTTACCAATTTTTGGTAGATTACCTTATTTTTCCAGTTCAAGATATTCCAACTACCGGTATCCAGATTTACAAGTACAAGTGAGGTTAAGTAACAAGTGTACGCATTTAATCTTTTATTGTTCAACCAGACATGAATCTGATGTAATGCCATATGCATAGGACATGTGACGACAGTGACACCTTTTGATGTTGCTGATGCCAGCAGCTCTCAAGATTCGAATGTTTTTTTTTCAGACTTGTGGAAAAGAGGCCCTTCGTTGTAAATATTAAAACTATTATTTCAAATGCTTTAATATAATATTATGTATAATAATAAAAAATTCATTCAAAAACTATACAAGCTCCAATCCATCCATACATCTATCGTATTGACTTCATTATGCGCTCAATCTTCCATGTCCGTCTCCCGATTTATTGATTGGGCTCATTGTATAAAGTTTCTAATTTGCATATATGTCTCGAATTTTTAGGCGAAGGTACACAAGAACTGTCCTGCCAGGCCACATTTACCGTATTTGGCACTAAACTACAAAGTTGGCAGCCTGGCTCGTGCTAAACTGCGAAGTGCTGGTAGTTACCACAGCCGCAAATCTTATGCTAATGATATTGGAATTAAGAATTTAATGTAATGACACAAGGCGATAAAATCGTCGTCAGCTGGTGAATTTAGAAACGGCTTACTACAAGGAGCCAGACCCTGTCACAGACCTGAGTGAAGTGGCTCACTTTCACTCGCCAAGAGACAGAGCAGGCAAAATATTGTAATGCCCTGACATTATGGTAATGTTTACCTGATCTACTTTCACTTTCGGTTTCCATTCCAGACTTGATTCTTCTATGTTATTATTGTTGTTGTATTTTTTGCAGCTTTCACTGACAAACCACACAAATTTTGACAGTTGTACTGTTTTAAAATTCAGTTCAACCTGCCTTATTTATGCGCTACGCCAGGAATCTCTATTATTTCCCGGTATCACACGATCACTCGACTTCAGATGTAAACAATGTACATGTTGTTATGATTTCTTGCATATCCGCTCCATATGTACTTGTGTAATGAACTATTTATGCTGAATCCTGTCAGAGTCGATTATATCAATGATTGTTTGTATTCTTGCCAGGTAATTTCAAGTTATATCTTGTGTAATACTCAAATTTTTCCGATTATATGTAGTCTACAGTTATTGTTTTGCTGGGAGCGGCCATTTTGGATTAACTACTTCCGGTTCGTTGATACCGGTAACACTGCTTGCATTCTATGTGCGTTGGGTAAGAATCGCCAAGAAAGTTGTGTTTTACGTGTAATGGCTCACCTACTGAACTGCAGAAAGCGTAATCATAAGGTGTTTATTCCATATTTATGTTTTGCAATACTATTTCCTGTGTATAATCGTCACAGTGCTTGTATTTTTATGAGTTTTTGTGTGCGGTCCAGTCAGGCTGCACTTTTGCTGCGTTGTTTTGGTTGCAGTGCAGCAGCGCTGCGCTGGTGTTGCACTTTGCGTGTATTTGCAAGCTTTTTGGTGCAAATGCTGCTGCAGTGCTGCACTAGTGCATCGTTTGCTGCACACGGCGTCTGTTGCACAGGTCTTGGGTATAAATACTCGATCGTGGCTGCGCTCAGGGACTTCAGTTGAAAAAATGTTTGGGTTGGGTCAGGAAAATTTTGACTTAAGTATGTTCTTTTACCTCTAGGTTTATAAATAGGTCAATATTAAGCTATGTGACGTTTAGACACAAGGTTTACATCTTCTTCCAAGGCTATTGAGTAAATTCTGTGTTATTTGCATAATTCCTTATAACATTTTTTTAAAAGACAGGTTACAAGTAAATTATCATCATTTTTCTAATGTTTTAAACTTTATCAAATTGATGCTTTAATTTAATACCAGAATTCTATATGTGTACAAGTCAAAGGTTTGCATAATGACGGGTATTTGATAAGGTAACTTTATTGGGTAGGCTTTCAAGAACTTCAGGGGTATTTTAATAAATTTAAGGTAGTGTATGTGTTATTGACATAGATTTAAGGTAGTGTATGTTCCACTGATACAGATATAGGCTCTTGTTAAAATTGTTAATAAAATAATTAAAATTGTTAAGAGTGGAAAGGTGTTGTCTCATCTTTAGTAGTAATTAGTTATAGGTTAACTCCCCTGTATCCACAAAGTAAAATATTGGCCTTTGTATATAACTGTCCATTTCAAAACACCACACCCAAACGGCTGATGAGCAGGAACACTTGGGCTATAGCATAGGAGCTAAGGGCTGATTACAGCGGATACCGATTGCAGCCTTGAACCTGGAATCTCACCGTGGTGGACAGTACCAGTCTAGCCCCGGACATTTAGTAAATATTTTGCATGTAAAAGGAGGACTCCTAGGGCATAACGGATCCCTTCGATAGGACACAGGAGACAGAATCCGAGCACTATTGAGGCAACCAGTGCCACCCCCTAATTAATACCGCTCCACCTATTCACCACACAGCGAGGCAACGACACACCCCGCCCCACCGCCATCCCCACCCCCACCCCCCTCGTAGCGCGCAACATAATTTTTTGGTGTCAGAAGTGGGACCCTTTAATTCTCTGAGGATCCAGTGAGACGGACCTACGTAAGGAAAGGTAATACAATGGAGAGTCATGTCCCAGCTGATAGTGACTGGGAGGTCTTTTTCCACCAGCCAGACCCGGGCAATGTGAGTGAACATGAACTTTCGAGGTGTCGTAGCCTACAGACACTGTCAGATGATGAAGTAGATGTAGTCACTATGCGGCCCTCACGAGATTACTCTGCAAATGTTCAGCACACGTCTTTATACACTGATGCTGCGGCCAACACATCACAGACGGGTGCACATGTGCAGGACCAGTCCAGGTCAGATTTGGTACTAAGTGAAGTTTCCGGAGTACTTAGGGACGTTGTTGCCGAATTAAAAAGTCTGAAGCAGGCGTTGCCACAAGGTGGACACCAGACGGACCCTTCTCAATCAGGTTATGGGATGCGGCCCGGAGTAAATGCAGGTCAAGATGACTGAGACCGTGCCAGGAGGGCATAGGTACCGTGACATTGGGGCGGAAAGTGTTCAACAAGTAATCTATGAGGGATTTGAGCCAAGACATCAGGGACGAAATTGCAATTATAATTCAGCTGAGTCTAGAACGTACGTAGACCTGACTATAGCGGTATGGGTTTTCAAGCTGGTAGGAAAGTGAGACCTAGGGAGAGTGTGAAGATGCCGCCATTCACGGGAAAAGAGGACTGGCATGTATGGATTACACGGTTCGAAGCCATAGCGAAGAGGTACGGTTGGGACGATGAAGATAAACTGGATCAGTTACTTCCCCGTATGGATGGTCAGGCTGCCCAGTTCCTATATGGACAATTACCAAAGCAGATCTTAGGCGACTATAGGGAGCTCATAACTGAAATGCACAATTGTTTTCGCGTTATAGAAAGAAGTCGGTCTTTTGCAGCGAGGTTCAGTCGCGTTTTCAAAGGGTTGGTGAAACGGCAGAGGAATATGCCTCGGGTTTGAAAACGCTTTACGACAAGGCCCTTGGAAATAGGGATAGGTGAACTAGAGAAGAAGATTTGGTCAGAAATTTCCTGGATGGGCTCCGGGATGAGGAAATACGCTTTGAGGTCGAATTTCACAAAGAGCCAGAAACATTGGAAGAAGCAGTATATCATGTGGTAAATTTTATACAATCTAGGAATAGTATGGGCTCAGAAAGGAAACACAGGACAGCAAGACGCGCGGTACCGATGGAGGAGTTCTCTAGAGATGTTATGGCCGAAAATATCTGTAGAGTTCTGGAAAGGGCTACAGGTGGAATCAACACACACATTCAAACAACCAACCAAATCATAAACTTCAAATTCACAAAAGAACCAACACTTCCAACCGTCAACAACCAAGTATCAACTTCGAAACAAAACCACAATTAAACAACCAAACAACCAAAATATTCGCCGAGCAAATCAACAATTATGTACAATAAAATGTACGCCACCAATTTCCAACAAATAAATCAAGAAACAAATCCTTCCTTCAAAAAGTCGAGCCACCAACTGACTCTAAACAACATTAAAAATACTGCATGTATAACATGCGTCTTTCTCTCGCTAAAGCGCGACCAAAATTGATAAACTCTCATAAAATTGTGTAAAATTCCATGTACCTGTCAACACCTAATTATTTTGCCCACTCTCTCTCTCTCTCTCTCTCTCTCTCTCTCTCTCTCTCTCTATATATATATATATATATATGCAGTGATTATTTTATCAACTAGGTTTAACAAGCCGTACAATATAGCGTATAGATAAACTTGTTTTAAGCTGCTGTATAAGCTAGCATACAGTATAAATTTACAACTTATGGTTTAACCCCGTTTTGCTACAAGCAACAACGAATTATTCTGACAGACGCAAACATGCATTTAAACTCCAAGGGACCAGCTCCAGCGGCCATGGGGCGGTCCAATTAGAGAGTAAGGGCCAGAGGGTTTCGGAATATGGGGGGGAGGGGAACAGTGGAGATAAGGGACATAATAGCAGTAACAGGAGGAGGTTGTGTGACGGTGTATATGTGAGGGGCGCCATCGAGAGGGTGGACGTTTTGTTCACAGCGGACACTGGGGCAGCTAGGACAGTGCTGTCGTCAAGGGTGTACAAGGTTATGAGTGAAGGAAGAAGGCCGAAGCTTGTGAAGTCCGGCGACCTCAGGGGAGCGGATGGGTCGCCAATTACGGAGTTGGTGAAGGCTTGGTTTCACGTGAAGCTTGGGCCATACGAGTTGGAACATGAAGTAGTAGTGGCCGATATTGAGGATGAGGCGCTGCTAGGATTTGATGTTCTGATGGGCGGGTAGAATGGACCAGCTGATCTCCTGTCGAGCAAAGGGGTTATAGTGTTGGATGGGGTAGAGATACCATGCCAACATGTAGGGGGAAGTAAGGGGCCTAGAAGAGTAATTGTCGCTGATGACGTACTATTACCTGGTAGGGCGGAAACCAAAGTGGACGTTTACGTTGAGAGGCAGACGCTTGATGACCTGGCTAGAGATAGCGAGTTTTTAGTTGAACCCAGTGAAGGCTTCAAAGAACGATAGAATTTGGTAATGGCCTCCTCTCTAGTGGATATTAATAATGGTCCGACATGTAAGGTACGGGTACTGAACCCTTTCCCAGTGGATGTGACCTTAAAGCAGGACGCGCACATTGGTGCCGCTGAGAGAATAGAAAGAATCGTGAGTGTTCTTGCTGAAAAAGAGCATGTATGGGAGGATGGCAATTTGTCCAGGGTCCGGAGGGTTACCTGTAGGGACAGAGCGGGACCTAGTGCTGTCCTTAAATCGGTGAAGCCTGGAGTGGGTGGGGTGCCAGCTCACTTGCAGGGTCTTTATGAGAAGGCAACGGGAGGTAAGAGTGAGTATGAGAAAAGCCAAGTCGCGGAGCTCCTTGCAAAGCATGGTGACACATTTTCCAAGGATGAATGGGACATTGGCCTGACGGATGTAGCCGAGCACGCAATCGACACAGGTGACGCAGCACCAACCAAACAGAGGCCGAGGCGGGTTTTGCAGGATCTCCAGTGGCATATTTGCCTAGTGTATGTTGATGACATCATCGTCTATAGCGCCGACTTTAGCGAACATATGAGCCGTGTGGATGAGGTCCTTTCAAGAGTGGGTGGAGCTGGGCTGAAGTTACGGCCAGAAAAGTGCAATTTGCTCCAGACAGAAGTAACTTTTCTGGGACACAGTGACTAAGGAGGGCGTGCGCCCAGACCCCAAGAACATAGCGAAGGTTGCTGACTGGCCCAGGCCAATGACGGCGAAACAGGTGAAGGCCTTTGTTGCGACCGGATCTTATTACCGTCTCTAAGTGAAATACTTTGCGAAAATTGCCAGGCCCCTGTTGGAGCTGACAAAGAAGGACGTTAGTTTTTATTGGACCCCAGTTTGTCAGGTAGCTTTTGAGATCTTGAGAGCGAAGCTTACTGGTGCTGATATCATGGGCTATCCGTTAAATGAAGGGGGTGAGCTTTGTCTGGATGTTGATGCATCGGGTTTTGGAATTGGGGAAGTGTTGTCCCAAATTCAGTCGGGTCGGGAAAGGGTGATTGCCTACGCCAGTCGGTCAATGAACATGGCCGAGCAAAATTACTGCATAACAGAGATGGAACTCCTTGCAGTGGTATACTTTGTTCAATATTTCAGGCAGTACCTTTTAGGGATGCAATTTACAGTGCGCAGTGACCACCAAGCCTTGGAGTGGCTATTCACTCTTAAAGAGCCTAACGGCAAAATTGCGAGGTGGATAGAGATACTTGCGGAGTACCATTTCGCAATCCAGTACAGGCCAGGCAGACTCCAATCTCACTGTGATGCCCTTTCCAGATGCGAGGGCCCGAGGGCTTGTGACTGCAGCAATGTTGACACCAGTGAGCCTCTGAAGTGCGGTCCATGCAAAAAGTGCCGGAGACGTGCAGAGCAGATGTCGTTGTCATGGCAACTGGAAGGGCCAACCATAGAACAAGTGGGCCAACGAGAGACATCCAGCGAAAGTGTCGCAAGTGTGCAAGTAAGAGCGGTCACAGATGGGGAGACTCCAAAGATTAAGCCGTGGTTGGAGACCGTATCTGCAGAAGAGATGGCAAGGCGACAGGAGGCTGACTTAGACATAGCGGTGATTGCCAAAGCACTGAGGGCTGGATCAAAGCCAGATCATTCACAGATGGAGCTACAGTGTCCAGCAGCAAGGCATTATTGGGTTTTGTGGGAGTCGTTATTTCTGCATGATGGTGTTTTATTTAAGAGATTCTCAAAACAGAATGGTACAGGTGTTTAAACTCAACTGTTTGTGCCAAATGAAATGAAAAAGCAAATATTAAAGCAGGCCCATGATAATGTGCTGGCCACCTTGGTACTAAGAAGACAAAATACAGGGTACTGCAGAACTACTATTGGTTTCAGCTGAGAGATGATGTTAAACTCCATGTCCTAGCTTGCGATGTATGTGCTGCTAATGCAGACCCCAAGAAGACGCCGAGGGCTCCAATGGGACACTTGCCAAGTGGTGCATCCTGGGACACATTGGCTATTGACTACTTGGGTCCGCTACCGTTAACAGAAAATGACAATAGGTATGTCATGGTACTTACTGACCATTTTACAAAGTACGTGGAGGTGCTTCCGGTTCCGTCGCAGCATGCTGATGTCTGTGCGCTGAAAATTGTAAATGAATTCATTTCACGTTGGGGTTAAACGCTTTCGATTTATTCAGACTTAGGTTTGACTTTTGAAAGAAAACTTTTCAAGGAGTTTTGCAAGCTTTTCGATGTGCGTAAGACTCGAACCACGCCTAGGAACCCAAAGGCGAACGGCCAGTGTGAGAGGTTCAACCGTAGTCTGATTAAGATGATTAAGGCCTACCTTGTTGAGCAAGATGAGTGGGACAGATATCACGGTTGTCTTGCTGGAGCGTACAGATCTTCACCAGTGTAGTCGACGAAATTGAAGCCAAACATGATGTGTCTGGGAAGGGAGGTTAGAATGCTAGCGGACCTGGTTCACGGGTATGTGAGGGACAGCGATTCCATATCTGGAGCAGGGCATGTCCAGACAATAAGAGAGCGGGTGCTTAAGGCGCACGAGGTAGCGCGGCGCTATCTGAATTCAAGTGCAAAGAGGAGTAAGGACCGCTACGACATAAAGACCTCCTTCACTAGTTATCAAGTGGGTGATGTGGTGTGGTTATTACATGAACAAAAAAGGTTGGCGTTGCTCCAAAACTAGAGAAGAGATTTGATGGACCCTTTGTTGTGGTGCAGCGGCTCTCTCCTGTGACCTTCAAAATACAGGTTGACCACCGGGCAACAGAGGATGGCACATCATGACAAATTGAAAGTGTATGAGGGGACTTCAGAGCCAAAATGGGTAAAGGCTCTAGTGGGTAAACTTAGGAAGCAGGCAGTGAGGTGTGGTAGGCAGTAAGTCTTCTTAGTATAGAAAATGTAGGTCACTGAAGTTGTAGGAAATGGTTCTAGTCTAGCCAGGTACAGATGGAGGTTCTTGGAAACTGAAACTCTACTATGGGGTACGCCTTTTGAGACTTATTATGGTAAACAAGCGAGCCTTTGACTTCCCTGGTGCCCTGATGGTAACTTCTTGTTGGTAAAAGTTGTTTCCTTATTGTCTATTACAGGCTGTCATGGATGTCAGACGCCCAAAGAGGAGGCTCTACACATGTCTGCAGTGTGAGCGGGGCCAGAAGATGCATGTGTGTGAAAGGTACAGGATGACTGCCCATGTCTATCGTAGTCACCGACCGTTGGACCAGGCACCCTTCTTCTGCACACTATGTCAGTACCGATGTATGACCATGGCTGTGTTGGAGAAGCACGCTGCACAACCGAAGCACTTGTCGGACGCCAGGAGCAGAGGTGGTGAACATAGGCGCTTCTTGGGGCAGAACTTCAGCCCCTAAGTACCAGTTGAAGGGGTGGACTTTCGGCAGGCTACAGAGGAGGAGATGGCCTAGAGGTGGAATGTCGATGAAGGCCAGCTGGACGAGGATGAGTCTGAGGGTGCAGAACAGGAGACTGGGCTGATCAATATACAGGTACGAAAACTTTCTAATACTGAATGCTCTTCTGAGGTTTACTTTAATGTGTTTAATATATATATATATATATATATATATATATATATATGTGATAATGATATGACTGTTATGGTTTTGCCAAGAGTGGCTTCAGAACCGAGTTACTGGGTCGGCCCATGGTGGAGGCCTTGGTTGAAATCAGAGACGTCTGGCAGACAGAAAAGAATCACGTGTTTTAATATATAAATGGCTTATAGTATGGCTTGTAGTCATGTCAAGCATTTCAATGAACGTAATCAATATATTCCAAGTAAACTTCTTCAGCAAGGCTACCGTTATTACAAATTGCGTAATTATTTTGCTAAATTTTACTATCGTAATTCTGATTTAGTTTTAAAATTCAATAGTAATTTAAAGACACTTCTGCGAGAAGGTATTTCTAAACCCGTTTTTATGGGGATGTGGTTTACAAACTTCGTAAGATATTGGGTCATGGTAATTTTCCAAATGTATTTGGTAAAATTATAAAACGTTTTATTAAAAGAGGTTACGACCCAACTGTTTTGAGACATACCGCATGTTTAGTGTTCAACCCGTTTACAGTTGGACACTACGATTCCCTCTTTGATTGTGTCTGACGGAAGAGGGGGAGGACTCTATGATAAGCAGTTTATAAATCCTACCAGGACTGAACTGTTTTGATATTTGTCTTCTGGCCTGTTTCGTCGGGCCCTTAAGGGTGCTTCTCTTGTTGCTCTGTCTTCTGAAAAGGCATTGAGTACATATGTTTTTGGTTCTTAAGGTTTGCTTTTTATATATTTATACACGAGCATTTTTGTGTTTTACATGCCATGCCTTTTTGTTTCCTTTACGTGTGTAAGAGATTCACTTTGAGGGGGTTACTTTTATTTACACTGTCCCGTGTCTTTGGAACATGGTGGGGGTACGAGTGAGGTTGAGTGCGCACCATAAACCGGTTTAAGCTCCCCAGTGGTGTTTTTGCCACTGACCGTTCCAAGGCGGTGCCCCACTGTGTTCCTTTGTTCGTTCGCTTTGTCCTATGTGTTGGCTGTGTGTGTGTGTGTGTGTGTGTGTGTGTGTGTGTGTGTGTTCCTTTGTTTGTTCGTTTTGTCCTAATGTGTTGGCTGTGTGTGTGTGTGTGTGTGTGTGGTGCACGCGTCTGCGTGCTGCGGGTTTCGTTTTGAGGAGGCTGCGTTTTTGGTACGTGACATTCCCTGTTTGATATTTGTCTTTGTTTTTTAAGCATCTTTCAAAGTTACTTGACATGCATCAGTTAGGTGTTTCCAGTGGCCTTGGTTTGTGGCATGCATCCAGTCTTGTTTCCAGTAAAGAGTATAGTCATTACATTAAATGGATGGACAGCTACAAGTATAAAAATAGTATGGTCATGCCTGAAACTTTTAGGGAGTGTATGTAGGATTGAACCTGAGTCAAGTTCGTATGGAAAACATGTTTTTATGTAATACCTTCAGGTTACTCCCCAGATGCTGGTGCAGCTGATATCAGGCAGGGCAGGTCAGCAAGAGTTTGGTCCCGTTATAAGGAGCTTGGCGCCAGTACCAGCCTACGACCCAGCTAAGCCAGGATATACCTCAGCAGGGCAGTCTTTCTTTGTTTACACGGCAGTCACCACAGCAACATACGGTAGTGCGATAGGTGTAAGTGCACCGAGTACCACTTACATTCCATTGGACATTGGAACCAGTTCGGTCGGACATACCAGTGCTCCCAGCACATCAGCTTCACCCATAGTAAGTGCGTCTACGTCATTTTACTCGGCGCCGGTGTCATCATGTCCAGTGTCAGTTCCTGTCTACGTCCCGTCTTTTGGAGATACGTTGATCACGTCTGGGTTGGACTCTGTGCTAAACTCCCCAGCGCGTGTAAGTTCCGGGGTATTCCTACTTCAGAGCCGTTGAACACACCGCAGGTCAGAAGGACAACACTTAATTATCTGGGTACACCCGAGCAGGAGGAGGACATTAAAGACCAACTGTTAGGTCAGGGGGAAGATCAGTCTTTTTCGCCAGCTCCATCCATAACCGTCGATATGGGTACTCAAACAAAAGTTACATATTATAAAACCGACTTCACTCCCACAGCTTCATCCATGGCTGTGACTCACCTAGACGAGACCTTAAAGGTGGCGTTGGAAAAGATTGCTCAGGCTGTCGACCGCAACGGCAGGCGTATTGAGGATCTTACCAAGACAATGGCTGTTGCTGCAGACTCTCTCAAACAAATGGAGAGGTCACTGGATAACGTTGCCCTTAGGCGTGGGCGCAGGACCGTAAGAGTGACGTAGCAGAGTCGGGTGAGAAGAGGCCGAGGTTAGATGGAAAGGAAAATCAACGTCCAAAACTATCATCAGTGGTAAAGGATCCTAATCATACCAAAAGGTCTGGAAAGTAACTGTAATGTAACTGTAACTGTAACATAATTATAAAGTGAATTTATTGAACCCAGTGGTGCAAATCCTAGAATCATTCCAGCAACATTGTGAACTACAATGAGCATTTTCAGTCAGAAGATGAAAGACATTCCGAGTCAGAGCTATGATAAACATTCCTAGTCAGAAAATGATAGTGCTTTTTTGTGAAGTTACTTTTAACTGTGAAAAAACTGAAATATTTCGCGTGTGAAATATAGTGTTACATTTAAAGTCAACACTTGTAATGCGGAGATGTTATCATTGAAATTAAACTTAAGTATGAACTCACTGTTGAAAAGTGATTTCGAAAGAAACTCAACAGATGACAGTTTAATATAATTCAGTGAATTCTAAGTGATTAATTTTACAAATTTACGTTAAAAAAGGAAGTGCAATTTAAAGGATGGATAGACTGAGAACTTCAAAGTGCCAAAGTGAAACATTGTGTTCAGGGAAATCTAGTCATTGTATGTGTTCTGTGTTATTTATGACCAATATTTAATTTTTATGTACTGTAAAAGTATGTATTTTCAATTTAAGGTGTCTGGTTACCTATGTACTGAATTTAAGGCTTGCAGATACCTATTGTGATTTACGTGTTTACTACAGTTCAAACGTAGGATTTCTTAATAGTTTAAATGCAGCAACAGGAGTTGCTTCGTGTTGAATGTGGGGCATGGGGGGGGGGGGGGGGGGGAGGGTGATGTAATGCCCTGGCATTATGGTAATGTTTACCTGTTCTACTTTCACTTTCGGTTTCCATTCCAGTCTTGATTCTTTTATATTATTATTGTTGTTGTACTGACAAACCACTCAAATTTTGACAGTTGTACTGTTTTAAAATTCAGTTCAACCTGCCTAATTCATGCGTTACGCCAGGAATCTCTAGCATTTCCCGGTATCACACAATCACTTGACTTCAGATGTAAACAATGTACGTGTTGTTATGATTTCTTGCATATCCGCTCCATATGTACTTGTGTAATGAACTATTTATGTTGAATCCTGTCAGAGGCGATTATGTCAATCATTGTTTGTATTCCTGCAAGGTAATTTCAAGTTATATCTTGTGTAATACTCAAATTTTTCCGATTATATGTAGTCTACAGTTATTGTTTTGCTGGGAGCGGCCATTTCGGATTAACTACTTCCGGTTCGTTACTACCGGTAGCACTGTTTGCATTCTATGTGCGTTGGGTAAGAATCGCCAAGAAAGTTGTGTTTTACGTGTAATGGCTCACCTACTGAAATGCAGAAAGCGTAATCATAAGGTATTTATTCCATATTTATGTTTTGCAATACTATTTCCTGTGTATAATCGTCACAGTCCTTGTACTTTTATGAGTTTTTGTGTGCGGAGAAGTCAGGCTGCATTTTTGCTGCGTTGTTTTGGTTGCAGTGCAGAAGCGCTGCGCTGGTGTTGCACTTTGGGTGCATTTGCAAGCTTTTTGGTGCAAATGCCGCTGAGATGCTGCACTAGTGCATCGTTTGCTGCACACAGCGTCTGTTGCACAGGTCTTGGGTATAAATACTCGATCGTGGCTGCGCTCAGGGATTTCAGTTGAAAAAATGTTTGGGTTGGGTCAGGAAAATTTTGATTTAAGTATGTTCTTTTACCTCTAGGTTTATAAATTGGTCAATATTAGGCTCTGTGACGTTTAGACACAAGGTTTACATCTTCATCCAAGGCTACTGAGTAAATTCTGTGTTATTTGTATAATTCCTTATAACATTTTTAAAAGACAGGTTACAAGTAAATTATCATCATCTTTCTAGTGTTTTAAACTTTATCAAGTGATGCTTTAATTTAATACCAGAATTCTATATGTGTACAAGTCAAAGGTTTGCATAATGTCGGGTATTTGATAAGATAACTTTATTGGGTAGGTTTTCAAGGGGTATTTTAATAAATTTAAGGTAGTGTATGTGTTATTGATATAGATTTAAGGTAGTGTATGTGCCAATGATACAGATATAGGCTCTTGTTAAAATTGTTAATAAAATAATTAAAATTGTTAAGAGTGGAAAGGTGTTGTCTCATCAGTAGTAGTAATTAGTTATAGGTTAACTCCCCTGTACCCACAAAGTAAAATATTTGGCCTTTGTATATAACTGGAGTCCATTTCAAAACATCACACCCAAACGGCTGATGAGCAGGAACACTTGGGCTATGGCATAGGAGCTAAGGGCTGATTACAGCGGATACCGGTTGCAGCCTTGAACCTTGAATCTCACCGTGGTGGACCGTACCAGTCTAGCCCCGGACATTTAGTAAATATTTTGCATGTAAAAGGAGGATTCCTAGGGCATAACGGTTCCCTTCGATAGAACACAGGAGACAGAATCCGAGCACTATTGAGGCAACCAGTGCCACCCCCTAATTAATACCGCTCCACCTATTCCCCACACAGCGAGGCAACGACACCACCCGCCCTGCCCCCCCCCCCCCCCCTCCCCTCTAGCGCGCAGCAATATCGGGAGCACCTGGAAAGGGCTGCATGTGCGAGTTTTTGGAATGTAGAGAGGTCTACAAAGAGTTTGGTGCTGTATCCAGTCCATGACAGGCGTGCAAAATCATTACTGCCACTGATCCTGATGCACGTACAACGAGGTAGTACAGTATTCAGTAACGGCTGATCGTCATATTGTCCGCTAAATGAAATGTGATATAGACACTTAACGTTACGTCATAAGTACACTTTTAAAAAAGTGTTTTTGAACAAGGAGACGGTGGCTTTGGATACAAATCGTATTGAGGGTGCATGGAAGCATGCGAATGACTACTTCAGATAAGCCATTTTATTGGCTTTGATAACGATATAATCAATATATAGTCGTGAAAGACATTCGAAACATCGCTCCTTCTCTGTAGATCTTTTTTCTACGAGAAAGACACTCTGTTATCATCGATTCTCTCCCGAAAGTTACTCTTCTGTGATATTGCGAAGATGGCCGAGTTGGTACGACAGTGTGACTTCATCAGCATTTCTCTCCCAAAGTCGCTATTGCGAAGTATTCCGGAGATATCCAAGGCATTACGAATGGCTACAATAGGCTAAATTTTGTACAAATGATTTGCCTGGAACCGTTGTTTACAACCTTTCAACGGCCTTAGCTTTATCATCCTGGTTTAGCCTCCAGGGACCAAACCAGAAGAATAGGGCAATGGACAATGTTGTTGTATCTTATTTCATGGTCCTTCAAGATAGTTGACTTCAACAGACGTGGTAATATGAAAATTGAATACTGCTTAAGCCAGTGGCAATTTTGTAATTTTCAGATTGAAATTAATAGAGTCTGCAAATTCCGCTTTTGCTTTGACTTAAATGACGTCTTGGAAATGAGTCCATTATTTAGATTTTATATATAGAGAGGGCTTAAACTGAATGATAAATATAATACTTAAGCTCCATTTGCATAATAGCAATATAAAAATATCTTAAACTTTCTTCAAACGTCTGTGTAAAGGCAAAGTTACAATCAAACAAATATACACCAGGGAGTTGAATATTACACACCTGGACATAAGCCACCTTGTCCTAGTAAAAGAATTTATTTCAAAGGCATAATAATATTTTGCTTGACGGTATCAGGCGTATTTCCGGTACGATGGGATCACAGTGGAAGTCGCATATGGCTGAAGTAATGTGGTGCAGTATGGTGAAGAGAGAGGCATAAACCTTCTTTGACTTCATCAAGACGGTTTATCTTCTGGATCGGCCGTCTCAATATACCGTAGTTAGACCCTTTGACAGGACCTATAAACGAAAAGGACAAGCTGGAACCTGCATTCTCTGATGCCAACTCTGAATCTGAATCTGGTAAGTTAAATACATTCTTAGAAAATATGGAATGAAATGCAATTTTAGTATACTAAATACTCCTGATTTAGTCCCCGGGGTCTAAACCAGGAGTACAGAATATAAAGAATACATTATTATACGTACAATAACGATATGTAAGGTAGTCGTGATAGAAAGATAGCTTTATTTCCAGGTGAGCCCCAGCAATTTATTTTGAAATGTATTTGCATAACGGAATGAAACACATCAATATTAATGGCGTTCAGGTCTAGTCGTCATAAAGAATTAAATTTACCGAATGTTACATGTGGACGATAGCGATTCATTTATGTTGTGGTAATTATCAGACTCGCTGACGTCATCGGCGATTCTCTCTTAAACTACCAGTATGAACTTCGCGTTTTCTTTATCGTAGAAAAAGTGAAAACAGAATGCTAGGGTGTTTTTCCTATAGAAAAGGCCGAGCGAAGTTCGGAATGTGAAAATGCATGACCCTTCTGGAGGTACTGGAGATGGCCGAGTGGGTACGATAACTATGGTAAAAAGGTTTATCGTACTGACCGCATTGCGTTAAATTTGTGTTGAAAAAGTTACTTCCCTTGTTCTTTTATGCCGAGAAGCATATTGGCCAATCTGCGTTATCTATGTGAAAAAATATTAGTTTAATATCTTCAGAGATGATGAACCACCAAATATATCGTTTTCCTCAGTAGTCGATACCGACTCTGACGATGGAACACAGAGAAAATCGCTGTCCTCAGTAGAAGAATTAACATTAGTGGAAAGTTCCATTGATGTAACCGAAATAGAGTGTTACCCAGATGACCAAACACATGCTGACACTACAAATAACTAACTAATATTATAATTATTATTGTTTAATATCTGCTCCTAGTTTGGACCCCGGGCTAAACCAGTAGTATAAATGATATAAGCCATAACAATACTATCCATCAATCTGATTATGTTTATGTTTGTATTATATGCTCCTAGTTTGGACCCGGGGGCTAAACCAGTAATAGTATGCATGTATAAAAAATATCAGCAGTATGCATTCTTGTACCCTATGCAATACTATCCAACAATCTGATTATGTTTATTTTAATCAGATCGTAATTTTTCAGGTAGACTTACAAAGTCTGTTGAGATCAAATAGTCTGTAATAATATTAATTTCTTCACACTGACACTAAATTATTTTCTCAGAAAAACATTTTCTCTCTAGGCTCATCTCAACAGAGGCAGAGATATTGTAAATTTTTTTAGAAAGTGGTATCAGAGAGGATTGATTTTATGGCCAGGTGCTTTACATTCAATGACTCTAACGACTGATGCCAGTCTATTCTTCAGGCAGAGTGTACAATTCAACTTAAAATCAGCTCTTGAGTAACATATAATTAAACATCACAGTCTGGTTTACAATTTACCAGTTCTAACAGGAACATTGTAGGAAAAAACGCAATCCTCTCCTGGGTCTAAACCAGGACAATGCCAAGAAATTGGTATCAAATTTATTGTTATAGGAAACTACAGAAATATATTGAAGTACTACATTTTGTAAAATTCGGTATACATTCCTTTTGTTGATGATAAACAGGTGCTTTAAATAAACACTGCATGCTACAAACTTATCCTTTTTTTTTAGTTACAAATACTGTTAAAGCTGCTTTCCACAGTCTAATTAAATTTCGTTTTAGAAAAAAAATACTACTACTTGTACATGGTCAGAAAATTCTGGTTTCAACAGTGAAACATTCATAATTGTTAAATTCGGCGTACTTTCAGAGATTTCAAAGGTAAACTGATAAGTGTCCTTGACGAAACTTAGCAGTTATAAAAATAGCAAAGCAATTATAAAATAGCACCGTTAAACTCGGCGCATGCGCTTACATAATTCATCATTCAGCGGTGTCAGTATCATTTTTCAGACTTTTTCACACAATATGGAAAACTAATTTATGCTACGTAAACCAAAACATGCATGTTACGGTCAATTTATCTTACAGAAATCACTGAAATACTGATCGAAGTCGTCTATGCTGATTGTTTACATCCGGGTAGCTTTTTGACGTACTGGAAATTCCGGAAAGAATAGTCTACTTTCAATTTCACGTTCTAAAAATAGGTTTCGGTACTACTGGTATGAGGAAAATAAGCGATTACAAAGTAATAAAATGGAACTTAGATGAAATAATTGCTATTTTCATAGTCTGAAACCATTCCAGACGACTTCTTGGTAAAAGTAATAGGGGTCATTAAATTGGGAACTGGGCTGGGTTTTATCATACCCTCATACAAGAAATAGCACAAAATCGGCTTGCCTAAAAAACTTTGCTTTATCTAGTCAGTGTCAATATATCACTTTTGCGGGAACTTTTGAAATCACATATTTTAATCAAAATTTGGCATTGAAACCATCACCAGTGTATTGGAAATGGTTGAACGTAGAAAATGAGTGGTCTAGTCAAAGATTTTTATCCTTAAACAAAAAAGATATCGCTATTTTTCACTTTTACAGCACTTCAGCGGGAAATTTTGAAAACAATTCTTTTCCGAATTTTTCATTGAAACTGGTATAATTGTATTTGAAATGTTCTAACTAAAAAAAATAAGCGGTAATATCAAATGTTTATATCCAGAAACAAAAAAGTTATTGTATTTTTTCAAATTTAGAAAGATCTGTCTACAAACTGAATTGCACTTGCAAACGTCTTATATGACGTCAAGTCTGCATGCTGTTGCTCTTTCCAACGTTTTTCCCAAATTTTCTAAGCAGGTAGGATAAATAGAATATTAGATTACTGTCTGAAATTTTTTAATTTATAAGGCCCGTCTACGAAAAAAATATATGGCTCGACAGAGCCTCGCCTAATATATTTTCTTCAACTCGCCTAATAAATTTGAATTTATCAGACAGTAACCTAATATTCTCTGTATATTAATGCATAAGATAAAGAAATATCTTGTAAACTTTGTTGAAAGGTTTACCGGGAAAACAAGCTTTCAGTAGACAGGATACACATGTTTTTGTTGATGATGACAAACGACAAAGTGGTATGTTTTTTTTTTAATTTCATTTGGTGGTCATAGTGTAAAACATTTATTGAGTCAAGGTATATATCAAAATTAAAAACAATGATATTTACAAAATATAATTATTTCAATTTAGACAAATAAACATTACACTATGAAACAGATTGATTAAACCGTGTACATATAATGTAGTTAAAAGATGACATGAGAATAAAATGAAAATTAGCCTTTTTTCAGTGGTTTCCATGCACGTTATCCTAATCTATTTTCTGTTCTGATTTGCGCAGTTAAAAAAGTAGCGTATACATTGTTTAGTCAAAATAGAAACATTATGGTATATTCTACCGTCAAACAGGGAATTTTTGTCAAACACCTTTTTTCGTAATATTATGAGTTAAATATGAATAATTAAATAAGACACATACGTATTACACTATGAAACAATTTGTAGAGCCGTAGCAAAACAGAAAATATCTTTGTTATTCTCGTCTTTTATTTCCCATTTCGCCGCTACACGTAGCTGAAAAAAAGAAACAAGACTTTATAACACAACTACAATAGATCTATATCAAAGTGTCATTATAAACCATTTCATTTACATACCAATTTGGCCATCGGCATCGAGACTGGAGTTAATATGTTGGGTGATGACAAAAACTTATTACCAAGCGAACTGGTATGCTTTGGCCTAGAAAATATTTGTATATGAAATCAATTACCACGTCCATGCTTACCACCGAAAAATATATTTATATTAATGCAGTTTACTACCGCTACTTAACTTAGAAGGATATAAGTTGAAAAGGAGCAGATAAGTTCAAGTCTGCTCTTTATTAACCCTTCAGCTGGACACGATTGATTCCGCCTTGGCGACCAGTGTAGATAATGATCAGCCCGCACATCCGTGCAGTCTGATCAAGATCTGCACTGTTCGCCATTTAGTCAGTATCGTTTTTGGTAAGCACCCGTTTTAATATTTAATGAATGAAGATAGACAAGTTCATTTTGAAATTTAGCAGGATAAAGGTTAATGACTAGAGATATATACTTACACTAGGAGCAAAGTCAGGACAAGTCATTGTGTTATTGTAGAGGTATGTCTTTCCCGCTTCAATTGGACATGGTACATTCTTGCCACAAGCATTCTCAGGGTTCAAAGGAAACGGAACTTGGAGAAATCCTAAACCACCATGTAGATGATTATGGGCTTCTTGAATGGTTCGAGCTAGAACAAAAAGAATTTGATAATAGTCGTGAGAATATAAGAATTCAGCATACTATTTGTATTATACATTTGTTATTATTTCCTTAAAGATCATTGACAAAATTGACAAGCCGCTTTGTGAGGTTCCTCCACGTTTGAGAGATTAGACCTAAATAGCGTAGATATCGCTTGCAAAAAGGGAAACTCTAGCACAAAAAGCGACGTGGTTAAATATGCTGATATGACCATATTAATCTATATTTGAAAACAGCATCTAGACAAACGGTTCTTAACCGTTTAAGCGCTAACGTAAAACCAAAAAGTTCTTAACTGTTAAAGCGCTAACGCAAGCCCAATAAGGGTCTGACGGCCTTACGTAGGTTAGATAATTGTAATTGTAATCTCCAGCAACTCTGTGTTTACGTAGGAATCGTGTCTCCAGTGGGTAGGGTTGATAACAAGCGAGGATTCCCGTTTAATATAAGCGTCTTAGCGTTGTTGATAGTAGATCGAAGAGTTCGTGTTTTCAATGTTGAGGTGATAACCTTTTTCCTGATAATTACTTATTGGAGCGGTATTGTTTTCAAGGGGGCAGAACTATGGTTTGGGGCGGGATGATTTGGGGTCGTAAAACAGATTTGGTCGTCATTCGCTATTACCTAAATGCATAATGTGATGTTGACAACGTTATCCGTCCGATGGTGATTCAAGTTGTTCATCAGCATCTGTGAACTGATGCATGAAAATGCATTTCCACATGCTGATCGGCTTATGCACATTTACCTCTCCAGGCACAGCGTCAACGTGATTCCATGACAGAAATTGAATCCAGTCAAACACATAAGGGACTTTCTTGGACGGAAGTCAAGAAAAAAAATCTTGACATTGACATTCATGACCAGCATGTTTTGTCCAATAATGAAATGCCATTCAAAAATCAAATTGATGCAGGCATGAATTGTTAGATTGAAATTGATGCGATCGGTACTGAACAAATTACAAAATTCCAACGGTGGCTTACGCATAGATTTATGTTAAAGACGATCTCTGACAACTTCGTCAGGGAGTTGACTCTTTGGCGCAATGGTTAGAGCATTGGATTTCCACCCGTACGACCCTGGTCGAATCCCGTCTCAGGCACTTGGAACTTTTCCATCATAAAATCATGTCCTTAGTTTCTGTTACGGCTAAAAGTCGTAAGAGTTTGATATACTTTTGAAAATCTTAGTAAGTTGGTAGCAAAAGATAACTCTTGAAAATTGTATACGACTTACTTGCTGTAAAATTTACAAGAACGGTGTAATCCTCGCCTTTATGGACGATACATGGTTCTTTTTCACACTGCTGGACTGTGATAGAATTAATATGGGCATCTACAGAACCTAAAATAAGAAATTGACATACAAATTGTCTATGGTCAAAATAACAAATACTTATGCTACGCATAAGCGTACCTACTTTTTATGCCCCCGCCATAAAGGGGGAAGGGTGGGGGAGGGTGCATATAGTGTTACCCCTGTGTGTGTGAGTGTGTGTGTGTGCGTGTGTGCGTGCGTGCCCGTGTGCGTGCGTGCGGGCTGGTGTTTGTGCGTTTGTGTGTTCGGGAAAGGATGGTGTTTGTGTCCGGGCCATAACTTTGACATGCATGGTCCGATTTCAAAATAATTTCACACAAATGATAAGCGTCTTGCGCAACAACCATTTACTAGCTCTAGGATCAAGGTCACAGTCCTTAGTTGAATTTAGCCAATTTTCACTTCATATATACTGATAATGTGGTCTTCGTGTCCGGTCCATATCTTTGACATGCATGGTCCGATTGCAAAATAATTTGACACAAATATTAATGATGGATAGACAGGATAGAGATGTGTTATGCACAACAGCCAGGTCCCTAGGTCTAAGGTCAAGGTCACACTTAAGAGGCCAAACGTCTTATACAAGAATGACTTTGTCCTTAGCATTTCTTTTTCATGCATGGAGGGATTTTGATGTAAGTTGGCTCAATTGTACATCATACAGAATGTCATGTGCAAAAACTAAGTCACTTGTTTTGAATTACTTCCCTTTGTTGTTACTATAAATAGCTTATAATGTAACATTTTTATTACTGGTCGTAGGGAAAAATCAAGGCCACTTTTCTGTAGAACAACATGCATGTTACGTTCAGTTTTGAGATGATTTTGACCTATCTGTACCTGGTATGGATTTTTTTGTGGACTTAGAATTTTAACCAAATAATACAATAATTACTACACAACCACAGAATTAACATTCCATATGCAAACACAGGTGCTAGTGTATGTTTGCTACGACGGGCATATATTGTGACATTCTTGCACTCTTGTGAATAAATAGGGCCAAGGGTCCTTCTTTTTGTTTGTGAGCAGTACCATGCCTGTGACCTTTCTCATGTTGCGGGGGCATCCGTGTCTGTGACACATTCCTAGTGTTGAAAATAAAATCATCTCCTTTTTAGGGGAGGGGTATTGGGGAGGGGCTCCTTAACCGAGTTGTTAAGGTTTCTGACTTCGAATCACTTGCCCCTCACCGATGTTTGTTGGAGCCTCACTCGAGGCGTTGAATCTTTCACGCGAGGGAGTCATCCAGCTTGCTAATGGAAAGTCGGTACCTGTCCCTATTAAAATGATGGTCGGAGGGGCACCTGAGGTCTTCCTCCACCATCAAAGCTGGATAGTCGCCATATGGCCTAAAGTTTGTAGATGCGGCGTTAAACACAACATAAACGAAACAAAACAAAGTAAAAAAATATATAAAAAAATAAGACACACACACACACACGCACGCACGCACGTTTTTAAAACTTATTTTCTTTACATACAAACCATTTTTGCAGTTATTTCTTTTATACAAAACTAAGTTTCGGCAGGATCGAAGAAGGTACATACTACACTTTATTACTGCAATGCTATATGAACTATCGGTTTCCACTTATTTTGTTTCAGCTATCAATTAATTAATTTGTTGTACAATTATAAATTTTCATTTCTGTGAGTATGTCTTAAATTAGTAAATACGCAATGACAATCAGTATTTTTTGTTCTATAAGTTAAGGTTTCGATGGAGGCCTTGAGAAACAAAAATCAAACAACACCAAATCATAGAAAGAAAGAGTTGTTTGACATGAAAATTGAACAGCATGTAAAACATGTATATTACTTTACGAAACAAGTGTCAGTATGCTGATATAAACATTGAATTCCGGAAAAGGGCTGCCTAAAGGGGCTCCACTTCCGGACAGTTAAACGCCCATAAAAACTCACCATTTTCAAAGAACAGTTACACATGTTCGTTTTGATGCATTTGCAATAGCGTGCGAGTGGTGAAATTTCGCATAACAAGGTGGAACACAGTTTTCAGCAATTATTTATCTTATTTCTTTACAAATGGCATTCATTTTCAAAGGGAGACAACTGTTCCCGATTATTTTAAGTACAAATGGCATTCATTTTCAAAGGGAAACAACTTTTTCCGATTATTTTAAATAATCTTTGAGAAAAAGTTGTCTCCCTTTGAAAAAAAATGCCATTTGTAAAGAAAAAAAGATAAACAATTCCTGAAAACTATGTTCCACCTTGTTACGTGAAATTTCACCACTCGCACGCTATTGCAAATGCATCAAAACAAACATGTGTAACAGTTCTTTGAAAATGGTGAGTTTTTAAAGGCGTTTAACTGTCCGGAAGTGGAGCCCCTTTAGGCAGCCCTTTTCCGGAGTTCAATGTTTATATCAGTATACTGACACTTGTTTCGTAAAGTAAAATACATGTTTTACATGCTGTTCAATTTTCATGCCAAACAACTCTTTCTTTCTATGATTTGGTGTTGTTTGATTTTTGTTTCTCAAGGCCTCCATCGAAACCTTAACATACTCTCCGCTTGCGATTTCCGCAGTCGCCGATTGTCATGAAAAAAAAAACAACAACAAAAAAAAAAACAACATTTAAGCCGCGCCACGAGAAAACCAACGTAGTGTATTTGCGACCAGCATGAATCCAGACCAGCCTGCACATCCGCGCAGTCTGGTCAGGATCCATGCTGTTCGCTATCAGTTTTTCTAACTGCATTAGGCTTTGAAAGCGAACAGCATGTTCCCTGACCAGACTGCGCGGATTCAAACGCACTATGTTGGTTTTCTCGTGGCGCGGCTCAAAGTTTAATGTTATTTCCTAAAGATGCCGAAATAGCATTTGATCTTACGTAATTATGCGGAAATTGCCGACTGTCAATACGGGACAATTACCTTAATTTTCAAAATGAGAATTCCCAACTAGTTTTTGATAACATAAAGTTAAAATCTCTGTGATACGTTAAATGATTGATAAACAAAGTGTATAAGCTTATTTAAAAAGAAAAATTACAACTTACCACAATCATGTACCTTAATCTCAATATTAGCAGTTACAAACGACATAAAGAGGGCTAAACACACAACTTTAATCATTTTGAATTACTTCTACACGCGGCAGAAAATGATAATCAAAGAGATTGATATGTTTATTTTGCCGACTTTTATAGAAGTTATCTAACCGTTCGTAAGACTTTCTGATAAACGAATATTCATACAGGTCAACGATTGGGGTCATGCAGGCGGCTAAGTATATATTGTGCCACTTTTTCACACATCGTACCATATGAACATTCCATTTTGTCTTTGTTCAATGATGTTTTATCTCTCTACTTAAAAGGTTAGAAATTGTAACGATAAGAGTAAAATCGGAAGATTTATATCAACTGTACTTGTCCTCTAATTCTGCCTGTTCATACAACTAGAGCTCGATTTTCATACAGTCATTGGTCAAATATTTGTCGTTAGTCAACTTAAAGCGACTAACCCACACATTGGTTGATAAGTTTCTAGTTTCCAGATTTACGGGAACATTCGTGTTTTCGCAGTTTTTCTCACGCATTTTTATAAACCGTTACTACGCTTTATTTTGTAAACATTGATATAAAACTATTGACAATAGAATGAGACGTGACAGTATTTCATCACGTGGGCAGCAAACCATACACTGTGCACGCGTTTATTTTGTAGAGCGGGTAAGTATCTATAGGTATCGCACAATATTGTGTCGGTTTTTAATAAAAAAAAAAACAAAAAAAACAACAACAAACAAAAAAAAAACAAACAAAAAGAAAACAACAATATCTAGCACTCTGGTTTAAAGTGAAGATATACGCTTGGTATCAATAGATGGCTTGACGGCGCTGTAGGTTGAGTGGATGGATACGTATTCATTTTATAGCGATAGTTTTGACGGTTCGAACCTTGTATTCAACCGATATGTTGTTGCATTACATACTTTTTGTGTAAAATTGTGTTTCCCTGGTTTCGAATTCATTGTTTTGTTTCCTATTTTCGTATAAAATCGGTAGTATCTTTAACCAAGTCGATACTGAAATCATGACCGGGCAATGCTTTTATAAAATTGAATTGAAGCTTGTAAATTTATTAAAACTAACCCATATAGGCTAAATTATCACAGGAAAGCTTGAAAAGACCTATTAAGGAGGTAGGTTACCTTAATATTTGTATGCATTTTCTTTATTTTGGACTATTTTCAAACTGTCATTTTTTGCTGAAATATATTTTAAGAGTCTTTCGCTCTGAATAATAACCAATATTTTGCTTCTTTTATGTAGTTATACTGAAATATTTTGCGGAATGTAAGAAAATGGATGACGGTAACTAATGTTATTGGGAATATAGTTGGGTCAAAGGTAACCTATTACGGCCATTTTCAAATAAAAATTGGGCAATTGTTCAAATTCAGTAGAAAATTGTGGTATCTTGAATTAAATTGATGTTACAATGGAAACGAAGCCCGTGACCTATATGTCTAAATGTAAAATTCGAAAGCGTTGACACTGCTCTATGTAAGGAACACAGCTTCGGCTTTTATGTTCATTTCAACAATACCCATGAGAATAATAGCAGCATTCAGATCGATTTTTCAATAAAAAATGTCAGATAAGGGGAACTGCTGTAAGTATTTTAAGCTGTGAAATTTGTTTAAATTAATGCAAATAACACGAAAATACTACTTACGTTAGAATTAAGATGTTTTAAAGCTACATTAACAAGAAAGATAATTTTATTTAATATTTTGTTTTATAAGAAACTACAATAAAAGCAGATAAAAGCTATTTTAAACATCTCTATTGCCATGGTTACTTTAAACTTTAAGAAAAATAAAGTATCATTTAAAGTTCTTGGTATTTTGTTAGTAATATTACCCAAATATTCCATGTTGGTCATTAACAGAATGGCACAGGAGCCGTCGATAATCCCATTTTCATACATAGTTGTTTAAAAATGTGAGAAAATGCGTTACCATGGATACACGAGCCCGCGACATATACATTTTAACCTTTTATTAGGAAGCTACCGCGCATGTTAGTACAAGTATCAGTTATGCAGACTTTTACGGATAACAGTGAAACCAAAATACACTGAAAAGTGTAAAATATCCGTATTTTTCTTCTTCTTTCTATATAAAATACCATTAGAGGGTCATGTATTTCAAACCTGGATAAAAATTATATTTGAAGGGTTAGAGATGAACGAAGTTGAGATTGTAGCAGTTAAAACATGAAATCATACGAAATACAAAAAAAAATTAATGCGGTTCAACTAATTTGAGTTTAACCTGGTAACAAGGTAACCTACCTCCTTAAAGGCGGAGTGTATATATTTGTATAACATAATCACGTGTCAATAGTGATATATGTATAAGTTAGTGAACAAGTTAGAACTAAATTAACTAACTCGTTTTGTTTTTATTGATTCGTGTTGAAGAAAAAAAAATACAGTTTTAAAAACAAAATTTTAACGGGTCTGGGAATCAAACTCCCCACGAAAAATTATTCTACGAATATCGTAACCGCTCGACCAACGAAAAATCACTGACTGCATCGTAAACGTATTGTCTTTAAGTATTGACCTGGCACTCATTAATCTTTGCCAATAATTTCGGGGATTTTCGTTAGTTTACGCAATAGGTCTATCCTTAAAATATCTATATTACTGAAATAACCTATATAAAAACCAATGAAAAGATGACGTGGTGGTAAGTTGTCTGACTCCCATGCATGTTACCACGAATTCAAAAACATCTCAGACTACATTCTTTAAAGATTTTACTGTGATTTTATGTTATCGATATTGTTTTTATTCTTACAATATTTACATAACATATTTTACAAATTTAATCTGTTATTTGTAGTATTGATTTTCTTGAAACGTTGTTGACAAGTACTTGTTCTTTTTTTATCTGAGAAACGTTTACATATTTTTTCGGCGAACGCCGTCTAATTTCGTTTTCGTTACCTATGCCACGTGACTTCAGTTTGCAAATCAAACTACTTGATAACGCATTATAGATAATTTATCAAAATGGAAGATTTATGCAACACTCTGCCTGATTGGACGAGAGTGAAATGTAGACAAAGCGTTTATCCTAAACGACGCTGTTCACAGTTTTAAAGCTAACTTTGGCTCAGTATATTTAGCAAGAATATTGATGTATCTCAAAATGATAAGTAAGTTTAATAAATATGATAAAAACCTGTTCAAATACCAACATATATCAAACATTACCGACTTTTAGTAACATCCCTAACCCGATAAAGCGGGACAGATCTACCTATCATAAAATCAATAAAACCAATAATCCAATACCATCGCTATCGGACGGATTCGTTGATTTCCGTACTAATTGTTGTTGTTGTTGTAGTAAAACGGGGGAAAAATCGATAATTAACAGCTTTGGTCATTATCTGACGCATTTACAGGCGGGCGGTTTGCTAAACGATATACTTGATTTGAATGAAGTTTTAATAATTATTAAAGTGAAAATCGGAACAAGTCGAAAATTTATATAATACTTTATTAATTGTCAAATAAAAGTGATATTTAAGAATATGAATATGTGTATGTTATCTAAAATATTTAGAAATCGTAACATTTTATACATCGAACATATAGATTTACTTTCTTTTTAATACATGAAACATCATGCTAACGTATCTCTATGTACAGAAAAGAAATATTTACGCACAAGAAACTGTCTGTAAATAAAATAAATATTCGAGAATATGAATATGTTATCTAAAATATTTAGAAAGCGTATACACTTCCTCTATACGCGCTTTCTTTCACATACTATTTTTTGATAGTCTTTTAAGTTCTATATATGAATATCAGAACAAAGGTACTGTGTTTTTATGCGGAGATTTTAATAGTCGATGAACCTGATTTTATTGAGGGTATAGATGAAATACCAATTTAAAGAAAAAGAAGTATATAAATATTACTTATACTTTTAAAAGGAAATACTTAACCCTTACCATGCTGGTCACGATTGGTTCTTCCTTTGCGATCAGTGTAGATCATGATCAGCCTGCACATCCGTGCCGACTGTTCATGATCTGCACTGTCTGCCAATCAGCCAGTAACTGTTTGGCATGCACCCTTTTTCATATATACTGTCCAAATTGAAAGACAAACAAGTTCATTATTGTAATTTAGCATGGTAAGGGTTAAGTTTCGTATATCGTGCCTAAATAGAAATATCATATTTGCGTGACTTGAATAAGTAATGCTGACAAATACTACTACCATAGTATACTTTAACTATAAATATATTGTTACAGGAGAAAAAAAAAACATTAAATAAAAATAACTTCATCAATATCTCAATTTTAGAATAGCACACTTAACTAAGTCATATCTTAAGTTTTTTCGTGAAATTTGGGCCATGATCTTTACTCAGTACTGTCTACGATTCATGAAATAAGGGTAACAATCGTAAAAACAAAAATCCTGAAAGAAAGGAAAAAGACTATATAAAGACAGAAGAAAGTGAAAGATATATATTACAACGCAAAAACCATAAAACCATAAAAATACCTATCACTTATAGTAAGTGGGGTAACATATCTTTTATGACCCGGCTTGAAACAACACTGACCGGATATTGTTTACCCCTAGGCAATATTGTAATACACAATAAAAGTCAAAGGGTAATTTTAAGATATCTGTTACAATTAAATTATTTTATGCTTAATGTGATTTTGTGCAATCTTGGGACTAAAACAAATAATAAATATCGCATTTTTTTTAGAATGTACCAAAAACATGCATTAATGAGAATACAGAATAATATATACAAAGGAGGTTCGGAAAGAAGCAGAATTATCAGTTCATCAAGGCTATCTTTCAAATTAAAGTTTGGTCATATTATGAATAATAGAAAATGATTTTTTTGTTTCAAAATGACTAAAAAATCCAGTATGAAGAAAAAAAAAGATGACCGCGTCGGAGATCGGACCCGGACCGCCGCGGCAATAAAAAAAGTCCCCAGGTCGTTCGGCAAAAAATAATATACTCGTAGGTATCTGGAAATTAATCATCGCTATATTTCTTAAAAATGCTTTGAAACTCAATTACTGATGTCTATATTTTACGGAAACATATGAGAATTAGTTGCTTTAAGTACTTTTTTTGCGATGAAAATTAAAAGCATTTGTATATTTAATGCAAATTGAACACTAAATCCTCCATAGCGTTATTTGAAACGACTGCGGATGTAGGTTTCGGGGTTTCTGAGTTCAACAAGTAATTTGTTTTAATTTGTCTAATTACAATCTCATTTTTTTTTGTTAATGTAAAGTTGCTTACAATTCATAGGTATTTAGCTGTATCAATTTGTATCGACAAAGTCAGACTAGCAGACGACAATATTTTCCGTAACAGCTTCCGAGTACTTACGGATAACGGCGGAAAAAGCCGGAATTTTTTAAGAAATGTTCACTGTACACACTAAAATGCTAAAAGGACCAAACAAACCATAATTAAATTTAAAACAAATTACACATAACGAAAATTGAATAATTTTTCTACATTTTCAGGGGTATCGATTTTTTGATTATTTGCGGAAAATATCTCATTTTATCTGTTATATTTGAAAAAGTCAGTTTTTTCGACCCGTTTCCTACAGAATCTATATGAACTGAGGTGTGTCTATTTAAAGTCAAAAAGGACCAACCAAATGTTAAAATATTCTTTTGAAAAAATATTCATAATATCCGGAATAAATTAAACTTTAATTTGTGGGGTATCGAATTTTTGATTTCCAAATAGAACTTTTTCTATTTAAGTTTAAGTATTTTTTTCCTTCTTTGTTTATATAGGCAAATTTATCGATTTTCCGATTGATCGATGTTACTAAAAGTTGGTAATGTTAAAGAAAGAGCTGAATACGGTCTGCGTATCACATGAATAAGGGTGTGATAAGAGTCTTTTATGTAGAGAAGTGCTTTTTAAAAGATTTTCCTTGTTACAATTGTCGTCTGTATATGAAAAGGTTTCTTGCTTTTGTGACTTATTCAGATTGCATATTAAAATGAGTACTTGTTTGCTTTGATATGTTTGTTATAAATTATTTAATTGATTTATTATATATGAATATTTTTCTTTAGTATGGTATGCAAATATTGAACTCAGTTGAAATCTGTTTTATTATATATATGCTATATAATGACTCAATCTCATTACACTGAAATGAAGGTACGCTGCATACAGTTTATCTATGTGATATGACTACGGTCAAACTTTGCTTATGAAACAGAAATATTGAAATAATTACAATTGTATGTTTTGCTTGACCTTCACTTTTTTATAGGTATGACGTCATTGTCCAAAGATTCATGAATAGCGAATATGCATTTGTTAAAGCGGGATCAGTTGGCCTATTTTAGAAATAAATAAAAATAATAAATAAAAAAATCCTTTAATTGATTTTTTCTCATGTATTCTAATCAAACTTGATTTGTAGCATCTTTATTAGGCCCGCAGCCAACTTTGTTCAGCCGGGACGTTTGACCCTTTTAGGGGCTGCTAGAGCTAAAACTAGAAATGCCTTTATACAGCGTCTCATGAACAGCTTGGTAGATCTTTGTCATACTTGGTCTGGAGCATCATTATAAGGTCCTCATTCAAATTTATTTATATAGGAACTTCGGCCCTATTAGGGACCACTATAGCTAAAAGTAGATATGCCTTTCTTCGCATTAACCACTAAAATGTAATGGATTTTTATCAAACTCGATGTGTAACAATATCGTAAGGTCTCCTGCTATTTTGTTACAAATGGGGATAGGGACCAATTTAGCTAAAAATATAAACACGTTTAATGTCCTCTTCTCATGAACCGCTTCATGAATCTTCATCAAACTACTGCTGTAATTATTCGTCTAAGGATAAACGAAACAAAATTGCAACCCTACGAAACCTTTGCGAAAAATTAAAAGAGAACCATTTAAATTGTTAAAGTGCTGTGTTTAGTTTTGCAATTTGAAAAATGTTAGATGAAAGATGAATGTTAGATGAAAAATTCATAAACTTCTTTCCTTATTACAATTCGTCGACCATCATTTTTAAAGATATTTCTTGTTATTCATTTTGTTCCACAACGGTTAACTAGACAAGACGTGTATTTCTTTCAAGAAATTGATCATAAAGTTTAATCCGGTAAGTGTGACATTTTTTCTACTTCTTAAGTTTGCAGATAAAATTTGAAAAAAAAAAATCAGATGAAGTCTACTCGAACAATCAACACCGAAACTGGCAGGTAAACGATTTGTCCGCGCAGCTATTTGCACATACGATATAAGTTAAATTATAAAGTAATTTTTTATGCAACTACTATGCAAACTGCAAAGTATATCACTTGCCTGATATTTTGTTTTGATATCAGGTCATTGAAGTGATATCAAAATTAAGCACCTCCCATAATGATGGGCTAATATTTACATCAGTTTCCTTCCACATCGAACAAATTCTGTAATCTCAACTAATTTCCTTAAATATATTTGTCTCCACATTAACACAAAGACAATATCACTTAAGGTATAAGATGCCTGATAGTAATGTTTACAAAATGGCAATTGCTTGGTATATTCTTAAAGATGACCGTGTTTCGCAATGTTTTGCAATTTTTAAACAACTTTTACCGTGCCGTTTTTTATAAATTTTGTATAACTTATGGTATCTCCTCAAGCTCAAGTAGAGACAAATTTCAAAGTGATGGCCACTATCCAAAACGTTTGCAGAGAACTCATTTTACCATCAATTTTAATAAAAGAAACATCAAACTCTGGTTAGCAATTATAAAACACAAAATAAAAATGTCAATATCATTTTTTCTAGAGTGCCCCAAGTAAACGGATTTAATGAGACAGAATTCTAACTTCCTCATTGAAAAAATAAGGTTGAATCCTATGTTTCTGTTTGGAATTTTGCTTACTTCATTAAAAAAATAACCTTGGGGCAGACGTAAAACCTACCTAAATTTCTTCCACGATATGTCATCTAAAGAGTGAAAGCAAAATAGAGAACTTTTACCGTATGTAACTCAATATTTTTAAAGATGTGTAACTCTAACCCTTCTGTTTAAGTAGTAGATTCACTATGAACATCAAGAAATCGCTTATCAAATTAATTCTTTCCATTTTCTGACAATAAATCAATTATAAGTCTTGAAAGAAGTAAAATCTTACTAGAAAAAAAAAGAAAATAAGGAAAAAAATTTGGTCCCAGTAGGGGTTGAACCTACCCCCCCCCCCCCCCCCCCACGAGCCCTGAGAATTGCAGTAAAAGTAGGTTTATGGTAGGAATTGAATACTTTTCAAAAAGGAGGTACTCTATTACGCTTCTTATACCTTAATGACGTCACTGTGGAACGTTCATCATGACATCACAATGTTTAAATGTCATAAGATCAATTCTTGGAAAGGTTTACAGTACAATTTACTTATTCTAGATTATGCCCAGCTTAAGGCATCCATTTTTATTAATTAGTAGCAAAAATGTTTGTGTTGTTATTATTCTTGGATCAGTGTACATTTAGTGACTAAACTTTAAAGTATCTCTGACTGAGTCTGGAACTGGAAGTGAAATTTTCAGGGCTTTGGACATGAGTTGTCTCAGTCAAACGTTTAATAATGTGGAAATAAAGCATGTTTTGATTTATTCAAGAGGATGATCTTTTTACGCAGATAAAAGTTTATTTCACTGATATTATATTTTTATAAGAATATCAGAAAGTCAATAAACATTGACAAAGTTGAAATCAGTATGGCTGCCGTCTTGTTTCATTGAAGTGTTTCAAGGGCAGATGAATGTTCAAATCCGTAAAATATGAATTTATTAATTTCTGCTTCAGAAGTCAACCTTTACGAAACAAGAGATGAGGACATGTGTTGTTCTAGATAGGTCATATGAGTTTCATGATAAATAGAATAACATACAACTGTCTTTTGATATCAGTGTTATCAGGCTCGGCAGATAACATTGATATCAAAAGACAGTTACTGTAGCCTGTTTAATATTCTCTTTTTGTACGTAATAGTTATATCACTACATCGCTAGTAAGCAATAATTTACACAGCAATATGGAATATTCATAAGTGCAACGTCAATACTAAGAACAATAGTGTGCTGACTTCGTTTTATATTATTGTTTTATTTAGTTACATTTTCAAAACGTCAGTACACTACGCGATACCTATACTAAAGTCTTGCACGCTCTATTGATTATCATGTTCTCACTGTCACCTGATGTTTGCAAGGTGCTTGCTGAAGGCCGGGGATTCCGTTTTATTATAAACCGGAAAACCTTTATCAGAAATGGTAGACGAATGTTTTTATTTTTGATTTATTAGAAAAACAACGATTTTGGACAGAATTCGATGAAAATTACATTGTAAGAACATTAAATATGCCGCATACAGGTCAATATAGGTAAAAGTTTGATTTTATAAATTCGCACACCACGATGTGTGGGTTAGTTGCTTTAAAAGAAGGTATTTGTAAATAAAGTAACAATAAAAAGGAACAACAACAATAATAACAAATAACAGTAATAAGAATGCTTTATGGTTTAATATTTGACATTTTACCTAATTTATTTCAATACTATTAATTAACACTCGTCGTACATATTTTTACTGTTGTGTATTTGATTCATAGATAATAATAGATGTAGTCCATATTTTGTATTTTATATGAACAATGAAGTACAAAGTGTACACTCCTTAACACTCCTTATCACTAGGACAAAATACGATCCCATATTTAGCAGTGGCGCGATAAAATTTAAACAACTTAGTGTCCTCCTTAATGACTAGACGTAAACTGCTACCTTCTGTAATGTACCATTCTCATTTCCCTTTTACGACTAGATTTAATTCTGATTTCATAACCATTTCTGTAATAAGTGTTCTGTATTTTTGTGCCCCCTCCCCCATGAGTGGTGGGGGCATATAGATTTGGTTTTGTCCGTGCATCCGTGCGTCCGTGCATCCGTCCGTCCGAAGTTCGTGACGCCTAGCTCGAAAAGTATTTGATATAGACTCATGAAACCTTGCATGAGTCTTTATCATGATATGAACGTGCGCACCTCCTATTTTTCGTCTGTCTCCGCACCATATTTTCAGAGTTATGGCCCCTGAAATAGTCAAAAATGCACATTTTTACCTTGTGAAACGCCTAGCTCAAAAAATATTTGATATAGATTCATGAAACCTTGCATGAGTCTTAATCATGATATGAACTTGCGCACCTTCTATTTTTCATTGGGTCCGCCCCCTATTTTTAGAGTTATGGCCCCTGAAATAGTCACGAATGCACATTTTCACCGTGTGGCATGCCTAGCTCAAAAGTATTTGATATAGATTCATGAAACCTTGCATGAGTCTTAATCATGATATGATCTTACGCACCTATTTTTCATTTGCCCCCCCCCCTATTTTCAGAGTTATGGCCCCTGAAATAGTCAAAAATGCACATTTTTACCTTGTGACATGCCTAGCTCAAAAAGTATTTAATATAGATTCATGAAACCTTGCATGAGTCTTAATCATGATATGATCTTGCGCACCTTTTATTTTTCATTTGAGTCCGCCCCCTATTTTTAGAGTTATGGCACCTGAAATAGTCACGAATGCACATTTTCACCGTGTGGCATGCCTAGCTCAAAAAGTATTTGATATAGATTCATGAAACCTTGCATGAGTCTTAATCATGATATGAACTTGCGCACCTTCTATTTTTCATTTGGGTCCGTCCCCTATTTTCAGAGTTATGGCCCCTGAAATAGTAAAAAAGGCACATTTTCACCTTGTGACATGCCTAGCTCAAAAAGTATTTGATGTAGATTCATGAAACCTTGCGCGAGTCTTAATCATGATATGAACTTGCGCACCTTCTATTTTTTTATTTGGGTCCGCCACCTATTTTTAGAGTTATGGCCCCTAAAATAGTCAAAAATGTGACGCACCTAGCTCAAAAAGTGTTTAATATAAATGGTTGAAAACTTGCATAAGTCTTTGTCATGACATAATTTTGCACACCTCTAATTTTTTGGCTGGTCCCACCTCTATTTTTAAAGTTATGGTCCCTGAAATAGTAAAAAATACACCTTTTCACCTAATTATGTGCCCAGCTCAAAAAGTATTAGATGTAAATTCAAGAAACCTTGCAGGAGTCTTTTTCATGATGTGACCTTGCACACTTGGCATTCTTCTTGAGAATCTTAGGTCTTATTACAGAGTTATGGCCCTTGAAATAGCCAAAATAGTGGATTTTTTGTTTGTGATGCTCATAGCTCAAAAAGTATAGGGCCTAGAATAATGAACCCTTTTCATAAAATGTTTGTTGAGACTATACCCCATTAAGACTGCAAACATTTGAATTATTGCCCCTTATTTGTGACAAATGTACCAGTGGGGGCACACCCTGTGTCCTACAGACACATTCTAGTTTTTCATTTATCGCGGCTGAATCCTGTTTGAGTACCATGAATAAGACGGATGACTCATGTATCCTCTCAATAATATAACAGATCTTTGCAGTCATATCTTTATGTCAAGGTAATGGTTTAACTATAATTTTTAAAATAATATAAGTCTGTTGTCTTACCTATATTTTTCTGCAATCGATAACAGAAAAGGCCTCAGGTATAAATTGATAAAAGAAGGATTTGATGGGAAAACACTTAAATTGTTAAGATCTATGTATAGCGATTTCAGATGGTGTATAAAGCACGTTAATTATCTATCGGACTTCTCTAAAATTGATCTCGGATTATTTCAAGGGGAGCTAACTTCGCCACATTACTTTGCCACTTCGTGAATGATCTCGAAATATGCTTAGAAGAAAATATCTATCGATGATGGAGTTGCATCCTTTTCGCGGACGACAGTGTATTGCTGAGCGAAACTCCAGAAGGACTACAAACTAACTTAAACCAATTAGTGGGGCTTAACAATTAACGTTGAGATGACAAAAAATATGGTATTTCGAAAGGGCGGTCCGTTATCAAGAAACCTGTCATGGACACATAACGTACAAAACATTGATATTGTTGACAGCTTTAACTATCTTGGCTTTGTACTTGGTAGTAGTGGATAATATCGCAAAGGAGTAAAGCTCTTAAATCGATGTTTCCATTAAGAAGCATTACCCGAGACATGCAGATTCCTCTACATATCAATTTTAATCTATTTGATGCATATGTAACTTCTAGTATGTCATATTGCTCTGAACTTTTGGGGTTTTCTCAAGCAGACAAACTGGAAGGCCTTCACAGAAAATATTTGAAGTGGACATCGAATGTTAAAATGAGTACAAACAGTTACACACTATATGGCGAAACTGGTCGTTTTCCATTAATCTTGGATAAAAAAGTAAAAATGATAAAATATTGGTTCAAGTTCTTAAACTGTCATAATACAAATTGTATTTTATATTCTGTTGATAATGATCTATTTGAATCACACGAAGTAGTAAATAATTGGCTAACAAATGTCAAGTTTATGTTACAACAGACAGGGTTCAATGATGTATGGACTTTACGTGCATCGGTTATAAATATAGGATGTTTTATGATACAGTTTAAGATGAGGCTTAAAGACATACATTTATATAGGACAATAGTGAACTAAGCAGTAAACACTTTAACATCATATTTGTTCTGCAAGGAAATACAACAAACTTTTGGGATGTCCGAATACCTACATATAATTGACAATTATAAATAGTAAATCCAGAAATACTTTGGCCAAACTTAGACTTTCAACCCACTCTTTGGCAATAGAGCAAGGTAGACACAGGAACCAGATAAGAAGTGAGCGAAAATGTGTATTATGTGATAAGACTGATATAGAGGACGAATATCATTTTGTGTATATTTGTGACTTATACAAAGAATTGCGAAAATCATACATTCCCGCCTATTACAGAAATCGACCAAATATGTTTAAGTTTGTTGAGCTTATAAAAGTAATAATCGGAAATTATTGTATAGGGTATCAATTTTTATTATAAAAGCACTTAAAATAAGAAATGACCTGATTAATGCTGATGTTTAAAGTGTATGATATGTTCCTTCTATGAAAACTTATATATTTTGCCATTTCCATGTGCATGCCATTGTAAAATATTTTCATGTATGGACGATGAGCTGTATATGCTTAAGTCAAAATGAAGATTCTGTTCTGTTCTGATATCACATGTACCCGGTTAAAAATGGACAAATATTTTGCTTATTACGTTCTTTTTTAATTTCGTAAAATCGAAATATGTCTTTTTAAAAAATTATTTCGTTTTTACGAAATGAAAATAAAATGACACAGAATTTTTTGTTAAATCTTAAAAATGCAGTAATATTTATAACAAAATAAAACTTCCTAGCTACCAAATGATATTTCGTATTTTACAATATTTCGTTTTTACGAATGTAACATTATTAGCATTTAAAATAAATGTCGAAAGTCACTTTAGTATGAATGTGAGGTTGCGTAAATTTGAATTGCACAGAAAAGGGTATGTTTAAATGACACTATAAAAGCCGACGCTTACAGACTAAGCGAAGATTAAATAGCGCCTAGGAAACTGAAAATAACATCGGAGACAGTCACGATAATCGGGAAAAGACGAATGCCACTTAGAAATTTAATTGATACTGAGAAATGTTGAAAATACAGAAAAGGATGACAACGCGAATGCTTTCATGGTGCAGCAAACGCTTACATGGCAAAGCAAAAGTTTAAGCAAAATCATTTCAGTAATACAGCATTATATTAAGATGCTTTGGAAAGATTAATATCACGAAAGAACGATAGATGGCGTGATCTAAGATTGATGTCCATCAGAGAAAGAACACTTGTACTGTCGCAAGTTCAATAAAACTGTCTAAATTTAACTGGTAAATAAGCACTTAAAATGACACAGCAAAAGCATAGCAAATATGTATTCCTTTGCAAAAGGTTGACTAGGACAGCAAGAAAGTTGTGATAGGCAACTTTTTAAATGACAAATGGTAAAACAAACAATTATTGACTTAGGAAAAAAAAGTACGAAGCAGCAAATGTATGAATAGCATATCACACGGGTATGGTTTAAAGCAAAATATTAAGTTGAATTTCAGAAAATTGAATGAGGCTGCGAAATACTGTAACAGTTTTGTATTTGCAAAATGGTGAATGGCGCTGAAAACATTTGTTGTTTGCACTTCATGAGGTGGAGATTGAAGGACAAATAATAGCATAATGCTGTTATTGAAAAGGACACGTTGTATATAAAAACAAGGACAAATATCAAACAGGGAATGGCATGTTCCAAAAACGCAGCCTCCCCTAAAACGAAACAAAATACTCCTCATGTTGACACAGACCAAGACTTTAGAACGAATTTCAATCCCTGAAGGATGAATATGTAACAACATTGATCCAGTGGACGGGGAGACGTTTTACGGCCGCCACACGGCACAAGCAACACAGTAGTGCACATAAGAAAGGGACAAATATCAAACGGGGAATAGACTGACTCTGTGCATAACATTTAAAACTTCAATAATTATGGTTCTCTTTGATAGCTCTGCAAACTGCAAACTGGGTATGATAAACGTTCCTGTCTCTTACTACTAAAGCGACCAAACAGAAAATGTGATGATAATGGTTAATTACTGTAGAAAATACTCTTGAGTGTCTCCAACCTAACTTAGAACTTAGAAGCCTGTACTGGTTCTTCCCAGGAAAGAAGACTTCACGTGTATCGGTGCTATACACCGGGCACGTTTAAGAACCAGGCTACCTATTTGCAAAGAGCTAGGTTAAGTTAGCCGAACATATCTGTATCTAAAAGGATTTCTCTCTATCTGTTCTAGAGGCTTTATCTCTACCTGTCCTTCTGGTCAGATCGCTCTGTGTCTGTACTAGTAGAAGATGAATTTCGCGCCCTGTGTGGCTGCGTTTGCTATATGTAAAGAGACTTTGGATGTGTTTATCATGAAAAGGGTGCTATATAAAGCTAGATTAATAATAATAATAATGATAATAATAATAAAGTAACCAGATATGGCTGTTTCCATTATCTCACGTGAGAGTTGGAAACATTCCTTCTTTTCATTTTGTAAGTATATGCACTTTTAGTATTTATTAATCGTCGTTTCTGGAATGATGGGGTGTTCCGTGCAATTATTTCAAAATTATGTTTACAAATGTTTATTATTTAGATTCAAATCTCCTATTCAATTTAATTTGTTTAAGTTTATCGTATTTATAATGACCGATTACACGGCATTGTGTCTTGGATTACTGGAGAGACAATGCCAAATACATTCTGATTGGATAATTTTCGTGATACCACATATCGCTATATGGCGCGAGTCTTTTCACCGAAGATCAGAATTTATATCGCTGAAATGACATGTAGGTCGCAAGTGTTCGACTTAGACCACAAGTGTTTGACCTCATGCCACAGTCACACATACGGATACGTCAATGCGTTGAGGTACGGTGCGGATGGGATTGGTCTGTGGGGAGGTGAGGGATGTGTATGAGGGGGGCGGACAAGGAATAGTACAATGCAGTACGTCTTAGTACGGGAATTATGGTGAGAAACGGGGAGCAAAAAAAAAAAAAAATACAGGACGCGAATAAGTACGGGTAGGTACGGCGAACTAAGTTGAGCTACGTTTTTCTGCGCCTGGCAACTTGCCCAGTGCGTGGACGGGTCTGTGCTTAACTACGTTGAACTACGCTTAAGTACGAGAAGCCTTGGATAACTACGTCCAGCTACGGATCAATACTCATGACTACGTTCGCGTAAAGGTTTAGTCACGGGTCGGTACGTTTCATATAAATAGGACACATATAGCCAGCGTTTACATTGCAAGTTTTCAAAACATCATATCAAACTACGGCAAGGTACATTTCAGTACGGATAACATACGTTTTAGTACGTTTAACTACGGATGAATAAGTTTCAACCAAGTTGTACTAAACCTTAAAGTCACGCTCAAATGGCTACGGATCGCTCAAACTTTTGTGCATGTTCAAAAGTTGGAGAAACTTGCAAGTTTGGGATAAGTCTTGAATACGTTTTGACCAAGTATTTGTACGGCTTGATACGGATTACTACTTTGAGGTACGGCTAAGGTAAGGACCGATACGGATTACTACGTTTCTATCAGTGGCTAGACGTAGCTATCCGCGCCGTATATGAGACTTTGGTATTAGACAGAACGTATAAAAGACAGTCCGTCAGAGGTAACCCTTAACATAATAATTAACATGCAGTTCCTACATATCGTTATATTTTCAGCAGTTGCTTGCTGTAGTTGCGCAGTGTTGCTAACACAATGTACAGATTGTGGTTAGTTTGATCAGTGTTATCGATATCAGAAATTTTGATTTCCTTTTAAAGCTTGACAAGGTTGAAAAAATTATCACTTAAGCATTTCCATACTGTTCTTGTTAAATTGGGGCACTGTTGTCAGCAATAACATCGGCATTGGAATATTTTATAACTCTAAGGGAACTATTAAGTACGTGTAACTGCAATGGTTACAGTTTTGACTGCATGTATCCTTCGGCTTACATTATTATAGAGAAAACTTTTCGTACAATTCAAAACATGGTAACTATTCGTTGATTGTTTTTTTTTATTTCTTGCAATGATTTATTTATGCTGATATATTAGAAACAAAAAAGCATCCACTTCAGACGTAACCTTTTGTCAAAATTTCAGTTAAGCAGGAATACTTAAGACTACCTAACTGTATTTATACTTTTAATAAGAAACTAGTTTGCAACTGGGACCTTCATGATTGTGTAGTTAAGGCCAGTGGTTTCGAATCGCTTGACCCTCGAAACCTCGCCTGTAGATGTAGAACTATCTACCAAGGAGCCATTCCGTTCTCGAAGGAACACTTGAGGTCCCACTCAGTCGTGAATAGCTGGAAGTCGCCACCGACCTGTAAATGTGTCAGTTTGACATTAGTGTCCAATCTGACAATTTCTTTTATGACTAATCAGTGCAAATTAAATGGAATTTTTAAAAGGTTAAACACAGATATTATATATCATTTATTTTGACATAGTACGAGTTGTCAACAGCTTCACAGGCTAGTTAATCCAATAAAATTTAGTTTACACATACAGCAAACTTTAAGGAGGAGAAACATATTTAAGATCTCAAATAATTTTGTACGAATTGCCAAGAGATGGGTAAATTGAAGACAGTATTTACTTTTTTACCCAGAGGAGGCCATGGCATACTCTATTCTATCTCTCTAGAAGAATGTAAACAAGAGCCGTGTCATATAGTTAGAGGAAATACTTACAGTGCAAGGATAAACTTCACAGCTCGTGAGTATCTGTTTATGTAAAATACAATTATTGTCGATGGGCACAACATGAACCTTAATGCTAGCGTGGTTTGTATGTCCAGATTTAAACTACACATCATCTTAAAGCACATCGTTAAACGCACACGTGTCATATAATACTCACTGTTTCGTGTTACATTCATTAAGGACATGTGAGAGCTTCGAATATGGCTTAGTCTTTCTATTATGCCGTTGATACAGAATCGTGAAAACTATTCAATTCTGAAGAAACGTCTATGTATTGTTTATATATATATCGTGTGATTAACATCAACTTTATTATTAATGTGATATCATATATTTGTATATTCTATTCTCAAAGTTTTTTTCCTGCTGAAATATGACATAAAATACAATGTACATAATAGTTTGTATATAAATCTCTTTTACCAAAACAATGTCTATATTTCACCTCCTGGTGCAAAATGTACATTATTTCTTTCAGTAACAGTATGTTGTCACTTTTATTTATAACTAGAATTACTTCAATGAAAAGGGGAATGGAAATTGTCATTAAATGGGTGCATTTGTTTTTATTTCTGTAGGCATTTATTCATTATAGCGGTCTAAAATGGAGTCTTCATTTGAATACTCTGCCACGGTAGTGAAACTTGGATTTAGAAAAATGATCATTTCTCCATCACAACGACCCAGTTCTGGTCTGACAATCGTATTTTCGACCAATCCGTATTTGGACCAAAGATCTCACGCTCTGTCAAATATCAATGAAACGTATATGTTATAAATAATATGTTATGTTACATATTTATATGGAAAAGCTGTTTTATTCCTAATTAAGTTCATGCAAAATTATTCAGTATACTATAATCTGAAATACACTTTCTATGATTCGGTTTATGACAGTGCGCTTAATGATTTTGCAAAATAATCAGGATTGTTTTTTTTTGTATTTAATGCAGAGGAACACAGCAATAATTTAATAAAACATATGTTATGGTATTATGGTTGGTGTGCCAGAGTTTCCAAGTTTCACCAAGTAGCGCATGTGGCAATGGTGTTTCATGTCCTTTGACTCCTGGGCAATCAGCGGTGTACAAAGCTAGTGAACCATGGCCAATAAGTTCGATCTTACTCTCTGAAATTGAAAGAAATTACAGTTGAAGAAGAAATGTTCTGCGTCCTCATTTTGATAGGAACATTCACACATAGTAATTATACGAAATAAATTACCATTTAGGCTACTACAGTAATTACGCATGCGTGCATGATATAATGAAATTTGTCACATATACAGTAGTGCTTAGGAATGGTATGTGTTTTAAATTCTTTCTTTAATTTAGTTTTAAAAATATTACTTCATTTCGAGTGTCTTACGTTTAATTCAAGAGTATTCCAAAGAAAAGTTGCTGATGGAATAAAAAATGAACAGTTACTGTAAATCTGGGTACGACGAGCTATAGAAATAAATGATGAACTGTAAATCCGAGTACGACGAGCTAACGATTCACAGTCGCTGTTATTACGAAGAGGATAAGAGGATATGGAGTAGATCCAGAAATAATTGCAAGAAATAAATCTGCTAAATTTTCTTTGTCTTGCTTTATAAACAGTTACAAGTTTTGGACTAGTGCGCTTGTCCTTTAACGAGTCCAACCTATTTCCGTCATTAGTCGTTCAAATAAGACTGATTTGGTTAGCCTGTTACAATGCGTGCAGCTTCGTACTGAATCTTTTCTACTAAGAAGGGTCTTAAGTAAGATATGTATATCTGATGTATCAATGTATTACGATAAATTTTAAACTTTAGTGAACCTGTTGATCCAAGACTTTCGGAGCGGATGGCATAATATTATCAATATGATCGTGCAATTTTCCATCAGGTCTAAGTGCTACTCCTAAATGTTTATGGCTTTCAACAAATTCAAGACTAACGTTATTGAATATCAATGCAGGTTTACGTTGTGGTCCAAATGTAAAAATACTGCTTTTTTTTTTAAATTAGGAGGATTAAATTCAACGAGCCATTGCAGCTACCAGTCATTAATTATCTGAAGATTGGTACTTAAGATGCGTTGCATGAAATCCTTATCTGAGGATAAGACAGCTAAAGAACTATCATCAACAAAACGACCAGCTACACTCAATAGTTTGTCAGTAATGTCATTCACGTATGTTAAGAAGAATAGAGGACCAAAGACCGAGCCTTGGGGGGACACCGGCCGATACATATTTTTTTTTAGATCAGAGAAAAGCGATCCAATGAACACTTTTGATTATGATTAAAAAGATAACCTTCGGTCCACTGCAAAATATTTCCACTTATTCCGTTTTGTTTTGATTAAAATGTTAGACCCTCATACCATACTCGATCGAACGCGTTTGATATGTCGCAGAAAACTATACATGTGGGTGTTTTATTATCGTAAGTCGAACATATTTGGTGAAATATCTAACAATTGTACAGTAGAATGGCCTGGTAAGAAACCCGACTGCTTCAAAATGAATATATTAAATCGTTTGACTACAAATGGTTGTAAAAATGTTTGAACATGACTCTTTCCATAACGTTTTCATACACAACTAATCAGAGAAATAGGCCTGTAACTGGACGGAGTATTTCTATTGCCCTTTTTATATAGAGGCGTGACATTGGCTGATTTCCATATGTATGGATATTCACATTCAGTCAAAGATCTCTCATAAGGTATACACAATACTTTTACATTCTTTAAGCATTCTGTGGCTATCTTAATCTGGACCCGAGCAAAGACGATAGAATATCAGTAATTTCTAGTTTATTGTTTAAGAATTCATTCAGGATGTTCCTTCTTTTCATTACAAATTGTGGGAGGTTAGATCTAGAGGAGTCAACCCTTAAAACTCGACGTATTACAGAATTATACCAAGGTTTCATACATATCGTTTTGTCTTATCGTCACATACGTGGTTGGAATACAGAAATTTGCTAGATCTATGAATTTATTAGTAAAGGAAATAATTGCCTCATGAATCATGTTTGAACATATAAAAAACCAGTATGTAGTTCTAATGAACTCAATCATTTGTAAATAATCTGCTCATTTAAAGTTCCAAACAAGTACTGAAGAAGGTCGGTCAAATTTAACGTATACAAATGAGCCTAAATGATCACAAATATTTGCCAGAGTATTAAATGTTCCTATATTCGAAGCTAAAAGATCGTTTGGAATAAGAATTGGGTCTAGAGATGCGGATGAATAAGGCAAAATTCGCGTAGGTTCTAAATTAAATCGGCTAAAGTTGCAATTCTACCCTGTAACCGTCTATTTTTTTGTGAAAATATTACTTACAATTCTTAAGTCCTTACGTTTCGCGTCATATATTTCGGAAAATACTTGATTCCAAGTCCAGGCACTGGAAATTTCTTAGATGCTTTTAAGTGTCTACCACCGAACTATGACGCCTGTACTGATTCTTCCTAGGAAAGACGGCTTCGCGTGTATCGGTGCTTTACATCCCCAGTCTATCTATTCGCAAAGAGCTAGGTTAAGTTAACCGGACAGACTTGTATCTAAAAGAAATGTCCCTCTATTTGTTCTGTTCTGGGGGTCTTTATCTCACTCTGTCCCTCTGGTCAGATCGCCGTGTCTGTACTAGTAGAGGATGAATTTCGCGCCCTGTGTGGCTGTGTTTGCTATATGAAAAACGTCTTAGAACTTCTTTACCATGAACAGGGCGGTGTACAAATCTGGTATAATAATAGTAGAAGTAGTAGTAGTAGTAGTAGTAGTAGTAGTAGTAGTAATGATAATTATTATAATAATAAATGAGACCAGAATCTACAAATATATTTCACTACGCAGGAAAAACAGACTTTTAGTAAAGAAAGGCTGAATTTACTATTTCAAAGCCATCAACAGAATTTAGATTAAACCAAAGTCGAAAAGAAAACTGTTTTACAATTTGAAAATGTAAGAATTTGCTTTTTACTGCAGTTAGAGAAATGAAAGTACATTGAAATAAAACAGCTATGTACCTTTCTTCAGTAAGGGTATATGTAATGTTTTGTCGGATAGTTATATTTTACAGAAAGTAATTTATTTAAAATCAAAATAGTCTTAATGCGAGAGGAATATCAAACAGTAGGTGATTTAGTAAAAAAGTATATATAACATGATCCAGCCATTCATGACGCAAAATGAACTTTTAAAATTGGATCATTATTAAGAAAGGTATCATTAATAAAGACAGGCTGGAATTAAAAGAAAATTGCATTACATTAACACACTGTTGAAACATTAATTTAATACATAACCTTTTAAATTTTAAATGTATTAATTTTTATAGTTCCTCGAGTTTAAGATGCAAGGTTTGATAATTTCTTTAATCGAGATTTTTGAAAAGAATTAAGAGAGCATAGTCATTACAAATGTTTAACACCAAATCCGCGGGTGTTCGCGTTGCCATTGAAACAAAATGATTTCCATATTTTTAGTCAAATATTAAAATGTCATAACCCTCGGTTAGTTTTTTTATGCCTTTAATGTCATAAGAAAACCTTATACACAAAAAATAAGAAACACAATGTTGCCTTTTGCTTTTAAAATGTATTTCTTTGTTTACTTTTATGTGGGTCTGTTCTGTTCTTTCAAGGGGACACAACTCTAACTTACTTTTGTTGATTACCCCTGGCCGTTAAATGTTTTTCGAAATAATTAGGTTTCCAACTGCCGTTTCAACTGTAACTTGTGAGTGCATAGCTTTGTTGATTTGGTGAGTTAAATATAACTGGTTAATTAGCGGTATACCCATTAGTGATAAATATATTTCTTTGCGACTAAATATATCTTTGCAGAATATTGGATATCTCATTCACTGACTAGAGGTTATTTACAAAAACGTTAGATTTGTGTCCCCTTAACAGAACAGTACATAACAGAACGTACAAACTGTAAATGTTCACTACATATTACTTTGTAAAAATATGTGAAGAATTATACAGATAATACAAACGGTGGGCATGAATTAACGTAGATATGGAGACGGTGATCACACATTTTATCATCACATATCCGTGCTTAATCTATTTAGAGATGATATAATACGTTAGTTTAAACTGTATTTATTTCCACAAATTGTATATACAAACACGAGTACTATATTTAAATTAACAAAGTTTGATAAAAAGACATACATCAATCAAAATAGTACAAACAAACAAACAAAGAAATTTTCCATCGAATGGATTGGAAAACAAGCTACTTAAAACTTATATGAATTCCGCTCCATAAGAAAAACAGAGGTTAGATGGAGAATAGTAACTAGGCTGTGTACTAGCATTTAGGAGTGACCTGTCGCTTTTATTAATAGATTTGAAAGGTTACTGGAATAAACCACTTCAGTTAAGTGGTACCCTACCTTTTTATAACTTAGTTTTATAATGAATATTTAAATGACTGCCTTCTTCGACAATTAGGCGCCGTGGTGCAGGGGTAAGCGCGACGGCTCTAGAATCTAACTTTTGTGAGTTCGAATTCTAACGGAGACCAATGTTTTTCTTTTCTTTTTATACTTTTTCATTTTATATTTTGCTAACATACATTTTAAAATGATGATAATGTTAAACATGTATTTGAATCGCATTACTTGTATCATTTTGCTATTTTCGCATATAACATAGTTTTTCTCCAAATATCTTCTTCATTGTTCAACATGGTTGACATAGCTCTTGACAATTTGGTCATTCAACTAGGTGATGACACTGATTTGGAGGAAACCGACACCGCCAGCGAGTGTGAAGATGCTCCATTGGACGCGTGTGTTTGAAATGTATTGAAGGTATTGAACTTGTACGAATGAAATTAAAAATGAAATTTAAATGATGAAATAAAATGAAATTTAAAAAAAAAACATGAAAAAAATGTAAATAAAACAAATTCAATTACAAAACAAATCGCCCTGTGTGGGATTCGAACCCACAGCCTCCTTATCGCAAAAGTTAATTCACTAACAAGATTCTTCAATCGCACTAACTGAGCTACCGATGCATTTTCAATCTGTGCATCATTTGAAAATATTTAAAATTGAAAAAAAAAGTCAAATAGCTTTCAAACCCTTATTTAATAAATGGAACAGTCTGGAAAATCCAAATCTAAAAATAAAAGCGACAGGTCACTCCTAATTGCTAATAAGTATGTGTATCATGTTGTGTTAATCGGAATATGAATGTGAAAAATAAATGCATAATGCAACGTTTTTGTGTGTGTGTGTGTTTTTTGGGGGTGGGTTTTTTTTGTGTTTTTTGTTTGTTTGTTTGTGTGTGTGAGTGTTTGTGTATGTGTTTTAATGATGATTGAAGAATTAACGAGCATGTTTATGCTATTGTCTCTCGTCGTCGTTTGGGGGTGGGAGAGGGGAGATGTTGATTGTCGCAGCTTATGTACTGAATCTATTTGTTGAGATGATAAATCGTTGAACGTCAGTGAATAGGGAAATATTATGTTGATAAGATAGATGTTCATCACCATACAGTAGATTGTTAAGAGTTAGAGCGCACTGGAGATTGGAAAATATGTCAGTTCGAAGATTTTGGTATTTTCGACAATGGAGCAGATAATGGTCGACAGTTTCCATCTCACCACAATCACATCTAGCGGTGTTTGTGATTCCTCGGCGGTTGAGGTCATAGTTAAGGGAGCTACAGCCTAGACGTAATCGAGCATGAAGAATTTGGCCTTTTCTGGATCCAGCATTAAATAAAGGATTTGATTTCGGTAGGTTTTTATTCAGATTTGATTTGAAGGCATTGACTGAAGGAGATGATTTGATATGTTGAGGAAGTAAGTTCCAGTCGTTTATTGTCTTAGGAAGAAAGGAAGATTTGTATGAATGTGACTGGCAAAGGATATTTCTGATGTTTCTTTGATTAAATCTAGTATTGATATTATGTTGGTTTTCAGGAATTAGTGAAGACAGGTAGGCGGGTGATAGACCATTGACCATTTTACAGAACAAAACAAGGCGATGTTTTTTTCGTCGTTCTATCAGAGGTTCCCAACCGAGATCGGATAAGAGTTTCTGGATGTTACAGAGTTTAGTGGCACCGGTGACTATACGTGCAGCCTCGTTCTGGACGGCCTCGATTTCATTCTTAAGAGCTTCTGTACAGTTGTCCCAAACAACATCAGAATATTCCAGGATTGGACGAATAAATGAAAAGAACATTCGTTCGAGACTTTGTCGATTTAATAGAAATTTAAGGGATCTCATTATTCCAATTCGTTGCCAAGCTTTTTTCAAAGTAATAGATATATGTGAGGACCATTTTAGATCCGAGGAAAAGGTGAGACCGAGATGTTTGTGTTTAGTCACTTCAGTGATTGGTATATTGTTCATATATAATTGAGGATGATTGGGTTTGTAGAGTTTTCTTGAAAAGATCATGGATTCTGTTTTTGATGGGTTGAATGTCACAAGCCATGCTTTTGACCAAGAGTGTATAGTTTCAAGATCAGTGTTCAGAGTGGTACTGGCTAAATCTGGATCATCTACGATGATATAAAGACTAGTATCATCTGCAAAAAGACGAATTTTAGAACCGATGTTTGAAACAATGTCGTTAATGTATGTTAGGAATAACAAAGGTCCTAGAATAGATCCTTGCGGGACACCAGCGTTGATTGTCGACCAAGAGGAAAATTCATTTGCGTACATAACTCGCTGCTTACGCGTGGAAAGGTATGAGGTTATCCAGTTAAGAAGTAAGCCCTTAATGCCTAGAGATGATAGCTTATGAAGAAGTCCGCGATGCCACACCCTGTCGAAGGCCTTTGAAACGTCACAGAACACGGCTCGAACTTCTTTGCCGTTATCGAGAGCATTGCAGATGTCGTTATGAAGATATACCAGTTGGTTCACTGTAGAGTCACCTTTGATAAAGCCTGATTGAAGAGAAGTAAGAAGATTGTTTTGAGTGAGATAGTTGTAGAGATATTTGTGAATACACCGTTCCATAAGTTTGCCTATGCAGCTTAGAAGGGAGATTGGTCGATAGTTCGAAGGTTTTGAGGGATCTGATTTTTTAAAAACTGGAGTAACGTTTGCTAGTTTCCAGGACGAGGGGAAGAAGGCATACGACAATAACTTATTGAAAAACTTGGAAAGAGGTTCAGAAAGTTCTGCCTTACCTTCTCGAAGAAGTTTAGGGCTGACGAGATCAGGACCACATGCTTTAGATGGATCAATGAGGGATATAGCATCAGAGACGTCTGTTGGTGTAATAAGAATATTCGTTAGGGTAGCTGTAGTAGAGGATGGGCATGGTGGCAAAATTTCATTAGTGTCATCTATGGTGGATTGTGAGCAAAAGAAATGGTTAAGGAGTTCTGTCTTTTCTTGGTCTGTAGATGCTTGTGTATTTTGGTCTTGTAGCGTTGGAATTGTCTGAGCTGTTGTTTTATTTGTTAGTTTTTGTTAGTTTCGCTGTTATTGTGTTTGAATTTACTTGTTCAATGAGTTTATTTTGGTAGTTTTGTTTTGATATTCGTATTAGTTTTGTAACCTCGTTACGTATTGTTTTAAACATTGTCCAACGGGGAGGACTAGAGACTTGGGGTCGGTCTCATTTTGTAGCTAAATGTACATGTGAAATAGTGATAGGTAGTTTGTTCAAATGTCTAGAGAATTTATTTCACAACGGCCCGGGAATTGAACCCATTGCTCGCAGGCTCGATTCTCGAGATTCTGGCCTTCAGTAGACATATGTATCTTTTGTAGGGGGCTCATATTTCATTACATATTTTTCATTTTGAACTCATTTAGGATGACAAACAAGGCCATATTCTTTGTCCCAGGTCCGATACTGGTGCCTGTGGCTCATTTATGGAGTCCTTTTCCAAAATTCAATAAATGTAAATTGACAATCGTTTTAGAGTAATAAGCATGTTTTATATGATGTTCAATTTTCATGTAAAACAACTCTTTCTTTCTAAGATATGATGTTGTTTAAATTTTGTTTTCAAGTTAAGGACCTAACCGTTAATAGTTTAGTGCCTTATTCCCGAAATTCGAAAGACATATTACTGTTAGTTACTTTTCGCGAAGTTCAGTCAATCATATTATAAACATTACAATTCTTCATTTGAAATCATAGATATATACGTATGTGTTTTAAGTATATATAATGCATCATGTATGAAATTACGTTAATTATTCATTTTGCTGTCCTTTGGACTGAAACAAACGCCAACGGACGAAAGGCTTAAAACCATTCTGAACAGGTTTTTTTATGAAAGCTGATTTGATAAAATGCAACAGTCAGGTGTTATGTTACACCACTTATTATCTGATCTAAGAATGTAAAGGTCCGTTTCAAAATTGAACAACATAGCGACTTGTCTTATAATTTTTCATATACCACTATGTCGGCTAAATCAAGATCACGCTGACATGGAAAGAAACATGTTTAGCTTTAAGTGGCAGGGACCAGTTTCGCATTTGGCCCGGGTACGTTTTTTAAATAAAAAAGACATACGTACTTTACAGGCATATATATTCAACTGGTTATTTATGATGTTTATAGAACTAAGGATTCCTGCGTACGAGTGATTATTGTGTAAAATAGATATGTGCATGTATCGATTTTCCTAGCTTCATGTAGACGGTCGGGTCTAAAACTTTACCCAAGGTAACGGAAGTCAGACGAATTGGAAACGGTCATCCATCCATCCAGCTTCAGCTCAAATTTGCGGAAAAAATAAACGGTTATGAGACACTTTTCTTCCCACTATTATTTTCGTCTGGCCACATGCTTTAAAAATATGCATGTATTTTAGGTCAGTCATTTGCAGATAATACGGTACAGGTCGCGCAAAGTGTGCATTTTGGGCCATTTTTGTCTAAACATTTAGTGTCCTGAAACCTGCGTTTTACTCGTTTTTATCACGGAAGCAACATAATCGGCAGACTGAAAATGTCACATAATGAAGTGCTATGTCTATGCAAGACATTCGCTCAATAATTGCATTGAATTTGTCGAAATTGGATTTTTTATGATTTTTTTTCGCACTGGTATCAGCGCAGGGTTGTGGAGTTTTCAAATTTACTGTCCCTTGCCCCCATTAGTAAATATGTTAGATGTGTTTATGCGGTATACTGAAATGGTGAATATTTTATCCAAAAAAAAAAAAATAGCAGTAAGTTTAATATAACCCTTTTAGCAAGTGTGACTGATGCAGACTTGCTACTAGGCTAAATTTATCGTACTGAGAAATTATCATATAAGGCAGATAAAATATCTAATCAAGTTTTTGCGCTACCACAATATATACCTGTCATGAAAGTAAAGCCATATATGTGTCAGTAAAGAGAACTATTTTACAGGAGTAGTATTAGAAATACCGAAGCGAGCGTTTTTAACCTCATTTGACCTTTTGACCCTTGGTCAGGACTGACCAATGCCAGACAATTAAAAAAAAGAAAAAAAAGATTTTAACAAATTATTGTTAAAACCTATAGTAAAATAAAGTAAATCTATTTTTAGTAACGTTTACAATGTAAACGCCTATTTTTAGTAACGTTTACAATGTAAACGCCTATTTTTAGTAACATCTATTTTTAGTAACGTTTACAATGTAAACGCCTATTTTTAGTAACATCTATTTTTAGTAACGTTTACAATGTAAACGGCTATTTTTAGTAACATCTATTTTTAGTAACGTTTACAATGTAAACGCTTATTTTTAGTAACATTTATTTTTAGTAACGTTTACATTGTAAACGCCTATTTTTAGTAACGTTTACAATGTAAACGCTTATCTTTATATTTGAAATACCGTGCACAATGTTTGTGTTTATTTATAGTAACGTTTACAATGTAAACGCATGTCACTTCCGTTCAAGTTTATTTTTAACATTAGTGGAATTTCTTTATGTCTATACTTTTATTTATAGTAACGTTTACAATGTAAACGCATGTCACTTTCATATATTGTTCAACCATGCATCGTCGAATGATTTCAGTTGTTTATACAACATATTTGATCTTATTTTCAATATGCATGTTCATTCGATACAGGTTATACATGTTCATCCAGTATAGATTCATCCGATACAGATTCATCCGGTATAGGTTCATCCGATACAGATTCATCCGGTATAGGTTCATCCGATACAGTATTCGATGCAGGTTCATCCGATATGTATAATCTGATGTAACTACCCGGCAAAAGCGTAAATGTTACTTCTGCAGATTCTGAATCGTTATAAGGATGAATATCAAACATTGTTCCATGTAATAGATTAAACTTTAATTCTTTTCTTATAAATAGATATTAACCGATCAGTGTCAAAGCCCTCAGCAACTATATTATTATATTACTGCCAATTACCAAGAATTAGATCATTATCATCATGCCACCGCCTAAATATAAACTGCGATATTGGACTTTTAATCGGTTTATCCGGTTCACCTATGGGTCTGGCCCCCGTTAATAAAAATTTAATATCTATTATATACATTCCAGTTTTTCTGGCCACAAACACACCCTTCAAAGACACATCTGGTACAGCTAGTTTATATTCTTGGTTTATGTATATAAAATCTTTATAATCTACGAAAATTCCAAATCTTAAATCCATTCCATTTAAATAGTTCAGATCATCCATACCTTCATATGTTGAATGTATCCAAGCACCAAGACGGTTAAAATACTTTTTCATTTTTACATATGTATAAAAACTGTTATATTCAATAAGAAACACTTCATGTCCCACTTCCTCTAGCCTTTTTTCTATTTTTTTGTCTTTCTTTTTAAGTTTAAGAATTATTTCAGCTAAATCATCAAGTCGTTTTGTTGTGGCAACTTCAGAAGCAGATAAATTGTCAACAACACCTTTTGTTCTAGCTAATTGTGTTTCTTGTTTTAAGAAAGCATCTTTTACTTCTATAATTTTTTCCCAATTATTAGAAATTTTTTCATCATTAGTAGCAATTTCTCCGACATTAGCGGTTATTGCTTTAGTATTAGCAGTAATTACTTGGGTATTAGCAGTGATTGATTCTCCTTGTTTAGCTGATATTTCAACTACAGAGTCCAAATCATTTATTATTTTTTTAATTTTATCATTAATTTGATTATTAAATTTATTAATATCTTCTTGTAATAAACCTTTAAGTTTACTTAACTCTTTGTACTTATATTGTGACTTGGCATCAACATTATTAATCAGGTCTACAAGTTGTTTCTTCAATTTTCTTCTGATTATTAACTGTGTTAATTGCTTCAGTATTAGCAGTAATTGCTTCAGTATTAGCAGTAATTAACTCTCCTTGTTTAACTGATTTTTCAACTACAAAGTCCAGTTCATTTTTATGTTCTTCAACTTTAGCATTAAGCTGCGTCATATCTTCTTGTAATTTTTTTGTAATATTACTTAAGTCTGCATACTTTAAATTAGTGACGGTTGTCAACAATACTAATCCAATTTCGAATTTGTTTTTTAAAGTCATCTATTTTAGAATTGAGCTCTTCTTTAAAATCCTCTAATGCTGTGTCATGATCATCACCTCTTTGTGAAGCTGCCTTTTCCAATTCAGATTTATATTCTGCAAGTTTATTTGAAATTAATTCTAATAAATCTTTATGCTTTTTTTCAGTTTCAGTATTTAGTTTATTTATTTCTGTCCAAATTTTTCTAACTGATACATATTTTGTAACTTTTTTTCAGCTTCAATAATTTTGTCTTTTAGTTCTTCATGTTTAATCTACTATCTTTTAATTCTTGAACTTGAGTGTAAAACTTTCAAAATTAGTTCTAAATACTTTTTTTATATTGTCATCTGTCAAATCAGATTTCTCTTCAAGTTCTTTAATAGAATCAGTCATAGCTTCATTTCTTCTTCAATTTTACCTTGTAATTCAACTATTAATAATGAATTCTTTTTTAAAATCTTTTGTTAATTCTTCAATATTCTTTACTTCTGCTTCTAATGTCTGTTTTATACTTTTGACATCTTCAAGATATAGTATCTATTACATTTTTGAACTTTTTTATACACAAACCGTCTTGAAACTACATCGGTGGATTTATCTGGATTTCCTAAGTTGATTATTTTATTACCTCCCATATCTAATGCTTGTTCATTGTGTTTCAAGTTCCTTATTTCTGTGAAGATATGATTCCATGTCCTTTCTAAGCTTTTTATTGTTTTTTAGTAGCATAATCACTTAAATCAATATCAAATTTAACTTTACTTACACTTTCAGGTTCACTTATTGGGTTCTATATTATTAAAAACACCCATTATTATTACCAGTGAAGTTTTTTCTTAAAAACTTCCTTGGTTTGTCAATATATAAGAAATCATATTTTTGATTTGTTGCATTAGCAAAAGTATCACGATCTATTTTTTGTTCATTACAAATCATATCATTTTCTCGTTTACCTGGACTTTCAAATAAGATATAATGTGAACAGTTAATTCGAATATTTTTTTGGTGTTTATAGTAAGACTGACTTAAATAAATAACACAACAGTTTTGTGACGTCCTTGAATAAAGTATTTTGTTATTTCATTTTGAACTTTTTTATTTCACATACAAAATCATCAATATTACTATTTTTTGTTTTTCTGATTCAAGATTTTCACAAGGTTCAATTTGGTTGGGATCAGCTGAATATTCAAGTATTTCATTTGGATCTACTTTAATTTTTTTTGCAATTTGACTAATTTGTTAATTAAATCTTGATATTTAGATGTTCTAAGTTTTTAGCATATAAGTATAATTTATCATAATATATAAGAGGTTTTCGAAGTATATGCATTAATGTATTTGTTTTTCCAGATCCAGAAGATCCACATATTAACATTCTAAAACATGAATCTGGCATAAAAGGATAAAATTGTTTAAAGTATTGGATTTATCATTTTTGTATCATTAATTTGGAATTTCCATTTATATAATATTACATTATTTTACATTATTTTACAATATCTTAATTATCTTACATTATTATATAAATGCAATCGAAACTTAATGAAATAAGAATAAGAAAAAAATTAGTCGGACAAAAGATGAGAGCTCTTAGAGAAGAAATAATGGAGAAAAAATAAGAAAAGCTACAAATCGGGATATGTATACTGAAATTTATAAACCAATTACTGAAAAAATAGAAAGTCAAAAAGAACAATTATCAAGTCAGTTAAAAGCATTACCTGGAATTAAGGAGCAATTAGCGTTACTTCCAAAAAGTTTTGTTGATAAAATAAAGAAGTAGAACAACAACAAAAATTGGCAGAGATAACGGAAGAACAACCACCTCCGGGACTACAAAACCATTACAACCAATTACCGCCGGAAGATACTATAGGTTTGGAAGAGCTATTCCGAGAACCAATGCGATTAATACCACCGAAAGATCATATGGGTTTGGATGATGAAGATGATGTGTTTGAATACACTAGAGAATTTCCTGAAGAATCAGAAGAAGAATTTGTGGCAAATTTAGATGTAAATATTGATAAAGATATAATATCAAAATATGAATTGCCCACATTATCAGAGTTAGTAATAAACAAAAATAAAGATGATTGGATAAAAACAAAAAAAGAGGTTACCAAGAAATTAAAGGGCTTTACTTATGATATAAATAAATATAGTAAAGAAAACCCAGATGAAATAATTGAATTTACAAATGCAGAACCTACGACTGCAGGTGAGTATGTTTCGGAGTTAGAATTACATAGAGAAAATTTTAGAAGATTGGTAAACGCTTATCAAAAAATGATTAATGACTCAGAGGTATTTAGTGGAAAAGGAATAAAAATATCAAAACCCCATTTTAAAGTTTCACCAAATGGACAATATGGTAATTTAATTATTAACTTAAATAAACTTTATGGTCAAAATAAGTTAATTGCTAAGGATAGAATAACTGGAAAAGAAGTAATTAACACTAAAGTAGATGATGATTTGATTGATTTGATTAATAAAAGATATAACAATAATAAAACACATTCAATTCATTCAATAAAAATATTCAAAGAATTAACAGAAAAATCAGGATTACCTATCAATAAAAGATCTATAAAATTTAAAAAAGTAATTAGGGGACAGGGTTATGACGTTTGTCCATGTAATCCAAAAGAATTGGTTAATGACTTGGAGTTAATTTGTGGTTCAATTGATGCTGGAAATAATAATGAAGAACTAAAAAATGAAGGTATTAGAATAATTGATGAACTATTAAAAATGAATTCACTCTTACCAGAACAACATGAAAAGTTATATAAAAATTATTTTTCTTGAATTTACACTTTTATTAAAAAGATATGTTTAATAATTATATAAATGGAACAAAAAATAGTATTAAGTTCTGAAACAGTTAAAGATAATAAAAATAAACCGAGTGATTTTACAATCAGATTTAGTCGTTCTTTAATTTTAGATAAAAATAAAACTTATGTTGTTGGTTTGGATAGTATTAACACTATGACCTATTCTTGGCATAATATTAGTGATGAATACGACAATAAAAGAATTCGTTACAATAATGGTAAAGAATGGAAAGATATTTATTACAAATGGTTCTTACAGTTACACAGATATTAATAATTTATATTAGAGAAACATTAATAAGTAATGATGATTTTGAATTTAATAAATCAGAAATTGCTCCAATAAGTTTGGAATTTGATTTAAGTAGTTTTAAGATTTTGATTTCAATTACAGATAATTTTATGTTGGATTTAAGAATGTCAAATTTTCATACATTGCTTGGATTTGAGAAAAAAGCATTGAGAAATACCGAATGGGGAACTACAACACCAAATATAACTAATTCTGTGGATACAATTTACATTCATTGTGATCTTATTGATAATTCACTTGTTGATGGTAATTTCAGTGATATATCTATGCTTTAAGTACTGCAGATTTAACAAGAGCTTATCCATTTACAAAAGAACACAAAGAGTTGGATATTCTGAAATTATAAATATATTATAAATTCAATTAGAATATATATTACAGATGTATTTGGTAGAATAATTAATTTTAATGAAGTTGAAACAAGTTTACACTAATTTTAAAGAAATTATTAAAACTAAAGTTTTAAACTTTAATTATGAAATTATAAATTTTAGTTTTATATAATGTACAAAAAAGTTTATGACAAAAATAAAGGAATATTTATTTATGTTGATGCTCAGACCAAAGAAGAAATCATACACGGAACAGGTATCTTTGACACTTTAACGAAAATTGTTTTCAAGCGGAGTTGCATCTTCAATTGGCACAGCTGGAAAAAAAGTTTTGGAAACAGCAGGAAAAGCAGCACTTGAAAGTGGAACAAAAAAGGTTGGAACAGAAGTTGGAAATTTAGCTGCTGATAAAATTGTTGAAAAACTTAAAAAAAACCTGCTCCGGCAGTTGGTAATTAATTGCAAGGAATTACAAGAAAAGAATAATAGTAAAAATAATAAAAATAATAAAAAAAAATAATAAAAATAATAATGAGGAGGATATTGATATAAGATTAAATAGATTATTGTCAGGATCTGGAACTTCAGCTCGACAAAAACGTATTAACGATTAATTTATAAAAAACTAAAGTTTTTAACTTTAATAAAAAACTAAAATAAAAACTAAATAAAAACTAAAAAAAAAAATAAAATAATATATAATATATAACATGGTTTAGAACAAAAAAATATTGTGAAAGATATGAATTAACTCCTATTCAATTAGATACAGCTTTAATATCTGTCCTGGGAAATAATGTTAAGCAACAAAAAAACGGATATCACTTTACAATTAATGATAGAAGCTCATATTTTGATTGGTTTAATGGTTATTTTGAAGTAAGTTTTAAAGTAAATAAGCTTGCTGATTGTGCTGAGTATGATGGACCCCAAATCGCTCTAATTAATAATGCAGCTTCATTAATTGATCAGTTAGTGGTTAAACAAAATGGAAAAAATTGTTTTTGATTGTAAATTTATACAAAGTAAAAAATGTAAAGAGTTTGGTTGAACTATCTGAAGATTATGCAAAATCAACAGGAACAAATGAATTTATCTATTTAGATACTACTGCTACTGCTGCTGCTGATGATAATTCGGGGTTTGCTGTTAGAAGGGATTTAATCAAGAAAAATAATGAGGTAAATGCTAAGATTCCATTAAATAATTATTCATTTTTTCAGGGTTTAGAAACTAATATTTTACCTCCAAGTCAAATTCAAATAACACTACAGCTGACAGATGATGATGAATTAATTTTTAGAGCTGGCGGAGACCCAGGTAGGGTAATTGTAACAAAATTAATTCTATGGGTTCCACGTTTGGTTTTCAATGAATTTGGGTTTGATCTAATTGCTACTGAAAGATTTACAAAAGCAAGATGGTCATACCTTAGGGAAATGGTGACACAATCAACTGATACACAACAAACTATATAACCTTTAGAATAACGGCTGGTGTAACAAAACCACAACATGTATTTGTTTATTTACAACGACCTGATAAAAGTAATTCACAAATACATAACCCACATTTATTAGATACATTTAAAATTAATGCAGATAATGATAATTGCATTTTGAGCTCCTGTCGTCTTGAAGTTGGTAATGGAGTTTTTTATCCAGAAACAGAATACACAAGTATATCAAGAATATATGATGATGTAATTAATTATATTTAAAACAAAAATAAGACTACTGGAAGTCTCTTAAATAGATTTAATTTTAAAAAATTGTTTGGATTTGATTCATTTTAACTTGGAATATAAAAGGAAGTAATAACGAAGATCCTAAGCATATTACATTAACAGACTAAATTAAATATTCCACCAGCAGCTAATATTCGTTGTTTACGCAATTGTATTGTATGAGAAACAGTTGAAATAAATACTATTGGAAATGAACTTGTTATTGTTTAAATGAACTTGTCATTGTTTAAATAAAATAAATATAAATTAAATAAAATAAATATAAATTATATATAATGACATCAAATTATATTGAATATAAAGTTAACCTTACAGATGGACAAAAGAAAATTTAGCCCGAGCCTACAACAACAAAATTCCACATACTTTTAGATTAAAACATGAACAATTACATGGAAACTTTCCCCTTTACTATTAACAAAAACACAAATTAATCAATTAAAAAAACTGTTGCAAATAATAAGGGATTAGAAATTACAATTTCAAAAAGCCAAATGTCCAGTCAAGGTCAAAATGGTGGATTTTTAGGAGCTTTAGCTGGTTTGTTAGGAAAAACAATTCTTCCAATGGCCAGCAAAAATAGCTCCAAAAATATTAGCCCCTCTAGGCATTGGAGCCCTTTCTGGACTGGCCAGTACTGGTGTTAGTAAAATACTTGGAAATGGTTATGATTTCAGTAGCTAATGATAAGAGAAAATTGATATCACCATATCTTACACCTAATCAAGAAAGCAACTAGTAGGATCTGGAGTGATTAAATTAAAACAAAAACAAAAACAAGACGGTGGGTTTTTAGGTATGTTGGCTGCTAGTCTAGGAATACCTTTGATTACATCTCTGTTAAGTGGTAAGGGACATGGCCAGGGTATACAGATTGATTCACAACGAAGACCTTACAGACGAATTCCTATAGTAAAAAAAAAATAAAATTTAGTAAAAAGAAAATAAAATTTAGTAAAAAGAAAATAAAATTTATAAACAAACCTATTTCTAACTTTGAAATTGAACAATGGGTAAAACAATTAAAAATTAAAAACTTTAGGGGTGTATTTAGTAGAAATAATTTACCAAGAGTGAAACTCTCGGAGACCACAGGTCTACCAAAATTAAAATTAAAAGTAAAGGACGAGTGTGGAATTATAAATTTGGACGATTCTATTGGTCCTGGAACACATTGGGTTTGTTACTTTAATACTTTGTATTTCGATCCATTTGGACTTCCTCCACCAAAAGAAGTAATTCAGTATATACCAAATGTAAAATACAACAATGTTCAATATCAAGACAAAACAAGTATGCTTTGCGGATATTATTGTTTATTTTTCATTAAAATGTTACAAGATAAAGTACCGTTGTATGATTTATTGTATAAAATACTAAAAATTAATAATGTAAAACAAAATGAACAAACTATTATAAATTATTTTAACCAATAAGGACATGTAAATTAAACTTATTAAAACTGTGTTTTTATTTAACTGGAATAATTAATATAATGGGAATATTCAATAATATAAATGAAAAAGTAAATAAAATAGAAAGACAATTAATAAGAAAACCTCCATTGTTTTTAACATGTTATACTCAAGATACTGATGGTGGATTATTTCAATGGAAAACTGTAAATGCTAGTCCTGGTTTAGTTCAAAATGGTAAATAATGTAACAATTAACAAAATTCCATCTTAATTATTCTTGTTGATGCAATTAATTAGATAAAGGAGAAGCTAAATTACAAATAAAAAATAAAGAAAATGTAATTCTTCAAAAGTTATCATGTAAAAATAACAGAAAAAATGATCTATTTCTATTAATTATGCAAATGAATTTAAAATAAATGATGTTATTTATATTATTCTTTAAACGTTATGAATATTCAGTTAACAATTTATGGTTCTATAATTTAAGAGTAATTTAAGAATTAATTTTAAGAGTTAATTTAAGTTTTAATTTAAGTTTAAGTTTTAATTTAAGAATAAGCTAATGTATCAATACCATTATCAAGAATATATCTTTTATCGTCATAACATGATTTTAAAAATGTTTTATTATAACATAACTGGAAAGATTGTGTTTATCAGAACGAATAACTTTAAAGGTGTGATTACTTTGGGTTGAATTAAACAAAGTATCTTTGTAATTTTTATGAACTATTGTTTTCTTAACAAAAAAGTTTTTAATTCCTTTACATTTTTTAACATTAACTTCATTTTCTAATAAATAAGAATACATTTTACTTCTTAAACCGATAAATTCAACAATGGGAATGCCGGCAGCTTCATCTTTAAATTTCCAATTACTTTTTTATTATTATCAAATAAAATTTTGAATTACTATCGTAATCATATTATCAAATAAATCTTTGTCCTTATAAAATCCTCTATGCATCTTTTGGTTTTTATTTCATAACATAATGAATCAGTGTCAGTGAATAGTAATTTACAATTACCCTCGTACTTTTCCTTAATATAATTATAATGAAAATCATACATTAAATATTTTGATAAATCTAGAATGCACATTCCAACCCTAACAAGGTTCTGTTTAATAACAAACTTTCTTTTATTCTATGAATACCAAACAAATTCTTGTTAAACATCGTTGAACTAACAAATGAAGGTTGGCTATGTATTTTAATAAAATGTTTTTATCATAGGTTAATTTAATATTAACCCTCTTGCGTAAATTTTCCATCGTTTTACCGAATACAGAATTGTTCATTAACTTAAAAAAAGTCCTTTTCAATGAATTTTTTGCTTTAGATCTTTTTTGAGTATTAAAATCAATATACTTTTTTAACCCAAGGACTTTCATCAAAAGTTAATATTTTATGTATTTTTGTTACTTTTAACCCTAATTGTGTATATAGTTCAAGATTTTTAAAATGAACTACATAATTTTGTTTTTTTCATTAAAGTTGGAACCAACTTCTTTACATTACTTTTTCCTATTTCAAATTTTGTTTTAATATTTTACTATAATCAGAAAGCCATTCGTCTGGTATTTTAATTTTTTCAGGAGCTAAAGGATAATCGTTGTGGGTTTTATGTAATTCTTTTGGATATTCAAGATCACATTCAATTATAAAGTTAGTTTTACCTTTTGCAATTAATTTCTTGAATTGTTTTTCGGATATAAATTTAAAGTTTCCAGCGGGTAAAGGTTGACACATAGCCCAACCGTAAAGATTATTGGCATCGAGGTACATAATGTATTTGCTTTCTTCTTTTGAATTGTAATCTTTCATATATTTATTGTTTGCTTTACTGTATCTGTTTGAAATATAACTTATTCCTCCTCTCAGTCCTTTTTCAATAAAAAGATTACATATCAATATCAGTTTTTTAAATCTAAATTAATTCCAGTCATTTTTAACATTGCATCCCAAGCTAAACCAGGACTACTAAAAAAAATGACAAGGATCTAATTTGTAGTACTCTAAACATAATTTTCTAAAATTTTCGAATACATCAGCTAAAAGTAATACGTCAGTTTTTAAATATAGATCTTGATATTCTCCCATTGTTTTAATTTTAAATTTATTCCAAACATTTTTAGCATGTTCGTATTCATTATCAGATATATGTGTTTCATTTAAAATTGAATAAAACTCTTCTTTAGAAGGTAATTCTGTTTCTTTGAACTTTTTAAATGAATCCATGTAATCATATGGATAAACACCTTTTGTCTTTAATAATTCTATTTTATTAAATTCTTGAGATAAATATTTAAATTCTGGAATATTTTTTACTAAGTTATCCAATGATTGAGACATAAATTGAAATGAATCAATAAAGACCAAGTCGGAAATCATAAATGCCATATATCTTTCCATATTGTTAGGAATAACATTAATTTCTTTTTTAAATTTCCCTATTTGCTGCATGATGAAATGACCGTCATAACCTCTTAAATTATGAAAAATAACAGGAATTTTGTGTGTTAGTTTAAAATTAATATTACATTCTGAGTGAGCACTTCCTCTAAATTTTCCTGTTATATGACAGTGATCTCTTACTTTGATTGAATCTTCTATATATTCTTTTTCACAAATATGACAAAACTTTTGTTTTTTAAATTCACTTTCATCTTTTTTAGACATTCTTAGTTCTTTGTTAAAGTGCTCTTTAAATATTTCTTTACAATATTCCTCTTCCTCAAGCATTTTTTCAATAAACTTATAAACTGCATTAGGGCCTCTATAAATCTGGGTTGGTTTAGTATATTTATCGTCATAACAACAAACAACTTTATAGCCGTAACCACAATCTATATGATTTTGATATGGTTCAGTAAATGAAGATTCAGTTGATGGTAAAGCAGTTAAAACTTTTTTAGTTATTGATTCAAAATCAGCTTAAATTACAAAAGGTACTGCTAAACCTTTATGATAATTTTTAAATTGTACTTTACTTCCCTCTTTTGGCATTTTTACACCTTGGGTACCATTAATAGCTAAAAAAATTTGGAATATGTTCATTTAATATTCTTTCTTGAGTAAAATGTTGTAAGCAACTTTTACAAAAAAATTTTCTATGTTGGTCTTTGGTTTTGTAGTCATTAATCTATTAAAGTCTTTTATCCAAACATAATGTTGGACTGGGGTCTCTGGTGATTTATAGTATCATCATTTATTTTATCATTTATTTTATCATTAGTAATTAACAACATGTCACAGTGTTCTTCGTATTGATATTTTGATATGTACAATGGATAAATACTATTTTTTCATATCCAAATATATTAAATGATATTTCATTTAAAACTTCTATTTTAGGTATTTGATTTAATGTAACAGGAAATTTAATTCCAGTATAATCAAGATCGTTTATATGTTTTTTATATTTTGAAATTTTTTGGGGGTCTTTTCAACAGAAATTTGTAAGCTAAATGACACCATCAAAACATTCGTTATCATCATTCTTTATATTTATTAATCCTTTCATTGAATTTTGTAATGGTTTTGGTAATTCTAAATAACTTGAAGCAGCCAATGGACTATACTTATATCTATTTTATTAATAAGCATCAACTGACTCTATTCTCCAGCCACTTCCTTCAGAAATCCAATTACCCAAATTCTATTTATTATTTCATCAAAAGCTTGACGTAAAGTTTTTTTTATTTCGTTTGTGTTAATAATTTCTAAAGCCTTTTATTGAAAATAAGCTGATTATATATTGTATCAGTTTTATCCATTTTTGCAAAAGCTATTTTTAAAACAACGTTTATTTTTATACCTTTTAACGTTTTAAGTTCAGATTTAAGTATTTCATAAGAGTCGTTTATAGTTAAATATAATTGATTCTTTGGATCTTGTCTATATGTAATTTTAATTTCAAATTTCTTATAATATTGTTTTGTAGATCTCTCAATTTCCATCTATATTATATTTAGAAAATAAAATTCGTTAAGCAAAAAAGGATTAAAAAAATAATAAAATAAATAAGTTTTAAATTATCTTTAAGAAGAAATAAAATATTTAAATTTATATCTTTTTCCATTAACTTTTGATATTCCACATTTTACTCGGTTTTCTCCTTTGCAGCACATTGTTATTAACCCAGAATTAATACCAAGGTCTTTAGAAGCTGCATAATTGCTTTTATATGTTTTTTCTTCATTAGTATCACAGTCGGTTACAATAACTTTTTTAGGGTTGTTTCTAATATTATTTGGTCTGGGACAATCACATAATCTTTCGACATTTTCTTCTTCAGTTAATAGACAACCACAGTCCCATTCAAATAAAGTTCTTTTACGAAGATAAGGATCTATAACATTTTGTAATTTATCAATGACATGGTTTTTATATTCATCGCTAACTATTTGATCAAGTTTTGATTTAATAACATTTCTTCTTTTAAGAACTTTCTTATATGAATTTTTATCTGGATTCATTATTTCTCCTAAAGTGCTAGATAATTTTGACATAATCATTCTATCTACTTTCTATTAACCATCTATATATAAATACTTATAGAAAAAAATCTTAAAAACACACGTAAAATTTAATACAGCTCTTCTTTTTTTTACTTTTATATCCGTTAAGTTTAAATTCCTTCATATACGTTTCAAAAGGCATTGAATATTTTTTTTCTTTCTGCATTTCTAATAGTATTGTAAAAATATCCCGAATAACTTGTTTCTCTTCTTCTTTATTTACTTTTCCAATCCGTGCTTTTGTTATTAGTTGTTTTATTTTGTGATGATGTGCTTTTAAAATAAATTTCTTGTCGTCAAGTTTTAGTCTGTTAGTAAATATGGTAATTACTGATGGAACAGCGCCAGCAACTGCTACAAATATAGGAATAGCTGGAACAAGTGCTAATGCAGCTGAACAACCAAAGACAACCCGCTGTAATATATAATCCGGTACTTACTCTCCCACAAAATTTATAACTTTTTCTGTAAGCAGCAGCTAGTTTGGTTAAGTGAATGATTAACTGATCTATTGTTTCTATTCCATTATTAGAAATTAAATTTTTATGGACCATTTATATAATATATATTTTAAATTAAATTTCTTTCAATCACTAAATGGTACCCAACTATTAAATTTTTCACTATAACCTTTCCATTTTACTAAAGCTTGTTTTTTCTTATAGTCTCGTCTAATAACTTTTTCTATTCTAAAAACTTCTTGTGTAGTAGGTAAAAGTTCTTGTTCATAAAATGAAACCTTTAATTATTTCATTATTTAAATCTTTAATAGTGTACGTTCTGGGATTTGTATTATTAATTTTATAAATTATAAATATTTCCTCTGTCCAGTTTGGTGTATATCTTTTTCAAAATGTCTTTTAAGTTTGCTTAAGCGAACTCGATCACCAATTTTAAATTTTGCTTTGCTCTTTGGTATCTTTAAATCACCATATAAATAAAAGTAAACAGTACCTTTATTTAAGTTTTTACTAGCTTCGGTTGGTGTCATTTTTATACTAGAATGTTTTGTTTTGTTATATTTATCAACATATCCTGCAAATTATCTAAAAAAGTATAAATGTTATTTGCTGTAAAATATTTCCACATTATTCTTTTTAAACTTCTATTAAATCTTTCTATTACTACAGCCTTTCCTTCATTAAATGTATGGTACATATTAATCTTATTTTTATTCAAAATGATTCAAACTTTTTATTATAAAATTCTTTTCCTTCATCTACCCATAAATTTACTGGTAATCGTCCTTCTAATATTATTTTTTCAATGCTTCAGTAACAGATTCTCCAGTTTTATTCTTTAATGGAATAACCCAAGCATATTTACTAAATATATCAATAACGGTTAACAAGTACTTTACTCCTTTATTATATTTTGAAAAAGCTTGCATGTCAACTAAAACAGCTGACCAAGTATCATCAATATCATTAACTATCACTCTTCGTTTCCTAAATTTTCTTTTAATTGGTTTTTGTAATTCTTCTGCTAATTCATCGCTCCATGTGATTCGGGGGTATACTCTACCCCTTTTCCCGTTTTTTTACTTTTGTTTTTGTCCCAACCCAAGTGTGTATTTCGTTTTAATTATAGGTTTCACAACTAAATGTTTTGCAATCTTTTCTCCAAATGTTTTTTGATTTAGTTTTATTTAAATTGGAAAGCATTTGCTTATCACATGTACCTTTTTTACACCACTGTCATAGCCAAAAATCATGGTCCATACATACTGCATCCAGTTCATTGACAGGGGGTCCCTTATCTAGGGGATTTCCTGGCCACAATAATTATATCCTGGAAGTGTTAAACCTTTCTTAGGTAATAAAGGTAACATTGCTTTGTGAATATCTAAATTACCCCCTGTACTTTTAACAAACTTTGATTTCATCTTTCCACAAGATGAACAGGTAGCTTTTATCATTTTTCTCCCATTTTTTGTTATAACATAATGGGGGTTTATATTATCAGTAAATCTTCTTTCTTTCAAACAATATATTTTATTTTGTAAACTCATCTATATCATATGTATTTAAAACTTTTTAGTTGGTTTTTACTGGGTTTGAAACCTGTGGATTTTAAATTGTCCAGCATTGGTCAGTCTGGACCGAGGGTCAAAAGGTCAAATGAGGTTAAAAACGCTCGCTTCGGTATTTCTAATACTACTTACAGGAAATGAAATAGTTTGAAGACAAAATATTGAACAAATACTCTTTTCGATTAAAAAATATACTAAAATACGTCAAAATGTTAAGATATTTCATTTTCATCAAAAATTCAAAACCTGGTTAAACGTTCTTTGCGTACATTCAGTTTTCTAAAAATATTTTAAAACGCAGATTATTTCTCTTAAAACAAGTTTTACCTGCCTTTTGAGTATCGATCAATAAATAATGTTAGATATCGGTCAATTTTAACTGATTTATCAATGTAACTCATCTGAAAAACTTGAATAGCAACTAGTTCGTTTGCATACCTTCAATACGATCATAATTCAGCCGACAGTTGTAAAGTTTCCTTCTCAACAAAAGACCAAACAATTTTAATTCAAATATGTATTTTTTTCTTAGCATGCAGTAAATTGTTTCTCAACTGTTCCTAAGTTTTCAGAGACAATTTTAAACATGTCGAAGGCCTGCTTGAGCTTGGTCGGCGGTCGAGCTGTTCCATAAGAAGTATGTCCAGGCATACCACACCTGTGCTTGTGTCAACACCAACCAGACGGACACCATCTCTTAAAGGAAGTGCCAAATTTGTGGTAAGTTATGTTTTATATACGACAATATATAATCAATATAATCAATTTACATTTGACAAGTTGATAAATAAGGATATTAAAACAGACTGAATAGGCTCATTATATTTCTTCATGAAAATTGTTTTATATATATACGCAGTATTCAGCTCGAATGGATTTTGCCAGATCGGATATCACGATGCGCGCAAGCGCCGAGTGTGATCCGACCTTGCAAAATCCACGAGAGCCGAATACAAAGTCCCAGATCTAGCTACTGTTATAACGACCCCTTTATTATATACTTTTACCATTTTGATTCTTGTTTTGTTCTTGAACGAGATCTTCAATGTTAATCGATATTAAATGGAACTTAGTGAAGTTTTTATGTGCGCTATTTATAGAAATGTGTCGGATCATGCACATTTATGAAAATAGTCCGGCAGCATACAATACGGAAGGTACAATACGGAAATAAAAAGGTATAATACGGAAATTTTGTCTGTCTGTTCATATTTAATTGTGAAAAACAAGTTTTACAGAATATATATATATATATATATATATATATATATATATATATATATATATATATATATATATATATATATATATATATAGTCATTTTGCCATTATATGAAAGACATTTAATATTAATTATTGTTTCTATAATAATAATTGTTTCCTAATTTAAGGTAGTAGAGGCGTACCAGAGTACCTCCTTTTTGAAGAGTATTCAATCCCTACCATAAACCCACATTTACTGCAATTCTCAAGCCCTACTGGGACCAATTCTTTTCCTTATTTTCGATTTTTTAGTATGTTTTTACTTCTTTCAAGACTTACGATAGATTTATTGTACAAAAATGGAAAAAAAATATAATTGATAAGCGATTTTTTCTTGCTGTTCAAAGTGAATTTACTACTTAAACAGAAGGGGTAGAGTTACACATCTGTAAAAATATTGAGTCACATGTGGTAAAAGTTCTCTATTTTGAATTTCACTCTTTAAGATTACATATCGTGGAAGAAATTTAGGTATATTTTACGTCTGTCCCAAGGTTATTCTTGTATCATTAAATCCGTTAACTTGAGGAACACTATATAGAATGATATCCACATTTTTATTTTGTGTTTATAATTGTTTACCAATAATGTGATGATTCTTTTATTAAAATTAATGGTAAAATGAGTTTTCTGCAAACGGCCATCATTTTGAAATCTGACTCTGCTTGAGGTAGAGGAGATACCATAAGTTATACAAAATTTAGAAAAAAACGTCATGGTAAAAGTTGTTAAAAATTTGCAAATCAGTGCGAAACACGATATTTAAGAATATACCAAGCAAATGCCATTTTGTAAATGTTGCTTTTACACCTCTACTACCTTAAATACTTTTATTTTGATATCATGATATAATTTTATTTAAAGAGTTGTAAATATTCAAGTAAAGAAGAACACCGCATAAATATGTCGGAACTATGCCATGATAAAATTGCGGTTAAGAGTTAACCAAAGTAATGCATGCGGTAATGGTTTGTCATGTCCTTTGGAGCTTCGGCAGTAATAGGTGTACAAAGCGGGTGTTACATGCTCGACGGATGCGCTGCGTTATTTTATCTCTATAAATTTTGATAAATGGTGAGAAAATGTACTGCTATTACCGTTTTTGCAATTTATCCTTTTAAAATATTTCCAGAACTTTTTCATTAACTTATTCATTTAAAAAGTAACATATTCGTATCTATAAGATTTACTGAGGAGTTCGGAAATGACAACTTTCGAAAATACTAAACTTTTACTACGTATTTTAAGCTTCATTCTATCGGAAAAAATAGTGTGTCTAAATAATTTAGATTAGCGGGTTTGTTACTGAACAAAAGTTATAAAAAGTATACACCAATAGATTCGTCTTGGAACGAAGTATACGACTAGATAATCGAACTACGACTACGACTCTTTCATAAGTCGTACAACGATAAATTTGATAACAAAATTGGTTATCTGTTTTTCAAAATCAAGGGTTGGTTCAAAATACATGCGGAGTCCATTTAAAATGTATTATTAGACAAACAAGACATGTATCTAGTTCCTGTCACCCTTTAAATTACCCAAACTCTTTCTTAAAGGCTGACAATTTACGATTGAAAATATACTTTAAAATGCTTCAAACAATTGTTTTTATCGTGCTTTGTTGACATGACGGACTACTTTTTTGTTACTATAAATACTAATATTGCACGGTGAAAACGTGCCAGATTCCCGCCAAATATAATAAAGGATAGTTCTTCACGCCGTTTACCTGAAGGGAGAGTTCTTTATCCCGATTATATTCTCGGCAGATTTTATAGATCCAATAACACTATTCTAATAGTACAGTCAAAAAGTATTCGAAGAATAATCAACATTTTATTTTTCAAAATATTCTACAACCTGAAATGAAATCTAGATTATCTGATTCATTGAACTATCCAACATTTTTTCAAACGGTCTACTTAATATGATATAAGCGTTATCGTTCCAAACTTTGTAAAAATATTCTTACATCCATTACGTTTTTTTAAAAATAATTTGACTACCTCAGGGGCAGATACAGTATTTGGTGTAAGAGGGGCCGTAAAATATTTGAAGACTAGAGGAAATAGGTGGGTCCGGGGGCATGATTCCCCGGAAAACTATGAAAATAATGGATCCATCTGGTGCATTCTCGGCGTTCTGTTGTACTTTTTTTGTTATTGACAAAGGACAGGTTTTGTGACAAAATCAACACAAATAACATGCTAATCATAGTAGCCTTGTCTTATGAATTGTCAGACTTATTCTTGCGCGAGTATCTCGGAATTTCTTAGCCAGTTTTTTGAGGATATTCATGGGGAGGGTTTACCTAGGACTAAAATAAAAAGTGTTTTTTTTTTGGAGCTCATGCAAACTGTCAGATTTTAAATGTGCCAGTATAGCGAGCGAGAAAAATGCATTTTTTCCATCAATAAAAAAAAACAAAACAAAAACAAAAACCAGGACAGATTACCTGTGTGATAGAGATACAAATGCATTTTTTTATGTTTAACCCAGAACAGAAGACAAATTACGTTTTCGAGCGTAGCAAGCGAGAAAAAAATATGCATATTTTTCAGCCGAAACAAAAGATTAACTAGAGTTGTCACAAGAGTGACGAATTATACCCCCACAATATGGCCTTGTCACAGAACTTAGCCAATGTCAAAGCCAAACTTGCTTGACCTTTGATCTACTGACCACAAAATCAACAGAGGTCATCTGCTAGTCATGATCAACCTCCCTGTGAGGTTTCATGATCCTCCGCCCAAGCGTTCTCAATTTATTGTTCGTAAAATGTTTAAATGACCTTTGGAACTCAAAATCAATATGGGTCATCTGCTTGACATGACCAACCTCCAAATAAAGTTTCCTGATCCTAGTCCCAAGCATTGTCCGAGAACTGTTTAAATGTTCCGGGTCACTGTCACCTTGACCTGTGACCTACTGACCTCAAAATCATTAGGGGTCATCTGCTAGTCATAACCAGTCTCCTGTATTTCATGATGTCACATCTGTGTACCAAAATTTATGATTCTTGGCCCAAGCGTTCTCAAGTAATCATCCGGAAACCATTTAATTGTTCTGAGTCACTGTGACCTTGACCATTGACCTACAGACCTCAAAGTCGAACCTGACCTGCATTTTATGATGTTACACCTGTGTACCAAAATGTGTGGTCCTAGGCCCAAGCGTTCTCAGGTTATCATCCGGAAACCATTTAACTGTTCCGAGTCCCTGTGACCTTGACCTTTGACCTACAGACCTCAAAATAGAAATTGACCTGCATTTTATGATGTTACACATGTGTACCAAATTTTATGATCCTTGGCCCAAGCGTTCTCAAGTTATCATCCGGAACCCGTTTAACTGTTCAGGGTCACTGTTCAGGGTCACCTTGACCTTTGACCTACTGACCCTAAATTCGAACTTGACCTGTATTTTCTGATGTTACACCTGTGTACCAAAAATTATTTCAATTGGTCAATCCTTTCTTGAGTTATCATCCGGAAACCATGCAAAACCAACGGACCGACCGACCGCCAAGCTCACTCCTATATACCGCCCCCCCCTCCCCCCCCACGCCCCAAACTTCGTTTTGTGGGGGCATAATTATAAGTGCGTGCGTAGCGAGCGAGAAAAAATGTATATATTTTATATTCTTCAGTCAGAATAAAAGACAAATTATGTACCCAAGCGCAGCGAGCGAGAAAAAAATGTGGCAATTATTTTACCCAGAACGTAAGACAAATTACATATGCTCCGGCGATTTTAGGGGCGGGAGCGCCCGGTGACCACCCCCCCCCCCTCCCGGCCCCCGCTATGAATCCACTAATGGTAATACTTCAGTCTGTATGCAGAAATGATTACTGTACAAAATTCATAACCATTTGAATTATTTATTCAAACCCGATAAACGGCCGTCGTTTTGGAGTTTAAGTATGCCTGCATATTGAGCCTGAAAATAGAACAGCTTCATAATCTCTGCCGACGTCGTTGATAAGCTTAAATGTTGTAAAGCTTTGCTAGATCCCTCTTCCGACATCGACCTTAAAGACCTTTATCGTACTTAAGGGCAGGTCCGGATCTAGCCTGGGAATCCAGTCTGACAATTTCAAACCATTTTTCTACCTGCAAATTGACAATATCAGAAACTCGGATGAATGCCAGTTAACATTAATTAGCACAATTTAAGTTGGATCTTTAATGTAGGTAAGATTTCTTCTGACAATTATTGTCAACGGCTTCCCGGATGCAGAAATACCTTTATTTGATGCAGCGAGGCGACAGTTTAAAAAGAATGTGTCACCAGCGAGACACATAGCTCCCAGCGTGAGTAGGAGTCAGGGTGTTCTCCCCTGCAAAAGTTTGAAATATAGTTATGTAATGGTGGCATCTGATAAATTTTTTGGTCTGAATTTTGAGAAAATATGTTTAGTATACAGCATCTTCTGTATATGACTGTGCTATTTACGATAAAACGATGAAAGGGACGACATGTAAAGTAATCAATGATGACTGTTTTATTTTGCAATATAACAAATTCATGCATGTTCACACAAATAAAAGTGTTATGTATATGAGTAAGACACAATTATGCATAGAAAGTTGTGCTACAAAAAGAAGCAAACTCTTCCCCTTATCGGTATAGTTTGACAATATTCCTTCACGGAGTTTGCAAAGCGAACTAGAATGATGTCGACAAAAATGTTTCATTCAATAATTTATAATAACGACGGGTCAATAATGTTATTAAGGAAAAATATGTATAAGTTAAACAACTAACACAAAACACATGCGCATGTCTACATAATGTTTATGATGCTTAACATGTTTTATTTGAAATGAAGAGAAGGAAACTACAATGTAGTTGTCACTCGTCGTTTAAAAGGGCTACAACTCCAGACAAAATAATCGATCATAAAAATCAGGGCAACATGTACTATCCATTTCATGCTGCTGATGTATACCTAGTTCCAATTCAGTTGGATGGATCTGTTCGACTTAAGTTCACGAGTTCACGATATGATGAATTAGTTCAAGATCAAATAGGGCAACAACTCCAGAAACAACAACAAGAATTTGTAACAGAGTTAGCAACGTCTTCTGCCTACGGTCAATTATAAAAAGTTATCATATATATATATATTGTTTATAGTTTATAGAGACACCAAAGAAAAGTTAATTTGAAAAAAATGTAAGTCCACACAAAAGTACTTATTAGATAGACTTAGGTCAAAATACATCAAAAATTGGATGTAACATGCGTGTTGTACTACAAAAAAGTAGGCTCGATTTTCTCCTAGGGCTAATATTAACCCTTACCATGCTGAATTTCTATAATGAACTTGTCCATTTTTCAATTTGGACAGTACTATTAACAGTTAAATGGGATGCTTACCAAAAAAATACTGATTGAATCCCGAACAGTGCTGATCATCATCAGACTGCATGGATGTTCTGGTCACAAAGACAGAATAAATCATGTTCAGCATGATAAGGGTTAATAGAATAGAAATTTACAGTAATAGCTATTTATAGTAACAGCAAAGGATTAGGAGCCTGGTTCTTACTCATGACGCACCATCTCATGATGATGAACATGTTTGCCATTGTACATCAAAATCCCTCCATGCATGAACAAGAAATGCTCCGGACAAACTCATTTTTGTATTTGACCTTTGGCCTCTAAGTGTGTCCTTAGAGCTAGGGGTCTTGGTCTTGGGCATGACACCTCGTTTCATTATGGTGAACATTTATGCCAAGTTATCTAAAAGTCCCTTCATGGATCGCAGAGTTATTGACCAGACACCAAACAGACTCTATTAACCATTGACCTCTAAGTGTGACCTTGACCTTCGAGCAAGGGTTTTATAATATAAAAAGGGGCATAACACTCCAAATTTAGATTTTAGGCTAAAATAGATAAAGGCATTTACATTTAAGGTAAAAGTGTTTTACTAGTTTCAAGGGTATTGGATAGAAAGTGAGGGAGGAGCTGAATACATAAAGAACAAAAGAAAAGAAACTGACTGTTTCATTTAATTCAAGATTCTAAAAGGACCATAACTTTAGAAAACTGTCATCATATGTAAAATCCACTATAGTATTGTATATAATTCTGCTGCTTGGCCATGAAGTATACTACGATCCATTTGAATATGATGGAATCTGCAGAAAGAGAGTTTTAATGCAAAAGGTACGAAGGAAGCTATGATATGACAATAATTAAATTTGATAGTCCTGACAATATGTGCCTGTCCACTTCATGCTGATGTGCCAAGTTTCATTTGAACTGATAAATAGTAGTTACATAAAATAATTTAATAAATGCAGCTCTAAACTATCCTGTGCCTTTTTGATGTCTGCTGTTCATAGTTCTATAGTTCTTTCAGCTACACAATACTTGCTACTGAATATTTACATATGCAGGTAGACTTTAATTAAAATTGATGTTTCCCCTTTTAAACCTGAAAATATCCAACTTGAGGAACATGCCAAAAAATAACATTTTAATTGTCCTGGGATTCTTATATAATGCTTAATTTTCAAGTAATGCCTGCATTTAACTTACATACTGCTAAGAATATAGAACTGCCACAACATATTACAGTATAAATGCTATGATAATTGATGAATGTCAAAAATGGGTGCACAGGGGACATCACTTTGCCTTAATATGTGAAGTTGAAAGCTGCTTTTGTATCCATTGTAACTTTCATTTATAAGGAAATAAAGTAAAAACCCATTTTATATAAAGAATACTTACAAAGGACATTTTTGGGTGTATTGTATAGACATATATGAAAATTCTAAGAAAGTTGATTTATAAAAGAATAAAATCATAAGGTGTCTTCAAAGCTGTAAGGATAAAGATCTTAGAAAAACATTATAACTTATGAAAAGTATTGGGGTTATGAAATTGTAGTGTTCAACTTTTAAATTTATCACTATTTTTTATGAAGGGGCTTCCATCACAAGACATGAACGATTGGTAAGAATAAGATGTAGTTAATGAAAAGAAATATTTTGTTTTAAATGTGCAGAGTTTAGATTACATAAGAACAGCCACAGTTGTGACAATTAAGTTTGGTTTGAAAAAGTAAAACATAGTTAAAAGCTATCCTTTTTGCACAATGTCACACTTCTGATGCAGAGGGGACAAAATTAGCTATATAATTTAACATAACTTTAAAAATGCTTTAGCCATTCAGCTGAAATTGCACATATTTCTTGAATACATTGATCAAATTGGATATGATTTGTCCCAAAACACATTCTAAAACTGAACTGAATTAAAGTAAGGTGAAAAAGAAGAAAAAGCTTCATTATTTTGAAAACTACCCATATAAGGAAATCAGCATTATATATGGAATATTTCTTTATGCTGATTCTGTAGGTCTACAGCACAGTTGATTTATGAAGTTGAACAATTCATGCATGCCATGTAAAATAATTAATTATGATACTATTTATTAATCACATCTTGCTGTAATACAGGCCTACTGTATGCTATTTCATCTCATTGTATAAATGTATAAATTTGTTGATATTTTGGTGCATGATCATGCTTCATTCAGACCCTTGACCTTGTCAGCTATGCAGAGGTGTCCTTTCTTTGGCTTACTTACAGACATTGTTAATTTTTTTTACGAAATTATTGTAGAATATATATAGAATATTGACATTTACCTAGCTGTACTGTTGGTCGGCATCATGTATTCCTGTTGAACAAGAAATGTCAATATGAACGCCCAGCACAGATTCGAACAGTTTGCAAATGACATTGTTTCCATGGTGCAGGTATTCATTCATCTGAAACAAACACATGACGGATTAAATGCACAGTAGACCTTGATTCTAATTTATGTTACTTTAGAAATCTTGATGGTTTTTCCCGGATGATCCATCACGTCCAGTCAGACATGTTTTATGGCATAAATGCAGAGTCTGTGTTCAAATTATGTCAATTCGAATGCAAAAAGTACATCAACGTTTTTTTCTATGACAATGATCTATTCTGTCTATTCTGATCGATTCACTATCTATGAAACAATGCGATAATTCTGCATCTAGATCTACCAGTGGATCTAATGATAATCTATGGTGGCAGTGATACAAGTATGCATATGCTATGTTCTCCGCCCAAAAATAGGCAAATCATTCTCAGATCTTGAAATAGAGTCGACTGATTATCAACCTTACTTTGTGTAATCGTTGCAAAAATAATTAATTTATATAAATCTATATAACTTTGCACTTACCATTGTTCCTAGTCCCAAAACAACTCGACCGGTCAAAATATGTAACACGAGGGAGGCCTTTTGACAGCACAGTCATGTAAACTTCCGGAGGAAATAGTCCAAATTTATGTCAGTTACTTTCATATGCGATATTATCGTGAATTATAATTATATGCATAATGTATCGTATTTAAGCATAAATTTAATGTTTGTGAATCCTGTGCTTTAACTGTTTTCAGGTTAAGCGCCAAAAATTATGAAATCCATAAGACCATGTGCTCAGCCTGATCACATTTCTACGCACTAACACATTTTTGTGTGAAAAAATATGCTGAAATTTACATTTTATTCTGTCAATTACTTTGTGACTGCAACCGTTTCTAAAAATAAAATTGACACATCTGACTTTTATGTGTATTGCCCTTGTAATGATATTATGGATTTTTGTCATAGATACGCATGTTTATTTCAAATTAGTTGTGAAATGATGATGTTTGCATGAAAAAAAGAGAAAATAAAAATTATCTGAAATTATCGACTCTAAAAGGCACTTTCATCAAAATTATTTAAAAGTTGATTGCTCGCAGAAAGTAGATATATTATCTAGGTAAATTTTGGTCACAATTTTACGCAAAATAATGCTTGAATGTAGCAGCTGTCAATTTTGAAAAAATATGACCAACTTAATATTTTTTTTTCTGCTTTTTGTCCGGATTTTCGGGTTCAAGTTGGCATTTGTTTTTCAAGATATATACTTCAAAGCAGAGCTTAATCATTTTCAATAGGCATTTCATTCATCAAATTATGAAATTCTTCAGTAAAACTTCGCAAAATGGTTGTAAAGACAAGCACTAAAATGTCGATATTTTGGCTATAGAATGTACCTTAAGTGTTGCGTAACACTTTATCTATAGTTAAGGTGTCCACTAGCAAACGTTTGAAATCTTTTCTATAGAAATACTCAGTTGAATCTGGAAGACTGTTATTAACTATTTCAGTCAATTTTCATAAACACATAATGTACAGATACAGAACAAGTTATCTACTGGAAGTTTATTCGTTGGATAAAGTTTTGAGCAACTCACTCATCAATATAATCATCATCATTATTATAATAATTCATTTTCTTCTTCTTCTACACTTGTTGTAACAACCTCTAGAAGTGTATACTCGCGATTGATTTTAGATACTGAACATGAATGAAAACTGATGGTTTAGTATATCAGCTTCACTATTTCCTGTGCTGTAAGTTTCTTCAAAGCTGGCACACCAAAGTTGTCCTTCCTGGATCTGAAACAGTCCCAGACGAACTTTGAAACCTCGTTGTCGTAAACTAACATAAAAAGTGTTTAAGTCTTATTTTCTGATCTACAGACATTATGGATTAATGCCTTATGGCTGCATGATTTTTTTTCAATCTGACGGGGAGTTGGACGTCATTGTAATCAAAGACCATTAGCACTTTAATCTGTTGAATTCCATGTTGAGTCATAATACATTTACTGTTGTAAAAATGGATGCATGATAAACTGTTTGGAGGTGCCCTGGAGTCTTTCGCCTTTATACAGAATTATACAGTAAAAATATCCCTAGTGGAACGTAAATAAATGCCAAAACTCTTTGATAAACAGATCACAAAGATCAGCCAGGTGCTGAGACTGACAACATAAAATTAGTTCATGCGCAATTCAAATAGTTCCGTCATTGTTTATCAGTTATACCATGTTTTTATCTTAAAGATCGTCAAACTTGCCTAGTTCAAAAAATCTATATTTCCGCCGTTTTATAATCATGTTTCATTTTAAGAGAAAAATATTTGAAAGTAAAACAGATGCTTTAAAGGCGTTGCTAATTACATATTCAAACTTACTGCGCGTTTCTTTATCAGCTTGGCATGACGTCAGTCTGCTTGTTCAATCTCATTTGTATAGACTGGTACATTATGCAAACAAATTTATTTTTATCTGTGGGATAGTCTATTTCAAGTCAAAATTTCGTTAACTTACAGTCATTTTCTTATTTACAAGCAATGAACAGTGGTTCTCCAAATTCACAAAATATGTAAAAGTGGCCTATTGCTACGACCACACTACGAATGGAGTGAATACTGATCAGTTCTCGTCATTGATACAAAGGCTTGATAGAATAGGCAAGAAATTAACCCAGTTAGACACTATTAAAACTAATGGATCGCCTTGATAACGTAGATCAAAAGGTAAACTACATGGAAACTAAACTAACCGAGCTGGAGCGCATCCGGGAGTACGATTTGTCGTACATGGAGGATATCTGTAGCAAACAGAAGATGATTGACTTATTATTGTCCAATTTCAAAGTGCTAGAGAAACAACAGTCCGAACAAGAACGGACTATGAAAGCGGACAATACGGACCTGATATTGCAGAAATATGCGTGATACTTTACCCTTTTTGGGGATTCCGGAAGCACGGGGAGAAAACGATACAGATTGTGTGGAAAAAGTCCTGGATCTAATAGAGAGTAAATTAGAAATAGAGGATGCTAAATTAAGCATCAAACTACACTGTGCCCATCGCTTTGGAAAGTTCGATAACTCGAAAATACGACTTGTTAAAGTTTGCATATTACCCGGACAGAGAAAGAGTAAAACTTAGTGCGAGCAAACTAGAAAGGCCTTATGGCAGCAACTCCCTGCGGAAGTGATGTCCACAAGACGACGTCTTGTGCCTATTAGGCTGCATGCTCGGAAGCATGGAAAAGAAGCTTACATTCAGGTAGATAACTTTTTATTGACGGCCGGTTGTATAGAGAGGGCGAGGATGGGGGAAAGAAGTAAGCCAGCGGAGTGAGTACATTAAAGTGGTGCGTTTCGAGGAATATTTAAGGCTTATCTTAGCAAAAGCGATCATGTACTGATTTCACCGATTTTATTGAAAATAACGATCTGATCTTTCTGAGTGAAACTTAGACGGGAAAAATCTAAACTCGACTTAAATGGTTATACATTTTTTCATTCTTTCTTTCGAAAATACCAAAACAGACGAGCGAGGAAGAATACTGGCGGATTACTGGTGTATGTAAAAGTTCAGTCAGTAAGGAGTCAAGCTGGTGAGAAATGATGTGATTCTGTTTTGTGGTTAAAACTTGCCAGAACATATTTTCAGAATACGGATTATATATATTTATGTATAACCTATGTAGCACCTGAAAATTCGCTTATTCATCAAGTATATGAATTTGACGTGTTCCGTAAAATAGAGACAGATATAAGGTATTTTCAGAGAAGGGACAGGTGTATTGTTTTGGTGATATGAATGCACGTGTTGGATCAAAATGCGATTTCATAGAAAATGATAAACAATTACATGATCACGCTTGCTTTGATTGCGATTTGTATTTACCGCGGGCGACGACTGATCGAGGAACGAATCAGTTCGTGATCCCAAAGGACCAGAAAATATAACAACACTGAATCCAACTTGATAACCTTCATTTTTCATCTCTTACATCAAAAGTAATATAATGTGTTTAAAAGATATTTGGGATTCTGATCGTAATAATTTTATAAGTACAGATAATTTATTACATATATTAAAAGATAGGCGGAACTGGATTGCTGAATGGCAAATTATCAAATCAAATATTCCAAATATATATATAAATACTTTAAAAAGCAGGAATATAATCCGGAAAAAAATCCTATTTACTTAGAAGGCAATGTATTAAAAACAAGGTCAAGAACCGTAATAAAGCCTGAAAACATTAAATTGAAACAAATATCTCAAGTCTGGATTAAAAAGGCAGGCAGATTTAAGTTGAGCTTAAGTGGGAGAATGCACTGCACTTAGCATAACGTTACCATGGAGAAATATATGGGCCCAAAATCAAAACTCATTTTCCTCCTGTAAAGCAATACAATTTCAATGAAAATTTGTTCACAATGTTGTTTTTACTGAACACAAACTTTGTCATGAATCTGTCTGATGGGACATGTTGTATATGTAAGTTAAGCAGAGAAACCTTAGTCCATTTATTTTGGGAATGCGACGTTGTAAGAAACATCTGGAATAAATTGAACATAAACTAAATAATAATACTTTCAATTGTAAATCTGCTGTTCTTTTTGGCCATTTTGAATAGTTTACTCTGACACCAACAGATTGATTAACACTGTAATCTTTGAAACAAAATGGGCCATTTGGAAATACCGAAATAAATGTGAACATAATAATATACGACAGCCAATGTATACTTTTTTTAGAAATTTGTTTAACTTTATAAAAGATCAAATTGAGTATAAATGTAAAAACAAGGATAAGACTGTTGCAGACTCTCTTAAACATTAGTGATGTGAACGATACAATATATCACTTATACGTTTTGCTATGGAAGGGACGCAACTCTAAAACTTTCAATACTGATACAGTTATATTTCGTTTTTCATCGCTTGTCAGCTTTCGGCCTTTCGGACAAGTCAGTGATATAACAGCGAATTATTTGTTTCGTATTGATTACATAGATTTATTTTCCTATAGTTAGGAACGATATAAGATAAATAGTTTTATTGAAAAATAATTGTTATATTACTCTCAAATGCTCAGTGTAAATAACTAGTGTGCAGAAGTACCCTTACTCTACTCTAAACGATACGTTATTGTAAAATTGTGGTATTAGTAAGGCTGGTAGGAGGATGCTCCTCGATCTCTATCACGCCAATTACGATGGAAATAAATGGGGTTACCCTACACTGGGGGCCTGAAAAAAGACACGGGAGACAGCGCACTTGCCTATTTCGATGCTGGATAGTGAAATTGGGGCACATATGAGGAAGCTGGAGCTGCCAATTGAGTGTTTAATGACTACAATGCGGATAAATCCATTTAGTTACAACTGAGATTTGATGAAAAAAATCAAAATTAAACTGAAATTCTAAGTTAAATGGGGGCATAATTCATGACATATTGGTGCAATAGGTATGGCCCTTGTGATGATGTGGAACAACTTTTTAAAGTTTTTATCAAATTCTTTCTTTAATAACAGAGATATGGTGAAAACTCATCAAAATTTCCCTAGAATTCTAATTATCGACTCAAAACTTCGCGAGATTTGTTCAGTCTTACATGTATATAATTATGTTTTCGGACAAAGTGACATGCGTGATTTTGAGACGAGAATTAAAGACACACGAACAGGATTCTGTACATTGTAAGCGATTTCACTGGGTTATGTTCTTAACATGTGACTGCTTCATGTTTATTAATATGATCCTTTAAAAAAAAAAAAAAAAAAAAAAGCACGTTTTTACAAATTAAACAAAATACATGCGATTCATTTTTTAAAGTGGAGAATCAGGGGTCGCTTAACTCGACATAAACGAAAATATTGCAGGCCCGGTTTGATTGAGCCTCTTCACGGACGGTAGTGGAAATGCAAGCTACCTTCCACACCCTCTAGCCCCGGGTTTATCAGAAATCAACATTTACAAATGTTATAAGTAGCAGAATATAATTTAAAACAGTTTGCAATTTCATGAAAAGCGGCGTATGGTCCTCAGATAAGATAAAGTCTATATTCAAGTCAAGACTCAATTTGGCATTTAAGTGTTGACTTTAATTTAGAACCATGATGGGGATCAAGGATAAGGTTAAAACGAAGTATTAACCGGTTGTGTTTGCTTCTGACAATTACAACACGGTGCCCGACTATGATCCTTTCATTGTTCATTTTATCCCCGTAATCCATAAGTTTTATTTTTATACATATGTTTGTGTACACATCCATACATACACTGCTATAGGGTTGCAGTTTGATTGGGCTGCGTTCTCTGAACCTGGTCTCTCCTGTTAGATATTAATTAGTTGCTGTTTGTCCTAGTCATTGTGTTATCTCCAACGAAGCAAACACTACGTTTTTTTTTAAATCTATAGTCTGTAATATCCTTCTCAAGTTAAGTAGATGATTCCTGTCAACACATTAGTGCTCACATTAGTTTGATATGGAAAACCCATAATATTTCAGATTTTGCAAACATCTTTCCCGCACAGTTAACGTTTTCATTCCGTTTTGTGGTAGCCAGCCTTTCTGTACTTTCAGTACTTTGATTGTTACAGTAGCGATGATCAATAATTTTATTTTGTTATACTCAGAAACGTAAAACTTGTGAGAATTCATATAATTTTATTTCTTATACAATTTTGACTGGAAATACAAAACATATGATATCAGGTGCAGTACCAAAACGGTCATTTTCAGTCTTTACTTGCCATTTTGCAGCCATTCGTTTCTGAAACAAAATAATATTGTACTTAACTAGCAAATGTAGATAAGCTTATTAATGTAAAGCTGTCGCAACGCAATGCTGTATCGTAGAAAAAATCTAATGTTACACAGTAAACAGATTTGTAAAGTTCAAATGCATGCACTGCTACTAAATTCTTGCTGCATCAAAAATCTCCTAGATGTACGTAATCATATACGCATATCAATATACATATGATACCAATATTCATATAATGTAATGTAGATTTAATCCATGACAAGGCTTATGTTTGCTATTCGGATTGTATGAAGCCAATATCTTCTTGTATTGCAAAGAAGAAAGCTGCAAGTAAAGAAAAAATGATGAATAGTGTCACGGTCGCCTTAAACTGCCAGTAATAAATTGATCGAAACTACTTACCAGTTAGAGTTGCATCATTATAGTTTCGCAATATAATTTTACAGATTAAGTAATTTTCTACATTAAATGTCTATACTATCCACTTTCGATGTCTGTATATTTGGTTTTCTTAAGTCCTGTTCACAGTTAAAATGATAATAGTGATTATCAAACAGTACCATAGAATACAGTTTACTAAAATATTTGATCAAGACCTTTCAAAATCATGGTCATGATCATCCCAGTTGTTTAGTAAGTGCATAGAAATATTTTCAACTACATCATCTTAAACTGTTGAACAAAAGAATGGAAGGATTATGTTGCAAACTTACGGTTAGATAGATTCACAAATATACCGCAAAATAATTACATTGCTATGTCAGTGTGTACTAAGAAAATCACAAGATAAATGTGTTCAGACTTATTACAATACGTAATGAGTATGATCTGGTTATGATAAAAGGTCGTTTTGAGCAAGGAAAATGCATTTACCACTGACTAAATAGTAAGGCATTTGATTAGTTTAGCTTATTATTTGATAACAAATCTAAGAAAAATTGATTTTATTTCTATAATGACAATTTTGGAATGGACGGACAAGGAGTTTCCTATAACACATTACATAATGTATCAACATACTCCCTTTTCAAAGGGAAGGACTCACGAACAGCTCTTGGTTAACTATCAACAAATGAAGGAAAGTGAGGTTTTTGATAGTCTAACGGATAATAGTACAGCTGAACCTGCCTAATCCGAACCCCTCTAATCTGAAAACCTCTCTAAACCGAAAGAATGTTTAGTCCCGATAATAGTATTCATTGTCTATTGTAAACATACGCATGTAAAGTGAAATCTCTGAAAGCTGAACAAACATTTGAGATTTTTATGGCAAATTTCTTTGAAATTTACCCCATTAATCCGAACCCTTATCATGATTATCAATGGTTTTGATTGAAATATTGTTCATTTTTGACGCTTGACTCAGTTTACAATTTTACATCACACTAAACCAATCTACATGTTGCTTATAGTTTAATTATGTTTTATTAACCTGTTCACAAGGAGATGATTATGCACGTCTTATAACAAAGAGCATAATTTTTAGTCTAAAATGGAAAACTTTCTAATCCGAAAACTCCTTTGATCCGAACTTTTTTGGCATGGTAGTATAACAAATATGCCGACACTAGAATATTATTCAAGATTTAAAACGGTATTGTTTAAACCGTATCTCAAAAATGTAGATACTGACTAAAATTATTCAGTTGTTTTAGAATATATTCTCATTGTACAGTTATTTGAACTGAAAGATACAGTAGTATAGCTTGGTATAAAATTGTAATTGTGTTGTAGAATCTGAGTGTTATGCATTATAGACTCGTCCTTAATATAAACACGTACGTGTTGAGTATTTTTTAAAATCATCGTGGCCAAATATGAGAATGTTTGATAAATTGTTGTTATCTTTTTAGAAAAAGGTTCAGTTGAATATGTATTAATTTATAAAGAAAGTATATGTGTTACGGGTTTGAAATGTGAATGTGTATTTTTACGCATTTTACGCAAAAGTATTTAAATACTTTTGTATACTGTCCATTAGCCAAAGGCATGTATATGCCAACATTAGTACACAAATGTTGTTGTTGTTTGATATTTTACTAATTATGCATGATAAGACATTTAGAATACCATTATAGTGACTGTAATGTAATAGAGTTAAATTCACACTATTCCAATAGAATTAATCTGTTATAATTTCAACATTGAAGGTTCCCTAGCATTAGTAATAATCTAAACAAGTTACCAAGAACTACTCTTCAGCCGGTATTCTGATGAAATCTTCAATTCTAAAATCAATGAAAATAGTGGTGCAATCTATGTAGCAGATCTTTAAAAACAAAACTAGGTGGGCCGTGGTCTAGTGGTAACACGCTTGACTGTCAGTCCAGAGGTTCGGGTTTCGAATCCCGGTCCAGACACTGGAAATTTCTGAGATGCTCTTGAGTGTCTCCCACCTAACTTAAAAGCCTGTACTGGTTCTTCCCAGGAAAGACGGCTTAGCGTGTATCGGTGCTATACACCGGGCACGTTAAAAAACCAGACTGTCTATTCGCAAAGAGCTAAGCTAAGTTAGCAGGACAAGTCTGTACCCCGGTATCTAAAAAAACTAGTAGAGGCTGAATTTCGCGCCCTGTGTGGCTGCATTTGCTATATGTAGAGCGCCTTTGAACGTATTTATCATGAAAAGGGTGCTATATAAATCTGGTATAATAATAATAATAAAACTAAAGATAAGGCAAGGGCAGACTTCTTGGAAAAACAAAGCACCAAAAATAAAGCCTCAGAGCCACGCATTTGCAAAGCAGGTCCACAACAAAAAGAAGCTGAAATGAAAACATATTACAGACGGGTTGCTTCAAAAATCAAACAAGTACATATAAATTTATGCCAAATACAGATATAGGGGGAGGTAGTGGTAAGGGGGTGATGGGGGTGGGGGCGGAGATTGAAAGGAAAAGAAGAACAGGGATGAATATACAAAGGGATTGCTACGTTCCTTAATCACAGTTACACTACAACGTAAACCACAATAGCAGACAGTCATGTACCAAAGATAAACACACTACCGCACCCTACTACCTAACATAGGAAAACAGACAAGTAAGATACAAGAACACAGTAGGATCGCGCTTTAAACTCACAAGTACACAAACGCACACCTATAAGCAGGAAAAAAACAATCGTGTACCGCCTTAGGATTCCGGCAGATAAAATAAAGGGGGTGGGGAGGGGTCACGAAAACTAACTCATAGTAAAGGGGGAGGGAATGCCAAAACAAAAACGGGGGAGCGCAAATGCAAGGGGAAAGGATGGGGGCGATAGGGGGTAGTGAGGAGGCGGAAAAACGTTTACATCAAACAAGACAACATACGCAACAGACAACACAAGACAGACAGAAAACCAACTGAAAATAAGAGCACCGCCTTGGAACGGTCAGTAACCTATATAAAGGAAACTGGGGGTTTAAACGCGTTTAGGGCATGCCAACCTCGCACGTACCCTATTTTCAACAAGTTAGACAAGACAATGTAAATAAAATCCCCCCTGAGAAAGGCTCTAACATTAGCTAAAAATACCAGATTAATTAAGTAAAACATAAAATAAAGGTAAATCTAAGGTATAATTACACCAATGTACTCAACAACTTGTCTGAAGTCAGAGCACCAAGAGCTTAACTTTTAAGGGCACGACTAAGAAAGCTGCAAGACAAAATTCAACTCCGTCCGTTATATATAGGAGTTAGGAGAAAAGCATCATGGAGTCTTACACTTTATTAGTCATCGCACCATCAAATAAGAAAGCGTAGCGATTAACTGCAGAGGGTTCAGTCACTAAAAACATACTTAACTGATGAAACTCCGCGGTTGATGTTTAAATGTTTCAAAAATTGACCAAACTATTCGATGATTATTTGGTCCAAATAAAACATAAAAGCGATAAAATTCGAAGTAAATTCATTGGGTCGTGAAAATTACAATAAAGTAACAAAAGTTACAAAATGATGTAATGAGTGCAACTTTGTGTGTTTGATTCTTGTGTAGGATGATGTGTTATTTTGAAGAATAAGAGATACTGGTGTCCGCCAGTACATTAGTAGCTAATCATGCATAAAAAACTACCTTTTTCACTGGATCCGCCCATGTATTAACGGGAAAAAATATCGTGTGCAAACAAAGCAATTCACGTGCTATTAATACATGAGTTTTATTTTTGAAATGCTTTCTCAGGGACGTATATGTATTTCTGTGTAGATTGACATCTGATCTAGTGTTGTTTCTTCCATAAAAACCTCTTCTTGTAGCATAAAAGATGCAATCTAATCCATAGTATGTCTTGATGTATCAGTTACCAACCCCAAACTCACTGCCTCCTATATGTACCTACTCGCTTCTCCCCTTGTTACAGTTGTTTACTCCCCCTTTTTGTCGATGTATAAGAATCGCGTGTTTTTATGAATAATATTAATGATTACAGTCGGTATGTTTTTACTTAATTTCTCGAAGAATTTAGATAATTGAAAGCTTGACACTACGTTCGTACTCAAAATATATAGTTATTATCATTGAAACTGTGTTCCTGTTAACCATGTTTATAGGTATTTAATGGAATATTAGTAAATCATGTTTGTAATAACAAGAGATAAAAACTTCGTTTAAAAACCTTCATTGTTGTTAATTTCAGGGTCATGGTTGTGAATATTTAAAAATGTTTACCGTTTCCAAGAACAACAGAATGGTAATTAAAAAATGTACAGGAATCGTAAAGTCATAACATATGAAAGCAGTTCATTTAATCATCGTGTAGTGTTTTTATGCAAGAACATCGACAATACTCGTTTGGTGTGTGTATCAACATATAAGCCCTTGGGATATATCTGTGACCAAGACCGAACATCTCCGCGGGATTCTGCAGACATTAAATTATAAATACACAAAAAACACGTGTATTATCCCTACAATCACATTTGTATCGAGAAGTATGCACAGAATTTGCAGAGAAGATGTTACCTGACCTTAGGGTGGCAATATAAATTCGCATAAAAACGAGTGAACATTTGTTGACATTTTCATTTTATCTTATAAAATAGTAAACGTTTTTTGACTGGTTGGGGAAAAAAGTATTTATAGAAGTAAATGCACTTATTAACTCCACGGCATCCATAAATATGATGCCATCTCCCTCCAAGTATGAAATTAACACGTTGATTAAGAAAATATTGATATATGTTCTATAAATGAGTATATAATGGTATTCGAGTTACATCAATACCACACAACAGTTCTTACTGCAGTTACTAGGGATTTACTGATTATATGAATTTTGAATTTCGGGTAACCTTACTGTTAACGACTCAATGAATCTACGTGCAATTGCTACTTTCACATTTCAGAAAAATAAAAACAATCATTATACATAAATTTCCAATTTTAGTTGAATAAGGTAATTATTTAGTAAAGATATCAACAAAGAAAAAGAAGTATAGAGGTTATAAACGTTGTGAAGTGTATAAGGCGGCAGCCTGTAATCATACCGGATTCGTTATTGGGACAGTAACAGTAGCTGTATAGATCTGTGCCAGACCAGCTTGTATTGGGCACTTTACGTCACGACTGCAAGCGTCATTTGGTGAAAACGTCCATAGCTCAAGATTTCCTGTACCTGTTACGTCACCGCTCGCAAAATTGAATGCCTTATCGTGATTGACCGCTGCAACGAAGAACATATAAGAGATAGTAATTGTGCGTGCAGACAATATATTTAAAGTAGCTGTTTCGATTGACATAAATGACTCCCAGTTCGTTTAAACTACAAAACAGTCAAATTTTGATTTTGATAAATCTCTGTAAAGTAACTTTCATTTGAGTATTAGACATATGGACGTGTTTAAAGTATGTGGAGTTATTCTTAATAGACAGAAAATTCTCAAACAGAAACTATATCTAAGCTTGAATTAACAGTTTTGTTGTCACTCCCATTTGTACAGTTTTAAATTGATCAAGTCTCACAAAAAGTCATTCGATTTAAGTTATGTCGGTGAAACTACAGTGATGGTTGTTAGAATAGCAACAGTCCTACGATCGCAGTTTACAGTATGTAAATATCAGACATGACGAACTTTATTGAATGTTGTGAGGCTTATAATAATTCGTCATTAGGGCCCGTGAATTTAATCGAAATCATCTAACAGATTTGGACTGTAAATATTACAATATAATAATGTACCTTACCACGCTACTGAATATTATATCCTCGTCAAAATTTTAGCAAAATACAATATCCCATTTAATTTTTCATCACATTGCGTTGGAAAGATCAGATCTTTTAATAATATCAAACTTACTAGCTGTAAAATTGATCGTAGCGGTATAGTTGTGTTGTTCGTAAATGATACATTCTTGTATACCATGTACATGATGTATTTCACACGGCTCCAGAAAGACTGAGTGCACTGTTGCAGATGAACCTTTAATTCCAAAGTGAAAGGTTTCATGAATGATGAAGATCAGATAAAATAATTTAATAAATCTGCTTCTTGCGTATTTCAATTATCTACGTTTGAACTGTCAGAAGCACATGACGAAAACTACTATAAATACTTGAATATATATAACGAAAACCTTCAACATTGTTTAATAGATTTGTATGATTTAAAATACAATACGCACCACAGTCTGCGTAATGCAACCGGATAGCTATACGGTATGGCATAAAACATAAAACTAATACTACACATAATTTTATCATCTTGTACACTTTGTATTACGCTTGTACGATTATGAAGTTTCTAATACCGCAGATGGTCACGTGAGGCAGTGTATAAAAGGGAGACAGATAAGGAACAGACTGTTATATAGTACGAACGAGGGACGATCCAGAATTACATCATATTTTCTTTTAATGATTAATTTCATTAAGCAGTATACCAAACTGTATATGCTACATGTAAGAAAAGTTTACTATTATTGCTATTTGTCCACTTCTCACTTTCTCGTCATACTACCAAGAGAAAAGTCAAACGATAGGTAGTTCCTTTTGAGTTCAAATGCACATATATTGAACACATGTTTGTTTTCATCTGCATAATCATGCTTTTCACAGCTAATGCAAATCATAATACACTTCTTATAAATGAAAAAGCAGGGAGTTACATATTATCCTTGTTTATCAAGAACTAAGAAAATAAGACGTCAAAATATTTTTGAAATACCAAACGATGTTAACTTGAGGCAATACACCCATTTATACCAGGCCATAAGGAAAATCCCACTGTACTTCCTCTAGGTTTACTATATAAAATATGGTCACTAATAGGAAAATATACTAACGCACTTCAAATCGCGCATTTCTCGCCTAAAAGGAGCAGTTCGGTAAATGGGAATTTTATACATATTGAGCAGATGGTGATTTATCTTCCTAACGTCATATGTCTACAGCGTAATAGACATTTACGAATTAAGTCTACGTGGACTGTGAACACCTAAGACGATTTTTCAAGGGGACCGTCCCAACATGATAACTTTAATTTAGGTGTGGTAGGAAAACATTCCAATAATGATGGTAAGGTCTGGCTTATTATGTTACCGCACAGGATAAGATTTGGATTTGTCTGTCTGTCTGTTCGCCAGAGAAGTGTTTTGTTATGCATATCGCAAAAAGTATTTGATCTAGCGTCATAACACTTTCCCGAAAGGTTCTTCAATATTATAAGTTACAAAGTTGAAAAGATGAGCTTATCTGTTCGCAATGTATCCTTATTCCATCGTCGTCATCGTCCGAAATGAAAATAAATCTTAACTGGGTTAGCTGGGATCAAAATGTAGGTCAGCAGGTAAAACATTGTGAAAAATGTAGAAAACGTAATATCTTGCGTCTCCATTCCTTTGTTGTTATTATACGCCCGAAGGAACGTATTGTGGTGTTCGTCTGACCGTCTGTCTGTCTGTGTGTCCGTCTTAGGGGTCAAAGGTCATATAACTTTGTTTCCAGTGCGATGTGTAACTCTTAAACTGCTTAAAGGATTTAAAAAAATCTTGGCACAAATGTTCACCACATTGAGACGACGTGCAGAGCACATAGCTCGCTTCAAGGTAAAGGTCACACTTAGAGGTTAAAGGTCACATGACTTTGTTTTGTGTTTATGTTGCTTTGCATTGCGGTGCTCTTGTTTTTATTTGGCAGATTCTTTTTTTTTGTTCACTTACAATATTTTTTATTGAATTACTTCCCTTTTATGTTACTAGAAATAGGTTATTTTGTATCTTTTTTAATATTAGCCGTAGGTAAAAACCGAGACCACTTTTCTTTGGTACAACATGGATGGTACCTGCAAAGTTAATGTGTATTTTGACATCTATATATATCTGTACCTGTTAATAATTTTAGTGGACTAAGAGTTTTTCGGGGAATTTCTTCCCTTTGTTGTCATTTTCCTTATGACTTCAACAGTAAAGTTCTTTAAATTTTGCTCCCATCCTCTGATATTTGACTTTATCAAAACCTTTGGGGGCCTCCGTGGCCGAGTGGTTACGGCTGCTGACTTCAAATCACTTGCTCCTCATCGATGTGGGTTCGAGCCTCACTCGGGGCGTTGAATTCTTCATGTGAGGAAGCCATCCAGCTGGCTTACGGAAGGTCCGTGGTTCTACCCAGGTGCCTGCTCGTGATGAAATAATACACGGTGGGGAACCTGGGGTCTTCCTCCACCATTAAAGCTGGAAAGTCGCCATATGAACTATCATGTGTCGGTGCGACGTTAAATAAAAAACAAAAAAACAAAACAAAAAACAACAGATTATCAAAAACTTTTACCAAAACTTCTAAGTTAAAAAGGGACATAACTCTGTCAAAATTCAAATCACAGTTATGAGGATTGTTTTTCCTGGTGTAGACTTTGATAGTAAATAACTATTTTAAGTTTAAAGTCAATAGCTTTGATAGTAACAGAGATATTTGACTTTATCAAAAACTTTAACCAAAAATTCTAATTTAAAAAGGGGGCATTATTCTGTCAAAATTCAAATCAAAGTTATAGGGATTGTTTCTCCCGGTGTAGACTTTGATAGTAAATAAGTATTTTAAGTTTCAAGTCAATAGCTTTGATAGTAACAGAGATATTTGACTTTATCAAAAACTTTAACCAAAAATGCTAATTTAAAAGGGGGCATTATTCTGTCAAAATTCAAATCAAAGTTATAGGGATTGTTTCTCCCGGTGTAGACTTTGATAGTAAATAAGTATTTTAAGTTTCAAGTCAATAGCTTTGATAGTAACAGAGATATTTGACTTTATCAAAAACTTTAACCATAAATTCTAGGTTAAAAGGGGCATAATTCTATCAAAATTCAATCAGAGTTATGGGGATTATTTTTTCTGGTGTAGACTTCGATAGTAAATAACTATTATAAGTTTCAAGTCACTAGCTTTGATAGTAACAGAGATATTTGACTTTATCAAAAACTATAACCAAAAATGCTAAATTAGAAAGGGGCATAATTCTGTAAAAATTCAATCAGAGTTATGGGGATTATTTTTCCTTGTGTAGACTTTGATAGTAAATAAATATTTTACGTTTTAAGTCAATAGCTTTGACAGTAACAGAGATATTTGACTTTATCAAAAATTTTAACCAACGGAGACGCCGACGCCGGAGCGAATGCAATAGCTCTACTTTTTCTTCGAAAAGCCGAGCTAAAAACAGGCACATTAGAATTTTATATCACCTACCGCATAGTGATGATATAATAACTCAAACCCTGTTGTCGTTATAAACTCTTTTTCATATCGCGCATAATATAATTAAACTATGTTGAGACGGTCCCCTTTAAAAATCTATCGCCTTAGGTGTCCACAGTCCACGTAGACTTAATCCGTAATTGTCTAATATTCCATTGAAGCAGAACTATAAAGTTGGGCATTGTGTTAACTGGTATAAGTAGACACCATTTTTTATGACTGACAAACTGTTGAAAAGACACAAAACACGCATTCACCCACACAGACACACACGCACGCACACACTCGGTAAATTTTTGACCACTCCTCGTATAGCCCTTATACGTACTGACTATTGGCTTTGGGAACATCAGATATGCATTTAACTTTGACTTTATAAACTTACAGTCACGATTTCGTGAAATGATAAGCTCACACTGAATTGATGTTAGATTCATTGGATTTTAAGACAGTTACATTAAAAAAACTAGTGATTAGTTTAGTAGGAAAGGAATAGTAGAAGCGACACACTCTCCCTCAGTCTTTGAGACATTTTGTAATAACCATTATAAGAAGTGACCTAGATTTAAACCATATATGTTAGTAAGAGTGGCTTGTCACATTGACGATAAATTACAAATACTGATTAAATGGGATAAGGCATTGGCATTATTGTTATAATATTATTACAGAAAATTAATAACATATCATGGCATATATATTTGTATGACAATAAGTATTATGAATCATAAAATGGTAGGTTGTAGATAAAATGCATAGAAACAAAATAGACAAGTTGAACGCTATGATGCTTTAGCTATGACTATAAGCAGGTAGGTAGACAATGCAAGTGGAATCGAAATGCTAGCTGGATCCAGCTACAAAACGTCGAGGCTATATGCATAACAAATTTTCAACATGATGATATCTTAAAAGGTAACCAAATTATGAACCGAATGCAAGTCCAGGAGAATATATTATTATAACACTGAAATTGTTTCTGCACAAATAACATTTGTATTTTATACATTAATAAAATTATTCTTAATTGCAATATTTGTATAACGGACTCAATTGGATCGGGCAACTTGTGCCACGCAATGGTTATATATCCAAGCAAATGACCGCACTTACCTGCACACTCAACAAAAGAAACAAGTCTGTGTGGGTGTCATATCTATTTCAACAGATGAACAGACCAAGGTGTTAGAAGTAGCAAAATGATCCACAAATATATTTTTATATATAGCATATGTACTGACCTACAAATGCATTGCATTTTTCATATTTCGGCGGCCAGCTGATCGCTGATCAATTGACCGAAGAGTTGTTGAATCCTGTTCTAAAAAAAGGTAAATTTCAATAATCACTTCGATAAATTCTGCTGAACAGCCGACCATTTAGGCCAAGGCCCCCTCTCACTCTTGAGAACGCTCGCCCTTACCATCAGTTTGCTTTTGTTGGGTTTAGCGTCGCACCGGCATAATTATAATAATATGGCGACTTTCCAGCTTGAATGGCGGATGGAGGAAAACCCCAGGTGCTCCTCTGTGCATTATTTCATCATGAGCGGGCACCTGACCTTCCGTAAGCCAGATGGGTGGCTTCCTCACATGAAGAATTCAACGCCCCGACTGAGGCTCGAACCCATATCCGTTAGGGGCAAGTGATTTGAAATCAGCGACATTAACCACTCGGCCAAGGATGCCCCTCTTAACATCAGTGATAAGTAAAAGATTTTCAACCGATAAAATTTGAATGCTGTTCTAGTCACCTATGTAGCGAGTTTGGAACTTTGCGACACAGCCGCTGTATCAAATTCCATTTAAAGGAATGCCATTTTATGTGGACCATGCTTTTATTTATAAGCTGACATGTAACGGGCGGACATCAATTCCTGTTTAAGTTAGAATAATACTGCCAAAAAAGAATAATACTACCCCTTCACTTTTTATTTGAACATTTTTGGTTATGTTTATATAGGAATACATTAGCCATGATAAGTACAAAAGTCACGACTGTCAATTGAAACTGAAGTCTTTTAAATGATATTCTTAGTATGATGAGATTTTGCAGCAAAGTAAATAAGTCCACTGTTGCATGCGTGTTTCCTGTAGTACACGTGAAAACAGTCAAACATTGTACTTGATGCATAATTGAATGTTTTTGATATTCAATAACTATCAAGTATCTTTTTTACTGTTCGAAGTACACAGTGAGCATACACTTGGTTGCAAGCTTGGGACTTCTTGGCAGAAATCTTTGACTTTATCCGCAAAAAGGCACTGTATATCAACGTGGTAGTAGGCGGCACGACCTGGTGTGTTGACGCTGAAAATATATATAACACGGAAGCAGATATTCTTTCAAGATAGTGTTGAGGTGAGGAGGGTGGGTACTTTTATACACGAGGTCTTGACTTGCCTACTGAGTTATTTGTGAAGGAATGAACCGGTTTGAAATGTAAAATAACCACATACGTGAACTACTCGTGCGTGAAATTTATGTCGAAGCACATTATATCATTATATCATATTGACAGGACTGAAATAACAGAATACTGTATAATCTGGTAAATAAGCGCATATTCGAATATAAGCGCATATCAAAAGTAAGCGCATACGGCCTTACCGTTATTCCATATGGGATAATAAGCAAAAGTCATGACCTTACCATGATTTTGTCTCGAAAGTAGGCGCATGTGTGATTACTGGTAAACAAACAGCAAATGCAGCAAAAAGATGTAATCAACGGTATTATACCGTGATAATTGTTTATCATAAATACAGGAGACAAGTGTTCTTACCTGTTAGTGTTAAAAGATTTTAACGCCTATTGTCTGATAAAACGATAATTGTTTACGATAATCTTGCTTTTTGAATAGAAAATGTTTTCAGTAAATGGAAGTAAAAGTTCGAATACCAGAAAAGTTGTTTGCGATTTCATAACAGTCTGTCATTCTTTTGTAAATCTGTGAAAAGAGTATGCATTGGATAAAATGCTTAATTTAATTTTTAATCTAATTTTATTTCATTTATTTAGTGTTGAATAATTATTGAATGGTCTGAGAGATTGAACATTATTTGCAAATTATGTAGTTCATTATGCTTTTATTATGTATAAATACTGTATGCAAGAAAAGAAAGTAGATCACTGCGTTGACCATGTTTTAACTTTCGTTTTCTCAAACTTGAAGCACTGTCAATATTCCTAATTTATCAAAAATAGGCGCACACGGCTTGTCTATAAGCGCATATCAAATATAAGCGCATAGTTTTGGCTTAAGTATAAGTGCATATCAAAAATAGGCGCATAAATGTGTCACTAAAACTATTATAAGCGTATGCGCTTATTTACCAGATTTTACATTATGTACGAATTATAGCTTTTACGTACCAAGGTATGCTGAAGTATGATATTTAACACAATGTAGTCATATTTTGGACATAAATCTCCTTTACAAATTAAACAAAACTTTGACAGGTTTGTACTAGTACAGAATCCAGGAACACTGGTTAGGTTAACTGCCCACAGTTACACAACTGAAATACTGTTGAAACACGGCGTGAAACCCAACAAAAACAAATTATTTTCTTTTAAGATGTATTAAAAGAAACCCTAGACTAAGTGTTTTAATTATGAAAGTCTACATACTTTCTGGAGCAGCCCCTACTCCTGTATTCTTACATACTTCTTGTTCAGATAAGATAACCCTGTTTTCACGTGGCATTCTAAACTTTCAGTCATGATTTCATTAAATGCTAAGGCTCAATGTTCCGCACTGGAATTTAACAATTCAAAAGAAAAAGCTAAAGCTATCATTAAAGTCGATTAATATCCAAAGATACCGCTTTGACATAGAAAATGTCAAATGTTTTGATTGTGACCTATGCCCGACAAGTGTGATCTTTAATTTCGACACACACTCTGCATGTTAACAGTTGATATTAGTTGTAAGAAATCCTTCCTGCGGGTCGAACAAAAAATTGAAATGCTTTATTTTTGATCTCTAATTGTGAAATAAGGCTTACCCGGGTCATGTCTTCTACAGCAATTGAGGACTAATAAATAACAATTTTCAAAGAGGTTAAGATGTATATGGAACGGACACGAAATGATTTTTTTTACATTAAACCTACTAGTGTGACCTTAAAATCGACATTGGACATAGTAATCTGCGTAGTGCGCTCAGTAGGACGTCTTGACGAGGTAAGATAAGGAGATGATACGAATATACGCTATTTAATTTCTGAACTAAAATGAACTTCGTGATCTGGTTTATGAGCTCTGCACGTTGTCTTGGTGTGGTTAACAACTTATGCTTGCTTTATTAAAAGCTTCCAATCGATTCAGAAGAATCTCAACGGACACAGTGGACGGATGGACGGACAACAGACCAACTAACAGACAGCGTGACATCAGTATAGCCCAAAATACTTTGTACATATTCATTAAAATGTGTTTGTTTTCACTCGCATGAAAACATCTTTCAGATCAACACTCACGATAAGAAATATGTATGCAAATGTCTTGCCTATATTCAACAAGAGTGCAAGAATGTCACAATATACGCCCGTCACAGCAAATTTCTTTACTCTAATTTTAATTTTGTGGTTGTTTAGTAATTACTGTAAGTCTTTTGTTTTTCTAAGTCCACAAACAACTCCTTACCAGGTAGAGATACCTTAAAATACACCAAAAATTGGAAAGTAACATCTATGTTGTACCACAGAAAAGTGGTCTTGGTTTTTCCCTACGGTCAATTATAAAAAAGTTAAAATATAAGTTATTTATAGTAACAACTAAGGGAAGATAATCTTTAAAAAAAAAATCCCCCCAAAAAATACTGCAAGTCCACACAAAAATCTTTTCCAAGTGGAGATTGGTCAAAATACACCTCAAAAAGATGTAACATGCATGTTGTACTACAGAAAAGTGGTCTCGATTTTTCCCTACGACTAGTAATGAAAAAGTTACAATAAAAGCTATTTATAGTTACAACAAAGGGAAGTAATTCTAAAGAAGGGAACTGCGCATGACACTTCGTCTCATGATGGTATATAATTGTGCCAAGTTACATCAAAATCCCTCCATACATGAAGAAGAAATGCTTCGGACAAAATCATTCTTGTATTTGACCTTTGCCCTCTAAGAGTGATCTTGACCTTAGACCTAGGGACCTGGTTTTTGCGCATGACACTCCGTCTCGTAGATGTGAGCATTTGTGCCAAGATATATCAAAATCCCTCTATGCATGAAGAAGAAATGCTCCGGACAAGGTTTTCATTCTTGTATCCTTTGACCTCTAAGTGTGATCTTGACCTTAGACCTAGGGACCTGGTTCTCACGCACGACACTCCATCTCGTGGTGGTGAACATTTGTGCCAAGTTATATCAAAATCCCTCTATGCATGAAGAAAAAATGCTCCGGACAAGGTTTTCATTCTTGTATTCTTTGACCTCTAAGTTTGACCTAGACCTTATACCTAGGGACCTGGTTCTTGCGCATGACACTCCGCCTCGTGATGGTGAACATTTGTGCCAAGTTATACCAATATCCCTCCATGCATGAAGAAGATATGCTCCGGACAAAGTTTTCATTCTTGTATCCTTTGACCTCTAAGTGTGACCTTGACCTTAGACCTAGGGAACTAGTTATTGCGCATGACACTCCGTCTCATAATGATGTACAATTGTGCCAACTTTCATCAAAATTCCTCTATGCATGAAGAAGATATGCTCCGGAAAAAGTCATTCTTGAATTTGATCTTTGCCTCCTAATTGTGACCTTGACCTTAGAGCGAGGGACCTGATCCTTGCGCTTGACACTCCGTCTCATGATGGTGAACAACTGTGCCAAGTTTCATTAAAATCCCTCCATGCATGTAGAAGATATGCTCCGGACAAAGTCTGTGGATGCCGCCCGCCCGCCCGCCAGGGGCGTTCCCATAATAGTCCCGTTTTTCAAACGGGCGTATAATAGGGTGATGTTATAATACAATAGCTGCCAGTTACCGACCTGTTTCTCTTATTAGCTGTTAAGGAAAGGTTATGTAACGTGTTATATTAAATATATCTATCACTGTTTTCATGAAAATAAATTTATGTATAAAAGCCAGTCAGGATATATCCCTTGACATTCTATAGTGTATCATTTAATAGATATTTACAATTGAATTTGTGAAGCATTTGAAGACAAGAAATCTACATTTACATTGCTATGCGTTCGACCTTGTTTTGCGTAAGGGACTAATTTGAAATATTATTTATTGGATCTCTAGTTTTTATCACAGTAAGTCTTCGTTGGTTGTATCGATTCCGAAGAAAGAATTATCAATACTGGCGTGCCACAGGACTTGGTATTTGGACCTTGTGTTTCTTGTGTATAGAAATAATATTGCAGGTACTCTGCCAAGTGTAACACGTTTATTTGCTCATGACAGTTCGTCATCTGTTAGTTCTAATAATATTATTTGTATAACGACAGCGTTAAATGCTGACTTAGATACATATCACATTGTGCAAAGTAACTGCTTGTTTAATTTTATTCGATCATGCCCGACTATTTCCAAAACCTGAATTTGCCTATTAGTAAACTTCATTTTGAGAACACTCGGTTAACTTAACTGTTGATAGTCATAAACATCTAGGTCTAACATTTAGTAAAGATGGCTCCTGGCATGAACATATTTCTCATATCACTTTATCAACATATAGAGCTTTGGAAAAAATGAGAATTTTAAAGTTTAAACTTTATTGAAAAACTTTGAATCAGATATTCAGTATTTATCTTGGAACAAAAATTGCGTACTCATTTATTATAGCTGTACGGTTTATAAAAAGGAATTACTTGACAAAATTGACACTGCGCGTATAGTAACAGGTTTAACGAGAGCTGTATCAATAGAAAGATTGCTTCAAGACATATGCAATCGAAGTACTGATAGTACAGTACCAGTGAAAGGCGATGAGTATGAAAAGAATCCATTCCAAAACATTGGATAAGCGCTTAAGTCGCTTTTATAATTAGAAACCCAACACATACACTCAGTCACTCTGTAAAGTAAAAGGGTGTTAAGTAAAGGCATGCAGTAGATAGTTTTTTGCAGTAAATCACTGCGCCATTGGTATGTATTCAAAGTATTGTGAACTATTTATACTGAGCATTAGTACTTGTAAGTTTGTGATCAAGCCAACGGCTTCCTGAATTGTCCGGTCTTTTAAGATAATGACGTCAGAGGTGGTAAATTATTCCGCATCGAAGTACATTCTGCAGCAGATAGATACGAAATAGTTGTGACACGGCCTTTTCCTGATCATGATAAAATTCTGCGCGGTTACATAGAGAAGGTAACTTTGATAAATCACCTTCCGAAAATTGATTTATATTTATCTCTCTCATCAGTTTTCCAATACTGTATTAGAAACTATTACTTATACTTTGAGAAGCAATGCAGATTATGCTACTATGATACGCCGGCTTGAATTCTTTGCTAAATCTGTAATACTGACATCTATCAAACTTTTGAATAGTCTGGACACAGGTTTCTACAATGTGGACGCTATATCAGCCTTTAGATATAATTTAAATAAAAAATTCAAACCACCCAATGTTCCTTCTTTTAATTTGTTTTGTGACAGATTTTCTCAGGTCCATCATGCGAGGTAGCAATCTTTGTTCAGACTTATTTTTCTAACCATTTACGTGATAATCAAATGTGTAACTGTGGATAAATCACAACGACGCGGAACACTTCTTTTTTCAGATGTCCACTCTTTTCTCCACGAAGCCAACAATTATTGATAATCGTCAGTACCATCCCTTAAGTGTGAAAATGCTTTTTGGATTCGGTAACCTATCACAAGAAATCAATGGCATCATTATTGGTCATGTACAAGGTTATATAAAGAAAGCTAAATATTTTAGTTGATACTTTAAAGTCCTTTGATTGTAACCCGAGATTTAGGAAAATGAACTTTCAAATAGTGTAGGCTGTGGAGCAAATAACTTTTTTCTGCTTTTGTACTTTTTTCTTTGTTGACTTGTTTAAAAATATTTACACTCATATTTAGTTCTTACTTTATAAATCTAAATAGTTTAATCTCTTGTTTTACTCAATTCTTTGTTGTTTTTTTCTTTGCTTTCTTTTATTTCTAATTCATTTGGTATGAATATTGAAAAAAAAAACAAAAAAAAACTAAGAACTGAACATTTTGTTACTTAACTTTGATAAAGTAGGACCGTCATTAATGTTGGTAAAACTTGTGGTCCGACCCATTTGCTTTAAACAAATTATGCGGTCCTGTTTCCATATTTATTCTATTGTGAACTTATTATGTTACATGTTCTCGAAAGCAATAAAATATGATTAATTCAAGAAATATATCTTCTGTTGCTATCTCATTTATTTTTTGTCTTAGTCTAGCGGGGTTTCGTGTAACACAGACCATTTGTTCGGTTTTCAAGCATGGCTGTCAAAAGAATGGTTTTATTACTGATACAATCTGAATGGTAATTGCAGGTACAGTCTGATGATTTAAAAAAGAACGATCCACTTTCACATGTATAAGAAAACCATATAAACAGTTTCAGATCATAGAAATAATCGACGCAAAATGGTTCCTGTTTGTTTTATTTTTTTGTTTTTTTTTTGTTTTTTGCGTCACGCAAACATTACTACATAGTAGTATTTACCTTATGAACACTTGGCACAAATAGATAACACTTGCCTCCTTTATTAAAACAAGTATTGATTTATATTTAAATGATGTTAATTTGCTATCAAAATATTGCAAAATTTTCAAATATACTTTTCTTTATTAGGAAATTATAAATTTTCTGATAAATTGTGAAAGAAGGAAATGTGTTTTACGTGTAAGATCAGAATACCAATCACTCGCGAACTCCATACCGTTGCCATTTCTGCGCTGAAAAATATTCCTTCATTACTGAAAAAAAACTTTTACTTTTTATTGTAAATCTACTAATGCACCTGCACGTATCTCTAAATTATTTTTTTCGGTACTTGTAACATGTGTACATGTTGATTTCTGTTCAACCCGTGACTAGAATACCTGGACGGTCGCTTGCATTTCCACATTTCCTCAACCGTCCATTTTCATTTTTGTCGTGTTGGAAAGCCGTGGTTTTCCACTTTTTCTATTCTTTCAATATAGCAAACTATTATACAGTCAGAAACATAAAGGGATCTGATCTAAAACTATAAATTCACTTACACTGTTACTAGGTCAGTCTAATAGTTAATCTTTGACAAATAACTAAGATAATAGTTACAAAACTAGGAAATGACAAGAAATTGATTGTGTTGTGTCATAAAATTATGTAGTTTTATTTTATATTATATTCTTTTAATAAAGTATATCGTTAAAATTCATTGTGTTTGATGTGAAATTTACATAGAGGCTATAATAATTCCCGTGTAGATATCATATCTGACCAAATCAAAACAATGACAAAGTTGCAAAAGGAAGTGACATGCCCCAGGATCGCTTCATTCTCAAAACAATATAACAATACATAACTGACATTGTACGTATGTATGTGTTTACAAACTTAAGACAAAGTATAAGGTAACTCAACAAAAGTAAGTTCAACAAATAAAGGGACATGCGGGGCAACATTTGGAAGTGTCAGTGAAAAAAAACGCTACTTTTGGGTTTAGAAGGGCTTCACGCTAGCTCCAAGCCTTGCTCTTTACATATGAGCGACGACTGTCAGCCAGCTACATGTGGCTTTCACCGACATGGCAACTTTTCAGAAGACCGAGACACTGGAAATGATGTGTATACATATTTAACAGAAAGTCTGCAGAAATTTAACATTTCTGTATTATAAATTATGTGTTTACAAATTTACATGGTTAGCTCTCGCTATCGTCCAAAGTTTCAAGTCAAGTGAATCTGATAACAAAACTGCTCGTTGAAGTATGTAACACCCCTAAAGAATCGAACAAGCATGTACTCAATACATTTAAAGAAGGCAGAACAACAAGAGAAACGTCTTCAGGGGCTAGATGAAACAAGACAGTGGACTTAAAACAGATCAATCTATATGAACTTTAAAAACTGTCTACATTTGTATCGGTAAGTCTTCTACAAATTATGTCAGACACAATAAAGACAATTATCCATCATTTACTGCTGATGTTTTCTCCTATCCTGAGTGTTATCCGGATAAACTTGTAGCCTGAAATATAACACAGTAGTGCACAATAAATTATGATATTACAGATTCAAAATACATTTAATTTAGTCAGTTAATACTGTAAAATAAAAAGTACATATTAAGCAGCATAGTGATTTTATACATGGGCCCAGTTGTTCGAAACTGTAACAGACTGTTAAACTAACCCCCGGTTAATTTTTTATTCAAAATATTAGTCTTTGTCGGAAATACTAGAATGGTTTTGATTTTACTGTTAAGACATTTAAGTGCGCATAATCCTTAACTCACAACTTGGTGTTTCTAAATCTTCTAAAATGTTGAAATATAACACTAAAAGTTTATCGACCGTTAGCTTAATCGCCTGTTACGGCTTCAAATAACTGGGTTAGAACAACTAGGGAAAACCCGTTACTAATGTTGCGAGAACTTGTGGGTCGACCCTTTTGCCTATTATATGTACAAATGACGTAGTTATCTGTTTATTTAGTTTATTTATGTATATATTGGCAATAAAATATGTTTAAACTGAACTAACAACTGCGTCCTGGTGTTTTATTTGCATTTGTAAATTAGCAAAGGCGTGTAACTGCGTTGATAATGAATAAAATGTTTGATTTGAAAAAAGAAATAAAAGAAGCAATTTATCTGAATTTAATATCGCTGTTATGAACTATGATATGGTGGCATATTTCTTCCTCAAGACAGCTAGGTAGCAATCACGATAATAATATAAATTTTCCAGGATGTGTGTACATTTTTCTGAAAACATTTCAGCATTGAATAATATTTTCTAGACATTTTATTTATTTCCTGGAAATGTTTTAGCGCAATTTTATCGTTAAGCTATCCCGATAATATTCTAAACATGCCACCAACGTTGTGCATTTTTCTTCTGATAATATTGTAATATTTTTTTCTAAATATGCTTTATTTCAAGGAAAATAAACTTTTCAGAAAAGTTCGAAATAGCGAAATATTTTCTGAAAGTATCAAGATACCTATCTCGCTGATAAATGGCAGACGTCGGCATTTACGCAAAACGCATCGAGATAAATGTACATTATCGCAGTAATGTTTCCAGGAAACTTCCGTTTGTTGAGATAATCTTTTTTTAAAACTTCGCTTTATCAAGATAATCATTTTAAGTATCGCGATAGCTATCAAGATATCTCGTGGCAGAAATAAGTCACCACCATACTATAATTATTATATCGATTTATCTGTTTGAATAGTTCACAGACGTTGATGCCTGCTTTTGTTGCTGTTGTTGTTGTTGTTTTGGTGAGGTTTTTGAAGTATCTGTATCAAACATTGTATTGCTATTCTCTAACATTCATTATACTATACCTTTTAAATAAATGTGTATTTACACATCCATTGATCTTTTTCCATGATAAATACACAAAATACAAGCTGAACTTGAAACTTGAAATGACATTTGAAATTCACCTTACAATGAATCGATTGTTGTATACAGATATAAGATGCCCAGTTAATCCCTTAAAAGTTAAGTACGTAAAGTCGTAATTTCAGTTGTTATATGTTCATATACATTCAAATAATCATTCCGTTCCTTTAAAGTAAAGTATGCAAAAACGTAATTTCAGTTGTCATGTGTTCATATACATTCCTAGATTTATTCCGTTCTTACCATAAACGTTCTAAGCAGTAGTATTTTATCTCAGGAGTTTCCAGTCCGTTGAAATTTGTAGAAAGACTACTGGAGTATGCACCAATATCTTCAAAGTATAGCCAATCACCGACATTAAGTTCCGGCAACTGTACAGAAGGATTAAGGCAATCCTTGTCAGTACAGGCAAATCCCAATATGATACTTTCGCACCATTATCTACAGACTGGCAAACATATATACTTCGTTTATCTGACAGTATAAACAATCTCTTATTGTATTCAAAATAGCAATATGGAATTGTTGTTTACTGTCTTATATTTTACTACGAATGTAAATATATACAATTTAAATAATGTAAGTAATGCAACTATCGACATTTTTTGAAATTTATGCAACGGCAATCAATTAATCTGTCCTATATTATCATGATTATTGGACTCTATTCTAGCATTAACTGGTTTCCGCAAACGACTTCCCAACATACTTTTTCACTTTAAATGATCAAAAAGTAGCATTATATTAAATCTATAAGTATATTTAACTGTAAATACATAATGAATACATTATCTTAAAAACGACAGCACAGATATGAAATATTACATGTTTTAATAAATATTATGATTTAAAATCAGTTATCAAGATGTAATGCGCTGTTACATAGACGACACATCAGTATACCAATTATTTGTCCGAGACTTAGTGTCGCATCTTGGAAACGCGTTATCAAACCAAGATAAAACATTTTGCATACTTATGAAATAGTTGTAATATTTGATATTTATACAAGTTTACCTCTATAAGCTTAGGAACATGCTGCATCAAGTGTCGTTCAAACGTTCCGGCTAAGAAGTTACCAAATATACTGTCATTTACATAATACATTACGGTATTCCTGCTAACTTCACCAAGGTCCATTTCTAGATTAAAAATACACATTTCGCGATTATAAGTACTTGAATTCTCGAGAAACTACATTCAAAGGCAATTGCCGTTTCAGATTGAGATTTGAGATAATCCGTAGATGACCCGTAATTGCAATCGAGAATACGTTTCATGACAGTATTCTATTTCGGTATCCTTCGGTATCATTCGGCATCCTATGGCATTATTCGGCCATAACAGGATTTTTGGTATTTCATAAAAATTAGAGAATTTATGGTGATACGTAATGGAACGCTCCTGGGAAACCCCCTCCAATATTAAGTACGTTCATGTTGAAGCCTTTTTCTACAGCCATATCAAAAACTCTCCTGCTTTGTTTTATCGCAGCGATATATGCCCTAGGATCTTTTATTCCAGAACCAACATGAAAACTAAAACATAGTTAAGTTTCAGTAACGTATATTATAAATTCCGGTATACCTTAGATGTTTAGAAATTCAAAACAGAACTATATTTTGTCTTTGTCATATGATCTAACATGTTGTTACTATACACAAATTTCTATCCAAAGTGACGTCACATAATTACAAAAACAAACAACACATTTATAACATTCTATCTGTCAAGTCATTAAAAATGCAAACTATTGAACTTATTATCATATAAAATCGATAAAGAAAACACTTATGTGGTATACATATTTGATTTTTCGTCGATCTAATTGTACATTTACCTTATACCAACCACAGTTAAGTCTAGATCTTTTGCAAGCTGTAAAAGAGCCCTGCTTTGGACAGAATGGCTTCCAAACTTATTTCTAAATGTATATGTTGCATCGAATTGCTCGCAAAGTTGGATTCGTAGGATCAATCTTAAACGAAAAACAACTTTTAGCTCATATTTGGCTTCACCCAAACAATCTATTTAGATTGATATTTTAGATAATGCTGAGTTTGTTATTTTTTATGTTATAACTAGAGGAAGATATTCATAATAAAGTTGCTGTGTTTGTGTTTGTGATGTAAGCATATACCGGCACAATTGCTATCATACGAAGTGCTTCCTACTTCTAATAACACATTCGCCAAGAGACTTGCATCTTTTGTGTCGTATTAATTTTCAACGCGTCACTAGCAGTACAGGGACCATTTACGAAAGACATGTTTTAATATCACCTACAAACAATTCGTTTCATCGTATAAGAACGGAAATACGTTCAGTCATCTTTGTTTAATAGAAAACAAATCGAATTGTATCACGAATAAAACAAACCTTGCTCTGGGATAAAGGGTCATTATTGCGCAGTTCGGTTTCGCTGTCAAACGCCATTATAGACACATTGTGACGTTCCGCGTAAATGAGACTGGAAACAGGTTTGTGTGTGTGAGTGTATATAACTCTGTTTGGTTCAACACCAATGTGAATGACTCTCTGGATTTCCATCTAAAATCTTAGTTAAAAAGAAAGTTAAATGCTTGAAAACCTGAATATTACACTTGGTTAAATATTTTTTAGCTGCATGCAGGACATATCACCCCGTGCGCATGATTCTAGACTTCTGTACAAATACTTCCAAATAATGGAGAAAAAAAACTAAATTCTTATATTAATATAAAAAAACAAACAATTAAGAATATAATGCTGGTTGCTGATAACGTAACATTTAAGACTGAATATAATGCTTAACTGTTGAATTGATCATTTTGAAGCACATTATTTAAGATTTTTAGAAACTTCTTATTTAATTAGCAAATATCTATCTGCTCTTGCAGAAAGTCCTACTTATCCAGTCATTGATAAATATTGAATTCATTAATGCGGGAAGAACATATCTCAATGCAAAATAGTCGTCAAATACATTGTCAAGATTATTGTATGACGTCAGAAAAGGTTTCAAGTCTAATACATTCAGATCCACTGTTTAAGCTGCAATTTAGATATAATGCTATTTGTACTATATCACAAATCATATATAAAAAATCCCTGTTCTACCATACAAATGACATTACAAAGAAATGATTTACCACTAAGTTTTTAACCATACATTTACGTCATTATTGCTATTAACTTGAGGTAATTCGTTCTATAGGGTAAATGTCATTATAATCTATATAATTATAATTACCAATTGATCATACATATATCTCTTACGTCATTTAAATTTCTTGTAGCAGATGTGCATGGATTGTTTGGTTGTAGACATTGGTTACATTTTGAGAAAACATTAATCATAAACGTTTTAGGAATATACATGTTAACTTTAAGGTCATGACGTTTGATTGAATGTAGTATATTAACTGTTATTACCTAAGGGGTAAGGGTGTGGTTATAACATTTTGTTTAAATAAGGCTGTTATGATTGTTATTCTTATTATTATTGTTATTTATTATTACTTTAATTATCATTATATACAACGCCATTTAATATGTCATTGTATAGAAATAGGCGTTTAATCAAATTATTCAGTTTCAGTTTCCGTCATTTATTTAACAAAACAACGCACCTTGCTTGCACAATCGAACGATGCCCCGAGATCTGACAGAATTTGCAGCAATATTTTGTCAGTGTTGCATTTAACGGCTGAAAAAAATATTGTTTGTTATAGATTGACTGTTATTTATTAAAAAAAGCAACAAGCAAATAAAATTAATATTATTTTGATTGTGTAAGGAGTATTTATCTTGTTTTGATCAACTGTACATTGTCAACTTGTTGCCTATCGGACCCTGGTTGCTTTTGCTCAAAGCTCAAAGCTTCTAGAGATTTTGGTCTACATGTACAATTTACTCAACATTTATGATGTTTAATCATAAACTGTTACTACAATGTAGCATTGTCATGAATGGAATTCGAGAAATTACTATACAATTATTTTTGACCGTCACATATACATATTGGCACTCCTGTACTATATAAAAACTAATGTATAGTATATGAACTAAACTATGTGTGACAGGATGGTCGAACCGGGAACAGAAACCATACGGACAATTCAATACTCATAACAGTATATTTACAGAAAATGAATATTTAGAATGAAAAGAGAAAAATAAGTGATTAATAAATAGAAGAAAAGAAAAGGTTGAACAGAATTTAATGAAATTTACATGAAAATCTAAGTTATCAAATGCAGTAAAACATGAAAGATATGTTATGTGAAAAATCTGACATTTTCCTCAATAACTCAAATACTTACAAAAAGATGATGCAATACCTGTCTTTGTACTACAGAAACTTTCAGGCCAATATGTCAGTTTGTGACACTATTCGGTAATAAACGGATCATTCCAATATAAAAATATAGCATAAATTATGAGAAATTTGCTTTTAATACACACCAAGAATGAATTCACGTACCGTAAAACAACTTTACTCATTAAATTCCGGTATACCTTACTCATTAAGTGTTTGTGTTATATCTGTACAATGGAACGTTAACAATCAATTTCCATATCGACATGTACATTCCAGCTCGCGTTCACGTCGTCAATATTTATACATTCAGCTAAAATGCATGTCATTGATACTTATTTTACATATAAAAAAACAACATTTAAGCTCTGCATTGAGAATACAGCCAGTAACTTTGCGCTCTTAACAGCTGAGGAATTTATTTAATAACCTTCAATTTTTATTTCTAAAAATTCTGGTGTCTTTAACAAGATAGCTTAACACATTTCGGGTCCTTGTATTTCATCCGTAATGTCCTTGTTATATTTTGTGCATCATGTGTTTTTAGGTTTGATTAAAAAAATACAAATTTGACAACATGTACACTCGTGGTAATATAAAATAAGATAAAAAATACAAAACTAAAAGTAAGCTAAAATTTTAAAATTCTACTTACTTCTTGTGTCATTTTCATCACATAATCCTGAATTATTTCACGTTTAGCATTTCTTTCGGGATGTAGGTCAACGGGAACCTCGTTTGATATGCAAACCTTCATTTTTGTCAATTCTCTTCTGGTGTGTTTAAAATTTCTAAATGATTGCATCCAAACAAGCAATTATACACACTTATACACTACAACATATATCCAGTTTATAGAAGATAACAACCGCAAGTACATCAAAGAATGAAAAAAGATATAGTAAATAATTCTTGCATGAATAAAGGAAAACAAATGACTTTGCGGAATAAAATACTATGAAGTTGAATGCAAATATAAAACTACCACATCTGGCTTAATGCTTGACTGGGTAAAGTTAAAAAGTTGCACGTGTCGTGTTTAAAGGTAGATCTAATTAAAAGTATCATACCGCGTTGTGCATTCGGGCGTAAATGTACTTCCAATATTGAACTAATTCAGGGAAAGGGGTGCTAGAGTTTAATAAATACATGTTTAATACATTAAAGGATACCAACCGATCTGATGCGCTAAGATTGCCTCGTTGGCGCATTAAGGAGGTAGGTTACCTTAATATTTGTATGTGCGCATGCCCAACCGGAAGCTAACATGACGATTTACGACGACGTTTACGACAAACTAAATGTGTTTGTATATTCATTCTTCTGAAACAAATCATAGACCTGTCTTCGATCTGACGCTTTATGGTTTAATAATGCAGAAATAATGAATAAATTGTCGCAGAAACGCTTCAAAACAATGTTGCCTTAAAATGACGTCATTGACGTCATGGCGTTACGTGTCAGTTACCGCGCAAAATTAATAGCTTTTATCTTGAAAGTACGTAATTCTGTGCATTTTCTTTATTCAAACTATTTTCAAATAACCATTATTTGCTGAAATATTTTTTATGAGTCTTTTGCTCTGAATAATAATCAATATTTTGCTTCTTTTATGTAGTTATATTGAAATGTTATGCGAATGTAAGAAAATGGATGATGGTAACCAATGTTATTTGGAATATAGTTGGGTGAGAGGTTACTTGTTACGGCCATTTTCAAATAAAAAATCTAGCAGTTTGATTTGTAATACCTATTTTTCAGGTTCCGTTGATAATTTGTTACTTATATACTAGAACTAAGATCTAAAATTATTCAAATTACAGTAGAAATTTGTGGTTTCTTGAATTGAATTGATGTTACCATGGAAACGAAGCCCGTGACCTATGTATCTAAATGTAAAATTCAAAAGCGTTGACACTAGCCTATTTAAGAAACACAGCTTCGGCTTTTTATTTTCATTTCAATAATATCCATGAGAATAATAGTAGCATGCTGAACGATTTTTCCATGAAAAATGCCAGACGATGGGTACTGCTGTAAGTATTCTAAGCTTAGAAATTTGTTTGAATAAATGCAGATAACACGAAAATATAATTCACGTTAGAAATAATATGTTTTAAAGCTACATCAACTAGAACGATAATCTTATTCAATATTATTTAGGCATAGGAAATAGAGATCAATATAATTCACCTTTACTAATCCTACCAGGTGTTCTGTATTACAAAAGTGGATCTATTGTGACATTTTGATACAAGCAAAACTGTATTATCTGCACTATTATTTACCTACTGGTACTTCGTTTTATCATTGGCTTGTTAAAAGTTAATTTTTTACCATATGTAAGTTGACAGAATCATAGGAACCATGTCTTGAGGGGTAAATCAAACACAAATTAATAAATCCTTAATGATTTTGTTGTGCAAAAAGTATGATATTGTGTCTTAAACAGTTTTCATTTTCCACTCAATTGTGTAATTGCAAGGGAAGTAAACTAATAGATCTCTACTTATAAGTACTAGCCTAAGGCAAGAGTTGTCATTCTTTGCGGATCACAACTTTAAATTAAAAATTAAAACTTCTGTTATTGATATTAGCAAAACTATCATAAACTTCACATTTGTGAAATCATTTTTGGTTATTTCAAGGACTTGGAAATTAATTTCTAGACTTTATTTAATGTAATTCTATCATTGAAAATTTTAGGGCCTATCTCTATATTATTTTATAAGAAATTACGACGAAAAGCAAGATATAAGCCATTTTAAATATCTCTGTTGCCATGGTTACTTTAAACTTTAAGAAAAATAGGGTACCATGTATAGTGCTTGGTATTTTGCTAATAATATTACCCAAATTTTCCATGTTGGTCATTAACAGAATGGCACTGAAGCCGTCGAAAACCCCTATTTTTATACATAGTTGTTTAAAAATGAGAGAAAAAGCGTTACCATGGAAACACGAGCCCCGCGACATATACATTTTAAGGTTATATTAGAAAGCTAACGTGCATACTAGTAAAATTATAGACTATGCTGACTTCTACGGATATCAATGAAACTAAAATAGACTGAAAAGTGTTGAATATCCGTATTTTCCTTCTTCTTTCAATATAAAATACCTTTGGAGGGTCATGTTCTTCAAACCTGGATAAAAATTGAACTTGAAGGGACAGAGACAAACGAAACTGATATTTAAGCAGTTAAAATTTCATATTACACGAAATACAAAATAATGCTGCGTTCCAACTAATTTGAATTTACCCTTGTAACAAGGTAACCTACCTCCTTAAGCTAGAGTGAACGCTTAACACTATATTGCGTGTGTAGTTGTGGGTTCAAATCCCGGAAAAGTAAGATTTTTTTGTTTGTTAATCCCCCGCCGTGGCGGAGGGAATATAGGAATGGTCTGCGTCCGTCCGTCTGTCCGTCCGTCTGTCCGTCCTTCCGTCCGTCTTTCCGTCCGTCCTTCCGTCCGTAACAAAATCGTGTCCGGTCCATATCTCCTAAACCCCTTGAAGGATTTTCATGAAACTTGGGTCAAATGATCACCTCATCAAGACGATGTGCAGAATCCATGAGACAGCCTTGTCGGTTCAAGGTCAAGGTCACAACTCAAGGTCAAAGGTTTGAGCCTGCCATTTTGTGTCCACTCTATATCTCCTAAACCCCTTGAAGGAATTTTATAAAACTTGGGTCAAATGATCACCTCATCAAGACGATGTGCAGAACCCATGAGTAAGCCATGCCGGCTCAAGGTCAAGGTCACAACTGAAGGTCAAAGGTTTGAGCCTTCCATTTTGTGTCCGCTCTATATCTCTTAAACCCCTTGAAGGAATTTTATAAAACTTGGGTCAAATGATCACCTCATCAAGACGATGTGCAGAACCCATGAGTCAGTCATGCCGGCTCAAGGTCAAGGTCACAACTTAGGGTCAAAGGTTGAACCTTCCATTTTGTGTCCGCTCTATATCTCCTAAACCCCTTGAAGGGTTTTCATCAAACTTGGGTCAAACGATCACCTCATCAAGGCGATGTGCAGAACTTATAAGTCAGCCATGTCGGCTCAAGGTCAAGGTCATAACTGAAGGTCAAAGGTTTGAGCCTTCCATTTCATGTCCGCTCTATATCTCCTAAACCCCTTGAAGGAATTTTATAAAACTTGGGTCAAATGATTACCTCATCAGAACGATGTGCAGAAATTATGAGTCAACCGTGCCAGCTCAAGGTCAAGGTCACAACTAAGGGTCGAAAGTTTGAGCCTTCCATTTGGTGTCCACTCTGTATCTCCTTAACCCCTTGAAGGATTTTCATCAAACTCGGGTCAAATGATCGCCTCATCAAGAACTTATGAGTCAGCCATGTCAATTGAAGGTCAAGGTCACAACTGAAGGTCAAAGGTTTCAGCTCTGTATCTCATAAACCCCTTGAAGGATTTTCATGAAACTTTGGTCAAATGATCACCTCATCAAGACGTTGTGCAGAATTCATGAGTCAGCCATGTCAGTTCAAGGTCAAGGTCACAGCTAAAATCAAAGGTTTTACCCTTTCACTATCCATAACAGTGGCGGGGGATTTAGCTGTCTTTCAGACTGCCTTGTAATATATATAACTACGTTGTATAATGTCCAGTTTTTTCCACTATATAAACGTGCAACTTTGTGAATACTTTATGTAAACTATGCCACAGTTAAAATGTCAAACAGTGTATTGATATAGCGACGGTGCTAGAGAAATTATTAGAAATGTGTCTACGTTTTGTATGGAAGAGAAGGAATCTGATATGACACTTTCAATTGGATCAACTGTATTGACCATGTTAAGAAGATAGAGCAGATGTTTAACGTTGATGATTCAACGGACGACTTAGAAACCAGCACTGCCGGTGAAACCGAGGACGAACCCTGTTTGTAAATTGTAATGATAATTTTTATGAAATAAAATGAGTTTTGCTTGTTCGTTTTTCTATGTTATTCCGTTAATCGTAGTTGTATATTCTTTGGTACATTAGTGTCTGCGCTATCGTGGTTTACGTTGTAGTGCGACTGTTTCTAAAGAACATGGCATTCTCTTGTATATTCGTCCTTGTTCAATTTTCCCCTTCGGGTTCCTCCCCGCCCCCACCCCCGCGACCCCATTTCGCCCTTTACTATCTCCTTCCCCTCCATCAATATTTAGCATGAATTAGTATGTACTTGTTGGATGTTTGAAGCAACCCGTCTAAAATATTTTTCCATTACAGCTTCTTTTTGTTGTTGGAAAATGCGTGGCTCTGGGGCTGTGTTTTTGGTGCTCTGTGCTTCCGAGAAATCTACTCTTACCTATTATCTTTTGAGAGAAAATATGTAAAGAAATGTGAAAGGGAAAATGAAGAAAAAATAATTTACAATATTCAAACAGTAAATATTAAATAAGGATACGTACCTATTGAATTTATAATTTATAATACACTAACAAAATCATCTGGGGCTCGAACCTACGCGTTATGTGCATGTCATGTATGTGCGGCAAACACTCTTATTAATACACTGTGCAGTCTTTGTTTGCAACTCAGCCAATTTCTTACTTAATATACGTATTTCTTGCCGAGATGATCCGAATACCAGATCCACCTTTGTATATGACCTCTCCCAAATGTCATTTTTGAAGGTCAAATTATATTTATAGTATTCGGTCAACTTTATGTACCCAAAAAGTAAAAGAATATGAATTAACCTATTTACGTGTTAAATATAAGCTTGAGTGTGATACCACACAGACATCACACTTACAGCAGGCTATAGGTTAAAGTCCGACACTTTCCTTGTACACCATTTATCATACCACAATACAGCCGGTAAAATATTCGTTTAGGCATATTTATTAATATACGTAATTATATTAACATACAAACTTTACAAGTACAGTTGATGGGAAGTATAAGAACGAAAGACAAGTCTTATAGAGTTCTTCTCCTTAAAAGTATTGCCGTAAACACTTTAAAGAATGCTTCAAGTCCGCGCCGCGGTTACATTTACCAGATTTTATTTTTCACTCGCCGACAGAATACTTAGGGTACATGGTACCATTGATATTCATAGCAGTCACCCTCATATCCCGTATAAGTGTTTAATATATTATTTAGTTCTAAATCCGAGAGTGCAAAGAGTGCCAATTTTGTAAATTTAGTCCGAAAATAATTAGTCAAGCTCAACACTAGAAAGGTTTTTGGTAAAGCAATGAGAATTTCGAAATTGCATAGTACGCAAGATACGTAATCATAAGAAAACTGCCGATTTTGGTTACGCATTAATTACCTTACATTCATTAGTTTGCTATTTTAGACCCACAAAGAAAACGTTGTTTCACTCTTATCCAATGTAATATTGTTGAATTAAAATTGTACTTAAGGCACTTTACGAGAAACTGGAAACAGTACAATGTAAACACGTGAAAAAAGATAATATTATATTTTACGACTATGCCATCATCTTTTTACGTCCTGATATAGATATTATCCGAAAGCCTACTCAGCTATAATCTTTGCACATCGGTTTGTTATAAAACATTCCTCAAGTCAAACCCCGGTGTGATTCAAGACTTTAGCCTCTCACCTTCCCCCCCCCCCCCCCACACACACACACAAACTTTCATCATTTTTAACCAAATGTTGAAGTAGCCACCCCCTAAAGCTATAAATTGCTTGCAGACTCTGGCACTGTCGTTAGTACCCGTCCAGAACTTGCCATAACCACAATGTTTTTATAACGCGCTTAAAGATTGCCACCAGAAAGGTAAAGTCACCATGCAAGATTGTCTATGATTTATGGCAGTTTGACAATTTGGCACACAAAAATATTACAACGTTCTGAATAAAACTACAAAATCCAAGTCTAGACATAAGTTTAGTTTTCCGCCATGTATGTATAGATTCGGAATTTTGAAATGCGGGTTGGGCGCTCAATGAAAGCTGATGAGAGGGGAGAGAGAATGTGTACAATTATTTAAACAAAAGACACAGCATGGTTTCCACGATATGCAAAGAAAGGGTGAAATTAACAGACGCGCAATATCATGTCTATTTTAGAAATGAAATCCAAGCTTGTAAAAAAAGAAGAAGAAAAATGGCATGCTTTCCATGAGTTTGCACGGTAGGGTTATCTCTTTAGTGTGACATACATTTTTGTCACGGTTTAGTTCGTGGAAAGCATGCAAAATAGCCACCTTTACAGCTAAAGACTTAATTTTATACGATAAATTTGATTTCATGATTGAATTGTATAGTATGTACAAACACATATCTGGATGGCATATTTGATTTATGTATAATCAAGTAACTTATGGCCAGTTTTTCAACTCTAGCACTAAGAAAGGCTCAAACCAGTATTAGTTAAGCCATCGCTCAACCTTGTTTTCTAACGGATTTTTACTAATACTCGGTGGGTATATTTGCGATGTATTAGCTAAGGGCTATATTCATAGTCGTCACTCAAACTCACACTTGACTCAAACTTGGGTAAGTATCACTCAAGTGGACCTCGAGTAGACCTTGCGGGAGTGTGAGTGGAGTTCGAAAGTCATATTCATAAATTCCACTCAATCTTAACTTTCAGAAGGACAGCTCGAGTTATGGTTTCATTGTACACAATGGATTTAGAGGATTATAACGGTTTATATGACAATAACATCAAAGATATGCAAAAGTGCTGATCATTATTTTTATAGTTGGAACTTGTCATCTTATTGCTCGTCTGTTGTGGGCCATATTCATAGTCGCCACTCAAACTCACACTTGACTCAAACTTGGGTAAGTATCACTCAAGTAGGCCTCGAGTAGACCTTGCGGGAGTGTGAGTGGAAGTCGAATGTCATATTCATAAATCCCACTCAATCTTAACTTTCGGAAGGGTAACTCAAGTATTGGTTTCATTGTACACAATATATTTATAGGATTATAACGATATATATGACAATAACATCAAAGGTATGCAAAAGTGTTAATCGTTATTTTTGCAGATCAATTTGCCAAGTCGGAAGTTGTCGTTTTATTGCCTGTCTGAGTGTTTGTCCGTCCGTCTATTTGTTTTATATAACGTATTAATATTAGTATTATTAGTCATGTTAGTAAAATAAAATTCATACTTAAAAATACATGAGTTTTTTTCCGCTGTATTGAGATTTTATTACAACTGAATAATACTCGTGCCTTTAACTGTTGGTGTTTCCGAAAGCCAGTCCACGTAAATTCCAATCATTACATATATATCATTTGTGAAATAAATGTTTTCGAATGAGATTTGGTGAATATTGTTTTTTTAATGACACATTAAGTCGGAGGGAAATATTTATATTTTTCAGTATGAATTTTCAGATATCTAGGCTTGTAAATATTTGTTACTAGGACGTGTGTTTTTGGGATTGACTGATGAATTTGCCACCAGCATGGATCAAGACCAGCCTGCGCATCGGCGCAGTCAGTTCATGATCCATACGGTTCGCTAATAGTTTCTCCATTCTCAGCATAGATCCTGACCAGACAGCAAACGTACTATGCTGGTTTTCTTATGGCGCGGCTCATATCTTTTATAAAATAAATGTTTCCGTAATGATGGGTTCTTCATGACATTTAATTGTTATATTTTTTTTCAGTATGAATTATTGAAGAAGAAAAAATAACCGATATCTAGGGTTGTGAAATGTAAATATTAGTTACTAAGACGTGTGTTTCTGAGAGTGACTGATGAGCCCCGTCAGATTAGGTTTAGTAGATGTATATTTGATTTCCTGTATCTATCTTTAACCGTTTTTATTTATTCAACATTCTTTTAATTTGTTGGGTATTTTTACGTTTTCGTCGTCCTCAGCAACATGTATTTAAAATAAGAACTAAATATATTTTTTTCAAAATACCTTGCACAAATATGAACTTTCGCTTTTAAATGACACTGTTATCTTACCTTCAAATTAATTAAATATTGTAAATTTATCATCTAAACTTACATTATGAGACCTTGAGAAACACTCAAGGGTCCCCAGGACCCCCCTTAACATTCATTCACTCTTGGGAGTTGACTCGACTGTCACTCACCTTTATGAATACAAATGGAATCTTTCCTGAGTGAAGACGTGACCGTTAGGCAATTTATTTGAGTGTACTCAATGAGTGGTGTTGGAGTTTTGTCTATGAATATAGCCCTGTATGTTTTTCCGTCCGTTCGTTCGTTTATAATACGTCCTTCTGTCCGTTCGTCCGTCCAGCCAATCTACTCATCTGCATTAGTAGAATTTAATTAATACTTAGAAATATATTGAGTTTAACTTTCGCTGAAATTGAAATTTATTTTAAGAACTGAATTTTTAACTCTGTCATTAATTGCTGGTGTTTCCCGAATGCCAGCCCGTCAGCCCGCGTATTTTTTTAAAGTGCAATTACTAAAAACATAATTAAGCCGCACCATGAGAAAACCAACATAGTGCGTTTGCGACCAGCATGAATCCAGATCAATCTGCGCATCGGCGCACTCTGCTCATGATCCATACTGAACAGAACAGAACAGAACTTTATTGAAGAAGCACAGATTACAAATTAACATTTTGCAATAACATGTGCGCAAAACATATATACAAGAAATTCACAAGCGGGTATTGGTATTGGTGATATATACATTTTATGTTTGTGGGGAAAGTGGTTAATCTTTTTCTTTTGTTTTATCTAAATTTAATATATATTGCAGAAATACATAAAACGGACGACAAGAGTGCTTGTAGTTTGTATATACGGGCAGGTGCAGTAATCGCCGATTGTCACAGCCATTTATTAGCAATTAGGAGTGACCTGTCGCTTTTATTTTTAGATTTGTATTTTCCAGACTGTTCCATTTATTAAATAAGGGATTGAAAGATATTTGACGTTTTTAAAACTATAGATATATTTCAAATAATAAACAAACTAAAACTGCATCGGTAGCTCAGTTGGTACAATTGAGGAATTTTGTTAGTTAGTGATTTAACTTTTGCGATTAAGAGGCTGTGGGTTCGAATCCTACACTGTGCGATTTGTTTTATGATTGAATTTGTTTTATTTACATTTTCATGTTGTTTTTTTTTATTACAATTTATTTCATCATTTCAATTTCATTTTTTATTTCATTCGTACAATTTCAATATATTCAATACATTTCAAACACACGCGTCCAATGGAGCATCTTCACACTTGCTGTTGGTGTAACTGTTAGTTTCCTCCGAATCAGTGTCATCAGCTAATTGAGTGACCAAATTGTTAAGAGCTTTGTCAACCATGCTGAATAATTCACAATCAAGAAGATATTTGAAAAACCTATATTATATTCGAAAATAGCAAAAGGATACAAGTAATGCGATTCAAATACATGTTTAACATTATCATCATTTTAAAACGTATGTTAGCAAAATATAAAATGAAAAAAAAAATATAAAATCAAAAAATAAAATTGATCTCCGTCGGAATTCGAACTCACATAAGTTAGATTCTAAAGACATCACGCTTACCACTGCACCAATGCGTCTTATTGTCGAAGAAGACAGTCATTTAAATATCTATTATACAAGTAAGTTATAAAAAAGTAGGGTACCCCTTTACTGAAGTGGTTTATTCCAGTAACCTTTCAAATCTATTAATAAAAGCAACAAGTCACTCCTAAATGCTAGTATGTTTGTTTGTTTTTCTTAATAAAAACAACACTAACAACTACAAAAACATATAACAATGGATTATACATAGATAGATACTGTAATTATAAATTTAAACTTATAAACGGACATAGACGAGTATATACTGTTACAGTACCTTTAAAATGGACTTAAGTGAATACTGTAACTTTAAATTCTAAAATCGGACATTGATGAATACTGTAACTATAAAACGGCCATAGATGAATACTAAAACTAAAAAATTAAAGTTGTGAAAAGGCGTAGATAAATAGCTGTAAATATAGAATTAAACATGTAAACGGGCATACTTGAATACTGAAGCTATAAATTAAAACACGTGAACGGACATAGATGAGTACTGTATCTATAAACCTAACAAAGATGAATTCTGAAATTAAAAACATTAAAGTTATACTGTAACTCTAAATTTAAAATTGTGAACGGGCATAGATTAATACTATAACTGTAAATTTATACTTGTGAACGGACCTAGATGAATACTGTAAGTATAAAACGAACATAGATGAATACTGAAACAAAGAAAAAATAATAAAGTTGTGAGCGGACATAGATCAATACTGTAACTATATATTTAAACTTATGAACAGACCTAGATGAATACTGTAATAAGAAGGACATAGATAAATACTGAAACAAAGAAAAAAGCTGTGAACGGACATAGTTGAATACTGTAATTATAAATTCAAACGTATGAACAGACATAGATAAATACTGTAACTATAAAAACGGGCATAGATTAATACTTCAGCTTGAAAAAAAAAATATATATATATATATAAAGTAAATTAGTGAACGGGCATATTAAATGAATACTGTCATGATAAATTCAAACTTGTTGACGGCTAAAGGCATTCATGATAAACCGAACGTATTTAGCAAGATTCGTCAGCTGTTTCGGATTTCTAGTGGCAAGTAGTTCCTTGAATTTCGGGATATTAGGTCTTGTATAGAATTTTCTAGGGATTAGTTTAGTTCGCTTTTCTTTAAAGAATGGGCATACAAGTAAGTAATGAAATTCGTCTCCCAAGTCATTTAAAGGGCACAGAACACATATACGCTCCACGTGTGGAATAAATGACTGGCTCCACCGGCCTGTTTCTATTGGGAATCTATGGTTGCCTGTACGGAAATGCATAATTGGGCGTCTAAGGGAATTCGGAAGTAAAGTAAAATATTCCTCAAAGGATATGCTATCTTTAAAACAACTATACATTTTCCCCTTATTTGAAGTTTCAAGTTTCGAAGACCAGGCCTGTATGTATTGATCAATCAAAGTACGTTTAACCTGTTTATGTATAGTTTTACAACTTAGTGAGTGCTGGTTCAACCATAAGTGAGAATTTCCAGTTGAGTCAAGGATTTGTTTAATGAAAGCAGCCCATTTAAAGGTATGAGTTGACTGTATCATATATAGATAACAATTATAGGAATATTTAGTGTTTTGGGACAGAATTAACTTGTTCCAGAAGTTGACCATTCGGGATTTAATGATTATTTCGATAGGGTAGCGTCCAAGTTCAGCATACAACATATATCTATGGGTACTTTTTCTGGTCTTAGTAATTTTGCGTAGAAAATTGGTGTGGACTTGCTCTACCATATCCAAATTTTCAAAACCCCATATATCACTCCCGTACGTTAGAATAGGGAGGACTGTGTGGTCGAATAACTTCAATTGTAAATCGATAGGAATGTCAAGGTTATTGATCCTCATATATAACAAGTTCATGGCTTTATTTGCCTGTGAAACTACGTGTTTTCTACAAGATAGAAAAGATCCAGAGCTTGAGAAAATTACACCTAAATATTTATATTCTTTAACAGTTTCAATAGATTGACCATTAATATTGAAAATGTACTTGCTGGGTTTATTAGTACAAAAGACGACAACTTTTGTTTTAGAGAAATTAATTTTTAACTGAAAAATCTATAAAGGAGCACATCAACTTTTTCTTCTCTGACCTTAATTTTTCAATAAGGAAATAAAGGGTGAATATATGGTCACTAGTAGAGTACCCGGATCTAAATCCGGCCTGATTTTCATTTAAAAGATGGTTATCATTAAGAAATTCATTTATACGGTTGTTAAGTACCGCTGTAAAAACTTTTCGAGACAATTAAGTATTGTGATAGGCCTATAATTCGTGGGGTTTAGCGGGGACCCTTTATTTTTAAAAATAGGCTTAATACATCCAATTAACCAAGAGTCTGGTAGGACACCCGAATCCAGAATAGTATTAAAAAGAAAAACATAAAAAGGGACCATGACCGTTCGTGTACTTTTCAAGTACTCATTATTTATATTATCAATCTGGGATTCTGTTCGCTAATCGTTTCTCTAATTGCAATAGGCTTTGAAAGCGAACAGCATGAATCCTGACCAAACTGCAAACGCACTATGTTGGTTTTCTCATGGCGCGTCTCATATCTTTTTTTTAAAAATAAATGTTTCCGTTGTCATTTAAACAATGAGATTTAATAATGATAGGTTCTACATGACATTTAATTTGACGGATTGTATATATTTCAGTATGAATTAACGTATATCTTGGCTTGTGAAATGTAAATATTTGTTACTACGTCGTGTGTTTCTGGAAGTGACTGATGAGCCCCGTTAGGCTAGGTTTCGTAGATGTATATTTGATTTCCTATGTCTTTTAAACCGTTTTTATTAATAAAACAGCCTTTTAATTTGTCGGGTCTTTTTTGCGTTTTCGTCGTCCTCAACAACATGTATTAAATACATTACACAAATATAAACTTCCGCTTTAACATGATACTGTTATCTTACCTTCAAATTAATTAAATATTGTAAATTTATCATCTAAACTTAGATTATGAGACCTTGAGAAACACTCAAGGGTCCCCAGGACCTCCCTCAACAGTCACTCACTCTTAGGAGTTGACTCGACTGTCACTCACCTTTATGAATACAAATGGAATCTTTCCTGAGTGAAGACGTGACCGTTAGGCAATTTATTTGAGTGTACTCAATGAGTGGTGTTGGAGTATTGTCTATGAATATAGCCCTAAGCCTTGGTCACACACTATGAACATGTAGATACAGTCATCGGACCGTTTCGCTGTATTTTTTCATATATAAAACGTGTTACTTTGGTGATTTACTGCTTTCGAAAAATAAATTCTCATAGAAATCATAGAAAAATACAAAGACACATTAAAACATAAAAGCATTAGCGCCCGTCCAATGAATGAAAAAAAAAATTGCTGGGAAAAAAGGTGAATTTATTTCAAGGTAAGACTACAAGCATTCCTTTGTTTGCTCATTGTCTTATTGTTTTCATTATTCCTAAATGTTCCACCTTTCATGTACAAAACACGTGCAATATGCACTTGTAATTATGAATGCGTTTGTAAATTTAAATCAATAGTACAGATACTCAAATTGCACTTGCAAATGCATGAATTTCAAAATCCACACGTCATTGAAAGGAGACGTATATATACAGACGTGTGTATCCATATATGTTCACCTACATATTTGTGCGTTACATGTACTTATAATTAATTACATGCACTTATATATTTATGCTTGCACGTATATTTTGAAACGTGTACAAACGTAGCCAAAATTGAAGAGTTGAATCTGTTACATTTTAAGCTCGACTTTTCGAATAAAAGGAAGAGCTTTTGCACTCGCTCCAGAGTCGGCGTCGGCGTCGCTGTTGGTTTAAGTTTTTTTTGCAAAGTAAAACATCTGTAATACTAGCTTTACTGAGACGAAATCTATCCAAAAGTCCAAATCGTCGTACATAACGAAAGGGTTTGCTCAGTCCCGTATCATTCCCTCCCTCCTCAACATTTCTGCTTTAACTTCATACTGGAAATTTAAATCCAGGTCTAAATATTCCGCCTCCATCTTTTCTTAAACCACCTATGCCCCCGGTTTAAAATAACAATAGACAGATAAGCCATTGCTGACACCGCTCAAAGTAGAGATAGGCCCTAAAATTTTCAATGATAGAATTACATTAAATAAAGTCTAGAAATTAATTTCCAAGTCCTTGAAATAACCAAAAATGATTTCACAAATGTGAAGTTTATGATAGTTTTGCTAATATCAATAACAGAAGTTTTAATTTTTAATTTAAAGTTGTGATCCGCAAAGAATGACAACTCTTGCCTTAGGCTAGTACTTATAAGTAGAGATCTATTAGTTTACTTCCCTTGCAATTACACAATTGAGTGGAAAATGAAAACTGTTTAAGACACAATATCATACTTTTTGCACAACAAAATCATTAAGGATTTATTAATTTGTGTTTGATTTACCCCTCAAGACATGGTTCCTATGATTCTGTCAACTTACATATGGTAAAAAATTAACTTTTAACAAGCCAATGATAAAACGAAGTACCAGTAGGTAAATAATAGTGCAGATAATACAGTTTTGCTTGTATCAAAATGTCACAATAGATCCACTTTTGTAATACAGAACACCTGGTAGGATTAGTAAAGGTGAATTATATTGATCTCTATTTCCTATGCCTACTCAAAGTAGAAAAATCCAACTGAAGGTTTAACTTTTGTCGAGCCCCGTTATTCACGTGCTGACTAAATCGTTGTAAATATATCCGACACGGCTTAAGTCAGAGCTTAAGTCATTATTTAATAGTTGAAAAACTGGCCATTAGACACTATAAAGAAGTAGACAGGGTGAATCAGAGCTAATTGTTTTATAAAAAAATGAGTTCGGATCTCTTTGGTACAAAAAATTGCTGATAAGAAAAATCAGAAATTTGATTCATTATAATTATATAGATTCTTTCTTTCTTTGATTTCTATGGAAAACCTTGTATCAAGGCCAGTTAATAAAACATGTGTGTGCGTGTTTATTACTTTATTTTATCATGTTTTAAGGTAAACTTCTAGGCATGATAGTTAAATAAAAGTACCGTTATATGGACAAGAACAACCAGGCAAAATGGGAATAGATGTATCTTCACACAAAGTTCGTTTTTCTCGAGGAAAACTATTATGCATGTTTTGTGGGAAAGCTTATGAAAAAATTATCGGATTTCAATGTTAACGGGATTCAAATTTTCAAAAGAAAAGAAATTTATTCAAATGTATTCATTTTCTGTTACATTACCACACGAATTTCGCAATATCATAAGCTAACATAATGCTTTTTAGAGAAATGTTACATATCTTTACAAGAATAATATTTCTATATGAATCTATAAAATAACATGATTTATATCAAAAACTGGCTACCTGTTGCTTTCTGTGGAGTAACTTGCGAGCTTAATTTCCATGTATTACCTAAAGCAAAAATTTGGATGAATGCAAAATCCATGACAAAGAATATGAATGACACGACTTTAGCTAATGTAAGGGAGGCAAGCCAATTTGAAGGGAATTGCTTTAACGCGGTCAATAATTAAGGGAGATAATTCTTGCAAATTCTCGTTAAAAGCTGACCATGTTTGTTCAAACTTTAACTTTTACGGCATAATTGTGTCCCCAGGCGGTATCGATTATACTAGATGGGCCTTTTTGTCGTATGAAGTGAAGTTTTGAACGTCCGAAGATGTGATATCACGAAAGTCAAAACTTCAGTCTTTTTTCATCTACTCTGTCCACATACTCGGCAACAAAGACTGAAATCTGGATGGAGGCACACGGCAGGACAGTCATTTTACTTGAAAAATAAATAATTACGCGCGATTATCATTTGGTGGAACATTTTATTAAGACGGAAAGTTCTTCTGAAGTGTCAGACAATTTCAGATCTATCATGATGCGAGAAGTTTCCTGTTAGCCGGATGGGATAACTCCATTCTTTACATGCACGGACCCAGAGCCTGGCAGAGGGGCATTGTGGGTCAATCCCCCCTTTGATTCTTACATTTTACAAAGAAACTCGGTCTTGAAACTCGGTGTGACCCCCACCCCCTACCCCCCGAAATGGGGTGACCCCCTCTTTAAAGTTGGTGTCCCCCTAACCGAAATTCCCGGATCTGCACATGCTTTACTTATAAAATAGTATATTCAATCAAATACATGTATATGCCCACATGTTATTTTGTGCGACAATTTCCGTCGCCACCTAACTGTTCTTGACTGTTTCGCTAGACACATGGTGACTTTGCACGATTATATTATGCTGTCTGAGAGTATGGCATTATACAGAGTCATGCAGAGTGTCATGATGCCAAAACGTATGATATCACGAGAGTATCTTACATTTGTTTCAATTCGCTTGTTAAAAGTATTCATAACTGGTGTATATTGGCTCATGTTATCAACATATCTTATAAAAGGTTAAATTTTCACCAGGTACATTGTTTATGAGTGTCTACAAGTAAAATGCGTCTTTCAAGGAATTCGATGTACAAAGTACCAATTCAAAGTGAAAAAAACCTTTAGGAAAACCTATGAAATACTAGTCAACAGCATGACGGATGAATCTGTCCATTATGTTTTATGGTCATGCCGTTTGTGTTTGCTTTATCGCATATATTTAACTTAATTTCAAAGTATTTCGACAAATGCATTTGTAATAGTTGGTGTTTCATGTTTTTGTTTGAAAAATATTAACTGCATCATCTTTCAAGAACACCATCAACAATAAAATACGTTGATATGATTATCATTTTTATTTCCTCTCATGTATGATTTACAATCGTACATTGTATACTGACATAATTTCATATAAAATCTAAATGTTTGGAGCAACACCAACGAGTTTTTACATTGTTCACAGTGTTTCGCTTTTTTATCGTAATCGCACTAATATCCATGCGATAATTATATTAATTGAAATGTTTTCATTTAATTTTCATTTTTAAAACCTCTTGTAAAAGCCCTGTCCTGTTGGACAATTGAAAAGTATATCACAATGCACGAAAAAAAACGATCATAATTACGGATAAATTGAAAGGGCGGATTAAATGAAGTAAGGTTCATTCTAAAGTTTGAAATCTCAAGGAATTTTAATCGAACTTCAACTTCATACGTTAACTTCGCAAGAGACGTTGAAGGGGAAGGCGAAGGTTGAAATCTCAAACTCTCTAATGTCTACTTTCTACGTTGAAATGAGGTTCATGGCATCGTCGATTTAAGACACTTTAAACACGGTTGATCGATCGTGTATAAAACTATCACGCTGTTTTGTAGAATGCCAAGAGTAGTTTTTAACCACCAAAACAGTATGCTTTACGTGTCGTCCGATGTCGTTCGATGTCATGATTTTTAGAAATCTCCCCATTTTCTGATTTCTTACACACTTTTTATCCTCTGATCACGAGGTCAATTCAGGTTTCTGAACTTAGGACTCTGTTACGAATCTAGATAGGTGTTGCACACTTCGATAACTGTTATAACAGTCCAACCGAGTAAGTCTTTGCTTGGTTTGGTGTCCTATTTTTTCGATGGATTCCCTTAAAGACTTTATTACATGATATTAACCTTTGGGTTTGGTTTAACATTCAATCCATACAAGTATAAGTGATATTGTGAATGCCCAGCTTTTGGTTGTGGAGGAAAACCATAGATGCCCCTTCGTGCATAACTTTATCATGGGCAGATACCTGGGTAGAACAAGCGGCTTCCTTAAGCCAGTAGGATGACTGCCTTACATTAGAAATACGTACGGAGGAGACTTGCGCAGTGAGGCAACAATATAAAGTTTGCTGTTTCAATCTTCTAAAACTGTATTACCTTTGGTAATCATACAGCATTCTGTATGAGCGAAAATTAGACAGAAAAACTAAATAAAAACATTATGATAATAGTTGATGAGCATGAGAATCTGAAATTAACTGAATGAGTTTAAATACAAAGGCCGTGACAAATATCATTCACTGCTATAACCTATATTTCTCCAACCGAAACAAAGGTTACGTACTTAAATAAACTATGATAAATTGAACCACTATATAGTAACAATCACTTTAACCAACGTTTTGTCTATTAAAATAGAAGGAACGTAAAGTTATTCAGGGAACATCTGTTGTTATTTTCTCCTTTAATAACGTACTATTTCTTACTTAAAATCACAGCGTTTGGAGAATTCCTTTTATATTAAAGACAAGTCTCTTTCTGATGAAGCCCTAAGATCTACGGGTCGCTGGACTGTGAGTTTGATTCCCGGGCGTTATGCATATTCTCTCTGATAATTTGATAAAACACATTTTGTCTAAAATCATTTGTCATCCTCACTTGATTCCTATAGAGAAGTTTGCAGCTACTTGTGATGAACGAGTTAGTTCTTATCTAGGAGCACTGCTCAGGTTACCTAACTGAAATACTGTTGACAAATGTCGCTACACCAAATGCAAAGTCTGATAAATTTGAAACTTAGGTCATATTCCTAATCTTAAACAGTGGATGGCATTGTAAAGAATTATCCTTTTGTCTGTAGAGCTAAAATATGTTTTTCGTATTTAACTTTGTCTTCAATTTTCGAAATAATTACGTGTTTATTGCATTAAGTACGGACATAGGACATTTTGTACGAATAAGCTTTTCCATGATTGTAGACCGTCACGTAAAAGTAATTATCGAATCAATTTAAAAAAAAGGACCGGACAGGAAACAAACAATTTTATGTTAACGACAATATGTACTTCGTTAAATAGAGTTATACAGATACCTTTCATAATCGATATTCCCCTGTAACATTCACATCACGTCTTATACTGTAACTGCAAAGAGACATTAATATTGTATTATTTATAAAACAAAGTTTCAACATACAGTACTGTTTATGAAAATGCATATTTGTATTAGATACTATCATTAAGGCTTGTCGGGAATTTGGAATACAAATCTTATATACAATTTTCTTCACTGTGCCGACATTTCTGCTCACCACATTAAGTTTATTGAATAGCCTCAGCATCAAGTTAATTTTCAAAATTCCAGTGGTGTTTTTTTGTCATTAACTGGTCCGAGGCGGTGCCATGCTGTGTTCCTTTACTAGTTCGTTTCGTAAATACATCATTCATGAACACATCAATCAATATACTAATATAGGGTGTCTGCGTTCTTTAAACTTTGGTTTTTCTTCTTATTGGATATACATACATTAATTTTATGATTGAAGTATGATAGATACAATTATATTGTGTCTCGTAAGAATACTATTAGGTTTTTTAACATTGTTCTGTAAAATACGGAGATATATTTGGACGAGTACCCAGCTGAGAAAACCATATTGGACGAGCCGCTGAGAAAACCATATTGGACGAGCCGCTAGACGAGTTCAATATGGTTTTCTCAGCTGGGTACGAGTCCAAATATATCTCGTATTGTACAGTACAATGTTAAATAACCTTTTTATTCTATATCTATTTTATCTTACTATAATAATAGTTTAAATTAAAAATGTTTCGCTGAATATTGTATTCCTACCTTTTCTAGTTTTTCCCAGCTTGGTATGAGTGCAAATATATATTATACGGAACAATGTTAGACATTAAATAACCTTTTTATTTTATATTTATTTCACTTCATACATAATAATTATACGTAATTCATTGAATGTTGTTTTTTCTGCGTATCATCATTAAAAAGGGTATATGCAACCTTCCTACAACAACCATTTGGTGATTTGGGTGGTAATAATACTTGGCTGAGATATTATGCCCACAAACTTTGTCAGCAAGTTTGGTGAAAATCGGATGAAAACTGACTTAAAAGAGCGGACAAGGCTAAATTCCCCGTTTTTCGAGTAATTCAAGGACTATAATCAAAGAGTGCCTGGTACAATTTGGCTGGTTATCGAAATTGGCCGGGATGTAATGCCCACAAACATTGTCAGCAAGTTTGGTGAAGATCCGACGAAAACTGAATTATAGAGCAGACATGTTTTGGATGCTGACCGCCCGTCCGCTGCCACTCATAATCTTATCCATTTTGTTTCTTAATCGTTAAATAAAAACTGCTGAGGTAGCTATTCAGACAGTCAGGGCTGATACCAATTTCTAAGTTTCGTCCGGAACGGCTTCTTTTAGCGACTTTTCAAATATTTCAATATCTGATGATCCTTTTTACTGTATCTTTAAGTTTTTGATTATTAACGAACGTTTTAATATCTAAATCAGATAGCATTGTTATCCCTTGAATCGTTTTTGGTTGCGGGTTTATCCCGCTACCAAAGTTAAGTGTATTTCTGACAATCATGTAGCATCTTTATTTGATTCCAAATCACATCCAAAGGATGTTCATGTGCTACACAAAGTAGTCCCATTCATGAACAATGCGGATGAATTATCAATGATCAAGCAGTTCTTATTCATCCTCTATCCATGCACATTGGCCATTTAGATTACATAAGATCTGTCAATGATTAGGTATTCCAGCCCGTGGTTACATCACTGACTTCCAGCTGTTCATCTAAGGTCAGAGTTTATCTTAGATATGAGGCACATTAGTATTTGTTTCTTATATATGTATATTTATAGATTGGCATTTAAAGTGAAAATAAATCTAGTTGTGTTTTGTAAACAAAAAAAAAACCTCAAATTAAATCCAGATTTCAAGACGCATAATCAAACTCTGTACACAGAGCGCCTACTTCATCCGATTTACATTCGGAACATTTTCACGCGTTTCGGGCTTTAACATGGCACTGTTGAACCGTCCAAATACAGAAAATACAGGATTTTTTGTACGCACGTGCATCCAAATACCGTAATATATTGTACGGTCACGTGTTGCAAATGAACGTTCGCGATTGGATAGATAAAATAGGTATAGAATAATAACAATTATCTTCAAATTTCCATAATGCTTTTGATTTCTTGTTAAAACCCGGTTAACACAGCTGTCGTAATAGGGAGTTTGCATAATGACATGGTTAGAAAAGCACTTCTTTCAATACTAAACCTGATCTTCTACGATTGTTATCATAAAGGGAGGTAGCCTATAACAATATGTTCAACAATGCTGATAACTAACTGTACCAAAGATTCAAACATTTGAAAAATGTATGAGAAAACGATTATCGAAATAACAATTAACAAAAATTGTTGAATTTATGCACGTTACAAAAATGTATCAGCCAGATTAAAAGGCATTGGAGCCTTTAAGATTAAGTCTTTGTCGAAGTGGGTTCGAGTCTCACTCGGACGTTGAATTCTTCATGTGAGGAAGCCATCAAGCTGGCTTACGGGAAGTTGATGGTTCTACCCAGGTGCCCGCTCGTAATGAACATGCATGGAGGGGGCACTTGGGGTCATCTTCCACCATCAAAGCTGGAAAGTCGCCATATAACCTATTACTGTGTCGGTGCCAAAAACATAAAACTCTATCGGCATTAAGTTCTTTTTCTGCCAAGAAGGTTACTATGTGCAAATCAATTTCGATATATTACTGGGGTTTCATATAATGAAACGCAACTGTAAAATTTTAATTAAACACGGAAAGCTTTTCTATTTTCATATGTTCATATGTTTTTGAAAGCGCGATGCACTCTATATCCCTTCAACAAAATCTTAAACAATATTGCACTCATTCGTATATTTTGCAATATTTAGTTAACAGCTGTCAGATTTTCAGGCAAGTGTTTTATAAATCATTTGTAATCTATGAATATGCTATATCCTCTTCTATTCTCTACTCTAAAATAAAGATATATTCATCATGTGTCAACTGCAGGTTTTGATGAAGTAATGTACAATTTAAGTAAAGGACTGAACTCATGATTTTAGCTAAAATGATCTTTCTTTAAACAAAATGCAAAGTATTACAAAAATGCTAAATCAGTCTGGAATCGAACCCGGTTATTGTCGGCAATAAAAAAATCCTACCATATTGAACAATATACAACGTAGGATTCGTAGTAAACGATTTTTGTTATATACAGCTTTACAATTAGGCAAAAGGCAATAATTGTATAATGTCATATATTTGCAAATCTATCTGCTAAAGGAGACAAAAATCTTACGGATTTTTATCCAAAACTATTTTATAATTCAGCAAGAAATGTCTAGCAAATGCTTGTCTAACTATTTCAGTACTACTTTAACCAGAGAGAAACGAATGTAAATTGTAACAAAACATCTATGTACTAAGCTTCAAAAGAAAATAAGTGTTTGAAAGATGGAACGTTTTAAGCTATGTTGTAAGAGAGTTATATTTAAAAGAAAGATAAGTATTAATAGTGTCATAAAGCGGAAGGAGTGCCTAACTAAAAGTTGTTTTAGACATAAAAGAAATGATCCAGCCTTTCATGACGCAAAAGAATTTTTAAAATTGGACAACTATTAAGAAAGATAAGACAGGTTGAAATTAAAAGAAAATGGCTAACATTAACTGATTACATACCCTTTCAAATATATTGTTTTAACAGTATCTTTTGTTTAAGATACAAAACTTGATAATTTCTTTTGTTCTAGTCGGAAAAAATAGAGTTTTTTTAAAAAGATTTTAGAAAATACAGTAACAACAAATGTCTAACATTAAATCCGCGATTTTGGTTGCCATGGAAACAAAATGGATTCCATTTTTGTAATCAAATATTGAAATGTTTGTAACCTTCTCTCATTTTTTTAAAGATGAAAATTCTTTATGCCCTGAATGATTTATGAAGACGTAATTCACAAAAAAGAAGATAAACACAACATTGCCTTTTGCTTGTAAATATATTTGTTTGTTTACTTCTATGTTGACTAAATGGCCGAAATTTACCAAATCTAATGATGGATACATTCTTTCAAAATAAATCTTTTTCCGCCTGCAATTTCAACTGTTCAATGTGAATTATATATGTGATATCTGCTCAAGATATTGGATATTTAATTCAATAGCTACAGGTAATCCACAAAAATCAATTAGATAAACCGGACAAAACAGAACATATCTTTTATAGTTATAAATACATTACTTTATAATGTGGAAAAGTATACAGATAATATATATGAAACAAAAGGTGGAAATGAATCAACGCGGATGCGGGAACAGTAATCACACATTTTCCAATCAATAATTAAGCATTTTAAAGCTTAATCTAATTCAAAGATGATATAATACGCTAATGTCTAGCAATACTAATTCAATTATGTATTTACCTTTTAAGTTGTTTTGCGTATTCATTATTATAGGAAGAAAAGGGAGAAACATTAAATAGAATAAGAAATATAGAACAAAACAAAACACACATTTGTTGCCTTTTCGTCGGATTTAAGAATTGCTCCTTAGTAAATACAAATTCCGTCTTCAAATAAAAATGCATTTTTAAGGAGTGTATTAGTATTAATTGAAAAAAAAACACTTGGAACCAAATTGAAGTATGTCAGCGGGACATAGTAGGCAGTGAAATACGGATCAAAATTGTTTAAGGGATTTTCCGTATGCATTTCTTACAAAATCTTAAAACCCTTTAAAGTGACTGCGAGCACTTTCTGAGGCACATATTGTTGCTTAAATATTTTCTCTATAATGACTTTGCTGCTCGTAACATAGGGACAATACCGGGTAGATATTAAATAAAAGTATTGTAGTCACCAAAGGTGAAAGAAATTTTCTTGTCCAATCTAAAGAAAGTCGTAGACAAGTATTATTTTGGTCTTTCATGATATATATCACAATAATATGGTAAAATTAAAGTAGTAAAATAATTTATTACATGTCAAATAACGTGCAACAAGGAAGATCATTCAATTATGATCAATGTTCATCTGTTGACATTCACATGTTTCCAATTTTATATCTTATCTTGCACTCTTTAAACTTTATGTTTTTGGCATAGATAAACCATAAAAGACCAGATTTAGGTGGTTTATGTAAGACACACACTGTCTAAAGAGAGCGATGAGGTTCTTGGGAATTGTAGTGCTTTTCGCTGTTATATCTTCATGCCCTGCAGTAATATTGACAGACTACACACGGTGTGGTAAGTACAAACTTTCTCAGTAAGTGCGAACATATCCTTCCTATTCCTGTTTTCCAATGGAGGGGCATAGGACCTCCACAACAGTCCTCCATCTCTCTGTATTCTGGGCTGGTCTCTTCGCCTCTCCCCGTGTTATTTGGCACGACCTCAACTTAGCATCTAGAGTTTGTCGGCCGCCCCCTTTCCCTCTTACCTTACGGATTCCAGTCCATTGCTTGTTTTGAGATGTTTTTAGTTGGTCGTCGTTTGGTGTGCCCAATCCACCGCCATTTTCGCTTTTTGATGGTGTCAGCTTTTGCAGTCTGGCCAGTACGCTCCCATAGTTCTATGTTTGAGACTTTTTCTGGCCATCTGGTATGAAGAAATTGACGTAGGCATTTGTTATTGAAGACCTGTAGATCGTGTTCTGTTTTCTTCGTCTGTTTCCAGGTCTCCTATTCATAAAGAAGGACTGATTTTACATCGGTTTCTAATATTCTTAGTTTTGTTTTGAGGCTGATGTTTCTACTCCTCCAGATAGGTCTTAGAGTCACAAAAGCATGTCTGGGCCTTCCCTAATCTCGTCTTGATATCCTTATCAGCGCCCCCGCTCCTAGAGACAATACTACCTATGTAGGTGAAGCTAATGACATCTTCGATGGATTTGCCATCAAGGATTTTGTCAGAGTTGTTCTGTGCATTGAGTCTGAATGATTTGGTTTTGCTGGTGTTGATTTCAAGGCCAGTTAATTTTGATGTTTCGTGCAAGGCTACCGTTTTCTGTTGTATGTGCTGGAATTGGTGATATAGTAAGCTCTCATCATCTGCAAAGTCAATGTCACTTTTTCTGGTATCTGCTCTGATTCCCAGATTTTTTCCAGCAGATCTTGTAGGATATCAACTGTGAATTGCCAGTTAATCTTCAAGACCTCTGGAGGAATGTGGTCTGGTCCTGGAGCTTTTTCTAATTTTGTGCAAAGCTTTTATGATCTCATTTTTTGTGATAGGGCCAGTTTCAACATCAAGGTCGTATGTTAGGAGTATTTGGTATTTTATCTCCATTTTAGCGGTCCGAAAAGTGTTCTTCCATCTTCCCATTGTTTTTCCAGACTTGTTATAACATTGCCATCTTTGCTTCCCACTGGTTTTGATGTGTTTGTTTTTCTGCCTGCCAGTTGTCGTGTGATGTTACATACTGTCTTGGTGTCATTTCTGGCCGTGGCTTGCTCCGCTTGTGAAGCTAACTGATTGATATAGTTTCTTATCTTGTCTTGCATTATTCTTAACTTCTCTATGTAAATCGGTATGTTCTTTCGTCAATCTATCATTTTGTACTCTTGTCTTTGCCTGTTCTAGCTGTATTTTGGCAGTTCTGCGTTTTTCTATTGACACGATTGTTTCCTCTGATAACCAGATTTTATGCTCTTTCTTAGAAAAACCTAGCACTTCTTTGCTTTTGGTGGTAAACATAGTTTTTACTCTCTCCCACTTTTGTTCTAGTGAGCAATCGTGCAGCTCTGCTTGAGCTTTGAACTTGTTGCTCAACTCGATGCTAAATTCTCGGTTTGCATTTGGTTCTTTGAGTTTCCCTATGTTGTATTTCCTGTTCATAACATTGTCTTGTTTAGTTGCCTTGGCTATCTTTATCTTGAATTTAGCCTCAAGATGTTGGTGGCCGGATGCTATATCAGCACCTCTGTATATTACGTCGATCATGCTTTTTCTCCATGTCCTGGCTATTGTTACATGATCGATCTGGTTTTTCGTTCTCAAATCCGGGGATAACCATGTTGTTTTATGGATGTCTTTGTGAGGGAATGTTGTGCCTCCAATGACTAGGTCATTTTGTGTGCAAAAGTCTGCAAAACGTTCACCATTTTCCTTGATGTCAGAAGAGTTCGCCATCATTTGCGCCCTAATGATACTCTTCCGCACAACGTATTACCATTTCCGATCTTGGCATGTATAAACAAAGGATGTATTAGAATCAAAATAATTTATAGCAAAACGGTGCTTGAACACTAGTCATACACTCGGGCAGTTATGCGTCATACGAAACATTATCACGCCAAACGTATAACGCCCATCGTATTATTAAAGCACCGTTTTGCTATTAGTTATTTCTTTGTATGCTCTTCTTTGTAAAAACACTCTTACTGTAAAATGACGTCACGTAACCTGCAGTGACGTCATTGTTTTATGTTGCGACAAAGAAAGAGCGCTACTATATTTTGCCTACTGTTTTAGATTAAGAGCATATTAGAATCGAAATAATTTATACCCAAGTCGTGTTTTAACACTATTTATACACTCGGGCGGTAATACGTCGTACAAAAAATTACTACGCCCGACGCATAACCGCCCACCGTTCATAAATAGTGTTAAAACACTCTTTTGCTATATATATATTTTTAATATGTCGACGTTACGTCAATATTGTAGTGTTTTTACGGAAATGTGCACGGATTTTTCATGTTAGGAAATATACTTTCTGATTAAATTTCAAGAAATCTTGATGAAATAAATTGTATATTTTTATAGTGTTTATTTTTTTCTTTGCAGTGAGACACATCTATATTTTCAAATAGATATATTATTGATTATTTGAATAGTTCAAAAAGTGCATTCATTATGATACAACAGCAGTAAACTTCTGAGGTTTGTACTGTAATTTGTATTTTTATCTGCCAGCGCTTTCGATGTTACACATTCTTCAGGCAGTTACATTTCGAAATTATAATTTAATGTATTTTAAAACGTATCAATTTTAAATTATTCAAAGAATCAGTAATATATTATTTGCACTCCCTCCAAAAAATAAGTCATCTGGTATGTGATTTTCGTCAGTTGCAACAGATAGAGCTTATAAGGACACTCTAGGTACAGACAGAATATTTTTGCTGTAAAACGTCATTCTTGAATCATTTCGGAAATAAATGGATTAAAGATTGATGGTTCGTATGCAATTTACCGTTTTATGCTCCTTAGTTTTGTTTTGCCGCTGACAGTTCCGAGGTCGTATCCGACTGTTTAAAATACAATCAAGTTTTTATACTTCAAACTTCAAATTGTATACTTCTATTATAGAAAGTCATGGTACAATTAATTCAATACTTTTCGAGCCATGCCAGAAGGAGCCATGCCATGTACAGGGAAGTCAAAATTATACAGCACAAGTCAACTTTACAGCACGTTAGTATTAATTTTATTCTTATGTTTATATCTTTATATTAGAACAAAGACAAATATCAAACAGGGAATGCCACGCACCAAAAGCGCATAACATTATTGTATTTGGTAACAAGGTACAGTTACCTGCCCTTCGTTACCCAACTAAAGGAAGTGTATCCGAGAGAAAAGAGGTCCCTCATTTCATGATGGATTTGATTGTAAATAGATATATTCTGAGCTTCTGAAAGTAGCCAAATTTTATAGATCTGATGTAAATGAAGAGAAAGGGGTAAAAAATTGCTGGCAAATCATGGTTTCTTTTGCAAATGACTGTCTGCGGATTTGTACAAAAAGTAGTCTGGACCGCTTCACTTTGTAAAAATGCAATACACTATTCATTCTGACAGATGTGAGGAGAAAAGTAGCAGGTCAACAGGTCACTTCAAAGTGATTTTTATGTTTCTCTCGGATAGATTTCTAAAGAGAAGGTATTTGCATTTGTCTTCAGAACATTGTGTCAAAGCCTTGCATTGATATATTTGTATGTAACCCTATGGGAAATTAATTGTACTTTGGGGCCATTTATTTAAAGTTTAACTACCAGTATTGTAAGGTTCATAGGGATTTGTTACGTTGGCTGATTTCTGCCATTTCGTGTTGGTGTGTTGGCGGGGCAAAATACGAAAACACAAAACATTGTACGCGAAAACTCGACGTTTAGAGGGCACTGACACGTCAAATTTATCTGTCGAGTTTTCGCGTTTGCGCCCTTTATTTGCCCCGCCGACACCAAAACACTAAAACACGGCAAATATTTTATTTGTTCAGTTTTTGTCCCACCAAGAATATTAAGAATCTGAAATGCATGTATAACAGACCCGGTTCCAGAAAGATTTCGTCGGAGTTGGGGGTGGGGGCGGCACCAGTTTAGAATAAAGGCGGCATCGATGAGCCGAGAGGGGTTAGGTACGGAAGGGGGTAACCCCTCCTGTTAGGTGGGTCAGGGCGTGTTGAAAAATATATGTACAAAATGGTTGCCCCTGATGCACTTTTTGAGTCCAAGAGGGTGTATCCCAATGGAAATATTAAAATATAGGTATGAAATGGTAGCCTCTGTTGCATTTTTATGTCTAAATTGTGCGAAAATATTATTCCTTTGCCAAAACAACTTTGATGAGTACAGGTTACTTCTCAGCCTTCCGATGATTAGGGGGCAGGGCAAGTCCCCGCGGGCACGGCCCTGAATCCGAGCCTGTACAATTACGTAAATAATTACGCATACGCTTTGGCCTCAATAAAGATAAAATTACCTCGTTAATTAGGGCTTTAATTTTATTATTATGAAATTGTTCTTATAAAACATTAAACGTATGGCAGAGCACAACCTTATTATAGATACTTCTTCGCTGGGCACACATACAATAAATTGATTGTAATTCTGTATTTTCGTCATGGCATTATTATCATGTATACCGAATATTTATCATAATAATGGTGATATCCTCCATATGTGTATACGTAAGCTTACACCTAACCCGCCACTTTCGTACTCGCAATATCTTCGCTGTAATACTGAGAAGAGTTATAAAAATTAAAACAATAAAAAGCTGGCAAAAACACAGACATTTTATGTAACATAAATGGTATTCGGCCGAAATATACATGTATCTTACTAAGAATTCAACTGAAGTTAGTTAATGAGGCTTATTATGTATTAATTAATAAGACAAATTAATTCTTGTATTTGTTGAACCAATAAATATTCTTTTACAGTGAAGTGGTACCTTTAAGGTGTAGGTGAGCAGTTCTTAGGAATTAAACTGGAGTCAGCTAACTTAGGCTTGTGATGTATTAATAAGACAAATGAATCCTTGTATCTGTTAAACCAATAAATATTCTTTTACAGTGAAGTGGTACCTTTAAGTTGTAGGGTAGGTGAGCATATTTTACTAGGAATTCAACTGAAGTTAGTTAACTGAGGCTTGAAATATATTAACAAGAGAAATGAACCCTTGACAATTTTGTAAGTGAACAGTTACTGCTGTTACAACATGTATTAAATTAATAGATATTCTTTTACAGTGAAGTGGTACCTTTAAGGTGTAGGTGATCAATTTTTAGCTATGACTTCAGAATTCCTTCCACTTCGGTGCGGCAAGGAACACCTCCACTCGGACCGTAGCGCGTTTTGTACTAGTTCGGGCGCCGCGGTGGAACTCCATCAGTCGGACCGTAGCGCGTTTTGTACTAGTTCGGGCGCCGCGGAGGAATCCCTTCATGCGGTCTGTGCGCATTACGGTGCGGCAAGGGACATTCCTCCACTCGGACCGTAGCGCGTTTTGTACTAGTTCGGGCGCCGCGATGGAATTCCACCACTCGGACCGTAGCGCGTTTTGTACTAGTTCGGGCGCCGCGGAGGTGTTTCTTCATGCGGATGTTGAATTGTGTATATGCGCACTCGGTGCGGGGAGGAATTCAACTGAAGTCAGTTAACTTAGGCTTGTTATGTATTAATTAATAAGACAAATTAATCCTTGTATCTGTTAAACCAATAAATATTCTTTTACAGTGAAGTGGTACCTTTAAGGTGAAGGGTAGGTGAGCATACATGTACATAGAATATAAGTCAATTTTTATTCTTAAACTTATATTCTCTAGTCGTTTTGGCATAGTGTTGCATGCAGTTATGTTGTGTTCATTTCAGTAATTGTTGTGTGCATGTTTACCGGATGACGCCAAAACGAAAACACGAAAACTCGACATATATTTGTCGTGTTTTCGTGTCGGCGGGATGAAAACACAAAAACTAAACAAATAATTTATTTGTCGTACTCTCGTGTTGGCGGGGCTAAAACACGAAAACTCAACAACTGAGGTATTTTCGTGTTTTCGTATCGGTGGGGCGAAAACACGACAGCACGGCAAAATAAAGGGCACCAGAACAACATATTCATACCCGCCAACACGAAAACCCGACAAATAAATATGTCGTGTCGGCGCCCGCTAAATGTTGTGCTTTCGTGTAAAATTTGTCGTGTTTTCGTCTTTTCGTGCTGTCCTGTTATCACCTCGCCAACACGAAATGGCAGAAATTAGCCAACATAATTTTTGATTATTGTTTTTAATACAAACGGTCTAGATTTATTGGGCAGATGCATCAGTTTTTGCATAAACAATAAAACAACCGTAAACCAGCAAAAGACTGAAACTGAAACTATTATATAAATTGCGTGATTCTTATAGGTTCTACTTGAATAATTTTGTACTTATTTATTATCTGTTGATCTATGTATTGATAAAAGACAACTTAAACTTTGTCTCAGTGAAAAGGCAAATTTAGTCCAGTTGTCATTTTGGAAATTGTAATACTTAATTTCGAAAACGGATTTTACCTGCTGCAAAGGTCCTTATCTGTCTAAACTAAATTTACAGACGTTTAAACTTAACTGGTCGTCCAGTAAACAGTTATAGATTATAACCGCCTGTGTCAATACAAGGTACTGGCTGGGTAATTATTCCGTTTACAGACATGGAGCACAATCTTTGTCAATGCAGACACATACGATCGGAGGTTCTACCAGTTACAAGCCTGCGCCGGAAATAAAGGTCACCCATTTAAGCAAAACAGTATTTATTGATAATTGTTACAGAAAATAATTTTCAACACCTCGAATACTTCTTCAGCGTAAACATTACTATAAATGATAAAGGATGTAACAATTTCAGAGACTTGTAACTCATTTAATATAAATACAGCACAGACTGAATCCATTAGCTACTTATCTATTGTTCCTTTTTAATGCTGCGGTAACATTTTCAGACTTTTACATATAGGAATATTATTAAAGTAATATATTTTACTCTGCTTCGTCAGACGAACATAGTATGACGCTTGAAAACATCTACCATGGATTTTTCGCTGGTGTCCAAGTACCATTCGAAGTAAATCCGAAAGACGCGTGCACGGATAGCGGCATACACTGTCCTCTTATACCGGGGGAATCACATGTTTATGTCGCAAATGTAACAATTCCAGCATATGCCACTTCCGTTGGGGTAAGTATTTTAATATATAAAGATGCATTAAACTACCACTTCTTAAACCGAGGGAATCACATGTTTATGTTGCCAGTATAACAATTCCACCATATTCCATTTCCTTTACAGTAAGTATTTTATAATAAAGCTGCATTAAACTACTAACAGTTATATTTATATGTTGCAATTATTTTATATCTGTTTTACATATATAATAAATACAAATATTTTATATGGAAGCCAAATTATTGGACGTGTGTCTATCTGTATATGTAGAAAATTTAGAGAAGTGAAATTGGAAATATACACGAATCTGTCATTACAGAAAAACATGTTAATTTATCTTATTTTATGACACAGAAATGAAAAAGGAAACGTTTTGAATTCACCTTTCATTAATTCCAGATGCGTTTGGCTGGACAATGGGAAGTCAGAGATGACACGGGCCATAACTTGATGTGTTTTGTATTTCCTCTAATCCTGACTTAGACGAAATGAATTCCATAAAGTGACTGAATAATAAAAGTCTATTTTAAAATGAAATATTTTAAATTATGTTTTTTGCTATAATTCTGAATAAGTTTGATTAAATGTACAAAGAAATACAGAATTGATATACTTAGTGACCAATAATGTATGAAAAACAGTCTTCGGTGGTAATAAAGCTAATGCTAGTAACATACAATATATATCAGAAAGTCGTTAAATATGTAAAATACTTTGTAGACGGGGAAAATCCGCAATGATCTGCCATTCATAGATATGGCCATTGATGGCACTCTTTATCAATGCTTGGAGGCAATGTCCAGTGATAACTTTAGAAAGTTGAGAAAATGCCAGGGATGTTTTAGGGGTTCTCAAAGGGTAAAATGGCAACTTTTATTTACCGTGGCTTTGTTAAATCTGTTGTTTTTAAGCAGTCCTATTTAAGAAAGTTAAAACCATTTAAACTTTACATAAGCAATTATCTGGTACATATTTATACAATGTAGCTGGACCGACTAAAGCAATCGCAATAAAGTGTCTTAACCAGGGATGCACCGAAATGGGAGTGGACAAGATTCAAAACAAGGGCCTTTATTTCCATAGGAAAGAGCGGCTTAGCCGATTGACCGCTGTGTCGCTGTCAAAAGGCGATACATATAGTCGATAGGTCAAAAGTCAAATATGTGTATATGAGCCGTAATAGCAAGACTGTCACCATTTTTACTGTGTTTTTCTTTTATATAAACGCTTCTTCATTTTTTTTAGTAATGATTGAGATTTGTTTTACTTTTCAAATTCATTATAACTGCTGAAAAATTTAAAGTGTTTTATATAAAAATGTAGTAAGAACAGCAAAAGCTTTGCTTTTACTTAGAAATTGAAAAATGAAACAAAAAGAGCTAAAATGGTCATATGAACTAAACCTTTGTTGATAAAAGGCTTTTTAAACCGTGAATTTCAGAAAATCGAATTTGGCACACATTTGTTTCCAGTACGGCTGGAAATGTAAATACATCTGACATTTTTTCACCACTCCGTCCAGAAGTATTTTAACAACCTGATTACATAACACGCGTGTGACTTATTTTATACATCTTGTCCATTCTAGCCGCCACTGTTTCAAGCAATCTCCGTCAGCCTGCAAAAAATACATATAAAACCAAACGATTACTTTCGACATAGTTTAATAAATGTCCAGTTCGTATAGGATGAACGTTTAGACCGAGTTTGATTTTCAGTCAAATCGGTGTAGTAACTCTAATTATTATCATTTCTCTATTTTAATTTGTTAAAACATCGAGGGCACCATTGGGATTCCGTATTTTAACATTGTAAACACTCTTGCGATTCATTTTAGAACCGATCTTAACAATATTTGCAAATAAAAATATGTATGTTTATATCACCTCATTCAAGATTGATTACGGGTGAGAAGAAACGCCAGATTTGGCAAGTGCCATATTTAATCTGGTAGAGTTAAACGTTTGATGAGTTCATAAACGCGAATAGAAGTGTAAAGTGGCATTGCTAAGGACGGCAGAAAGCCACTTACCGTTACTGAATTACTGTGACTTTTGTTTTTAAATAATAATCCTAATTTTAACAGAACAAAGCTTGGCACGTCGATATAATACCACATCACACGCGGGAACAAATCCTTTAAGTTCATGTAAGCGATTGAGGACCATCATGACTCAAGTACTTCTGTCTTAAGCTTTTAGCTAAGACCTTTTACAATCCCGTTTGTGTTCGAATGTGTGTTAATCCGTCCGTTTGTTCCGTTCTTTTGACTGTGTCCGACTTTTTGTAACTTCATTGTGTTTCAGTGGATTTTGAAATGTTCTTCACAATGAGACACAAGCTAAAGATCCGAGTGTAAACGCTCAAATTTGTAGTGGCGGACTCGGTATATTTCCTTCAGACATATATAGGGTTAAAGAAAAGTGGTTATTTTCATATTCCCAAATGTATGCTACAACACATCCCAAACGACCTACCACTGTGTTGTATTGAATTGTTCTGTTTAGACAAAGATGTCATGAACACAATCACAGCTATGTTTGCAGGATCAGGCTTTACGCCGCCTTTTGATACGACATGGCCAGAAAGGACTACTTCATGTTGAAACATATTGCATTTGTCTGGTTTTAATTTCAGGCCAGCCGCTGTTAATCTACAAAATACATCATCTACCATTTGAATATGTTGTGTGAAGTCTTCACCATACACAATAATATCATCAGTGTACACGAGACAAGTGACCAATTGTAAACCCTGTAATGCAACTTCCATGGTTCGTTGGAAAGTGCTCGCAGCATTATTTAATCCAAATGGCATTCTGGTCATTTCGTAATGACCAAATTTACAACAAAAGGCGCTTTTAGGGATGTTCTTTCTTTGAGAAGGATTTGAATATGACACCCTTCTTCAGAAGATCTGCAATGGCAGACATTTTAGCTTCTGCATGTGCTAGTGGGACTCTCCTTGGTCTTTGCTTGATTGGCACCGCCGTACCTGTATTTATGCTGCGTTCAGCTAAATGGGTCACTCCCAGGTCCCATTCCTCCTTGCAGAAGGTATCTTTGTACTTGAGTAGCAGTCCTGCCCAAATGTTCAGTCATATCTTTTGAAGACCTTTCGTGAAGTGATTTCAATTGTTCGGGTATGTCCTCAACTAAAGCCTCTGTACATGGCAAATTCTTTGCTTTGATGTTTTCTGTGGAACTAAGATTTATTCGGTGTACACTATATACATTGCCAATCTCATCTTTATGTTCCTGTTCAGCTACAACATTTACAATTCTTTCATTTTTTTCAGCTTTCCCGATTTGGACATTTTGAGTTGCTACCTTAGAAAATTGGTTCAGTACACGGACTTTACACGTTGTGCCATTGTTTATGTTAACTATGGTGGAGGCCATCATCAGTCGATAAGTATCTTTGAAGTTATCTGTCGACTCGACAATATACTCAGCTTTCTGATCATAATATTCTTCAAAACGCGATACGTAGACGTCGACTAACGTCTCTCTTAAACCAGGAATCGAACGTCCTTAGCCACTACTACTTTTCTCATCACGTTATACTTTCCTACCTGAAAACATGGTATGTCAACCCCATCTAAAATGATTTTGTTCTTGCTTAACAAATATCGGACGCCCCCTTTTCACCACCTATCAAAACATCGTACCCAAGCAGCACATCATCTTCTATTTCGGCTACCCTAGCCTCTTTGATGAGCTCGAGTGTACCTAGTTTCATGATGAATTCAGCTTTTCCCCACTTTTTGATGGGCGCTCCCCCAGCTCTCTTCAATATTGCAGTTTTCTGTAGGTTTGGCCTGACGTTCTCATTGATTTTCACGCAAACCCTTGATGAGATGACCGTGCGTGACACTCCAGTGTCGGCTGTAAACACCACTGGGACATTCTCTATATACCTCTTAATATATATCCCGTCATAAAGATCCTTCCCTGTTCCGATATTCTTAGCTGTTGGGGCCTCGTTACACTCATGCTTAGAATTTGTATCAATTTTTCTTTGCCTATTTTCTCTAGCGGGACACCCTCTGGCCGCAAGGGCTGGTCCTTGGCAGTTTAAAGGACTCACTTTAACATTGTTTTTCGAGCTCGTATTAGGATGCACGTTTAAAATAAAATCTGGAGAGCAAGTTTTGCCTGGACAATCACGTACATAATGACCTACTTGATTACCATTGAAACATTCAACATATCTGCTTGACGGTGCTTTACTTTGCCGCTTTTCAAAAACTTGCTGGTTACCTTCTAATTTATCAAGTCTCTCTAAACTCTTTAGAAGAATTTCACATTGATTGCCTTCAATTTTAATTGAACTGTCCTGCTTCTTAGAACCATTACTTTGCCTGTCAACATTTCGGGAGGTTGATGTCTCACCATTTACATTGCCTTTATTCTTTGTGGTTTGTTCATAAACTTGCTGTATGCAGCCTTCATCACATGCCATTCTCGTGCTGTCGCGATTTCGTCGTGTACTCCGGGTCTGTATCATATTCACAACAAGAAACATGACGTCATCTATAGTCTTTGGTTCCTTATGAACTCAACCTCAAATCTAACTTCATCATCCCTAAGCCCGTCTAAAAATTTACGTACCAAATCTTCATCACGTGTTTTACGGTCTCGGTAGCCGTGTGCCTTATGCAAAAACTTAAGATCGACCGCGAACTCTTCCACAGTCTCATTTAGTCTCTGCACCAGCCTACTAAATTTTGCAGCAAACGACCTTGAAAGAAAAACAAAGACAATTATCAAACAGGGAATGCCACGTACCAAAACCGCAGCCTCCCCAAAACGAAACCCACAGCACGCAGACGCGCACACCACACACACACACACACACACGCGCGCGCGCGCGCGCGCGCGCTCACACACAAAGCCAACACATTAGGACAGAACGAATAAACAAAGGAACACAGTGGGGACTCTCGATCACCCGGTACCGTCTATTCATTTCGCTTACTAACTTTTTATAGTTGGATAAAACACCCGGATGTAGCTGCGAAAATACAAATCGTGCTGCATGACCCTCAATACACGGCAGTAACTGGTAGAGTTTGTCATCCTCGGACCAATTATATCTATATGCTAAAGCTTCAAACCTAGCTTACCATACGGCCCAGTCTTCTTTTCCCGTGAAAGGAGACATTTTGAAACTATTCAGATCGTGCTGACGTGGCCTTCCATACCGGTATCTCGGATTTTCCGCAAAATCATCATGCATTGTTAGTTGCTCAAAACCGCCCCCGTTATCACGTGTAAAATCGTCAACACGTGGTCAGATACTACCTGCCGGATACTGCGAATTTACATTATTTATAAAGCTTTCATGAGGAGGGGGCGACTATATCTCTGGGACGAAAATCTGGCTTGGTTGGTGCGGTATTCATGAAAATTTCCCTCAGGAGGTTCGTCGGCTTGACCATTTTGATTCGAGTCAAAACGTGTGTTCATTAGATCGTGACCTTTAGGATTAGGACAAGTAATACGTTTATCACTTGATCCCTGAGTTTGCTTGAAGGACTTGAGTTCTTGAGCCATATCTTTAAAACAACCTGTTATATCTTTTAACATGCTACACATTTCAACATTATTGTCATCGGGATGATGTCTACATACAAAAGATGTATTAACACCTGTCTCCTCTCTGTTGGCGGACCTATAAGAATCAATGGACATGATATCGTCTTCACCGGACTGTCTGCACTGACTTTCTGTCTGCAACTCTTTATTTTTCTGATTGAAAAATATCGTCTGCTCGCTATCAACAGCTTCAAGATTGTTCATGGTAGCCGTTTTCGACAAGTTTATTGAGTCTAGAGTTCATATCACTGGCTCAGGCTTGAAAAACGGATCCCACCGCTGCATACCAAAAATGTTGCCAGCTAATAACGCTGGCAGTGACGGATGTGTGGTTCTACTTAATCAGACAGTCGGACAAGTTACTGTCAAAACATCAGACAGTCAGACAGACGGACAACGCTAAAACTGGCTAAAACTTAGACAGAGCGTCAAATGAAAAACGGACACACGGACGGACACAGAACACCACAAATGACTCCTCAGCAATGGGTGAAAATAAATATAAGGTCAAGAAAATAAGTAAGGGCTGTAACGGTTTATGAAATTTATTAAGAAATTGGACCCGTAATAGTAATGTTTAAAAAAATAGCATTTGCTTGGTATATTCTTAAAGTTGACCATATTTAACACTGTGTTGCAAATTGTAAACAACATTTACCGTGCAGTTGTTTGTAAATTTTGTATAATTTATGGTATTTCCTTTCCTCAAGCTCAAGTAGAGACAAATTATAATGAGATGGCCACTATCTGAAACTTTGCAGAGAATTCACTACAGCATTAATTTTGATAAAAGAAACATCAAACTATTGTTAAACAATTATAAAACACAGCATAAAACCGTAAATATTATTTTTCTAGGGTGAACAGAATTAATGAGACAGAATTCTAACTCCAACATTGAAAAATTAAGATCAAATCGTGTAGGTCCATTTTGAATTTTGCTCAATTCATTCAAAACTAACCTTGGGGCAGATGTAAAACCTACCTGCATTTCTTCCACAATATGTAATCTAAAGAATAAAGGCAAAATAGAGAACTTTTACCGCACGTTACTCAGTATCTTTAAAAATGTCTAACTCTACCCCTCTTGATTCAGAGTTAAATTCACTTTGAAAGCAAGAAATCGCTTATAAAATGAAAATGTTCCACTTTTGTACAATACGCTTGTACATCTGTAATAAGTCTTGAAAGAAGTAAAATCTTATTAGAAAAAAATGGAAAATACAGAGAAAATATGTTGGTCCCAGTGGGGTTTGAACCTACGCGCCTCCTCCCCCCCCCCCCCCCACCCCCCCCCCCCCCCCCCCTGAAAATTGCAGTCAAAGTAGGTTTATGGTAGGCGTTGAATACGCTTCAAAACGGAGGTACTCTATTACGGGTCCAATACCTTAACGGAAAGATACTTGACTAATAAAATACCGTAATTTAACAATGCCGGCAACAAACAACGGTTCAAAGCAACAATAACATTATTCAAATATCAAGTGAGGTGTCGGTGGCTCACTCAATACAAGAATTAAGAATCACAGTCAATCAGTGGAATTTTATCTAAGATAAAAATAAGAAAAACTGCAGATAGTTTTCGAAAAATTGCCAAATGAGATCCAGAAAGCTGAACCTTAAGAATTAATAAAGTATTTCTATTACTGCTTTAAAATAATTATGTTAAATATAACGTATTATTACTAAATAAGTGCTAAGGTATTTTATAATGGATTTATAGTACTGAAACGAATTACTACAGAAGACTATGTCCAAGATTTTACTGGCTGCGGAGTGCCGTCAAACAGTAAACACCGCCTTATATACGGGTACTTCAAACAAAATCAACAGTGTTTGAGATAGATCAAGAAAACCTAACAAAGGGGCGCAGAAGTATTTCAAACAGTTCTGACACCTCAAACAGAAATAGAAAAGACGTACATGTGCACGGCTTAATAGCAGTAAAAAGATAATATTTCTGCGAACAATTATCATATAAATATAAAAGTACAATATAACGAGTGGTAACTGAAAGTGCGCTAAACTATACGAATAAATAATAAAAGTTTTCGTCAAACAGTATAGACAGGAACACCCTACTAGAAAATGTACTAGATCTAAGAAAATTGATGAAGTAAAATACAAGGAGTGGTAATTGAAAGTGCGCTAAACTAAACGAATAAATAATAAAAGTTTTCGTCAAACAGTATAGACAGGAACACCCTACTAGAAAATCTACTAGATCTAAGAAAATTGATGTCGCAAATAATAACTACCTGCACATGTATGACTTCACGCCTAAACAGCATACTTCTTCTTCTTCTTGTCGTTCGCGAAACAGCATACAAAATGGCGGACGACACAACAAACTGAAGTGTTTTAACATGGAAAAATGGATAATTAAGGCTTAAAATATGGATTTTGTAGTCAGTAAGTGAATAATTTATAGAAAAATACATAAGCCGATGAGTTACTAAATATTAGACACTAAAATATACCATATGTATCGTAAAACACCGAAGAGCACATGTATTATGAAAACGGAAGTAGGGTTGATTTACCGGCGCACTACAATATTAACCATTTTTCAGGTCATAGGGTCGGCGAAGAGGACTGCCACCTTATGTTAGTACAGAATAGGTAAAGCCCGAGTTTAGGTACGTTCTCATATAGTCAATAAATTCTATATTTTGATTTCTGTTTCCTCACTGTCGGCACTCACTTGCTCATCATATTAACGTATTATATAAGTATTATATATATGAACGATTGAAAACAGTTCATATCAAATATTAATAATTACACTATTCCTTCTATCTATCTTACTTTACTGACTAACCCTGTACAGGGACATAAACACATTTGTGCGCGTCAGAAATGACATGAAATCGGGTTGAATAAAAGGGAAACGAAAATGTGTTAATGATTTAAAAGATAAAAAAAAACAGTTCTGAAAAGCAGTGTTATGGTGAAGAATGTTAATTGTTGCTAATAGCAACGTTGCGCTGGCCAAAGGTTGAAAGGAAGGGAATGTAAGATGGGAGATTATTCTCTAAGACAATAGTTCTGGGGGGAAAGGTGTATTTGTAATAGTCAGTGGTTGAGATAATGACTCGATATCCTTGTTACAGTAATGAGATAAGTATTTGTAGGGATAATATAATAGTTTGCAACCAGATGATTTTTAATTTTGTACAAAGATAGAGTTGGGAGTCAGTGCGCCAAAGATCTAACCATTTCAGATTGTTTAACAACACTGGAAGTACGGCTACAGTCTGCGAAGGAATCCTAGGATTTGATTTACCTTTTAATTTTTGAAAAATCGTTGTTGAAGCTTGATGGAGGATTCTTACCCTGAACTTTGGCAATAAGTTGATAACATATCTAAATATTCTCAGCATCAACTATGAAACATCTAGAATTTGGGATGCGGACTGAATGCACTTCCGATAACCTGATGAATAGTCCTTTTGCACCACGATCGGTCTTAGGACTGTACGTGAAACAATCAGGGGCTATGCATTATTGTTGTTGTCGACAGAACCCATTCCAAATACTGACGCTTACTCTGATTGTATGCAATCACACTTTTGGAAAATGCCTTCTTATTGGTTGTCAGGAACGCCCCAGAGTTTAAAGATGCAAAGTTTTCTTGGAGAGTAAGACCTCATACCCTATTCACAGCTGACAGGAGAACGAAAGCGTGTCAAATAATATTTTTCTATTTCGAAAATATAAATATTGACACTTTTACTATATTTAGGATAAATTCCATTTGGAAGATGCAGGATGCAGGAAATGACGTTTAGAAAGAAAATATGTTTTGTTCTGTGCTATTATATTCTACTCTATCCAATTATTTTCTATAGTAATATATGTTGTTCTGTTCGATTGTTATCTTTTCTGTTTCATTCTGTTCTTTTCTGTCTTTGATGTTGAACTGTGTTGAAGGATCGATGTTGTTATATTTCTCGCCGCTTAGCATGTACGAGTCACGTTTTCGTCTAAAAACCATTTATGACTTTTTTGATAGTGTCCGGTTTTAATTTACAAGGGTTAAATTTTGCCCATCAGAAAGTCTAGACTAGATTTTGATAAATGTGAGACGTACAGGCAGTTTTAATAGTTGATTCCATATACGTGTTAGCATAATTTCGCTATGCTGGGTTCAAAAATATATTTTGGTCATCTGAAAAATCTGACAAATAATTTTGCATAGTTCAAAACGCCATTGGCGAAAAACAAATTGGCTGCAAACTAAGATATTTTAATACAAAATATGTAATCATATACCGATTACCAAAAATATGTGGGTTTCTTTATCAACGTAAAGTTTAACATAGTAATAAATTAAATTAACAACGTTTTCAAAGAGCTTTATAGCTTTTGATTTAACCCTAATCATGCTGGACACGACTGGTTCTGCCTTTGCGACCAGTGTAGATCATGATCAGCCTGCATATCCGTGCAGTCTGGTCAAGATCTGCACTGTTCGCCATTCAGTCAGTAGTTTTTCGATAAACACCGCTTTTAACAGTTACTGGTACTGTCCAAATTGAAAAATGAACAAGTTCATTTATTTACAGAAAATTAGCAGGTTAAGGGTTGGAATCAGTTTACAGCTACCAAGCTAAATCTGTAAACAGCTTATCATATAAATCATTTCAAAATAATATTGATTGATATATTTGAACCGTAAGGTATGCTTTCATAATCCCATTTCATCTCCTTTTTAATGCCTTGGGTAAATATACAGCTGGTATAGTGCATATTTTCTGACCTGGCGAAGATATTTTTAGTACATACTTTACGATTAAAAACAAAAGGTAACTTGTGCAGATCGGATTTATTCGTAGGGAATGAAACCAAATCTAACGATGTAGCCGATTACCCTAAACTAAATGATGGCCCATTGATGACCTTTCTATAAATATCTCCGCCAGGTGAGAAAATATGCACTATAAAGCTTTTATCGCATTTACATGTATCTTTGAACAAGGGCCAAGTCAAAATTTTTACATCCAAATGTACACATGAAAGCAATAAACGCGTTATAAAAATGTTGAGAAATGGGATTACGGGTAATAAGAACTGGCTAAACTGTGTCATCTGTTACATTCGATTCCATGTCGGTAGGTGTAGGTCTGGAATGGGGACAGTTGCACAAACACGTCAATATCTCTGGCAGACACAACAAGTGTTACAATTTGATCGTTTACTGTAGTGAACAGCATAAAGAATTATCCCTGTATCAGTTTCCTCGTGTTTAGCCTCTAATGAATCCAAATAATGTTCACACGTATGCGCTTATAGACACGCCATGTGCGCCTATTTTTAATATATTAGGAATATTAACAGTGCTTACCTTGGTTGAGAAAACGAAAGTAAAACATGGCCATGGACGTGCGCAGTGAACTACTTCATTTTATTGCATAGGCCTACAGTATTTATACATAATGAGTTACATAATTTGCAAATAATGTTCAATCTCTCGGACCATTCAATAATTGTTCAACACGAAGATTGTAGCATTTTATCCGTATTCTTTTAACAGATTTACAAACGAATGACAAATTGTTATGACAACGCAGAAAACTTTTCTGGTATTCAAACTTCTACTTTCATTTACTGAAAACATTTTCTAGGGAGGTCAAAGGTTAGTTTGTGGGGAAAGACGTGTTTTGAAGTTCGCTCTCAATTTTGGAAAAATAAACGCTTTAAGAACAGAATCTGAATTAATTTTCTAACTATCTTAAACAAAAAAATGGATATACTATACGGTGTTATGTGAAAAAAGGATTTATAAGTGGCTGGAGTGTCTTTAGAGGTTATAGACAAATATACATATCTGACGTGGTAAAAACCGGTTTTGGCGTGTGGTCAACTATACAGCGGAGGTCAGCGGAGGTCAACTATACAGCGGTTTTGGGTAAATAGGCAACTTGAGCATATACATTATATATAGTAAATTTGTTTCAATTTGAGCTGAATAGTAAGAATTCAGAAATGTCGAGAAGAGAGAGCGCTAGAGAAAAATGCAAAAGCAAGGACTCAAAAGATGACAATTATGACCAAAAAGATTCAAAAGACGGTAAAGAGAAAAAGAAAGATAAACCAGACAAACAAACAAAAATTCATACTTCGCTTACACATATAAATAGAGAGGACAAAGAATCGACAATATCAGATTTAGTTACACTCATTGGTGCGTTAGACATCAAATTTGGAAATCTAGCTTTTAAAGAGTACATTGACCAATGTCTTAAAAACTAGTAACAGAAGAATGTGTTAACTCGAAGCTGTATGACTTAAAGGGGGAATTACAGCAGGAAACGAAGGAAGAGTTGGATATAGTTCATGAAAAATTGAGGTCCACAAGGGAGAAATTAAAAGCATATGATCCAGAAATCACAGACCTTAAAAACCGCCAAAGTGATATGGAAATAAAATTGGAAAAGGTTATGGAAGAAAAATGTTAGACTGAAAGACAGGAACAAAGATCTCAAAACCATGATTATGGATAAAGACGCTCAAATTAAATACTAAGAACAGCAAATTAACGATTAAAATCAATTTAGCAGGAGAAACAATATAAGAATCTATGGGATCGACGACAGAAACAAACATGAATCATCAGAGGATACGGGGAAAGCTGTTATTAAGACGCTGTCGGACCATCTACATAGACGTGCAAACGAGAGATATAGACATTGCTCATAGAGTGGGCACCTTCAGTTTTGAGGGAAACCGCCCAATAATTTGCAAGTTTGTTTCGCGCGAGCTAAAATCAAAGATTCTTTGGCAAAGGAAAAAGTTAAAGGGAAAGGCAGTGGTAATTCGTGAAGACTTATCCACCAAAAATGCTAAACTCTTAGAAAAAGTGTCAAATAAGGTTGAAGTCAAGAACGTATGGTCTGATGAAGCGAAAATAATAGCGTTACTGTGTAATGGGAAAAAAATCAGGGTCGACCTCAACACGGACTTATCAAAACCCCTGGTATCGCCAAATGAAATGGAACTGTTACAGCGTGAATTAGCAAAACAACATTAATTGCCAAAACGCAAAACCAGACTCTTTTTATTGATCCTTTATGTTGATATGTAATTACTGCGCTTTTTCAAACAATTAATGTCTCTTGAATTTAAGTTAATAGTTCAACAAGTATTTGAAAACATGTATATAAGGTGTTGACAGCGGCTAAGAAAACACGTGTTTATGTTTATTTATATATGCAAATCTGGTTAGTTTTCAGGTCATGCCCGATATCGCAACGCTCATTGGCTGTACGTATCTGAGTGGAGCGTGACGTATTTTTGATTGTTAAACGATTTAAGCGATTTTTCGTTCGGTTGTAAGCGGCTTTTAATTAGAAACCCGGAAGTAACAACAGTTTACTGTAATTTTTTTTATTTTGACTTATTTGAAAGTTGTGTGGTTAGAAAACATCTTGCTAGTACAAATGATAGTTTATGTAGTCTTTTATACGAGTTATAGAGCGTATATACTTTGTAACGGCTGAGACAAGACTCAGTTATTTAAATGAGTTCTTACACCCAAGTTATCTGGTTTTCGGGTAACACTATGTTTATGTTTTTTAAATACATGCAGTACACATGCAGTTGCACTATTTTCAAAAATACCTAACCTTAGTTTAAAATTCGGAGACAAAGGACATGAAGGTTTCTACATTCTTAAAACCTCTAAACAGCTCATGGCCACGACGGTGTGCTTGATACATTTATTAGTTTTAGTTGTTCTTTTTCTTGAACAGATTTCTTTTTCTTTTCTCTGTCCCCCTCCCCGCCCCCCTTTTTTTATTCTAAATAATGGTGTATGGTAAAATTTTAAGAGATGCATTGTTTACATGGGAATGCCTAGGAGTGGTTGTGTCTCCAGTGCTGCATGGGATAGCCATATTTTTTAGTCCCATAGTAACTTTAAAATGATGACTGAAAAATTAAAAATAGCCTCCATGAATGTGCAAGGTCTAGGTGACAAGTCAATACGTAAAGATGTCCTTAACTTTATTAAAAGTAAAAACTATAATATATACTGTTTACAGGATACGCATTTTACTGATAAAGAAATTAAATTTATAAGGAGTCAATGGGGATATGAGTGTTACTTTAGTAATTTTAACAGCCAATCAAGAGGAGATGCCATCCTTTTAAATAATAATTTTGAGTATAAATTTGAAAATATCGAAAAGGATGATCAAGGGAACTTAATAATTTTACAAGCTAGCATACAAAATAAAGACCTTACAATATTTTGCATATATGGACCAAATAGGGACAACCCACAATTTTATCATAACATAAAAGATAAGCTTTTAAAACAAGAAAACGCCTGTATTCTTGTGGGCGACTTTAATTTAGTTTTAAATCCAGAAATGGATTACTACAATTATGTAAGTATAAATAATCCAAATGCTAGAGAAGTTGTACAACAAATAATTTTAGAAGCAGACTTAGTTGACTGTTGGCGTGAAAAACATATTGAAGACAAAAGATACACTTGGTTGAAAAAAAATCCTGTTAAACAGGCCAGACTTGACTTTTTTTAATTTCTAGTTCCTTGTTCACAGACATAGAAAATTCATCAATTATTCCCGGTTATAGGACAGATCATTCGATGATTACCTTAACCATAGAAATAGGTAAATTCCACAAAGGCAAGTCATACTGGAAATTTAATAATTCTTTGCTAAAAGACACAGCATATGTAAATCAAATTAAACAATTGATTAAGCGGGTTAAAATTCAGTATGCCTCAGAAAATCAAGATATTAATTTACCACTGGAAAATATTGAAAATAAAGATATACGTTTAGATATAAGTGACCAACATTTTTTCGAAACATTGTTGATGGAGATTAGGGGTAAAACTATTGCATATGCTACTTATAAAAAAAAAACAGAAAGTTAACAGAAAGGAAGAGAGCTTATTAAAGAAATAGAAAACATTGAATTACAAGGTAACATAGATATCACATTATTGGAAGTTAAAAACAATGAGTTAAGAGAAATAAGAAACAAAAAACTAGAAGGTAAACTTATTCGATCAAGAGCTAAGTGGGTATTTGAAGGAGAAAAACCTTCCAATTATTTTTGTAACTTAGAAAATAGAAATTTTACCTCAAAAATGATGAATAAATTATATTCGAACACAGGGGAACTATTAAACAATCAGAATGAAATAATAAATGAAACTAAAAACCATTATAAGACTTTATACTCACACAGAGAAAGCAGTGAAGTTAATTTGAACTCCATTATAGTCAATAACAATGTATATAAACTATCAGAAAATGAGAAATTAAACATGGAAGGTGAACTTACAATTGAAGAAATGCTTGGTAGTTTAAAGACAATGTCTAATTTCTCCTCACCAGGTAGTAGCGGCTTTACAGTAGCATTCTACAAATTCTTTTGGATAGATATTGGATATTTTTAGTACGTTCCGTTAATCAAGCCTTTAATCAGGGGAATTGTCAGTTACACAAAAGGAAGGGGTGATTACTTGCATTCCGAAAGGTGATAAAGACAAATTGTTTCTTAAAAATTGGCGCCCAATATCACTTTTAAATGTTTCTTACAAAATAGCTTCGGCGTCCATAGCTTCTCGGCTTAAATCAGTGTTAACCAATTTGATCAGCGAAGACCAAAGTGGTTTTCTATCAGGCCGGTTTATAGGGGATAATATTAGACTTATTTATGACATAATATTCTATGCTGAAAAACACCAGCTTCCAGGAATGCATTTGCTAATAGATTTTGCCACAGCTTTCGATTCTTTGTCATGGTCATTCATGTATAAAGTTTTTAAATACTTCAACTTCGGGGAAAATTTCATCAAATGGATAAAGTTATTTTATAAAGATATTAAATCATGTGTTATTGTTAATGGTCACCTTTCTGACTGGTTTAACATACATCGAGGTTGTCGTCAAAGAGACCCTTTGTCTCTTTATATCTTTATAATATGCGCAGAAATACTGTCGATACTTATCAAACAGAACAAGAAAATAGGTGGTATTAAAGTAAATGATACAGAATTTTTAGTTTCTCAGTATGCAGATGATACAACATTGTTACTAGATGGTTCGGAAAAAGCATTAAGAAATACAATGAAAGTTTTAAAATTTTATTCAAATATTTCTGGGCTAAATATAAACATTGATAAAACAAAGGCAGTTTGGATTGGATCTATGGAAAACAGTAATACTACTTTATGTCCAGATTTAGGTATCAAGTGGGAAAGTAATAATTTTAAACTATTAGGTGTGACCTTTACTACAAATTTAAATGAAATTGTAGAAATAAACTATGCCCCCAAAATTGAAGAAATTAAAAACCTATTGACGCAATGGACAAAAAGAATTATTACTCCGATTGGAAAAATAGTAGTGATAAAAACTCTGGCATTATCAAAGATCAACCATTTAGCTGTAAGTCTACCAAATCCTAACTTAAACACCATTAAACAAATACAAAACCTTTTTTACAAGTTTTTATGGAATGGCGCTCCAGACAAAATTAAAAGAAATATTATAACACAAGATTATAGTAAAGGTGGTTTAAGAATGATTGATGTGGAAAAGTTTATGAATTCATTGAAAATAACATGGTTAAGAAGATTTCAAAAGAAGAACACAAAATATTTTACATTGGTTAAAGAGATGTGTCCAATGATATCTTATTTTACAATTTATGGTAGTGATTATATAAAACAGAGGCTAACCACAGTAGACAATCTTTTTTGGAAAGATGTGTTTAGTAGTTTTATTCTCCTTTCAAATAAAAAGGATCCTGACAAATGGGAAGAATTTCTCTCCATGCCTATATGGTACAACAATAGATTTAGAATAGGGGGGACCAGTTTCTGTTACAGACTTTATGTTAATGCAGGAATACTATTTGTAAATGACCTTATGAATAAGAATGGTAACTTTTACACATATGATAATTTGTTAGACATGTATGATATTCAAACCAATTTCCTACAATATCAGATTATACTACATTCATTGAGAGCTGAGCTGGACAGATTGCATTTTACACACCTAGCAGTTAAAGATACTAACCCAATCCAGCCACTATTATTAAGGCTAATAAATAGTAGTGAAAAGGGTTGTCGTAAAATATATGACACAATATTAAAAATGAAACAGCACCAACTTCCAAAAGTAAATGGATTGCAGATCTGAACTTGAATAATAATTTTGGCAGGAAAAATACTTATAAACTGCCATTTAAAATAACTAAGGATTCAAAACTCCAGTGGTTTCAATTCAGAATCAGCCATAGAATTCTGAGGACAAACTATTTATTTAAAAAAATGGGACTCAAACCAGATGATTAATGTTCGTTCTGTAAACAACAGCCAGAAACTCTAGCTCATTTATTTTGGGACTGTAACACAACACAATTGTTTTGGCAAAGTGTCAAAAATTGGATAAGAAGAAAATATAAGATTATAGAATCAGACTGGTCAAAAACAAGTGTCATGTTAGGAAATATAATAATCCAAACTGCCTTAAATGAAATAATAATGACAGCTAAATATCATATTTATCAAAGTAAAATGATTTTTTCTGACCCAAATATTCAGGTTTTTATAAAACAGATTACACTGCTTTTTAACATGGAAAAGTTTCAAGCAATGCAATCAATGTCAATGACTAAATTTAATAAAATATGGGGCGGTCATGCAGTATTATTTGGAGAAGACAACTAACATAAAAGGCATATTATTAATAACCTTGTTGTAAAATAAATCCTACTATTATACACCATTTCCCCTATTGTAATGTTGGTCTTTGAAACACTAACCAAAGACTACCTTTGTACCTCTATATATTATAATTTAACATACATTTTAGATAATAGTGACTTATTACTATACTTGCCAAAAAAAAAAAACAACACATATACAATTTACTTAGAACATTGGAAGGAGCCTGAATATATTAGTTTTGTTTTCTTATGATATAAAGTATCAGTGCAAGGGAGAGAAACCCTTTAAATACATTATTGAAAATGCCTATAAGTTAACTCCCTTGTTTGTATGATGTGATCTTGTGTCTCATTTTCAACTTTCTAAATTGTGGAGTCTTGCCGTTTCGAACTTCGTGCAAGACACACAATTATTTACCTATCCTGAAATTAAGATTAAGATTCCTAAGACTATCCTATATCTATATTCAGAGAAGTATCGGACAGAAGTATGAAAATGGATTTGTAAAATGGATATAAATGCAAGATATCCTCGTTATTATTCTTAGCTTGTTCATTTATTTACTGTTTTTGTTAAAGTCGCAAAAAAGGTTTGGTTTATTCCAACCTTTTTATATTGAATAGTACGATCGAAATTTCTTGCTCACAAGTATATACAGTGCTATATATATATTTTTCTTACTTATGTAAATTTACAGGTATTTTCTAATTAAAAAGAAAAATGTTAAGGGACTTGTCCCGTTGATAAAAGGCTGGAAAGCTTGTTTGTATATTGTAAGTGTGGTTGAATAATAAAATGATAAAAAAAAATAAATAAATAAAAAGAAAACATTTTCTATTCAAAAAGCATGATTATCGTAAACAATTATTGTTTTATCAGACAATAGACGTTAATATCTTTTAACACCCATCGGCTATTCAACAGGTGAGAGCACATGTCTCCTGTATTAATCATAAACAATTATCACGGTATAATATCGTTAATAACGTATTTTTGTTGCATCTGTTGTTTTTTTACCAGTAATCAGATGCGCCTACAATTGAGACAAAATTATGGTTAGGGCATGACATGCGCTTATTATCCCATACGGAATAACGGTAAGGCCGTATGCGCTTACTTTTGATATGCGCTTATATTCGAATATGCGCTTATTTACCAGATTCTACTGTATTTTCAATGGCTTCTTCTTCCTGAAAGCAACCACCAACAACCAATGTCGTTTCTGTGGGAGCTTGCATGATCAGCTCTTCTGTTAAAAAACTAGCCAAGTCAATCTTATTTGCAGGAAGTGCGAAAAAGTTCCACCAAATGTTTGGTAATGCTGCATTCCTATTTTAAAATATGTCCCTGGATTTGTTTAAATGAGTGATGCCTATACCGGTCAAACACTACATCAGTTCTTTTATATTGTTTTTCCTTTCTTCAAAACTGCATCAACATAATTATAGTTTGCCTTTTAAACTGTTTTTCTATTATTATTATTTAACGTCGCACTGACACATGATAGGTCATATGGCGAATTTTTTCAACTGTTGACCGTGATACTTTATCAGTGAGATACAATGAAGCAACTGTAGATGGAGTGGGTTTTTTTACTGTATCATATAGCTGAACTTTTAATACGTTCTCACTGAGTTTCTCTCTGGCAAAATTATCAACTGGTTCCTGGCTTAATTCTTAATTCAAATTTTACTATGGTGACAATGGCAATGGCTTCAGCAAATTTTCACATCGAAAATGTGAATCAGCCATATTATATCTTTGTAACATATGAACAATAAATAGAATTGACTCTTTAGCTAGTTTGTCCACAGCCTGTCTGCATTTCGATGTTTCCTTATGCACAAGTAGTATGTGTTCGTGATTGACTTTCTACATACATTTGGTTAGAAGACTTATGTAAGATCTCAGGTTTTGTGATTAAGATCGTCTAGTCAAAGCTGTAGGGGTTTTGTTTATACCATATTCCTCCACATTTCTTCCAAGTTAAATTCAGCCATACTTGGCTTTGATCAGGATTGATCTTATTGAATACGATTTTGACCGCTTTACCACAAAGTTGCCACTTCTGAACTCTTGCAAGGCTTCTTGCAATTCTGCAACGATTTTTCTATGCTCTCAAAGTACTTCATTTCCAATACTGTCCCATGTAATCTAATGTCTTTCTAATCAATATAATTTAGTAATTGTGGAAAACAAAATGTCCGGAGTGCCTATGTTGTTATCTTTTGAGCCCTCATGCAACTGTAGTGCATTCCAGCCACGACAAGATCAGCGGCTATAGGACCAAGACGATTTGATTCAACCTATATTTTGTGTAAACCAGACCCTTGCATATGATCACCTATTATTTTCAAGTAATTCATAGATATATGCAAACCACCCATTCTAGGTAAAAGATTATCCCTGTATACAGGCATTGCCCATTTCAAATTCGTAACTTTAAAGTAAACAGCCTACAAATTTACTATATATGACTGTCCTAGTCTTTCAGATGTATGCATGCACTTTTGCACAACAGTGTTTTTAATGTGTCTGTATCATGGGCTGGTGATGTACCCAACTGTAATGATATTTGGGTCCGTTTCACAGAATTACAGGTTGAAAGCTGACCAGGTTCGACGAATATCTGCATTATTCTGAAAGAGATGAAATGTCTTATTGAGAGCTTTTGCTTGTTTTTCACATTTTACTTCAGACTGTTTTAATAAAAAAAATTTTAATTCAATTATTACGAAACACTGGAGTACGTTCCCATTTACTAATGTCAGCCAGCAAAATATACATTAATTAAATGCTGCAGCACTCCAAGCATCAACATTCTGTATTTAGGACTTTTACAATAATATGATAACACTATCATTGTTTATGTAAAAGAGATCCAGATTATTTATACTAATTAAGTTCACATTTGCCTTAATCTTAATTCCTGTCATGCTCAATTTCCAGCAATAACGTTGATGATTAAATAATTTTAATTAAGCTTTAATTTCCCCATTGTTTTTGTCTTAAATGATTATTTTAAGAATGCAAAAGCATTTTACAAGAAAAAAATTCTGACAATAAAATTTCAATAGAAATTTTATATCTAATATTAAGTCCCATTCTCCATTTTATGAATGACGTTCGATATTTTTTACATCACTTTTTAAGGTTGTCTTCAAGTTCCCCATTTTGAACCTTGGAAAATACACATTTTAACTAAAAGTAAATTTAATTGATAGATATTTAGTAAGATATGCTAATACTATGAAATGATTTTATTAGAACATATCAAAAGATATACATGTTTTATGGAAATAAAATATCTGAAAAATAGTAGTAATGTTTGTCCCATTTGTTGCTCCTTTCAGAGGCATTTTTCAGATGGTCAACATATTGTTTGGATTCAGCATTCCCAAAATATGCTTTAAAAGTATGTTGAGTCAAATTCTAACAAAATGCTTTAACTTCTTGAACCTGCATATATCTGCTACTATGGACCAGACTAGTATATGAACGTTATATCTTGAACAAAATTGACATTAAATGTTGATTATTTTGCATGTTAAAATTGATATTCGTGACAGGGCAGTTCAAGATACCCGGTTATTCATCACAAACTGGAAAGGTAAACTGTATCAGATATCTTCTTTTTATATCTCGCATCACAATCATGCAATGTGATTATAAAACATATTTAGAGGTAAAAATGTTCCTTCTAAATTCATACAGAAATACTATAATTTTCGGTTTGCAGTCTTATATATTAGAATGCGATTTTATTAAAACTTTTTTCCATACAGTTCCATACAGTTCAAGTAAGATGGTGTAGAATAACGAAATTGAAGATGTATTATTAGTTCGGTTACATTATGGCGTTTGTGGTTTATAAATTGCAATGGAAGATTTATCATGAATGACCCATAAATACAGGTATTTTCGTTTTTGCTATTGCTCAGTGTCAGTTTATCATAACGGCTGCGTCTGAGAAATAAGTGGTGCTAATAGAAATTATCCCGCTTAAATAAATCAATAGTCAATATGACATTCGTCAAACACAAATCTACCATTTTATTATAGCACATTTAACAGTAGACAAGTTATTAACTTGAGCACCACCCGACAAAAAATATTATTGTACCATCTGCAGAATGTACTTTGTTATGAGATAAGTTAAATTTACCAGATAAACATTCGTCTTCAATGAAGTTACAACCAGGTATAATACAAGTATCTATCTACAAAAGTAAAGCAAGAACATGCGTCAACAGTATCAGAATGTAATATTTGACTGTTCGAAAGTAATATAATTAAATGAAGGTATCATGATAAATTTCCGTGTTGATATCATAACTATTTTAATCAAAACTGTTACAATGACAAAATTGCAATAGGAACTGACATGCTCCAGGATCGCTTCATTCTCAAAACGAAACTATACAACAATACATAACTGATATTTCACGTATGTATGTGTTTACAAATTAAGGTACGTACAACGTTGGTCTACGGATCGCGTGGCCATGAGTTCAATCCTCGGACGTGGTGTATGTTCTCCGTGACTATTTCATAAACGACATTGTGTCTGAAATTGTTAGTCCTTCACCTCTGATTCATATAGGGAAGTTGGCAGTTACTTGCGGAGAACAGATTTTTTTCTGGTATAGAATTCAGGGACATTGGTTAGGTTAACTGCCCGCCGTTACGTGACTGAAATACTGTTGAAAAACGGCGTTAAACCCAAAACAAATAAACAAAACAGTCTTAAGACAAAGTAAAGGATAACTCAAACAAACCAAGAGACACGCGGGGCAACACATTGGAACTGCCAGTGACAAAAACACACCTTTGGAGTTTCTATACATTTCTTTATTATAAATTTTGTGTTTACAAATTTACATGGTTAGCCCTCGCCATGTTACAAGTTAAGTGAATTTGATGAACAACTGTACGTTGAAGTATGTAACTACTCTAAAGAAGCATGAACTAAATGAATTTAAGGAAGGCAGAGCATCAGTAGATAAAACAAGACAGTGGACTAAAAACTGTCTATATTTGTATCGTTGAGTCTTCAAGAAACTTTGTCAGACACAATAAAATCAATTATCTATCATTTACTGCTGATTTTTCCTCCTATCCTGATTATTATACGGATAAACTTGTAGCCTAAAATATAAAACAGTAGTGCATATTAATAAAATGTTTTGTTACAGATTCAAAACACTTTAGTCAGTTAATACTGTAAATAAAACAGAACAAATAAAGTAACCCAGTGATTTTATAACGTTTATTTATATGCATTTGTAAATAAGGAAAGGCGTTTAACTGCGTTGTTCATGAATAAATTATTTGATCTGAAAAAAAAAAGAAATAAAAGAAGCAGTTGATCTGAATTCCATGTCGAATTTATGAAGTATAATATGGTGGCATATTTCTGCCACAAGACAAGGTAGCTATTACGATAAATATGTAAATTATTTCAGGATATGTGTGCACTTTTTTCACATTTGGGTACTGAATAATGTTTTCTAGACATTTTATTTCTTTCCTGAAAATGTTTTAGAACAAACTTTATAGTCAATGAATAAAACTGCTACGAGATACTTGGTAGCTATCCCGATAATATTCTAAACTTGCCACCAAAATTGCGCATTTTCCTTCTGAAAATATTGTCGTAGTATGTTTTTTTTCTAGATATGCTTTTTTACTTCCAGGAAGATATGATTTTCGAAAAGTTCGAAATAGCGAGATTTTTTAAAAGTATCAAGATAGCTACCGTTTACTTTTTTAAAAATATTTTATAGATACCCCATGTTTTAACGTCATTAATACATGAAAAGAGGTTATACGTCCGCGGAATCATTCTGGGGACGTCAACCGATTTCGAGTGTATTAATTTCGGTAAAACACGATTTTGCCATACATTATTTCTATACTAATATACCTTAAATCTAAAACAGCAGATAAAATACGGTAGCACTCTTTCTTGTTCGCAACAAAACACTGATGACGTCACACGTTAACTTGACGTTATTTTAGCGTTTTAGTGTTTTAACAGAGACGAGATACTAGTAATCTATTTAAAGGCTTCGCTTTATAAAGATAATTATATTAAGTATCGTGATAGCTACTAAGCTATATTGGGGCAAAATATTTCACCAAACTATAAGTATATTGGTTTATCTGTTTAAATAGTTCACAGACATTGCTTTCTGTTTTATTTGGTGTCTTTAAAATATCTGTATTAAACGTAGTATTGATATTCTCGATATTCTCGTACATTCATTATATATTACATTTTTATCAAATAAATGTGTAATTAAAAATTCATTTTCTTGAAATACTTTCAGGCATATTTTCCATAAATATACAAAATACAAGCTGAACTTGAGACTTGAAATGATAACTGAATTTCACCTTACAACGAATTGGTTGTTGTATTCAGATATAAGTTGGCCTGTTAATTCCATAGAAGTAAAGTAGGCAAAATCGTAAGTTCAGTTGTTTTATGTCCATATGCAATCAAGGAATTAGTACGTTCTTTTAGAGTAAAATATGCAATGTCGTTATCTCAATTGTTATATGTTCATGTGCATTCAAATAATTATTCCGTTCCTTAAGTAAAGTATTCAAAGGCGTAATTTTAGTTGTTATATGTTCATATACATTCCTAGATTTATTCTGTTCTTACCATAAACGTTCTAAGCAGTAGTATTTTATCTCAGGAGTTTCCAGTCCGTTGATATTTGTAGAAAGACTACTGGAGTATGCACCAATATCTTCAAAGTATAGCCAATCACCGACATTAAGGTCCGGCAACTGTACAGATGGATTAAGGCAATCCTTGTCAGTACAGGCAAATCCCCATATGATACTTTCGTACAAGACACCATCATCTGCAGACCGGCAAATATATACATTTCGTTAATCTGACCGTATAAACAATCACATGTTGTGTTTAAAATAGCAATATGGAAAAGTTGTTTACTGCCTTCTATTTTACTACGAATGTAGATATATACAATTAAAATCATGTGTGTAATGCAATTATCGACATTATTTGAAATGAATGTAACGGCAATCAATTAATATGTCCTATATTATTGGACTTTATTCTAGCATTAACTGGTTTCCGCAAACAACCTCCTAACATACAGTTTTCACAAAGTGTTTTAAATCTATACCTATAAGTACATTTAACTGTAAATACATAACAAAAACATTATCTTAAAAGCGTCAGCACAGATATGAAATATTACATGTTTTAATGAATATTATGATTTAAAATCAGTTATTAAGATGCGATGCGTTGTTAGATCAACAACACATCAGTATACCAATTATTTGTCGGAGAATTAGTGCCGCATCTTGGAAACGCGTTATCAAAGTTAACTTATGACATAATTATAATATTTAATGTTTATACAAGTTTACCTCAATCAGCTTAGGAACATGCTGCACCAAGGGTCGTTCAAACGTTCCGGCTAAGAAGTTACCAAATATACTGTCACTCACATAATACATTACTACGAAAGACCCGTGGTGACATTTCAACTTCATTATTTCACGATTTCTGCTTCATGATTTCACGATTTCCACTTCATGAATTCACGAATTCACGATTTCTGCTTCCTGATTTCACGATTTCCACTTCACGAATTCTCGATTTCACAATTTCCACTTCATGAATTCACGATTTCACGATTTCTACTTCACGAATTCACGATTTCCACTTCACGAATTCACGATTTCAATTTCACGAATTCACGATTTCCACTTCACGAATTCACGATTTCACAATTTCAACTTCATGAATTCACGATTTCATCATTGTGAAATCGTGAATTCGTGAAGTGGAAATCGTGAATTCATGAAGTGGAAATTGTGAAAATCGAGAATTCGTGAAGTGGAAATCGTGAATTCATGAAGTGGAAATCGTGAAATCGTGAATTCTGAAGTGGAAATCGTGAATTCAGGAAGCAGAAATCGTGAAAATCGTGAATTCATGAAGTGGAAATCGTGAAATCAAGAATCGTGAAATCATGAAAATCGTGAAATCCAAGAAATCGTGAATGTTTTTTCGTGAAATCGTGAATTCGTGAAATCGTGAATTCATGAAGTGGAAATCGTGAAATCGTGAATTCATGAAGTCAAAAAATCGTGAAATCAGGAAGCAGAAATCGTGAATTCGTGAATTCATGAAGTGGAAATCGTGAAAATAGGAAGCAGAAATCGTGAAATAATGAAGTTGAAATGTCACCACGGGTCTTTCGTACATTACGGTATTTCTGTTATCTTCATCAAGGTCCATTTCTAGATTAAAAAATACACATATCGTAATTATAAGTACATGAGTTCTCGAAAAAAAAATTACATTCAAAGACAAACTAGGTCGTGCCGTTTCAGATTAAGATTTAAGGTTATCCGTAGATGACTCGTAATTGTAATTGCGATTACGTATGACAGTATTCTATTTCGGTATCATTCGACATCCTTCGGCATCTTTCGGCATCTTCGGTATCAGCTGGCATCCTTTGGCATTATTCGGCCATAACAGAGTATGCATGGTTATACGTAATGGAACGGAAAATACCTACAGTTCTACTCAACATTATCAAATTTCTGCATATAGTACATGATACAATCAATGTTAAAATATGCATCTTACCACTTTCACGATCTAAGATTTTCTTTGGAAACCATCGTTTTCCAGTGATGTTTACCACACTCGTGTATGCTGAAGCTACCACATAGCGACCAGATTTAGCAATGATGTCCACACCTTCTTCTGGTGGGAAAAATTCTTTCAGTGACTCATTCACAACGTTAGTAATCTGTTGGACGACATCATTTTGTCCAGATTAGTTATAATTTTAAGAGAGTAGTACAGGTACTATGAAAATTAGATAGTGTTGTTACTTTAAATAAAACTTCTGATAATATGCAAAGTGGGCAACTTACCGAAATTCTAAGAATCTTTAAAATGATCACAATTAGTGAGTGAGTGAGTTGTGTTTTACGGCGAATCGACACAAAGTGGTCATATATCGCCGAGAAGAAGTCATATTGCAAACGCCAGCTGTAAAACATATCCACTGATGTAGAAATATAAAACATACCTAAAAACATCAATGTAAAAATGTAAAGAACATTATGAACAATGTAAAACATATCTAAAACCATCCATGTAAAAATGTAAAGCATATCTAAAATCAGTTATGTAAAAATGTATATACGTGTGTGTTAAAATATCAGCTACGAACATAATAATATTGCAAGATGTAAAAAAAATATGAAATGTTAGATTTTTATATATATTCCAATCTTCTTTAAAAATCATAAAATATTTCCGACTGAAACGTTTTCAGATAACTATTTCAAAGATTGAACGCCATAATATGTACTGCGTCTACACAGTCGATTAAAATCTGGAAAGTAGATCCCTCGGAAGCACCGAGAACAAGGCAAACAGTGAAAATGCAGACTCGGTTTGATTGAGTCTGTTCATGAGCAGTAATGAAAAACTTAACACTGCCCACGCCCACTAGCACCGGCTTAAGCAGTATTCAATCTTCAAATCTAAATGAGTTGAAATCAATGATCCCGAAGGACCAGAAAATATAATAACACTGAGATAAAGTCGGGGCGACATTTTACGGCCGCCACACAGCACTTTACATCCGTTATTGTGAAGTAAATGAAATCTGGAAAACGTGTTTAATTGTTAGCGGTATTTGACATGGTACACAGTCGTGTTGATCATCTTTGTTCGAAAGATAAGAATGAGTCAAACGGGTATGACCTATTCGATAGCGGGAAAGAACAACTTCATTCTTGCGAACAGATCTGTTCCCTCAGTGTCATTCCCCTAGAGTAGGTATGATATCATGAAGTTTATTGAATGAAGCATTGTTCCATGACGATTGCCGGTTAGATGAATTGTATTTGTTTATATTGGGACTAAAATCGGTATGTGGTAATTTCAAATAAGATTGTGATAACAAAAGGGATTTCTTTGCTGCAGTATTAGCATCTTCGTTTCCATGAATACCAACATGACTTGGAAACCAACAAAATATGCAAGACGTAGATAGTTCATGAAACCTGAGAAGAATATTTTGAATGAATGGATTTTCCATATTTCAGTTATGAATTGACTGTAAAACAGAAATCGAGTCGGAAAAATTATAAATTTTTCTTCATTCCTTTTATATAAAATTAAAGCTAAATCAATAACTTTGGCCTCGGCTGAAAATATTGTTGTATTATTTGGCAAACGTAAGTTTGATTGATGAATGAGGCTAACAGAAGCACAGCCAACCTTTGGTTAATCTTTTGAACCGTCTGTGTAAATTGAAAATAATCCTTGTAAGTTGATTTGATTTTATGACATTTTGACTTGAATATTTCAGGGTTTGTTTAAGACTTTCTAAAGGCAGTTTTCAAATCGAAAAGAACTGTAGGGGTATGAAGAGTCCATGGTAGTGTATCTGGAATTGAATTTTCTTTAGTACCATCGAATACAGTCAGTTTCATTTATAGAAGATTTTATGCAAAATCCAAACGTTTTGGTTTGTTTTGGGGTTTTCTCGTATGAATCGGAGTACTTTAGTTTAAACATAATTTCATGAGCAGGATTGGATTTGTTGGCAGCCACTCTTAAAGCATATTGCAATGAAAGATTTTCTCGGCGTGTGAGGGGATTCGTTTACTTCAGCATATAAACTTTCAATTGATCACAATTAAGCATATTTGTATATTATATATCACGTAAACACTATTACCTCATGAAAGAAATCAAATGCGTTTTGCGCTCCTGGGAAACCCCCTCCAATATCAAGTACGTTCATGTTGAAGCCTATTTCTGCAGCCATATCAAAAACTCTCCTGCTTTGTTTTATCGCAGCTATATATGCCCTAGGATCTTTTATTCCAGAACCAACATGAAAACTGAAACACTTTTAAGTTTCAGTAACCTATATCGTAAAGTCTGATATACCTTAGAAGTGTAGAAATTCAAAACAGAACTATATTTTACCATTTTGTCTATGTCATATGATCTAACATGTTGTTACCGTATATCACACATTTTTTTATCCAAAGTGACGTCACGTAATTACAAAAAAAAAACACACACACACATTTGATAACATTATATCTGTCAAGACATTAAAATGCAAACTAGATCTAGTTTACTTAATATAATCATATAAAATCGATAAAGAAGACATTTATGTGATATTCGTCGATATAATTGTACATTTACCTTATACCAACCACAGCTAACTCTAGATCTTTTGCAAGCTGCAAAAGAGCCCTGCTTTGGACAGAATGGCTTCCAAACTTATTTCCAAATGTATATGTTGCATCGAATTTCTCGCAAAGTTTGATTCGTAGGATCAACCTTAAACAAAAAACAATTTTTAGCTCATATTTGGCTACACCAGATAATGCTGAGTTTGTTATTTTTGTATGTTATAGGAGAGATCGCCGTGACGTCACGCATTAACACCTGTTTATCTGGTGGTGGGCTAAACAAATGCTTTTCAACTTTTGTGTATGGGATCGGAATTTTTAATTTTTCATAACTTTTTCCGCTAATTTATGGATTTTAAAATTTCAAAAAGTTTTGAACTTCTTACGATTTCCATATTTTCTTATTTAAATATCTTTTTAAAATGAAACAAAAAGCATTTTAAATTAAAAAACAATTGATATCACTTGTGTTTTAAGAAAGTTTAAGTCGTAAGAAAAACATCACTGTGTATAAAAAAAACATGGACGCTCGGCATCTACCCACCCGACCACTGACATATCAGTTCTAAATTCAAATAAATTCTTTTTTATGTCATTTCAGTTCTATGGTAATGTATTAGAAATTTGCAGTTCATTTATGGGGTAAATTTATATGGTATGCAAACATTTTTCACCAGAAAGTCTTCCGGTATCCAGAATGAAGTGGTTTCCGGATTACAGGGATAAAATATAGACAAAGACGTGGGACCGGACAATTTGTCCATTTTAGAGGGGTTTCTAGTTTACAGGGGTTCTGGTTTAGAGGGGTTCTACTGTACCAGAATTTTGAGGATAACAAGAACATGTAGTTCCTGCAGCATTTTGTCCATGTCAGACTGTTATCATGTTTTAGCATCAGCTTTTGTGACTAAACGTTTTAGGTCCTCCAAGCTGTATATTTTTATGAGGTATTAGTACAAGTGGAGTCTGGAGTGACTGGAATCATCATTTGAGCCGCCCCACGAGAAGAAGTACATAGTGCGTTTTTGCGACCAGCATGGATCCAGATGAACCTGCGCAACTGCGCAGTCACATCATGATCCGTACTGTTCGCTTAAAGTCTGCAATATTCATAGTGTCTGATAGCAAACAGTATTGATCCTGATGAGACTGTCTGGATCCATGCTGGTTGCAAATGCACTTTATACGTTTTCTCGTGGCACGGCTCATTTCTTTTTAAGTATTTTCTTCTTCAAAACTATAATGGCAGATTTATACCAAACTTGCTCTGATGCAACCTTGCAATGACTGTCAATCAAGTAGAAATGTATTCATGGACAATGATATTAAACTAAAAAGTCTTAAAAACAGCTTGTTTTTTATGCTTTTCAAAGACAGGGCAGGGCATATTCTGTGAACAACTGTGGGCGGCGTCTGGTTATGGTTTTTGTACCACCCTATATATTTTGAAAACTACCACAAATTTCGACCTGAAACTTAAAATAGGTACTTAGTATCAACATCTGCATTGGATGACACAATCCCCATAACTCTGATTTGAATTTTTAGCTCACCTGGGCATGAAGTGCTCAAGGTGAGCTGTTGTGATCGTCCTTTGTCTGTGGTTTGTCGTCTGTTCACACTTGGCTTGTTAACAATCAAGAGGTCACATTTTTGATTCAGTCTTTATGAAACTTGGTCAGAATGTTTGCCTTGATAAAATCTAGGTCAAGTTCGATAATTGGTCATGTGGAGTCAAAAACTAAGTCACCAGGGCAAATCATCGAAAAACCTTGTTAACCGACTAGAGGTCACATTTTGTACTTAATCTTTATGAAACTTGGTCAGAATATTTGCATTGATAAAATCTCAGTCAAGTTTGAAAATAGGTCATCAGGGCAAATCATAGAAAAACCTTGTTCACACTCTAGAGGTCCCATTTTTGAATCAAGCTTTATGAAACTTAGAATGTTTTTCTTTATGAAATCTCGGTCAAGTTTGAAACTGGGTCACTTTGGGTCAAAAACTAGGTCACCAGGGTATATCATAGGAAAACCATGTTTACACTCTGGTGGCCATTCTTTCGACTTGATCTTTATGAAAATGTTTGTCATGATTAAATCTAGGTCATGCTCAAAACTGGGTATGTGCATTTGTGGCAATGTGGTCTCAGGTGAGAGATAAAGGGCTATCCTGGCCCTTTTGTTAATAGAAATGCAGAGAATATCTTGTATCATGAATTTATTTGAGCGACAGGAAAGTAGGGAGCTAGTTCTTATGTACGATTTATTTCTGTAAATTGTGCAAAGTTGGAGTGATACTCGGGTGAGCGATATAGGGCCATCATGGCCCTCTTGTAACAGAATTATGCTCAATTAGCTCCTTTTTAACTTCGAAATTTTGGTTAACCCATATATTTTGAAAACTATCAAAGGTATTCATGTGAAACTTAAAACAGTTACAAATGTACTTATTATCAACATCTGTGTTGGATAAAACAATTCCCATAACTCTGATTTGAATTTTGACAGAATTTTGCCATTTTTTAACTTAGAAAATTTGATTAAGGTTTTCATATTAGTCCTCATTTTGTCTAAATTATTTTTATTTCACTTTGAACTTTAAATATTATCTTACAGTCAATGTCTACATTTCTTTGATTGGCACTCTGATGGGCGTATTTTGTGACATTCTTGTTTCTTAGTGGTTAATACAGTACTTAACTATTTTAGTACTAGGGCAGAGGACAATTCTGTACAAAGCAATACATTACAGCACAGTACCACTGCTGCACTATCCAATGGTACAAATGGTGGCCAGAAGAAAAACATGAGCCGCGCCACGAGAAAATGTACATTGTGCGTTTGCGACCAGCATGAATCCAGATTAGCCTGCGCTAACACGCGGTCTCGTCAGGATCCATACTGTTCGCTTCAAGCTTCTGGTTTGACAGCGAACAGTATGGATCCTGATGAGACTGCACAGATGTGCAGGCTCATCTGAATCCATGCTGGTCGCAAATGCACAATGTACGTTTTCTAGTGGCATGGCTCACATCTTGTACAGATGAGCGACTTGAACGTCTTTTAATTAAAAGTTGTAGCTAAGAAGATTCACTAAAATGATTTAGATTTTGATGTAAATCTTGCTGTAATTAAAACTTGAAACACTGAAAATATAGTTGTTTGTAATTATACCCACACCAGATGAGTTTGGGGGAGTTTATACACATAATATGAAATACTTTTTCATGTTATGGCCTTGATCTTTACTCGAGACATTTAAATTACTTACCAGATCGATGTAGTTGGATCTTTGATTGTTGGGAGAAACATGTTGATGTTGAAATCACTTTAATTTAAATCTGACTTTATTCATTGAGTCACAGGCATTACTCTTCTGACAATGTTCTTTTTCATAATTTTATTTCATTCATTGAGTCAAGGTGCATTTGCAGGGTATGAATTACTTGCAGTGATTGTGCAAAATAAAATCACCATTTTTAGCTCGACTTTTCGAAGAAAAAGTAGAGCTATTGTACTCGCCCCGGCGTCGGCGTCACCGTTGGTTAAAGTTTTTGATAAAGTCAAATATATCTGTTACTATCGAAACTATTGACTTGAAACTTAAAATATTTATTTACTATCAAAGTCTACACCAGGAGAAACAATCCCCATAACTCTGTTTGAATTTTGACAGAATTATGCCCCTTTTTAACATAGTATTTTTGGTTAAAGTTTTTGATAAAGTCAAATATCTCTGTTACTATTAAAGCTTTTGACTTGAAACTCAAAATAGTTATTTACCATCAAAGTCTACACCAGGAGAAACTATCCCCATAACTCTGTTTTTAATTTTGACAGAATTATGCCCCTTTTTAACTTAGATTTTTTTGTTAAAATTTTTGATAAAGCCAAATATCTCTGTTACTATTAAAGCTTTTGACTTGAAACTCAAAATAGTTATTTACTATCAAAGTCTACACCAGGAGACACAATACCCATAACTCTGGTTTGAATTTTGACAGAGTTATGCCCCTTTTTAACTTAGAATTTTTGGTTAAAGTTTTTGATAAAGTCAAATATCTCTGTTACTATCAAAGCTTTTTATTTGAAACTTAAAATACTTATTTACCATCAAAGTCTACACTAAGAGAAACAATCCCCATAACTCTGATTTGAATTTTGACAGAATTATGCCCCTTTTTAACTTAGAATTTTTTGTTTAAATTTTTGATAAAGTCAAATATCTCTGTTACTTTTAAAGCTTTTGACTTGAAACTCAAAATAGTTATTTACTATCAAAGTCTACACCAGGAGACACAATACCCATAACTCTGGTTTGAATTTTGACAGAGTTATGCCTCTTTTTAACTTAGAATTTTTGGTTAAAGTTTTTGATAAAGTCAAATATCTCTGTTACTATCCCATAACTCTAGTTTGAATTTTGACAGAGTAATGTCCCAGTTTTTTTTTTACTGGCAAAGCTCTAATTCAGAGTCAAGCACTGAGAAAAGTCGAGCGCGCTGTTTTACGGACAGCTCTTGTTTAAACAGCATCTCAAAACCACCTTAGCCAGTTGTTATGAAACTTGGCAGGGATATTTCTTGCATGGAACTCTACCAAGTTTGTTCAAACAATTCCATTCCATGTCATGGCAACAAAGAAATATCTTTAAAAGTCTCTAAAACCACAAGACCCAGAGCTTATATATTTGACAATTTAGATACTTGGCATGTAGTGTTGCTTAGTGAACCTCTACCAAAATTGTCCCAAGTCATGCCACCTGGGCCAACAGACCATGCCGCAGGAGTTACTTAAATTTACATAGGTTCCAATAGGAAAAGCTTTAAAAAAATCTTAGAAATCATTAGGCCTAGTGTTAGATGTTTGGCATGTAACATTGTCTAATAGAGCAGTTCAAAGATTATTGAAATTATGGCTCGCTGGTGAAAATTGGCCCAGCCCCAGGGTTTACTTGAATATACATAGGCATATATAGGGAAAACAGAAACTGTGCAGTTTTTAGTTCACCTGAGCCGAAGGCTCAAGCTTGTGATTGGTCAATGTCCGTCGTTCTTTAAACGACATCTCCTCCTAAACCACTGGGCCAAATTTAAAGAAACTTCACAGAAAAGATCCTTAGGTGGACCTCTACTAAAGTTGTTCAAATAATTGAATTCCATGTGGAACTCTGGTTGCCATGGCAACCAAGAGGAAAAACTTAAAAAATCTTCTCTGAAGCCACACGGCCTAGGCCTTTGATATTTGGTATAAAGCATTGCCTAGTGGTCCTCTACCAAGATTATTCAAATTATGTCCCTGGGATAAAAAATGGCCCCCGCCCGGGGGTTTACAAGTTTTACATAGACTTATATAGGAAAAACTTTAAAAATCCTCCTCTGAAACCACAAGGCCTAGGCCTTTGATATTTGGTATGTAGCATTGTCTAGTGATCCTCTACCAAGATTGTTCAAATAATGTCGTTGGGGTCAAAAATGACCCCGCCCCGGGATCACAAGTTTTACATAGACTTATATAGGAAGAAACTTTAAAAATCTTCTTCTCTGAAACCACAAGGCCTAGGCTTTTGACATTTGATATGCAGCATTGCCTAGTGGTCCTCTACCAAGAATGTTCAAATTATGCCCCTGGGGTCCCGGAGTTCACAAGTTTTCATAGACTTACATAGGAAAAAAACTTTAAAAATCTTCTCCTCTGAAACCACAAGGCCTAGGACTTTGATATTTAGTATACAGCATTGCCTCCTTGTCCTCTACCAAGATTGTTCAAATTATGTCCCTGGGGATCAAAAATGGCCACACCCCGGGGGGCACAAGCTTTACATAGCCTTATATAGGAAAAGAACAGTAAAAATCTTCTTCTCCGAAACCACTATGCCAAGGCCTTTTATATTTGGTATGTAGCATTGCCTAGTAGTCTTCTACTAAGAGTGTTCAAATTATGCCCTTTGGTTGAAATGAGGTCCCAACCGTGGGGTCACAAGTTTCACATAGACGTATATAGGAAAAAAACTTTATAAAATCTTCTTATCTGAAACCACAAAGCCTATGCTTTTGACATTTGATATGCAGCATTGCCTAGTGGTTCTCTACCAAGATTGTTCAAATTATATGCTCCTGGGGTCAAAACTGGCCCTGCCCTGGGGGTCACAAGTTTTACATAGACTTATATAGGAAGAAACTTTAAAAATCTTCTTCTCTGAAACCACAAGGCCTAGGCTTTTGACATTTGATATGCAGCATTGCCTAGTGGTTCTCTACCAAGATTGTTCAAATTATATGCTCCTGGGGTCAAAACTGGCCCCGCCCTGGGGGTCACAAGTTCTACATAGACTTATATAGGAAAAAACTTTATAAATCTTCTTTAAAACCACAAGGCCTAGGCCTTTGATATTTGGTATGCAGCATTGCCTAGTTGTCCTCTACCAAGAATGTTCAAATTATGCCCCTGGGGTCCCGGAGTTCACAAGTTTTCATAGACTTACATAGGAAAAAAACTTTAAAAATCTTCTCCTCTGAAACCACAAGGCCTAGGACTTTGATATTTAGTATACAGCATTGCCTCCTTGTCCTCTACCAAGATTGTTCAAATTATGTCCCTGGGGATCAAAAATGGCCACACCCCGGGGGGCACAAGCTTTACATAGCCTTATATAGGAAAAGAACAGTAAAAATCTTCTTCTCCGAAACCACTATGCCAAAGCCTTTTATATTTGGTATGTAGCAATGCCTAGTAGTCTTCTACTAAGAGTGTTCAAATTATGCCCTTGGGTTGAAATGAGGCCCCAACCGTGGGGTCACAAGTTTCACATAGACTTATATAGGAAAAAAAACTTTATAAAATCTTCTTATCTGAAACCACAAAGCCTAGGCCTTTGATATTTGGTATGCAGCACTGCCCACTGGTCCTCTACCAAGATTGTTCAAAGTATGCCCTGGGATGAAAGGAGGCCCCAACTGAGGGGGGTGGGGGAGTCACAAGTTTCAGATAGACTTGTATATGATTTTTTTGCAATATAGATCCATGATGATTTCGGGTGAACGATATAGGGCCATCATGGCCCTCTTGTTCATAGCCTACTAATTTCCAAAATTCTTAAGACTGACCTTGATTTTGAACTTTTGGCCCATTTTTCCTCTTCAGTGCAATGATATCAAGTGAGCGATATGGGGCCATCATGACCTTCTTGTTCAGTGTTTGGCATGTTAGTACTTCACTTCCGTATTTAAGAGTTACATATGAAATTAGAATTATCTCGACAATCCACATGGTTACGAGGACTGTGGACACTCCAGCAGACTGCATCAAATATGATAATGCAAGTCGAATGCTGCTAGAATTTTACATGCAGTCCAGTTGCAAAATTTTTCGCATGCATAAACTGAAAATCATTTGGGTTTGTTCTTACTGTTGTCCTTTGAACATAAACCTTTGCTGCAAATAAGTGATACCTAGGTCAAGCCGAACGCCTAGTGATTGCCAAGAAAAAATATGGGCCCCATATGTAATGCTAGCTGGGAGGTATTGACACATTTTGAAAAACTCGTCGCTTTACTAACGGAACCTGGTTGCAAGTAATCCGAACTTCTCTAATCTTGAATTCTGTCTTACATGAACGTTTCAGTCGGGACCTACAATACAATAAGGGCACAATAGAAACCCATCTCTCTAATCGGAATAATTTCTCCAGTATAAGCTGTTTGAATTAGACAGATTCCACTTAGTTTGACCCAGGTAGATTGCTACTGAAGAAATTGACTGTGTAACATATTATCAGGGCCTATCGGTTCACGAGTTTTCAAATTATTTCTCTTCATATGCAATCCGAGGACTTGTAGTTTATGGAGCCCTCAAAAAGACGCGCTCTCAAGATTATTCGCACTAAGCGTGCATTGAGTTTGTATATGTAACGTTGTGAGGCCTAAATTTTCTTAACAAGCTGGGGTTGTGAGGGCCCCAGCTGTTTTTCGAGTCCTCGTTAAAACGTTGCACCGCATTAACTGTGTAGACTCGGAGAGGCTTTTTAAGAATCGATCACTAAGCCACTTAATTTTGCAAAGACTCGCCTCCGTGGTCGAATGTCGCTGACTTCAAATCACTGTAACCTCTCACTGATAGAGGGTCGCGGGTTCGAGCCCCCGCTACCAACCATGTCTCTTTATATGAGAAAGTTGGTAGTTTCTTACGGACGATGGGAGTCAAGTACTGGTCCTTCCCAGGAACGATGGTTAGGTAAACTGCCCGCCTCATATGACTCTGACTTTTAAAAGGTGCGTTAAACTCCAGCTAAACCAAACCAAATAATTTTGCAATATTTGTAAACAGGTTGTTGTTATAGGTACATCATGGTATATAACGGTGAAACTGGTAAAAATGAATTGCAACTGGCAACAATGTTTCAGACTATTTTCACGAATTTGACAAAATGTCCACCCATGTGATTTTAGCTTTGACTTTTTTATCTTTCTTTATTCATATTATGAGGCAACTCTACAATAGCATAGTTAAATTCTCGTACTCTTCTTTGAAAAACAAATTGTAAAATTCATCAGATTTTTGTCGCATACAGTTTAATATCGTAAAATTTTATGAAAATTACACATAATGCTTTTTATGGCGTATACATGTAGGTGTCTGCTTCAATTTAGATCAATTGATCCGCTGAAAACCGGTTTACGGATGTGGGATGGCGCTAAAACAATTCATTATATTATACAGGTAACTGATTTGGTTACCGGACGATTTGTATGATTACTAGGAAGGTTGAGATTTTTTTATATTACAATAATTTTCGTCTTTAACAGCGGGCCGCTCGATCTCGCTGAATTTCTATTCTGAATAACTTGAAAAAGCAGAAGCATCGGGCTTAGGTACATTCTTTTCATCGTCTAAAGAGACAGAAATGCGCAGAGGTAGACAGTCATGTCGATTTTGAAGAACAGTTCGTATTTTACTTGGCGAAGTCGTGAGAAAACAGACATACACTTGAACGCAGTCACTAGGAATTAAAGATGCTGAGCATGTTATCTTATTAACGGGTTTCAGATAATTTCAGTTTTAATATAACAAGAAATGGCGAAATTCACTGAGTCGCCAAACCACCTATCCATTTTTACTTAATGGAACTGTTAACTGTTGTTGGACGCTTATATATATCTAATCGACCATTTTACACCTGTTACAAATATCAATTTATGGTAGAGATTGTGATATATTGAAATTTTGTTTAGAAATTGAGGTCAAATCGTATAAAATATTTATGCGTTGTGCTTAAATTTTGATACGCATGGGTCCTCATACCGTTCTCGGGTTGGAAGTGTGTATGCAAATTACGTCCTCGTCTATATATTTGGTGTTGATTTTGTGTAATTTACTGCAAATTCAGGTCCTCATGACTACGTTCTCAGAATGATGCAAATACATGAAATGTCCTCGAAGCGTTTTACGGTGAATTAAGGAGAGTGTAAAGAAAAAACAAGTATCCCTTGGTTCCTTTTACAAGGTCCGTTTTCGCTAAAAAGGTGGACCCTGTATACCCTTATTTCTTATAGTCCTAAGAAAGGTACCAACTGTCAAAGTCCTCACAACTGTTGCTATACAAACCTGCGCAGAGGTAGACAGTCATGTCGATTTTGAAGAACAGTTCGTATCTTACTTGGCGAAGTCGTGGGAAAACAGACATACACTTGTACGCAGTCACTAGGAATTAAAGATGCTGGGCATGTTGTTATCTTATTAACGGGTTTCAAATAATTTCTGTTTAAATATAATAAGAAATCGCGACATTCACTGAGTCTCCAAACCATTTATCCATTTTTACATATATATATATATCTAATCGACTATTTGACACCTGTTACAAATACCAATTTATGGTAGAGATTGTGATATAGTGAAATTTTGTTTAGAAATTGAAGTCAAATCCTATAAAATATGTATGCGTTGTGCTTAAATTTTGATACGCATGCGTCCTCATACCGTTCTCGGGTTGGAAGTGTGTATGCAAGTTACGTCCTCGTCTATATATTTGGTGTTGATTTTGTGTAATTTACTGCAAATTCAGGTCCTCATGACTACGTTCTCAGAATGATGCAAATACATGAAATGTCCTCGAAGCGTTTTACGGTGAATTAAGGAGAGTGTAAAGAAAAAACAAGTATCCCTTGGTTCCTTTTACAAGGTCCCGTGTTTCTGCTAAAAAGGTGGACCCTGTATACCCTTTATTTCTTATAGTCCTAAGAAAGGTACCAACTGTCAAAGTCCTCACAACTGTTGCTATACAAAACCTGCGCAGAGGTAGACAGTCATGTCGATTTTGAAGAACAGTTCGTATCTTACTTGGCGAAGTCGTGGGAAAACAGACATACACTTGTACGCAGTCACTAGGAATTAAAGATGCTGAGCATGTTGTTATCTTATTAACGGGTTTCAAATAATTTCTGTTTAAATATAATAAGAAATGGCGAAATTCACTGAGTCTCCAAACCATTTATCCATTTTTACATATATATATATCTAATCGACTATTTGACACCTGTTACAAATACCAATTTATGGTAGAGATTGTGATATAGTGAAATTTTGTTTAGAAATTGAAGTCAAATCCTATAAAATATGTATGCGTTGTGCTTAAATTTTGATACGCATGCGTCCTCATACCGTTCTCGGGTTGGAAGTGTGTATGCAAGTAACGTCCTCGTCTATATATTTGGTGTTGATTTTGTGTAATTTACTGCAAATTCAGGTCCTCATGACTACGTTCTCAGAATGATGCAAATACATGAAATGTCCTCGAAGCGTTTTACGGTGAATTAAGGAGAGTGTAAAGAAAAAACAAGTATCCCTTGGTTCCTTTTACAAGGTCCCGTGTTTCTGCTAAAAAGGTGGACCCTGTATACCCTTTATTTCTTATAGTCCTAAGAAAGGTACCAACTGTCAAAGTCCTCACAACTGTTGCTATACAAACCTGCGCAGAGGTAGACAGTCATGTCGATTTTGAAGAACAGTTCGTATCTTACTTGGCGAAGTCGTGGGAAAACAGACATACACTTGTACGCAGTCACTAGGAATTAAAGATGCTGAGCATGTTGTTATCTTATTAACGGGTTTCAAATAATTTCTGTTTAAATATAACAAGAAATGGCGAAATTCACTTAGTCGCCAAACCATTTATCAATTTCTACTTAATGGAACTGTGAACTGTTGTTGGACGCTTATATATATAAAAAAATATATATATATATATATATCTAATCGACCATTTGACACCTGTTACTAACACCAATTTATGGTAGAGATTGTGATATATTGAAATATTATTTAGAAATTGAAGTCAAATCCTATAAAATATTTTTGCGTTGTGCTTAAATTTTGATACGCATGCGTCCTCATACCGTTCTCGGGTTGGAAGTGTGTATGCAAATTACGTCCTCGTCTATATATTTGGTGTTGATTTTGTGTAATTTATGCAAATTCAGGTCCTCATGACTACGTTCTCAGAATGATGCAAATACATGAAATGTCCTCGAAGCGTTTTACGGTGAATTAAGGAGAGTGTAAGTATCCCATGGTTCCTTTTACAAGGTCCCGTGTTTCTGCTAAACAGCTGGACCCTGTATACCCTTTATTTCTTATAGTCCTCATGAAGGGGCAAAATGTCAAAGTCCTCACAACTGTTGCTATACAAACCTGTGTGTGTATGTGTGTGTTTGTGTTTGTAGTGTGCACGTCTGCGTGCTGTGGGTTTCGTTTTGGGCAGGCTGCGTTTTTGGAACATGGCATTCCCTGTTTGATATTTTCTTTGTTTTTTAACATTCTTAATTGCTCGTTCTATTGAAGTTTCAAAATTAGTATCATTTAAATACATTTTATTATTAATGAATTTCCAAAATCATTTACCACGTTTTGTTGGTTTTGTCACATTTAATGAAATAGCCTGGTGAACTGTAAATTTAATACACGCAGGTCTTATATCTGCACCTAAAATCAGAGGCATTACATTTTCTTGTCCAAACTTGGCCCTAGTGAAAGCTGCCATATCGACATCTTACAATTTTTGCGAGAACCTCACTTGACAAGCTTGTTTGTCAACAGTCCCGTTCGTTTTAGCCCAAGAGAATAGCTTCCGAGAAGCTTTAGAAAAGCTTGGAATAAAATCCTATTCGAACGGACGCCTGCCGGAAGTGAAAATAAATATATCATTCTTTTTTTTTTAAATGTATTTTATTGAGATTTTATAGTTATTTATGTGCTATTTGAAAAAGAAATTCACAAAATATTTAGCAACTTACATGTTTTTCTGACTCTCCTCCACAACTCTCCCCGTGTCTTCCGTTTTCCACAGGTGTTCATATGCGTATAGAAACTGGTGCATTTTCGTACGCTAAAAAATCTCATAGAAGCTGTTTTGATTAACCACCGTGATAGAACATCCTCTGCTTGCAGAAGTACCAAATGAATGGGACAAAGTCTGGTCTTTAATTTCTTGTGAAATCAAATCGGCTATGTAATTCGTGAAGTGTGTCTCTAGCAGTAATACAATGTGCACATTTTGCGATATAATGTATTCCAGCAGCCTACCCCGCTTGCTTTTACCACGAATGCCTCGAACATTCAAGGATAAGAAAAGAATAAACTTACTCATTATTAATCGTAGGGATCGTGAACAAGATTTGAAAACTATAGTGTGCTACTAGATGTATAAAAAACAAAGTGTTCGACATCTTCTTTGTAGAATACAAAGAACTGACCCTTTATCGAATAAAACACAAGGAAACAAGAAATATTGTATCTAACTGAATATGCAATAGACAATCTCCATATGTTCTTAAATGACTTTCAATATTAAAGCGACCAAGAGTATGTAGAGACAATTCTTATAACAGAGAGCTCGAAGAAATAAGTACTCATTGTTCTCAATATAGATTTGACAAGGTAGACAAATTCAACAGGTAGTGTTACATTACATTTTGACATTCTTTCCCTTTGGATAATAAACTCTAAACTCACATGGGCGACCAAAATTGTTCAAATTATCCCCCTAGGATCAAATATGGCCCCGCCCCGGGGGTCACATGGTTTATATAGACTTATATAGGGAAAACTTTGAAAATCTTCTTGTACAAAAACACATGGCCTAAGGCTTTGATATTTGGTATGAAGCATTATCTAGTGGTCCTCTACCAAGAGTATTCAAATTATCCCCCTAGGGTCAAATATGGCCCCGCCGCAGGGGTCCCAAGTTTTACATAGACTTATATAGGAATTTTTTTTTTAAAATCTTCTTGTCTGAAACCACAACACTTAGACCTTTGATATTTGGTTTGTAGCATTGTCCTATGGTCCTCAACCAAAATTGTTCAAATTGTACCCCTTGGGTGAAAAGAGGCCCTGCCCTTGGGGTCCCAAGTTTTATATAGACATACATAGGAAAAAGCTTTGAAAATCTTCTTGTCTGAAACCATATGACCTAGGCTTTTGATATTTGGTTTGATGCATTGTCCAGTAGTCCTCTACCAAAATGATTCAGATTATGCCACTGGGGTTAAAAGATGCCCCGCCCGGGGGTCACTTACTTATTATGTGAGTTATATAGGAAAATACTTAAACAATCATCTGATCCTATTTCCAAGACTGTTTAATTATAATTACCTGATGACCCCAAGTAATATGATGTCACTTGACTGTGACCTTGACCTGCTGACCTACTTTCTTGTTTTTTAAGATACAGCCTTGAAATTTTGATGACATACACAGTTTTGTACACAAATCGTAAAACTGAATTTCATTGACCATGAATGTGACCTACTGACTTTCTTAATATTTTATCATCATTTTGACATTTGAAACATGTAGCTCATATTACTCAGGTGAGCGATCCAGGGTCACCATGACCCTCTTGTTTTTATTTAATTTCAGTTTGATTTAATAACTAATTTACAGTTCGCCCAAGTTGCTCTGCCGATGACATTGCTCCATTTCGTTCCAATCTGGCCATATTTTTTTTACATACAGTTGTCTTATCAATTGATTTTACATAATGCTGAGCTTAATTTGTTATATATGAAATCATATGATATATTCAGTTTCACCATTAAACAGTGTGATGTCATAACACCAATATTTGTTTAAGAAATAATATATCTCATGTAGTGATTTGTCGCTGAATAAATCGTTGTTTAGAGTTCAGATGCGAAGGAATTATATCACGAGGGCGCAGCCCGAGAGATATAATAATGCGCATCTGAACGACAAACAATGATTTTATTCAAGAACAAATCACTACATGAGATATATTATTTCGATTTTAACACGTCTCTGAGGGCTTTAAAGTACATCCTTGACGGCATTCATTAAATATGTGCCCGTTTTCAATTGGTTTCTTTTCCAGAGCGCCGCTAAGTCGTTTGACGCTAATACGTAATAATTGTGACGTCAGAACAGTGAATTGTTGTATAATAAATCACTGTTTACAGTCTTCTTTGTTTAATAGGAAAATGAATTGGGTCATGTTAGAATATTGTATATATCATTCTGTTCATAAACACAAGCGTTTGATTGTATTAAATATACTCTGGAATAACTTATCAAAAGAAATCAGCGTTTTGTAAAGACCATTTATCTGTATGAATTGTTCCTTGCCGTGTGTCCGTATTTGCTTGCTTGGTATCTGGTTGACTGTTAAATGCCATACTGAAATTAACACTAACAAGTTACTTGCACGCCTTTTTTCGTGTTGTCATGAAGATCCTCCACTGGTGTAGGGGGTGACCTCGTTACTGATACTTGTTTATTTTTGTTAGTTGTCTCGTTCGTATTTGGTTTTAGATATGTGCTATTTTGTTGATGTGCCTGTGCACGATATTCGTCTATCGTACTTTTTGATTTTGCTTTTTTCTTTTTGCGTTTCACATACTCTGACTTGGGCGACTCGAGGGGCGTATTTTTGTCAGGTTTGACTTGGGAATCTTGTTTTGAAGACATTTTGGGTCACTCCTGGGTCAGACTGGGGGTCATACTTAGTGTTGACCTGCTGGGTTTCTGGGTTGATATAGAGTCTGAATCGTGACAAGAAATGTCACACTACCCCTTCTTGTGCCCCACTTTCAAAAAATCCGTGCATTTCCAATTAGTTCTACAGTATTGTGTGACCTACTTAAAGACATTCCGTGCATTCAGCGACAGATTCATCCGCCTTTGTGTATGACTTTTGCCTTGAAGCTACCAAACTGCATAAATCTGAGAGCCATAAAGGTCGGCGATTTCACGTTCACAAGGCGGTCTCCAGGTTGACAGTGAATTTGCCATATATCCGCAATTTCTCGCATATGCATGATCGTGCGTCAAGTCCTTTTAGAACCAAAACCCTTTGTATGATATTATCGTCCGCAGAAAGCGGTATGTTTTGAATGCGAACCCTTGTAAGTTACTCATAGTCCATGATAAATGTGTTAGTCTGAAGGACGGGAATAATTTCCCCTTAGTGTCACCACATTGACCATAAGAGCGGCTTTATCAGTTAGATTATTTACATAAATTCTCCAAAAGCCGTTCACTCTTTTGAGACTTGTTGTGTGCGAGGGATCTATAACGCCCCCCGCTGCCATTTACATCTCCCCGTGTTTTATATAGTCAGTATTGGTCGTTTTAGGAAATCCAAATACGCTTCTCTTCGCAAAAATACTAAAGGTACACTTGTAATACCATTTATTTTACCGCTATTTTGTTCTGGTTCATGACCCTGACTTTTTCCCTTTGCATATTTTGATCAATTGCACATATTAATTATAATCCAACTCTCAACAAAATATCTTTGTCTGTAGTTTTTACATCGATACTCAATTCATTCAAATGACTTATCTTTATAGAGAGAAACACATTCTGCCTTGGCTCATAAAGTGACATCCCTTACTCGCTCTCTTGTACTGTTATATACATTTTCAGATTTCGCGTGTTTGATATGTCTATCAATTTAAAACTAAAGATAAGAAAAATGTTTAAAAATGTCGTATTACTATTTCTGTCATAATGTATACTGATATTTTAATGGTGGTAAAAGTGTTCTTTTGCGGTGTACTTGTGTAGAGATAGAGTGTATGTAACAAGGGATAGTAAATTGTAGGTGGCAATCAAAGAAAATGAATAATCCAAACCGTAAGCAATATACTTCAATAAGAACCTTGTAGTTTAGTTATAACAATAACGTATTGTTCTATCATATACACGCACGCACGTTATAAAAAAGTGTGATTATGAAGCACTCGTATATCCTCGTGACAATTTATACGCACACTTTTCCCCTAATGTACGATTGCGCTGTTTTCGTGTTTTGGCTATTGGACACTCGTACGTCTGTGGTTCTCCTGTTGCTATAATGTATCTTATGTGCGGAAGACAGAGCATATGGCATTGAGTACAAATTCCAAAACATTGTGTATTAAGTGCAGTTGGTTATAAAGAAACTTGTGCACTTTGTTTGCAAATCTTTTCTTTTTCAAACAGACAGTCTGAACAAATGTTAGCAAATGTTTCAGACCCAAGAAATAAAGGCATTTTGTTGATATCAACGATTGTGTTTTAAAACGAACATGGACACTTTTCATTAATACGGAATGTCAGGCATTTCACTAATGCATAATTGAATAGGTTGCTGTTTCGGGCATAAAAGGCTTAAGATATATTTATGCTAGTTCATTCGGACTCAGTATCTATTGTGATGCTCTTAAAAAGAAAATTCCGTTTTGCGATACGGATGTCGCCAAGACTTTCGATGGGGCAGTGAGGGAATTACAGCAGCTACTGTCGGGTAAAATGGGTTAAGAGACCCTATAACAGTCATTAATTTTAAGATTTTACAATTGAAAGGGGTAATTAGAAATTTGCCTGACATTCAATAGAAAATCTGCTTATATGCTAAATGGACTATGTATGAAGATGCAACTGTCCACTCGGCTTTCGTAACGTATTACAATTAATGCTGTGACGATGTTACTATGTGACTGAAATGCTGTTAAAAAGGGTGTTGGTCGTAAAACATGCACATGAATGGTTGATTTGATCTGCAGTTAACGGCGGTTCCATAGTTTATCATTTACTTTCACACGGTGAGGATGCGTACACCGGATATTGCCATTTAGTGATAAGATATTTTTCGAAAACGTGTTTATTTTTCGTCAACAAGGTAAGTAAAACACCTATTTAATATTGTATTATACTGTTATGGAAGAAAAGAGCATTACTTTTAATAACTAGATTCCGTGTATATGCTCTCACAAGCGTAAAATGAGCCAATCTTATGAAGGAACGCTAAAATTTGTGATAAAATGGCAACTTTATCATCTGATAAATGCAGGTCGGGGACACATTTCTCCCGATATCGTCACTTATTGTCTTGTGATAAAAATTCTGAATCGTAAGATTTATTTAGTTACATAAAAAGAAAACATGTGCAAAATTTCAGCTTTGTAAATGTTCAAATGACAGAGAAATCAATGATAAATGAGCGTCGTTGGTGTACTGTGTATTGCAAATATATGTACTGTGTATTGACCTGTATCACATTTTACTGTACTGTGCATTGTTTACATTATCGCTGAGTTTTATAGAATGAACCTTACAAAATGTACATTATCATTTCCTTTTCAAAGTACAAAACAGTAATTTCTTTAGCCCTGAAGATACGTGATGTTTTACATTGATATTTATAGCGTGTACTCTGTTGTAATTAATGTAATAAGCTCTAAACGTAACTCACAGTCTACACCTTACTGTAGTGAAACAGTGGACAATATTTTTTGTTATGCTTACCAGTTGTAAATGTATAGATATATTCTATTCTTCCATTGAGCATTGTTTAAGTTGATATTAAATGAATTATCTCAAAAACAGTTAAAGGTATCTTTTAAAATTTTGCATTGGTATGCCACTTAGCCTTACACTCAATATCTTGCAGAAAGCCCGGTCCTACTAATAAATACTATACTGTGATTTTTTTTTTCGTTGCAGATTCAACTTGTGTATATGTGTTTATGACTGGCTCGACGAACGAATTTAAGGACAATGTATGTCATTTTGTTGAGCACCACCCAAATGACGAGAATATATTCTTATGCTAACGACCAAAACCGCAAAAAAAGTAAATTACAAGATAGCACCAGACATATGCAGAGAAAAAAAAAACAGAAAAAAATACTGTTGATTCAGAAAATATTAACATACATGTTTTAAAAAGGAACCCGATTACAAAAGGGACCAATTTGCAACAGAAAGAAACCTTTCATTTGGGCAAATAGTGAGGAACCTGTTCACTGACTGTAGTGGAAATGTATGCTCAATATTTACACAATGCTACCAGTACAAAAATATAATCTAGAGACACATACACGACGGTGTACATGGAACTTTCAATGTTACACAAAGTGCAATTCCATGGACAGAAAATGTTTTCGGACAGTATTGTTACACAGTCTATGAAAGAATGTGACAAAATAGATGAATGAATAAATAGCATTTAATCAGTTTGTTTGCCAAGAAACGTTTCCTTTAACTGATTTTATAGTTTCCTATATTTTTTGACGTCGCAAAATGTTTTCATCGACAACTTGGTTAATATGAGGTATAGTGAAGACTGCAAGTTGTTTTGAAGAACAGGCTTATAACTCTTCCAATGAAATTACAATTATACAACTGCTTGCATAACAGAGACCGCATTTCTGCCGCTAAATTAAGAGGAAACAGAAAAGCAAACAGACAAATACTTATTGACATTAAAAGAAGTAGCTAGTAACTGCATAAATGTGATGAGTGTACATAACTTCCACATAAGACTGGGCATTGATACTGAAATAGGTTCTGTTGTGACAGATTTATTTACCAAACATTATTTGATAAGCAATATTGTAAAAGCCATGTTTTACTTTGATAAAGAACAAATAGTCATGTACATTGAAAAATTTATTAAACAAACTTGAAACCTAGACACACTTTCTTTCTAATCCTTTCCACCAACTGTACTTGTAATGTTAGTATATAAATATAGTTATGTATATTGTTGGGAATAAATATGATTAAACCAAAGATCATAAACATTTTACATTCAACAGTATGAATACATGAAAAACAAGAGCTGTCGGAGGACAGCAACGCTCGACTATTCAACAGCCTTGCCAATTGAATGAATACAAAAGTTGAAAAAGGGGCATAATTTTGTAAAATGCAAAGTAGAGGTATTGAACCTCTGTACTGCATGTCATATCATGACAGTGAACAAGAGTGTGAAGTTTCAATTCTTTCCAATCTGTGGATACTGAGATACCAGCTTACATACAAAAACTTAACAAAAAACTGCTAAGTCAAAGGGGCATAATTTTGTAAAAATGTCAAGTAGAGTTATGGGACCTTCACAGTGCGTGTTAGATCATGACAGTGAACAAGTGTGTGAAGTTTCAATCCATTCTAATTAGTGGATACTGAGATATCAGATTAAGTACAAAAATTTAACCAAAAACTGCTAAGTCGAAAAAGGGGCATAATTTTGAAAAAAAAGAGAGTAGAGTTATGGGACTTGCTTAGTGCATGTCAGATCATGATAGTGAACAAGTATGTGAAGTTTCAATCCATTCCCATTAGTAAGTACTGAGATACCAGCTTACATACAAAACCTTAACCAAAAATTTCTAAGTCGAAAAAGGGGCATAATTTTGTAAAAAAGCAAAATAGAGTTATGGAACCTGTGCAGTGTAAATCAGTTCATCACAGTGAATAAGTGTGTGAAGTTTCAATCCATTCCCACAAGTGGTTACTGAGTTACCAGCTTACATACAAAACCTTAACCAAAAATTTCTAAGTCGAAAAAGGGGCATAATTTTGTAAAAAAGCAAAATAGAGTTATGGAACCTGTGCAATGTAAGTCAGTTTGTCACAGTGAATAAGTGTGTGAAGTTTCAATCCATTCCCACAAGTGGTTACTGAGATACCAGCTTACATACAAAACCTTAACCAAAATCGGGACGCGGACGCGGACGCCGACGCCGACGCCGACGCATGGGCGAGTGCAATAGCTCACTATTCTATGAATAGTCGAGCTAAAAATCGGAATGATCTTCAAGTCAGTTCCCGATCGTTTGTTATAGTTCGAAGTTGACCTTGACAACAAATATACTATTTTGGTTAACAGGGAAGTTGATCACATAACAATGATAACGAACTGTTTACATAGAAATGACATATATCTTGCAAATGAAGTGTGCAAGAATAACACATGGCACTGTTTCCTCCTACTTCTAAAACAAATTGCTCAGTGCATATGGCACCCATTTTGTGTCGTATGAAGCAAGTGGTGAGCTAATTACCTTTCACAACAATGCATTTAAAGCAATAAAAATATCTCTGACTATATTTTTTTAAGAAAATTTCAAGTGAAACTAGTTCGAGGGTTCTACGTCAAATGAGTCTAAGGTTATTGAGAAGAAACCACTTTAAAAGTTCAAAGCCCCTACGACCTTGACCTTTGAACTATTGACACCATAATCGATAAAGGTCCTCTATTGACCAAGGCTTTTGTCTCTTTGTAGTATGAAGGCAAAAGGATAACATATTTTCATGTTTGCTCTTCTTATAAGGAGAGACCTTTTCCACTCTTATCGTCATCATATCCTGTGTTACATTATTATAAAACTTCACCGCTGAACTTGTGGCTGGGCCTTTTATCGGCAATGGCTAGTCTTTAGACAGTTTCTCGGAGTGACTATTGGCATGCCGCTGTAATTGTAAGTTGTAATATCAATGTTCAAACTGGTGCTTGTTATTTTCGCTGTGAAGTCTAATCCCATCTGCAAACAGAAAAAGAAACAGAAAAAGAAATTCCATCATTTGGGCCAATGGAATTACATGCTTTGGCTATCTCCTGACCATAAATGCTGAAAATATGCACGTTTTTCAATATCAATACTCAGTACACCAAACTGCAATACACAGTACAAATATTACTTTGAAAACTCAATACACAGTACACCATCGACGATCATTTATCACCGAATTTTCCGTGATTTGAACATGTACAAAGCTGAAATTTTGCACATTTTTTCTTTGTATGTAACTAAATAAATCGTACGATTCAGATTTTACCCACAGTGCAAATAGGTTATGGTATCGGGACAAATGTGTTTACGGCATGCATTTTTCAAATGATAAACTTGTCATTTAATCACAAATTTTAGCATTTCTACTTATGATTGATTCATTTTACGCTTGTAAGAGTATATACACAGTATCTAGTTATGAAAAGTAATGCTCTTTTCTTCTGTAGTAGTATAATACAATAGTAAATCGGGGTTTTACTTACCTTGTTGACGAAAAATAATCACGTTTTCGGAAAATACCTTATCACTTAATGGCAATATCCGGTGTACGCATCCTCACCGTGTTTCAAAGGCAATGTAAGCAGTAGGTAATTGGTTCGTTCAAAATGGGACATGGGATTGGGAATGTATGCCCAGTAGGCCCTCCATTCTTGGAAGGTATCGATTAGAGTATTAGGCTGCGTCGACGTTTGTTAAAAAAATGTAAAATTTCAAGTAAATCTTCTTTTCGGTGATTACTTTAGTACCGATTAACAGTAAAACTGCTGATAATGATCACTCTTTTGTACTTTCAATAATGTGTTCTTAATATTGGACTTCTTTTGTACTTTCCATAATGTGTTCTTAATATTGGACTTCTTTTGCACTTTCAATAATGTGTTCTTAATATTGGACTTCTTTTGCACTTTCAATAATGTGTTCTTAATATTGGACTTCTTTTGCACTTTCAATAATGTGTTCTTAATATTGGACTTCTTTTGCACTTTCAATAATGTGTTCTTAATATTGGACTTCTTTTGCACTTTCCATAATGTGTTCTTAATATTGGACTTCTTTTGTACTTTCAATAATGTGTTCTTAATATTGGACTTCTTTTGCACTTTCAATAATGTGTTCTTAATATTGGACTTCTTTTGCACTTTCAATAATGTGTTCTTAATATTGGACTTCTTTTGCACTTTCAATAATGTGTTCTTAATATTGGACTTCTTTTGTACTTTCAATAATGTGTTCTTAATATTGGACTTCTTTTGCACTTTCAATAATGTGTTCTTAATATTGGACTTCTTTCAGTGGATTAAAGTAATGTATTTTCCATGTGGAATTTTCCTCGTGCAGTCTGATATTGAAATAATAGTCCAATATTAAACAAATACAATACTGAGCCCCATTGAAAGCAGACTAATTTTGAAATTACAGTACTGTAAGTACAAAGGAGTGACGTCATGACAGTATTTTTACCTTAGAAATATTATTATGTCAAAAAACTGTTTTCTGTTAGACGTGTTTTAAAAAGACATAATATAATGTTGCGATAATGAGTGCAGCACTGTAAACGGAAGGGTCGAAAATTAAATTAGAACCCTAATTTAATACAGGGAAACTGTCTTTAGGAAGTATAAAACTCATCTAAAATTTTATACCTGTACGTACAAAAATACGTAATAGTTATAGTATGTGTGAGAGTGTGTTACCAGGATATATCAGAGCTAGGGGTACATCGAGGGTATTTTTCTCTGCACATATCGTCGAGGCCGGTAGGCCGAGACAGATATGTGAAGAGAAAAATAACGAGATGTACCCCTAGCTCTGATATAGCCTGGTAACACACGAGCACTACATATTATAACTGTTTTATCGCATAGTTTATCATTAAAATTTATATATTATTTTCATTTAAATTTGTTTATTATTATTTTTACTATTTTGATTCCCTTTCTGCGCCTCGCTGACTGAAACACTAAAACTTCTGTTTTAGAAAATATGTTCCCAAGATAAAAGTACCCAACAAATTTCTGCATTGCATTTCATTGGCCAGACATATTGTAAAACTTGTTGTTTTGTTTGTAAAAAAAATCAAAGAAAAAGAAACATTTGAGAAATCTCAGAATTTCATATATTTCATGTATTTCTGAATTTGGCAATAACTATCAAGTTTTTGAAATATTCTAGTTTATTTATTCTTTTACTTTATAAATGTAGGTGTTTGTGACAATTCTTTCTCTGTGAACTGTAAATTGGAGCTAAAATCATCTTTTCTTTGAAAGGAAAAAAATATACTCCCTTGATAGGACCTCAATAGAGAAAAAGTGTTCCGATATATATCGGAACAGTTTTACTGTGCTGATATATATCGGAACACTTTTTTTCTTATGAAACTCCATAGAGATTTCCGTGTTGATATATGTCGCAACAGTTTTGTAAGATATCAGCACAGTTTTGTAGTAATAATGTGTGTTACTATGTATAACATGCTGCAAAGATCAAAGGAAAATTGCCGCACTATGCGATAATTATTCCTAAAGAACACATATCCAACACAGCTTTCTCAAACTGAAACAAAAGAAGTATATATACTTAAATAAAAACTTTATGCTGACTAATGAAATACTGTATTCTATCAGTTAAATATTTTTATATCTCATCACTCACACTGTGAAAATATGAAGTCTATATTTTCACACTGTGAGGGATAGCTCCGCCCCCTCATACATTGTGTATTAATTTTAAATTATTTGCTTAAAACAGGATGGAAATTGTAGTCGCACTTTATTCTTTATAGTATATTTCTCGATTCAAATTATTTTACTTATTATATATAATAATGGGAATTTCATAACGTTATGCAGCAAAAAATAAAATAAAATGGAACTTTATGTTGTATGCGTCTTTCTAACGTCACAGCACGTCTAACGTCATATCTGTTTACGCGCGTCTGTTTCCCGCGCTGAGATTAAAAAGTGTTGCAAAATGCACATCTCAACGTAATTGAGCATAAAATAAAAAGAAAATTTGTTTGTTTTTCGTGAATAATGAATATATCTCACCTCGAAATGAGAAAATGTTCACGCTCGTGAAAATATTTGAAATTTTCTCACTCCTCAGTGGGATATATTCCATATTCACTCAAAACAAACAAATATCCTCTAGGGGAGACCGGGGATAGTTGTTACATAGGGTAGGTTGTTACATTGCCAATATTGAAGTGATGACGCATCATATAAAGTCACAGATTATGCGTGTTTGTTAGTTTTAAAAGTCGCCATCTTTTACGGATGCGATGTTTAACTTGGTGACAGTTATTTGAAAAATAGAACAAAAAGCTAGATTTCGGGCCACGTAAGTAAATTTTCGAGTTTTTCATACATTTTTGGTTTATGTGCACACTTGAAATATATATAAAACTTTAAAAATGTTGTTGGACTAAACAAGGAATTGTGCTAAAAATCGTAAAATCTCAAGAGGTTACATGCTTTCTCTGAGTTGTCTACCTTAGATATTGTCACGTGTTGTGGGGTCGGGGCATGTTGTTACAATTAGTGCGGGGCACGTTGGTACGTACTACCAGTTGACCCCAAAGAGAAGATTCACAAGAGAATCTTTATTTGAGACTGGAACAACCGTATTAGACCTTCCTGTCTGAGACAAGGGAAACGAGAACACTACTTTTGTTATAGTAAATGCCCGATTGAACCAGGAAACTGCATATGGGGGTGGACATTGTTGGCTCTATGCTGTAGTTATATTGAATAGCAGAGATGACAACTACCCCATGCGCATACTACTGAAAATGAAGTGAATGACCATGCCAGTTACTATACAGATTTTTCAAATGGCCAAAATGAAACCGACGATGTTAAGCGCTACCTCATATATTGTCGACTTTGGGTAGCTGCCTTGGCACCTCTGCCATCTTAAACCATCAGAGCTCCTCTGGCGAGACAAACATTATTGCAATCTGTCTATGAAGATGTCGTATTCAGTGGAGATATATATATCTTGTCCTGATTGGTGTGAATAGAAATGAACATTACAGTGGCGTCAATAAAATCTAAGAGCAGCGAACAACTACAACAGGCCTGCGTTTTCTGCAGATAAGAAATGCCAATTTAGAATGACTGCTGGATGACGAAAGAATGTAAAAGGGCTCTTCTGACAGATACGCCCGAAAAGAGTGTTAACATAGTAAAATAAGAATTCACCATGAAACTGTGGAAAATTTCTTAAAAATGAGCAAAACAAGTGCTCAAAACTAAAGAACAGAAAGCAACAAAACAAAAGAAAAATGTAAACAGATGTAAACATCGTCCTATTTGTCATCATTGTGGATATGATGGAGAAATGGAAGACATGTTTTTATTTTACCATATTGTATTGCCTATATACATGCAAATAGATACAGAACATACAAGAAGCACTCTCAGTAAATAGTTGGAGCCTATAGCATTAGTCAGGCTTGCATTAATGCTAAAAAAATAGAGTATGGACCTGTATGGTTTGAAATTCGCAAGGTTTTGTTTAACTTACAAGGCTCTACTAACAACTAGGTGAAATGATTCATTTGTGAAATGAAAAAGCTGTGTTATACATGTTATAAACAGATTGGAAGCATTGTATGTTTACTGTTGGGTTGTAAAAATGTAAATTCTTTGTAAAATTGTAAAATTGCTTATTGTAACAATTTGCCCCAGACGCTGTAACAATTTACCCCAACGGTGGGGTATGTTGTTACATTTCACCAACATGGTACAACTATCTTTATCGGATAGAAATATTCTTCGTTTTATAATTAATAGTAAAAATTTGAAAATTGCAATGAATGAGCTTTACAAAGATAATAAGCTGGACAAAATCACAGGTGGCAGTAACGTACCTAGGATACAGTATGGGTCCATGGGCCATATGCACTTACATTTATTACAATTATAATGTTTTCTTAGGAAAAAAATGACAAAAAAGCCATTTTGAAAAAAATTTTGCTCCTGTGACAATGAGCCATCTACAAGGTAGATATGAACAGTTTCACACGTGCATTGCTACCAGGTCCGTATTTTTTTTTTCAAAACAATATTTCCTTATCAATGATTGGTCGCCTTTTCGGCAAGAGATTAATCTTGCAGAAAAACCTTACTTCAAAACCCAGTTCCAAACCGTTTACGCATCACGAGCGAGCAACGGCGTACAAAACGATAGTGATTTCTCCACCCGAAAAAATCCCACACATTTTTCGCACCGAAGTTCCCCACTAAAACACATCAAGTACTCCGTCCCAGTTAAAATAACGTTACAACCGGACAGAATTGGCCAAATGCAAACTAACGAGACCGAACATCAGGTTTAACTCTTCATAATTACTTAAAATTTGCAATTTAACTTTTTCGCTTTCGAAAATTACCTTCGCCTGCCATGATTACCGTTGACAAAACGGTGGTTGTAAAGAACGTTTTCATTGGCGGAGACAGTTTACGTATTTCAAACGTAGCGATAAAATCCAAAGAGTACCCGAATATAAACAAGCAGCGATGGCTCACGAAGATTATTTACCAAATTCCAATAAATAACAACTGGTAAGTAATAAAGTAGAATTGAACCTTATTTTTAGTCTTGTTAGTTTACATTTAGCATATTCTGACTGCTTGTAGCGCAACTTTTAACTGACAAGGTGTACTTGATTTGTTTTAGGGGGGAGACTTCGGTGTGAAAAATGTGTGGGATTTTTTCGGGTGGAGAAATCACTATCGTTTTGTACGCCGTTGCTCGCTCGTGATGCGTAAACGGTTTGGAATTGGGTTTTGAAGTAAGGTTTTTCTGAAAGATTAATCTCTTGCCGAAAAGGCGGCCAATCATTGATAAGGAAATATTGTTTTGAAAAAAAAAATACGGACCTGGTAGCAATGCACGTGTGAAACTGTTCATATCTACCTTGTAGATGGCTCACTGTCACAGGAGCAAAATTTTTTTCAAAATGGCTTTTTGTCATTTTTTTCCTAAGAAAACATTATAATTGTAATAAATTTAAGTGCATATGGCCCATGGACCCATACTGTATCCTAGGTACGTTACTGCCACCTGTGGACAAAATCGGTTAAATAATTCATCCGATACAATATAAAATATGAAAAATGTAACAACTATCCCCGGTCTCCCCTATTTACTACTACGATGCTTCGATACAATATATTCTAACAATCACTATAACCAACGTTTAGTCTATGAAAACAGGAGTAACGTGCGGTTATTCAGGAAATAAATTTTGTGTCCACTCCCTATTTTTTTTTTTGGCGGGGGTTGCCCTTGTCCATCCGTCAGTCCGTCCGTCCGTCGGAACGAGCCCGCATTTGTATACTTAAGTGGCTATAGGAACAATAGGTAACTGTACTTTTTCTTTGACGTCATTCATTCCGTAAGGCTTTTATGTGGCTATGTTTTCTTTTACGTGGCTAAAAGAACAATTGAGAGAATAAAAGAGTAGCCACATAAATACCCATATGTAGGAACGGACGTCCGTCCATTCGTCCGCCTGTCCAAAATTTTATCATTCATGTCTCAAAAAGTATTTGACCCAGAATCATCAAACCTCACAGGATTGTTATTCAGCACGGGAAGCAGTGCACTAGGGGTTTTAATTTGGATCTCACACAATCAGACTAGAGTTATGGCCCTTGACTTAGTAAAAAGAATATGCATAAAAAGGCATATGTCTAAAAAGTATATTACATAGGGCCATGAAACATCATTGGAATTGTTGTGCACATGGAATTTAGGTTTTTTTCACTTTGCTTGACCAAAGTTATGGCTCTTGAATTGTATGTCAAAATATATTTGACCTAGAGTCATAAAACATTATAGGATTGTTTTATAGCCTTTGAAGTTTTGCACCAAGTGTTCTCTTTGGGATTTTACCCAGCTAGGCCAGAGTGTTGGCCCTGCACTTAAAAATACACTTAAAGTTCATAAGTTTAAAATATTAAACTTGAGTCATAAAACCATATACAGTGACAGGAGTGGGGGGCACCCATCTAGTCTGTGTAATTTCTCCTTTAATTACGTACAATTACTTACTTAAAATCACAACGTTGCGGAAATTCCCTACATATTAAAAACAGACTATGTCTGATAAGGCAATTAGATCTATGGGTAATGGGTCTATGAGTTCGATTCCCGGGCGATATGTATGTTCTCCGTGATGATTTGGTAATATACATTGTGTCTAAATTCATTTGTCCTCCTCCCCCGATTCCTACAGAGAAGCTGGCAGTTACTTGCGATGAACGGGCTAGTTCTGATCAAGACTCCATGAACATTGCTCCGGTTAACTGCCCGCAATAACCTAACTGAAATACTGTTGACACAATACAAACTTGTTTGATAAATTTGATAATTTAACTAATTCATATTCCAAAACTTAAACAGTGGATCTCATATTAAAGAAATTTACTTTTTGTCTGTAGAGCTGAAAATATGTTTTTCGTATTTAATTTCGTCTTCAATTTTCGAAATAATCACGTGTTCATTGCATAAAGTACAGACCTTAGACATTTTCACGCTACAGGTAAACTTTCTCATGTCTTTAGGCCGTCATGTAAAAATAAGAATCGAATCATTTAAAAGGAAAACACCGGACAGGAAACAAACCATTTGATGTTCACGATTTATCACATAATTCAATATATTTAGCTTATGTGAGTTCGTTATCTAAATGTTACACAGATGTGTGTCATAAACGGTATACCATGTTATATTCACATCACGTCTGTTACGATCTAATACGAGCGGTAACTGTGCAACGAAACATTTATATTCGTATTATTTATGAAACAATATTACAACACTACAACACAAAGGTATACATTAACTTTCTGTAACAGTACACTGATAATGTATATTTATATTCGTAAAAGATACTACTATTTAGTCGAGTCACATTTCGGATATGACAGTTTAACATAAATTAACCCTGTTTAAAAAAGTCATTTGAGCCTTTAAGATTAAGTCTTTGTCAGCATAAAATTCTCTTTATACCAAAAAAAGGTTTAAATTAGTATGTGCATATCAAATTTAGATATAATCACCGGGATATTATCTAATGAAACGTAGCTGTTCAATTTACTTAAATTTCGAAAGCTATACTATCTTCATATGTTCTGCTTGAGAGCCCGATGTACTTTATGTCTCTTTAACAAAATTATACACAGTACTGCACAGTCATTCATATGTACTGGAATATTTAGTTCACACTGTTAGCTTTTCAGGCAAGTGTTGTTTTATAAATTATTTGTAATTTTTTGATATACTTCTTCCGTTTTCTTCTCTTCTCTTAAACTAATATATTCATCAAGCTTGTGTTAATTGCGGGTTTAAATGAAGTAATTTGCGATTTAAATGAAGATCAAAGGGACTAGACTCCAGATTTTGGATAAAATAATCTTTCTTTGCAATTAAAGTTTGATCATTATGCCTTATTCCTTCTGCTATTCGTAATGGATTATTTGAGCCATGCCATGGGAAAACCAACATAGTGGGTATGCGACCAGCATCGATCCAGACCAGCCTGCGCATCCGCGCAGTCTGGTCAGGCTCCATGCTGTTCGCTTTTAAAGCCTATTGGAATTGGAGAAACTGTTAGCGAACAGCATGGATCCTGACCAGACTGCGCGGATGCGCAGACTGGTCTGGATCCATGCTGGTCGCACACCCACTATGTTGATTTTCCCATGGCACGGCTCATTTTATAATCTGATATTTTTATAGTTACCATCCTGAAATGCTGCCACTAAACGTCCATTATTCAGACTAGCCATGCATGAACCTTGGAACATGGAGTTTTGTTTCTAAACTGTCTTAAAATGCTAAATCAAGAGAGAAAACAACATGTCTGAGTCGGGAATCGAACCTGGGTTGTCTCGGCTATGAAAACTTTCCCACCATCTTGGCCAATATACAACGGTGGAAATAACGACCTTTAATTTATATAATGTTTTCCAATTAAGGCAGATTTCCGTCAGTACCCCGTGACTTTGAATGGAAGTTACTACAGTCAGTTAGTTCTTATGTGTTTCAATAACATATAATCTGCCAGTTACTACGTTTCAAAGTTTTCTTTTGAATTAATAGAAATAATTTTCAAATGTCTTAACATATTTCTTTTTTACTTTTATGTCGTATGATCCTGAGGTCAGTCCTTTTTAAAGTAAACTGTTAATTCATATTCCGCAAAGAATGACCTATGACATGTTAGAACTTTAATAATCCTGTATGATGGACAAGTTAACTTTGACGTGCTGTTAAACACGACGAATGATGCTTTTTCAGATTAATAGTTATAGGTGAATTTCCAAAATGGAGGCATATATACAGCAGAACATTCCTGTCAACCTTCACCCCGAAAGAAGAACTAAGCTTGACGTTATTCAGAAGTTTGTGGCAGACATGGAACGTGAAGTGAGTATAACAAAAGGAATAGTTGCAGCAGATTCATTCGTTGTAAAGGAATGTAATATAATATGCAACATAGCAACTGTTTCTAAATTCGGTTTCATTGACTCAGTACTTTTCTTAGAGGGAGGGGGTAGATTATGCATCAGTATTTATGTCTGCTGGCTTCAGCTTAAGGTGACATCAACGCTTATTGAATCTTAACCAAAAAGAGATATCATTTCCAAATGATTACTTGTCAATATAAGGAAATATTTTTCTTCGGAGAGTGAGGATATTAAACATGCTGCAATTTTGTTTATCTATTAAATAATAAATAGTAAAATCGTGTTTTACTGTATCTTGAAACCAATACGAATAGGTCATATCCCAAATCTATATCAGTCTACGATAATGCTGATGATCATATAGCAAATAAAGGCTTTCGTCCTACATCGGTTTCTATAGAATCACAAGCGATCGGAGACCTCGAAAGGTGCAGTTATAATCAATGACTGGATGGATAGAAACAAACTGAAAATGTACACTTCCAAAACTGAATTTATTATGTTTGGTAGCAGACCTCAATTGAACAAGTGGTTTACAAATTCCACTAATATTGCTGGTGATCATGTTATATTTATATTTTATATATTTGGGTTTTACGGTGCACCAACGCAGTATAGGTTATATGGCGCCAAACAGGACTACAAATTTTAGTTTCACATCTCATTTAGATCTAAATAAAAACATGAGGTATGGAATCAAAGTTTGCATACCTGCTGGATTCACAGAGTTGCAGCAAAACCAAGTGCTAAGACACGATTTCACGAATTTCTAGTACTTTAATATTATAGCGTCAATGACTCTGTCCGATATAAATGGTTTTAAATTTAATTGAACAGAGTTCCACTTAAACGGGTGCCGGGGGATTGTGAATGCTATCTGACAGCTAGATTCAATTCAATCGAATTAGGTTTGCTATCATACCTTGTCATGATATATATATATATAATTTTTTTTGCTTTGCTTTTAAATTATTTTATATAAGTTTATTCTCATACTCTTCAACTACAAAATTGCTTCATTTTTATTTATCTATTTCTTGGCGCGTGCGTGCGTGCGTGGTCGAGGTTAGGACACATAGATAGTATTTCAGGTAACTGTCTAGTTTTTGACGGTAACTGACCCTACGTCATTCAGTGGACATCATTCAAGGCATGAGTGTGGACAGGCCCCTTATAGAACCATCTGCTTCCCGTGTGCGAAATGGATGGCTTCCTCAAATAAAATATTTCTAAATTCAAGTCTAGAATCGTTTGAACCCACGATAGTTAGGAGCCAGTGGAAGTTAACCACTCAACAATGAAGGCTTCTTTGTTTGTATATATGACAGAAAGCATTTTCCTATTATCGAACATGATTTGTACTTTTCCGGAAGTTGACGTTTGGTTAATATCAAGACTGTACTTGTTCTTCAGTTAAAAATTTCTGTTAATAAATCTGTAATCATAGTACACATGGCAGCTCTTTGAAAGTTTACATAGAAATGAGAGTTATTTAGAAGACCTCTTCTTAAAAGCCAAGCCTAGATTCTAATGTCCTAAAAAGCTATACCCCTGTGTCAAACCTGCCGTTTCTGTCTAAAATCTTAAAAAAATGTGGTAGATTTTCGAAATGAAAATCATCTGAGGAACAATGAACTCCATGAAGTCAGTCAGTCTGCTTGTAAGAAATTCCACTCGACCGAAACCGCCCTATGAAAGTCCAAAATGGCATTCTTCAATCGTTGGATAAGAACAATGTGACTATTCTTGTGATGCTCGATCTCTCTGCAGCATTTGACACTATCGACCACGGGGCGTTGATTCATCGCTTTGGACCTCACATAAGTATTACAGGCAAGCCACTTGCATGGATGATTTCATACCTTAGTGACCGCTACCAGACCGTATGCATAGATGGTGAGCTATCACAACCAGTGCTCATGACGTACAGTGAACCACAAGGGGCCAAAGAACTACACAATGTACGCAAAACCAGTCGGAGCTATCTGCAGAAAGCACGGGTTGAACAATAATTTCTATGCGGACGATTCGCAGTTATATCAATCCTTCAAATCGATAAACAGAATGTCTGTTGAAGAGACCAGTCGTCGCGTTGTAAATTGTTTAAAGGATGTAGTAAGTTGGATGAATACCAACATGTTGAAACTCAATGCTGAAAAAAAACAGAATTAATCATATTTTCACCTGAACACAAAACACAATATGTTTCAAATATATCTGTGAAAGTGGACGGCTCTGAAATCAAACAATCAGGCAGTGTCAGGAACCTTTACTGGACTCGAACATGAGGATGGAGCAACAGGTGAATAGTGTGTGTAGGAATTGCTATGCACAATTTCGACAAATTAGTCACATCAGACAATATATAACCACAAAGGCAACCAATTCTGTAATCAACTCTATTTTACATCACGTTTGGATTATTGCAACTCTCTTCTGTATGGGAATCCAAAACAGTCAATGAACAAACTGCAATATGTCCAAAATACGGCAGCTAGAATCGTAACCAGAACATCCAGATACGACCATATAACACCTTTGCTGCGTGAACTACATTGGCTTCCTGTGCAGTGTAGGGTAGAATACAAAATTCTAACACATACATATAAGGCACAAGAAGATCAATCACCAGCTTATGCGAACATATTAAAAATATATACGCCATCCAGAAATATGAGATCGCGGAATAATGCATTAAAACTAGTGGTGCCCAAATGTCGGCCAGTGCGATTTGGTGTCAGGAGCTTTCAGACAGCAGCTGCGAGGTTGAGGTTATGGAATGCCCTTCTATCTGGCATAAGAGAGTGTAAGACCTTGCAAAGTTTCAAAAAAGCGCTAAAGACGCATTATTTCATACAATTCTTTAAATTACCTGGTAGAATATTGTAGGTACTCTGCCGGCCAATCAGTTACTCTAATCAAAAACTCTAGTGTGACAGAATAATATATACAGTGTTTTTTTCTGTGGGATGTATCATGGATGTTCTCAAGACCGTTTAGATGGGGATTGATCCAATGATCCGAGACGGTTTGCATGCTGTGATACATTTCACAGGCATCATGTTGGTTAATTCTGTCTGTTAAAAATGTAAGATATATTCTGTTCCCTTAACCTGTGTCGTTGATAGGTCAGTTAATGTTTTACGATATTGTATTTGGTTTCATGTTTTGATCTGCTTACCTTTAATTTAAAATGCTAGGTATTTTATTACCGTAAAGTAATTCTAAATTCTCTCTATAATAGTTCAATTAACATTTTTGTTGAACATTATATAAATGTTTTTATGTAAAACCACTTTTGAACGTATTTTTATATGAAAAGAGTGCTACATAAATGTGGTATATAATTAGAATAATAATAATAATAATAATAATAATAATTTAGTATCAAGCAGTTGAATTCTGCATTTCTATGGTAAATAAATTCTGTGAAAATATCCTTCGGTATGACAGAACGCAACCAAGCAACATACTAGCAGGTTCGGTTTGATCGAGTCTGTTCATGAGAGGTAATGAAATGTGCAAAACCCCTAACGCCCCTAAGCACCGGCTAGTGGGGCGCGAGGGTGTACTTTCCATCATCTCTCAAAACAGACTCACTCCAACCGCATCATTCTGCTACTATTTTGCATTCTGTGCTTTCAAAGGTAGAATGAATGCACTCAATCATTTCAGACAAACAGTGTCAAACATATTTCAGGCATTCATTTTGAAAAGTACAAAATATGTAGTAAACTGTCATAATTTTATCATCAGTCGCTGATCGGGTGTTCAACCGCAATAAAATTTTGAAGTTTACACTTTTGCACATTCAGTAAATGTTTGTAAATTTAACTTATAAATATCTCTTACATCAGTTCATAACTGAAATATCAAATTTAGATAAATATTAAGCCCGCAGTTTATGATGCATGTAAATTTTGTAAACAAATTACGGCATGCAATGATTGACTGGTTTAGTGGTATCTGACAGAAAACATACAGTATCTAACTAGTATAAAATAAAGCCAGTAGGCGTGTGCCGCATTGTACAAGTAGTGTAGGCTATAAGGCTGAAAATTTGGCCGAATTGTGCACTTTTTAGAAGAGCTTTGATCTTTATCTAATACAATACTACTATCACGGAACAGTTTAGATGTAGAACCCACCTCTACCAAGCCTTTTATGGTAAATAATAAGGGTCAGAGTTATGCCCCTTGAAATCGTTTATAAAAAGTATTAGTATACAACACCCACCATATACTTCTTTATGAAATACAAATTCCCAACATTTTATGCGAAATGTATGTCGGAGGAAATTATTAATCAGTCTGGGGGCTAAAAATTGAAACAGATATGCATGTATGAGAGTTACGGCCCTTGAATTTGTAAAATTATAGAAAAATTGGACAACACTTATAATGGTACATTTAATGTTTGATTTTTGAAAAGTTTTGTTTCGCTATCTTTCCGAAAACGATGTTGTAAGTAGTAAATGACATGTTGATTAGTTGTGAAGCCCTATTTTTATGCCCCCATTCTAAGAAGGAAGAGTATATTGTTTTTTAGAAGTCGGTCGGTCTGTCTGTCGATCTTTTAATATGTTGAACAATTGGTTTCCGGATGATAACCCAAGAAGGCTTAAACCTAGGATCATGAAATTTGATAGAGAAGTTGGTCAGTTTCAGCAAATTTATTTGTATTGATTTTGAGGTCGATAGGTCAAAGGTCAAGGTCACAGTGACCTGGAATAATTAAACAGTTTCTTGACGCTAATTTGTCAACGCTTGGTCCTAGAATCACGAAACTTAAAAGAAAGGTCGATCATGATTAGCAGATGATTTTTATTGATCTTGAGGTCAGTAGGTCAAAGGGCAAGATCACTTTGACGAAGAACAGGTCTACAGTTTTCAGATGATAACTCAAAAATGCTTGTCAAGAAAGTCGATAAGGAGGTTGGTCATGACCAGCAAATGATCTCTATCGATTTTTAGGTCACTTTGTCAATGGTTAAAGTCACAGTGACCCGGAACATTTAAACAGTTTCTGGACAATAACTTGGAAACGCTTGGACCTAGAATCACGACATTTAATAGAAAGGTTGATCATGACCAGCAGATGACCACTACTGATATTGAGGTCAGTAGGTCAAAGGTCAAGGTCAAATTGATGAAGAACAGGTATACCGTTTCCAGATGATATCTCAAGGATGTTTTGGCATAGGCTTTTGAAAGTTGATAAGGAGATTTGAAACGACAAACAGATGATCTCTGTCGATGTTGAGATCAGTAGGTCAAGATCACAGGGATCCAGAACAGTCAAACAATTTCTGGACGATGACTTGAGAACCCTTAGGCCTAGAATCGCGAAACTTTATCGGGTGGTTGATCATGACCAAAAGATGACTCCTATTCATTTTGAGACCAGTAGGTCAAAGGTCAAATTCACAGCGATCCGGAACAGTTGAACCGTTTCCGAATGATAACTTGAGTACGCTTAGGATTAGAATCACGAAATGAACGAAACTTGATAGGGTGGTTGATCATGACCAGCAGATGACCCCTGTTGATTATGAGATCAGTAGATCACAGGTAAAACATTGACCCAGAACAGTTAAAATATTTTGTCAAATAACAAGAAAATGCTTTGGTCTAAAGTCAGATTTGATCTAGAAGTCATTTATGACTTGCATATGACTTTTATTTTGATTTGATGTCAGTACGTCAAATGTTCAGTGCACAATGACCGAATAGGTTCATTTTTTTGTGCAGTTACTGAATGCATCAAGGGTTTGAGGGGGGGGGGGGGGGGGATTTCGTGATGTACGAGCTTTTTTTCAGTATTTTAAATCTGTCTGTCTGTCCGTCTGTCCGTGTATCTTTGGCTGTCAGTGTCCGACACATATCAGATTTTTGCTTTCAGCACCGTTATTTCAGGTTTTTGTACTTAAGAAATATCCGACAATTTGTTCGCAAGGTCAAGAACAATTTTAAACCTTCAGATCAAGGTCAGATGCAAGTAAAGGAATATTAAAAACATAAACACAATTATTGGCCATAAGTTTGTCACCATTACAAATATTTAAGATGTTCCCTTAATGTAAGCATTGCAGGACATAATTGCAAAAAGACTTAGCCGTTTAATAAAACAATATCTATCTAGTGACATTTGAAATTCAAGTTAATCAGGAGTCATAAACAAAAATAATCTTTTAGTATCCGCAACGCAAAGTATAAAATGTTTGGTTATAAATGAACATGTCAAAGCCTTGTCTTCATACATGCATACATGTATATTGGACCATACCAAATTGATTAATAGTTCTTCGGAAAATTTTCAAAAAAAAATGGATGCGAGCGAGCGAAATTTTCTTTTTTTTCTCTCAATTTTGATTTTTTCAGAGGCGGGTAGCTTTTACATGGAGCGAGCCGGTATTTTTTTTTTTTTTTTTTTTTTTGCAGTTATGATTATACATGAAGTTAACATTTCTTTAAGAATAACACAGAACTTAAACATTTACAGTGTGACTAAGACAGTAGATAGCTTTTCTGTATGTTTTAAAGACTACATGAATGGTTTTGCAAATAACTTCTTGCCAAAACTCACTGAATCACTTTGTTTTTATTTTGTATTTATAATTACTGAGGGATGAGTGTCTTATTTTTAATTTTGATTGTTCTACATTAATCTGAAGGCGTGCCCATTTAACGGAAGAGGATGAGGAATATTTAAGTCAAAACAGGCACCCAAGTGGAATAACATATCTTCTGAAACCCAGTTAGATGGCTTCGACACATGAGCAACTTTGTGCCCCTAGAGAAACTCCAAACGGTAGAGGTGAGGGGAAAGTAAAATTTCTTAACAGATAAGCTTAGCTTAAGTTTTTGTGGTAGAGGTTCATTTCAGTCAAAAATGATAACAGACGGACAAAAAATGATCCCAATATGGCCACTCTTTAAAAGTGTTATTTGTTGTGCTTTGACTGACCAAGAAATTTTGAGTTGGGAAGGTCTGTTTTTTCAGATTTTTTCTTTCAATCAATTCACAGCCAATTAATATACAAACAGGGAAAATTGGGGTTACAATACGACAGAAATTATTTTTTATATCTACACAACTTATTTGAAAAGCTAAACATTTTTTAAAAATGAATATATGCATTTTGATAGAATATCTGACTGTCGTACTAAAGAAGTTACTTCAAAACGATTTGGGCCCCGAGACAATTAATGAGATGGATCAGTCAGGATCTGTGAACAAACTTTTTTTCAAGAAAGCACTGGCTTTGGCTCTAGATCTAAAATATTTAACTAAACACACTGATAACAAATGGTTTGAAAACTTTATCTGAACAATATTTCTACGTTTAATCCAAATATTTTCAATTTGAATCCCCGTGGCCGTGCACGTCTTACAAGTCGGGCTTTGTTCTTTTCACTGTATAATTTGAACAATCGTAGAACGCGCCTACTTCATCACCTACCGGCACATCGAAATGCCATATGTGGCACTAGCACAGACTCTCCAGATTTAAAACAAATGATGAACAACACCATAATTCCTGACTTTTTTAGTTTGTGTCATCAGCTACAAGTATTACGAAAGCATGGATTCCGATCAATATCACTTTGACGCATTAAAACAGCGATAAAACCTGTTTACTGTTTTCATTTCGGACCGCGTAATAGAAAAACATTTTTTTTTTCGGCGATTTTTATGTACGTGCGGGCGAGTGATTTTTTTTTCTTTTTCTCGGGAATGAAATCATTGATGCGGTAGTTCCGACGAACGACAAATCAATTTGGTATGGCCTTGAGCTTAATATGAAAACGATTGTCACTCTGAATCTACAAAATGAGTCGCCAGGTGATAAGAGGGGTGAGGGGGTGGAGGGGAATTGGCCCTTGTAATTATTCACATTTTCATGTTCTATGTATCGACACTTACCGGTGACCGTGGCACAGTGGTTAAGGCGTCCTACTCGGGATCAGGAGGTCGAAGGGGGATGTTTGTCATGGGACTCGTTCCGAAAAGTCCGGTTCGTGAGCCACGAGCAAGTTAGATGAACGGTTACCGACTTCTATCCGCCCGGCCCTTCGCAAAGTGCTAGGAGTTGGGAGGCAGGTGGTACGCACACTAAATGTGTCTCATAAACCGAATTGGCTAGCCCTTTTAAAAGGGGTGACACGATAATAAGCAAGACCTTTACCCTTGTCTTTTATAAAATAGACATTAGAAATGCGCAGAAACATCAGTGCCGTAACAAGCCCTGAAAAAAACACGGAGGCAGAATTCATATATTTGTATTATAATGTGTGTATGAATTATTGTTTTGTAATTGATTTTATTTACTTTTAATGTCCATTCAATGTACATCTATTACATATATATATTGCATTTCAATTTTATCTTAAAGTTAAACATGTAACCAATTTGCCGGGTCACGAATTCTGTTTGCAATGTTGTAACAACAGGTGTTATATGTATGCTACATCACGTTCCTTATTAACAGTATCCTTGTATTTTTCAAGCTTTATCACGTGCGTTTAAACTTTAGTAATATGTTAATTCAGACGTAGTATATATGATGTCTATCTAATCAATATTCTAGCTAGTACGTGATGTGTAATGTCTGCCTTTCCTCCAAAGTAGATAAAAATTATAACTTAAATGCCAATCAGAGATGTTTTACTGTAAGTCCTTTGGACGAAATCTAATTGTGAGACCCCAAGATATAGTCTATGTGCTATAAAAATTTGTGTTCTAAGATTCGTTATCATGTTTCTGTTCTGATTTTATATGAGTAAACATGAAGTAAGAATATAAGTTGTAGTAAACCTTGTAACTGAACTTGTTGTTAGCAGCTATACAATTAAGGGTGTGACTACGCTATAGTGTTTCATGGGTAGGTACAAACTGCGATTTTACAATTCGTCAGTTAATTTGAACATTTTTTTTTCTTCAACCATAGAAAGCACGTGGAGTTGTAGCATATGTTAATGCAGTGCTACAGGGGCCCATCCTGAGATTTTCTGTGAAATTCTGCAAGACAAAATGGTGTATTTTAGTTATTTCAGATAAAACAGTCTCGACAAAACATTTCAGAAATGTACTCACAACTCGTCTGCAATATTGAAGCCAAATTGAGGTCTTGTAAAGTTTTGAAACTATACAATACAACTGTGTTAGTTTCAAGCGATTTCAGACAAAATCTGAGCGAAATGTCACACTACTTGCTTACATAATTGGAGTACACGTAGAGGGTTGTGTTCGGGGTCAAAGCTGTGCATTTTAAACAACCTTAGAAAGAAAATATGAGAAAATAAGGTTAAAATGTTTGCATTAGTCGCCTGCATAATTGGTATACAAGTAAAGATGGGATTTCATGGGTCTTCCCTAAGAGTACTTTGATATTATAAAAGACAAAATGGTGCATTTTAAGACATCTGTGATAAAAAATTTGAGAGAATCAGTTTGAAATGTACACATTTCCCGGCTGCATAACTAGAGTAGAAACAGAGATGGAGTCCAGGGTCCTCCCTGCGTAATTTTAAATTGATAGAAGATAAATGGGACATTTACACCATCTCCGACAAAAAAACCTTAGCAAATCAGGTTAAAGTGTACGCATACGACTACTCGTCTGTGTAATTTTAGTAAAATTAGAAGTGGAGTTCGGGCCCCTCTTAGAGAAATGTGGAAAATTCAATGAAGAAAACAGGTAGTGGGCTCAGAAATTCTTAAGTTCCACAAGAAAATGGTTCGTTTTTAAAGCCAGATCATGAAATTGTTATTAAAACTTTGTGTGATTGACTAGCAAATGTACAAAATTAAATGCTTATAATATTATGAGAAATGATTAGAGGGAAATGTGTGACTATGTTTAGGAGTTACCGTTGACTCTACAATCGCACAAGAACCAAAACTCAGTGTCTCTTTCGTAAGCCAGTGTACAATAAATCAAGTCAAGATATCATTTCCATCAATATGTATACTGACGAGATAAAGAAACGCCTCATTGAAATTTGGGGTTTTTTTTCCTAACGCTTTTAATTGTTGTGAAATGTAGTAAATCTACATGTACTCTGACCGACAAACACAGTGAACAAAAACTCGCGCGATTTCATTCAGCCATTTGTTCACTTCATGTACCTGGTCATGATTTCCTCGTGCAGTCCGTGCATGTAAACCATGTGGTATGATTGAAGGATTTTTGCACATGTACATGTGTAATACGACACACAACCATATTTTCAGCTATTCTCTGAAAAAAACATTAGTTTTCGTAATGCCGAGGCTGAATTCTGAAGAGAGGGCTCAGGTTTTGGCTATGCTTGAATGTGGGCGAACGCAGGAACAAGTTGCTAGACGTTTTAACGTCTCTCGTTCGACAATTGTGCGTCTTATTCGACGTGTTAGAGACACGGGAACGTCTATCGATAGACTACGTTCAGGTAGACCGCGTGTAACGTCAATACGACAGGATAATTATATACGTCAACGTCATTTACGTGACAGATTTGTGACGGCGCAATCTACGTCACGTATAGTTGTAGGTAACCGTGGACGTACAATTAGTCGACATACAGTGAGAAATCGACTCAGAGAACGCGGAATTACCTGTCGTAGGCCCTACCGCGGTCTAATTCTAACGTTACGCCACCGTCACCAACGTCTTATTTGGGCCCGCAACCATCGCGGCCAGCGTTGGCAGAACGTAGTATTCAGTGACGAGTCGCGTTTCAACTTGTGGAACGCCGACGGACGTATCCGTGTCTATAGACGACGCCATGAACGCTACACAAACAGTTGCGTTTTGGAGCACAATCGTTACGGTGGAGGTGGAGTAATGGTGTGGGCAGCAATCAACCATAGGTTTAAGTCCCAACTCGTCGTTTGCCAAGGTAATCTCACAGCCAGGTGTTACATCAACCAGATATTACGTCATGTAGTTGTCCCTTTATTCCGTCAACGTCAAGGATTAGTCTATCAGCACGACAACGCGCGACCTCACGTTGCACGCGTCACCAGGGACTTTCTACAAGCTAGAAACATTAATGTTTTACCTTGGCCGGCGTGTTCACCGGACTGCAATCCGATTGAACACGCGTGGGATTATCTCGGACGGCGGTTACGCCAACGTCAACCCCAGCCAGCAAACGTCCGGGAACTGGTAGCATCGCTGCACCAGGAGTGGGCCAGAATCCCACGGTATCTGTTACGCAACTGGTGCGGCTCTATGAGGCGTCGCCTTGCTGCTGTGGTTGCTAGCAGAGGTGGCCACACGCGCTACTGATTTTTCTAATGCATTTCTCCGACCGGGCTATTAAAATTCAAGATTTAAGCATAATGCGACAATGAAATGATTTCTTATTGACCATAAATTCTTGTAAAGCATCTAATTTGCGAATGGAATTGTTCTTTTCTAATTTTGAATCACGGTTAACGAAAAATTGTATACCGAGTTTGAATGAGGCGTTTCTTTATCTCGTCAGTGTATATATGACTCGGCCATTTCTTGATTGGACACATCAAAATGAGTTTTCAGTACACAGAAATCCTAAAATGGACAAAGAAATATTTACATCTACGAAGGGGATTTGAATAAACCATTAACAAAAATGCCTGAGTATATAGACATAGACAAATCAGGAAAGATATTTTTATCAAATGTATCTGTTTTGTTTAGAGCGAAAACAGAACTTTTATAGATATATCAAATATAAAAAAGAAAGATATGTATACTTTTTTATATAAAACTTGTCGTTTTCTATTCAGCCCGTTAAACAATTTCATTTCGTCGGTGATAACATCTGAAACTCGTCTTCAATTATTCTGCGATATACGTGATAACTTCAGTATGTATCAGATGTAAATGATGCCCATTGTTTTACTATGTGGCTTTTAGTGTTTCGTGATGTTGCATTGGCCTTCGCATGGTTTAGGCAACACGTTTCTTTGTGTCGTCCTGGCAACACACCTCAAACATCATAACAAAATTTTACAAGTGTGTGGGGTTTTTTTGGTATGCGCACAACTTTACAAAACAAACGATAAAGATACACAGAACTCGCCCATAAAGATACATTTAACTTCGAGAGCTCGTTTTATAACATCGAGGGATTCTAAACTGTCGGGAGAAATTGTTTCTTTTTTTGTGCATAAAGAAAACGTCGGTAAGAGGACTGTACTGGTTACTCCAAGGAAAGACGGCTTTGTGTGTTCGTAGCTATACACTGGACACGTTTAAAGAACCAGATTGTCTATTCACAAAGAACTAAGCAAGTTAACCGACAAGCAGTATCCAAAGGGATTTCTCTCTCTCCCTTTTTTAAATTATTATTATTATTATTATTATTATTATTATCATCATCATTATATCCCATATTTATAAGCACTCTTTCATATAAAAATACGCTCAAGTGCTTTAACATAAACAACACTATAATAATGTTCAATACAAATGGTAATTGAACTATTATAAAACAGTTTAAAATTACATTACGATAGTAAATACCTAGCATTTTAAATTTGATGTAAGCAGATCTAATCATGAAACAAAATACAATATCGTAAAAAATCATTAACTAACTGATCTATTAAAGACGATTAATTTCGTGCCCTGCTAGGCTTCGTTTGTGCTATGTAAAGCGTCCTTGCATATTTATCATGGAAAGGCGCTATAAATGTGGTAAAATAATAATGATAATGATGAAACGTCATCCGGTTGCTCAAACTTACATATCAATTATTTATCAAATTTTTCCAGCTAGATGGAAGAATGAAAACAATTTTGCAGAAATATTCTAAAAATAAAATTGGAAAAACATGCCACGGCCTTCAAAGACATATCTAGCAATAACATCTTCGTACTGTAAGAAATGGAAATTTGTTTAATTTTTTCAATCAGTAATAAAAAAAATATTGGGTTTCCATAATGCAGTGAAGTCATGTTCACGTGACTGAGATACTTGATAAAACGATAATATTGCGCTGGAAGACTTCAGCGGGTACGTACATTCACTTACATTCACCCTGCAGTTTTTCTACACAAACATAGAACAATATAACGTTACGTAGCTCTAATCACCACAGACATTCAAGTTAAGTACATTTTATATTTGGCATTTAAATACATTTTCTAGAGGGGAAAAAAAACACTATAAACTGACATAGACTACTTTCAGCTTCAGTGTGACCACAGGGGCAGAACGACGAATACTACCTCGTTCCTTATTTGAGCACTTTCTCAAGAATCGCGCATTTCGAGTAGTAACAAAGTCGTAAAGGTCATTTTGATACTTTGCCTTATTTCATATAACGTCTTACGGGCTATCATCTGCATGATTTTTAAGTATTTGTCAATATTACAAATGAATACGTGCATACTTGCAATAAATACTATTTGTCCACGTTCCAGTTGTTTTTGTCAAAGCTTCTGAACATTGTATGAAAACAGGGCAATGAAATTGTTAACTAAAAAGTTTAAAGATCAATCTATTTGCGTACATTGACTTTTTATCCACTTTTATGTTAATTCTAGTTGGCACGGCTCCAACCTTAATCTTTACATGCTTTTTTTTACAAAAAAAATAAATATATACCCCTTTTTTACATGCAGATGCTTAAATCAATAAATTTCGACACGGTCCAAAATTTGAACAAACACAAACAAATATATGTTTTCGCATCAGCATTTAAAGACAAATACTTATACCAGAATTTTTTAGAATTGACAAAAAATAAAAAAAGTTATGAAAAGTACAATGAAAATCTCCACTGGTAAATTTTCCTAAAAATCGGCCTATATTTTGTAAAATACTTCATGCAGCGATTGGTTCTACATCAAAATTGTAATATTATGATACAATACGCGAGAATCATACAAATCTGAAACTCTTCTAAAAAGTGCACAATCATCTGGCTTATAGCCTACACTAAAGACAAAGTTAAGGTATTAGGCCCCTAATAGTAATGTTTAAAAAATGGCATTTGCTTGGTATATTCTTACACTTGGCCGTAATTTGCACTTTTTTGCAAATTTTTAAAAACTTTTACCGTCCCCGTTTTTTTATAAATTTTGTGTAATTTATGGTATTTCCTAAACCCAAAGTAGAGAAAAATTTTCAAAGTGGGGGCCCTTTTATCCAAAACGTTTTCATGGAATTATCATTCCATTATTTTTTATGAACAACATTAAACTATTGGTAAACAATCATAAAACTTAAAATAAAAACGTAAATACCATTTTTTCTAGGGTCCTCGAGTAAACGAATTTTTAAACAGACAGAATTCCAACTCCAATATTGAAAAATTTTGTGGAATCCTGCTGGTCTGTTTTGAATTTGCTCACTTCATTCAAAACTAACCTTGGGGCAAAGTAAAACCTACCTACATTTCTTCCACAATATGTAACTGAAGAATGAAGGCAAAATTAGAAACTTTTAACCGCATGTAACTCAGTTAATTTTTTTAAAAATGTCAACTCGACCCCTTCTGTTTTTTGAGGTAAATTCACTTTAACAGTAAGAAATCGCATACCAAATAATTTTTTCCCATTTTTGTACAATAAAACAATAACAAATCTTGAAAGAAGTAAAAACTTACTAGAAAAAAAAAAAAACAAGGAAAAAAAATTTGTCCCAGTAGGGCTTGAACCTACGCCCCCCTGAAAATTGCTGTCAAAGTAGGTTTATGGTAGGAATTGAATACTCTTCAAAAAGGAGGTACTCTGTTATGGGCCTAATACCTTAAGTAATCACTTTGGTTTTTCGCTTATTTTGCTCAATACAAAACTGAACACAAATCTCATCTTTTAAACGTATACAGAAATAACGCGACTCCAGCTTTTATCGATGTTAATATTCATTCAGATACTTTTATAAGTCGACGGCTTTTATCATTAACATGGAGATCAAAATCCAAGTTGTGGCATCGTCCAATACGGAATATAATGTATCTAATACGGAAATACGTAATATGGTACAAATGCAAATAACCGAACTGAAGAGCTATTCAATATGCAGTTCAGTGAGACACTTCGATGTATTACCTATGAAAATAACATTCTAAACGAGCTTTCTTGTCATGTTCATAAACACAATGTCTTTAAATAACAGATAAAAAGTTCTTTTTTGTTTTTAAGGGAAAAGATGAACACTTTTTAGTTTGTGATATTGGCGATATCATAAAGAAGTATCAACAATGGTCGCAGTTGTTGCCAAGAGTTAAACTCTTTTACGGTAAGTAAAATACATGTATAGATATATATGAGCGAACCCGTAATTGTAACAATAGCCAACTTCTATGCAATAAGGTATTCTTATTTGCTATTTCGGCATTCTTCGGATGAAATATGGCTCATCGAGAACTTGGCTGTCGATAAAAGCCGGAGAAACCACTTACGTAGAATAGGTTATCATGTATGATTACAGCTTCACCGTGAACGTAATATCTTTGAAAGTGAAAACGCACTTAAAACCATTGTATTTTACCTGTAACCAACATGAGTTACAAGTGTATCTACATAAAAAACTTATATCTTATGATAGGCGTGGCGATGCGTTGATAAGAATGACCAGCTGAAGGAATAGTTAAGGAACTATATAATTATTATCTGTACAATAAAGTAAAAAAAAAAACTTACAACTTCAAGCTCAGTCATAAATTTTGAAAGTTTATTATTAAAGCATTCAGTGGTTAAAGATATATCCAGCTATGTATAATTTGCAAAATAACGTTTTAACATGACGTAACTTGCTAAAACGTTAAGCATAGGATGTTATTTCATAAAAGCATATTATAGTATATATTTACACTGTCAAGTGTACTTCAAACACTTGTATTTGAAATGTTAATAACTATGAGTGTCTACAGACTAAAACGAACATTAGATGACATGTTTTTCATTCTAAGCAGTGTTTAGTACATTCCATTTTAGCCGTTAAATGCAATACAGACAGAGTTTTGTTGCAAATTCTATCGGACCTCGGTGCATCGTTCGACTGTGCTAGCAAGGTAGGCATTATTTGCAATTAATTTAGCAAAATAAGAACATACAGTATTTTATATGAGAATATTTATTCCCTAATATATCTTTTATGCAATTTAGTAGTTTACTCGAATAAATCTGCTCTGTCGGCATTTTTGTCCTTGATCATTGAAAAGAAGATCAATTATACACCCTTTATTTACACGGAAAAATATTTTTTACGGAATTTTATATAAATATTGCAATATCATCAATCGGTTAATTACATGAATGATAAATCCATTGCAATGGGATGAACATTTGAAGTAAAGCTAATCTCATGGTAAAGCAATGTTAATACATTGAGAAAGAAGTATACTCGTACAGTCGAAACTCAGTATCTAATTTCAAGGGACCGTGACTTTTATTTCGAGATAACCGAAATTCGAGTTATGAGGAGGGACGTATATGGATGAAATGAGTACACATTACGAAAGAAATTAATAAAAAATAGATACGTTGTCGGCACTTTGCGCGTACACGATTCCGTACAGTTTGTATTTATAAAAGTTTTCAGTTTTTCGAAGAATAAATGTGATACTAACCTCAAGAGTGTTTGAGTCAAGTTTTCTTTTTGTACTACGTTTCTCTCCCGAAGAATTGACAGCATTTCGATTGGACATTTTGAACGAATGATGCTTTTCTCCAAGAAGTTTATGTTTATACAGTCTCATCGCGATTACCTCTAATTAATCCTTATTAAAGATCCCAACTGTTCAAACTAATTAATTCATTAGTTTTAATTAAAAGCAATTTTCATAACGTCTAAAAAAAATGACTGGTGATTAAAGAAATCTTAATGTTTACATCAAACAAGTATCATTTTGGTACGTGCGAACAAGCATGACATCATCTCACTTTGATAATCGCCGCACCTTTAATATGTCGGCATCACAGCTTACTAGTTAGGCAATAAACATGGACATGTGTTAAAAACCAACCACATTCACAATGACATGTGTGAAATTTTAGCGCATATTTCTCACTTTGACTTACCGAGCTTACAATGCACTTCAATTTTATTGACTGGACTGAAAATCCCTTTCGTCACAGCCGGAGTCTCGGTAAGCCAAATTTTGACATAACCAAAGTTGAATTACATATATAAAGAAGGAAATTTGACGGGACTTGAACATTTCTTCGACTTAAGGTATTAGGCCCCTAATAGTAATGTTTAAAAAATGGCATTTGCTTGGTATATTCTTACACTTGGCCGTAATTTGCACTTATATGCAAATTTTTCAAAACATTTACCGTGCCGTTTTTTATAAATTTTGTGTAATTTATGGTATTTCCTAAAGCTCAAGTAGAGACAAATTTCAAAGTGGTGGCCTTTATCCAAAACGTTTTCAGAGAATTTATTATTCCATTATTTTTTATGAAAGAAACATTAAACTATTGGTAAACAATCATAAAACTTAAAATAAAAACTGTCAATATCATTTTTTCTAGGGTGCCTCGAGTAAACGAATTTAATCAGACAGAATTCCAACTCCAATATTGAAAAATTTTGGTGGAATCCTGCTGGTCTGTTTTGAATTTTGCTCACTTCATTCAAAACTAACCTTGGGGCAGAAGTAAAACCTACCTACATTTCTTCCACAATATGTAATCTGAAGAATGAAGGCAAAATAGAGAACTTTTACCGCATGTAACTCAGTATTTTTAAAGATGTCTAACTCGACCCCTTCTGTTTTAGAGGTAAATTCACTTTTAACAGCAAGAAATCGCATACCAAATAATTTTTTCCCATTTTTGTACAATAAATCAATAACAAGTCTTGAAAGAAGTAAAAACTTACTAGAAAAAAAGAAAAACAAGGGAAAAAAAATTTGGTCCCAGTAGGGCTTGAACCTACGCCCCCATAAAAAATTGCTGTCAAAGTAGGTTTATGGTAGGAATTGAATACTCTTCAAAAAGGAGGTACTCTATTATGGGCCTAATACCTTAAGCGGAATTTCGAGGTAAGCGAGTTTGAGACATCGAGATTCGACTGTATTTGATTGTTTGCAACATATGAAGAGAACACTGCCCTAAAAGTCGAGGAAGTTTAATTTTACTTTGTATCATACATTCTATAATCAACTGATTACTTAATAGACTTGTAAGAAATTGTTCCCGTTTTGACCATTTTATGAATAATATCAAACTGAACCATTGAGATGACAAGTGAAAGTAATTTGTTAAAGAAAGTACACATGTCACACTTGTATATAATTATATACATGTAATTAGATATGTTGTATAAGCCTTGCGTTTGACTTGGAACACGTATTTTCTCATTTATAGTGCAGCTTCAGTACAGTTTCTTCAGAAAAAGACAAATAATGTTTTGTTTCTAGATGGAGATTGAGAAAGTCCTTGGCCTTGGAGTTAGCCCTGATCGAGTTATATACACTCATCCACACAAATTGAATACCAGTCTCATTTACGCGGAACGCCACAGTGTGTCTTTGATGACCTTTGACAGTGAAATCGAGCTGCACAAAATTAAATCTCTTCATCCCACAGCCAGGTTTGGTTTTAGATAGTAATAAAAGTATAAAAACTACCCAGAGATCTATAGTGCAAGTAGATAATGCCCATGTATGTAACTGATTGAAAAACTGTCCATTCCAACTGTTACCTTACAATTACGAATTATTCTTTGAGGATGCACCGTGCAGCAAAAAAAAAAAAGATAGTATTAAAAGTATGAAAACTAACCAGACTTCTATATTGTAATTAGATAAGGCCCATTTATGTAACTGATTGTAAAACTGTCCATTCCAACTGTTACCTTACAATTACGAATATATCTTTGAGGATGCAGCAAAACAAAGATATACTGACGAGATAAAGAAACGCCTCATTGAAATTTGGCGTTATTTTTTTCCTAACGCTTTTAATTGTTGTGAAATGTAGTAAATCTACATGTACTCTGACCGACAAACACAGTGAACAAAAACTCGCGCGATTTCATTCAGCCAATTGTTCACTTCATGTACCTGGTCATGATTTCTTCGTGCAGTCCGTGCATGTAAACCATGTGGTTTGATTGAACGATTTTTGCACATGTACATGTGTAATACGACACACAACCATATTTTCAGCTATTCTCTGAAAAAAACATTAGTTTTCGTAATGCCGAGGCTGAATTCTGAAGAGAGGGCTCAGGCTTTGGCTATGCTTGAATGTGGGCGAACGCAGGAACAAGTTGCTAGACGTTTTAACGTCTCTCGTTCGACAATTGTGCGTCTTATTCGACGTGTTAGAGACACGGGAACGTCTATAGATAGACCACGTTCAGGTAGACCGCGTGTAACGTCAATACGACAGGATAATTATATACGTCAACGTCATTTACGTGACAGATTTGTGACGGCGCAATCTACGTCACGTATAGTTGTAGGTAACCGTGGACGTCCAATTAGTCGACATACAGTGAGAAATCGACTCAGAGAACGCGGAATTACCTGTCGTAGGCCCTACCGCGGTCTAATTCTAACGTTACGCCACCGTCACCAACGTCTTATTTGGGCCCGCAACCATCGCGGCCAGCGTTGGCAGAACGTAGTGTTCAGTGACGAGTCGCGTTTCAACTTGTGGAACGCCGACGGACGTATCCGTGTCTATAGATGACGCCATGAACGCTACGCAAACAATTGCGTTTTGGAGCACAATCGTTACGGTGGAGGTGGAGTAATGGTGTGGGCAGCAATCAACCATAGGTTTAAGTCCCAACTCGTCGTTTGCCAAGGTAATCTCACAGCCAGGCGTTACATCGACCAGATATTACGTCATGTAGTTGTCCCTTTATTCCGTCAACGTCAAGGATTAGTCTGTCAGCACGACAACGCGCGACCTCACGTTGCACGCGTCACCAGGGACTTTCTACAGGCTAGAAACGTTAATGTTTTACCTTGGCCGGCGTGTTCACCGGACTGCAATCCGATTGAACACGCGTGGGATTATCTCGGACGGCGGTTACGCCAACGTCAACCCCAGCCAGCAAACGTCCGGGAACTGGTAGCAGCGCTGCACCAGGAGTGGGCCAGAATCCCACGGTATCTGTTACGCAACTGGTGCGGCTCTATGAGGCGTCGCCTTGCTGCTGTGGTTGCTAGCAGAGGTGGCCACACGCGCTACTGATTTTTCTAATGCAATTTCTCCGACCGGGCTATTAAAATTCAAGATTTAAGCTTAATGCGACAATGAAATGATTTCTTATTGACCATAAATTCTTGTAAAGCATCTAATTTGCGAATGGAATTGTTCTTTTTCTAATTTTGAATCACGGTTAACGAAAAATTGTATACCGAGTTTGAATGAGGCGTTTCTTTATCTCGTCAGTGTAGTAATAAAAGTATGGGTTCTATATTGTAAGTAGCTAATGCCCATGTATGTACTAACTGATTGAAAAACAGTCCATTCCAATTACAAAATATTCTTCGAGGACGCACCGTGCAGTAAACGGACAGGTAATGAAACCTATTAAAATGTAAACAGATTTTACACTTTCCGACTTCCACATTATGACATTTTTTAGTAACTTTTTGTGATATTGAATTTATTTTGATAAGCTTTTTATTCCAAAATTTTGCTCGTTAACTATTCTACAAAGTATTTTTCTTTTTGCTGTATTTTAATAATGCCGCTAGTGCATTACTGTAAAGTTTAGATATATTTTCATCACGTTGTTTTATATATTCTGTACTACATGCCATATTGAAAAGTACATATAAACTTGTCGCTATCTTGTAAATTCTTGTAAAAACAACTTTGAAAAAAGCACTTTATTTGAATAATTATTTCACACTTATTTTGTATGTATTTTCGAACGAACTGAAGTGGAACTATACGAATTGTGAGAATAACGTTTAACTATTTTTTAAACTTTCTTTTATGACTCAGATAGTTTGGTGCTTTGAAAGTAAAGTAAATAATTAATGCTCGAATACGTCCAAATCTTTTCTAGTGGAAATTATGTGCAGTTGGGCATCTTCTGTCTTTTGCCATCTCTTAAACGTTAAAATTCGGTATAATAAAAACCAACAGCAACATAAAAATCAAAACTAAACCGATTCATTAAATGCCTAACACAGTTTCAATCTGACTGGAACCGTTGAATCGATGGAGCTTTAATTCGACTAACATTGGCTTTTATAACAGATTGGTATTGCGTATTCTATTGTTTGAGCAATTTGAAGCAGATGAAAAATTTGGAAGTAAGTTTGGATGCCCTTCTGACCAGACAAGGGATCTTCTACAGCTTGCAAAAGAACTAGAACTAGTTGTGGTCGGTGTAAGGTAAATAATGAATAGCATTTAATGAATAATCTATCTCTTTGATGATCAATTCTGTTATTCGCGAATAGTTTCTTTTACCTCTATAGATAACATTTAACGAAGAACGTGTTTCATGTAGTTCAATCAAGGAGAAACGATCTGATTAGCAAGCTTTGTTAATTATGGAATATAATTACATTATATATGGCAATTTGATGTAAAAGGATGACTAAATATAACATTTCTCTCTTTGTGAGAGTGTTGTTTAACCATTTCTTTTAGTTTCTAACATTTTACAATGTTTCAGTTTTCATGTTGGGTCTGGAATAAAAGACGCTAGAGCATATATAGCTGCGATACAACAAAGCAGGAAAACGTTTCAAATAGCTCAAGAAGTTGGCTTTATCATGAACGTACTTGATATTGGTGGGGGTTTCCCCGGAGCACAAGATACTTCTGATTTCTTTCATGAGGTAAACTTTTTTTATACACGAAATATCACAAGCATTATTTTGAATTCCTACACTCTGCCTAAGTTCTCATAACATAAGATTAAATCGTATTCATTTACACCACATCTCAAATAGTATCATTATTCTGCATACTAGCATAATCTTAGAATTGTCCAATGTTATCTCGTCTGCAAGTCGACTATACGACCTTTACCGGGTAATAGTAATTTAAATTTTACACACGAGTGTTCTTCGAACAGCCTGCTATTTTTAGCTTTTCAATTAGCTTATATGTCCCATTTTCTTTAATTTTGACTACTGTAAATATTGCGTTCATCAATATTATAAACTGTCAAAATACGTCTAAAACTAAGATGATTAAAGGATACAGTTCCTACATTAAAAATAATTTTGAAAATATCAACGTTTTGGACATTTAAAATGATAACGATTCTTGAAAGGTTTTTTTTTCTGCTGTTAGATTGCCAGCGTTGTGAATGAAACACTAAATGATTTATTTCCTGCTGACGAAGGCGTAGATATCATAGGAGAACCTGGTGCCTATGTTGCTACTTCCGCTTATTCAAGTTTGGTTAACATCATTGGAAAACGCTGGTGTTCAAAGAAGCCCTTACTAACAGAACGTTGTACGTATATTATATATGCCGTAACTCATATTGATACGCAGTTATTCAAACATGTTGAGTTTTTCCTTAATCTTAAATTTAAAAATGGAAATTCCACAGGTCGCCAAAAAAAAAAATCAAAATTTTTTATTTTTACTGAGTATGTTCCTTGACGTTAGAGAAAATGCCTGCTACCGCCAACGCCCTCTAGTCCCGGGCTGAGTATAACTCAACCTTGGAACAAGTTACAAGCACTTAAATACAATTTAGAGACACACAAAAATGAGTTCGTTCGGCGATGTGCGTGGAACCTTCGATGATATTCCGGAGTGCAATTCCACGAAAAGCGGCGTATGATCCGCAGTTTAAAGAATCTACTAGCCCTAAACGAGAACATTTTAAACAGAACGTAACAAAGAAATTTTTAGAGAGGGGATCCAAGGTTTTAAGTCTGATTGGGTACACTATAATCTGAATATCTGCTTAGAAATATAAACAAATGAAATGTTCATGCTTTCTAGATAATAAACCAGAAAAGAACTCATGGAACTCCTGCGAAGAGGACAGGAATACCTATATGTATTACTTGAATGACAGTGTGTTTGGAAACTTCTTAGATGGAACGTTGTACACTGGGTGTACAACATACATTCCAAAGCGGATAAAGGTATCGTCAGATGCGATAAGTATTATATTATATAACTCGAGCTTCGAAGATCATTTAATGGGCAAATTACTGTTTTTGATATATTATTTCTTAAATAAATGTTGCTGCTATCAGAATTAGTCTTTTATTGGTATCAGTAGTACTTAAAGGAGAATGACTTAATTTTCGTTTTGGATATTTTTTCATTCATGACTTTTTCCAGGAGGAGTTATACAGATAAATATTCTGTTCTGGTTCAAATATCGCGCCATTTTGACGCTTTTTGTTCCGTGCAATGAGATCGCTCGCACTGGGTAAAAGCGGAAGTTGATGGGTTATCGAGGTGTAAATAATTCCGAAAGCGATCAAATTCGCCTATTTTCTGCAAAAATAGCGTTCTTTGGTGGGGATTTTTTGTTGTCATTGTTGAATTAATGTAAGACCTTCCGATCAGTTCATGAGTATCAGCGATAGCTTATTTCTATGGAAAGTCTTGACCGGCGAAACGGGGCGATATCGGATTCCGTTCATTACCATGTTTTAATATGAGAACAGAGGATGGGACGTAATAAACAAGAAGGCACCATTTCTTTGATATTTCTTTATAAACTGAAAAATAAGGCATATATTTATGAAAATAGACCACTCAAAGCTAAATCTGCGGTTCTAGTGCCAGTGATATTATTTTAATTTCTATTTTCGGTCATCTTGATCAATTGTTTGATTATCAGAACAGTAGTAAGACGTCGTTTGTATGTAATGGTATTTCTTGGCATTTTGCATTGAGGTATTACAAAAAAAATAGGAGGTATATCAATGATGAACTTTAACCTCTTATTATCACTGACAAATTATATGTAACAAAACGCTGTTCCAGTCTTGTATTTATTAAGTGGTACACTATTTATTCAGTTAAATATTTATATAAATAGAAGCGTATCTGCATTAATGCTTAAGATTTTTAATTTCATATTCCCTATATCTCAGACTACAAATGATACTGTTTCCTATGGAAGCATTCTTTGGGGATTTACCTGTGCGGGAAACGATTGCGTTAATCCTTCCATCAGATTGCCGGAACTTGACGTTGGTGAGTGGCTTTACTTCGAAGACATGGGCGCCTACACTCTTAGTATGGCTTCAAATTTCAATGGACTTGAAACTCCTGAGATAAAGTACTACTGTTCAGAAGATTTATGGTACGAAATTAATCTTCATAGAATTATTTAAGAGTTTGGCTTTCATGAAAACAAAAGCTTTGAAATAACTTTCATAAACAATGCAATAACTTACAACGTGCGTAGACAGAATGCAATGCATTTCTTGTTCTGTTATGTCTAGCGGCAGTAAGCTTTGGCACCTACAACAAATGCCATATGCATACTAATTCTGGGTTAATCATTTCCAGACAAATGACATTATTTTTTATTTTCACGAGTTTATGTTAAAACCGAACACATTGTTAAATTTGTAATGAAATGAGTAATCACAATGGTCAAGTTCGACGCTTCCTATTACCTTTAATGAGTCGGTAGTAAAGAATGTGCTTGTTTACATTATGTTAATGAAAAGTAAACAATATAATTAAAGAAAATTGTAATGAGGTTCTTACGAGGGTCATTCAATATATTAAATAGCTTTAATTTCTTAATCTTTGATAAATCTTTCATAAAATGCAGTTTGTTTCAGTTGCATAGGCACTGTTTAAATTTCGTCAACGATTTTCATTTGCCGAGCAATGAAAGAAATGTCGTGCATCCTGTCTGGCCACACAGCCACCCTGGAAAATTCTAACATTTCTCGACAACTGATACAAACGTTGTGACAAGTGAATCTGAAGTTTCCTAATAATAATAAGGATTCAGAATTGCTACGAATGTTTGTATCCATGTCATTTGGGAAATAAAATTCACGTTGACGGAAAGAATTTTGATGTTTCTAAAATTGGGATATGCTTTGCAACAGAAAAGAAAACAAAAATACCACAAAGGTTTTATATGTAGGTAGTATACCCGGGTTCCATTATATGGTACACAAAAATGTGCTGGTGAAATATTTCATGAAATGCGTTACTTTGAAAACATCCTTCACTTTAGCGTAAGATTTGATCAATATACAAAAGAATTATTGTTTGAATGATCCTCTTATATAAGGTCATTTAAGGGGATCAGTATGCCCGCTTTTGACCGAACAGAAATAAAACGTGACTGTAATATTCATTCCATATATTTTTATTATTTTGCATGATAAAGATATCTTCTGATTTTATTGTCATAATTATCTCTCCACCAGTCCGCACCTGAACCATTCTCTATCGCTTGACTTTAGCGTCCACATGCGATTGTTATGGTTCTAGCAAAGTGATATATTACCATACATTATTCTAATCGCTGTGTTACCGCACTAAACCAAATTCTTATCGGGAATCATTGACATATCTAACATAAAGTGTAAAAACATTTGTTTAAAATCCACGCTGAATAATATCATGTTTAACTTAGTCATTCCAGTAATTTACTGAAGATCGTCTCACGTTTCAGGTTACAAGTATATCCGAAGACAATAACCATTTCGAGGGATCAGACTAGGCAATAATGTCTTTAATAACGTTTGTGCCATATTGTTATTGTATTACCAGAATTGATATTTTATTGCTATTGTTGTTGCTATTTATAAGCAGATAAACATGCACATTTGAATGAGGAAATAAATTGATACTTTGCAATTATTGATAGAAACAATGACGGATATGAGGCAGTGAGGCGGGGATGATGAATACACAAACTGTCGGATATACGAATGTACATTTCCAAAATACAATCAAATTCGACAGGGAAGTTAGAGATGCAAATATGATACTGTTACAAATTTAAATATCATTGAAACAACGCTTTATCTTGTGTATCTAACTTTTTCCACCATTTTAATCACAACTGTTTCTTGTTTACAAACCGCTTTAGATGTACGAATATATCTGATAAAATGGTAAAATGGCAAAATTAAATGTTTCCACAGTGTACCTAACACAACCTTTAAAATACACGGATTAATTGCCGAACGACAGATGCCTCTAGTGTAATATTTGTTGTTTTAGAAAATAGCCTTATGCATAATTTTCCCATTGGAAACATCAACATACTTATACTTTCATTTTACCCCAAGAATGAAGAGCATAAATATACACATAATTAAATGTACATGCATAGATAATGAAAAGGCATAAATTATACAAGAATAATATTACAAAAGTGTCAATAAGAAAATTAGACATACTAATGTCCTAAACGACGCTGTTCAAAGTTTTAAAGCTAACTTTGGCTCAGTATATTTAGCAAGAATATTGATATATCTCAAAATGATAAGCAAGTTTAATAAATATGATAAAAACCTGTTCAAATACAAACATTTATTTTATAGGAACTTCGGCCCTATTAGGGACCACTATAGCTAAAAGTAGATATGCCTTTCTTCGCATTAACCACTAAAATGTAATGGATTTTTATCAAACTCGATGTGTAACAATATCGTAAGGTCTCCTGCTATTTTGTTACAAATGGGGATAGGGACCAATTTAGCTAAAAATATAAACACGTTTAATGACCTCTTCTCATGAACCGCTTCATGAATCTTCATCAAACCACTGCTGTAATTATTCGTCTAAGGATAAACGAAACAAAATTGCAACCCTACGAAACCTTTGCGAAAAATTAAAAGAGAACCATTTAAATTGTTAAAGTGCGGTGTTTAGTTTTGCAATTTGAAAAATGTTAGATGAAAGATGAATGTTAGATGAAAAATTCATAAACTTCTTTCCTTATAACAATTCGCCGACCATCATTTTTAAAGATATTTCTTGTTTACAATAATATTATGTCAACAATTCAACATATCACACTGTTATCAGTGTCAATCTTGTATTAAGCCATCGCTAATAATAGTAAGTGAATCAACTGACTTGTGTGGTTTCTCTTATTAATAAGTTAAATATACGTGTGTGCACTAAATGTATCTATGACAAAGCTCCACCAAACATTCTGTGAATTTACATTTCTATGGCAAAAATGTAGAATATGAGTGGATATATCATCTGTCATATATAAGCATTTCAGCTCTTTTATAAGAAAAAGCATTTTCCAAGCAATTTAATTGCATTTCAACAATGTTTTAATTTAGACACAAATGTAATAACCATATTTTACACCCATTGACAGAAAACAAATATATATACGGAAAAGAATTTCTCTGTTATTAAGTTTTATCCATCCTCTTCCATGTTGATTCCACTTGCTATGTATGCATATAATACATCTATTAGGTTGTATTTTACAAGCATTCTATAGATGTCCGAAATATAACCTTGAACCTGCCTGCCGTCATTGAAAATTCAGCGTTTTAAAATGTTGTTCTTCCGGAAAATCTACCCTTATCTTTTTTTTTTCAGTGAATCGATCGCATGAAGGTATTGGTTCAATAAAATGATACTTTGTTCAAATTTGACGACTGGTATTTTTAGATGTTTTTGCATTAAAATCAATGTCTGCATAATTATACACCCACCTTGTAATTTCATCAACTTTATAATTCACAATGAAAAGCCAGGAATACATTCGTAATATAAAATTCCTTATTGAAGTATGACTTACTACGTTTGAAATCGTTTCCATGTTAGGGGTCATACATTCTATCTCTAGACAAGTACACCGCATCTTCTACAACCATAAAATATCACGAAGGAAATACATGTAGTGACAAGATGTTTCTAAGCATGTTTCTTATCTTCAGTTTTGGATGGATTTATTGACATATCAGACTCGTGAAGTATGAAAATCTTTATAAAAGAAAAAGTCTTAATGCGTTATATATTATGGCAGCTTTAGTATTTCACCAGTTTATCGAGGCGTTTAATGATACGTCACACTATCAGAATAATATTCTTAATACGAATTTTATTTGCTCAACTGGTTGAAACGGGTTATCCCCGGGAGCCGCAAATACAACAAATATGTATAGATACAGTACTGTTGCTTCTTTTTTTTTGTGATTTATATCTTATAATATCATACAAACGAAAATTTATGATGTACGTTGTGCCTGATGGCAATGTCTACTGTACCGACTTCGGGAAGAACGACTGTACGTGATGGCAGTGCCTGCTGTACCGACTAGTTGAAAAACAGCTGTAGGTAGCGGCAGTGTCTGCTATACCAATTAGAGAAAGTATAACTGTACGTGTTGGCAGTGTCTATTGTACCGACTACGGGAAGTACAAATGTACGTGGTGGCATTATCTACTCTAACGACTTAGGGAAGTACAACTGTACGGGGTGGCATTATCTACTGTACCGATTACGGGAAGTACAACTGTGCGTGGAGGCAGTTTCTACTGTACCCAGTGAGGGAAGTATAAATGTACGTGGTGGCAGTGTGTATTGTACCGACTACGAGAAGTAAAACAGAACATGGTGGCATTTCTACTTTACTAACAGCTGGAAGTACAACTGTACGTGGTGGCAGTTTCTGCTGTACCGAGTTAGGGAAGTACAACTGTACGTTGTGGCATTATCTACTGTACCGATTACGAGAAGTACAACTGTGCTTAGAGGCAAGTTCAACTGTGCGTAGAGGCAGTTTCTACTATACCGAGTGAGGGAAGTGCAACTGTATGTGCAGGCAGTGTCTACTGTACTGACTACGAGAAGTACAACAGTACACGGTGGCAGTTCTACTTTACCGACAGCGGGAAGTACAACTGTACGTGGTGGCAGTTTCTTCTGTACCGACTGAGGGAATTACAACTGTACGTACAGGCAGTATGTACTGTACCAACTACGAAAATTACAAGAGTGCGTGGTGGCAATTCTACTTTACCGACAGCGGGAAGTACAACTGTGCACAGCGGCAGTTTCTACTGTACCGACTGAGAGAATTACAACTGTTCGAGATGTCAGTGTCTACAGTACATACTGCGAGAAGTACAACAGTACGTGGTGGCCCTTCTACTTTACCGACAGCGTAAAGTACAATTGTACGTGGTGGCAGTGTCTACTGCACCGATTAGGGGAAATACAGCTATACATGGTGGCATTATCTACTGTACCGAATAGGGGAAGTAAAACTGTACGTGGTGGAAGTGTCTAATGTACCGACAAGTCGAAGAACAACTGTACGTAATGGAAGTGTCTACTGTACCGACTACGAAAAGAATACCCATACATGATGGCAATGTCTGCAGTACCGACTACGAGAAGTACAACAGTACGTAGTGGCAGTTCTTCTTTACCGACAGCAGGATTTACAACTGTACGTGGTGGCAGTACCTACTGTACCGATTAGGGCAAGTTCAAATATACATATTGGCAGTGTCTACTGTACCGCTTAGGGAAAGTACAACTATACGTAGCGGCAGTGTCTACTGTACCGACTAGACGAAGTACAACTGTACGTGGTGAGAGTATCTATTGCACCGACTAGGGGAAGTGCAAATGTAAGTACTTGGTGGCAGTGTCTACTGTACCGACAACCTGGTGACAGCGTCTACTTTACCGACTTCGGGAAGTACAACAGTACGCCGCGACAGTGTTTACTGTACCAACTAGGGGAAGTACAATTGTACTTACTTGGTGGTAGTGTCTGTTATTACGACAGCGGGAAGAACTTACCTGGTGGCAGTTGCTCCTGTACAGACTTGGGAAGTACTTACGTGGTGGCAGTGTCTAATGTACAGACTAGGGAAGTACTGTACTTAACCGACAGTGGCCGACTATTCACATACTTACACGTTTTATACGATGTTCACTCAAAAATTTCACTCTAGAAATAGATTGTTTCCCTTGTGTAAAGAGGGTTTAAGTTAAGTGTCTACATAAATGGGCGAAAATCTGTTGATATATCGTATCGTCCTGTGCTCGGGGTAAAGATACGACAAATATAGGGCGTCGACACGACGTCTATACCTGCCGGAAAGACATGTTACCATTATGATATTTCATGTCTTCACACATAAAGTTTAGATATCTCGCCTTCAGTGTTTCATGTCCTATTCAGTCTCTTGTCTTCGCCCATGAAGACGCAACAAATCAGTAGTTTTGTCCTTCCGTCACAAATTCGTGTCTTCGGGGTTAGGACACACAGGCATGATTAATTAGCATTTTTTCGTCCTTTGTTTTCCTTGTGTTTTCGTGTAGCTACAACCATATTTACAATGAGCTGATGTACAGTCCTAGCCTTTAAATAGACATTATGCCAAACCTTAAAAATTTACACAATTCCACATATACATTAAAATGCAGTTATCTTGAATTTACTAGTGCTTTGACAATACTGTTAGGAGTATCTAATTTTTACTTTTTGTAATCATTGTCGAATAGATTATAGGCATGACAGGTAAACGTACCTAATTTGTTTTGTTTTGTTGAGTTTAAATAACGTCGCACCGACACAGTTATAGGCCATATGGCGAGCGACTTTCCGGCTTTGATGGTGGAAGAAGACCCCAGGTGCCCCTCCGTGCATTATTTCAGAACGAGCGAGAACCTAAATAGAACCACCGGCCTTCTGTGTGCCAGCTAGACGGCTTCCTCACATGAAGAATTCAACGCCCCGAGTGAGGCACGAACCCACATCGGTGAGGAGGAAGTGACTTCAAATGGATGTTTAGCGTTACATTTCTCACAGACAAACCGGCACCAATAAATAGATATAACTGGACTGGCGTGAGAAAGGATCCGAAGGACCGTCAAAATGCAAACGTAACGTGCATTAAAAATCTTTACCTATCAAATTACTTTTAATTACATCTTTCTGTTGAAGAATAGTATGTCATTATGTAGAACTCAACTAGTTCAAAACCGGGAGAGCCATAGGCTTGTCCCCTCCGTCTTCTGTGTGTCCGACAGCCGTCGCAAAATATCCAGCGATGATAAAAAATATGCTAAGTATTGTAAAGAAAGCTGTTGCTGTGATACAATCGTTTGTTTCTTTTGATAGCTCTTTTTTTGTATATGGCTTAATCCTTAGCCTGCTAAATTTCTTAAATGGACTGGTCCATCATTCAATTTGGGAAGTGCCACTTGTTATTCAAAGGGGGTGTTCACTGAAAATTTATGAAGTGAATAGCGAATAGTGCAGACCATGATCAGCCGGCTGATCTTGGTCTGCATTGGTCGCAAAGGCAGAAGTACTTGCCGGCAGCAGGTTAAAGGTTAAAGTACATCTTCATTTTAAAAGTTATTCTGGCCAGTCTCGACAGGGGAATTTTGTTTGCTAACAACGAAAACGAAGCTTTCGAGTACCTTGGAGTTTTACCTTGCTTTCTGTGCAATAAACAACTGTTGCTTACAGATAGACACTTTCTAAATGAATATGTTTTCTAGCTATGTTGTTCAATTGTATAGGTGCTATAATTTATGATTTAACATTAATTAAAGAAAGGGCAGGTCGCTGCACCCTTTTATTCCGCTCTAGAAAAGTCCCCGTCAGTAACTTTACATATCAAACGGACAACTAACTAGCTTTTGGTAAAAAATGTATGCATTTATTAACCAACAAGTGTGTTGGTCCGTTTTGTTATTGTGTTAATACAGTGATAGCGCAGGTTAACTTATTTGAACAGCAAAATACGGCTTGTTACTTCATATAAAAAAGAATGAGGTGATGTCAAAATTGAGATTTGCTTCCTTAATTTGGCCTGGCGAGGTGCAACAAAATAGAAGCCGACCATAAAGAAAACACTAATCGGTTTATTTCTTTTACTGTTTATAATCTTTGACTTTTCGAAATAAGGGATGATCAGACGAAAAAAAAGAAATAGTTAAAGGTTTTCGACATTCTTTTTAAGAAAAAGAAACAACATTATTTGATACTTCGAATATATCCACAGTGTCTCTTTAACATTTCAGTGTCCAAAACCTGTAAATAAATAAAAAGATAGTATCAATGTTTATAGAAGAATTAACAAACATATTTTACATCTGACTGCTCAAGTTAAAAAAAAATACCTACACGTTTTTGTTGAAAGTTTTTCGCGACTTTTACTACAGATGGCAAGACATTTTTCTGTTTTAATTTATAGCTTTTAGCTATTTGGTGATGATATACTATTTCTGTAATAAAATACAACCTGAAAGCAACTTACCGTTTATTGGTTACAATGACAATGGTTGTTTGCATCGCACGTTGGTGTTCCGCCGGTGTTACAATGACCGTGACAGTCACTGTCGTCTGCGCACACCTGGAAGTGACTGCAGTGACAGTGGTTGCCATGACAAAATTCCTCTTGACCGGCGCCACAGTTTAAGGTACCTGCACAATCTGCGTCGGTGGTACAGCAATATGTTGTTGCTGTTTGTGTAGAAACAAAACAATGAAACATGATATACCTTGTTCAACTTCCACTAAAAATAAATTCAACCGTAGATAGTAACTTTAAACGTAGTTAATAGTCTTGGCACGGGTTTAACTTCGACTGATTGTGTATGAAGAATAGCAGTTCCAATTAAATATTATGTAGGTACAGTCATTTTTCTAAAACAAGGCTGCAAGTTTGTGGTGGCTGTGCACATTACATGTGTTATGTTTTTAAAGGTTGTTCTGCGCTTTTGCTAAACTGGGATGACACAGAATAAAGCCTGGACTAGGTATACGGAAAACAATCTTGTTATGAATAAGTGGTAACCCTTGAGTAAATTCATTGAAACGGCAGCGTTACCATCTTTCTTGAGACAAAATATGGTATTAAGAAGTTTGACACGTTAAATTAAATTATTCTAGATCTAGATAATATCTTAAATTTTGCTCATCTTCTCAATCACAATCTACAGATTATATGGTGTTTTTTTATTATTTTATGCTAACTGATGAAATACTGTGTTTTATTAGTGAGATATAATCCATATCACTCACTGCATAACACTCACTGTAAATGATATAGCCTTGCCGATCTAGATCTACTTGTACATTGCGTGTAAACTTAACATCATTCGCTTAATACCACAGTCACACATACGGCGCGGATAGCTACGTTTAGCTACGGATAGAAACTTAGTAATTCATACTGATCCATACCTGAGCCGTACGGATTGGTACGGACTGATACGGGTTACTACTTTAAGGTACGGCTCAGGTACGGATCGATACGGATTACTACGTTTCTATCCGTGGCTAGACGTAGCTAGCCGCGCCGTATGTGTGACTGGGGTATAAAACAGGATGAAAATTGTAGTCGCTCTTTGTCCTTTATAGTAATTTTCTCGATTCAAATTATTCTACTTAATGAGAATTTTATAACCTTATGCAGCAAGAAATAAAATAAATTGAACTTTATGTCGTATGCATCTTTCTAACGTCACAACACGTCTGACGTAATGTTTGTCTACGCGCGTCTGTTTCCCGCGCTGAAATTAAAAAATTGTTGCACAATACATATCTCAACTTAATTAAGCATAGAATAAAAAGAAATTTTAAATTGCTTGTTTTTCGTGAATATAGAATGTCTCACTTCAAAGTGAGAAAATTTTCACATTTTAACTCGCGCTACGCGCTCATGGAAATATTTCAAATTTTCTCACTTCTCAGCGAAATATATTCCATATTCATTCAAATCACACAAATTTCCTCTATATTTACTACTATGAGAATATCTTCGATCACATATATCTAAAAACATGCAGAAACATGCCGAAGGACCTATACCTAATATTTGACCTTTTCATAGACTATTTCTTTATCTACTATTATGATAATTTTCATTAAAATCTTCATCCGATACATATTTCAAATTCAGTTTAAATTAGCAAAAGTTCAAGACACGTCATATATTTTTATTTTTCAAATCTTAAGTATGTTATGAAGTTTTGGAAATTCAGTGTTGAATCAATTCCGGTATTGTAGATTTTTTCTATCAGAATGATGCAGAACTACATTAACCTAACATGCAAAACTGCTTATACACAAAATATGAGAATAATAAACAGATACTAAAATACTTCACGCTAGGACACAGTAACACGAAATAAAGTTTCGTGTTACTGTGAAATAGCGTGTAGTATTATTAATAGTAACTGTTCATTTTTCAAAATAAAAAAATTGGGCATATAGCATTAAGATCCGGATAGTCCTACGAAAAGTAAATTTACCAAACATATTATTTATTTCTATATTAAGATTAACTTTGATTATATGAATCGATAACAGTTATATGTCTGCTTCTCTGTCTATAAGTAACAGTTTTGCCTGGCAAATATAAGTAAATGTCGTAAAATTTAATTTGTGAGAGAAAGTAAAAGGCACAACATAATGTTAACCATATCAAAGTGTTCCTTTCGAATTGGTACTATAAAGATCATGAAACTAAAACTTTAAAAATGGAACTCACCGACGCACACGACAAGTAAAATTAAGACCGTCCCGAATTTCATATCTGCAAATTGTGTTGCAATAATGCTATTCAAAAGGAGTTATGATCATTTTTAAATCTTCGAGCTATATTTATACCTGTACCAAACAGTGTAGCGGATCAACATGTTAAGTTAGTCACGTAATTGGACATGATCGTGATAAGGTTCAGTTTTTGAATCACGACATTTGTTAAACATATGACAGTTTCCCGTCTGATTTTGGTCAGCTTTCAGCTCAAGGTATGTTTTCAACAAAACTAGGTCAAAGTTACTGAGGTTAAGCATGTAAATTGATTTATGTAATTAAGTACGATTTTTGAGACTGTATGTTAATTCCAATATTTACTCTAATTACTGTAATACAGCCCGAGCGTTTTCCTTTTGGTATCGGTCAGAGTTTTCACAAAACGTATTCTAACAACACCCTCAGCAATTTCAATGTAAATTAGAATCCATGTTAATCACAGTTCAGTATGATATTTTTTGTTTCAAAAATAAACCTTTGCCACAGTCTTAACAAAGACATTCGTGGCGACACTACTTCCCGTTTGCTCATTTACAGACCTCTTCGTCCACAACAGTATTCATGTATTCATATCAAACAGATATTCTATGAAATTGCATCCAAGGTCATTAATTAAGAATCGTTTTCTTCCTAAGAATCAGTGTGTCATTGGCTTTTGTCCATCGTATACGAGTGCGGAGGTCGTGGGTTTGATCCCCGGCCGCGTCATACCAAACACATAAAAAATGGTACTAGTAGCTTCCTCGCTTGGAGCTCAGCATTAAGAGGATAGTGCTAGGACTGGTCAACCCGATGTCAGTATAATGTGACTGGGTGGGGTATCATGCCACGTGTCTACGGCGTGATATTCCAGTGAGGCAGCACTCACCCCCCCCCCCCCCCCCCCCCCCCCCCACAAACATCAATCAGCTGTTTGTGCATGAAACAGGCAATCACTCTACTCGGTTTCATATTTCCGGTTCTCCGGTAACTGATATAGTTTAATGTAACTACCATGTCATTACCTTATGAAAGCAGTCCTCATTAAGGTATTTCCGCAAATTGAAATTAGAAATCCATGTGAAAAATCAGAACCCTCGAAACAGCTTTCGAAATGCAAGGACACAAAAAATATATGATAAAAATTGAAAAGATATATCTGTAGGTAAACTTGCGAGCATGAAAGCTACGCTGAACCCTATCTCCACAGTGCTTTGGAAGAAAATGAGTGAACATTTTTGGTGCAAAATTTCGGTATCGTATGCAACCTAAATTGCTATAAAACATTTGTTTTCAAATCAAAGAAATGCCAAAATAGTGCACACGAGCGTTACTTTTTCAAGAAAATGTCGTTAAACATTCTAATGCGCAAAACACGTGCACAGTTTTTCTAAAATATTTCGCCGCCATGTTTAGTTCAAGGAATGAAATATATGATTGTTCTTTTACCTGAGATTTCCTTACTGAAATATGTATGTCTCCTTATTCATGGTTAGAGATATCCATTTAGTATAGTTTTTCATGGTCCGATCTCCTTAATCTATTACCGATCCTTCACATTTTAAGAATAAACGCAATGTGTAATGATAGTTTTTCGCTTTACACACCTCCTTTGGACAAGAAAGCCGTTTCACTTAAAAATTGTAAGCATCCGCTGACAAAATATTACTGAAAGATCGAAACTTTTTCTAAAATAAAGTTGAATTTCAATAATTTTTAAGAACTGGAAAGATTACACATTGTGTTGAATTATAAATAAAACAAAAATCCCAAAATAAACCATTTCAGATCTTTTCCGGGAACTGTACGTTTCAGCCGAACAACGCATTTCAAGATGACACAAAACTGATTTCTCTCGTAAACAATGTCAAAGTTCACCTGAGGAGCATTGCTGAAAAAGTAAAAGTGCTTACTTGTTTCAGTTTTACGTCCTGTAGAAAACAATCAACTTTCAACTTTACATGCGTAGATGTTCTATAATTATTCCAATATAAAAAACGTCCGATCTTTTCCGTGAGAAAAAAACGAAGCAAATTTAACTATTTGTTTACACTTCAACCATGTGAAATTAAAGGCATGTATTATCACGAGACTCCCGTGCATTTTGAACCTCGTGGTGAATAAACTGAAGTTACTTTAAAGTATGGTGTCTCAGTTGAGCCAGTTATTTGTTCATTTCAGAGAACATACATTAAAGAAGTGTTTATGACATTATGCATGTGAACGAATATTTACTAGTCTACTTTATATTAACGACGATAGAAAACAAGTGTGCAGTCGGCAAATAGCAAGTCTATCATTTTCAGGTGTATACTAAACACTGATCCCAATGTTCGTAATTTTCAGATAAAGAACTCGTTATCCTTGGTTTCGTAGACAGTCTTATTACGGGACCGCTGTTTCTGCTGTCAACACCGCAGTAATGTAAAGTCAATGTCAATTCCTATGCTGGAATTTCAATGCACATTTATTATCAGTTCAAATCTATGAAAATGTGAAAAAAATATCATTGTTTAACTGTAGAACCAAGATGCAGAAAAGTTACTTTTGAGATATTGCTGATTTTAATCATCAGGTTTTCGCGTGAGAAGTTCAACTGATTGCATTTTGTAAAATGTTTCGTAGTTATCTACAACTGTATACAAATTGTATTACCTCCTAACATATTTGGCTGTACATTTTTTCTGCGATTTATTCTCACTGTGTTTTCAAAAACATGCTGCATTATTCTCATATGGTTTAAAAAGTCGATAGATCAAAATTGGTTAGTTTACGACGCATGTAACATCTAATAAGGAATCACTATACACATCGAACTTGTCCCGGATCAGTATGCGGAAATACTGTGGCCTAATGTTTCAAGATTGTCTAAAAATATTTGCATGTATCGTGATAAAGCAAATATTTCGATTGTTTTTATAATTTATAAATATACAATCACGTATGAGTTAGAAAGTTACGTTAAGAAATTTCGGTAGTTATCGCAGGAAGTGCCGAAAATTCCATTTCCACCAAATTTTCCGTGAGATAAGCAGCGCGTAAGTACATAAATTCCACTATAATAAATTAAACCTTTCTTATACTTGCACAGTCCTTGAAAAGAATTTCGGATCGTTGCCAAATCTTGTTCACATTAAGTCTGAGACTTGTCTTACAATTTTAGGCAGTTTGGTACACCATACGTACAAAAATCATTGTCCGCACATTGCACTACTTTTATGTATGCTGAAAATAGCAATATGTACAGATTTATTTTCGTTTTAATACATGAGGTGGTCAGGTTTGGAAACAGATTTTGTAATAAGTTTAGTTCTATTCAGTAAGACAAATCTCCTATGCACTAATTGAAACTTTGAACTAACTTTTGCCATTCATGAAATTTTATTAAAGTGTTTTGAAAGGATTTATAAATCTAACCAAAAATTTGGAAAAATACAGGTAAAATATCTTCTTTGTTTATTTCCAAATTTTAGTTTTACTTTTTATACACCTACTTTTAGTTCAGGTCTTGCAAACTGAGCTGTTTTTGTATTCTGGAACAGCTGCATTTGAAAGCTTTTGTTCACTATATTTTCACACTTCAAATGAAGGTCACTCTAAATTCAAGATGGCGGAAGTACCTTAATATTGTTCGCAAGTAATCAATAAGAAACCACGAACGTCACAAGTGCTATTGTTGTATCTCCGGCGAAGGCTTGGTGTTTAGACAAGGCTTACGGGTCTCAATTAACTTTCATCCAAATTTTAACTCATCACAAGTGAATAAAACTTCACACACGCCCTTCCCGTATTATTGAACTCTTGCTAACATGTTCGTGAAATTACGTACTTTGTTGTACTTTTCCATTTTTGTCACAAAATAATGTAATCAATTTTCAGACTGAGTGAATCTGTGTCTCAGTAACTGTACACCATAATTGTATAAGACTTCGCACATTCATTTTCCATTGTAGCATCAAACAAATAAGACCCTGTATTTTAGAGATTTTATGGCATTGTTTTAAACTTTATGATAATTTTAAATGCAGATGTTATTCAATTTTTGTGAGATTTTACATTTCATCATTTATTTTTTCAAGACTCGTTAAGTTAAGAATACAACGCCATTGAGTACATGTCACTGTATAAAAGCCCAGTCAAGTATAGAGTCTCCAGCCTATAGGAGATTGAGCCTATTACTATTTATTGAAGAGTGTTAGTTTGAAATATGGAGTGATATTTGCCTGATCCCTGAAATTATCTAGCTCATAATTGAAACAATTTACGAATCATTGGCACACGAATCATTTAGGCAAGGTAGTCAGAGGAAAATTTTATATATACGAGATATTTGGTCTCACCAGCTACACATTTAAACAACGGACATTCTACAACGTTTGTCAGCTAGTCTAAGACATAGTCACCTTAACGATTGGGCCCATTTCATTGTTCAAGATTTTAAAGGCGTAGACACTTCCTTAGCTCATATAACGCATATTTTGAAAGTGTGAGAGGAAATCAAAGGGACCGGCAAAGGTAACATGTAATAAAAATATATCAAATTGTTAACATCTTCCTGTTGAGGAATTGTATGTCGTTATATAGAAGTCACCTGGTTCAAACCGATATAGCCATAGGCGGCCCCTTTTATGCCCGACGTTCGTCCATAAAATATTCAGCAATTATATCAAAACATGCGAAGTACTTAATGAAACTTCATACGTCATTTCACTAGTCAAATACGGTCACAGTCGTAGATCTTTCCATCTTGGTTATAGAATATTAAACTACTGTCTTTTTTATCTTCAGTTTATTAATAGGTTTATCAATCCCTAGTCTTGCCTAGGGGATAAACTTAAGAAAAACAGTAACCTTATATTCTTTTTATTCTGCAAACAATAAATACTGTGTCTAACATATATTTGCTTTAAAATTTCTTTTGATACAAAATAATCTACACAGATTTTTACTTCGTTGTAAATTCCTATGCACGTGCATGATTCAGTTAAACACTACTCTGTACAATAAAATATTGCAAAACAAGCAGAGTGATTTTGACTCGGATAAAATACAGCCGAAATCCACGCTTGATATGAATTTAAATTCCTGCAGCCTTTACCTTAAATTTTCTCCATTTGAATGCAAGACACTGTGAGGTAAATGAAATTCCTTCCATCATGAATGATTTAGATCCAAAAATTACACCAAACGATTGCTTAAATCTGGTTATTTCTGTTAATTTCTAACTAGAATTGAGTAAACCCCACAATACACGATTCACCCACACTTTAAACAAAAGGGCCATGATGGCCTATATCGCTCACCAGAGTTGATCTGTTCTAATGACCTAGTTTTTGACCCCAAATGACACAGTTTCAAATTTAACCTAAAGATCATCAAGACAAACATTCTGACCAAGTTTTATATAGATTGAGTCACAACAGTTGCCTTGGGTGTGTTCACAAGCTTTTCCTTTGATTTGACCATATGACCTAGTTTTAGACCCAAATGACCCGGATTAAAACTGAACCTAGAAATTATCAAGATAATCATTCTGATCAAGTTTCATAAAGATTGAGTCAAAATTATGGCCTCTAGAGTGTTCATAAGCTTTTCCTTTGATCTGGCCTACTGACCTAGTTCTTAACCCACATAATCCAGTTTCAAACTTGAAATAGAGATCATCAAGACAAACATTCTGACCAAGTTTCATAAATATTGGGTCGCAACTGTGGCCTCTACAGTGTTCACAAACTTTTCCTTTGATCTGGTCTACTGACCTACTATTTGACCCCACATGACCCAGAATCGAACTTGACCTACAGATCATCAAGACAATCGTTCTGACAAAAGTCCATAAAGCTTGAGTCACAACTGTGGTCTCTAGAGTGTTCACAAGCTTATCCTTTGATCTGACATACAGACAGATTTTGAACCCACATGACCCAGATTCAAACATGAACTTAGATTATCAAGTCAACCATTCTAATTAATTCTCATGAGTTTCAAACTTAAATTGTGGTATCTAGATTGTTGGCAAGATTTTCCTTTGATCTGGCCTAGTGACCTAGTTTTGGACCCCACATGACTGAGTTGCAAACTTGGCCTAGAAATCATCAAGGCAAACATTCTACCCAAGTTTCATAAGGATTGAATTAAAAATGTGACCTCTAAGGTGTTCACAAGCTTTTCCTTTGATCTGGCCTACTGACCTAGTTCTTAACCCACATAATCCAGTTTCAAACTTGAAATAGAGATCATCAAGACAAACATTCTGACCAAGTTTCATAAATATTGGGTCGCAACTGTGGCCTCTACAGTGTTCACAAACTTTTCCTTTGATCTGGTCTACTGACCTACTATTTGACCCCACATGACCCAGAATCGAACTTGACCTACAGATCATCAAGACAATCGTTCTGACAAAAGTCCATAAAGCTGGAGTCACAACTGTGGTCTCTAGAGTGTTCACAAGCTTATCCTTTGATCTGACATACAGACAGATTTTGAACCCACATGACCCAGATTCAAACATGAACTTAGATTATCAAGTCAACCATTCTAATTAATTCTCATGAGTTTCAAACTTAAATTGTGGTATCTAGATTGTTGGCAAGATTTTCCTTTGATCTGGCCTAGTGACCTAGTTTTGGACCCCACATGACTGAGTTGCAAACTTGGCTTAGAAATCATCAAGGCAAACATTCTACCCAAGTTTCATAAGGATTGAATTAAAAATGTGACCTCTAAGGTGTTCACAAGCTTTTCCTTTGATCTGGCCTACTGACCTAGTTCTTAACCCACATAATCCAGTTTCAAACTTGAAATAGAGATCATCAAGACAAACATTCTGACCAAGTTTCATAAATATTGGGTCGCAACTGTGGCCTCTACAGTGTTCACAAACTTTTCCTTTGATCTGGTCTACTGACCTACTATTTTGACCCCACATGACCCAGAATCGAACTTGACCTACAGATCATAAGACAATCGTTCTGACAAAGTCCATAAAGTGGAGTCACAACTGTGGTCTCTAGAGTGTTCACAAGCTTATCCTTTGATCTGACATACAGACAGATTTTGAACCCACATGACCCAGATTCAAACATGAACTTAGATTATCAAGTCAACCATTCTAATTAATTCTCATGAGTTTCAAACTTAAATTGTGGTATCTAGATTGTTGGCAAGATTTTCCTTTGATCTGGCCTAGTGACCTAGTTTTGGACCCCACATGACTGAGTTGCAAACTTGGCCTAGAAATCATCAAGGCAAACATTCTACCCAAGTTTCATAAGGATTGAATTAAAAATGTGACCTCTAAGGTGTTCACAAGCTTATCCTTTGTTCTGACCGGGTGACCTAGTTTTTGACCCCACAAGACCTAGATTCAAACTTGACCTAGAGATCATCAAAAAATTATTCTGACCAAGTTTCATAAATGATGGGTCACAACTGTGGACTCTTTGGTGTTCACAAGCTTTTCCTTTGATCTGGGCTACTGAGCTAGTTTTTAATCTCACATAATCCAGTTTCAAACTTGACCTAGAGATCATTAAGACAAACATTCTGACCAAGTTTTATAAAGATTGAGTCAAAATTGTGACCTTTAAGTGTTCACAAGCTTTTCCTTTGATTTGACCGGGTGACCTAGTTTTTCACTCCATATGACCCAGATTTGAACTTGACCTAGAAATCATCAACATAATCATTCTGATCAAGTTTCATAAAGATTGAGTCAAAATTGTGGCCTCTAGAGTGTTCATAAGCTTTTCCTTTGATCTGGCCTACTGATCTAGTACTTGACTCCACATAATCCAGTTTCAAACTTGACATAGAGATCATCAAGACAAATATTCTGACCAAGTTTCATAAATATTGGTTTGCAACTGTGGCCTCTACAGTGTTCACAAGCTTTTCCTTTGATCTGGCCTAGTGACCTAGTTTTGGACGCCACGTGACTCAGTTTCAAACTTGACCTAGAAATCGTCAAGGCAAACATTCTACCCAAGTTTCATAAGGATTGAATTAAAATTGTGACCTCTAAAGTGTTCACAAGCTTATCCTTTGATTTGACCGGGTGACCTAGTTTTTGATCCCACATAATCCAGTTTCAAACTTGACCTAGAGATCATCAAAATAATCGTTTCATAAATATTGGGTCACAACTGTGGCCTCTATGGTGTTCACAAGCTTTTCCTTTGATCTGGCCTACTGATCTAGGTTTTGATCCCACATAACCCAGTTTCATACTTGACCTAGAGATCATTAAGACAAACATTCTGACCAAGCTTCATAAAGATTGAGTCAAAATTGTGACCTATAAGTGTTCACAAGCTTTTCCTTTGATTTGACCGGGTGACCTAGTTTTTGACCCCACATGACCCATATTTGAAACTGACCTAGAAATAATCAAGATGATCATTCTGATCAAGTTTCATAAATATTAGATCATTACTGTGGCCTCTAGAGTGTTCACAAGCTTTTCCTTTGATCTGACCTACTGACCTAGTTTTTGACTCCACATGACCCAGTTTCAAACTTGACCTAGAGATCATCAAGACAAATATTCTGACCAAGTTTCATAAAGATTGCTTTACAAATGTGGCCTCTAGAGTGTTCACAATGCAAAATGTTGACGCACGACGGACGGACAACGGACGACGGAGGACGCACGGCGGACGCCGGACAATGACCGGTCACAAAAGCTCACCTTGAGCACTATGTGCTCTGGTGAGCTAAAAAACGCCACCGTACCATTTCGCATTGAGGTATACTAGGATAGAGTCGACTAATTCTTTATTTTATTTACCGTGGGTGACCTCATACACTGCCTGTTTACATTGCACATACTTGAAAAAGTAGCCCATCAGTTGTATTGACGGTATATAAACCTCTTTTGACTGAATAAACCTCAAATTTGCACGTAAGGCAGATATCGGCCTGATATGCATAATGGTAGGATAAATATTGAACTTTACGTACTGAATGGACCGCTAATAAGCTTTTAGACTTGTATGTCTTAGTTTACCAACTTTTTTTGTTTGTTTTGTAATCGCGCTCATACAGTGATCGCGCGCGTTAACTTATTTGAAAGCAAAAGTGGGCTTGTTACTTCATGAACATTTAGAATCAGGCGATGTCAAATTGAGTTTTGCATCTTTTGGCCTCACGTGCAACATAAGAAACAATAGCAAAGAAAAGAAACACAAAAATTTCATATTCTTATTTCTTATTCTTATCCTCGGTTTATTTCTTTCACTGTTCATTTTCTTTGTATTTTGAAAATAAGAAAGGATCAGACATAAAAAGAAATTAAGTTAAAAGTTTTCGGCATTCATTTTCAGAAAAAAACACAAAACAAATAATATTTAATTCTCTGACTATATCCACAGTGTTTCCTTTACATTACAGTGTCAAAAACCTGTAAATAAAAAAAGATAGAATCAATGTTTATGAAGAATCAACAAATGTATTTTACGTCTGATAGCTCAAGTTAAAAAAACACAAGTTCTATATTTTTTTGTTAAAAGATCTTTGCGAATTTTACTATATAGATGTTTTAATTTATAGCTTTTAGCTATTCAGTAATGATAAACTTTTTCTGTAATAAAATACAATCTGAAAGCAACTTACCGTTCGTTAGTTACAATGACAATGGTTGTTTGCGTCGCACGTTGGTGATCCGCCGGCGTTACAATGACCGTGACAGTCGCTGTCGTCTGCACAAGTCTTGAACTCAGCGCAGTGACAGTGGTTGCCATGACAATATTCTTCTTCACCGGTGCTACAGGTCAAGGTACCTGCGCAATCTGCGTCGGTGGAACAGCAATACACTGTTGCTATTAGTATAGAAACAAAACAATGAAACATAATATACCTTGTTCAACTTCCACTAAAAACAAATTCAACCGTAGATAGTAACTTTAAACGTAGTTAACAGTCCTGACAAGTATTAACTTCGGCTGATTGCATATGAAGACTATCAATGAAAATTAATATTATGTACTGTAGTAACAGTTTTTTTTTTCTAAAACAAGGCTGCCAATTTGTAGTGGAAGTGCATATTAGATTTATAACGTTCGTACCTTTTAAATGTAGTTCTGCACGTTTGCTAAACTGGAAGTAATTTGTCCTGACGAGCCAGAATAAAGCCTGGACGCGGTATACGGAAAAAATCTTGTTATGAATAAGAGGCAACCCTTGAGTAAAGTCATTAAAACGGCAACATTACCATCTCTCTTAAGACAAAATATAGTATTATACGTTTAATTAATCTAATTAATGTCTTGAATTTTGTGAATTTCCCCAGTCACAATCACAGTTTATATGTTTATTTATCACCATGAAAATATCTTCGGTCACAAATATCTCAAAAACTTGCAAAAACATGCAGATGGACCTCTACATATATATGAAAATTATCATACTAGTAAATAAACAAATAGTATATGATAAGGTGTTTGTTTATTTACTATTATGATAATCATGTTTCATTAAAATCTTCATATCGTAAACATATTTCAAATTCAGTCTAGCAAAAAAGGCCCCTATATTTTCATTTTTTCGAATCTTACGTATGGTATGAAGCTATGGAAATTCAGACTTTAATCAATTTCTGCATTCGTTTATTTTTTCTATCCGATGCTGAACTACTTCAACCTAACAGGCAATACAGTTTATATGCAAAGAAAAAAAAACAATTACTAAAATACTACACGCTAGTAACGCGAAATAAAGTCATATAATAATATAGCATTAAGATCCGTATTTACCAACAAAAATAAATATACCAAACATATAAATTATTTCTTTATTCTTGAACCAGTTAACTTTGATTATATGAATTGATAAAAATAATACATATCTATAATATTATTTTTACATTATTTCGTATATTTTATTTCTTCTAAGTTTACTTTTCTATATTGTTTAATCATTCAACAGTACATATCTTGTTGCAATTATAACAAAATTTTAAACAATTGTCATAACAAAATCTAATTGTATGTACACAAAGGGCTTAGGAAAAAGATTCAGATAAGTTACCTTTTAAGTTAACTTTTTTACCTAATCCTAACTGTTTTTGTTACTATGCTGTTTATTTTTATGTTTATACTATTGATAAAAATACTACCTAAAATATTATGTCTGTTTCTCTGTGACTAACTGGCAGATGTAAGAAAATTTCATAAAACTTAATTAATTGATAAGATGGCAGTCAGAGAAAGTAAAAGACACAACATGCTAACCAAAATGTTCCTTTCGAAACTAAAATTTAAAAAACGCAACTCACCGACGCACACAGCCAATAGAATTAAGACCGTCCCGAGTTTCATATCTGCTGATTATGTTGCAACCAAATTATGATCATTATGAAATATCTGAGTTATATTTATACCTGTAACAATAAAGTTGGACCACGTGTTCCGAAAGTAACGTCTGGGACATGATCATGATTAGGTTCAGATTTTGAATCACGATACTGGTGAAACATATGACACTTTCCCGTCCGACTTTGATCAGATTTCTGCTCAAGGTTTGTTTTCAAACCGAACTAGATCAAAATTATTGTCCTGAGTTTAATTATGTTAATTTATTTATATGATTAAGTACGAATTTTAAGATTGTATGTGATTTCCAATATTCACCGTAAACATGGACATGCAGCCAGACGGTGTTTCCCTTTCGGCATCGGCATCGGCAAGTTTCCACAAAACGAATCCATGATAATCACAGTTCAATATAATAACTTTTGTTTCAAAAATAAACCTTTGCCACTGTCTTTACGAAGACATTTGTGGCGACACTATACTTCCCGTTTGCTCTTTTACAGACCTCTCCGTTCACAACACAGCCACATCAAACAGATATTCTATGAAATTGTATTTCTGTGTAAGTCTCCTACGTCATTCAAAGGGTATTGTTTTCTTCCTAAGAACTAGTTTGCCATTGGTTTTTGTCCGTGTAATATAAATATCAATCAGCTGTTTGTACATGAAACAGGCAATCGTTCTACCCGGTTTCATATATAAGGCTATTTCCGGTTCTCCGGTAACTGATACGAAGTTTTATGTAACGTAAAGGTGAGTATAACTTCGACCTCTTATTAACTGGCTACAATGTCAATAACTTAAGGAAGCAGTCCTCCAATAATATTGTTCTCAAATAATCGATAAGAAACCACGAATGTTACAAGAGCTCTTGTACCTCCGGCGTCGGCTTCATGTTTAGGCAAGCTGATGTTTCTGCTAGCTTTCATCCCAATTGTAACTCGTAACAAGTGAATGAAACTTCACACACGCCCTTCCCATATTATTCCTTATTGGATGACTTAAGTTTAATCACTAACATGTTCATGAAGTTACGTCCAATTTACGTCCTTGTATTTTTCCATTTTTGTCAACAAAATAATGTGTATCGATTTCCAGCAAATTAGTGTCTAGGTAACTGTACATCATAACTGTATGAGACTTCAAACATTCCTTTCCACGCCCGCTTGGCTCCATAGGGAGAGCGTTGGTCTACGGATCGCGGAGTCGTGAGTTCGATTCTCGCGCGGGGCGTATGTTCTCCATGACGATTTGATGAAAGACATTGTGTCTGAAATCATTCATCCCCCACCTCTGATTCATTTGGGGAAGTTGACAGTCACACATGCCGTCACCATGATAATGCCAATGTCTATCACATTAACATACTAAATGCACAGTCAAACATGTGTTAAAGAACACTCTGAACAGAGACCACCTAGCTCTAAAGACCACATGTTTTGTTTCCCATTTTAAAATTTAAGTGAATACCGACCACCTTCCAATATAGACCACATTCTGGCTCTCCCAAGGGTGGTACATGTTTACTTGACGAAGAAACAGCGACGTCTGTCCGTGTGCGCCATGTTCGGCGAGAAAATGTTATATTGGACAAGCTAGCCGTACAAGAGTTTTCGATAATGCTCTAGAAATTTGAATTTACATTTAATATTTGATCATTTTAATTATGTGAAACTGACATACATCTGTTATGTTTTTGAGCGTAATCAACTGAATTCACGGTATGCAAAAAATGATTTACAAAGCCGGAGAAAAGAAGTTCTGTATTAAGAAAAGATGCATGTAGGATGTTAATTTGGATGAACCTTATTTACAAGGTTCCTGAGTAAGAGGTAAGAAAATATTTAGTGGAATTATATGTTCCTGTCAAAAGTCAAAACATAGTAGAAAGGTATGTTCTTGTTAAATCTAAACTTAAAGTAGTTCCTTATTGAAGTAAATAGTAAAAGCTAAGTTTTAGCTTGTTCAATTTTTTTGATCGCATCCAACTATTTACTACGTTTGAAATCGTTTCATTGTTAGGGGTTATACACTTTATCTCTAGACTTGTACATCGCAAAGATAACTTCTACCACCACAAAAAATCTCAGTATGCGTCATAAAAGAGTATACATCATTAAAGAAATAGTGACAGGATTTCAAGCATTTTTCTGATCTTTAGTTTAAGATGGATTTATTGACATATCGAAAACGCAAAATCTGAAAATGTTTAGATATGAATGCTTTAATGCCTTGTGTCAGCTTTCCGAATCCACCAGATACGCAGAAACATTTTATCGAGGCATTTAATGATACCTCACACTATCTGAATGCCATTTTTAATGTGGTTATTCTTAAGCTTTCTCTCTTTTTTGCACAAATGGCTGAAACTTGTTATCCCCGGAACCGCACTTTATTATAACTGACACGTATGGATACTGTTGCTTTTTTAAAAAATTTAAATGTAATATTATTCATTCTAAAATGGTGGAAGAAGACCCCAGGTGCCCCTCCGTGCATTATTTCATCACGAGTGGGCACCTGGGTAGAACCACCGACCTTCCGTAAGCCAGCTGGATGGCTTCCTCACATGAAGAATTCAACGCCCCGAGTGAGGCTCGAACCCACATCGATGAGGGGCAAGTGATTTGAAGTCAGTGACCTTGCTGGAAAGTCGCCATATGACCTATCATGTGTCGTTGCGACGTTAAATCAAAAAAAAAATTTAAAAAAAAAATCTAAAATGAATGATATAAAAGGTGCGGTGCTTACTTTACCGACTTGAGGGAAGTACAACTGTACGCGGTGGCAGTGTCTGATGTACCGACTAGGGGAAGTACAACTATACGTGTTGGTAGTGTCTACTGTACCGACGGGAGAAAGTACAACTGTACGCGGTGGCAGTGTCTGATGTACCGACTAGGGGAAGTTCAACTATACGTGTTGGTAGTGTCTACTGTACCGACGGGAGAAAGTACAACTGTACGCGGTGGCAGTGTCTGATGTACTGACTAGGGAAAGTACAACTATACGTGTTGGTAGTGTCTACTGTACCGACAAGCTGAAGAACAGAAGTAAGTGGTGGCAGTGTGTACTGTACCGACTAGGGGAAGTACAACTGTACGTGTTTAGAGTGTCTACTGTACAGACTGGGGAAGTACAATTGTACGTGTTGGCAGTGTCTACTGTACCGACTTTGGGAAGTACAACTGTACGTGGTGACAATGTCTACTGTAGCGACTAGGTGAAGTACAAATGTACAACTGTACGTGGTGCAGTGTCTACTGTACCCACTAGGGGAAGTGTCTGTACGTGATGGCAGTGTCTATTGAACCGATTAGGGGAAAGACGACTGTACGTGGTGGCAATGTCTTCTCTACCCACTAGGGGAAGTGTCTACTGTACCGAGTAATGATAGTACAACAGTGCATGTTGGCAATGTTTACTGTACCCATTAGAGGAAGTACAACTGTGCATGTTGACACTGTCTACAGCACTGATGAGAGGAAGTACAACTTTACGTGTTGACATTTTCTATTGTACCCACTTGGGGAAGTACAAGTGTGCATGTTGACAGTGTCTACTGTACCCACCTGGGGAAGTACAACTGTACATGTTGGCAGTGTCTACTGAACCGATTAGGGAAAGTACAACTGTACGTGGTGGTACTGTTTTCTGAACCGATTAGGGAAAGTTTAACTGTACGTGGTGGCAGTGTCCACAGTACCGATAAGGAGAAGTACAACTGTACGTGGTGGTAGTGTCAACTGTAGCCACTAGAGGAAGTACAACTGTGTGTGTTGGCAGTGTCTACTGTACCGAGTAATGATAGTTCAACTGTACGTTGACAGTGTCTTCTGTACCGATTATGGAAAGTAAAAGTGTACATGTTGACATTGTCTACTGTACCGACCAGGGGGAGTACAAGTGTGCATGTTGACAGTGTCTAATGTACCGACCAGGGAAGTACAACTGTGCATGTTGGCAGTGTCTACTGTACCGACCAGGGGAAGTACAGTTGTGCATGTTGGCAGTGTCTTTTGTACCAATTAGGGGAAGTACAACTGTACGTGTTGACAATGTCTGTTGTACCCACTAAGGGAAGTACAAGTGTGCATGTTGTCTACTGTACCCGCCTGGGGAAGTACAACTGTACGTGGCCGTGGTACTGTCTACTGAACCGATTAGGGAAAGTTTAATTGTACGTGGTGACAGTGTCCAAAGTACCGATAAGGGGAAGTACAACTGTACGTGGTGGCAGTGTATACTGTGCAGACTAGGGGAAGTATAACTGTAAATGGTTACAGTGTCTGCTAAACCGATTAGAGGAAGAACATGTGTACGTGTTGGCAGTGCCTACTGTGCCGAATAGGGTTCGAAATTGATGAGGTCAGTGTCACCTTGATCATTTTCGGTATGGTCACGTGATCACTGTAGAGGCTAAAACCCGTTCAGTTTTATGTTCTACTCCAAATAAAAACAGATTTTTCTGGTAAAAAAGGCATTCAAGAAATAGCTTGTGGGGAAAAAAGCCATTTTTCTTTTTAATTATTTTATTACTTTAAACCGACAAAAACTATGAACCCTTATCATGGCATTTTATATGGACCCACAGTACTTCACTTTTCTGTAGCTTATGTTGTACAAGTAACTGTTATACTATAACTATGTGGACAAATGGCACTTTTGAATAGATTTCCAAAAATAATGGAAATATTACCAGCTATCATCAGTTATTGATTTCATGCCATTAGACCCACATAACTGTGTCAAAATTATCTTCAAATGAATTCCTTAAGATAAATATTGCAAAAAATGTGTGTAGATCTATTCAATATATGGATGCAGAGTAAAAAAATAGGGTTTATGTACTTCATAAATTTAGTTAATCAATCTTAACTTCTCTCTTGTGTTAGATATGTCTTATACTAAACAGTTTAAAATTTCAACCTCCAGGTTAATATGCCGTACGCCGAGGTTTAGCTCCGGCCTATTACGTCACCCTGTGACTAGAAATTTATAATATAAACGATAGGGAATACATATCCGGGAAAATATGGACAAACGGATATATACCAATCTGATTACCTCGGCCTTTATGATACGCGTATTTACCGGAGAATACGGAAATGCCCGATGTTGCACGATTGGGATATATACGGACACCAACAGGGGAAACTGATATCGTCAAATATTCTCCTTTATTCTATATCTATTTTATCTATCCAATCGTGAACGTCCATTTGCAACACGTGACCGTACAATATGTAATAGTTATAGTATGTGTGAGAGTGTGTTACCAGGATATATCAGAGCTAGGGGTACATCGAGGGTATTTTTCTCTGCACATATCGTCGAGGCCGGTAGCCCGAGACAGATATGTGAGAGAAAAATAACGAGATGTACCCCTAGCTCTGATATATCCTGGTAACACACGAGCACTACTATATACTGTTTTATCGCATAGTTTATCATTAAAATTTATATGTTATTTTTCATTTAAATTTGTTTATTATTATTTTACTATTTTGATTCCCTTTCTGCGCCTCGCTGGACTGAAACACTAAAACTTCTGTTTTAGAAAATTGTTCCCAGATAAAAGTACCCAACAAATTCTGCATTGGTTTTAAATCTCTTGCATTTCATTGGCCAGACATATGAAAAACTTGTTGTTTTGTTTGTAAAAAAAAATCAAAGAAAAAGAAACATTGAGAAATCTCAGAATTTCATATATTTCATGTATTTCTGAATTTGGCAATACTATCAAGTTTTTGAAATATTCTAGTTTATTTATTCTTTTACTTTATAAATGTAGGTGTTTGTGACAATTCTTTCTCTGTGAACTGTAAATTGGAGCTAAAATCATCTTTTCTTTGAAAGGAAAAAATTATACTCCCTTGATAGGACCTCAATAGAGAAAAAGTGTTCCGATATATATCGGAACAGTTTTACTGTGCTGATATATATCGGAACACTTTTTTTCTTATGAAACTTCATAGAGATTTCCGTGTTGATATATATCGCAACAGTTTTGTAAGATATCAGCACAGTTTTGTAGTAATAATGTGTGTTACTATGTATAACATGCTGCAAAGATCAAAGGAAAATTGCCGCACTATGCGGTAATTTATTGGACGCACTCGCGTACAAAAAGACCGGTAATTTTCCGTATTTGGAAAAGTCAAACATACGATAAAGCCCGAAACGCGTGAAAATGTTCCGAATGTTAATCGGGTGAAGTAGGCGCTCTATTTACAGAGTTTGATTATTCGTCTAGAATTCAGGAAGGCAGAAATAAATATTCAAAGAATCATTTTTAATCTAAGCTAAAATAAAATAGATACCTGCAGAATAAAAAGGTACTTCAACATTGAACTGTACTATACGAGATATATTTGGACTCGTACCCAGCTGGGAAAAACATATTAGACTCGCCTAGCTGCTCGTCCAATATGGTTTTCTCCGCTGGGTACTCGTCCAACTCCGTATTGTACAGAACAATGTTAAATAACCTATTATTATAAGCTTAAGAAGAAAATATGCAGAACAAAGAATAACACCCCCTGTCTACACCAATACCAATGACGTCATAATAAATATGACATCAAAACATCAACACCTATATGCGCTCTTTCCGTTCTTGTGTAAACATCGACACCCTCGAAGATTGTTCTACAAACTAAGAATAAAGAAAAACGGTAAGTTAATGTTACATCGTTTTTTAAATTTTGAATATTTAGTTTTTATGCCGAACGTTGTTCTGTCCACTCTGCTGTAGACTATTCACAAAGAAGTACAAAATAAATGCAAATAGCAGAGTAGATCTAATATGTTCCCCTTTTATTGGAGAAAAAATACATGCAGTCGCAGTACGCACCCAAATCCCTGCTTGTATTTTATTTACTGGTAAACAACGGGAACATTGTGATTTGTGAACTAAGTTTGATGGCAAAGTCTGTGCCATATTTTGTTAAAATGACAACTGTATAGCTTCTAGCACATCTTAGCATGTCACGTGATGAGCACGCCAGCACTACTCTCAATATTTTTGTTTAAACTTGATTTTGGCAATATTCATTACAAAACAAAAGCTGTATTTAGATCTTCTTTTATCATTAGGATTATTCGAGAAAATGTGACACCAGATTGCTTGTCCTTTGGTTTTTATCCGAAAGATAGATCTACATTAAAATAATTATTCATTATATGAGCCGCGCCATGTGAAAACGAACGTAGTGCGTTTGCGACCAGCATGGAACCAAACCAGACTGGTCCGAATTAAATTTATCTAGTTAATTTGAGCCGCACCGTGAGAAAACCAACATAGTGCTTTTGCGACCAGCATCCGCGCAGTCTGGTCAAGATCCATGCTGTTCGCTTTCAAAGCCTATTTCAATTAGAGAAACCGTTAGCGAACAGCATGGATCCTGACCAGACTGTGCGGATTCGCAGGCTGGTCTGGATCCATGCTGGTCGCAAACACACTATGTTGGTTTTCTCATGGTACGGCTCAATTATTTTTTCAGTTAATTTTTGAAATACATTGTATTGGTATTGGGTAATATGATATCTGGTAGCTGTAAAGACGTGAATTATAGGCTGTAACGTTCAGTTTAACCATAAGCATGAAATAAAAATCTGTTAATTTTACATGTAAGATTGTTCACTAGTGAATAACACCTATCACTTTTTTCTCGAGTGAAAATATGACATCTTGTAGATTCTATTCACTTTAAAACTGAATTTTTTTTAAGAAATTCGGAAATTCTTGGTTCATGCAAAATGAACGAAACAATGCGATTGGCAAATCCCTAGCGTATTTCTTGTTTAACCTTTTCATCATATTCGGACGTTCAATTCAAATGTATTCCGGGAAAAGTCCTTTGCATTTGTCATATTTACACTTTATATTTCTGTTCCTTTTGTTAATAAGGTTTTGTTTTATAAACTGCACATAGATCTATATTGTCGTATTTAACATTAGAATGAAAGTGTAATGGCGGATATAATCACGCGTGAATATTTTCCGTCATTAGGTTTATAATTTGGTTAGTAGTCAAATATTTAAAGACCAACCGCAGCCTAGTGTCCTACTTTTCCCGCCCACGTGAACTTCGTGCAAATCACTTTGATAATATTCATTCAATTTGGTAAAATACAGCTATTCTGCATGATGACAGGCCCTCCCAGAACTAATGTGTCATCGGCAAACTTATTTGGTTATGGCTTTTCAGTGTAGTTTTAAAAATAGCTTTTTTATAACTATCTTATCTTACACTGTAGAAACACAGTGTTGCCTAAACTCACCTCAATATTTAGAAGTGTTGTGCATACTCCCAATTTAATTCAATAGCATATTTAGATATTAAACACACTGTGATTGTCTTGGCCTTATATATGGCACTGTCAACTTGATTCTTCTCATTTTTAGTGCAAATCATGTATCATTACCATCATGAAAATACAAAAGAATACAGTTATTTGTGGCGCGTCTTTAGTTAATCCTTTTTCACCTAGCCTTTCTTGCGCTATGTTGCAAACCAGTAAAATAATTACTCAAATATAGGCCATTCTGTGTTTAATAGGCAATGAAAATTCGTGCGAGTGACAACTTTTCAATAGATCAATTACATTTGTTGTGTCGTGTTCTCCAGATGGATGTTACGTGGTTGGTACAGAAGTTTTGGATCTATTTATGAGAGAAATCATTCAACATTTCAGAGATGAGCATCACTAGGGTATGTCTTAACTGTCCATGATTCTGGTATCTTTGTTATTTATTTATATGTACGTTCTTGTGTATTTGAGTTTGTTTTCTTTTCTTTACACAAACACTTATCTGACAATACGCTAACGAGATATGAAAATGCAACAAACATATACCTGAATATATTTTGTACTACAAAAAGCATCACCTTGAAATGTTCAACACATACACATCTCGATACTCTATGCCCACTGTGTTAATTTAACGATCTGTTGTGCTGATTAAATTTTAAAACAATGGGTACAGAGTATCAGATGTATATGTGTTGAACATTTTGTAGTAAAAATATATTCAGGTATATGTATGTTGCGTTTTCATATCTCGTCAGTGGCGTTATATTGGTATAAACTCTGATGTCCCTATTTTCGTGCATAAGGATACAACATCAGGGATACAAAGGCAGTGGCTAGGTCTAGGTTAGCTGTAGGTAGCCGGCTGTCTATATATACATATCGTATATGAATATGTAAGTCATGGTAGCGAGCTTTGATTTACTGTAATATAAAGGATCATTATATAACTTAAATAAATTACATTTCTTGTGATTTATTATTTACTATTTGTGATTTGCCTGTTTATTTCGCTGTATTTACGCACTCTTATCATATCGGCCGATATTTTGCTATACGGCGAAATAAACAGCTTAAACACAAATAATCAATAATAAATCACAAGAAATGAAATTTGGTGAAATAATATAATGATCCTTTATAATTCAGTTTATTAAAGCCAGCTACCTTGACTTAAATGTTCATATACGATATGTATATATAGAGCCGGCTACCTAGACCTTTAGCTAGGTAGCTGGAATCGGCTACGTAGACTAAAAGTCTAGGTAGCCGGAACCGGCTACCTAGCCACTGCTATACAAATTAGCAGGGGCCCAGCAGCCCATGGCCCCTAGATTTTGGGCTGGGCCCCCAAAATGTTGGAAAAAATGTTCATATACCTAATATAAAACATTTATTTTTGACATCCTGGGTCCCTAAATAAAAATAGGTAGTTTATATCCCTGAACATACAAATTTTATTTAAGGTTCTTGTCAAGTCTCGAAACCACCCCTCGGGTGAATTTTTGTTTTAGTTTTTCTATGCCACATATACCTTGGTTTATCATATACAATATATCAAACTATTTATAATAAGTAGAAGAAACTTTCATGACAGGTTATATCTTATTAAACAGCACATTTTGTCCTATATCACATGTACTTTGTCATTGCTTAATGAATACTGTGTGTCTAATATATTTCTCCGGGTACTCCGGGAGTTGAAAGTGTTACAAACAATATCGGTTAATCAGTTTTCATTTCCCGGAGTACCTAGGTAAAAATGTTGGACACACAACAGAAACAAATTTAGAGGAAAAATATGTTTGAAAAAGAAGTTTGATATTTTCTACAAAATAGAATATGGACAACCGAAGTACATGTGTTGTAAGTCAAAATACATGTTACCAAACAAGGTGACCTTTACAGAGAGTATTTTCTACCCCTTCTAAACAATTCTGTATATACATGTTATGAATATTACGGGTCTGTCAGATATGATTTCCAAAATGAAAATTTACCTGAGGGGTGGTCTCAAAGGTGTTTACATGATCATTAAAGTCGGTTTACATAAATATAATAGATAACATTATAGTTCGGTTTTGACGTCAGCAGTGTTTTTGTACTTGAACGATCCGTTTTTTAGATAGTATTATTCAGTACGATACTAGTACTTATTTAAGTAAGGCAAAGTAAATTATGCTGTTTTCCCTAATCGACAGACGAGTTTATAAATTGAACTCTGATCGACATATCACGAAGTAGCAACAGTTTTTATAAACAGGCAAATTTATGCAAAACAAGTTCTCCTTATGCCAGATAAGAAACTGAAAATACGCAGTTTGCCTATAAAAAAATTACCTAACAGTCTCTGTCTTAAAAATGCCGTGTTTTTCTTTAGTGTAAATTCTGACCCGTGTGTATTATAAGCAAATAAAGGCACAGCAAGCACAAATGTGTTCTGTACCCTGGTCAATTATGTATACATAAATTTCAGATACACAAGTACCTTTTAGTTTTCAAAGATGTTTTATGTGACTGTGTTGAAGTGGCCAAAGATGTCTGTGGTCCTGCAGAACTGGTCTCAAACGTTTGAAAACAGAGTATCATGTGAACATTTTTAGAGTTTCAGCCGTTTTTAGCTCGGCTTTACGAAGTACTATCCAACTCACCCTGGCGTCGGCGTTGGCATCTTTCCGCGTCCCCACCTTGGTTAAAGTTATTTTACACTAATCTTTTTTCTCCTTATATCTGTAATTACTTGATGGGATTGCTTTAAACTGAAAATAGTTGTTCCTCATTATCATCCACATTATCTGGCATTCGGGCCATAACTTTCACACCAATATTTCAAGAAGTATTCCCCTTTTTACTTAGAATTTCAGGTTAAAGTTTTGGTGCACTTTCACTCAATCTCTCTTATTACTATTTGATTCAAACTTAAAAATATTGCTCGACATCATCACTCGCATCATATGGACAAGGGCCATAACTCTTGCGCCAATTTTTATGAATTATTCCCCCTTTTTACTTACAGTTTCAGGTTAAAGTTTTGGTGCACTTTCACTCAATCTCTGTTATTACTATTTGATTTAAACTTAAAAATATTGCTCGACATCATCACTCGCATCATATGGACAAGGGCCATAACTCTTGCGCCAATTTTTTATGAATTATTCCCCCTTTTTACTTACAATTTCAGGTTAAAGTTTTTATGCACTTTTACTCTATCTCAGTTATTACTATATGACTCTGATTCAAATTCATAATAGTTGTTCCACATCATCACCCACATCATATGGCACAAGGTCCATAACTTTGGCACAAATTTTCATGAATAATGCCCCTTATCTACTTGAAATTTCAGGTTAAAGCTTTGGTGCACTTTCACTCTATCTCTGTTATTATTATTTGATTCAAACTTAAAAAATATTGTTCGACATCATCACTCACATCATATGGACAAGGGCCATAACTCTTGCGCCAATTTTTTATGAATTATTCCCCCTTTTTACTTACAGTTTCAGGTTAAAGTTTTGATGCACTTTTGCTCTATCTCAGATATTACTAAATGGATTTGCTTCAAACTTAAAATATCATGGCACACAAGGTGCATAACTCTGGCACTAATTTGTCATGAATTATGTTCCCTTTTACTTAGAATTTAAGGTTAATTTTAATGCATTTTCAATATATCTCAGTTATTACTAAATGGATTTGATTCAATCTTGAAGTAGTTATTCCACATTATAACCCACATCATATAACACAAGATGCATAACCCTTGCACCAATATTTTATGAATCATGCCCAAGTTTTACTTAGAATTTATTTAGTGTTTTGATACACTTTATCTTTATCTCTTATTACTTTTTTTGACACAGACATAAAGTAGCTTAAATAAATTGAAAATATTTGAACAGTGGCTGTAATCTTCAATGGCAATGTGATGTTCTTTCAACAAAGATTATCATTAAAGCGAGTCATGATTCATTTTTGTTGTTGTTGTTGTTGTTGTTGTTTTTTCTTGTTTTCATAGATATAACAGACATGGTCTTGAATTTATGGGGATTCAGTCTTCTCATCATTGTCTGGTACATGCAGCATGTTTCGATTGCATTACATTTATAATAGGATTCAGAAACAAAGTGATAAATGGTGGTCAAGTTATCCTTTGGATTTGTAGGAAAGTCGATGTTTTCTACGAAGTCATTGGGACGCTACAACTCCGTATGCGTGAAAAGACGCTACCTCACTTGTTAGGACTCGTACACCAAAATTAATAAATGCTTAATAAGTGTCATAAATCTGATATAACAATGTATTTTCTTCAACATATAAAGCTATTGTCTATGGCCAAAAAGGTGAACTTTTTCAAAAGTATTTTAACCTATTTGCACAATTTTTTAGAGAAAAAAACCGCTCTATAACGTAAACTTTGACCTTTTATCTATACATATAGCGCTAAAAATCGCTTCATTTTTAAAACAGAACCAGGTAAATACCAGCAAGTGGTACTGATGTCTGATTTGTGCGCATTTTCCAATATTATCTCCCTTTTAAAGCAGGGGTGAATATTAAAGGGATATTATTCTGTTGTGCAGGCAGATATGGTGGCTAATATTTCGTATTTTTGCGGACGAAACACTGCTTATTTGTCGTGTCTTTATGTACTCGGAGAGAAGGCGCGAGGTCACGAAAGGACTGCCGACTTACGGTGTCGTCATGTGTTCGGGGCGAAGACACGAAAGGACGACACTATTGAGATTTCATGATGTCGCGTGTTCATAGCGAAGACATGAGGACACGAAAGGGCGATAATCTGTTGATTTGTCATCTACACCCGCCGGCAAGACATTTTACCATTATGATATTTCATGTCTTTACCCATAAAGTTTAAATATCCCGCCTTCAAAATTTCGTGTCCACTTCAAACTCTTGTCTTGCCCAGCTGCGGGTACGCGAGGACATGAAGACGCACAAATTCGTGTCTCCGGGGTTAAGACACACAGGCATGATTAATTAGCAGTTTTTCGTCTTTTGTTTTCCTTGTGTCTTCGTGTAGCAAAAACTATATTTATAATGAGCTGATGTGCGGTTCTTGCCTATGAATTGGTATTATACAAAACCTTTACATATTTCCACATATACATTAAAATGCAGTTTTCTCGAATTTGCTAATATTTTTTCAACAAAATTGTCATGGTTATATAATTTTGACTTTTTGAAATCATTGTCGAAAGATTATAGGCATAATAGATAAACATACCTATCGTTGATTGTTAATAAATTATTGTATTTCGTTACTATGCATAAAGTTTTATTTGATAAGATCAAGAAAACTTTTCATATTATTTCCACAGGACGCTGGAAGTGCCATACATTTCCTTGTGAATACGGACTGCAACAAGGTGTTTGAGAACAGAGAGAAAATAGAGCGGATGTTCAGCGTTACACTTCTCTTAGACATACCGGCACCAACAAATAGATATAACTGGGTTGGTGTGAGAGGGGATCCAAGGGACCGGCATAATGCAAGGGTAACGTGTATAAAAAAATACTTATCAAATTGTTCACATCTTTCTGCTGAAGAATAGTATGTTGTTACATAGAAGTCAACTGGTTTAAAACCGGTAAAGCCATAGGCTGGTACCCTTCCTTATGCCCGACGCCCGTCCGTAAAATATCCAGCAATAACAAAATATGCTTACCTACTTTTTTAGGGGTGGGGGGGGGGGGGGGGGGAGTTCGTTTTGTAGTCACGCTCATGCAGTGATCGCGCAGGTAAACTTATTTGAACAGCAAAAGTGGACTTGTTACTTTATATTAATATAGAATCAGGCGATGTCAAAATTGAGTTTTGCTTCCTTTGGCCTCACGAGTAACAAAAGAAAATCTAATCACAAAACAACTAAGAAAAAAAAACACAAATTCATATTTTATCTTCGGTTTACTTCTTTTACTGTTTATTTTCTGTGTCTTTTGAAACTAAGTAAGGACCAAACACACAATAAAAAGAAATTGAAGTTAAAAGTTTTCGGCATTCATTTTCAGAAAAAAAAACAACACAAAACAATATTTTTTCTTTGCACATATATATCCACAATGTCTCTTTCATCTTTCAGTGTCCAAAACCTGTGAATTAATAAAGCAATAGTGTCAGTGTTTGTAGAAGAATTACGTATTTTACAACTGGTTAAAAAGTTTTTTTTTTTTTGTTTTGTTTTTTTTGAAATTTCGACTTTTACAACAGATAATAATAATAGACTTTATTTTCAGTTTCAATTTATAAATTGTAGCTATTCGTTAATGATATACTATTTCTGGAGTAAGATACAACCTGAAAGCAACTTACCGTTCGTTAGTTACAATGACAATGGTTGTTTGCGTCGCACGTTGGTGTTCCACCGGCGTTACAATGACCATGACAGTCGCTGTCGTCTGCGCAAACCTGGAAGTGACCGCAGTGACAGTGGTTGCCATGACAAAATTCCTCTTGACCCTCGCCACAGTTTACGGTACCTACACAATCTGCGTCGGTGGTACAGCAATACACTGTTGCTGTTTATGTGAGAACAAAAATGAAACGAAACATGATATACTTTGGTCATCTTCCAACAAAAATAAATTCAACCGTAGATAGTAACTTTAAACATAGTAAATCATCCTAACAAGCATTTAACTTCGGCTGATTGTCTATGAAAAATAGCAATTGCAATTAGAATCATGTAATTACAGTCATTTTTTTCTAAACCAAGACTGCAAGTTTGTAGTGGCAGTGCACGTGTTAATTTCTGCGGTTTGTAGTAATAGTGCACATTTAAAATGCTGCGGTTTTGTCCTAAAATGGGCCTAGTTTATGTTTGCGTTTTTTTTTTATTTCTGCTACCTTTGAGAAAAGCAGGAATTAAATTTTGCGATTTGCATAAACCGGAAGTAAATTCTGCGTACGGGAAATAGCTACTGCATTTACTACGTCATGATTAACGACTCAAATGAATATTGTCTCGTCAGTTATATCTTGGTGTCATTATCTAGGTCGGAATCTAGGACAAAATATAACGTTTATCAAACTTTTCATAAAGTTATAGTTCAAACATTGTTTTTATCCAATGACAAGCGAGGCATTTTCAAAAAAAGTAAAGCTTGATTTCATATTAGCTCATAACTGAAGAATTTGATCCACTAAATTATGAAGTAGTTCAAAATTAATGAGTATTCATTGTTCCGCCTACTATAGATTTCCCACATTCAAGGAGGCGGAGCAATCACCAAAACAGGGTCTGCAAGAAATAATGTGTCTATGTCATAAACGAACCAAATATGTAATATCGAATTGTGTTTTTAGCTTCAATTTAATGCAAGCTGTACATTCATAGTTCAAGTTTGACCTTTCTGCACCTATCACTCTCAATCAATTACCGCTACTGGTCTAAAAATAAACCAGGGTGCACTAAAAATTACTTTGTCTTGTTTTATTTATGCATGTAGATCTAATTCCTTTTTTAAAAAATGTACTGTTAGATGATTACGAGTTAACCCTGCATATTATATTTTCATTGAATACGAATATAATATTGTGATCTACAAACTACTCGATAAGTGCGCCGTCTACTATGTATTTATAATAACTAAATTAAAACCTTCCAGCAATGGATCAACCGCCATTTTGCTAATGGCACTAAAATGACCTTGTAGGCTATATACCAATAAAAGAAATTGTTCTTTTTTTCATATAAAATTCAGCTACTTCAGAACAATTTTATTACAGTTTCTAGATTTTCACTCCGTCGTAGACCTATTTTCCACAAGATATCCATACATTTGCTTCAAGAAAACGAAAAGAAAAACCGAAATTTATAAAACGAAACTTACCGACGCACACAGCCAGCAAAAGTAAGACCGTCCCGACTTTCATATCTGTTAATTCTATTCCAGTGAAATAATGATCATTATGAAAAGTTGAGTTATATTTATACCTGTAAAGTAAACTGGATCAGCATGTTCAGTCACGGCATGGAGCATGATCGTGATATGGTTCAGTTTTTAAATCACGACATTGGTGAAACATATGACAATTTCTCGCATAATTTCAGCTCAGAGTTTGTTTTACGATAGATAGCTTTCAAAATTGTAGTCCTGAATTTAAGTGTGTAATTTTAATTTTATGTGAGAGTTAAGTAGAGTTGGAACCTACCAAAAAGGTCTAAGAAAAACAACATTTAATTGAAACCAACATTAAAATATCAAAATATCAATATTTATTCTACGTTTCCCTGATAAATGACGTTACGCCATCACTTCCGGTTTATCAAACGTGCAGAACTACCTTGAGAAAAGTATCATTGAGATACTTAAATAGGCAAAATCACGTGAGGTTAAAAGGACAAAACATTTCTTATTTGGTTCATGTAAACATTACTCTCAGCTCACCTGTTACGTAGTGACAGGGTGAGCTCTTGTGTGTTCGCCCTTTGACCGTCGTCAGTTGTCCGTCCACAATTTCTTTTGAACATGATAGAGACAACATTTTGCAATCGATTTTAATCAAACTTGCCCATAACTTGTATTGGCATAATATTCTGGTTCTTTTCGAAAGCTGACCAGATTCCATCATTGATTCCAGGATTATGGCCCATTAAAAGGCCAAAACTTGCTAGTTTTGAAGTTTAAACACAATAGAGACCATATTTTTCATTTGATTTTAATAATACTTACACATAACTTTAATTGGCATAATATCCCCTGTCGAAAACTGGCCAGATCCCATCATGGGTTCCAGAGTAATCACCCCTTAAAGGGCCAAAGTTTTCTAATTGGCTTTTGCAGCTGTATAGAGACCTCGTTTATGTTTGATTTGATACAAATTTGCAAAGTATCTTTAACAACAATTGGTCTTGGGTTCCATGATGAATCCGACAGATCCAATCATAGGTTACTTGGTTATAGCCCCTGATTGGCCCAAAAAAGATTCAAAATGTGTTTTACCTTATGAACACGATAGAAGTGACACCTTACATTTGAATTTAACCACGCTTACACAAAAAATAAAGTCACAATTTCTGTCGGATCCTTTCGAAAACCTGCTAAATTCCTTCATGGGTTCTAGAGTAACTGACCCTGAAAGAGGCAAAATTTTCTATTTTGAAACTTTCAGTCTTTAGGAGGTTTCATTTATGCTTTGACAAGATTGAGAATGTTTATCTTGATAATCGCTAGGCCAGCTTCGAAACTGGGATTAGTAGGGTCAAAAACAAGGTCACCAGGTTGTCAGGATTTGCTATACAATAAAGCGAACGTCGATAAACCTTTTTTTCTGCTGCCGTTTAAGCAAGCATACAGTATAAATTTACAGCTTAAGGTTTAACGCCGTTTTGCAACAAGCAACAAAGAATTATTCTGACACAGGTCAAATCAAAGTAAAAGCTTGTTAACACCCCAGAGACCACATTTATAACCTTATCTTCATGAAACATGTTCAGAATGTTTATCTTGATGATTGCTATAGCAAGTCTGAAACTGGGACATGTGGGGTCAAAAACTAGATCACCCTTCCAAATCAAAGGAAGTGCTTTGTTAACACTCTATATGCCATATTTATGACCCTATTTTCAAGGAACTTGGTCAGAGTGTTTATGTTGATAATTCCTATGCCAAGTTTAAAACTGGGTTATATGGGATCAAAATCTAGGTCACCAAGCCATATGAAAGGAAAGGGTAATTAGCACTCTTGAGCCAAGTACGAAACTGGGTCAGGTGGGGTCAAAAACTAGGCCAACACTGTAATCAAAGGAACAGCTCGTTAACACAGTAAATGACACAGCTATGTCCCTGTCTTCATGAAACTTGGTTTGAATGTTTATTTTAATGATTTCAAGGCCAAGTTTAACTTGTGAGCGATATAGGGTGATCATGACCCGCTTGTTAGCTCACCTGTCACGTAGTGACAAGGTGATCTTTTTGATCGCCCTTCGTCCGTCGTCGTCCGTCCACATTCAATTTCTTGCGAACACGATAGAAACCATATTTTGCAATTTATTTTATCAAACTTGTACTCAACTTGTATTGGCATAATATCTCGCTTTCTCCCAAAAACTGGCCAGATCCGACCATTGGTTCCAGAATTATGACGCCTTAAAGGGCCAAAACTTTGTATGCTGGCTTTTGCAGCCATATTAAGGCTTCTTGTATGTTTGGGGTTTTTTTCTTTTGCAACAAACTTGCAACAATATTTCCTTTACAGCAATAGATCTTTGATTCCATCATGAATCCGTCAGATCAAATCATAGGTCGCGGAGTAACGGCCCCTAAATGACCCCCCGAAAGAGCCAAAATTTGTTAATCTTTACCTTGTGAACACGATAGAAGTCACATTTAACATTTAAACCGTGTCATGAGAAAACCAACATAGTGTGTTTGCGACCAGCATGGATCCGGACATTAAGAGAAACCGTTAGCGAACAGCATGGATCCTGACCAGACTGCGCAGATGCGCAGACTGGTCTGGATCCATGCTGGTCGTAAACCCATTATGTTGATTTTCTCATGGCACGGCTCGTTTGATTTTAACAACACTTACACATGGATTCTAGAGTTACTGCTCCTGGAAATGGCAACACTCTGTTTTGGCCCTTGATATAGTTATGCTTGATTTGATACAAACTTGCGTAGAATGTTTATCTTGATAATTTCTAAGCAAAATTAAAGAAATCGGTCATGTTGGGTCAAAAATTAGGTCACCAGGTCAACTCAAAAGAAAAGCTTTTCTACACAAATGAGGCAAATTAATTACCCTATCTTGATAAAACTTGGTAAGAATGTTTATCTTGATGATTCCAAGGCCAAGTTCGAAATTGGGTCATAGGGGGTCAAAACCTGGATCACAACTCATTTCGAAGGAAAAGCTTGTTTTACAACACTGTAGAGGCCACACTTGTGACGATATCTTCATGGAATTTGGTCAGAATGTTTATCTTGATGATTATAAGGCCAAGTTTAACAGATGAGCGATGTAGGGTCATCATGGTCGTTCTGATTATCAGCTTTCTGGGTACGAGGAACCTGTATATCACTTGTGCGCGCCTAATCTCCCAAACCCTTGCACACAATTTAATCAAACTTCACACAAGTGATCAGTACCAACCCTACTTGTGCATGGTGCATGTTACGTTCTTTTAGATAAATATTCTGCAGAGTTATATAAGACTTTGGTTTTGTTACTATACTATATACATAGAATCTTTATACATACAGTCCACATGATTATGCAATCTTGTGTGCGTCAAATCGCAATGTACTGTATCAGTGCGTGCGGTGGTGGGGGGGGGGGTCCTACGAGTACTGATATTCCTTGGTTTTGAGAAAGAAGAGATATGGCAGATGAGGCAACATTTCTTTCTATTTTGGCTTATCTAATGATCTAACGTTTAACTAGTGCGAATTTAACCACAAAGAAAGTAAACTTAGCTTTTTGTAGTAGGTTTTATTTTTTAATGTTTGTACATTTTTGAATAAATTAGGATCAGATAAAAATAGTTTAATAGTTAAGAGTTTTCGACATTTTTTTTTTCTTTTATAAAACGTCATTATTTTATACGACTAGTATGTCTTCAGTGTGTTGTTTACGTTTCTTTGTCCAAAACCTGTAAATAAATGAAAAGGAAGTATTAGTGTTAAAGAAAGAATTAACTTGCTGCGTATTTTCCAGCTGTTTGGTAAAATAGAAAGACTGTTAAACCTGTCGTTTATTGTTGTGTTTTCTTTTGTTTATTCTTCTATTTTTTTATTTATTTTTTTCGAAATTTCAGCATCTACTACAGAAATTGCGCAATATCAGATTTAATTCTCTAAAATTTAGCCTTATTGTTGATATGATTTAAGCGAAATTAAATATAACTCGAAAGCAAGTGGTAGTTAATAAAATACCTTCGTTAGTAACAATGGCAATGACCGTGTTCATCGCATGATGGTGTTCCACCGGCGTTACAATGACCATGACAGTCGCTGTCTGTGGTGCACTCGTGCACGTGATGGCAGTGACAGTGGTTGCCATGACAATATTCTTCTTGACCGTCGCCACAGTTCAAGGTACCTATGCAATCTGTGTCAGTGGTACAGCAATATGCTGTTGCTATTTGTGTAGAATTAAAAAAATGAACATACTTAGGTCATCTTTAACTACAATATTTCATCAATAGATTACAACTTTAAGCATAATTGATCCTCCACAAGTGTACTCTGTGCAACTAAGTATATGTAGAACTGCATTCACAATTAGATGTCATGTAGAAACAGTAATTTCGTAAAAAGGACTGCTGGTTTGTAATAGTAGCACACGATTACTGGCTAGTTAAACACTTATTGTGTGCCTTTTTAAGTCACCTACTGGTTGAAAACCAGTTTTGGGAATCATACGATTGCGCTTTTTTCCGTCTTTCCGTCCACGATTTTGTGCAAAGTCCATAACTCTGTTATTCGTCAAGGGATTTTAGTATTACTCGGCACAAATGTTTTCTATGATTAGACGTGTCATGCGCAAAATAAAGACCCCTAGCACAAAGATAAAAGTCACAGTTTGAGGTCAGATGTCAACAGGGCTTCTCCTTTTGCCATGTTGGGTGTATAACTCGACAATCCATGAAGGGATTTTTAGCTCCACTATTCGTAGAATATTTTATGTTACTATACGCAAGCGTTTATAGTAATTATTCTTCTTTACAAGTACAATGTACGAAATATGGGTAAATTTTTCCTATAACAAAGGTCGGCGTACGCAAACACAGTGATAACATCTCCCTACTTGTATGCCTGTTTTATTCTCTGTGGCCGTCGCATATATACGCCTGCCCGATGTATGAGTAAGTATTTCATGAAACTTTTAACAAGAGAAAACACCCGAAATCGAAACTTGTAAAACGAAACTTACCGACGCACACGACCAGCAAAATTAAGATCGGCCCGAGTTTCATATTTGCAAATTGCGTTGCAACAATGCTTTTCAAAAGGAATTATGATCATTATGAAATTCTCGAGTTATATTTATACCTGTAACAGTAAAGTGGATCAACATGTCCGTTAAGTGACGTCATGGGGCATGATCGTGATAAGGTTCAGTTTTTGAATCACGATATTAGTGAAACATATGACAATTTCCCGTATAATTTTGGTCAGATATCAGCTCAAGGTTTGTTTTTCAATAGAAGTAGGTCAAATTTGTAGTCCTGAATTTAATCATGTAAAGTTGAAGTCATGTGGTTAAATATCAATTTTGAGACTGTATGTGAGTTTCAATATTCACATTTCACACTGGCATGCAGCCCATGTGCTTCCCTGTCGGCATCACCAAGTTTCCACAAAACGTATTACAATAAATACCGCCATCCTTAGCACCTTCAATGAAAATTAGAATCCATGATAATCACAGTTCAATAAAAATGACTTTTTTTTTCTTTTCTTTTTCAAATAAAAACTTTTCTGAGACATGTATGGCAATACAACTTCCCGTTTGGTCATTGACAGACGTCTTCGTCTACAACACAACAATATCCATGTAATCACATCAAACAAATATTTTATAAATTTGTATTTCTGTTTAAGCCTCCTAGGGCTTTTTTTGCAAAGAATCAGTGTGTCTTTGGTTTTTGTCAGTATGATAATATCAGTAAGCTGTATGTACATGAAACAGGCAATCACTCTGTCCGGTTTCATTTTTAGCTAAGAACTCACCCTGGCGTCGGCGTCGGCGTCACACCTTGGTTAAATTTTTGCATGCATGTACGTATAACTATCATTTAAAGGCATATCGCTTTGAAACGTATTTCTTTTTCTTTGTCTAGGTCAATTACCAACCTCACTGGGTCAAGTCCTATAACTCTGACATGTATTTGTCTAAATTTTGCCCATTTTGGACTCAGAAAATTCTGGTTAAAGTTTTGCATGCAAGTAACTATCTCCAAAACTAATGTAGAGGGGAGGGGGTGTGTACATTTATCACCTTCAGTGATAGCTCTAGTTTTATTTGGTGGGGTCCTACGAGTACTGATATTCCTTGGTTTTGAGAAAGAAGAGATATGGCAGATGAGGCAACATTTCTTTCTATTTTGGCTTATCTAATGATCTAACGTTTAACTAGTGCGAATTTAACCACAAAGAAAGTAAACTTAGCTTTTTGTAGTAGGTTTTATTTTTTAATGTTTGTACATTTTTGAATAAATTAGGATCAGATAAAAATAGTTTAATAGTTAAGAGTTTTCGACATTTTTTTTTCTTTTATAAAACGTCATTATTTTATACGACTAGTATGTCTTCAGTGTGTTGTTTACGTTTCTTTGTCCAAAACCTGTAAATAAATGAAAAGGAAGTATCAGTGTTAAAGAAAGAATTAACTTGCTGCGTATTTTCCAGCTGTTTGGTAAAATAGAAAGACTATTAAACCTGTCGTTTATTGTTGTGTTTTCTTTTGTTTATTCTTCTATTTTTTTATTTTTTTTTTTTCGAAATTTCAGCATCTACTACAGAAATTGCGCAATATCAGATTTAATTCTCTAAAATTTAGCCTTATTGTTGATATGATTTAAGCGAAATTAAATATAACTCGAAAGCAAGTGGTAGTTAATAAAATACCTTCGTTAGTAACAATGGCAATGACCGTGTTCATCGCATGATGGTGTTCCACCGGCGTTACAATGACCATGACAGTCGCTGTCTGTGGTGCACTCGTGCACGTGATGGCAGTGACAGTGGTTGCCATGACAATATTCTTCTTGACCGTCGCCACAGTTCAAGGTACCTATGCAATCTGTGTCAGTGGTACAGCAATATGCTGTTGCTATTTGTGTAGAATTAAAAAAATGAACATACTTAGGTCATCTTTAACTACAATATTTCATCAATAGATTACAACTTTAAGCATAATTGATCCTCCACAAGTGTACTCTGTGCAACTAAGTATATGTAGAACTGCATTCACAATTAGATGTCATGTAGAAACAGTAATTTCGTAAAAAGGACTGCTGGTTTGTAATAGTAGCACACGATTACTGGCTAGTTAAACACTTATTGTGTGCCTTTTTAAGTCACCTACTGGTTGAAAACCAGTTTTGGGAATCATACGATTGCACTTTTTTCCGTCTTTCCGTCCACGATTTTGTGCAAAGTCTATAACTCTGTTATTCGTCAAGGGATTTTAATATTACTCGGCACAAATGTTTTCTATGATTAGACGTGTCATGCGCAAAATAAAGACCCCTAGCACAAAGATAAAAGTCACAGTTTGAGGTCAGATGTCAACAGGGCTTCTCCTTTTGCCATGTTGGGTGTATAACTCAACAATCCATGAAGGGATTTTTAGCTCCACTATTCGTAGAATATTTTATGTTACTATACGCAAGCGTTTATAGTAATTATTCTTCATTACAAGTACGAAATATGGGTAAAATTTTCCTATAACAAAGGTCGGCGTACAAAAAAAAAACAGTGATAACATTTCCCTACTTGTATGCCTGTTTTATTCTCTTTGGCCGTCGCATATATACGCCTGCCCGATGTATGAGTAAGTATTTCATGAAACTTTTAACAAGAGAAAACACCCGAAACCGAAACTTGTAAAACGAAACTTACCGACGCACACGACCAGCAAAATTAAGATCGGCCCGAGTTTCATATTTGCAAATTGCGTTGCAACAATGCTTTTCAAAAGGAATTATGATCATTATGAAATTCTCGAGTTATATTTATACCTGTAACAGTAAAGTGGATCAACATGTCCGTTAAGTGACGTCATGGGGCATGATCGTGATAAGGTTCAGTTTTTGAATCACGATATTAGTGAAACATATGACATTTTCCCGTATAATTTTGGTCAGATATCAGCTCAAGGTTTGTTTTTCAATAGAAGTAGGTCAAATTTGTAGTCCTGAATTTAATCATGTAAAGTTATTTATGTGGTTAAATATCAATTTTGAGACTGTATGTGAGTTTCAATATTCACATTTCACACTGGCATGCAGCCCATGTGCTTTCCTGTCGGCATCACCAAGTTTCCACAAAACGTATTACAATAAATACCGCCATCCTTAGCACCTTCAATGAAAATTAGAATCCATGATAATCACAGTTCAATAAAAATGACTTTTTTTTCTTTTCTTTTTCAAATGAAAACTTTTCTGAGACATGTATGGCAATACAACTTCCCGTTTGGTCATTGACAGACGTCTTCGTCTACAACACAACAATATCCATGTAATCACATCAAACAAATGAGCCGCGCCATGAGAAAACCAACATAGTGGCTTTGCGACCAGCATGGATCCAGACCAGCCTGCGCATCCGCGCAGTCTGGTCAGGATCCATGCTGTTCGCTTTTAAAGCCTACTACAATTAGAGAAACCGTTAGCGAACAGCATGGATCCTGACCAGACTGCGCGGATGCGCAGGCTGGTCTGGATCCATGCTGGTCGCAAAGCCACTATGTTGGTTTTCCCATGGCGCGGCTCAAATATTTTATAAATTTGTATTTCTGTTTAAGCCTCCTAGGGCTTTTTTGCAAAGAATCAGTGTGTCATTGGTTTTTGCCTGTATGATAATATCAGTAAGCTGTATGTACATGAAACAGGCAATCACTCTGTCCGGTTTCATTTTTAGCTAAGAACTCACCATGGCGTCGGCGTCGGCGTCACACCTTGGTTAAATTTTTTGCATGCAAGTACGTATAACTATCATTTAAAGGCATATCGCTTTGAAACGTATTTCTTTTTCTTTGTCTAGGTCAATTACCAACCTCACTGGGTCAAGTCCTATAACTCTGACATGTATTTTGTCTAAATTTTGCCCATTTTGGACTCAGAAAATCCTGGTTAAAGTTTTGCATGCAAGTAACTATCTCCAAAACTAATGTAGATATTGAACTAAAAATTGTGGGGCCTCCGTTGCCGAGTAGTTACGGCCGCTGACTTCTAATCACTGGTCCCTGAACGATTTGGGTTTGAGCCTCAATCGAGGCGTTGAATTCTTCATGTGAGGAAGCCACCCAGCTGGCTTGCGGAAGGTCGGTGGATCTACTCGAGTGTCCGGTCTAATGAAATAATACACGGAGGGGCACCTGGGGTCTTCCTTCTTCAACAAAGCTGAAAAGTTGCCATATGCCCTATAATTGTGTCGGTGCGACGTTAAACCGAACCAAAAAAATAATACTTCACTTGTGTCTTAGTGGTTATAAAACTGAGAAAAATCCTGGTTAAAGTTTTACATGCAAGTAACTATCTCAACAACTAATGCAGATATTGATTTGAAACTTCACATGTGTAACCGGGATTATAAAAGTAAGTAATAGCACCCAGATCCATAATCCTAACATGCATTTTCATCAAATTATGCCCCCTTTTAGACTGGAAAACTTCTGGTTAAAGTTTTGCATGCAATCTCCAAAACTAATGCAGGTACTGGATTTAATCTCTATAGATATTTCAACATTTAGGGCAATATAACTGTTTCTAGAGCAACAATTCGAATAGTCGAGCACTGGCTGTTTTACGGACAGCTCTTGTTAAACGTTTATCCGGGTCTCCGGAAACTGATATGAAGATATATGTAACGTAAAGTGAGTGTAACTTTGACCTCTGACTTATGAATTCCAATATCAGTAACTTAAGGAAGCAGCCGTCCATAGAAATGATCTTAAGTTATTGATAAGAATCCATGAACACAACAAGAGCTATTGTTGTACCTCCGACGTCGGCATTGGCGTCGGCGTCGTGTTTAAACAAGGCAAGTGGGTCTCAGCTAGCTTTCATCCCAGTTAGAAGTCGTCACAAGTAAATGAAACTTCACACACGCCTTTCCCGTATTATTACTAATTGAATGACTTAGGTTTAATAACTCTTGCTATAATGTTGATGAAATTATGTCCTTTGGTGTACTAAGACATTTTACACATTAGATGTACTGGAAAGTTATATTTCCTGCTAGATTTAGAGTATCTTTACCATTTCTGAGATATCTATATAGATTCTTTTTAATACAGGTATATATATAACTTTAAACAAAATATAAACTTGCCAACGTGTAAATTTTTCTCTTTGTAGGTTGAAAAAGGCTCAAACTCCTGGCTTATTTCTTGCTAGTAAGAAGCTAGATTAATTTGGCACTTTTTGCAAAAAGTGCAACGGCGTATTTGCTTGGTTAAAAATGTTGTGCTAAATCACATAGTGTGTTTAGATTTCCAGGAAAGCAGAACATCTTCATAAAAGGTGAAGTGTTGAAATACGTACTGCTCCGCACCAGAGTATCTTCAAGAAGTGCTCCGGACTGACCGTAGCGTTTTTGTTTTTAGCAAGTCAGGGCGAGAGTCACCGATATAATCTTGAAAAATGTCTGTTGTCAGCTTATAATTCGGAACACTACTTAGAAACTAATGTATTGTAGCCTGAAGATGATTTTCAAATCATTTACACCATTTTTAAAATTTTAAGTGAAATGCTCCGTGCCATAGCACAACATTTTGCCACCAGCGAAATACGCCGTTGCACTTTTTGCACAAAAATATATGTCAAATTAATCTGGCTTCTTACCAGCGTTGTGAGTTTGTCTTTTAAAGAGGAAGGTGTTCGTCTTTATTTCATGAAATTCCATTGAGTAGTAACAAAGTTATGACCAAAAATAATACCTGAAGCAAGCCGATTTGTTTACAAATCGGGCTCCACACCTTACCTTCTGGTCACGTCGGATCCCCACAGTGTACTAGTAACCATTCTTTCCGAAGCGGGCGGTGCTCACAAATTGTTTGAAATAAAGATGTCTTTTAACTTATCAGCATCATATGCATCGAATTTATATATGTTTTATATGAACTTACATTATTAGTCACCTACTGGTTGAAAACCTGTTTTGGGGACTATAGGAATAAGGTCAGTAATTCGGTCGAAAATGTGCTTCCGTGATGTAGTCGAAAGAAGTCCATAACAAATAGATCCTAATTTTCCCATTTTCAAATTCGTATAGAACGAGTGCTTTAATCACACTTTTTCACTGCTAGAATACATTCTGCATGAAATGAGACGGTTTTCATGTTCATACACCCCACATGGCAAGTTTTGCAGATCGAAACCGGAAGTAGGTGTTTATTGCGCGGACGAGAGCAAATATGCGCCATTTTTAGGGTAGCAGACCACAGCTGACTGGCATTTCACTAGGAACTATTCAACCTCCGATTTTCTTTTCATTTTTCGTTTATATTTGATAGAACTTTCATGAAAAATAGGTGTAGGGAAAAGTGATGTTCTCTAAAGATACATAAAGACGACCTGAAGTTGTCGTTTTTTATATGAAACAAAGAAGGATTTCATTTACTGACCTTTAACCTATACGAATGCGCTTTTCCGTCATTCCGTCCGTCCTTCCTTCCGTTTGAAATTTCATGTCCGGTCCATAACTCTGTCATCAATGAAGGGGTTTTAATATTATTTTGCACAAATGTTCACCATGCTGAGACGACGTGTCATGCGCAAAACCTGGATCCCTAGCTTAAAGGTTAAGGTCACAGTTTTAGGTCAAAGGTCAACAGGGCATTTTTTTCCTGTCCGGTCAATAATTCTCCTATCTATGAAGGGATTACTTGGCACAAATGTACCTCATAATAAGATGATGTGTCATGCATAACTTTCGGACCCCTAGCTCAAATGTCAAGGTCAAACTTAGCAGTCAAATGTTAACTTAGCATGAACAGGGTCTGAGTCATGTCATTGAGGGATTTTAATATGATGAGGCGACGTTTCACGCGCAAAACCCGGTACGCTAGCTCCAAGGTCAAGGTTACAATTGGAGGTGAAATGTTAACAGGTTCATTTTTTAGCTCATCTGATTTTTTGAAAAAAAATGATGAGTTATTGTCATCACTTGAGCGGTTGTCGGCGTCGGCGTCGGCGTCGGTGTCGGTGTCGGCGTCGGCGTCGGCGTCTGCGTCGGCGTTGCCTGGTTAAGTTTTATGTTTAGGTCAGCTTTTCTCCTAAACTATCAAAGCTATTGCTTTGAAACTTGGAATACTTGTTCACCATCATAAGCTGACCCTGTATAGCAAGAAACATAACTCCATCTTGCTTTTTGCAAGATTTTTGGCCCCTTTTGTACTTAGAAAATATCAGATTTCTTGGTTAAGTTTTATGTTTAGGTCAACTTTTCTCCTAAACTATCAAAGCTATTGCTTTGAAACTTGGAATACTTGTTCACCATCATAAGCAGACCCTGTACATCAAGAAACATAACTCCATCTTGCTTTTTGCAAGATTTATTGCCCCTTTTGGACTTAGAAAATCAGATTTCTTGGTTAAGTTTTATGTTTAGGTCAGCTTTTATCCTAAACTATCAAAGCTATTGCTTTAAAAGTTGCAACACTTGTTCACCATCATAAGTTGACCCTGTACAGAAGGAAACATAACTCCGTCCTGCTTTTTGCAAGATTTATGGCCCCTTTTGGACTTAGAAAATATCAGACTTCTTGGTTAAGTTTTATGTTTAGGTCAACTTTTTCTCTTAAACTATCAAAGCTATTGCTTTGAAACTTGCAACACTTGTTCACCATCATAAGCTGACCCTGTACAGCAAGCAACATAACTCCATCCTGCTTTTTGCAATAATTATTGCCCCTTTTGGACTTAGAAAATCATTTTCTTGGTTGAGTATTATGTTTAAGTCAACTTTTCTCATAAACTATCAAAGCTATTGCTTTAAAACTTGCAACAGTTTTTCACCATCATAAGTGAACACTGTACATCAAGAAACATAACTCTATCCTGCTTTTTGCAAGAATGATGGCCCTTTTTAGACTTAGAAAATCATGGGTAGGACAATATTTCTAGTACAAAAAAAAATCAGATGAGCGTCAGCACCCGCAAGGCGGTGCTCTTGTTTTCCTGTCCGGTCTAGAAATCGGTCATCCATCAAGGGATTGAATATTACTTGGCATAAATGTTCCCAATGATGAGACGACATGTCATGTGCACAACCCAGAACCTTAGCTGAAAGGTCAAGGTCACACTTTGAGATCAAATGTCGATATGTTTTTTTTCCAGTCCGGTCTACAACTTTGTCATGCAAGACAGGATTTGAATATCAGTTGGCACAAATATTCCCCTGGATGAGACATGTCATGCGCAAAAGCCGGTTCCTAGGTCTAAGGTCTATGTCACACGTAGAGGCCAAATGTCAGATACAAAAATGACTTTGTCCGGAGCATTTCTTTTTCGTGCATAGAGGGATTTTGAGGTAACTTGGCACAACATGCATGTTACATCGGTGTATTAAGTGAATTTTGACCTATTTCTACCATGTAAAGTGTTTTGTGTCGACTCATAAAAGATTTTTCTAGGATTAATTTCCCTTTGTTCTTACTAAAAATAAATTATATTATAACCTTTTTATATTTGGCCAAAAAAAAGTATGAAAACAACTGTAGGTTCTCTGAAAAAGCGGAACGTATTATGTGACATCCCTTTCACGGGCGGCGGGCGGTCGGCGTCAAAAAGCATGCCCACTCTCTAAGTGAAATAGTTTTCCTTCGATCTTCACCAAAGTGCTGACAATGTTTGTGGGCATAATATCTCGGCCAAGTTTGATAACCAGCAAAATTGCACAAAGCACTCCTGAGTTATGGCCCTTGAATTACGAGAAATCTGCAAATTTAGCTTTGTCCACCCTCTAAGTCATACATTTTTCATCCGATCTTCACCAAACGTTGTGACAATATTTGTGGGCATAATATCTCGGCCAAGTTCAAAAACCAGCAAAATCGCACCAGGTACGCTTGAGTTATGGCCCTTGAATTACTCGAAAACTGCATATTTAGCATTGTCCACACTCTTAAGTCAAACAGTTTTTATCCAATCTTCATAAACTTGCAGATAATGTTTGTAGGCATAATATTTCAGCCAAGTTCGATAGCCAGCCAAAACGCCCCGGGCATGCTTGGATTATGGCTCTTGAATTACTCCAAATATGCGAATTTAGCCTTGTCCGCTCTCTAAGTCGAACAGTTTTCATCCGATCTTCACCAAACTTGGTAACAATGTTTGAGGGCATAATATTTCGGCCAAATTCGATAACCAGCCAAAACGTCCCGGGCACGCTTGAATTATGGCTCTTGAATTACTCCAAATATGCGAATTTAGCCTTGTCCGCTCTCTAAGTCGAACAGTTATCATCCGATCTTCACCAAACTTGGTGGCAATGTCTATGGGCATAATATCTCGGCCAAGTTCGATAACCAGACAAAACGCCCCCGGAACGCTTGGATTATGGCTCTTGAATTACTCCAAATATGCGAATTTAGACTTGTCCGTTCTCTAAGTCAAAAAGTTTTCCTCTGATCTTCACCAAACTTGCTGACAATATTTGCGGGCATAATATCTCGGCTAAGTTTGATAACCAGCAAAATTGCACAAAGCACTCCTGAGTAATGGCTCTTGAATTACGCGAAATCAGCAAATTTAGCCTTGTCCACCCTCTAAATCAAACAGTTTTCACCAAACGTTGTGACAATATTTGTGAGCGTAATATCTCGGCCAAGTTCGAAAATCAGCAAAATCGAACCCGGTACCTTTGAGTTATGGCCCTTGATTTACTCGAAATCTGCATATTTAGCCTTGTCCACCCTCTTAAGTCAAACAGTTTTCATCCAGTCTTCACTTAACGTTGTGACAATGTTTGTGGACATATTATCTCGGCAAAGTCCGATAACCAGCAAAATCGCCCAGGCACGCTTGGATTTTGACCCTTGAATTATATAAAAAAAAAAAAAAAACAGTTTTCAAATGATCTTTCATAAACTTGCAGATAATGATTGTTACTCACGCTGAAGCTGTGAGTAAATTAATTATTCTCTAATCTCTATTAACACTGAACTGAACCAATAAAACTGAATCAACTACTAGTACTACAGAATACAAAGACAGAATTTAGGAATAAGGCTTGTATTTGGCAGCAAATATTTATAATTTTTCGCGGAGTAAATACAGCATTTCATATTTTGTAGTCCTTCAGAAGTGGTTTGGGATAACGACCTCACTTGTGCGTCTTCGGAAAACTGAAACGAAACTAAAAAGAATTGAGACAAAGTATAAATCGCGTTTACAGTTCACTAGAAATTTCGATTTTCTTGCCATCTTGATAACCTGTGCAGGAAGAAAAATAAATTATTGACTTCTCTGAACTGCTACTCATGTCAAGTAAACCTGAAAATAAGTTATTAAGTTAGCCATTATGCCACCGCTGGGCGGGTGGGGAGGGTGTATAGTTTTGCTGCCAAAAACTTAGCCTCGAGTGGCGATAAACCGCGCAAACACTGCTTTTATATCCCGATAAAGCTATAACGCATGAAAAACACTGGTGAATACCCGCGAAAATGTACCGCTAACTTGACCAAAACTTGCAAAACTGGTTAATATCGAAACGCGAATAATTACATTTACTCACGCAGAAGCTGTGAGTAAATTAATTATTCTTTAATCTCTATTAACACTGAACTGAACCAATAAAACTGAATCAACTACTAGTACTACAGAATACAAAGACAGAATTTAGGAATAAGGCTTGTATTTGGCAGCAAATATCGAGCTAACAAAGAGAGTTAAATAAGAAAGTTCGAATATAGATACTCCTGAAGAAATTTGTTCTATCATAAAAGAATCCATTCATTTAAACGTAACGGAATGAAAACCTTTAATAACAGAAAAAATATTGAAAATGATACTCATAATGTTGGTATAATCATCTACAGATTTTATGAAGTGACCGTCGTCTTCATCGCCCATACCAAACCATTGTGTCTTGATGTGACAATTCCACTACTAGTATGGTCGCAAACTAAAATTCAGTTAAATGCATATATACTTTAATTTTTCTTAAAAAGGTAAAACAAAAAGAGTCTGAATAGCTATATTCTAAGAAAAACCAACGATTTTAACTGTCAAATGTAAAGATTGTTTGTATCGAGCCTGTTTTGACAAATAACATATCAGGCAGATAGCTTATCTAACGTACAACTAAAATTAGGACCGTATCGTCCGTAATTAATTTGTAAATTGGCATGATCTGGTTCGAACCCGTTATCCTCGATACGTAAGACGTTAAAGCAATTAAAAGTCATGGACTCTAAGTGCTCAACGGCAGGAAGAATCTGAATGTATGAACTTTTAGCTAGTATCTTTTACTATCGACAATTTTATACAAAATAAAATTCAAATCACTAACAAAATGGCAGACTAATAAGAAAATCAAAATATAAATATACTTATAAATAAAACGATCCTATGCTTAAAACATCCACAACATTCACTAGTGGTCGGCCCCTGCTGCCGGTTGTCATATAGCTCATAGGAATCACATATACTGACTTTCCGTCCCACTCGTGTACTCTGACATTTGGCCTCCTCACATTGACATTACGTCGTTTCTTGCAGACTACACACAGTGACATTCCGTCACTTCTTGCAGATTACTCACAGTGACATTCAATCACTTCATGCAGATTACTCATAGTGACATTCCGTCACTTTATGCAGATTACTCACAGTGACATTCCGTCACTTATGCAGATTACTCAGTGACATTCCGTCACTTCTTGCAGATTACTCAAAGTGACATTCCATCACTTCTTGCAGATTACTGACCACTTCTTGCGGATTACTCACAGTGACATTCTGTCACTTTACGGAGATTACTCACAGTGACATTCCGTCACCTCAAGCAGAATTCATGCACTGACATTCCGTCAACACCTAACAATTAACCTACTAAAATTACACAAATAGATATTTCGTTTCAACTTCAAATTTGATGCATAATACACGAATTGTAATGCTCAACTGTGATTTATTTTCATAATGTCTCTATACGAACACCTATGTGAAACAAACATGAAACAATAATGTATTACATGTATTACTATTCACACGTTCATTTACATAAATCTTATAATGTTTGTATTAGTCTATATATATTCAATCAAATACCGAGATTTAAAGACACTGACAAACGGTCTTTTAAACTGTCCTTTACATACCCATCCCTTGCCGCGGAAGATTTCCACCTGCCATGTCTCTGCCATAACCGCTCAGAGGTATTGTTATTAGCTGAAGTACTGGCACCTCCAGAACGGAAACTATGAAGGCTGTAACGAGAAGCATCTAAACCCAACGAACTCATCATATTTTTGAAACTATCACGAACACTGGAATAGGATAAAGGTTTGTCGCAATTTGGTCTTAGAACGTAAGTGTTTTTAACCTTAGAAAACTGTAACGGTCTAAATATAAATTCATCAGAAGTTGGATTAATGCCAGCTTGTAACAAATACCTCTCGAGAAGAGCGACAGGGCAAGAGAAGTTTCCAGTCCTAGAAATAATGACAGTGTTTCCTTCTCTTAACACATCAGTCTTTGAATGTTCAACATGTATTTCACAATGAGTATTGAAAATTTTTATGTCTGATCTTTTTATGTGTAACGATTCATTTATACGAAAGAAACCAGCAAATGATAAAACAAATAAACAAATAAGTCTTAAATTTCCCAAAGAACTGTCCTCAGCAGCATAGTGTTGCACTAATTTTATAAGTATATCTGAAGTAACCGGTTCCTTCTTGTTAACGGGTTTAGCTATCATTCTAATACAACCATTGAGACATAATTTTAACCATTCATCTGAACACGGATTTGGTGAAAAAGAAACATTGTGTGCCCAGTTAATGGCATAAAAAATCATATTTAATTTAGACTTGCTACACGAATGACAGTTATCGTCCTGTAAAACGGAAACTAAATAAAGTGCTACCGTAACTGGCGTAGCGGGTAGAGCGGTTAACTGGACAATGGTACACCATTCTCTAAACTTCTTGAAAGCTTGAAAATAGCTACGTGTGGTAGATGGTTCTTTTCCCCTCATGCACACTTGTTGCACTGCTGAGAACAGATCTGTATTGAAATGACTGGCTTGAATTTTGACATCGTTCCATCTGTTTGTTTCAAACAAATCTGTAAAACCATGAGAAAAAATATAATATACATGTATTATATTATGTAACGAAACTAAGATTTTATGATACATCAGAGCAGTCTAGCCTCACTACCAAAACTTTGCTGGTGAATTTTTCTGAACCGAAAATAGTGTCTTTGTTACGACCTTGCATATAAATATTACTTGGGTCATTAAACAATAGCATGTCGGAAATATATGGCTTAAAGACCGAATGCTCACTAACTATCAAAGGAAAAAAGGGACTAGATGGCCAATAAGGTGCTACTAGAGTACCTTTCGCTTTACAAAATAACAAAAAATTGAGCGCTTTGGGCATTAGATACACCGGCGGTACTAACCATTTGTTAACCTTGGACCAGCTGACCGAGAAAGCATCTACAGCCTCGGAATCAGGGGTCCAGAATAATGAATTATAACGAGGCAACTTAGTATTGTATTCATTGGCAAAGCGATCAACTTCATGCGGCCCGAACATATTGTCTATGAAATGGAAAAAATCTGGTGTTACACCGTAATCATCGTAATCTAATAATCTGCTGAGCTAATCAGCTGTAATATTCTTATCTCTACTAATCCAGGTTGGTTCCAATGAAATACCATTGCTGGCACATACGTTAAAAACTTCTAAAGCCATATTCTGCAGATTGACATTCATGCTACCTTTATTAATAATATGAACACAATTTTTGTTATCAGTGTTCCAAACGACTCTTTTTCCTCGTAACTGATTTTTAAATGAACATAGCGAAAACTTTATTGCTAAAAGTTCTCTGAAAGTAGAACTTTGATTTTTCTCGAAATCTGACCAAACCTTGTGTGCAATATCACCACAACACTCGATATACCCAGCACCTGCCACTGCCGAAGCATCTGAGTAAACTATCTCTGCAGGAAGATAATCCTGAAAAAGCACTTTGTGAAAAGAGGAATCGAATACAGTTTTCCAAAATTTTAAGCAATTCCACAGACGTGTAATATCTATATTTTTGTCCCAACTAACTCTTGTCTCTATGAAACCATAAAACGGTTTTGTTTGCAACAAACAAACATTACCTAGGACGGGTGTCATGGGTATGATTTTACCAGATAGCTGAGCAAGTTTCCTGGCAGACGAAAAGGGGAAGTAATCTAATACTTTCTGTAGGCATTCTCTTGTGCTTACTATTCTCCTAATAGGGATACGCAGACATCCATTCTTAAGATCCCAAACATAGCCTAACCATTCTAAACACTGTACTGGCAGAAAAATAGACTTTTCTAAATTTACCAAAAAACCCGCCTTTTTGAGAGTGTCGAAAACAAAGTCGGCATCTGACTTAGCCAGTTCGTAGGTGGCATTTATACCCCAACCATCGTCCAGAAACAAGACTATCCTAATACCGAGTGAACGCCAGTACAAGGGGACGTAACCCTTTTGTGAAAATGAAAGGGGCAGATGATAATCCGAATGGTAGCACAGAGAAAAGAAAATACTTAATTTTGCCTTCCATTTGCCATGAAAAACCAAGATATGTATGATGTATTGGTTTTATGGAAAAATGATGGTAACCTGAACTGAGGTCGAATTTGAACATGAAACCATTAGGAACCAGAAATTCCTTGGCTACTTTGAAATCTTCGAATTTCACTTTCTGTTTTTTGACATATGTGTTCAAAACGCTCAAATCTAAAATCAAACGTTTTTTGCCGACGCTATTAATAGCAACTGATAAAGGGTTAACATTATGAGGTAAAAAGGGCACCTGATAGACGCAGTTTTTATCTAACAGTTTTAAAATTTCAGACTTCACAAATCATAATTTTCTAAAGCAGAGCGATTGTTCTTCAAAACAAAAGTAGGTGGCTTAACAATGAAAGGTATTGTATAACCATGCTCAATAACAGATAAGATGTCAGTGTTTGCTTGAATAGTATCTTTCCAAAACGGAAGTGCAGCTTGAAGTCTCTTTTTAACAGAACGATCCGAAACAGAAAATGAGCTTTCAATTGTCTCACAAAATATTTCAGTGAAATCTAAATCAGGAAGAAATTCTGACGATTCATCAAAAAGCCAATACTTATCGTCCTTACATTGACAATCTGAAACTTCATTTTTCTTTTGTCTCTGGCTTGGCACTGGTATTGTCCAGGATGGGGACTGCCGACCTTCTTGAGGTTCCAGACTCCAAAGGTCGCTCGACACTGGACATCCTGAGATGGGCGGCGCAGCCGGTTGCGAAGTGACCCACTCCTCCGCATGCGTAACAAACGATGTCTCGACTGCCAACGGTTTTCTGTTGTCCCGCCACTGTATTTCTTTGTAGTTCTCTCCGATAACTACGAAAAGACTGGTTACTATTACCAGCTGAGCTATTATCAGACTCAAACTTTTTAGACTTTTCCAACTTTGCCTTGGCCCTCTCCTCGGCTCTACGAATCTTTTTATCGTCATCAGAGTCGCTAGCGACTTCGTTCTGCTCATATTCCTGTATAGTTAACCAGCCTGCCGATGAAGAATCTGCTATACGGATAAGTTTATTCCTATGCTTTATCTTACTTTTGGCTTCCTCCAAGAAATCAGTGGCCTTACTGGCGTTTCTAAGATTAATAGCTTTCTGAGCCGAGTCTAATAAATCTGCTATATCAGCATTAAAAAGATACTGCTTTCTATTTGAAACGTTTTTGAAAGATAATGAATTATCAGTTCGTACCTTTTTTCGTACGTTTTCTGCTGCCCATTCGGAATCTTCTTTGAAGTCTCGCTTCAATTCTGTGAACTTGGAGTTAAAATATCCTTTGAGTTCTTCCACGATTTCCTTCCTAAACCCAGGAGGTGCTTCCGAAGCTATATTTTGTGAAATTCGCCCACGTTCCCTTGTATCGAGCTCAGTATCCGACATATCCAATTGTATAGTTTTGCTGCCAAAAACTTAGCCTCGAGTGGCGATAAACCGCGCAAACACTGCTTTTATATCCCGATAAAGCTATAACGCATGGAAAACACTGGTGAATACCCGCCAAAATGTACCGCTAACTTGACCAAAACTTGCAAAACTGGTTAATATCGAAACGCGAATAATTACATTTGGCATAATATCTCAGCCAAGTTCGATAACCAGCCAAAACGCCCCGGGCACGCTTGGATTATGGCTCTTGAATTACTCTAAATATGCGAATTTAGCCTTGTCCGCTCTCTAAGTCGAACAGTTTTTTATCCGATCTTCACCAAACTTCGCACCCGGTACCTTTGAGTTATGGCCCTTGATTTACTCGAAATCTGCATATTTAGCCTTGTCCACCCTCTTAAGTCAAACAGTTTTCATCCAGTCTTCACTTAACGTTGTGACAATGTTTGTGGACATAATATCTCGGCAAAGTTCGATAACCAGCAAAATCGCCCAGACACGCTTGGATTTTGACCCTTGAATTATAAAAAAAAAAAAAAACAGTTTTCAAATGATCTTTCATAAACTTGCAGATAATGATTGTTGGCATAATATCTCAGCCAAGTTCGATTACCAGCCAAAACGCCCCGGGCACGCTTGGATTATGGCTCTTGAATTACTCTAAATATGCGAATTTAGCCTTGTCCGCTCTCTAAGTCGAACAGTTTTTTATCCGATCTTCACCAAACTTGGTGACAATGTTTGTGGGAATAATATTTCGGCCAAGTTCGATAACCAGCCAAAACGAACCCGGCACGCTTTGATTATGGCTCCTGAATTACTCCAAATAAGCGAATTTAGCCTTGTCCGCTCTCTAAGTCGAACAGTTTTCATCCGATCTTCACCAAACTTGGTGACAATGTTTGTGGGCATAATATTTCGGCCAAGATCGATAACCAGCTAACTCACACCGGGCACTCTGAATTATGGCCCTTGAACTAGACTAAGTTCGGTGACGGGTGTTTTTTCTGACAGTCTGCTACTCTTGTTAAATATGCAAATTTTAATCCAAGCTTTGTTATAACATATTGTATAATATAGTACAATATCGTTATACATCATTGACAGATATCAGTTCATTATGTTATACAGAAGTAGAAAAAGTTAGATGCCTTCAGTTGGGGACTTTGTATTGCATGGAAATACTTCATTCACTTGTTTGTTTTCAGTCCTACATTCTGTCTCTGGTCAAAGCTCCAGATTCGATTTATACAATTGAGAAGACGATTTACTTGCCACCGGAAGTAAGTGATGACGTCATAGAGACAGTTGAACGCCGTATAACTGCAGCCATTATTCCATTTAAAGATGATATCTTTCATGTCCGTGGAAGCACTTTAAGTGTAAATGCCGCAATGACAGAACTTGAAGAAATCGTTGATAAAGCTTTAGAACCAGACATTATTCACTCAACGCCCGCTAGACCTAATCACGCTTCAAGAAGACTTTCGTGCGCACTACAAGAAACACTGAATAAGACAAACCTTAGAGGAAACTACGCAAATGCCCCGGATGCAGTCAAACGTGCTATTGCTAGTTTTCTTATGGAGAAGACCGAAGATGATGAAACAACTGACGATGATGTTATTCTTATTGAAGATGATCATGATGATACTGTTGAGCCCATTCTGATTGAAGATGATAGCAGTGATGATGATGTGATGATTATAGAAACTCCAAGGAAGACTAATGCCTCTACGGAAGAAAACGGTAATTTATTCATTGCTGAAGATAGAAATTCGAAAAACAGTCAGGCCGTTGAACAATTGACCAAAGCATTTAGTGACATGAAAACACCCTCAAAATCTAGCAGCAAACCTAAAGTTCAAAAGAATGTAACTAAAGCTGTAGTCAAACCACTGAACTTTAACAAAGTGAATAAGGATAAAACTACCATTGCTTCTAATGAGCCAATGTTTCAAACAGAGGAAAGTGCCAGCCAAATAGAAAATGTTGTTACGACAGAAACCCTTGGCAAAAAGAAAACGAAGAGAAAGAAGAAACGAACAGCGTCTAAACTAATCGATGACATCAATACTGAGGTTATCATCATCCACGATGACCCTCCCGCGCTTCTTAGAAAGGGGCAAATGTTCATAGAAGACAATAAAGACAATGAAAATGATTCAAAAAGACGTAAATTGAAAAGTGCAATAACACAACCAAATAAGATATCTGAAAAACAAACTAAAAACGGTACCGACACTGTTCAAACACATAATCAGTCTAAGAAAGGAGAAAAGGAAGGCGGTTCTCTAAAACGCCAAGACATTTACAGTGATACAGTTGAGAACTACTTAAAAGAAATAACTAAAGATACTGTAAAAGCTAAAGTTTCGTCAGAAAAGAAAATTTTAGATAATGACATGAATAAATTTTCATTTAAAAAGAAAGTCTCGGTTTATGGTGGGGACAGGGAGCTAGAAGAGAATACGGCTGTGGCACGCTCACAAACTTCCAGGTCCAGCGATCATCTAAGATATATTATCATTGATGGTAGCAATGTCGCAATGGCGTAAGTTTTTTTAACATTATTATGTTAAAAATCTAAATGGTAGTCAAATGTACGTGCACACAAAACGCAAACTATGGCGTGACGCCGACGCCGACGCCGACTTCAGGGCGAGTAGAATAGCTGGACTATGCTTTGAATAGTCGAACTAAAAATGCCTGTCGTACATAAATTATACAAGTTCAGTTAGTCTATATTAGTTTTTAGAAGCGGCCAGTTCATTCACAAGTATGACAAACTCTTATCTAAAACAAGTCTAACAAAGTACATTAGGTCAATGTTGTGACACTTAAGACAATGATTTCATTAAATAATCAGTTATATAAACCTGTTAAACAGAACATTCCATGCACGTTTTAGTATTCTTGCATAAAAACTACTTTTTTCACTGGATCCGCCCATGTATTAACGGGAGAAAAATCGTGTGCAAACAAGGCAATTCACGTGCTGTTAATACCCGATTTTTATTTTTGAAATGCTTTCCCAGGGCCGTATATGTAATTCTGCACAGATTGACATCTGGTATCTGCGTCTTGTTTCTTTCATAAAAACCTCTTCTTGAAGCATGAAAAATGCAATTTAAACCATAGAATGTTTTACTGTATCAGTAACTAACGTCAAATGCGCTGCCCCTAACATTGTTCATACTCGTTTCTTCCCTTGTTTACTCCCCTTTTAGAACTCGGCGTCCCCCCCCCCCCTCCCCGCCCGCACTTACTTTTTTCCAGGTCAATTACCAACTTCACTAGGTCAAGTCCAGTAACTCTGACTAGTATTTTTGGCAATTTTTTCCCACTTTAGGACACTTAGAAAGTCCTGGTTAAAGTTTTGCCTGCAAATTATTGTCTCCAAAACTAATGTAGATATTGAATTGAAACTTTACATGTGTCTTCGGGGTTAAAAAGTCCCATAACTCTGACATGCATTTTGGCAAAACTATGACCTGTATTTTACTTAGTCAATCCTGTTAAAGTTTTACATGCAACTTATTGTTTCCAAATCTTATGCAGATATTGGGTTGAAATTCTATAGATATTTTAATATAGGATAATATTCCTGCTTCTGGGGCAACAATCGAGTAGTGGAGCATTGACTGTCTAACGGACAGCTCTTTTTAGAGACCTAAGTTATAAACGCTACAATCTACTAACTTGGCAACCAATTTTGCTTTCTTACAAATATGACTTTTTCCCCGCTAGGTACTGACAACTTCTAATTCGAAAGAGAATCTTATGTCAAAAGTGATTTTGATCGTTTATGTCCGTGGTAAATTGTCATGGAAAATCTGTAGCAACGTCCGGGATATATAATGCCAAAAATCCTTTCAGATTTAAACTCCGCTCTTGAAGACGTTTACTAAACGAGATAAAATCATACAAGTTAAAGGAGGGGTTTCCCTGATCTTATCAGTTCGTTCGTTTGCTGTTTTGCAAGCCAGTTTATTTATCACAGCAGTAATTCTATGATCTATTTATTGAATTTGCAGACACGGTCAAGATGGTGTATTCTCATGCAAGGGACTCAGGATATGCGTGGACTACTTCCGGAGCAGGGGTCACCAAATGATTACGATATTCCTACCTCACTGGCGGAAGTGCCGTCCTAGCAACCCGTCTTCTGTTACCTATAGATATGTCCTTGATGACCTTGAGAAAGAAGGTTATCTTGTATACACACCTTCAAGACGGATTGGTAACAAACTTGTCGCTTCCTACGACGATCGGTTAGTGCGTTTATGAAAATATTTTTGATTTTCAGCAAAACTGACATAAATCTAAAGTTGTTTATATATCCCGTAAACTGGACGAGTTTACTAAATCTGTCTGTGCGGGCAGTCATATCATTATGTCAACGCAGCATCATCTAATTATGTTTTTTTGTGCAAATAAACTTGCGTCTTTAGATAATTCGGTTATAACCAAAATATATGTACGCTTTCTTATATTCGTACATGTACAATTTATATCGTTAAAGTATCGGCTGAGAAAGTTTATGGTATTGTCCGCATCTATAGTCGGAAATTCCACTGTCACATTATCTGTTCTTTGTAATTGACTTGCAAACTTCTCTAATAACCAATTGATATTGCCAGTTTCTATATAATTATGTTGGTCTTGTCAGTATCCAAAGGGATATGATTTGTACGCTAACCCTTCATTTGAAATTAATGTCTTAGGCAAGTGACCCACCTGTTCATCGATTACTTTATTTTTGACGTATAAAGGTTAGATGCCATCACCAGTGTGGGTTCGAAGCCCAAATTATGGTGTAGAATTGTTCAGGTGGAAAAGCCGTTCAACTGGCTGGCTTATGGAAGGTCGGTGTTTCTACCCAGGTGCCCGTACATACCTCAACAATGCCCGGGGAGGGACACCTGGGGTCTTGCTCCACCATCAATAGCTGGAAAAAATTACGATATAACATCAATCCCCCACCCCAATCGCATTAGGAAGTGCATTTATTGCGAGCTAAGCTTTGAAGTTTAATGATAAACGACTGTGCCATTTTGCGAATCTGGCTGTAACAACTTAGCTAAGGTATTCGTGACTTATTTTTACAGGTATGTTATAGAGCTAGCAGAGAGGGAGGACGGTGTCGTTGTGTCCAATGACCAGTATAGGGACCTACTGCACGAGAAATATAGCTGGAGGCGAGTTATTGAAACAAGGTATGTTACTGTTTCTAATGGAACTATTTAATAAAGAAATTATGGTACTCAGTAAACCCTGGTCCAGGTATGTCCAAGAATCGAACCCGAATGGCACGTGTGTGTAGTGAATGTTCTAGTCACTTCGCGATTTGTCAAACATTACTCCTGTTAAGTCAGTGGCAACAGTTGTCCCTTTTTCAACTTAAAGTTTTGAAGAACACGATTTAATATACTAGTAGTGAAGATTATTGTAAACGTTATTTTTTTTAATAATATGGTTTGAATTATTTTCTTGTATCAAAAAGTTTTATTGTTCTCTAGAAAGCTTTGGACTAAATATCTTCTGTAACTCATTATTCTATTATATCTGATGTGGGGATATTGCGTCATAACCATAGCCAAAATTGGTCACATAGAAATGGCTTGGTGCCTTTCTCGTCTGGTATAATACGTTAATAGTATATTTTTGTTTTTTCTAGATTGCTAATGTATACATTTGTACGCGATCATTTTATGCCACCAGAAGACCCCTATGGTAGAAATGGCCCCTCCCTATCTGAACTACTGAGACACCCTAGAGCCAGACCTGCAGTGTCGACTGTTTCATTGGGGCAAGATATGTACACCAGACTCAAGTAAGTATTTACTCATCCACCTAGTATGAAGACTTGCTGGCAGATTATACACGATACATGCGAAAGTCCGAAGAAGACATGTGAAACTCTTTATACTCGCGTTATAGAAAAATGAACGTGTTCGTCTATCTGTCTGTCTGTCCGTCCGTCAGACCATCTATCCAGGGCATAGCTTAATAATCATTCAAGGTATTGACTTAAAACTTTGCATATAGATAGGTGTAGTTGAAAGTGCAGAGCGCATGAACTTGGTTGGTTGAGCTAGGGTCAAGGTCACAAATGGATTTCAAAAGTCAAATCTGTCCTTTGTATTCTGTGTCCAGAGCACAACTTCAAAAGTATTCAAGTTGTTGACATTACGCTCCCCCCCCCCCCCCCCCCCCCCCCCCCACACACACATTAACCCCTTATCCCCCACCCCCACTCCCACTTCAAAAAAAATCACTTGGTTTCTTGTGCCTTAGTAATCAAGTATTCAGCACCGCCACCGCACAAGACACCCCTACCCCTCCCCCATCCACCGCCACATTACACTCCAGCTCCCTCCGATACACACACACATACACACATACACACAAAAGACTCTGTCCTTTTTATGTTGTGTCCGTATTACTTTAAAACTGTTCAATCTTGGATTATAGGTGCGTGGTGATAAGGCGATTTGAGCAGTATAGCAGAGCAGTCCACCTAACTTCCCATACACACACTATAAACCCCCTCCCCTAAAATAATCACTTTCTTTGACCTTAGTATTCCGTCACCGTCGCTGCACAACACATCTCCATCCAACCGACACATTGCAGCCCTCCAATTGCTTTTTCCTCCTCTGACTTAAAATTTCGGGCGTTTGGCGCCATATAACCTATACTGTGTTGGTGCGCCGTAAAACCCAAATAAATAAATAGTATATTCCGCCGCTTTGCGGGCCTCGTTTTCTAAGTGTGCCAACGAGATAATAACTTATGGTATTATTCTGAAAATGTATTGTTTTGAATATTTTTATTTGTTTAAATGGTCTCTTGAAAGCTATTATCAATCAAATGTGTGGTGGACCCAAGTGAATAGATTTGTTCTTACGACTAAAGTATGTCCACTTGTCGCCGCAAGGTTTCGGTGGCTTTTTCCAGCTCATTAGATTTTATCCTATTGCCTTTGTAATCTAAATTAGATTGGATTTCATTATGTATTTTTAAACATAATTTACAATCTCCTTAGAGATTATATTTGAATTTCAATAACTTGTGTGCTGGCAGTATTGAAGTGAAAATTGTGTGACGCATATACATTGAACTATAATGTATATTTTTATTTAAATTAATTTTTCTTCTTTCATGTGAACAGGTGCTTGGAGGCAGGCAATCCTAGATCAGACAAGAGAGAGGCGGAACAAGATTTCTACAGTAACAGGACTGCTAGATATTAAAATATACCCTATTTGATTAAATAGTGTTGATATATACACTTTATTTGCACAAACTGCTTTTCATTGTTGAGCAAAATGGCTGCTAGACGTTGTCAAAGTGTTTTACTCGAGTATAGTGAGATAGTGGTTGAACACTAATAATTTATTCGCTAAGAAAATATGACCGATCTATTATCATACATTGTGCAGAGAGTAATAATCAATTTATTATATGACTTTGTATATCATCTGCCTGCCTGTATATTATTAATCTGAAATTGACTGACAGTATAGAACTATTTGTTACTTAAGATATTTAGTATTTAAATGTATTTCATTCCATTTTATTATACGTTTATATACATCAAAAATAAAATGATGCAAATTGTTTGTCTTTCCCTTGTTATGAATAGCACACAAATCATGCAGGATAACCTGCCAGCTGTATAACCAGATCAATGTAAACACATTTAATGATAGAATCTAAAACTTTATTTTATTAAGTAATACCTTAACAAGCAGATATATGAGCCGCGCCATGAGAAACCAACACGTTGGCTTTGCGACCAGCATGGATCCAGACCAGCCTGCGCATCCGCGCAGTCTGGTCAGGATCCATGCTTTTCGCTAACGGTTTCTCTAATTGCGATATACATGATATAGGCTTTGAAAGCGAACAGCATGGATCCTGACCAGACTGCGCGGATGCGCAGGCTGGTCTTGATCCATGCTGGTCGCAAACGCATTATGTTGGTTTTCTCATGGCGCGGCTCATTTTATCAAGCTAGCTGATTGTTTGACATACATCGAATACTCGTTTTAAATCGTTTATACAAAGTATGTGGAGAATATCCCTACTCAACACGGCTTTTGCGTCGGCGTTTGAGTCCATGGCGATGTATTTACATTTCATCTCTGTTATTACTTGATAGATTTACTTCAACCTTAAACTGGTTGTTCATCGTCATTACCCACATCATATGACACAAGAAGCGCGACTCTAGCACCAATATTTCAAGAATTATTCCTCCCTTTTACTAAGAATTTCAGGTTAAAATTTAATGCAGTTTCAATCTCTATTGTTATTTAATTTGATTCAACGGTCTCCATCATTTTCAGCCACATTATATAACGCGTGGTCCATAACTCTAACATAATATTTCATGAATTATGTCCCCTTTTGCTTCAATTAAAGGTTAAAGTTTTGATGCACTTTCTCTCCAACGCTGTTATAACTAAATGAAATTGATACCAACTTAAAAAGGTTCATCAGAATTTTTTACCAACATCAAGTGACTCAAGGTATGTTACTCCGGCAGAAATGCTGTATGAGTTATACACCTTTTTGAGTAAATTTCAGCTTAAAAGTTTGATTAATTTTCACTTTACCTTTGTTATTACTGAACGGAATTTTCAAATAAGGCTTATCAGCAGTCGCGTTTAGTACAGATAATCCGATATGTACACTGCTGTGTACGAGTCTAAATGAATTCAGTTCATACCATCATTAAACAAGAGGGTCACGGTGACCCTGTATCGCTCACCTGTTAGACAAACATTCTGACCAAGTTTCATGTCATGAAGATAGGGTCATAAGCGTGGCCTATATGATATAAACAAGTTTTTCCTTTGATTTGAACTTGTGGTCTCTGTCCTGTTCACAAGAAATTATGGACGGACCGTTCGGAAGGGCGATCACGAAAGCTCACCTTGACAGGTGAGCTAAAAATAAGACCGAGAAACAAATATTCACACATTTTTTTAATGACGATTGACAAAATTTCCAAATACTTTACAGCAAAAATTAGAAAATGATAGTCTTCTATTAATGTCTTGAGATGTATGCGTTTTCAAGCTTTTACTCCAAGCGCAGTTTTATTTGAATTGTACCCGCTGTTGTTTACAGACGGAATACATTATACAAGGGAAGTAATTGCGAACAAGAATCGGAAAAGTTATCCCGTCCAATACGAAAAAAAATATTGCTATAATTTTGGACTCTATTCCAATTTGAAAATTGATATCGGACATTGTTTTATTTACTTCAAAAGTACACTATATATTGGCATCTATTTATTGTCACGTGACTGAAAGAAAAGCTTTCAATTGGTTGATATATGTAAAGCATGAGAAATTTCCACATGTATAATCCTGGAACATTTTTATTGAGATAGGAAATCCAAAACTGAAAATATCGCAAAACATGACAAGAAAGTCATAAATATTTATGAAAGAGTATAACGATTTTCTTATGTATTTATAGTGAAATTCGTCGCATTTTATTTCCTGTCTGTTAATTGGAGTAAAATTATTTTTAGCGGATAAAGATGCCTTTGCACTGAAATGTGCTCCGAATTAATTGCAAATGATTGACTTTGAAACAAGGTACATTTCAATAGCACGAGGCTAGACAAAAACAATGGTAGTGAGAGAAATTTCTCATGACAAAATTAAGTTGATGAGTGGCCGTCCCGTTTTCACCAGTACATAATATCCTACCTGTGTTTTGGTCACAGGAGATAACTCCTGAGACTATTCAAATTTTGTATAATTATGTCCCTTTTCTTCTCAAAACACCGGGTAATCAGAGCCAAGACTGATGAAAGAAGTCAGAATATATAACAGAATTATTTAAAAAAAAAAAATATTATCTAGGTAGCCAGACTAATAATATCCCAATTAATATATTTGGAAAATTGACCGGGCCAACATTTTATCGATATGTGTGGGCTTTGTTGACTTTCTTTACAATCTTTTGCATGTACACATATTGCTTGATTAATGATTTCATCCTACAGTTTGACATGCTATTGGACAATGGGATTTCCGCATGGCATTCCTTAATTAATATGTAAGTCAGTACCTTCGTAAATAATTAATAAAGAAACGGCGTAAATCTTTGCCAGGTAATTCATCTATCCCGATAATTATGAAACATTCATGAAGCACGAAAATTCCCAAAGGACGTTTCCAATAGCAGTGCTGGCGTGTAGAAAACAAAACACCAGACAAAATTACATCTACCGGCATTGATAATAAAAAATGACAAATAATTTGAGAGACTATAATGTCCACATGAATTGTATATCTGTAGATAAACATATGGTCACCTTACTAAACTGTTTAACATTTAAATAATACGCGAATCAGATTTTATTGTCGCAAATGTATTTTATATTACGAGCGGGTACGCACCTGTTTCAAAAAGGCGATAAGTAACTAAAGCAATAACAAGGGAATATAATGTAAGAAAAATAAAACACGATTTATGTAACATGCCTGCAGGCAAGTCATGTACATAAGTCCAAAATAAAAGAAAAGGAATAGTTTTACCATCTTGACGACGAAATTAGGATTTCTTACAACTGAAAAAAAAAAAAAAGAAATATGTGAAAATTATCTAAACAACAGAAAAAAGTGCTTACAGTAGATGTATCTTAAATAATTTGAACAAAGACAATTTACGGTAACATGAAAAAAGTGAAAAGACTGAAGAAAACGGAGGCAGGGACAGTTGATAAAAGTTCAACTGAGGACAAAGTTGAACAAATTAACGTTGACAGTGACAGCAGTTTGGAGTATGATACAGAGCTTGAAGAAAATGGTAAGTAAAAGCTCCAAACATAATTTGCTTTTTGTTACACGCACAGAGACAGTGAAGGTACCTATTGGCACACCCGAGTAGGATCTTCGTCTAAAATAATCTAGGTTTTTTTTCTTTAGTAAGCGTTTGTTAGAAGTAAGATATTTCCTTAATTTGAAAAGAAAAATCTGTTTCTCTCTTGAAAGTAAAAACATGGTACTGTCCATCTTAATGTACTGTAGTTCTAATATTAATATTTTCCTGTCAGTTCATAGTCTGGTAAAAGATACGAAGTCGACAAAATTATACCAAAGTCTTATTACAATGTAAATGTTTGCTTGAAAATGTGGAAAAAAACTGGAAAGATTTTGTATCATAAGTGTATTACAATCAAACCTGTGTTAAAGACCACCTCTGAACGAAGACCGTCTGGCTCTAAAGACCGCATGATTTGTTTCCCATTTTAACATTTACAGTGTATTTTAACCTGTGAATAATGACCACCTCCCAATAAATACCACATTTTGGCTCTTCCGAGAGTGGTCTTTATAGACAGGTTTGACTGTATCTTGAAGTTATGCTTCCTATTAATCCATAAAAGTTTATCAGAAGTGAACTGGTATTATGATAAAATAGTTTTTTTTACTTTCTGCTCTGCCTAAACTTTTACCATAATGTATCTATTACACCTAAATCGTATCAAAGCTTTTACAAGCTTTCTGATTGATTCAAAATAAATTTTCTGTTACTTTTAATTATCTGGAAAAATTGATTAAGTCTATACAATGATACTCTAATATTTCAGTCAGATAAGTTCCATGAAATATTTATATTTACTTAAAAGATTGTAAAAAAGTGTCAATAAAAGTCAGGTTACATGTTTTGAATCTTTCGTCTAGCTGTAGGAATAAGAATAAGTCGGTAACCCCTAAGTATTTATGTGTCTACTAGACGTACACACAGTGCGAAAAGACATACCAAAATTGTACGTTTTTTATCAAGCAGATTTTTATAAACTGGATTTTAAAGCAAAATTTATAGTAAAATTTGATGTGAGTTTTTCCGTTCTGACGTCACAATATCGTCTCTGACGTCCTAAGCTTTAATCTTATTTCGCTGAATTTTGTACCATTGAGTAGCATTTTCTGAATCTGAATGCAAAGTGATAATCATTTTGTATTTTTCATTCATATGACATTCAGAGCGCAGGAGAGGAAAAATGCCGAAAACACCCTGAACTGGGCGTTGCACAAAAAGTGACGTCAGGGGCCATGTTTCGGACATAATAGTCAAAAGCACTAATAATATGGCGACAAAGTAAAACCGGAGCTCAATCGCATATATCTTTTTTTTTTTTTTTGAATGTGTTATTCAAGAAAAGATTCTCTCACTGGTATTAGGTGCAGATGGGAATATCCGGCTCTCGGGTAACTGTTAACGCGTTAACTCGGCGAGCCTCGTTACCGCCTAAACATTTACCCTAGAGGCCGGAAATTCCCATCTGCACCTACAGCCAGTAAAAGAATCTTAAAGCCAACTTTACATTAACAGCTCTTGCGTTTCCGGCATGTCATGAAATGTCATAGTGAATAAGTAGTCGTAAGATATTTTTCTTCCTTTTTTCGGCGAGTGCCGTACCAAGAACGAGTTCGTGACCTGGACCAGCCCATGCCACAAATCAGACTACTTGATAACGCATTAAAAATAATTTATCAAAATGAAAGATTTGTGCAGCACTCTGCCTGGTTGGAAGTGGGTGCATATTTTTTTCCCACACTGCTAAGTGAAATGCTAAACAAAGCGTTAATCCTTAATGACGATGTTTACAGTGTTAAAGCTACGTTTCGCTCAGTATATTTAGCAAGAATATTGATAAAGAAAAGATTAGCAAGTTTAATAAATATACAGTTGAACTTCTAAATACCGGACCTTCTAAAAACCCGGAAATTTCTGAAAATCAGACCAGGACGACTTTCTCGGTTCTTAATTTTTCCCTTCTTTTTTTCTGTAAAGACAGTACTTCTAAATATCGAAATTCTGAACACTGGACGATACTTTCGAAAACAGTTGACTTATTTCAATAATACAATTTTTACTTCAGAAAACCGCACGACACAAACAAGTACATATTTGTTCGATTTCAAATCCGTGCCTCCTGTGGTTCCATTGTTCACAAATTGACACGCATTAGAAACACAATCTGAATCAAATAAAGGATCAAACACCGCCAAAGGTCTTGATATTGATCTTTCATTGAAAAAATGATAAGCGGTTTAAAATTCGATGTTTATATGAAACATCGGGTTTACTAAAAGCGAGCCTTTATTTAACACATTAATCAGCCAGCGTGAATATTTAACTTCGGCAATGGTTTCGTTTCACGGTTTCTCAAAATGTCCAGCGAGTGTTGGTGGGTATGTAAAGAAACGAATACATATAAACATTTTTGAAATCAAGGCATTTACGAGATCTTCATCATTTCTAAAAATAAAATGACTAAGACAACATAGAAACATCGTAAAATTGAAATCTCCCTATAAGACAAAATTAAAATTACCTGAGAATCTATAAACTTGCTCTAAATAACAGAGAACGACTTATAGTATGCAGTTGTGTATGTCCAAAACACTTTGTACTCCCCGGAAACTTCCTAAAACCGTATTTCTGGTTCCGAGGGTGTGCGATTATCGGAAGTTACATTGTAATAAAAACATGTTCAAATACCAACATATATCAGTTTACAGAAAGAGCTGAATACAGTCTGCATATTGTATGAATATATGAGATTAGCCGATCGATTAAAGTCTTCAAGATAGCGAAGAGACTTCCAGACCAGTGCTGTAATTATTCGTCATACTAGAATAATCGAATGAATGGTTTCGAACATTTTTACTTTGCTTACAGAGGAAATTCTTTCACAAAGAGATGTACAGAAACAGAAAAACCAATATGAAGAAAATTTTGGGATTGGTCACGTGTCATATGAGGAAGCATGCAAGAGTCTAAATATAGTTCCAATTCGAAGGATCTCGGAACAACTTCCGCTTAACGGTATGCGTCTGCAGCACGTTGGGATGAATAGTGGACAATGCAAAGCTCTGGCCTGTGCATTTTGGGTTAGTAATTTTGTGTACATGGAAATGCTTGAATCGTACAATTATGAAGTTCTTAGAAATTAGTTGCCTGGCTATGCATTAAAAAAAAAGAAAAAGAAAAGAAAAAAAAAGAAACATAACTTTTCGCCATGGCCGTGTCGGAACGATTTACTTCGCCTACTGGTAATGTGTTATGTGTTAATCAAAGACATTGTACGATCTTGAGCACTGATCCCAACAAGCACGGTATATCAGGCCAATATCGGACCAAAAAAGTTTTCTTGGTCGGTCTGATGTCAGTTTGCGAATGTAGTGTAATATTTGCCCGGGATAACAGTTAGATGTATATATGTCAAATACCAGTTTTATGTCGTTCTGAAGTCATAAACAGAAATTTCGGTTTCCTGCTACCAATCACGGTTTGTTAAGATATTCCACAAATTCTAACGCAGTAAGTCACTTCCGGTTCGATGGTGAAAATACAAATTTAAGCGGCACAGACACCATTTTGGTATTTATGTAGTTCTTTTTTTTTTTTTTTTTTTGCAACAGGGACCCAGACACCCATTTCATGACGCAACTTATTAATTTTCGGTAGAATAATTTTTCTTTTAGCGTCGCGTAATATAGGTAGCGCTTGTTTCTTAATATGAAAATGTAAAATTTTCCTTTGATTTTTATTAGAAATCTATACATTTTTTAAAATAATCTTCCCATTTATTACGACCAAAACAAACAAAAAATGCCAGTTAACAATTTTCTACCTATATACACTTACTCGGTTGGTAAGAAACAAACTGCTTTTTTACGTCAAGCAAGAATGTGCTTACATACCGTATCCCGACGCTTACGCATATGTCAAGATGTTTTGATTGCCCTTCATTTCATATATGAAAGGCACAGCTATGTACTTGATAATTACTTTGTCATTTACAGCACAATACATGTTTGGAGAGTTTAGATTTAGAGGACAATGGTCTGACTGGCGAAGACTTGGTACCAATCATAAACGGGTTAAGGAGCAACATACATATCTCCAGTCTGGTTGGTATATCTGGAATTTTCTTTGCCAGTATTATTAAATGTTTAATGGAGCGACATATGTTTCTCTGCTTCGAGCTGTGCATATACATTTCTCTCGAAGTAAGTCTGTGGGATGATTCAGAACCTTTCAAAGGCAAAATGTTTTATCAATGGATCTGTCAGTCAGTTGGGTTTTAAGTCATTTTGTCCACAGAATTCAAAGCATAACTTAAACACCCAAGATCTGCATCCAGATGTTTTGTCAAGTAAGCGTCCCGATGAAAGTGTCAACCTTTCACAAGCGGCCGCATGGCTCCTATACAAAATAATTTGATCTCAGTCGGGGCTCAAACTCACCGTTATGAGGCATTATTGACTCTAACATGGAGTTTCCTCTGTCACTAGAATTCCATATACTATCATCAGTGTAGATTGCTAGAAATTTGCTGACATTCTGAAACAAATATAAGCATTGCCTTTTCAGAGTTTATCAGAAAATGAAGTACAAGTGGTCGGTGCAATGGCTCTTGACGAGGTTCTACGAGAAACCACGTGGCTTACGCATCTTAATCTCTCTGGTAAACTTAAATTTATTTTATATACAAATCTTGAACAATGACTGCAAAATATACATCTACATTGCATGTACAGTGTTTGTACATTAATTAGACACTGACTTTATATTGGCCAACACAGTTTATATTTTGCAATATGTTTTATATAAAGAGTGATATAAAACCAATGAAATCGTAAATCGTGACTTATCAAACTGCAAAAAGGCCTCACATCTCTAACACAGACCTAGTCAGCTGTACACAATTTTGTATTAAAGGTACATCATTTGAAGCGCCAGCCGCGTTTCCGCCAGCAAGATCTCGATGTTGAACTTTAATTTTCGAAGCGAAATATCAAGTATTGTCTCCCTCTACTGTTGTTTTTGTTTGGTTTTCTAGCATTACGTAACTTACATTTTTCCCCCACATAATTCAAAAGACACCATTTACATGGCAACTATTCATAGAAAAGTTTATTCTTAGTTCGTTCATATTTTATGTCATAATTTTATGGAACATTTACAATCACTGGAAGTATTGTACTAAAAGCAATGTTATCCTGCAACTGTTGCTTTATACTTGTAAATCATAGGTACAAAGTTAGGGAATAAGGAGACAGAATTCATAGCAGCCGGGTTACAGAATAACAACAGCATTAGATGGTTAGATCTTAGTCATAACAACATAGGTACAAACGGTAGTAAGAAATTAGGAAGAGCAATCGGTATGTACATTTTTTTGCGGTTCTTTTGATGTCGACGTGATTTCATACGAATTATCTTCAGAGTAGCTCTAGAAGTGTGTTATCTCTGCCAATTATTTTTTTCTTTCTTTCTTCTTTAAGCGGCGGGGTGGGGGAGTGAGGGCATGGGGCGCATAGAAATCTTTCAATATGAACAGATTTCTGCTTCAGCCGGTGCAGGCTTACCGAAGTGAATGAACTGAGGAACGATTTACATTTCATTAACAGAATCAGTGAAATTGAGACTGCTTATATTCTGGTTGGATGCGTTCTCTACTCTTGATCTTTTTATATAATTGATTATTGATATGATGACTATCGGGGTGGTACAGGTTCTTCTTGAATTTCTACAAAGTCATTGGATTAATTAGATATTTCGATGAATTACTAACATACGGTACTTTGTTTTCAGTTTTCAACATTGTTAACATTTATTATATTTAGTATTACATCTTTATTTGACATGATAATTGACAAAAGAGTGAAACATTTTCTGTATGATATTATATTATGTATATTTTCATTCCGGTGCATATAGGTGACACAGAATCCTTACAGTCTTTGAATCTTAGCTGGAACCATATAAGAATGGAAGGTGCCGTTGGTATATTAAAGGGACTGCAGGTACATACTCTCTCGGAATTTGGGTGAAATAGTTTGAAGCATGTTCATTTTCACCTTGTTTTGCATGAAACGCATCTATGACACTGAAAAATGATAAAGTGGGAGAAAATAAAAGTTAGATATTAGTAAAAATGCAAGGAGAATGTAACTTATTCAAAAGCGTTGCAATACTTTACGACTTTCTGTACAATGTTTTTGGTTGTTTATAAGAATATCTTGCAAAAATCTTATGTCTATAAGTTTGTACCACTAGTCACTTAAGCTACTAACTTTTAATATATTTTCGAGAGAAATTATTTTCACCTTAAATGTGTAGGTTAGTCCATATAAGTTAAAAGTAACATGCTTGTTGATGCGCGTCGTTTTCTAAACTACTATATGTTTCTGCTAACAGACAGTACAACTTAGAATCATGCAGTCCATTTACCACCATACAGGTGTATAGTTACATGTAAGTCACTGGCATGCTATCCTGTCTCATTATTAATAACACGATAGTATGTCACCTTTTAATCTCTAATATGGTATCATGCCATCAGTTGAATGTCGGTGAATATGCATATCGGATCCCTATCTGTGGAAAATGAGAAAACGGACCCCTCTCTGTTAGCGCACAGGACTTTAGACGGAGGGTACTGGCTCGAAAGAATATCTTGAGATGTTTATGAAACTAAAATAAGACTTTCCTTGAATATACCTTAGATGAGAATTCGGTGATCCCATCTTCTTTGTAAATACACTTTACTGTGACGCCTGTTTACCAGTGACACAGTATTGTATCACACGGTCGTGTCGCCCGATTACCACTGACACATTATCGTGCCGCCCGTTTACCACTGACACAGTATCGTGTCGCCTGTTTATCACTGACACAGTATCGTGTCGCCCGTTATCTACTTCATAGTTTCGTGCCGTCCGTTTACCATTGACACAGTATCGTGCCGTCCGTTTACCGCTGACACAGTATCACTGTATGCTGTCACGTGACATGGCGTACGGCAAGAAAAAGTAAAGATGGAGGATGAGAATGTTGATGAAAGGTAGGCTCCTTATTTGTTCACTGATTTCTCTGTGAATATATCCTTTATGGGAATACTTATTGTCGTATAACACGGCATTGACATTTGTCTCTCATCGGCTGTATACCATAACCTCAGACGACGGCTTTATTTTCTAGACTTTGCCCTTGAATGCAACAAAAACAACGGAAAATAATTTTAAGCGAGGAGAGACTCAGTTTTTAAATTTTTTCATTCCTTCTTTGTGCGATTTGTGTCAGTTTATGAAGTACAGATAAACTTTGTACATAGATAAAATGTGTGTATCAGCCAGTTCCCTGAAAACCGCATATTTCTTCAAAAAATACTTGTTTAAAAATTTGCCCAGTATACGTTCAGAAGACCGGCGGTTTGCTGTTGGTGTACGATAAGACGTCGGTCAAAAAGTGTACGGTGAGAAGTTAGAAATTCTAAGATTTTCTTCCGAAAAAGTGTACGGAAAGAAGACAAAATCGTTGCATATTCGACAATTGCCTCAGAACTTAAAATCACTTATCTGGTCTATATTTCGACATTAGTTCTGCCATTTTCACGGAAAGTGATGCCTTGTAAATGTTTTGCTGTTGTCGAACTTGTCTTTCTGCTTTAACACCTTTAAAGATGTGTAGAAAATAAGGATGCTATAACTGAGACACCTGTAATGCAGATATATTATTTATCAAAATATTAGTAGTTTTTTTTTCACAGAGCATAAGCGGTTATATTTGTTCGTCCGTATATCTGGACAATACTTTGAATCAGAAACCCAAACAATCCGATTTATTTGATTTAAGTTTACTGTGTTAAAGAGCTGTGTCGAATTCTGTTAGGATAACACTTACCAACTCTACACATTTCACAGAAAAAAATTGTTCTTTTTACTAAAGACCGCTACAGAATTTGTTTGTTGTTTGTAAAAGTTAATGCCATTTTGATTTATCCTTTGACCCTCTTTAAAAATTGTGAAATTTATAACCGTTTGTTGAAAAACATGGCCACCAGGTGCGGGTCTTTTTTCCCTCATTTGTCTATAAGGACAATTTGAACATAGCTTGGCACAAATTTGCCTCTGGTGAGCCTGTATATGAATTTTGAGATAAATGGCCTTACATGAAAAAAAGAAAAACATGGTTATATGGCATTAGGCTCATTTTCATTATTTATCTGTAAAAATACTTAAAAATCTCCTGAAACTGCATGCAGACCAATGTAAATATACCTTGGCACAAAATATGCCTTGGATGAAATCGTGATCGCTATGTTTTGGTAACGTTTGATATTGTATATTTCCAGAAATACCTACAGATGTTACTACTGTCAGTGTGAAGGGGATGAATGTGACACATTTTGGCACACATTAGACCTTCATCCGGATCAAGTTCTTAAGTTGAGAAAACTCGAATTAAACAGTGTTAGTGGGAAAATGGGGTACAGAACGTTGAACTTTGCTGTAATCCCCGAGATTTTGACAAAAACGAGTAAAATCCTTATACCGGACTTTGGCAACGGTGAGATGACTGTTAAAATTGAAGATGCTACTGAAAACAGTGCTTTCGGGCTGGCTAATCTTTCTCTGGATACATCAGCTAATAGTCCATGTTCTAAGAGTAGGAGAACTTCAACACCACATAAATTTGCGGCAGATCCGTTTTCACCGACGCAAATTCTTGAGGATATGGTTATAAATGACAGAGACATTGAAATAGACTACGAATCTGAAATTCAAGAATGTCTGCCTGAAGTGATAAAGGTCCTGTATGAATGTGGACAACTAGAGAACTGGGTAGAATTTCATCACTTGATTAAAAATAAGAAGTTTCCATTAAACAATATCGCTTTCCATCTTTTTATGGACGTGTGTAGGTTCTACAGCTTAAAGTCTGTTTCAGCTATGCGATATAGTCCAGTTGTAAAACGGTTTTGGAGAATAGGTTATTGCCTTTTTCATGGAAAATTTTTGAATTTCATGAGTGGCCCAAAGAATGCTGGAGATACAATTTTGAACACACACGAACCAATGAATCCTGAAAATGCCAGAATTAACTTTGCAGTTCCTTTCCTATCGATTAGAAAAGCAGCTAATAATGAGTGTAAACCCGGAATTTTATCTCCAGCATTCTTTGGGCCTCTCATGAAATTCAAAAATTTTCCATGAAAAAGGCAATAACCTATTCTCCAAAACCGTTTTACAACTGGACTATATCGCATAGCTGAAACAGACTTTAAGCTGTAGAACCTACACACGTCCATAAAAAGATGGAAAGCGATATTGTTTAATGGAAACTTCTTGTTTTTAATCAAGTGATGAAATTCTACCCAGTTCTCTAGTTGTCCACATTCATACAGGACCTTTATCACTTCAGGCAAACATTCTTGAATTTCAGATTAGTAGTCTATTTCAATGTCGCTGTCATTTATAACCATATCCTCAAGAATTTGCGTCGGTGAAAACGGATCTGCCGCAAATTTATGTGGTGTTGAAGTTCTCCTACTCTTAGAACATGGACTATTAGCTGATGTATCCAGAGAAAGATTAGCCAGCCCGAAATCACTGTTTTCAGTAGCATCTTCAATTTTAACAGTCATCTCACCGTTGCCAAAGTCCGGTATAAGGATTTTACTCGTTTTTGTCAAAATCTCGGGGATTACAGCAAAGTTCAACGTTCTGTACCCCATTTTCCCACTAACACTGTTTAATTCGAGTTTTCTCAACTTAGAACTTGATCCGGATGAAGGTCTAATGTGTGCCAAAATGTGTCACATTCATCCCCTTCATACTGACAGTAGTAACATCTGTAGGTATTTCTGGAAATATACAATATCAAACGTTACCAAAACATAGCGATCACGATTTCATCCAAGGCATATTTTGTGCCAAGGTATATTTACATTGGTCTGCATGCAGTTTCAGGAGATTTTTAAGTATTTTTACAGATAAATAATGAAAATGAGCCTAATGCCATATAACCATGTTTTTCTTTTTTTCATGTAAGGCCATTTATCTCAAAATTCATATACAGGCTCACCAGAGGCAAATTTGTGCCAAGCTATGTTCAAATTGTCCTTATAGACAAATGAGGGAAAAAAGACCCGCCCCTGGTGGCCATGTTTTTCAACAAACGGTTATAAATTTCACAATTTTTAAAGAGGGTCAAAGGATAAATCAAAATGGCATTAACTTTTACAAACAACAAACAAATTCTGTAGCGGTCTTTAGTAAAAAGAACAATTTTTTTCTGTGAAATGTGTAGAGTTGGTAAGTGTTATCCTAACAGAATTCGACACAGCTCTTTAACACAGTAAACTTAAATCAAATAAATCGGATTGTTTGGGTTTCTGATTCAAAGTATTGTCCAGATATACGGACGAACAAATATAACCGCTTATGCTCTGTGAAAAAAAAACTACTAATATTTTGATAAATAATATATCTGCATTACAGGTGTCTCAGTTATAGCATCCTTATTTTCTACACATCTTTAAAAGTGTTAAAGCAGAAAGACAAGTTCGACAACAGCAAGACATTTACAAGGCATCACTTTTCGTGAAAATGGCAGAACTAATGTCGAAATATAGACCAGATAAGTGATTTTAAGTTCTGAGGCAATTGTCGAATATGCAACGATTTTGTCTTCTTTCCGTACACTTTTTCGGAAGAAAATCTTAGAATTTCTAACCGTACACTTTTTGACCGACGTCTTATCGTACACCAACAGCAAACCGCCGGTCTTCTGAACGTATACTGGGCAAATTTTTTAACGAGTATTTTTTGAAGAAATATGCGGTTTTCAGGGAACTGGCTGATACGCACATTTTATCTATGTACAAAGTTTATCTGTACTTCATAAACTGACACAAATCGCACAAAGAAGGAATGAAAAAATTTAAAAACTGAGTCTCTCCTCGCTTAAAATTATTTTCCGTTGTTTTTGTTGCATTCAAGGGCAAAGTCTAGAAAATAAAGCCGTCGTCTGAGGTTATGGTATACAGCCGATGAGAGACAAATGTCAATGCCGTGTTATACGACAATAAGTATTCCCATAAAGGATATATTCACAGAGAAATCAGTGAACAAATAAGGAGCCTACCTTTCATCAACATCTTCATCCTCCATCTTTACTTTTTCTTGCCGTACGCCATGTCACGTGACAGCATACAGTGATTAAGGTTAATATATTTATGCCAAACTATTTCAAAATTCCTTCATGGATGACAGAATTACAGCCCGGACAATAATTTACAAAGTTACGGTCGGCATTAAAATCAAAGAACATACTGTAGTGTAAATAAAAAGGTTATTTGCTGAAACATCTTTAAATGATGTAAGGATGTTATCATTAATTCTAACACGACCAGCGAATAACCTATGTACATGTACATGTAGAGCAAAATCCATCTCGGGTTATTCTGCAATATACCACTCGCGTGCAATGACGTCATCGGATCCAGGTGCGTAGTGCGGTCGTAAAAAGTAGTTACCACTTTTTTCTAACATTTTTGATACTAGTATGTCGTGTTAGAATCGAAATAATAAGTTCCCAAGTGTGATTTATCGTAGAATAATCCGAGGGTTTCGTTCTTAATATAGATGAGAAACAATATATCACTCAGGCCTACGGCCTTCGTGATATATTCTTACGCATAAAAACTCAAAACTCGGGTTATTCTACGATAAACCACGTTTGAGAACTTATTATTTCTTAAATAAAATCCTAAAATTATCTAATGTTTTTTTTTTTGTTTTTATTTTGTTTTGTTTTTCTTGAAATAGATATTGATATATACTTAATCACTTAATAACAACATAATATATTAGGCCCTAACAAAATCTGAAAAATAGATCCCTCAGAAGCAATGAGGACCAAAGAAATACACTGTATGCTGTCACGTGACATGGCGTACGGCAAGAAAAAGTAAAGATGGAGGATGAGGATGTTGATGAAAGGTAGGCTCCTTATTTGTTCACTGATTTCTCTGTGAATATATCCTTTATGGGAATACTTATTGTCGTATAACACGGCATTGACATTTGTCTCTCATCGGCTGTATACCATAACCTCAGACGACGGCTTTATTTTCTAGACTTTGCCCTTGAATGCAACAAAAACAACGGAAAACAATTTTAAGCGAGGAGAGACTCAGTTTTTCAATTTTTTCATTCCTTCTTTGTGCGATTTGTGTCAGTTTATGAAGTACAGATAAACTTTGTACATAGATAAAATGTGTGTATCAGCCAGTTCCCTGAAAACCGCATATTTCTTCAAAAAATACTCGTTTAAAAATTTGCCCAGTATACGTTCAGAAGACCGGCGGTTTGCTGTTGGTGTACGATAAGACGTCGGTCAAAAGGTGTACGGTGAGAAGTTAGAAATTCTAAGATTTTCTTCCGAAAAAGTGTACGGAAAGAAGACAAAATCGTTGCATATTCGACAATTGCCTCAGAACTTAAAATCACTTATCTGGTCTATATTTCGACATTAGTTCTGCCATTTTCACGAAAAGTGATGCCTTGTAAATGTCTTGCTGTTGTCGAACTTGTCTTTCTGCTTTAACACTTTTAAAGATGTGTAGAAAATAAGGATGCTATAACTGAGACACCTGTAATGCAGATATATTATTTATCAAAATATTAGTAGTTTTTTTTTCACAGAGCATAAGCGGTTATATTTGTTCGTCCGTATATCTGGACAATACTTTAAATCAGAAACCCAAACAATCCGATTTATTTGATTTAAGTTTACTGTGTTAAAGAGCTGTGTCGAATTCTGTTAGGATAACACTTACCAACTCTACACATTTCACAGAAAAAAATTGTTCTTTTTACTAAAGACCGCTACAGAATTTGTTTGTTGTTTGTAAAAGTTAATGCCATTTTGATTTATCCTTTGACCCTCTTTAAAAATTGTGAAATTTATAACCGTTTGTTGAAAAACATGGCCACCAGGGGCGGGTCTTTTTTCCCTTATTTGTCTATAAGGACAATTTGAACATAGCTTGGCACAAATTTGCCTCTGGTGAGCCTGTATATGAATTTTGAGATAAATGGCCTTACATGAAAAAAAAGAAAAACATGGTTATATGGCATTAGGCTCATTTTCATTATTTATCTGTAAAAATACTTAAAAATCTCCTGAAACTGCATGCAGACCAATGTAATATTACCTTGGCACAAAATATGCCTTGGATGAAATCGTGATCGCTATGTTTTGGTAACGTTTGATATTGTATATTTCCAGAAATACCTACAGATGTTACTACTGTCAGTATGAAGGGGATGAATGTGACACATTTTGGCACACATTAGACCTTCATCCGGATCAAGTTCTTAATTTGAGAAAACTCGAATTAAAACAGTGTTAGCGGGAAAATGGGGTACAGAACGTTGAACTTTGCTGTAATCCCCGAGATTTTGAAAAAAAACGAGTAAAATCCTTATACCGGACTTTGGCAACGGTGAGATGACTGTTAAAATTGAAGATGCTACTGAAAACAGTGATTTCGGGCTGGCTAATCTTTCTCTGGATACATCAGCTAATAGTCCATGTTCTAAGAGTAGGAGAACTTCAACACCACATAAATTTGCGGCAGATCCGTTTTCACCGACGCAAATTCTTGAGGATATGGTTATAAATGACAGCGACATTGAAATAGACTACTAATCTAAAATTCAAGAATGTCTGCCTGAAGTGATAAAGGTCCTGTATGAATGTGGACAACTAGAGAACTGGGTAGAATTTCATCACTTGATTAAAAACAAGAAGTTTCCATTAAACAATATCGCTTTCCATCTTTTTATGGACGTGTGTAGGTTCTACAGCTTAAAGTCTGTTTCAGCTATGCGATATAGTCCAGTTGTAAAACGGTTTTGGAGAATAGGTTATTGCCTTTTTCATGGAAAATTTTTGAATTTCATGAGAGGCCCAAAGAATGCTGGAGATAAAATTTCGGGTTTACACTCATTATTAGCTGCTTTTCTAATCGATAGGAAAGGAACTGCAAAGTTAATTCTGGCATTTTCAGGATTCATTGGTTCGTGTGTGTTCAAAATTGTATCTCCAGCATTCTTTGGGCCACTCATGAAATTCAAAAATTTTCCATGAAAAAGGCAATAACCTATTCTCCAAAACCGTTTTACAACTGGACTATATCGCATAGCTGAAACAGACTTTAAGCTGTAGAACCTACACACGTCCATAAAAAGATGGAAAGCGATATTGTTTAATGGAAACTTCTTATTTTTAATCAAGTGATGAAATTCTACCCAGTTCTCTAGTTGTCCACATTCATACAGGACCTTTATCACTTCAGGCAGACATTCTTGAATTTCAGATTAGTAGTCTATTTCAATGTCGCTGTCATTTATAACCATATCCTCAAGAATTTGCGTCGGTGAAAACGGATCTGCCGCAAATTTATGTGGTGTTGAAGTTCTCCTACCTTTAGAACATGGACTATTAGCTGATGTATCCAGAGAAAGATTAGCCAGCCCGAAATCACTGTTTTCAGTAGCATCTTCAATTTTAACAGTCATCTCACCGTTGCCAAAGTCTGGTATAAGGATTTTACTCGTTTTTGTCAAAATCTCGGGGATTACAGCAAAGTTCAACGTTCTGTACCCCATTTTCCCACTAACACTGTTTAATTCGAGTTTTCTCAACTTAAGAACTTGATCCGGATGAAGGTCTAATGTGTGCCAAAATGTGTCACATTCATCCCCTTCACACTGACAGTAGTAACATCTGTAGGTATTTCTGGAAATATACAATATCAAACGTTACCAAAACATAGCGATCACGATTTCATCCAAGGCATATTTTGTGCCAAGGTATATTTACATTGGTCTGCATGCAGTTTCAGGAGATTTTTAAGTATTTTTACAGATAAATAATGAAAATGAGCCTAATGCCATATAACCATGTTTTTCTTTTTTTCATGTAAGGCCATTTATCTCAAAATTCATATACAGGCTCACCAGAGGCAAATTTGTGCCAAGCTATGTTCAAATTGTCCTTATAGACAAATAAGGGAAAAAAGACCCGCCCCTGGTGGCCATGTTTTTCAACAAACGGTTATAAATTTCACAATTTTTAAAGAGGGTCAAAGGATAAATCAAAATGGCATTAACTTTTACAAACAACAAACAAATTCTGTAGCGGTCTTTAGTAAAAAGAACAATTTTTTTCTGTGAAATGTGTAGAGTTGGTAAGTGTTATCCTAACAGAATTCGACACAGCTCTTTAACACAGTAAACTTTAATCAAATAAATCGGATTGTTTGGGTTTCTGATTCAAAGTATTGTCCAGATATACGGACGAACAAATATAACCGCTTATGCTCTGTGAAAAAAAAACTACTAATATTTTGATAAATAATATATCTGCATTACAGGTGTCTCAGTTATAGCGTCCTTATTTTCTACACATCTTTAAAGGTGTTAAAGCAGAAAGACAAGTTCGACAACAGCAAAACATTTACAAGGCATCACTTTTCGTGAAAATGGCAGAACTAATGTCGAAATATAGACCAGATAAGTGATTTTAAGTTCTGAGGCAATTGTCGAATATGCAACGATTTTGTCTTCTTTCCGTACACTTTTTCGGAAGAAAATCTTAGAATTTCTAACTTCTCACCGTACACCTTTTGACCGACGTCTTATCGTACACCAACAGCAAACCGCCGGTCTTCTGAACGTATACTGGGCAAATTTTTAAACAAGTATTTTTTGAAGAAATATGCGGTTTTCAGGAACTGGCTGATACACACATTTTATCTATGTACAAAGTTTATCTGTACTTCATAAACTGACACAAATCGCACAAAGAAGGAATGAAAAAATTTAAAAACTGAGTCTCTCCTCGCTTAAAATTATTTTCCGTTGTTTTTGTTGCATTCAAGGGCAAAGTCTAGAAAATAAAGCCGTCGTCTGAGGTTATGGTATACAGCCGATGAGAGACAAATGTCAATGCCGTGTTATACGACAATAAGTATTCCCATAAAGGATATATTCACAGAGAAATCAGTGAACAAATAAGGAGCCTACCTTTCATCAACATTCTCATCCTCCATCTTTACTTTTTCTTGCCGTACGCCATGTCACGTGACAGCATACAGTGAGTATCGTGTCGCCCGTTAACTACTGTCACAGTATCGTGTCGCCCGTTAACTTCTGTCACGGTATCGTGTCGCCCGTTTACCACTGACAAAATATCGTGTCGCCATTAACCAATGACACAGTTTCTCGTCGCCCGTTAACTACTGTCACAGTATCGTGTCGCCTGTTTACCACTGACAGTATCCAATTGCTCGTTCACCACTAACACAGTATCGTGTCGCCCGTTTACCGCTTACCAGTATCTTGTCGCCCGTTATACACTACAATGCAGTTCAATTTCTTCATCAAAATGAATAACATATAATCATATCGCTTAAATATTTATTAAATGTTACTCTTTTGCAGAAAAATAGTTCTTTAATCAACTTGGATCTTAGTATGAATGGACTTGGATTTGAAGGAAGTCTCGCACTGGAGGAGACTTTGCGAGAAAACAGGTGCCTGAAGTTTTTTGATGTCAGCAACAATAGAATTAACTGGGAGGGGGTATCATACGTAGCAAAGGGACTAAGAAAGAATGGAACACTCCAGATGCTCAAGGTGATTGCTAGTATATTCAAATTAATGATATTCAGTACAAATGAATTTCTTTTTCACTATTTTTTTCAATTCCTCATGTTACGATATTAAAAAGCAAGTTTATTATTTATTAGTGGATGATTTAGACGTAAGTACGTTTAAAACACGACGTTTGAACGGTGGTGATACTTGTCAGCCAAAAGTGCTTAATCATTCCTTTTAACGCAGTAACATTGGATTAAGATAATGTGTGTTCTAACTCGACTCTATTTGTTTTCCTATGAAACAAAGAGGACTGAAAATTGTGTGTTTTTATGCAAAAACTCAACCAAAACAGGCAAATATTTGGTGGAATTCTGTCAAGGATGCACCCTTATGGATTAATTCCTTCGTTTCGGAACTCCAAATCAGAATTTTATTCAACGACATATCACTGTAACAGTTAAGAATTTATATCTTAAACATATTTCAGATTGGAAGTAATCCTATTAACATGGAAGGATGTTATGAACTGTTAAAAGCGGCTGCACATAGAAGGAGCAAAGTCATGCATATAGCGCTTGATGTGAGTGAAGTAATATAGAGATTTCCTCGAGGACTTGAATGGACAAACGTCCAAATCTGTTTAGAAAGTCATTTGTCATTTGTTAGTCACTGTAAATGTAAAAGAATGAAATTAAAAAAAAACTGATGTGTGTAGTATTTATTAAAAAGGCACACTGCATGGTAACTAATAAATATGTCGAAACGCTCTCAAAAAAAAAAAAAAAAAGCCGGAGAGATTTAGCTGTACTATTATCAGATTCCCTCTAAATCAGCTTTATTTTGATTTATGCTACAAATACTTCATGAACTTATTAATACTCCATTTTAATATTATTTTGACTTTTTTGGATATCGTGACTTTTCTGTAGGTCACCTCTCTCAAAAGCTATTACTGATTAAATTCGGAGGTTGCTTCACAAGTTATAATCCTATAACAAAATCTCGTTATAATTAGCCCAAAGACCTGACTGTAAAGTTGAATATGGATGTTTGTTTTCTAGAACATTCAACTGAATGATGCTGTACTCAAGTTGATGTTTGTTTTCTAGAGCATTCAAGTGAATGATGCTGTACTCGTATTGATGTTTATTTTCTAGAACATTCAAGTGAATGAAGCTGAACTCAAGTTGATGTTTTTTTTCTAGAACATTCAAATGTTGATGCCGTAACCATATTGATGTTTGTTTTCTAGAACATTCCACCGAATGATGCTGTACTGATGTTGATGTTTGTTTTCTAGAACATTCCAGTGGATGATGGTGTACTCATCTTGATGTTTGTTTTCTAGAACATTCATATTGATGTTTTTCTTCTAAAACATTCCAGTGAATGATGCTGTACTGATGTTGATGTTTGTTTTCTAGAACATTCCAGTGGATGATGGTGTCCTAATGTTGATGTTTGTTTCCTAGAACATTCATATTGATGTTTTTCTTCTAGAACATTCCAGTGAATGATGCTGTACTCAAGTTGATGTTTGTTTTCTAGAACATTCAAGTGAATGATGCTGTATTCATATTGAATTTTGTTTTCTAGAACATTTAAGTGAATAATGCTGTACTCATGTTGATGTTTGGTTTCTAGAACATTCCAGTGAATGATGCTGTACTCATGTTGATGTTTGTTTTCTAGAACATTAGTGAATGATGCTGTACTCATATTGATGTTTGTTTTCTAGAACATTCCAGTGAATGATGCTGTAATCATGTTGATGTTTGTTTTCTAGAACATTAGTGAATGACACTGTACTCATATTGATGTTTGTTTGCTAGAACATTCCAGTGAATGATGCTGTACTCATGTTGATGTTTGTTTTCTAGGACATTCAAGTGAATGATGCTGTACTCATATTGATGTTTGTTTTCTAGAACATTCCAGTGAATGATGCTGTAATCATGTTGATGTTTGTTTTCTAGAACATTAGTGAATGACACTGTACTCATATTGATGTTTGTTTGCTAGAACATTCAAGTGAATGATGCTGTACACAAGTTGGTGTTTGTTTTTAGGACATTCCAGTGAATGATGCTGTACTCATGTTGATGTTTGTTTTCTAGAACATTTAAATGAATGATGCTGTATTCATTTTGATGTTTGTTTTCTAGAACATTCCAAAGAATGATCCTGTACTCATGTTGATGTTTGTATTCTAGGACATTCAAGTGAATGGTGCTGTACTAATTTTGAAGTTTGTTTTCTAGAACATTCCAGTGAATGATGCTGTATTCATATTGATGTCTGTTTTCTAGAACATTCCAGTGAATGAAGCTGTACTCATTTTAATGTTTGTTTTCTAAAACATTCCAGTGAATGATGCTGTACTCATATTGATGTTTGTTTTCTAGAACGTTCCAGTGAATGGTGCTGTACTTACAGTAGCAAATGAGATAATGAAGATGCGACAATTCACTATCACACACGGGGGAGTGCTCGATACAAGGGACGTTGTTGGTATAAGGAAAGGTATATGTTTATGTTAAAAGCTTACCATATAGATAGTTTTAGTATTGTTATTCTGACCGCACAAAGGTCTGAAGTTTTATGTCATATCTCACTTAAGGGATCTTTTCAATATAGCAATTAAAATAACGGAAGCTAGGTCAGCCTCTAAATCCGACATTAAGATATCTACCCGGTGTCTGAATACGCCAAGGGAGCAACTCAAGGAATATGATAGGATACAAATTTGGAAGCTACTTGCCAGCGTCAACCAATTAGGTTAAAAATCCAAAATGTATTTGGTTACTAGTATATCTTAACCTTTAGCCTGCTGGCGGCAAGTGAGTTTGCATTTGCGATCAATGCAGGTCAAGATCATGGTCGTCTGCACAGTTCGCTATTCAGTCAGTACATTTTCAGTGAACACTCCTTTGAATGATACGTGGTACTTCCCAAATTGAATGATGGACCAGTACATTTTAGAAATTCAGCAGGTTAATATAAATATCGGTTATTACCAATGTATTTCAGAGAAACCAGAAGACCCTATAACGCTTGTTGTGCGTTACCTAGCATCAGTTGGTATCCGTATTATCGATTTATTCCGGATGTTTGACTCTGATAACGACGGACAGGTTTCAAAGAGAGAATTCATCCGCGGACTGAAGGTAATTGTTTCCAGTTACTCTTTAATTATAGAATTATGTAGTCCATAAACATTTTATTCCATTTCTGTCCAATGGTTGAATAATTGAATTAATGGGCAAGTATTTTTATGGAGTGTAGTTATCTTTCAAATGAAATGTTTTTCCTTGGGAAAATTAATGCCTATTAATTTAGAAAGCCTAAAATTATATAAATAAGATAATTAGACTGTCCAGTTTTACTCTTCTCTTCTATTTTTCGAATTGTATTGCAGACAGGCGGCTCTCTTTGGAGTAGAATGAACTCGTTATGACATTGTTAATATCCTGAGCGCCGGAACTTGTTGATAGGGCCCATAGATAAAGACATTTTATTTCAATTTAAAAAAAACATTCCAAGTCATACCATAGATGCTTCCCTTTACATCTGTTTCTTGTTTTTGTTAAATAAAAGGTGCATTTAACAGATTCATCTTATTGTGATGTTTCATTAGCTCACCTGAGCATGCTCAGGTGAGTTTTTCTGATCGCTCAATGTTCGGCGTCCGTCGTCTGTCGTCTGTCTGTCGTCTGTCCTCTGTCTGTCAACATTTAGCTTGTGTATGCGATAGAGGCTGTATTTTTCAACTGATCTTCATGAAAATTGGTCAGAATGATTACCTTGATGAAATCTAGGTCTATGTTTGAAAGTGGGTTATCTGGGGTCAAAAACTAGGTCACTAGGTCAAATCAAAGAAAAACCTTGTGTATGCGATAGAGGCTGTATTTTTCAATTAATCTTCATGCATTTTAGTTAGAATGATTACCTTGATGAAATCTAGGTCAAGTTCAAAAATGGGTCATCTGGGGTCAAAAACTAGGACACTAGGTCAAATCAAATAAAAACCTTGTGTATGCGATAGAGGCTGTATTTTTCCATTAATCTTCATGAATTTTGGTCAGAATGATAACCTTGATGACATCTAGGCCGAATATGAAAACGGGTCATCTGGGGTCAAAAACTAGGTCACTAGGTCAAATAAGTATGCGATAGAGGCTGTATTATTCAATTAATCTTGATGAATTTTGGTCAGAATGATTGCCTTGATGAAATCTAGGTCAAGTTCGAATATGGGTTCTCTGGGGTCAAAAAGTAGGTCACTAGGTCAAATCAAAGGAAAAGCTTGTATATGCGATAGAAGCTGTATTTTTCAATTGATCTTCCTGAAATTAAGTCCAAAATGATAACCTTAATGAAATCTAGGCCGAGTTTGAAAATGGATCATCCTGGGTCAAAAAGTAGGTCACTAGGTCAAATCAAAGAAAAACCTTGTGTATGCGATAGAGGCTGTATTTTTCAATTGATCTTCATGAAATATTGTCAGAATGATAGTCTTGATGAAATCTAGGTCAAGTTCGAACATGGGTCTCGTGCTCTGGGGTCAAAAATTAGGTCACAGGTCGAATCAAAGAAAATACTTATTTATACTCAAGATTTTTGCTCCAATTTTAATGATAATTGGTCAGAATATTTATTTCCATGAAATCACTAGGTCAAACATGTTTACAATACTGTTATGGTGTGTTATGGTGTGTTTCTCAGGTGAGCGACCTAGGGCCATCTTGGCCCTCTTGTTTCAATAATATTTTTTTAACATCATCCTTAGCATTTATTTTGTGAAAGATGAGATTAAACATAATCTGAATGAGATTTCTGTTGAGGAAATATTCTGATGAATCTTGGCAAATGCTGTAAGGTACCTTTTATTCCGATATGGTTTTCTTTATGAACATGTCCTTTTAACATTTACAGAGAGTTGGGGTGCCTCTGCCGGACCGCGATCTTGTAAACGTGGCAACAAGGCTTGATAAAAGCAAGAAAGGCTATATTAGTTATGGGTAAGTGTTGGGTCTCCAATCCACTCTCCTACCGTCCCCACCCCTAACATATATATACCAAATTCTGGAGAGAACTATGTATCATGCCCGCGAACTGACGTGCGATCGCAACTTTCATGAGCGGGGCCATATAAAAGGTCATACATGCAGTGCGTCATGTCTCTGAATATATTATATACCCATTTAAATTCTGTCAACAATACGGCTTGTACTTAACAAGTAAATACGAGCAAGCAGAAAAAAATCCGTATTGTACCTTTTGTATTGTATGTTGCCGAACTGCTTTCATTTAATATGTACATGACATGACCCCGTGCTATGAATAGCGGACACAAAAACTACTTAAAATCAATAATGAACATTGAAGATTTCGTTCGATAACAAAACAACAAACAAAAAGATGGAGGTGTATAAAGAAGGATCATTATAACAGTAGCTAGATCCGGGATGCTGTATTTTTGCCAGGTTGGATTAAACTCGGCGGTTGCGCGCCTCGTGTGATTTGATCTGGAAAAAAAAATTCACACAAGCTAAAAACAGTATCCCAGATCAAGCTTCTGTTATAATAACCCTAGCCTGGGATTCAGGCGTTGATATTTTCTGCTTTGTCATAACATACGCACTATTTCATATACATGAGCAAGTTGCTGTTACTGGTTCGTTTAGTTTCTGATAGTATCAACTATAACTATGTCAATTTGCAGAACAAATACACATGAAAAATCGACAGACTGGAACCCAGGCTGTAATAACCCTATTACATTCTTCCTTTTAAACATAGTTTGTATTCGGCACAAATAAATCTTATAATAAGGCAATGTGTAGAATTCAACTTTAAGCCATATTGGTTTAACACGATGGTCATACTGTGAGATCAAAGGCCGTAAGGTAATACTTTATTTTCGTTCCATGACTTTTTAACCTCTTGATAAGACTATAATAAATGATAAAACTATGCACTATTGAAAGTAGTGCTTTTTTAACCATAATGCATTTCTGTATGCATGATCTCTATTTTGACAGCTTCTTTGTCTGTTTTAACATATTAATCAAAAGATTTTTAATTTTTATCAATTTTATATGTTTCTTGTTTTCAGTCTTCTGTCAAATGGAGTCAGGAATCATATACGTGAAGAACGTAAGGAAGACAAACGACAGGAGGTCAAAAAACGGAACAGATTAGAAGAGCGCAGGCGCATACTTCAAACGGAACTTCCGGAAATTTACAAAAGAACTTATGAAGATGATTTATTTATGTTCTATGCTTCGCAATCTTCGGCAAATCTAGGGTCAACACTCCGAAGCTCTACAAACAGTATGCATAGCCTGAACGGTGGGCAAGTCGTCAGTCTACCTGCCATAGAGTCTGGAAGTTCTTCGCATGTATCAAACAATGGTTTTAACGACTCACCACAGACGTCATACGCTGACAGCAATCAGCCTACGGAATCAGAAAGCAATATTGTAGCACCGCGGTCTTTGAGGTCTAAAAGAAACTCCTTGCCTGCGAACATAAAATCAAATGACTTTTTACGCTATATTCATTCATATCTTGAACGAAAAAAGACTCAAGCAAATATTGACACGTCCATAGCTTCAAATGTAAACGTTTAGCAAATTAATTCTGTTAAATTGTGAACACATAAGTAACACTTATGTATGATGGCATATTTCTGCCACGAGATAGCTAGGTAGCTATCACGATAACTTGCAAACTTTCCAGGAAATGTGTGCACTTTTTCTGAAAACATTTCAGAAATAAATAATATTTTCAAGACATTTCTATTTATTTCCTGATATTTTTTTTATCGCAAAATCACGATAATATTTCAACTTCCCAGTAAAGTTGTGCATTTTTCTGAAAACATTATCGCAATAAATCATTTTTTTCTCGATACGTTTTTATTTTCAGGAAACTTTAGGCTATTGCGATAAACTTTTCAGAAAAGTCTAAAATATCAAGATAATTTCTGAAAGTAGCGAGAAAGCTTATCCAGCTAATAAATGGCAGTTGTGGGTACTTACATTAAAGGTATCGAGAAAATAATGTTGATTATCGCAATAATATATCCAGGAAACCTTCCACTATTGAGATATTCTTTTCAGAAAACTTCGCCTTATCAAGAAAGTTTTTTGAAGTATCGCGATAGCTACCTAGCTATCTCGTGGCAGAAATATGCCTCCATACTTATGTTATGTTGTTTTTTGTGAATTCAGTGAGAATACATACGAATTCGTTAATCAATATGTAAATAAACGTGAGACTGGGTTGAGAATACAGGAAACTTAATTTGTCCATTCGGAATCTATATTGCGTACGTCTGCAATTAATCAATCATTCTGTCGCTTACTAAAGCAAGGACTGATTTTCAAAATACTTGATACAAATGTTGAACACATCAGGTTGATACGCCGCGTTATCTCAAAGGCCAATACCACATTTTGAGGTCACATTATAACAGGATCTGTTTCTAATATTGATTTGTAGGAATCATTCCAGAAACTAAATGACATATAAAATGCTTAGAAATTAAAATATTGCTAAAATTGCTTTTATGTAGCAGCATGTTTGTTTCAGTCATTCTGCGCATGCCCGGAAGTGATTATCGGAGTGCACGACAAAAATACGGCAAATTTCTGCATGTCCGCACGCATTCAGTGTATAATATGTATAATATATTGACTAAAGGTTAGGATTGGTATCACCATGGTAACAAAATATATACATTAAAGATACTAGTCATTCAAATCGCTTGAATCCGGTATATACCGGAGTCCGTAATATATCACAGGCGCACCAGATATGTTAGTCACAGTCAATAAATAGCATATGCTTGAGAGTACAACGTCTTTAAAAACTTGCCATTTTCAAATAACTGTTACGTAGCATTTGCAATAATGTCCTTGTAAACGTACTTTTCAGCAATTGTTTTTTATTTTTTCTTTACAAATGGTTTTCATAACCATACCACCATAGACGCTTTATATTTGTTTTGTAACATGTTCAACTCTTTTGTATTCAGTTTGAAACAAAACATATAATTGGAGGTTTCACAATTTCATTAGAGGCTGTTTCATGTTTTATAATTACAAACAGCGTTTTGAAATAAGAACCTGGGTATAAATCCTCTTTAATGATCCTTTTAGCGATGTTTTATTGTATCCACTCTGTGTACTTTGCCATTAATTATAGTTTTAAGGTAGAAGTGTTTGATATATAGTTTAAAGTCTGAAAATAAATACGTTGTTTTTTCCATAATGAGAAATTTAATTTCAGATGAATAAGTGCTTGACATTAGGCAACTTTGTGTTATGTTTCTTGGCCTATTTACTTATCTTTTGCTGATAAATAAGGATACCAAATTCAAAAGTTATAGCTAAAAATGTTAAGTTTTCAGGAAAAGCGGACTTAAACAAAACTCGGAAAAGTTCCAAATTTTCTCATTAACCTGACAAAATACAAAATTAATGACAGTCATGGTTATGGATCAATAATTGATCGTTATTATAATAAACATGTTTCCAGGGTTTCAAAGATGTATCTCTTGGTGTACACTGGAACAGTTTGATCCAAACAAAAAAGTAGTAATTCCAATTTTTAGGGAATAAAAATGGCCATAATCCAGACACAATGTAAGTGAAAATCATGGGTCTTTGTCTAGACCATATTTTTTTACAACAGCTAGAAGTGTCTTTAAAATAAGCTTTGCAGAAAATTTGCTATTCGCGGTAATGTTACCAAAATTTTGATTTTCCCATAGATACCCATAATGAAAATTTGGGTGAGGTCAAACATTTTTCAGATCAGTTTAGTAAAACATCAAGGACAAGATCATACCTGTTTTATTTGCCGAATTCTCTATGTATGCTCTCAAAAATCAGTTTAATCAAATTCATTTGCAGAAAGATGTCCGAATGTGCAGAACGTCCTTAATTAAGTATAATAACGTATTAATTGCATAATATTCAAGTTACAAGGGACATTTTGTCGTACTCTAATCGGGGTCGAATTTCTAAAAATAATGAATAAAATACAAACAAAATAAATAATATGTGTAATTTGTGAGAATAAAATTGTATTACCTTTAAAATGAATATTAAAAAAGATTGCTTTTACTTTAAAAGAACTACAAATACAGTATATTAAGAAATAAAGCTAAAGAGATACAATACCTGTGTTCAATACCTTGTTTTATGCCACTTCGTACGTTATAAACAAAGATAAGGCGAGATGACTTCTTTAATGATATAAAAAAAAAAGCTATGGAGTGAAAATGGCACGTAGCGTCTGATGTAATAATGATGTACCTCATTCATGGACACATGTTAAAAGTTATATCTTCCTGTATCCATGTCATATATGTAAAAGGCATGCATTTAAATATATAATATCATATACTTCATCTAAATGACCTATTAAAGTGTATATAATTACTTGGTAAGAGAAAAAAAAAGGTTTGCTATAGTTTGGTCGGTATATTCCTTCAAAATATATACTATTTTAGAAAAGAAATCTTTTTATATCATGTTTAACTGAATTTTACCCATTTTACAGTTTCTTAATAGTGAACGATATATTCATTATTCCTCATTGTGAAAATACCAGAGGATTTCAATAACTCACTGAAAAACATGTAATAAATAGATACGTTTATCATTTTCACAGAATACTGGACCCGTACTCATTTTAGAGTTCAAACAGCCTATTTTTCTATTGACTTTGTTATATTTGTAAACATATGGTAATGCAACATAGCAACAATACGCAACCTGTAGATACCTGAAACACCTCTTCAAAATTTCATCAATATAAATATGCTGTAAACAAATCAATGAAAAATTTAATACTGTAACAGTTCTTAAGTAAGTATACCATAACCTTTGAATGTGCGCATGTCCAACCGGAAGCTTTGAATATTAGGCAAAGGGTTGACCCACAAGTTCTCACAACTTAAATGACGGGTCTTCCCTAATGCAATTACTAATGCAATTATTTACGTATTTAATTTACAACAGTGAGAACTAATGTGGTAAATAATCAGTTTACAATATTTCAGCTACAATAAACAACGGTAAAATAAATATAAACGGTATAAAGTACATGTAGTTGACGTAGTTAGTTTGTTACGGGCAGCTCAAAGGCGTTTGGTTGATTTTATGCAATGCTGGACTGAACAGAATATTTTGCAATTGTCTTCATATGACAATATTCGGAATAACTGACTAAAAGAAGCTGGAAATTTAAAGAATGAAATTTCCTATTAAATCGTGGAAGAGTTTAAAGCCCTGCTCCATGGCTATTCAAATTCTATTGCGTGTATGCTACCCATGGTTACAATAGGTAACAGTTAACGGCCAGACGCCACACTTTATTTCATAGTTCATAGTCAGGATTATCATGCTTTTTTCAGTGACAATTTAAGGTTAAAAGGTAGGACTGGAGCAGGTCTTTAATCCTTTAATGTATGTATTTCGTACTAAAAACAGAAAATGTTTGACGTCTTCAATATCTCCTCTACATGGACAGATTGCGTCCTGAGACAGATGGTTCCAAAATAAATGAAAAGCCACATTACTGCACGAGTTTCTAAGGTTTGCATGAATTTTAGAATTTTTTCTCTCTCCTACAAGATACCATTTTGGGGTTTCTAGAGTTGGAAAACCCGCTGTTTTCAACAATCTTGTAAAACTTGACAGTGTCCTTGCAGCTCTTATTTCAGGACTCAAATTGTTTCATACATCATAGTAGAAGGCACAAATGAAGAAGAAAATGTGTTCTTTGACTGAGCATTGTATGATTTTCAGCGTTTCTTAATTTGTAATGTGTAGCATTGTTGACAAGGGTTGAAAAGATATTATTCAAATACTCGGGCACATCACCGTTACGGATTCTAAAGTTTTTGATATATTCGTCTACATGAGAGCCTGTTAATTTTGAATTGGCATAGAACAAGTTAGTCCAGCAACAATTCCGGTTCGGATTTTTTTTCTAGAGTTTCTTTTTCGAAACTGAGAGTGTTTGTATATTCAGTATTCTTTATAATAACATTTACCTGTCTCCAGTTTGATGCTAAAGGTTTAATGACTTCTTGAACTGTATCATATAGTTGAAACTGTTGCGTGTATCAGCTGAATGACAATAACGCTGTATACAAACTAACATAGAAAGCCGCCACTGACAATTTATTTAACTAAAATTGTGGGCAATCAGGTAATTGAAATAATCGTTCATTATTGTAGGAAATTAGCACTGCGGATACACCTAAACTGACACTCAATCAGTCCACACCTGGATATAAGCACTGTTAGTCTGTGAACTGCTACAGAAAAATGCAACGTGAAGAATAGTGCCGTCCAATAATTGTAGGTTATAGCTTTGTATCGGGAAATATGCACGAGTTCTTTGCGCACATTAAGGAGCGCATTAATCGTCCGCTTAAGAATGACTGCACATTTCCCGATGCAAAGATAATAACATTTTTATTACATACGTATCTACATGTATAAATGTAATGTAAGTATTATGAATTTATTATTATTAAAATGAAAAAAAAAGACAATGTTTTTGATAAAAGGTTTTTGATATGATTGTAAGTGCGGTGTAGTTAAAATAAACGTAGATTTTTGTTGTAATTAATATACATGAATTTATGAAATAGATATTGCTTTTCCATTTCACCGTCCCGATAGCCTAGGCAGCAGATGGACATTGCGCTCAGGTTGGAAAGTCGCCATATGACCTATGACTGCGTCGATACGACATTAAACCCAACAAAAACAAAAAGAAAAAAACACTGCTGCAAGTATGCATTGTCGTTTATATAGACGCTATTCTCTCCAAAAGTCTCAGCGCATATTCACTACAGTGAAGTTGAATATAAAACCCAGATAAATGACAATTTTCCGTAAAATAACCTCAGCTGCTGAAACAACTGCTTGTAACAGAATCTACAGACGAATGATTACAAACCATTCACGGTGTTTTAATATGTTTTAGTAAAATACTGAGTATTTTATTACTGATTTCAATATGGAATTAATCTGAATATTACCGATTGGCCAAAAGTGAAGAAAAACAACATTGGCTATTAGTATTTCAAATATACTGTTCAATGTAAATTTCTTTGCAAATGTAAATTCTAATTTGCATGAGACTTTCTAATGTGAGTGATTCGTCAGTGGGCATTAAGCACATATTGTGAAGATTTCCTTTAAATTCAAGATGTCTGGTATTGTAACAAATTTTGCTCCTATTTCGAATGTCAGTGATTCGGCTGCGGACTCTGGTCAGAAGCTATCGACGTTTGCAGTTGTTACCATCTTACTACAGTTAACAACAATGGTAGCTATTGTAAGTGGAAACACCTTAGTTTTGGTGGCAATTGTAAGGTTTCGGACATTACAGGATATAACTGGAATATTTGTAGCGAACCTAGCACTGGCTGATCTTATCATTGGGCTTACGCAACCCTTCCAGGTGGCATTCTTCTTCTTTCCGGAACTGGAAAAGAACAAAATCGCGTGCCTTCTTAGATTTCAAATTATCCTGTTTGCTTGCAATGCATCAATTTATTCCTTGGTGTGCACGGTAGTGGACAGGTATGTGGCGATAGCATATCCGCTTAGATATCCCAGTATTATGACTACGAAAGTTGCCTTTGGATTAGTTTTAGGAATTTGGGTTCTTGACATTTGCTGTGCCGTCATACCCTTTACCGAAAACAACTGGGACACATCCCCGTTTTGTCTGTATGAGTTAGTTTTGAATAAGTATTTTAGATTTTGGAACCATTTTGGTGGACTTATGTTCGCGTTGCTGATGTTTTTAATTTATATACGTATATACTTCATTGTAAAGAAACATTTGCGGCAGATTCGAAACGAGGCTGTGTTTCACACTGGTGATCAAAACATTCGAGGAACAAAACAGATGAACACCGTTGTTGCCATTGTTGTTTTGTTTTTCCACATATCATGGCTGCCATTTTTTATCATTGAACTCACAATGTTTGAAATCGAACATGTGACCCAGACAAAGGTGCTGGTGGCCAACTTTCTTGTGTTTCTCGGCGTAATGAACTCAATTGTGAATCCGATTGTATACGCTTGGAAAAATAAGCAGTACAGAAGAGCTTTCCAAAAGCTCCTTGGATTGAAAGTTAGCAGGAATGAAGTGGATTCAATAGAAACTATTGCATAAAATAAATGGCTTTTCAAATCATGGATTTGTACAACACGTGTTTTCTTTAAAAGACATACCAAATGACATTTCACAAGTTGTTGTTTTTTTTTTTTTTTGTTGTTGTTGCTTTTTGTTGTGTTTTTTTGTGCCATGATTTTGATGCTAGTTGGTTTGAAATTATCATATCTCACCATATATATAAAAAATTCAGGACATCTTAAACAGCAACTTCTATATATGAATATCGAAACTCTAAAAAACAACTAAATGACTGAATAGCATTTCTTGCATGTTTAAAAGGTATAAACTTCAGTTGGAAGTCTGTGAAATTCATGAATCGCGCCGTCTTATATCTAGGTGTAAAAAGAGTTTACTACAAAATTATGAGGTCCCTTGTCTTAAATTACTAAATCTTATATACTATCTATGAATAATCTTTTTGATTTTTTTATTGCCTATCTTTAGAGTTTTTTACGGGGTTATTTTGTGATTTTTATCTTTTTCTTTTTTTGTGAACAGCGACATGTTCAGTGTTGTGGAAATGACTGCTTTTGATATTATTGCATCAATATTGTTTATACGAAAATAAAGTCTTTTTTTACAAATTACATATTTTGTAAAGCTAGAGAGCTAATATTTTCAGTTATTTAAAGCGGCATGCCTCCGGATCGTTCGTCAGCTAAAAAAAAAAAAAAAAAAAAAAAAAAAAAAAAAAAAAAAAAAATAATATTTTTTTTTTGAATATCTTGAAATAAATGCTATACTTCTGAAGAAGACTTTAAAACTTAATTACTGACAACTTTATGTAACGGAAACACGAGAATTTGCTGTTTTTACTACTTTTTACGATGAAAATAGAAAGCATGTGTCACGCTTTTACAGGTAAACTGTCTGGATTATAAATATCTATATTTTGAAGTCATTATTCACTATAGCGCTATTGGTTACGACGACGGGAAAGTGTCTTTATTGCCGCGGCGGTCCGGGATTCGATTCCCGACGCGGTCATCCTTTTTTTTATTTTATTTGGAATTTTTACAATATTTTATAAACAAAAATTCATATTCTAATGTTCATAATATGACCAAAACTTCAATTTGAAAGAAAGATTATTTTTTAGCCAAATCTGGAGGCATGCTGCTTTAAACATCACTTACTTTACATCACAGCTGAGCAGTATGCTTTTATGGTAGTTAATTTAGTTAATTAGATTTTAATCAGGTAATGAATTTATTCGAAACTTAATCATCTGATTGCTTACACTTGGCGCTTAATATCTTATAGATTTTCATTACAGCTAGACTTTTTTTTATTTGAGACGCGCCATGAGAAAACCAACATAGTGCGTTTTAGCGAACAACATGGATCCTGACCAGACTGCGCGGATGCGGATGCGCAGACTGGTGTGGATCCATGCTGGTCGCGAAGTCATTTGATTACTCTATTCTGGTTTCACAAACTACTGTAGACAAATACAACAGCATTAAGCATACATATAAATTTGATAAACTTACCTTGCTAAAGGGATTACATGAAATTAAGAACTATAAGCATTGACACGCACAATCATGAGAAAATCAGGTTTGTAAGTTATTGTTATCTCCCTTCGGCCAACAGCTACATGAAGTCGTTTGGTTCATAGTGTTATGCATCCGATATACACTCAGTTCCAAAAGAAAGTGCACTTAGTTTTCTGTTATTTTTCTCGGTTATTTTCATGAAAACTTATAATGTTTGGTACCAAAATTTAAAACAGTTCGTAAACAAATTGGTGTGCATTTTAGATTTTGAGTTATACCTGAGAGTTAGTGTATGAAAAAAATGAAACAAAAACGTCGGGGAATTTTTCGAAATATTTAAACTTAAAAAAGTGCACACTTTCTTTTGGAACTGAGTATATGTAATTGAAGTTACCTTCCATGGATAAGCAAGCATCTTTACATTTTATTCACAATTTCAGACTACGCGAATAGCGGCTGAAATATTTAATTTACATATCACTGATTTTTTCCGGAGTACCGGAACCTGTTTTTAAAACGTGAACATGAAAATATAGTATTTTCATCGGTTTTCCCGGATGAAAACAATGAATATAGGCCACTGTAAGCACTAGTAAGATAAGACATTCCTATACTGATTCATGACCATAGGTCTAAAGTTTTTAGCTCGACTATTCGAAGAATAAGTAGAGCTATCCTACTCACCACGGCGTCGGCGTCGGCGTCGGCGTCACACCCTGGTTAAGTTTTTCGTACCAGTCCACATTTTGACAAAGTCTTTTGAGATAAAGCTTTGAAACTTTCAACACTTGTTTACCATCACCATGTCCAGTTGTAGGCAAGAGTACATAACTCTGTCAAGCATTTTTGCTGAATTATGGCCCCTTTTGACTTAGAAATCTTGGTTAAGTTTTTCGTGCCAGTTCATATTTTGACAAAGTCTTTCGAGATAAAGCTTTGAAACTTTCAACACTTATTAACCATCACCATGTCCAGTTGTAGGCAAGAGTACATAACTCTATCAAGCATTTTGGTTGAATTATTGCCCCTTTTTGACTTAGAAATCTTTGTTAAGTTTTTCGTACCAGTCTATATTTTGACAAAGGCTTTTGAGATAAAGCTTTGAAACTTTCAACACTTGTTAACAATGACCATGTCCAATTGTAGGCAAGAGTACATAACTCCATCAAGCATTTTGGCTGAATTATGGCCCCTTCTGACTTAGAAATCTTGGTTAAGTTTTTCGTACCAGTTTATATTTTGTGTAAAGTGTGGCTTTGAAACTTTTATATCTTGTTCAGTATTATAGTCTCTATCAATAGGCAAGAGTACATAACTCTGTCATCTTTTTTGGCTGAATTATGGCCCTTTTTGAACTTGGAAATTGGTTCTGTTTCCGTATATGTCCATGTTTTGTCAAGACTATTTGGCATATGGCTTTTAAACTTTAAACACTTGTTTATCATTATGATTTCCATCTGTAGGCAAGAGTACATAACTCTGACAACTATTTTGGCTGAATTATGGCCCTTTTTGGACTTTGAAATTTTTGTCAAAATTATTTGAAATGTGGCTTTGAAAATTTTAACACTAGTATATCAACATGATTTCCATCTGTAGGCAAGTGTACATAACTCTGTCAGCTATTTTGACTGAATTATGACCCTTTTTGGACTTGGAAATTAGTTAAATTTTTCATACAAATCCATATTTGGCCTAATATATTTGCCATCATGGTCACACATTGCCATTTAGTGCAAGACTATTCGAAATCCACAAATACAGGAACATTTTTTGTTTAATCCATTTCTTTCTTTTGTCTGAAAATCTATGGAAATATTTTGACCCCATTCTTCAATCAATTCTTCGAATAGTCGAGCGCGCTGTCATCCGACAGCTCTTGTTGAGATACGTGCCACACAAACTTTTAGGCCCTTTAAGCAAATTTTTACAGCAATCCTATAATATAGGATTGCTGTTGAGCATCTAGGGATTTGTTTGGGTACACTAATGAGTACTGGTACATTTCATTTTGGTACACTATATTATGAAATGTACCAGTAGTGACACTAGGTTATTAATAAATATTTTCTGAGATAATTTATGCAAGACACATATTTGGACAAATTGGTGATCGGACGGATGAATTGACATCAGAAAGAACGGACCTGCGGAGAAATATAAATGCAAGTGACCCCCAGCAAAAAATAAAAAAATAGTAATGGGTACAAAGACGTGGAATTCAATATCGTGATTGATGATATTCCCGATTATAATTGCCGACAAAACAAAGCAGGTCGATATAGTAGGCAGTAGGGTCTACAGACGAGTTGTCCCCTTTTGCCGCAGTTAGGTGATATAATGTATGGACTTTCCTAGAAAATTTCAAATCTCAGATACCAAACGAGTTTTCACAGAAACAGTTGCCTTGTCGTACAGTAAACTCCAGCCCTTGTATGACATATTTAGCTAAGAAAGGCAACAGTTTTGGCGATTTTAAGTCATGGGAGAGGTCATTTACGCCTTGTTATTTGCTTTTTGAGGCACATTTGCTTCAAAGCTGGTTTTTACTCTAATTTTTTTTTCAGAATGATGGGGTATAAGGTGGTCCCTTGAAAATAGTGTTAATTTGAAAAGCCAAATCTTGCATTATAGAGAATTTTACGGATGAAATATGGTTGTCAAGGGAGGCGACAAATTGTTTATCTCTCCTGTGTTGGCAACTTTAGAAAATATGAAAATGTGTGTGCTATGTGCTCGAGTCTTATAACGCCGAAATTCAAAGGTTTTGAGCATGTTCAAAATTTAGAACGTACACTACCGAACAAAGTTGTCCGTTAGATGTACGGTAGCAATGCCCTGATATGCGTTTTGTTTGTTACTGGTGCGTTCTACTTGACCGGTTCGCATCTGTTAACTGAACGTTGTTCGTCCTTTATATATGTGTTTATCTTGCGGTCATTGTGCGTTTTATGCGCCCCATACACCGATCGGGAGAGCACCGAGCAGCAGTGGGGGATGCCTTTCGTCACCGGATAACTTTCTGCTGCAATTTTTCAATTCGTTTGGCGTCCGCTAACGCTATACGGTGTAGGTGTAGTGTGACTGATACAATAGATCTAAAATGTATAGACTTAAATAAATCGAGACATACCAAACAGACCGTTACAAAATCCTTTTTTAACAACATTAGAAATAAATTTAAAACCAAAACTGTATTCCTTATCAACGTTCTTCTGAGATGTCTTCCCATCCCCGCCCCCTGGCAATGTCATACATTTTCAAGACAGACTTTGAATATTTGTAATTACCTTTAAACGTTATATTGCAGTAAAAAAGGTCTATATGATGGAGCATTATTAAGTAAACAATATGATAACTTCAGAATTTATTCCATACTATTACAACCGGAAATACAAAACAAATGATGTCTTGATCATTCTCGTCTTTTACCTCCCACTTTGCGGCAACACGTTTCTGTAAAAATACATATACTCCACATCATCAATTACAACAATAGTTATATATCATATTTTATTTCACGTTACTATTACTAATGATTATTGCACACTACCTTCAATGCAATGACCTGTGCTTGTGCACACACTTCACATCACATTATTATTATTTTTTTTTAATAACTATAATGTGTTGTAGTTCTGTACGTCTTTCACATTACCTGCACTGTAATAATCTATTATTATGCACGTACATGACTAATTGAATACTTTAAAAATATTCTGTACTTCACATTACAATTACTGCAATGATCTGTAATGATGCACCTACTTCGTAACAAACATATGTTACTATTCACGAATTTCACGTTACCCGCACTGCATTGATCATTAACTGTGCACGTATTTCACCCTAACTTTACAGTAACTGCAGGTTTCTGTAATTTTGCACGCATTCTATATATTTTAACTCTAGTGTTATTTGACTATATGTACAACTCATATGACTACACAATAGCGCTGTTAAAAAAGTAGCTCGATCTGGGCACTGGCACCAGAACAGAAAGAAAATGCCTCTGTACATGTTATACCTTACCCCTAGGTATTCTATAAGAACCATGGTCAAGAAGGGGAAAATATACTGACCCGTTTCAATCGCGCATTTCTCAACCTAAACGCGCAGTTCGGTGGATGGGTACCTAGTATAGTGAACAAGCGATAATTTATCTTCCATCGTGCACCAGTCACATTGTCTCAATATTCCATATTGCTGAGATTTTCAACATATTTTATGCTTTCGTCAGCGTTACAGAAAAAACTTGCTTGACCTTCCCTAATGAACATCCGGTCTAGAGGTCACGACAGTGTGCACATGTTTGGCGATATGTAAACAAACAAAATCAGAATTTAAAAAAAAATCAAAATTTTACACTAAAACTCTAAATGATGAATGAAATTGATCTTGTATATGATCTTTAATTTGAAAACGTACATTGGTCTGCATCTGTTCTGTTTATTTTATTCATTTTACATATTTATGCTGCATTTTCACATTTTAGCAAACACGTGTAGCAAAATAACGGTTGACATACATTTTCACAACAGCCAGTCAGAATGGTTTTGTAATCTAGAACGGAACTTCACCAGGGAAGTTCTAGCAAGTTTTTTGTGTAACGTTAAAATAACTATAAACTACGCGGTGTTTTTCTAAGTTAAGATGTATTTAAGAAATGTGACCGGTACACAATGGAAGATAAATTACCACTTGTTTGATATCCAAAGTACACATTTACCGAACTGCGTGTTTTAGGTACGAAATGCGCGATTGGAACGGGTTAGTATATTTTCCCGTTCATGACCATAGTTCTTAAAGAATACCTAGGGGTAAGGTATAACATGTACAGAGGCATTTTCTTTTTGTTCTTGTGCCAGTGGATCTGGGATGTTGTATATGGCTCGAGTGGATTTTTCCAAGATCGAATCTCACGAGGTGCGCAACCCTTTTATCATATTCCTCCACCATTTGGTTTGTTGTTTTGATATTGAATGAAGTCTTTATGTTTATCGATGTTAAAATGTTTTTATTTGCGCTATTTATGGAACTGTGTCATGTCATGCATATTTATGAAAGCAGTCCCGCAACGTACAATACAAAAGGTAAAATACTGATTATTTTCTGCCTATTTATAATTGCTTGTGAAATACAAGCCGATTTTTTATAGAATTTATATAGGTTTATAATGAATTAAAATATCTGGTTAATATTAACCACTTTGCCCACATAATTATCAAAGGAAAAAAGTTTATTCTTTCTAACTGTTATCTTAATATTTACCCTGCTAAATTTCTAAAACGAACTGAAGAAGTGGCGTTGTGCTAGATACGACAAATGACAAATGGACATGCTCTGAGATATTCATTTAATATGTTTTTATACATCATGTTTTCAAATTTTAAGCAAATAGGACGAGAAATAAAGATATAAGAACACTTTTGAACATCTCTCGTCTGTACTTATAATTTTCAGACTGATTGTCTGTTTTATTTTGATATTTGCCCTTTGATGGGATTTACTAGGACCGGCTTTGTAAAGTAAAACTAACATTTTAAATGACAGCACTGTAAATTTTTTCACGTTCTTTAGATTACCTAAGTTGTACTACCCTTTGTCATTGAACAACCCTGAACGAGCAAATCGCTCTCAGCTATTTCTACAATTTCTTATATGAATAAAAGAAAACATAAAATAAATAACTATGAAAGAAGAACAGAAGTCCATATTTTCTTACCGGATCAGTGATAGGACTTAATACACTTGCAGTATAAGTTTGTATCAGACCAGCCTGTAACGGACAATGTACGCCATTACCACAAGCGTCTTTCGGTGACACTGCAAATGGCTGCGGGCTTCCAAAGATAATTCCTGTAGCAAAGTTATATGCTTTGTCGTGGTTTGCCTCTGAAACATACGTAATAATATTGCTCAATTGCACTAAATCTTGATTGCATCGATAACATATTTTAATTTAATCACAAGTAAGCCTAAACTTCTAAGGTCTTTGCGTTCTAACCCTTTAAAATGAATGGGTCGTACATTCTGCTATTATAGTGCCATTTGAGAGTATACAATAACAGAATTGCATCAACGTTCCTATAGTGTTAATGAATGGTCATGCCATGATTGTACCCAACCGGAAGTTGCACGCGACTGTAAAAACTGTATTCGGTACTTAATTAATATGTGCAAGCCAAGTTGTAGATTACTTTTGTATCTCAGGGTCAGTGCTGGGTGTGGCAACGTTAAATGTCGCAACGCCGCTAAATGTCGCAACCACCGTTAAATGTCGCAAGGTTGACGTTAAATGTCGCAACCACCGCTAAATGTCGCAAAATCGTCTGCCGCTAAAAGTCGCACCTTTAACGTTAAATGTCGCAAAAATTTGCCCACCGTTATATGTCGCAACACCAACGCTAATGTCGCAATTCCTATTTGACACTATGACTATCAATTCCTTGTGTATATTTACTTTTTTGAGGGAAAAATTAGCAGGTTTATGTAATACAAATAATTATCTTAATGATAAGTGCTGTTACGTATAGCAACAAGAGGGCTTTGCTGGCTTTGTTGGCCCTAGATCGCTCACCTGAGTTCCACACCTTGCTTGAACAGTCACGCAAGAAAAATATTTGTGAAATTGTGAAATTATTTTGTAATAGGGCCAGTATTTTAGGACAGAAATATTCTGAGGTTTCTTCTAACTAAACACGATTTGATAATAGTGTTGTATGTTTGTGGGAGTTGGGTATGGGTGGGGAACGGGGTAAATAACGACACAGAAATCTAAGACATAAACATACAGCACTAAGACAATTAATAGAAAATATAAAAATTTACATGTTTGAAGAGGGTGGGGGGGGGGGGGGGGGGGAGAGGGGGTTATGTGTGGGTAGGCGAAAAAGTAGGATAATGAGGGGTATGAGACTAAACCAAACAATTTTAAGAGACTAAAAGTAAAAAAATATCAAAATTCCCGTTTTACCTGAAAGAATGTACAGAGGGCCACATAGGATCTTTCTCCGCCATTGAAGCTTGATAGTCACCTTATGGTTTTAAATGTAAACCTGCAAACAAAGAAATAGAACCCATGGCTGATTAATAGAAAATCTTCGTTTTCTACAGCTGGTACAAAACACAGTCTTTGTGTCGCGTAGTTAAACATCCTATTGTGTAACAGGCCTGGATTGTTGCCCGAGCCGATTCCTCCACCCCAAACCCCACCTTTGTTGGCTTACTAGTGACTTATACTCATCAATGTTGCACCCAACTATTTTGGAAATAATATTTTCTCAAAATGTAGACCCAAAACGCCCCAGAGGTGAACATTTTATACTTATATTTCAAAATTCCCCAGGGGGAAGAACCCTTGACACCTTAAAATGGGGGACGGGGGAGTACCCCTCCAGCACCTTAAAATTAAGAAAAAATGCACCAGAGGCAACCAGTTTATACCTGTTTTTCAAACTTTCTCGGGGAGAGACCCTGAGCCCTCGAAAATGACAGGGATAACCCCTCCCATACACCGAAATTTGAACAAAAAATGCAATAAAAGTCCTCATTCCATACTTGTATTTCAAAATTGTCCATGGGAAAAGACCCTAACCACCTAAAATAAGGGGAGTGCCCCTCTAGTACGTACCTAAAAATAGACAAAAATGCACCACAGGCCAACATTTCATACCTGTATAGAAAAAACTTTCCCACAAATACGGACAGAGGAACCCCGTACCTACCGCACGTCGCCGGTGACGCTTTAGTGCCCCCCCCCCCCCCCCCCCCCAATCCCCACCTCCCATCCTCGATCAACAATTTCTGGCCCCCGGCCTGTTGTGTAACGAAATTCAGGTCGACTAAAGACATGCGATACAACGCGCGACAATACGGAGCCCGAGCTTAATGTCTCATGAGCTAAACAGGACTCCATAGAATTACATAGTTCAGACCTGAAATAAATCTAGTACTGTGGCGAGTACCACGTTAGTGCTCAAACCTTTACATATGAAATATAACGTATGTATGGTGCGGTACCACTGAAAAGCAAACCTGCAGATTAGAGTGAAAGGTCAATTCAGCCCTTCCGAAATCAAGCATGCATTACCCAGTCTTATCTCTAAGTTGTAAAGACTGTTTAACTTACCTTATTTTGCTGTGCGACATTTAGCGTTGGTGTTGCGACATATAACGGTAGGCAAATTTTTGCGACATTTAACGTTAAAGGTGCGACTTTTAGCGGCAGACGATTTTGCGACATTCAGCGGTGGTTGCGACATTTAACGTCAACCTTGCGACATTTAATGGTGGTTGCGACATTTAGCTTGAACAACCAGTAAAGAATCCGTTAGATTACAATAAGTATCTCAGTTTGTATTTGTGATATGGACGTGGCGTCTGGAGATGAGTCTGTCAGTTTGGCAGATTGTAAACATTATCGAGAACAATCACAATGACGATCAACAGCTGTATCTAAAGTACAAAAATAGTTTTGGTATAACAGTCTTTGAACATTCCTGGTTTTATTTTACTATTACTCCTTAAATTCCCTGCATATTCGTAAACAATTCAAATGTTTTTGTTTTTTTGTTGTTTTTTTTTGGGGGGGGGGGGGGGGGGGGGGGTGTATATTTTCGTATAAATCTAAGAAGTATTTGTAACTAGATAACTAGGTAACTTCAGAACATTGGGATGCCCCCTATAATTCAGTTTGTTTGTAAACTTACTTGGTGTGAAACTGATATGAGCTGTATAATTCTGCTGTTGGTGTATGACGCACGGATCCTGAGAACATGGCTCCAAAGTTATCGAATGAACATCTGCAGATGACCCTGATAATAGAATACATGTTTCATATTTTATACATTCCAATCTTCATTTAAAGTCACTGAACCGAGAACGCTGACAATTCATTTTAACATTTTTCCCATTTGCAATATAAGGAAAGTAAATATTACTCTAAAACAAATTCTTTCTATATATTTAACAATGATCTTAAGTAAATAAGTTATTGTGCATGTATATATATTTTAGTTGGAAAGCTAGTTATAATAAGAATAAATGACAAAAGTGAAGACAAAGTATTGAATACGTATGACGCGTCGAGAAATAACATGTAGAAAACTAATACTTATAGATGAATATTCATATACCACAATCTGTGTAGCGTAGTTTCACGGCAAAACTTGATGAGGCAGCATAAAAGGCAAAGAAAGCTAAGAAAGTAAATTTTAACATGTTTAGGATTTCGTCCACGTATCTGAATGAATATATCTTTCTTGTTATCTTTATCAAAGGTCATGTTGTATATAACAAATTTATACAGCCGATTATATGGAACGCTGAAATGACGATCATCTATATATTTAGTGTGTTTTATCGTATGATGTAAGATATTTATGGTTTTTCGAGTATATCGTTATATGTTGTTTTTTACCAGGGGACATGATTCTTTTCAAAGATATTCCGTCCTGCAGGACAAGTGACTTACAATTGTTAGTTGTTCTGCAACGGAGTTCACTTGTCATATGATTTTTGGATGTTCGACATGTTTTTGCAGACGACACTTTTACATGTACAGTGTAATGAATACTGAAAATATCCCTTTGAAACCGATACACAGACTGTAGTTTTCATATGTCTCATAGCAATACACGCCTATCTGCAAGTACTGACTCACTTCCTGTTTCATTTTAGATGCCAGATAGACATGAACCCGGTAATGAACAGCCAGTAAAATATGGCATTACTGCATCGTTGCATGATTATTTCTGCCATGAGGGTCTAATTAATTGGGGCAGTCACTACATCCATGTTTTTACAGTAGACAAGATATCACATATAACAAATATGTTTGCACACCATGTGAAAAAAATCTAGAAAGTTGGAATAAACCACACATAATAATAAATTAACATGACTACTAAAGACCAGTGTCGGCGTTCCATACCCCTACATGTTGACATAGTCTTTGGTATGTCCGTCTGCGAGTCACAGATATAGACCTTACTCTGACGTAAACGAATTTTAAGAGATACATGTATAAAAAGAATAAATTGAATTTTCTTGCTTTCATGTACTAAAACGGAAAAGAACAATTTGTTTATTGCAGAAAATGCACTTGTCAATCGTGTTTTCTTTTTATTTTGTCCACAATGTATTTTTTTAAGATTATGAATGAAATACTTTGGCATGTTTAATAAAAACCTTGAACCAAAAGGGCTGAAATTAGAGTGTTGCACATTGTCTTGTTAAGGCAAGTAATTGTGTTGGGTTATTTGACAATCTTTAAATATGTTACAAAGATTAAACAATCGCTATCAGACCTTTGATCTGTCACTCCAACAACGTCTGTTACGTTGTCTCAGTATGGCACGCATGTGTGCCTGACCTTCAAAGGGGTACATAGATACATAACAGCATTAAAGCCGTCTAATAGTATATGATTTTTGAATCTCAACAAACTACTTTGACCTTGAACCAAAATAAACGAAAGTACTTTGCATTCTGAACGTTGTGTCAGTTGGGCAAACAACTGTGCCGAGTACTTTGAAACCCGTTCAAAGAGGTAACAAATAAAGCTAAACAAAGCGATTTTGTCAACTGACAGACAGACAGACGGACGACCTACGGTACTGTTTTACTTTGTCTTTCTTGCACATTGATTAAAGGGCCGACCTTCTTGGCACATCGGTAAAAGACATGGACTAAGAATCACTTCTCACTGCATGCTGCTGGTTCGAAACCTCGCGTACGGTGTAAAATTCTTTCATGTGAGGAAGCCATCAAGCTGGCTTACGGATGTTCGACATCCCGGAGGCCTAATCATTGCATAAAACCTCTTGTAAATTATGCAAGCAAATTTGCAAAAAAAATCAGATCTGTAATTATACTTTTCCGGTCTAGATCTAGTTGGACATGACTCCTGGGCTTATCATATATACCCCACTAGTTCAACCAGTCACTTTTTTATAGTAGCCGTTTGTACGACCTTACGGCAATCGGTTAAATGCTCCAAAATGTTTACCAAAAAAAAGGCTACACTTAATATATATGCCAAAAAATAGGCTTAAACTATACCCTAAAACAAACTTAAACTGAATGCCAGAACTGACTGTTCCCAAAGCTAAACTGAAATTTATGTGCGTCAGCTTGAGCACTAAAAAATTACATACACCTTGAACGGCTTTAAAAATCCACATGAAAAACGCTCAGACTGAATTTATTATATCAAATGTATTGTATTAATTAATATGGGTTAAACCATTTTTGCAATAAACATCCATACCAGTGACCAGTGACAAAACATGAATTTCTACATTAATCCCTACCCAGCTAAATTTCTATAATGGACTTGTCAAACTAACTGTTAAAAGGGGCGCATACCAAAAAGATACCGACTGAATGACGAACAGTGCAGATCATGATAAGACTGCACGGATGAATTTACTCATTAAAATTTTCTTAGTTTTGCAATCAAAGCGATATCGATAAATAAAAGTAACAGTTCCTGTACTTTTTTTAACTGGTTTTCTGTGACAATTACACTTGTATCATGAAGGTTTGACGTTAACGTCGTTTTAAATATAATCTATCACAGGCAAAGAAGAAGTGTAATTGCGCATATATAATGAGGCTTTATTCGTATTCATTAATAATCAAACTTCATAGCAAATACAATTAGCAATGGGATTTGGCATAGTTTCTTAAGCAAGTCCACACCAAATTAATTGCTTGGTCATCGGATTTTTTTCCAAAAAATTTAGGAGCCGGCGAGCGAAATAAAAATAAAAATATTTGTTTTTGGATTTCACCTATTTTTGGAGCCTGGCGAGGAGCGATTTGAAGAAAAAATGTAAAACCTTGTCACAAGAATCAACAAGTACTACAAAAACATATCGAGGGCTGAGCGCGAAACTATTGTTTCTTGTTCTTTATTCATATACAGTTACAATAGTTTCGCGCTCAGCCCACGATATAAAAATGGCTTGAAAATACATAAAAGAACCAAAGATCTTTAAATGTTGAAGGTTTAATGACAAACTGTTCCCAAAATACATGGCAGCCAACCGGGTCGCGCTACATTGTTATATTTACAAACATTGAGGCATTTAAACAAACTGGAGGGACATTAGGCGGATACAAGAAAATCTGGCAATTTGACCATATTTCTAGTGTATAGAACTAATGTGTTCGCTAAGTTTGTATCCTAGGCAAGCCCGTACCCTGACCACAGGGTTTCGCCTTAAATTCTATGTCACTACATAAGAATAAGAAAGCTGTTACTCTCATGTAGTACATAACAGAAATCATTATATATACGTAAAATACTACCAGGAAATCCATCATCCACTGATGGCCCAATTCACTTGTAAATTCAATGACAAATTTTGCACTTTCTGTTGTTCTTTGATTTTCACAATTAACTTTAGCTGATAAGGAAAGGCTTACTTTTGATGATGCAAGTCTTAACAATAAATGCATTATCATCCTCAGTTTCTTTTTGATAAATAGATCTGATGGTACCAATTAAACAAACCTGAAAAAGGATCTATATTCGTGTATTTCAACTCTACTTGAAAAATAAAAAAAGTAAACCTTTAATGCATGTTTTCTTGGATTGTGAGTTTGTAAGCTCTTTAGGATTCCTTTGCCCTAATAAAGTTCCATATGCGTACCCCTTCTCCGCCAGAAAATTGTGTTCATTTTACATAGCTGATGGAAACGATTTACCATTCCTTAAAATCAAAGTTATTTCAACAATTCACTATTAATGATGTAACACTGGTTGTGAAGTCCAAATTGAATTATATCGCCTGTTCATCATTTAAGTACTACGAAGTTACTACTGGTATATGTGTATAATTTTAAGGATCGCAGCAAAACATGGTTCTAATCACCAGCCATTATTAGATGACACTGTTTTAAATAGTGAGGTATTGATGTTCATCTTGCGGAAACTTCATAATGATCTTATCAAGATTTATTTACACAAACTTACTGTCATTTCGGCTGTCAATATTGCAAACTAGGGCAACACAGAGCCTCAGACATGTTCTCCTGGTGTTTTAATGGACAATTATGATTAAAAGTATTAGATTTTATGAATTACTGTCTCTTCACAGTGACAATAAGGCCCCTAAACAGTAAAAAAAAAAGAACGCCCGCCCAGAAAGTTTGAAAATGGTCTGCAAAAACTGAAGCGAGCGGAAGCTGATTTTCCAAAAAAAAAATGTTTTTGATTCTGGGAAAAAAATGGGAAATCCGTTGACCAAGTAATCAATTTAAACTCGATTCATTTTCTCCTCAGTGCGATCGATTTTCGGTGTCAGACGAATTGTGTTCATCCAAGGTCTTCAAGGGAAGTGAGTCTAATCTACCGATAACAGCAATTTTTGTTTTTATTCCGTGTTTTTTATCTATACGAGTGTCACTTTTTGCAGCAGCTTATTGTATTGCTTTCTTTGCTTTTTTTTAGAATGAACAAACTGGGAGATCTTTTCATATCTGGTTAACTGCCAACAGAAAGGGAAAAGATTTCTGTATAATAATTCTAAACATATCAGTATGAAAAAAAGGTCGATTGGTCGGATTCTCAAATTTGTGCGGTTAGTAACATTGTGGTGTACTAAATAGATACTGGTCAACCAATTAACGGGCCCTTATTCTCATAATTCTATCACTTGAACACGAGACAAATTTATTGTTGTGTTGATGACATATTTATATTAGACTGAACACCATTAAATCCAGCTGTTCTTTCATATAAAATTCATTTACTTGATAACGTTTCTTCGGCATTTTCTAGCTTATCATATTTTCAGAGACATATTCCCATAAAGAATTACATCGCTACTATAGAAAAAGAAAGATTGGTGTTAACTTTTATTTGAAAACTACAGTTCATTACATTCAATCCGCAGAATTTAATTCTTTTTCGCTTCCTTCAATGTCTCTTTTCGAGACATAAAATTCTTACGCTGCCATTTTTCTTTTCTAACATGCCGATTGCAGCAGAATGCTACATATACATACAGAAACGCGCCAGAATGTAAGAAAACACAATGCTATTGAGAGATGGCACGAGGAAATGAAGAAAGAGTATGACTTTTTATATGTGGACGTCTTGTCACAAGACCAGCGTAGACTTATATTTGATTTAGTAGAGATCAGCCTTGAACAATTTACAGCTTCATTATCACAAATTTATATCCCATTCTTTCAGGATAGAGCAACTGCTGCAGCGATGCCAGGTTACAATGTGAGACGACCCTGGACGCTTGTCGTGCTTAGCTTAAGTCGGAGTCCGTTTATGCATTGCCAAGTTTTAAATAATTGTACATTATACTGTCATGTGGTTGTCGTTATTTCGTATATAATTTAAACAAAGTTGTTCTAGGCACAGTAAAGGTTTGCGGAATCAGATCGTTTATCTTTAAACAAGCATTTACTGTTTCAAGACGACCTTTTGGCAGAATGAACCTTGATCTGACGTTTGCTGATCTGGAAAGGAGAGAGGGAATTCCCTAATGGATGTTGTCAGTAAATCAACAGGATTGAAAAGGGTTGGATATACGCCAAAAGTTATTTTATAAATGCTAATGTACAGACAAATTAGGAGCCAGGAAGACGCCAGACAACTCTAACGCGATCTTGATTGTTTGCAAGCTGGGAACGTGAGTGGCTCATGTCATTTAATCCTGACAAGTGTGAAGTTATTCACATAACCAACAAACGAAATCCATTTGACATCACATACAACATCCATACTTACAGAAGCGCTAAATATCTCGGAGTCACTATCACACCCTATCTCTCTTGGAAAACCCATATAAATAACATCACCAAAAAGGCAAACTCCACCATGGCATTCACCTGCAGGAACATCCACTGTGTGGTCACCCCTACGCTGACAGCCACATCAGCCAGCTGGAGATGATTCAGCGAAGAGCTGCACGACTACCAACGAACAAGTTCAGTCTCAAATATGCTCCATGAACTCCAGTGGGACACACTTCAGCACAGACGCAATACGTCCAGGGTAAACATGTTGTACAAAATTAGGCATAATCTTGTCGACATTATTCCTGATCCAATTAAGATCAGCCAGAATCCACACCAACAGTGCAACCAAATATCCTCCACTACAGCTTCTTCCCAGCCACTGTTGTACTTTGGAACCGCCTGCCTCAATGTGTAGTTAATCAGCCTGCGCCAGATGGCTTTAAGGCTGTTCTAGTAAATATCAACACATTCTAAATGCCAGCCTTTGTTTAATAAGTTTTTTAAACTATGTACAAAGAGAAACTTTTAGTCTTTTGTTTGTAAATAATTGTCCATCAAATCGCGAGTATACTCGTCTAGAGTGAGGCGATTACTGTAGATGATGATGACCTTGGAATTAGGTTCGGATTACTGAGTTGGGATATCAAAAATGAACTGAAATTAAGAAAAAAGAAAACAGAAATTGGTTGGTCATCGCCGAGACCTTGTCCTGTGAGCCATTGACCTCAAAATCGTTATAAATCAACTATTAGAGATTTATCTCTACTAAGCCATTGTATTAAGTTTGAAAGCCATAGCTATTGTACCTTCTAATTAAAGAAAAACCTATCAGAAGTTAAGTCATGTCCCTGTTACCTTTAAACCACTGATCCCGAAAGCAATAGGTATTTTCCTACAATAGCACTTAGTGACATGAGTAAAATTTGGAAGCCGGAGTTATAAACGTACAGTACTTATTATATAATGACTTGCAGTCCGGAAACCATTTTCAGTCTTTCGGTAACTGCGACCTTAACCAAGAATGTTCCTCAAGTGGTGTTATGCCAATAAGTAAAGTTGTAGCTTTTATACTTTGAGAGTCAATTTAAAGACAAGAGCTGTCACAGGAGACAGCGCGCTCGACTATTTTGATGCTGGATAGTGAAACTGGGCACATCTGAGGAAACTAGAGCGGTCACTGGAGTGTTTAATGACTCCAATTGTGGATGAAGATATTGCACAATAGCCTGAGTCTATGTCAAAAATATCAACTTAAAGTAATAAGAGAGGTAAAGATAAAATGTATCAAAACACTATATAAGCAGATCCTAAGCAAAAAGGGGCATAATTCATTAAATACTGATGCCAGATTTATGCAGCTTGTGTCATATAGTGTGGGTGATGATGTTGAACAACTATTTTAAGTTTGAATCAAATCCATTCATTAATAACAGAGACAGAGTGGAAGTGCATCAAAACTTTAACCTATAATTTTAAGTAAAAAGGGGGAATAATTAATGAAAAATTGGTGCCAGAGTTATGCAACTTGTGTCATATGGTGTGGGTGATGATATTGAACAACCATTTTAAGTTTGAATCAAATCCATTCAGTAACGACAGAGACAGAGTGAAAGTGCACCAAAACTTTAACCTAAAATTCTAAGTAAAAAGGGGAAATAATTCATGAAAAATTGGAGTTATGCATCTTGTGTCATATGATGTGGGTGATGATGCTGAACAACTATTTTAAGTTTGAATCAAATCCATTCAGTAATAACAGAGGTAGAGTGAAAGTGCACCAAAACTTTAACCGGAAATTCTAAGTAAAAAGGGGGAATAATTCATGAAAAAATGGTGCCAGAGTTATGCACCTTTTGTCATATGATGTGGGTGATGATGTTGAACAACTATTTTAAGTTTGAATCAAATCCATCAAGTAATTACAGAAATAAGTTGAAAAAAGAGAAAGTGCACCAAAACTTTAACCAAGGTGGGGACGCGGAAAGACGCGGACGCCGACGCCGGGGCGAGTAGGATAGCTCTCCTTATACTTCGTATAGTCGAGCTAAAAAATCAAGTCCATTAACTCATACATGTAGTGGAAATAGATTAAACTTCCCTGTGACGATCTGACATGAAGTTCACAGTCACAGTCACAGTCACAGTTTCCATTACATTTTTATTGCTTTTTAGGTTTCGATTTTGATTTTTAGTAAAGATTTCAGATCGTCACAGGGAAGTTTAATCTATTTCCACTACATGTATGAGTTACTGAGTTAATAAATATTTACAAATACAAAATTCGTAATTGCCGGCACGCCGATGCTCCCTAACGGCTGAATGCAATATATCTTAGTCCCAGGTAAGGTAGCCAACGGACACCTTGAAGTTCTTGGCACACACGGATGGATACGATAGTTAAATTGGGCATATCTGAGGAAGCTGGAGCTGTAACTTAAGTGTTTAATTACTCCAGTGTGGATGAATATATTGGACAATAGCTTAAGTCTGTGTCAAAAGTATTAAGTAGTAACAGCAGAGATATAGATAAGTCTGTGCCAGATGTACAAGATTAACTGTATCAAAACATTAAATAAGTTTAAAAATGACATAATTCATGGAAAATTTCTGCAAGAGTTATACACCAAGTGTCATATCATGTGACTAATAACGTGGAATAATTATTTAAAGTTCGTATTAAATTTCTTGTGTTCTGAGGAAGAGCATAGTGCATAACAACTTGAAGCTGAATTTCTAAGTAAAATGAGGGCATAACACGTAACATATCGGTGCCAGCATTATTGAACTTTTGTCATATGTGTAGGTGATAATGTAGAAAATAAATTTTTATTTTGAATCAAATCTCTTTAGTTACAGCAGAGATGAGGTGAAAAAAAACACATAAAAATTAACTGAATCCAAGTAAATACGGGGCATATTTATAAATTATTAATGCAAGAGTTATGACCCTTGTGTCATATGATGTGCGTGATGATGTGTAACAACTAATTTAAGTTTGAATCAAATTCTTTGGCACTAAAAGACATAGTGCGAAAGTGCAAACTTTGACCTGAAATTTTAAATAAGAAGAGGGCTATGATGGCCCTATATCGATCACCTGAGTACTATTGCTCGTAATGATAAGATCAAGTTTTGACAAAGATCACATAGGCATACACATTAAATATCATCAGGAAAAATATTTTCTTGTAACGGTCCCTTTTCACCTATGGGTCATGTACTAGTCAGGGCCAATCTCCATACCAAGTTTGAGGTTCCTAGGCTCAAATGCTGCATTTTTATACTAGCAAAACTATTCCTTACCCTGGAAGACATAAATAACATTTAAAACCAATCTCATTAGATGCTGCTCAGCTGCTGAGGTATATTCATTTACATAAAATAAAGGGAGGTAATTTGTCATAAATTCAGTCAAAAGTTATCTACCCTGATTGTCCGAGTCCATCTGATGGCATAAATGAAATTTCCAATCAGTATCTTCATTGGTTACTGAGATACATCCATCTTAATTTGAAACAAAGGGAGGTAATTTGACATAAAATCAGTCCATAGTTATCTACCCTGATGGTCTCAGTCCAACTAATGACTATAATGAAATATCAAATGAGTCCTATAATACCTACTGAGATGAATCAATTTTTTTTAAATCAGGGGAGGTAATCATGTATTGGTATATGCATGTAGAAGATACAGAGTACAAGCCTTTAGAAACAATATATTAGAAAAATATTCATATCGATAAACGTTCAATCAAGAGTTATCTAACATGACTATTTCTTACCATGGAAGACATAAATAATGTTTCAAACCAATCTCACCAGAAGCTGCTAAAGTATATTCATTTACATAAAAAATAAAGGGAGGTAATTTGTCATAAATTCAGTCAATATGCATCTACACTGATTGTCCAAGTCCACCTGATAGCATAAATAAAATTTCAGATCAGTATCTTCATTAGTTACGGAGATATACCCATTTTAATTTGAAATAAAGGGAGGTAATGTTACATAAAATCAGTCCATAGTTATCTACCCTGATTGTCTCAGTCCAACTAATGACAATAATGAAATTTCAAATGAGTCCTATAAATACTTACTGATATAAATCCATTTTGATTAAAATCAGGGGAGGTAATCAGATATAAAATAAGTGCATAGTGTCTAGGTCAACCTGATGACATACATTAAGTTTCAAAACCAATACCATCAATATCTGCAGAGATATAACCATTTTATGGATAAGTGCTGACTTTGACCTCAATGTGTGACCTTGACCTTCAAGCAACGGGAATGGCTATCTTATTGTGATTTAAGTTGCGTGCATGATTTTCTAAAGTTGAATGCAAAATGTTCACAAGAAAAAAAAATTAAATATTTTGGCACTTTCAATGTTCATTCAGGGGCCATAACTCTAGAACCTATGATTGGATCTGACGGGTTAGGGCTAGAGTTTTTTTGCAAGTTTGTATCAAATCAAACCATAAATGACGTCTGTATATGGCTGCAAAAGTAGAAATAGCAAAAAAATGGCCTTTAAGGGACCACAACTTTGGAACCCATGATGGGATCTGGCCAGTTTTCAAAAGGAACCAAGATATTATGCCAATACAAGTTGTGTGCAAGTTTGATAAAAGCTGATTGCAAGATGTGGTCTCTATTGTGCTCAAAAGCCAAAAATAGCAAATTTGGCCCATAAAGGGGCCATAACTCATGGAACCCATGATGAGATCTGGCCAGTTTTCAAAAGGAACCAAGATATTATGCCAATACAAGTTGTGTGCAAGTCTGATTAAAGTTGATGCAAAAGGTGGTCCCTATTATGTTCACAAGCCAAAAATAGTAAAATTTGGCCATTTATGGGGCCATAACTCTCGAACCCATGATGGGATCAAGCCAGTTTTCGAAAGGAATCGATATATTATGCCAATACAAATTGCGTGCAAGTCTGATTAAAGTTGATTGCAAAATGTGGTCTCTATCGTGTTCACAAGCCAAAAATAGCAAATTTTGGGCCTTTAAGGGGCTATAACTCTGGAACCCATGATGGGATCTGGCCAGTTTTCGAAAGGAATCGAGATATTATGCCAATACAAGTTGTGTGCAAGTCTGATTAAAGCTGATTGCTAAATGTGGTCTCGATCGCGTTCACAAGCACAAAATAGCAAATTTTGGCCCTTTAAAGGGCCATAACTCTGGAACCCATGACGGGATTTGGTCAGTTTTCGAAAGGAACCGAGATATTATGCCAATACAAGTTTTGTGCAAGTTTGATTAAAATTGTTGCAAACTGTGGTCTCTATCGTGTTCACAAGAAATTGTGAACGGACGACGGACGGACGGACGAAGGGCGATCACAAAAGCTCACCTTGTCACTACGTGACAGGTGAGCTAAAAAACGGGGACAATTCATGAAATATTGATAAAAAACTATTTCAAGTTTGAATCAAATCCGTTAAGTTGGTGAAAGTGCACCAAAACTTTAACCTGAAATTCTAAGTAAAAAGGGGGATAATTCATAAATTATTGGTGTGAGAGTTATGGACCATGTGCCATATGATGTGGGTGATAATGACTATTTTAAGTTTGAAACAAATCCTCCCAGTAACTATAGAGATAAAGAGAAAGTGCATCAAAACTTTTACCAAGGTGAGAACGCGAAAAGACGCCGAGGCCGAAGCCGGGTTGAGTAGGACAGCTCTCTATGTATACGTCGTATAGTCGAGCTAAAAAGATAAATCTCATGTTTTACATTGTTTATTTTGAAACTGAAAAATACTAAAACAAAACTTAGTATTGTTGTACATTAAAAATAAAGTTTACATTTTCGCTTCTGTTTGTTCTTACACTTTTTGCGTAGTGTACACTCTAGTGTAAGATGCTTCTAAAAGGTTTTTTATTGAAGTAAATATGATAGCAGGTCTTCAGTGTTGTCGGGACCATCACAATCTTACTTATTGGTCATCATTTTCACAAATTCTGCAAAATAACACAAACTAACAAATTTCTTAAACAATCTGTAAAAACCGTTAGCATTGAAGGAAGTCCATTTAAGAATGAAAGTCTATATATATTGATGTCTGGACGATGGATTTGATTTTGTGTTTTCTGTCTTACAGACGGCTTTCTACTTTGAGGTCATCATTTTCACAAATTCTGAAAATACAGATATAAAAAAGCAATATAAATATAAGAAAAAGTACGATATATTAGGCTGACAAGTAAAATAGTATTTGTTATAAGGCAAGCGTAATGCATTTGTCCATATATACATAAATGAACAATGAGAAAAATTAACAGTAAAATTCAAAACTTTAAACAAGTTATAATTTTGTTGTTTATGAGCCAAATATTTTGCAACATTCTCACTGGCGAAAACAGATGATAAAAGTGCGAAGTTTTTTTTTTCTTTTAAGATTTTCTTAATCACAGCTATTGTACTGAGAAAACGAAATATATGTAAAAGGAATTGACAAGAATGCGCTCGGTTTATATACTAGGCTACGGAGCATGCGCAAATGATACTGAATGGCATTTTTTGGGTGGAGTAAAATCTGCAGAAAGCACAGTGACCCGATAATATCAACACTTAATGCTGATGATGTATACCCAGTTTCAGTTGGATGGAAATTGTCGGACAATATGCATATGTAGTTGTAACACTGAAAAGTCCAAAATGAGGCATACGTCAAGGGAACAAGAGGATCATAAAGGCCATGCCGCTCAGTTGATAAGGGCTTCCATGGCCTCAACTGGCTACTTCTTATTTCTTTAAACTTAACATAGCCCTAAAAACCCAGCTTTTATGACAAAGCTTCATAAAGGTGGAAACAGAGTGTTAAGAAGGTTTATTTAATATACGTAAGTCCTCATCGGAATAAAGAGATATATAGACCAAGTTTCATTGAAGTTGATGGAAACTGTAAGGATTGAGAATATAAAATAGTTTGACGTAGTAACGGGCGGACAGTTTTAAAGGTAGACGATTTGGACATAAATAACTTCTACTTTGTATTATTCTAGAAATATTTGCTGATAAGTGTAAAGTTAAACAGTTTATAACTAATCTCAATCTACTCATTCATAGACTGGGATCCTGACAAACTCACAGTTTTATATACAATAAGATATTAAAAATACGGTACCTTTCTCAGTAAGGACATTTGAAGTAAATGTAACATTTGTAGTTCGCTTTAATCATATTAATAAATGAAACACTCTTTATATGTATTAATTAGTATTTAATACATGAAATATATCAATCAATAGATAACAAAAACAAAATACTACAAGCGTATATATTTGTAGTCAGATGCGTGTGACAGTACTTTACATGTGTTTTATTTTAATTTGTATATTCCAAACAGGTCTACTGACTGTTTCGCTTGAGTTTTTATCTATATTAAACAAACCCATATCTTTATCGAAATATCGAAAAAAGGTTTGACGAATCCTTAAAAGACTTTAACCCTTATCATGCTTGACACGACCGATTCTGCCTTTGCGACCAGTGCAGATCAAGATCAGCCTGCACATCCATGCAGTCCGATCATGATCTGCACTGTTCGCCATTCTGTCAAACACCCCTTTTAACAGCTAATGGTAGGGGAGACCGGGGATAGTTGTTACATGGGGTAGGTTGTTACATTGCAAATATTGAAGTGATGACGCATCATATAAAGTCACAGATTATGCGTGCTTATTAGTTTTAAAAGTCGCCATCTTTTACGGATTGTTATTTAACTTGGTGACAGTTATTTAAAAAATAGAACAAAAAGCTAGATTTTGAACCACGTAAGTAAATTTTCGAGTTTTTTATACATTTTTGGTTCATGTGCACACTTGAAATATATATAAAACTTTAAAAATGTTGTTGGACTAAGCAAGGAATTGTGCTAAATATCGTAAAATCTCAAGAGGTTACATGCTTTCTCTGAGTTGTCTACCTTAGATATTGTCACGTGTTGTGGGGTCGGGGCATGTTGTTACAATTAGTGCGGGGCACGTTGGTACATACTAGCAGTTGACCCCAAAGAGAAGATTCACAAGAGAATTTGAGACTGGAACAACCGTATTAGACCTTCCTGTTTGAGACAAGGGAAACAAGAACACTACTTTTGTTATAGTAAATACCCGATTGAACCAGGAAGCTGCATATGGGGATGGACATTGTTGGCTCTAAGCTGTAGTTACATTGAATAGCAGAGATGTCAACTACCCCATGCGCATACTACTGAAAATGAAGTGAAATGACCATGCCAGTTACTATATAGATTTTTCAAATGGCAAAAATGTAACTGACGATATTATGCGCTGTATACCTTATATTGTCGACTTTGTGTAGCTGCCTTGGCACCTCTGCCATTTTAAAACCATAAGAGCTCCTCTGGCGATACAAACATTATTGCAATTTGTCTATGAAGATGTCTTTTTCAGTGGAGATATATATATTTGTCCTGATTGGTGTGAATAGAAATGAACATTACAGTGGCGTCAATAAAATCTAATAGTGCACTAAGAGCAGCGAGCAACTACAACAGGCCTGCGTTTTCTCCAGATAAGAAATGCCAATTTAGAATGACTGCTGGATGGGGAAAGAATGTAAAAGAGCTCTTCTAACAAATACGCCCGAAAAGAGTGCTAACATAGTAAAATAAGAATTCACCATGAAACTGTGGAAAATTTGCTAAAAATGAGCAAAACAAGTGCTCAAAACTAAAGAACAGAAAGCAACAAAACAAAAGAAAAATGTAAACATCCTATTTGTCATCATTGTGGATATGATGGAGAAATGGAAGAGATGTTTTGATTTAACCATATTGTATTGCCTAGAGGCTATATACATGCAAATAGATAAAAAAAATACAAGAAGCAGTTTCAGTAAATAGTAGGGGCCTATAGCATTAATCAGGCTTGAATTAATGCTGAAAAAATAGGGTATGGACCTGTACAGTTTGAAATTCGCAGGGTTTTGTTTAACTTCCAAGGCTCTACTACCAACTCGGTGAAATGATTCATTTGTGAAATGAAAATGCAGTGTAATACATGTTATAAACAGATTGGAAAGCATTGTATATTTACTGTTGTGTTGTAAATATGTAAATTCTTTGTAAAATTGTAAAATTGCTTATTGTAACAATTTGCCCCAGACACTGTAACAATTTACCCCAACGGTGGGGTAAGTTGTTACATTTCACCAAAATGATACAACTATCTTTATCGGATAGAAATATTCTTCGTTTTAGAATTAATAGTACAAATTTGAAAATTGCAATGAATGAGCTTTACAAAGATAATAAGCTGGACAAAATCGGTTAAATAATTCATCCGATACAATATAAAATATGAAAAATGTAACAACTATCCCCGGTCTCCCCTACTGTCCAAACTGAAAGATGGACAAGTTCATTATAGAAATTTAGTAGGGTAAGGGTTGAGTGCGATTGTGTCTAATGTCTAATGAGATTTTTGAAAGAAATGAGAACTTTGGAAATATAATTACAGCATAACAATATTATCAAGTAATTCAGATGTGAAATTTACGAAAGACCTGTTAGGAATTCCTAATACAAGACTAAAACATACATGATTCCTCACCATTAAGCTCTGAAGAGCGGTGCATTTTGTAGTTTTTTCGAAGGACACTTTCTCGACATTGACAAAGACAGATGGAAAAAACAAACATTTCGTATTCAGAATCAAAATCATTAAATGAGCCGTGCCATGAGAAAACCAACATAGTGGGTTTGCGACCAGCATGTTCGCTAACAGTTTCTCCAATTCCAATAGGCTTTAAAAGCGAACAGCATGGAGCCTGACCAGACTGCGCGGATGCGCAGGCTGGTCTGGATCCATGCTGGTCGCAAACCCACTATGTTGGTTTTCCCATGGCACGGCTCAAATATCGCTAAGTTTAAAATGTTTGGCATTCAGTCTATAGTATAAGTCCTATAAAATAGGAAATAGTACAAAATACTGAATTCGAAACCCACAATTGCGAAATAAGCTACCAAATACTCTCACGACATTACACAAAAAGGCTTAATCGAGTATCAATTTATGGTGGTATGCTCTCAGTTGCTAAAATAATATTTTTTGCTGCTACTGTTTGACTGCATCTTAACTAAACTAGTGCAAATACACTAAATTAAAATAATTTTAGAAATATAACAAGACAACACAAACCTTAATCAAAGTGTATATTGAAACATCGTTAATTTGAAATCTGAAAATGACATCACAATAAACCGACAAAAAAGTGTTGTTTTTTTACTTAGCCACTAATATCACACATAAAGACGTGTAACGAACTGTTCATTCTAAACCTTTTGTTGAATTTAACCTTAAAAGGTGGTCAGTCTCATTTTGATCAAGTTATTGATTTCGTTACTAAATTCAGTCTGGCCATGAATGTATTTCATTCAGTTATGTTAAAAGAGCGCTTGAACATGTGACATTTTTACTGGAGGTATCTGAAGAAAATCGTTGTTGCTCTACCAAGTTTTTAGTACACGTATAATTTTTATACACATACATCGCCTGAGTAGATATATGTATAAGAACATTTGTTCATTTGCAAAATATTTGCATTGACAACTATATGTTTTGCATAAGGAAACTAACTGATTTTCTTTTTTTCCTTGCAGCAAACAAGTCATATTGGAAGTAAATAACAAGTAAATACGCACAACTTATTACTTGCCTATTGGTTTAGATTGTTGATATATACCGTTAGCTTTCAATTACAAAATTAGAAATTTAAAACTAAATAAATACGCAGCGTTTCAACTGATATTTTTATATTAAAAGAGTGTAGCAGATATAAAACCTGAAATATACGTCTTTTAGGCGTATGTATTTCTACTTTTGACGACGCGTTTTAGGCGCCTGTTTCTTTGTTCAAGAAGGTATTCAAATCGGTAGGGAAATGACCTTTATTGATTCAGCCATGTGCCTAAACATGTCAAGTATTTACACTGAAAACTTTTTAATAAAACTACATCAGGTCGTCATTAGTTTCAATTATCAATGTCAAATTTTCCGCGATTACATATAATTGCATTTAACAATTTGTAGCAGCAATATAAATGGCAGATACATACATGCAAATTACGTGACACAAAACAGATAATAGAAATAGCAACTTTATGGTTGAAAGCAGAATAAAACGGAGGAAAATTATTTCTCGTTTGTTCGTAAACATAATTATAGTAGTAGTGATATGAAAAAAAAAATACAAATATTTTATATTCATGCATTAATATCACTGAAGTACAACACTTAATACAAACTTTGAACACTAGCTCTTGGTATCACTTTTTTTATCCATCAACTTGACAAATTCTACAGATACAGAGAAAAAATTATCATAGTCATTCTCTGACATGTCAAAGCCGATTGATGTTGATATATTCGGATAAGTGTTACACTTCAGGAACCCGCAGGCAATGGTTTATAAATACGGGTTGTTTCACTCGTCAAGCACGTTTGGATCGACCTCACAAGACATGGTCACATAATGGGTAGCTTGACGGCAAGAAACTTGCTGCACTGTTCGAAAACGTTCACCAGCATACCAACTCAAAAATGAAAATGACACACATCAGGAGCTGAATAGAAAACTCGTACGTATTTTTTTTTACCTGAATGTATGTCTGTGGGGAGAGCAGCTGGGGTTTGGGGTGGGTGGTGGCAGTTTTATGCCAGGTGAGTTTTTTTTTCTTTTTTGTTGTGTCTAACGTCACGCTGACACAATTACACGTTAGTTGGTGACTTTCTAGCTTTTGATGTTTAAGGAAGATCCAAGGTGACCTTCCCGGCATTGTATTTCATAATTGGCGGGCATCTGGGCAGAACCACCGGACTTCCATAAGCCAGATGGCTGGCAATTGACATAAAGAATTCTATGCCCCAAGGGAGGTTCGAAACAACATCGATTAGGGGCATATTGGTAAGGGTGTATTGAAAATGATATGGCAAAAAAAAACACAAGCAGTTGAAGACGGAAGTTACTAGTATGAGGAATCTAAAATAATGATATAAAAATGAGATGGGGTGTAATAGGTCGGGTATAGGGGTAGAAGTGGCCTTTTGATGGATACTAGTACTGATTAATAGTATGAAATATATGTTTCAAAAGTAACAGTAAACTTGAGAAGCTTGACCAAACTGTAACAAAGTCTACTCCCAGTGACCTTGTTTATTTATTTCGTTGGGTTTAACGTCGCACCGACACAGTTATATGGCGACTTTCCAGCTTTGATGGTGGAGGAAGACCCCAGATGCCCCTCCGTGCATTATTTCATCACGAGTGGGCACCTGGGTAGAACCACCGACCTTCCATAAGCCAGCTGGATGGCTTCCTCGCATGAAGAATTCGACGCCCCGACTGAGGCTCGAACCCACATCGATGAGGGGCAAGTGATTTGAAGTCAGCGACCTTAACCACTCGGCCACGGAGGTCCCCTCAGTGACCTTGTTCATTTGAAATTTTGATTACTATAGGGGCAGTAGCTAAGACTGAGGACCTTTCAAAAAAGCTTCAACCGGTCTTATTGTAACAGTTGACCCCAGTCACCTTGAATTACCCTATACTATCTCTCACCAAGACTAACCGTAATGTAAAGGTTAAATATGTTATAAGTATACCATCCCTCCTTGTTACTTTTTTTCGAAGACTCGAAGTAAACATGTTGTCCCAGCAGTGTCGGCGCTTTTGTTATGGGCTTTTGTTCTTGGTATAGCGACACGTTTACAGGGAACAGTATATATTCATTTTCCTTTTTAATTTATTGTTATATTTTGTATATTCTATCTTAATTTCGAAAAGATCCTGATTATTGAGAATTTCAATGAATTGGCCGTAAGTATTGTAATTTATATGATATATTTTCACTTCTCAATGTTGTTATATTAGTTGGAATCAAGATTTTTTTCTTTCGCTTAAGTGTAAACATTTAGGTCTGGATATTTTTTCTTAATAATCAACGGTACTTTTTTGAAGAAGGAAGGCAGCAAATATCTTAAGCCTTCGGTATTTAGTTAGTAATGGCGAGCAAAAAAGTAAATCTGACATAAAATGCCGAAGTTATCCGAACTTAGACGATGTGATATAAAGAAAACGATACGTTACCTTCGTAATTAACTTGTCCGTCACCATCAATGTCGGCTTCTCTAATCATCTCGTCAACCTCTTCGTCTGTAAGTTTCTCACCGAGATTTGTCATTACATGGCGCAGTTCAGCCGCACTTATAAAACCATTACCGTCTTTATCAAATACGCGGAATGCTTCTTTAATTTCTTCTTCTGAATCAGTGTCTTTCATTTTTCTTGCCATCATTGTCAAAAATTCTGGAAAGTCTATCGTTCCATTTCCTGGTTGAAAGAAATGAAGCATTTGATATTTTTTATTTTCATTTTTTTGGGGGGAGGGGGTGGTGAGGGGGAGCGGGTTGCTTGAAATATCAAAATTTATTCTTGTAGCTTCTACTGTCTAACTGAATATTAAAATACATGTAGATCTTATTCATATTTTCAAACTGCTCATGTTGCAGTTTTACTTTTGTATTCTCTGTTACCCTTTTTTATCCAACTCTTCAACACGTCTTAAGTTTTTCTTTTAAGCCATTAAAGGTTAATTGTCCTCAAACCTAAATGTTTGTACTGGTTTATCTTCAATGCGTTTGCGTATGGTTGTAACAAATGTACACTCATGGCATTGACTTTAATTTTACTTTATAAAGTTTACCCCGCCTGTACATGAAACTCACAGATGGGTCAAATCCTAAATTCTATCTACCTGGAGGCGACTTTAAAACCAAAGGAAATGGGCTTTACATGAAATGTTTTTATTTGATCGCGGTACCATTTAGATTGTACAATTTTTACATCTTCATTTCAGATCGATTTCAGTACACTGGTGATTATTTCTCGACTCGACAGGCAGCTGTGCCCGACTCCGCAGAGATCATGGTCAAAGTTCACTTGTGGCGGTATTTGAACCCGCGATACCTTATCAGTGGCTATAAACGAGTTGGTAATCAACAGCATATGACTACATACCATCAGCGTCAACTTCATTGATCATGTCTTGAAGCTCGGCCTCTGTTGGGTTCTGTCCTAGAGATCTCATCACGGTACCCAATTCCTTTGTTGTGATAGTACCATCACCATCTTTGTCAAACAGGCTGAAAGCCTCTTTGAATTCTGCAAATACAGAAAGTGTAATACGTCTTGACTTGGCTTGTTTAAAACGAGCATTATAGTTCATATACTTTGACTATAACTGCGTAACACCTCGTTCAAAAGCTTGCATTTTCATATATCAAAATTCAAAACCGAAGTTTACATCAACCGTAATAGAACGTAAATCCCTGGATCATATTGCAAGTAAAATTTATACTTACACAAACGTGATTCATTCAAACCTACCGTATGATGAATGGTTTATTTGTACTAAAGTTTTGATCATTTAAATATTTTGACAAAGAAATAATCTAAGAGTGAAATGCCGCTTGAATGTTCTATTCATTTGCCTTAATTACTGTACCAAATTAAGCAGAAATGTTCCACCGTTTTAATCTCAAGGGATTAAATTAAAATGACGAGTTGTAATCTCAAGTGATTAAATTAAAATGACGATTTAAATCAACAATAACGACAGTAAAATAATTTTAAAATTCCCATAATTCTATCGTTTCAAATTAAAGGAAAGACGAACTTTTGGCGACCGTTCGCCCTATAAAATTAAGATAGTTTCCACTGGTTTATTTAAAATTTTCTTACTGGTACGTATTTAAAGAAAAAACTCTACCATAACATACCAGCAATTTGTTCTTCTGTGAGTTGGTCAGCCTGAAAAAAAAATTCAGACATGAAGAACGGATCAATAACAATTTTCACTGACCTTTCTAGAGGTATCTTTTTATGTATTATATATATACCATGAGAAATCATAACAGCCCAGCTTTGCGTGTTATAACAATCTGGCAACATTTGAAAATCACTCTTTGGCTATAGCACTTTGTCAATCGTTCTGTTACTGGACTCTGTACTGACCTAAATTGTTTGCGACATGTAGCAATTTCCTCGCATTAATCAGAGGTTCTTAGAATATATATATATGTGTGTGTGTGTGTGTGTGTGTGTGTGCGTGCGTGCGTGCGTGCGTGCGTGCGCGCGCGCGCAACAACAGTCTAGAAAACGTTTAGCCCTAGACACAACATGACAGCGTGTCATCTGCGGCATGAAATGAATTTTACGTCACTTTCACCGACTGCATCTCATTTAGAAATTCATGATGAAAATTTACTGTATCGGAACATAAACATGCTTTTAATTAGCTCACTGTATGGAACGAATGAAGTGGAGTAACTCGGTGAAACATATGAATTTTTAAAATAGCTTGACTTTAGTTATGGTGCTTTTATACCCGTTTGTTCGATGCCCAAGGGATTTTTGCTATGAATTTGATATTTTCTAAAATTGCTAGATGAATGTAGTGGAGAATTAAATGACTCGAAAATAGAAGTACAAAGTACTCTAATCAATACATGGGAGAAAAATCAAAGAACAAATACCGGTTAGAAAGCTAGCGATGTGTGGTTTTATTTGTAAACGTTTCATTATTTATGAAACATTTTCAGTTTGTTAGAACTGAAAAATAACAACTGTAATCCGTTAACTAAATATCTATTTTAAACTCACATGCTTAAGTAATAATACGTTTTCAAAGTTGAAGAGCAGAATTTTCTAGAATATATCATGTTTGCTTGTTTAAAAGTTTCCATTTGTTTGGACAGGGTCTTTTGTAGCCATATTCCGGTTATTTAACGACGGACAGATACTCTAATAACCAGTCCTAAGCTGTTCTCCGCAAGTACTTGCCACCTTTTTCATTTGTTAAGAGTTGGGGGACGAATAACTTCGGACACAAAGTCGTCTATCAAACCGTCATGTAGAACATAACTTTCGCCGGGGGGATAAAGACCTTGCAAAGATATATCAGTCTAATTACCATCCGTATCCCGTACCCTATCCGTATGCATCACTATCGGTGATTTTGTTTTTCAATAAATCGCGCTAAGTAATATAATGTTTGGTCAGTTGCAAGCCAACCATAGACGCAACAATTAGATGGACTGGAGGGATTATTGTCTTAAAGACCCTGCATATTTACACTGAAAGATGCTGCAAATAATAACAAGAGCACCGCCTACGGGTGCCATCGCTCGTCTGCAAGTGCTGGAGAGTATGTAAGGAAAGAGTTACAGTTCAGAATTTCTAAGTACAAAGGGCCATAAGTCTGACAAAATGCGTATCAGAGTTATGGTTCTTGGCCTACACAGTCATCTAATGATGATAAACAAGTGCGCAAAGTTTCGAAGTTGTAGCTCTTATAGTTTTTGAGAAAAGATGACCTAAAAAAATTAACTAAGAAACACAAATTTTCTAAGTAAATAAAGGGCCATCATTCTGACAAAATGCATATCAGAATTATGGGCCCTGACCTACATAGTCCCCTCATAATGATAAATAAGTATGCAAAGTTTCAAAGCTGTAGCTTTTACTGTGTTCGAGAGAAGGTGGACCTAAACAAAAATATAACCGACGCCGACGATCAAGTGAAAACAATACCTTGTAGATTTTTTTTTCAAAAATTAGACGAGCTAAAAATGATACCGATTAATGCCATGCCAGATGCTCATAAAGTGCCTTACCACTAGGTAACTAATGGTAAACAGAATTATTAATGAAGATTTTTCCCTTGTGCTTAAGTAATTTTATAAGCTGTACAATTATAAACTTGATATTTTAGGACGGGAGAGGATGATTTAAGAGCTACAAAAAATGCGGTATACTCAGGCAGTTCGACTTCAATACCGATAACAAAAAGATCTGTATACGTGTCTGTGCAATGCACGAACCTTGACAAGATGGTTAAAGCAAAAAAAAAAAAAATTTTATGATTTGATGGCGACTTGTGTCTTTCCAAGATCACGTGGTGGGGTTTGGATATCGGTGACATTACCTTTTAATCTGAATATTGACTTTTTGGGCTTGAATATTGGCTTTTTGTGTTTAAATACTGGCTTTTTTTTGTGTGTGTGGGGGGGGGGGGGGGGGGGGGGGGGGGGCTGAATACTGGCTTTTCGGGTTAGCGATCTTTTGTACTGGTTGACGTGACAGTCACTATTGACGTTTAACTCACGTATGTCTAGGTTTTAACCATTGCCTGGTATCTTGGCGAGACCCTCCACATAGCTGTCAAACATTGTACCGTATATATACGAATGAAGGAATTCATTTCATATATTTATAGGTGCGGGTGTCTGTAAAGTGTTAGATCAATAACATTCCGTTATCAGGACACTTCAAGTCTTGTAAATAATCTAAATGAAATCACTGACAGCTTTCTATTTGTTTAAGGATAAAAACAGACGTAGTGATGCATATTCTCAATGTTGTGGTAATTCTTATGGCATATCGACTATTTGAGCCGCGCCATGAGAAAACCAACATAATGCGTTTGCGACCAGCATGGATCCAGACCAGCCTGCGCATCCGCGCAGTCTGGTCAGGATCCATACTGTTCGCTTTCAAAGTCTATTGCAATTAGAGAAACTGTTAGCGAACAGCATGGATCCTGACCAGACTGCGCGGATGCGCAGGCTGGTCTGGATCCATGCTGGTCGCAAAGCCACTATGTTGGTTTTCTCATGGCACGGCTCATGTGTATGTTATTATCAAATAGAACAAGCATTTACTAGGTATTTTCCGTAAGTATTGACATTGTACACATGAATTTTCCGTATGTTTCTTTAAATTACTTATTGGTGTCCGAATCTAATTAGCGATATAACTAATATATAAACATCATGTCGCATGTAGGTGTGCGGCTAAACGTTCAGCTGCTAATCTCGGGGTTCAAATCCTGCGGTTCACGATATTGTTTTGTTTGTTTTTCAATCTTATATGCAAACTTAAAAGACGGGAAGTTAAAAAGTGGCATAATTTTGACAAAAAAAAAAATAAGCTAGAGAAATGCAACTTAATATATGTAACTTTGATATGAAAAACACTACAAATATATATCACCGTCTGGGTATAGTTATAAGAGTGATTAGAATTCCTTTATTGACCGGCTACAGTAGACCTTTAACTATGCATGTATATGCATGTACGATTCAATGTAAATTCACTATAGGAACAATGTCGTTTGTTTGTTTTTTCAAACCACCACGGTTAACAATAGCCGAAATTGCAATGATATAATAACCCCATTCTTGCATACCACCCATTACATATTAAACATTCATTTGATAAAAATGACTTCTTTTATTTCTAATGAAAAATCCCTTTTCCATAATTTGTAACTCCAGTGATAATTCAAGCTTGTTTAATTATCTTATGAAAAACCTTCTCTCTTTTATTACACTTGATATTGAAGTAAACATCCAGGTGACAATACCCGGAGGCAGTAGATATCGACATCGCAATACCGGTCACCTGTTACCAATATATGTTACCAATACCAAATAGCTGTTGTCTCCCCTTATATCGATTTTCTGCAATATCGGTCATGAGGTCAATTCTTCCTCATGGTCGGTGCTGGAAAAACACGACTACACCCAGGGAGTTAAGATGACTCACGTGCTGTAATTTATGAATTAATGCTTAAATTCATACGCCAGTAAAATGAAAAAGTTCTTAAAAGAAATGCATTCATTTATTATATTTCCTCTATTACCTGAAAAAATATGTATGCAGAAAAAAAAAAGAATCTATCACTTGTTGAAAGTGCGGATGAGAATATCCGGCTTTCGGGTAACAGTTTTGCGGTAACTCAGCACAGCCTCATTACCGCCTAAACAGTTACCCTCGAACCAGATGTTACCATCCGCATCTTCAACCTGTGAAAGAGTCTTATATCACTGTATACAAGAGATTTACCATAGTTCCCTAGTTTGTCTCGCGGCTGTGCCGAACTGCTGATCGTAACCTAAACAAATGAGCCGTGCCATGGGAAAACCAACATAGTGGGTGTGCGACCTGCATGGATCCAGACTAGCCTGCGCATCCGCGCAGTCTGGTCAGGCTCCATGCTGTTCGCTTTTAAAGCCTATTGGAATTGGAGAAACTGTTAGCGAACAGCATGGATCTTGATCAGACTGCGCGGATGCGCAGGCTGGTCTGGATCCATGCTGGTCGCACACCCACTATGTTGGTTTTCCCATGGCACGGCTCAATTAAACCTTCTATTAGTATTAGAGATAGACAGAAACTTTATTTAATCTGGTTACAATTCTATACATGTTCAAACTTATTCGTATCAACTGAATGTTAAGGACTCTATTCAAACATTCAACTTGTTGTAACGTAGCTATAGAAATCTTATCAAGCCTACGCATACTACTTGTAAATTTAATTGGATTATAGTACTGTACATTTATTTAAAAAGTGATAAATATCCCCGCTATAAACGAGACTTATATACTGCTAGCTTAAGATTTATCTTGTGCATAAAATCTGTATTGTATTATAATATCTGGAAAAGGAAGTCAAAATGTAAGCCAACACCGTGATTCTATAAAATTTTAAACTAATATCCCCTTTTTCAACGTTTTGAATGAGGCAATATTGAAAGATAGGAAGTTTATTTTTACAAAGTTAAGTTTTATATCTTTAGAACTATCCCATTAACAATAAAACGGGTGATAGATCACATTCTTCCTTGAAAAGGTGAGACACGTTTCGACCCGTGAACGATTCAGGTATGCAATATATTTTGGCTTTTGTGGAAAAAAACAACAAGCATGTACTCTCTTATTCTGCTTTGCCCAGTGTGAGGGATGTTTTCTTGATCTTGATATATTCACCAGTTCAACATAATATAATAATATGCAAACAAGATATACTCTCGACGTTAATTTGATACTTAAAAGCTACAAAACATAGCATTTAGTTTGAACAAGTCAATAAAAAACTCTTGTATGTTCGTTTTAGTCCATTTTACAAAACAGGTTCCATTGCGACCACAGTTCAGTTACTTTTTTTTACATTATACCAAGAAAAAAAAACGATTTCCTCTGATATTAGTTTTTATTGGAGGTAAAAGACTGATTTCATTGAAATTACTATTATACGCATAATAAAATAAATGGCATGTTTTAATCAGTATTTCATTAACTTTCAAAATTCAAGCTGGAGAAATCTTTCGTTCTTAAGATATCTAAGATATGATCCGAATATACATTCACTATAGTATAGATAAAAGTTGATAATATTGATAAAACAAAGTTTCAATACACAAAACTATCCTATAAACCCATTGGAAATTTTAAAACCTCTCGCCATTATCCATATGAAACGTCATACACAACTCCAATATTTCCCACAGGACCTGCTGCCTGCCTAACAGACTGAAAGACCAAGCAACCGAACTCTCTGACGCTACATCAAGTTAATTTTAATCACTGAGAAAGCTAGATAATTTTAACGAAGAAAAAGAATAAAACCAACTTTATACAATAATTATCAGACAAACTGTAAATAAAATAATAACACTCACCATTTTTATTTAAATTTATAAAATACTTTTCGTTGATATCCTTCCTGCACGACAGCTCGATGTAATCTGTCGCGACTATGATACCTGGGTACATAGCCGGGGTATATCCGATTATACACCATGGAAAATTGTCGCATTGCGGAACTTTCTATTCTTATTTAAATTTTACTTTCGCCAAGTGTATAGCGGGTTTACTGTATTTTAAAAAGATTAGGGTATATCAATACACAATAAACCGTATTGAATTGTCGGTCAACATAAAAAGTCGGTAGTTTATCTATACATAAAATACACTTTTCACGATATGATTGTATATAGCCCCAAAAATTCTGCCTTTTTTTTTTTAATTCGTAAAAATGCATGTAGTTAAATAACATTTTATTATAACATTATTAGTGCTTTGAAAATATGGCAAAAAGCTTGAAACATTTTATTTCGTTAGTAGATATTCGACTAATAACAATAACCTCAGAAACAGCATTTTCTCTTATTCTTGTAAGATTGTGGCATCACTTAAAATACACGTTGCTTCTTTTATATATAAAGTTTTAGATTTGTTCCATCTTAACAGCATTGCAATTACAAAATTTGAGCTACTTGCAAGACCCTTGTGTCGCCGATAAATTTGTTTGTATAGTCGTCACCAGTAACCCATATTGGCGACTCCTCCAGAAGACTTACTAATCTTAATGGGGGGTGGGGTGGGGGGGATAGTACAAGATACAAAAAAACTCCCCAATTCCAGAAGCTTCCAGGTGTAAAGCACTCAAATATGGGACTATTATCCCAATTTTAGTAATTTTATTTTAGTTGGAGAAGCGGGGGCTCGAACTCACGACCCCTGGTTGTTTAGTTAAGCAGTGTTACCACTAGACCACTGCGTGCGTCCGCTCACATCGCTAAACGTTATAAACTACATTGCCGCTAAATATCAGTTGACCGCTCTATATATTAAGTAAAATTTCAACTCCTTACTGCTAAACGTTTTAAAATTCATGCTATATTTATCAAATAATCAATGCCTTTAAGTGGTTTGTCGCAAGATTTATCACGGTTCAGGCTTAAGATGCACATGAATTGAACCATGAGGGCGTTAGCTTTACAACGGGGATATAAATCCATAAATATCTCTTTATCTGCTGTTAAATTAATATAAACAAACGATTTTTATGTCGTGACACTTACGCATGCAGTTATCTGTCTAACTGAAGCTCTGGAAGGAGTGTTAATTCTAGATCAATTTTAAAAGTTTATTTAAAGATTTTACTTCCTGTACTTAACGAAAAAGTTACACTTAAAAGTTCAACAGAACAATGTTTTCTTAAATTATTTTTACCAGATCAAAGGATCGAGCCTTCGTCGACACGGTGACAGGATCGTACAACAAAGAAGCTGACCAGTCTCACCATAAAGCCCTATTAACGCTAATATGCTCTCAGTCTGTAAACATGGAAATCATTCAATATTGTGACTAGAGGAATTAGTCTGCAATGTATTTATAAAATCATTAGGGACTTCTTTAACTGAGCGAGCGTAGCAACATGTAAAATGTAATTATGTATATTTGTTTGTTTTCAGACTCGTTGATAGGTGTCTTTAACATCATTCAGACACATCTCTAGAATAATTACATGCTTACCTGAATGCTCTTTTATTTTTAACCCTTAGCATGCTAGATAAATTGTCGTCTGCTGGAAATGTCGTCTGCTAAAATTGTAAAGTTCATTCAATTTGCTCCAAAATTGGAAGAAATAATGTCAGAGTAGCAAACAGCTTGGAACCTGATCAGACGCCGATTTAATCGGCGTCTGATCTGGTTCCAAGCTGTTTGCAAAGGCTGTTAAATTCGCCTGCAGCAGGCTAAGGGTTAATGATACTGTTCGAATTGAATTTGTGAAACTGTGTGTTGCAAGTATTTAATTTGAAAAGAAAAGAGAAATAAGAAGCGCTAAGTTTTCAGGTACTGTTATGTAGTAGAAGAATAGTGTTATTATTATTTCACTGGTCATACGCACGGATAGGAATATCTGACTTAAGTGTAATTATTTACCCGAGAGCAGGATATTACAATCCACACCTACAATCAATAATATATTTTTGGCATAACGTATTCTTCAAATAACAAAAGAAATAAAACAAGAGTTGTGGAAAGACAACCAATAAACAGAAACAGAAACATCAGCAGATTGGGCAACAAGTTCGAGTCGTACGCATTTCCCGCTTATGATGCTTAATGAGAAAGAAAATTGCAACAATGTCGAAAAAGGCTGTGAAAAAGTAAAATCAAGTTAAGGGATACATCCATTGACTACTATATCACAGTCGTCCATAAATGGTTACTGAGAAACCAGCTTTCATAAAAAAAAATAACCGAATATTGCAATGTCTAAAAAATGCCAAAACTTTGTAAAAGTGCAAACAGAATTATAAAACCAATGTACTGTAAGTCGCATCATCATAATAAACATGTGTGTGTGTGTGTGTAGTTTCAACCCATTCCCAAAATTGGTTGTTGAGATAATAGCTTACACACAATACTTAACCGACAAATGCGATAATTATAATGATAACGCTAGGATATCATGCGATTATATGAAAATTCTATCCTTAATATGAACCACGTCACGAGAAAACCAGCATACTGGCTTTGCGGCCAGCATGGATCCAGACCAGCCTGCGCATCCGCGCAGTCTGGTCAGGATCCATACTGTTCGCTTTCAAAGCCTATTGCAATTAGAGAAACTGTTAGCGAAGGCTAATCTGGATTCATGCCAGTGGTCGCAAACGCACTATGTTGGTTTTCTCATGGCGTGGCTCATATGTAACATAAACCACGAAGTAAAAGCTATGAATTAAAATAACGTATTTTGAACAAATTAATCCTTAGTGACAAAAGACAGTATATTGTACAATGAAAAGAGTTTAAAATCCAGGTAATATCGGAAGTATATAAAAGTGGTTAAAGAATAAATGTTATTTGTAATCCGCCCACAAAAACCCGTAAAACTCTTATGAGAGAACAATGTGGGTAAGCGTTGGATTAAATTGAATATGCAGTAATACTGTTATTATGCCTGCATGTAATTAAAAACATTTAAGAACAAAAATAGACTAGAGAAAACATAACAACGCAACATATAAAAAGGGCCTCTGTGGCCGAGTGGTTAAGGTCGCTGACTTCAAATCACTTGCTCTACACCAATGAAGGTTCGAGCCTCACTCGGGGCGTTGCATTCTTCATGTGAGGAAGCCATCCATCTGGCTTACGGAAGGTCGGTGGTTTTACCAGGGTGTCTGCTCGTGATGAAATAATGCACGGAGGAGCTCCTGGGGTCTTCCTCCACCGTCAAAGCTGGAAAGTCGCTATATGACAAATTGTGTCTGTGCGACGTTAAACCAAATCACTTGGTCCTCACCAATGTGGGTTCGAGCCTCACTCGGGGCGTTGAATTCTTCATGTGAAGCCATCCACTTCAAGACTATCACACTTTGTGATAAGACATTAAGAGAGAAAAAAATAAATAAGAATAAAAAATAACGAAAAAAATAAACAAATAATGAAAAATATTAAAAATATGTTGTGACAGAATTGTCATTTGAATTATAACTGACTTAATAGATGAGAAGAGAATTCAACGAAATCAATGTCAGTGAAAAACAATCGAAAGGAAATGTGTAGGAAAAAATGAATATCTTTTATAAACGTAGATTAGACTAATAACTTTTCTTGGAACTTACAATGTCTGAGAACTCATGAGGGGGAAGAATGAACAGTATACACCAATGAATGATACTGAATGATACTGTGGATGGTTGTGGTCAGAGGAATGGAATACACAATTCAGGAAGTAAAGAAATGAACAAGCCTACGGCTATCTGAGCTTATAAAACGAATATTTTGTAAGCGTACATTATTATTAAGTAGCGTATGCATTTACGCTTTCGTTCATAATAATACCCCAGTCACACATACGGCGCGGATAGCTACGTCTAGCCGCGGATAGAAGGTGTCACCCCGGTATAGAAGTACTTCCGGGTCGTTGTATCCTAGAAAGTAGTTCTTTGAAATTTTGAAGTTCCCAATTTAAAGCTATCCCTACTTTGACATGTTATATTCCAAATGTATTTATTGATACTGTGTACATTTTTTGTCATTTCTGATGTCTTTAACAGTTGTTTTATGTGTGTTTTTCAGGATTACATTTCTGTGCGGAAGGATTAAAAAACTACACCAGACTGGTGGCCATGACAGATGTCAGTGGGAAATTTAAACATGGACTAGATACTTTGATGTGTAGCAAAAAAGTTCGTCGTTGATGATGGTGTTTTTCTGTGATATATTGACTGGAATAGTATTACTCTTCAGAAATACAGAGCTGTCAATGCTGCAATTTTGTTGTGAAATTCACAATCCATGTCCAAAAGTGCTTGTTTTACTATACAGCAAAGAAGGAGAAATTGTACTGGGCCGACACCAGAATAGTAATCCGTATCGATCCGTATTGATCCATACCTGAGCCGTACCTTAAAGTTGTAACCCGTATCAATCCGTACCAACCCGTACGGCTCAGGTACGGGACAATACGGATTACTACGTTTCTATCCGTAGCTAAACGTAGCTATCCGCGCCGTATGTGTGACTGTGGCATAAAGCACGAGAGTCATCCTGATGTAAACCAGCTCCGACAGAAACACGGTAAAATTCTGTCCGGCATGCATGAAGTGTTTGTCTACACATGCCACTCTAACAAACTTTGTCAACAGGCTAAAACAGTGAGATAGACATACTTCTATAGAATATATACATCAACATGATCATAATGTTCAACATAAACATAATGTCTGAATAAAACAACCGATATACAAATAAATAAATACGTATAACACAGTCTGTTGAAACAAAAATAACAACATCGTAAGCAAAATATGTCTGTATAAAACTATTTACATAGTTTATGACGCTCAGCGGTTTTATAACGTAAAACGGAGTAGAAACTACCAAATGACGTTACTTACCATTTTGAGGTCAGGTGGCAAAACAACACTAAACGTGTGTGTTTATTAGTAAAGTGCTAAAATGATTCATTTCAGAACAAACACAATTTATTTATTAAATGTAAAAAAATGAACGTGTCCGATATCAATCCCGGGCATCATCCTCTGTCGGATATAGTACATCATTTGGAATAAAATTTAATGCTAGTCATTCATCAGTTAGAATGTATACCCACTCTCGTGCAACTTGATAAACTGTAAGGAATTTTCGGTTTTTATTCGTACTGATTTCCGACGCGAAAACATTTCGATGTAAGGCTGTGTAGGGAGACTGTACTTGGTGTAAGAAGGGAAGAAACTAACTAAGTGTAGTTATATACAATTATTCCTTTGATAGTCGCTCTTTGTTGGTAAGATGAAACTTAAAAAAACATTTTTTTCAGTCGTTTATTCAGCCATTTTTTTTCCAGTCTTCGGAATACCTTATAATTTGAATTTATAGAAAATGTTGAACAAATCGGCGAGCAAATCGGCGCACAAACTAAATGCCTTTAAAGCATTTGTGTTTACAATGTAGTTAAATATATTAAATTTAAATATCTTCATTTTAATGTAACTAATCGTCCGAAGTCAGTGCTAGCACCTATATTCTTCAAATTTTGTCGCAGAGTGACTTACCGCCATCATTCTATTCATTTTTTATGTAGAACGAGGGGATGGGGGAAGGTAATCATAATTTTGAAAACAAAAGGTTATCGTAAATCTATTATCAATGCACTGACGTTAAATGAATCCATTCTCGCATACCAGAGGTTTAACAAGGTTCCTTAGTTGAACATTCGTCAGGGAATTTCTGACGAACCTGTGATAGATGAGGGTGACTTGAATCACGATTATCAACTTTAAGTAAGATGCAGAATGTCACGCGCATAAATTACCGAGTGCATCGTAATAACTACAAACGCTGATTCGAACCGTCGCTCTACATTATGTAGCAAAGTAAAGCAAACATTAACTATTTTTTTAACCGTAAAATTAATATTTTGTTTTATTTCTATTCTGTTGAATACACAGCAGCGGATTTTGACATAGCTGTAAAACAATTTTTAAGGGTGATTCTATTTTTGATAACCCTATCAATCATGCCATAACAGATTTGTATCATTATTAGGGGATTTATCCACGGCGCAAAGCGCCGGGGATGAAAATCCCCGAGACGGTAACGTCCGTATATAGTTACTCGTCTTTGTTGTCTGCATATACTGGGGCAATTTTTTCGATGTTTTCCGGTTCCGGTTTATGTACACAACGCAGACTGGTTGTCTGCAAGAACATCCGAGCACCCCGAATCAATCACAGAAATTCGTAAGCCGCACCAACATGATTCTTTTTCGTAATGAAAACTGTACAGGCAACTGAAAAACACTTTTAAACAGTAAGGAAGTGTAAAGGCCGCTAAGTTTCTGCGTGGAGAAAAACAACAAATCCTAAAGCCAGTGCGAGAACGCGGTGAATGACGTCACTGTCACGGCTTCCCATAAATTTTGCAAATTATGATATTCGCTGTAAGAGGTATGATGACACTAAATGTAAACTTCTCTGTTTAGAGCGAAGTTTCTCTTTCTTTTGAGTGTTGAATATTTCTTCGTAAGTAGACATATAAGAGATAAATCCCCATGCTATCCTATCGTTCGATATATACTGAATGAGATATACTATCGAATTAAAAAAATGTTTCCTTCCGGCACGTGCACAGAGCGTCTGACTTCGGACTTTTTGGAAGAATATGTTTTTTTCTTGTGCGTAATAAGCGTCCACATAACTTGTCTGAGCCGCAACGTCTTGCACATCAGTACAAATATGGGCAGTGTAGGTTTTTTTATTCCCAAATCTACCTTTAAATTGATACAAACGCATATTTCTGGGCAAGCTGATCATCGGGGCTGTAACGATTCCCGAGGAAGTGCCTTATTTCATATTATTTCGTGTACTATTTACCGATAACTTAATTTATTGAAAGAAATGTTTGTATACTTTAAAAAAAATACACAATTTCTAACTGAAGATGTAAAGTAAATAGTTCTTGTATGATCAATTGTACATTTAGAGGGGCAGTCCGGAGCGTGCCCACCCCATAACTACTGCTACCGTCGACTTTCACATCCTAAAATTGATAATTAAATTGAATATAATAACTTTCGGTTCCCTTCGCTCTCAAAACATGCTGTCACTAGCATTTATAATTGCTGAAAAAGTCGAAAATCAAAACTTAAAACTATAATGTAGTTATATTCTAAAGTGTGTGCGGATGGTGGAGAGGAGAGAGAGTGGATGGGATACAAAGAATAACGTCAATAAAACTTATTTTGACCAGCATTCTTGAGGCTTGTAAAAATGTATGATTTCCGATGGCCTTACGCAAGTTTGGAAACTATTCAAACCTTAATTACCTTTTTATTGCCGCAAGTTGAATAAATGACAACTCGTGTAAAAAGCGTGTTTTATTGAATTTATTTTTCTCAATAAGTCTTGGTGGGTATATTTGAATTCTATGTACATTTACATTTAGTGTCAAATTTATTAATGTATCTATTATAGTAACCATTATACTTTATAGTGTACACCTCTGGTTTGTAATCAAAATATTTCAAAGATTGTTGTTTCTAAGGTTTTGTCTTTAGACGGCAGAACACTTGCGATAACCGGTCAACAGCTTAAATGATGGACCGTTCTTTTACATAAGGAGTGGACGCAGTGGTCCAGGGGTTACACTGTTTAACTACGAAACCAGGGATCGCGAGTTCGAGCCCCCGCTTCTCCAACTAAAATTACGAACAGTTGAATAAGAGTCCCGTGTATGGGTGCTTTACACCTGACACACTAAAGAACCAGGGAAACTTCTGGAACTGGAGCCTCTTCTGTGTCTTGCACTGTCCTCCTAACATTACTAACTATCGTACATAAGGAGTTATGACACATGTTATGCATCGAAATTTGATTTGAAAATAAAAGCATTTTTTAAAACTGGTCATAATCCTTCAATCTAATTATATCAATACATCTTAACATTCCAGTGTGTTATCTCTGTTTATGTAAATAAATATTCAAATTATGTTTTTTTCCAGGTATGCATGCACAAACTATTTTAGTTGTATTAAAACCTTTGTCAGGCATCTACGGCAGAGGCTTTAGTATTAATTGTCAAAACTTTCAGTAAATATTAATTGAATTTTAATCACATAACCGCTTCAAGAAAATAGGTCGTTCTGTGTCTTTAAGGAAACTAAGGTGTCTGGAAGGAAATATAACATGTTTACTAGAAAACACCCAATAAGAAAAGCCAGACCTTCATCATGTTTTATACAATGTGATGATTTATTCAATATACTTGCAACCATATAAACTTAAAGTAAAAATGTTGCCATTTGATGGAAAAAAAAATACAGTAATGAGACATACGTTTCTGAAGAAAAGAAAGTTTTCTTGTCAATTCGGCAGTGTGTTTAACAACAGGAGGACTAAATCCCCTACGACTCGTTACATATATTTCTTTTATTAACGCCAACGCCTCTTCCGAGTCTTTCTTGCATGACTGTAACACTGGAGAAAGGAGAGAAATCTTGTGACCCATTGAATTGCACGGCGTTGAACCATTTTTACTTCGTATGTGTTCACCTGAGACGAAACAGTGGAAGCCACTATCGTCACTATGTGTTCCAGGGATTTGCATAATATATAGCTTACAGGTTAAAGATATAGGGATTACCGTATCCCTTTTTTGGACAGTGGGCAGAAAAAAGGTTTTGTCCAATCTTTTGTAACGGGACCCGAGGAGATAAGATTTTTTACAAATTGCCAACAATTTCATCCCCGAGCTCTTTGAAGATAATTGGTCGAATACGGACTGGTCCAGACCTGCTGTTTTGTCTGGTTTCAGGTTTGCTTACAGTTTAAGAACACCGGTGCTAATTGGCTCGTATGCCGGGTATTTCGTGGACCTGATAGTTAAAAGAGGAATAATGACTTTTAAATTTTGTTTGAGAGGAAGTGGTTATTTTATGTAATTTACCGATTAAAACTGGTCATTCGATAAGTTTGCTTTATCTGGTTAAAACAAGGACGAAGATCCCACAAGAAATGCCACGCTTTTTATGTGTAGACATACATTTATGTAATGTTTACATTTATTTACATGTTGCATAGGTATGTTGCCTTTTGTTTGAATAATCTATCTATCTATCTATCTATCTATCTATGACGTTATGTTCTTTGGTTTTATATTTCGTAGCTACAATTTAGGTCAAGTGATTACTTTACAGCTTTCAGAAGACCCAAGACGCCCCTGTGGAAATTCTTTCAGGCATGGACAGGCACCTGGGTAGCCTGAACCACCGACTTTCCGTAAGCCAGCTGCTTTGCTTCCTCGCATGAAAGATGTCTGCATCCCTGGAGGTGTTTCAGAAGGCTAACTAGTACGAAACTATAGTTCGATGTGGGTACTGGATTATAACCTGCAGCTACGTCTGCAGATTCTCGATGCTCTGTACAACTGTTGTACTTGTTGCACAAAATCCTTACAACCAGCTGATTTGGAAGAAATTCATTGGATAAGAACATGTTGGATGTGAAATATTAACTTTCAAATACTAGCAGATGAAGCAATGTCAATTTCAATCGTTGCTTGGCCCAAGAAGACAACTGGGGATCATGGGAGAAGTAAACTTTAAATTTATATTGGGCCTAATTGAATCGTTGCAAGTACTCTTTCGCTCTGAAGGAGTAGGATTCTGGAGCTGGCTGATTGGATTTGCAGCTTTTTCTATATCGCTTTTAATGCATTGAAGAATCTATTTTCAGCAAATAAAAACAAATTGAGTTTAGGTAATTAATTTTTATATTTAACATTTGTATGAAACGATGAATATGCCGACCAGCGGCTTATGACAAGCGTGTATACAAAAATATATATTATGCATAAATTAACATGGATTTATAGCACGATATCATGTATATGACGAAATATCAAATGTGAACACTTTTACATCATAAATTAGGAGTGAGTACATCTAAATAACTTATAATGTGTTACATAAGTATTGGCAGTATTTGTTTCAAAACCTACACCCTACTATATCTTAATATGAATTTATATACGACTCCTAATATAACTCGCCGGTCAATAGTTTATGCTACTGACCCTTCTGTCGTTCGACACATATTTTTTTCTGGGCTTACTTCAAATCTTGAAGAAAAAATTATGAAAATTTAACATAAAATAAAACACAGACTTAACGGCTTGCTGGTAAATAGTGCTTTCGGTCATTCGAACCTTGGGTAATAGATTCGACTTAAAGAATTTTAAGAAACAAGGTTATTGTCGATACTACTAATACTTTTCTGTCAAGTTTGAGCAACAGTTACATATATCTAAATAAAATAACGTATATGATTTTCTGGATATGATTGTCTGCAATTAAAAGCTTTTGCCTATTAATATGCGTAATAGCTTTCAGAAAGCCCTTTATCATTTGGATATTTGTATATTCAATTTTTGTATTGTTTAGTAACAGTTTAATATATTGCACATATGCCCTTCTATAGACTGGATGATATTCGAGACTGTTTCTATTTTCGCGAATATTCGCGAGCAAGCAATTTCGCGAATTGAAGCATTAAATCTTAAGACCGCAAATTACTGTAAACTGACTAAATAAAAGCAATGCGAAAAACATCCAGTCTATAATAGTATCAGATAATACTGGAGATCATAAATATCAACATCAAAGTCTGAAACTATCGCCGTAATAAACGGTTTAAGATTCTGCTTTTCTTTTTCCGGTTTTTCAATGCCAAGGTCACTACACTTTGGAACACTTCCGTTACACCTTCCATTGTTAATGAGGAACACTCAATATACGCTTCAGCTCCGATCTCTTTTGCGAGAGCCACGCCCTCATCTTGTGTCACATAATCTTGTCCTGACTGTCTACCGCCTTTCTCTCTGATGTCCGTTTGGCAACCGAGAAGTAGTAATGGTTTCTTCCTTTTGACATGTGATTTTGCTTCTTGTATCCAAACGTCCTTGACATTTTGCAAAGAGTCTGTGTCATTGACGCTGTAGCAAGCAATAATAACTTCACTGTCTCGGTAACTAAACGCTCTTACATCTTCATAGTCATGCTGAAAATATACAAATAAGGTCAAAAATATAAAACTGGGTAAACTGGTACAAAATGATGAAAGTAAAAAATATGTATTAGTGAGACTCGTTGAGTCCGAGATGCATGCATGCCGACACTGTGACATACAATTATCTTGTCAGAATATGAATGCTCCATGAGTTCTAAGGTGAATAGTATTTGTCAATGATTTTTTTTCTTTCCCAGTTTCAGCAAAGTGTGTATAGGAAAGATAAGCATTATGTCACTTACAGGCGTAGGTTTGTTTTCGTTACACCATTCACTTAAACGTGAGTAAAGGAAAAAGTAGAACCATCTGAGCTTTAAAGCGGAAGTTCGTATCTTATATACATATACTGTAAACCATTCACTCTATGACTACGGGCAGTACTTGTTTCTCATTGGTTATTTCATTTTGATAACGACACAAGGACGTTATTAAGTAATCTAAACACCAAGGCGTTGTATCACAGTTAAGTCCGGGTTCAAGTATGCCATTATCAGTGCACATGATGAATTTATCTATCAACCTTATGCGTAGCTATGTCCTCATTAATCGTAAACAGTCATAGGATCAATCCAATGTGAAATATTTAACCCTTGTTTTAGATAACATGTTATCTAAGGAATGGAGGCACGTCTAGGGTCATTTGAGGAACGATTTTCCGTAAATTGAGATATCTTGGAAACAAACTGTTTCGAAAGTTGCTTCCGACTATAAGTTTCCCGCGCAATCATGGTAGCCTGTCCATTTCATGTTATCTAAGAGTAAAAATATTTCACATTACCTTTACATTATTTAGCAAGTTGATATCTGAATTTCCTTTGTTTTAACTGCTCAATATGTATATGGCAAAATAGGTCAGAAACGTAAAATGCAGATTCTGATATTTTAATTGATCAAACCGTTCCTGTGAGTTCGAGTTCTTATTTCTTCATGTTTTTTTTTTGTATTTTGTTTGATCATTTTTATTTACACAATGTCTTTATCTAACATATTTTCAGTATCTGTATTCTATGTACTACAAGTAAGTTTATCTATAATTATTTCATGATTTTCGCATCTGCTGTATTGGTTTTGAAAATTTCCCCTCCTTTTTGCCATGGATACAGATGTCGTTAAACTATCAAACCAATTCAGATATTCAATTTTGATGCAAAATTAATAGACACCATTGAGTTTCGAACCAATGCAGCAAGTGACCGGTATGCTTAATTTCTTCAGTGCTATAATTTTATTGGTAAAACAGTAGCAATGTTAGTTTTGACTTAAATGTACATTCCCCTATTTTTTTATAAATCTGTTTATAGTTATATTTGCAAATATCACATTATCATTGATGACAGCACTTGTCGTTATCGTGGGGCTGAGATAGTAATACTTCCTATACTCGAAAGCATGTCACTGCATTTCAATCAGTCATAAGTGGACAAAGTCCCCGTTACCCGTTATGATTTTAAGTTTTTTTAATGGAGCCGTAGAAAATCATTACTTTAAAATTACTGTAAGACAAAAATGGTTGGCGTTAGTCTGATTGTCAGCTTACATGTGATAAAAGTAAAGTGATATTGTTTGGGAGATCTCGCACGGACACCATCAAAAGTGTCAGGACAGATCGCATTATTTCCTATATTAAGGAGATATCTGAAATGTTTATTAAAGTGCATGCAGTATAAGAAGAATTAGCGTACTCGTAAGCATTTAGGTTAAATCCTTGAATCCCGTACATTTTAAACTGGTTGCACTAATAAAATCGTTCTAGTAATTTAAATACAATTCTTATATGGATGAATAATTTTTCACACGGATCTGTATACAGCTGATATATACTTTTAACTTGTAACAGCCCACACATGTCATATAAAAAGTATTTAAAATATATGACGAAGCAATTTTTAGCTAGTTTTGATAAACAAGTCTTTTTTTTTTTTGCCTGTTTACAATGTAAAATGCAGTAAATATTTACCTTTTTATGTCACTTTAGATGTGTTGAATTACGAAATGACACAATAAAGAGCAGATTTATGAGTATAATGAACTTGTTTACGATTTGCTTTCCATGTTTTTATATGTGCCCTTAACTTTGCTGACGTCATTTGAAATACACGGTGCGATTTATTATATCTAAAATTAAAATTATACAGTTTATAATGTCATAAACTGCAGACTTTGAGCAAGTTTTATGATGCGGTTTCTTATATTTTGCTTACACAAGTAAAAATGGACAATGCGATATATACTTTTATCGTTCCCCAAACTCGCTCGAATAAAAGATTTATTAACTTGTTTTGTGTACACAAATTTTGTATTTTTTCCCACTAAAGTAATAATATTATGGTTACCACGCACCAACATTTTTTGTGTGTTTGCGCAACGATTTCAAAATTTGAAGTTTAAACCGCTACGTTTTTAAAGAATCAACCTGCAGTTCTCCTCAATAACCGTTCCATTTTGGCACTCTTTCTCTTTAGACTTTAAAAGAGTAGTGTCATCATGAATGGATATTTTGTTGTTGTTTTTTATGCAAGAAACAAATGTATGTATATGTTGTTCATGGATTCAGTAGATCTTTGTCTCATAATTATGGTAAAGTTCGGCCTACAGCGTTGAAACACAGAGTAAAAGGAAATAATGTTTTAACTTTTATATATCTGCAATAAAACCAACAAAATGCACTTTAGTCTTCGTTTTCTTCAACCTAATAATTATAGGAGATGATATTAATCTGTCTGCCTCATATTAATCAATAAACCGACGACGCATGCATAATTATCATGGGCGTATCTTGGGTTTATATTACCGGCAAACCATCTTCATTTACAGTTACCATTACTCAGTCTACGACTTTTTATGTTTTGTAATACTTTATGGTTTATTTTGATAAGTTATCTTTGCTTTAATCAGAAGACTATCGCATGCATTTTGGTTTCACTACTTTTATTAAAGTTTTATTATTATATATCTCATGTCATGCTTGGTGTAACTAGAAACATATTTGTTTTTTCATTTAGTTTCAAAAGTAACAAAACATATATTTTCGTTTTTCTTTCATTGGGTAACGGATACCTCTAGTACACATGGATGATATTTAAGAAAGATATTTTGCACTGAACTACCGATGACAGGCATTTTCATTTTGTTGATATTGTTTAAGCTGTTTAGCAATCAGAACCTTGATCAAAGACATCTGATGATACAAAAATAGATCATCTGACAGTTTAAACCCTGATTAGAAAATAATTAATGAGAATATTTCAAGTATTTCTTTATACTGAATATGGAAGAAAGTTCAGTCGCTGTTTAAAATCGATCCATTAGTATAAATTATATCCGATTTGGTTTAAATATCTTCGTATAATCCTTGAAAATTAGCGAATCTGTCTGTAAACTAGATGTCTGGTCAGTCGCCCAAATATCACGGAATAGAAACTAAAAAACTAAGATGTAAAAGAAACATATCCAGAAGCAAGGACAGATCAGCAGGATCTAGTCAATGAATGACGAAGGGTTCTGTATGCAGACAAAATGTCTATGATATTTTCAATTGAGACAAATATCTCACGATGAATAAAAATAATAATGTACACTGACCTGTCCTGGTGAGTCAAAGATGCCAACTGTATATTGTTCGCCATGCACCGACACAGTACCTGTAAATAAAAAAGAACGCATGTTATGTATACATCTTAAACTGACAACTTTTCCTGAAACTGCTCAAAGGTGTAGTGCTACTGTAGAAATGTTTACTGCCTCTTGGTTTAATTTTATTTGTTACACTGTAAGGCCCGTCTTTAAACGGTATTTCAGTTATATGTTTTTTATGTAAAATGAATTCGTTACTTGATAACTTGTTCTGCTTCACAATTGCAAAAAAATAAGAGACAATAGTATGAAATTAATATGGTTACCAAATCCTATACTTTGACGACTGAAACTTTGTTTTTATGTAAAGAAGTATTTTCCGTTTATGCCACTGATTGTTGTGGCAAAATAACGTTGCAACATAAAATATTTTGTAGGGTCCATACCAATGAAGTCCGCATGCTTTACAGTCCATTTCTATGCCAAACATGAAACCGAAACTCTGACGATACCTAGCATTAAAACGTTTTGCAAACAGTTAGTGTTATATGTCTCATAAGTAATCTAGACATGTTTGATGTGTAATAAGAATAATATTTTCTCAAGAGATGGACATTGTGAATATATATAGATATATAAATAAATAACTTCAGTTTTAAAACATCTAGCACGAAAAAACATTTTAAGATGTCTTACCAGCATAGTTATCAAACACTGTTGCCACATAAGCTTCTCCGGGTGGCTGCTTGTTTACAAACGCTAACGCCAGAGATGTTTTGCCAACCATTCCATCACCTATTATCGTGCAATTTACAACTTTCTGCGCCATTATCTTGTCCTTGATCATTATTCGAGGGAAAATGTTTTAACTTTATTCCACAGCGATAGTTAAATCAAAAGTAACAATTGTTTGCACTATTATTTTCTTTTATTCCAGAATGCTGTTTTGATATACTGCCGCTTTTGTAGATGTCACTGTGTATACCTTTATTTTCACTGTATGTCATTTACAGCACTCACTTTTTAACATGTCTATGACAGACGGACATTTCACCAAAGAATGATAATCTAGTATCGTAAATTCTAATTATAACAACATACTGACGTCTGTTTACAGTTTGTAACCCTAAACACTACATGAAACGTATTCAAATGATGTTGCAGTTTGAAAATAGCTACAGGCTTTATATACCTGCCGTATATAGTACGGATGTGACAGCCAATCAAATTACAGATAGTTGTGCTGATACAAGTTTAAACGCACACCTATTGATACAGATAAGCCTTATTCACATGATTTATACATATGTGCCCTACTAATCTATTCGTTTGTAGAAAATGGTATATAGGATGTAAAATTAATTTCAGCGAAAACTGTTATCGCTTAAGATAACCCATTTCTTAAATTTGATTAATTCTTATAAATTTGATTAAGCAGAAGTACGAATTGAACGTTTTCATTTTTGAAGTCTGTTATCATAGGACTTGAATATTGATAACTTGTAGCTACTATTATAATAAATGCATTACATTTAAACTTTTCCGTATATATTAATGTGTCTGATTTGTTAGAGTATTAACATTTCTTTTATTTCTAAATTCTGCATGCAATTAGTAGTCGCATTCAAGTACATACATTTGATATTGCACCCACCTCAACCTAAATTTAATATAAAAACCACATTTGAATTTAAAATTACACAAACGGAAATAAATTTTAATTGGTTCAAGACAAATAAATTCGAACGAATATACGTTAACATTGCGTCATCAGTACATTGCATAACCTTTGCATAACATTCTACAATTAGAATGACAATTATGATCACGTTGCATCTATTATAATAAACAGGAAGTAAGTGATATATGTATATTTAACTCTATGTGTATGTAGGATAGTGCTTCATCAAGGTTGGAGCATAGCGACCGGCCGTAGTTAGCTTTTTTACAGGTGTGTGAAGTTGGCGCGTAGCTCGTAGATCGTAGGTCGACAATAAAAATGTCTACTTTGTTGACCTGGGTCGTAGATCGTAGATCAACCATCAGAAAAGGGTTTAGAATTGGTTGACCTGGGCCGTAGCTCGTAGATCAACCATTAGAAAACTGTTTAGAATTGGTTGACATGGGTCTTAGATCGTAGATCAACATTAGAAAAGTGTTCAGGATTGGTTGACCTGGGTCGTAGATCGTAGATCAACCATCAGAAATGAGTTTAGAATTGGTCGACCTGGGTCGTAGCTCGTAGATCAACCATTAGAAAAGGGTTTAGAATTGGTCGACCTGGGTCGTACCTCGTAGATCAACCATTAGAAAAGTGTTTAGAATTGGTGGACCTGGGTCGTAGATCGTAGATCAACCATCAGAAATGAGTTCAGAATTGGTCGACCTGGATCATAGCTCGTAGATCAACCATTAGAAAACTGTTTAGAATTGGTTGACCTGGGTCGTAGCTCGTAGATCAACCATTAGAAAACTGTTTAGAATTGGTTGACCTGGGTCGTAGCTCGTAGATCAACCATTAGAAAAGTGTTAAGAATTGGTTGACCTGGGTCGTAGATCGTAGATCAACCATCAGAAATGAGTTCAGAATTGGTCGACCTGGGTCGTAGATCGTAGATCAACCATTAGAAAAGTGTTTAGAATTGGTTGACCTGGGTCGTAGCTCGTAGATCAACCATTGGAAATGGGTTCAGAATTGGTTGACATGGGTCGTAGCTCGTAGATCAACCATTAGAAAACAGTTTAGAATTGGTTGACCTGGGTCGTAGCTCGTAGATCAACCAAGAGAGTTAAAATTCTAAACCCTATTCTAATGGTTGATCTACGAGCTACGACCCAGGTCGACCAATTCTGAACTCTTTTCGGATGCTTGATCTACGATCTACGACCCAGGTCAACCAATTCTAAACACTATTCTAATGGTTGATCTACGAGCTACGACCCAGGTCAACCAATTCTAAGCCCTTTTCTAATGGTTGATCTACGAGCTACGACCCAGGTCGACCAATTCTCAACTCATTTCTGATGATTGATCTACGATCTACGACCCAGGTCAACCAATCCTGAACACTTTTCTAATGGTTGATCTACGAGCTACGACCCAGGTCAACCAATTCTAAACAGTTTTCTAATGGTTGATCTACGATCTACGACCCAGGTCGACCAATTCTAAACTCATTTCTGATGGTTGATCTACGATCTACGACCCAGGTCAACCAATCCTGAACACTTTTCTAATGGTTGATCTACGATCTACGACCCAGGTCAACCAATTCTAAACAGTTTTCTAATGGTTGATCTACGAGCTACGACCCAGGTCGACCAATTCTAAACTCATTTCTGATGGTTGATCTACGATCTACGACCCAGGTCAACCAATCATGAACACTTTTCTAATGGTTGATCTACGATCTACGACCCAGGTCAACCAATTCTAAACAGTTTTCTGATGGTTGATCTACGAGCTACGACCGAGGTCGACCAATTCTGAACTCATTAACAGTTTTCTAATGGTTGATCTACGATTTACGATCTACGACCCAGGTCAACCAATTCTAAACCCTTTTCTAATTGTTGATCTACGATCTACGACCCAGGTCAACAAAGTAGACATTTATAGTGTCGACCTACGATCTACGAGCTACGCGCCACCTTCACACACCTCTTTTATACCTGTTTTTTTTCTTTTCAATGTGGTTATAAATAGATTAGCCCTTTAATAACTCTCTTCATGGATGTTCTCTTCATCAATATAAAGTACTGGAGAGATCTGAAAATTGCTTTCAAGTGATTGTTGTCTTTCAAAATGATCCAGGAAGTATGTATGTACCAACACGATTTTGTTCTCTCCTCGCTGAAATCATGAACGCGTAATACACATAAACATATCTATTAGTTTAATTTATCATTCTTTATTTTAGCAGTTGTGATGAAACCTAATAGCTTTCAGAGTCCACTTCCCAAGATGAATTGAGCTTAGATACAAAAATGGCAAGCATATTGTACATATTATAAGCGTCATAATGGTTTTGGTTATAATGTGGCTCCTGCAGTATTTTGTTATGAACTGTAAATATACTAATTTCATGTTATTTTCTATATCAGTAATTGTTGTGATTTTTGTCATAGATTTTTAACATAGTACAAAGTATTTTTAGTACATTCCTTTTATTGCCACCATATAAACTATATGCAACCTTAAAAGCGGCGTGACTGTGCATATTCTCTATTTGAACATTAGTTTCAAAGTTAAATTCACTGTATAAGATAGAACTTAATTCGTTTAACGTTAGAAATACAATATCATGGTTATTATAACAGTACAAATTCGTAGGTGTATAATGAAAAATATTAATATTCAATGATAAAAACTGAAATTTTATTATGCTGAACGGATCAAGTTTCCGAAACGTTCCAGTTATTAACCGTCTACAATACAACTTTTATATGTCTGCTAAACGCGTCCTAAATTATATTTATTAATTTTACTGAAATGTAATACGACACATTGTTATGGTGTAACTAATCGTACTATCAAACGGGGTGTATTTCATAAGACAACTTCATATGACATGTCGTAAATTCTAAAGTTATCGAGACATTTCATAACGCCTTTTGTGATGTTCCTATATAGATGATTACTGCAATCATTGTTCTAAATGTTGCACAATCCCTATACTTGCCATAAGTATCTTAAGACAAAATGTCCCCGATTCTTACATATTTAAAACAATAGAGTATATATAGTTACGATTAAGCACAACAGGTTATGTTACATTGCTTAAATAATAATCAAGGAAATGAAAGTAAATGCCTTCTTATAATTTCATTTAATACATCAAAAGGTGGAATATTAATGTACTAGCAAGCTGCACTCCTATATCAATCATAGGTCTTTTTTTCCTATTTCTGTATCCATCCATAATGCAAAGACATAATAGTGTCGTATAATACAGTATAAGATACATATTAATAAGATAAAGTAAAACATTATAATTGAAAATTATATCCCTTATTTGTTCCAAAAAGGGTATAAAGGTTTAGAGGCTTAATCAATCAAAACCATGTATATAAAATATACTTAAAGCCGCAATTGTAATTTCTCTGAAACCTGTTTATTATTATTATTATTATACCAGATTTGTTGAGCGCCCTTTTCATATGGAATATACGTTCAAAGGCGCTTTACAACTAAACATGTGACACATCGCAGATATGTAGGAAAATAACAAAACATGACATATGCAATCACAAACTGAAACTGAACAATTTGATTAAACGCCTTTCCTATAAATGATATATTCAATGGCGTTGTACATAATAATAAAAAATAATAGTTATTACAACAATATCATAAATGAACAATGATAATATTTACAGCCCTACTGTAACAAACAGCCATGACCGCACCCCCACCCTTGAGGTGGCTCTACCCCTATCGCCAACACCAGTGCTTTAAACATCTGGTACGCCCAGACGGGCCGCACATAGTGGTTCAACCTCCCGGTAAATGGTGCCATCATGTACCGTATTAGATAGAAATACCACACACTTCAAGTGAAACCCAAGTCTTGCGAAAAACACACACATAGAACGTCATAACCCTTAAAATGTGACATGATGAAATAAAAGCTGGATTGTCAATTTAGTTAATTACATGATGAATTGTACAGTTAAGAGATCTTCGTCAGCGACGAATGACTTGCCGTAGTTCTGTATTGCAAAAAATAACAATGGCATATTTATTATGGGTAGAAACAGTCACAGTTGGTATCTATGTGCTGTAGAAAATTTTGAAAAGGTGTGTTTTGAGAGCTCTTTTGAATGAATTAAGTGATGAATCTTTTCTGAGATTGTCAGGGAGAGAGTTCCATAGTTTTGCGGCGGCCACCCTGAAACTTCTATCCCCGTAGGTAACCAGTCGACTTTTTTTGTGGCACAAGGGTTGTTGCTTCACTTGCTGACCTCAGATTTCTAGTTGGCACGTACACCTCCAGTAAATCTCTCATATACACCGGCGACTGTCCATGCAAGGCCTTAAACGTTTGAATGAGAATTTTGTATTTGATTCTATCTTGTATTGGAAGCCAATGAAGATCTTTAAGGATTGGTGTTATATGTTGAAGACGGGATGTTTTCGTAATAAGACGTGCAGCTGTGTTTTGGACATTTTGCAGTTTGCTCGTTGTTGATTTTGGCACGCCGTACAAAAGAGCATTGCAGTAATCTAATCGTGAGGTCACAAGCGAGTTTATCAGGGTTTTTGTGGCTTCAGTTGTCAAATATGGTCGAATATGACCAACGTGTCGTATTTGGCCGTAGCATGTTCGAGTCACAGAATTAACATGATGGTCCATGTGCATGTTCGAATCAAGCGTAGCACCAAGGTTTCGAACAGTTTTTGATGGTCTTATGCTCGATTCGCCAACTTTCAGTTCTAGATTTTCAACATGTTTGGAGTGTTTTCGACTCGAAAAAAGAATTACTTCAGTTTTGTCTGCATTCAATTTTAACATGTTTGAATTCATCCATGAGATGATTTCTTTTAGGCATTGTTCAACTCGTGTGATTGTGGCTGCCTTTGATGCTTGGTCAACTGGTTTAAACGATAGATAGAGTTGGGAGTAATCTGCATAAAAGTGGTGGTTTAGACCGTGGTTTCTACAGATGGACCCGACTGGCTTTGTGTACATCGTGTAGAATTTTGGGCCTAGAACAGATCCTTGAGGAACACTGAATTTCATAAGGACTAGTTCAGAGAGTTTGCCATCGATGCATACTGTTTGGTAGCGGTCTGTTAGATATGATGCCACCCACTGAAGGGGTTTATCGGCGAATCCAAAATTAAATTCGAGTCTGTGAAGAAGGGTGTTATGGTCAATGGTGTCGAATGCAGCCGACAGGTCCAACATCACAATTACTGTGACGTCACCTTTGTCAAGGGATTCGAGAATGTCGTTCTGAACTTTTAACAATGCGGTTTCAGTTAAATGAAATTTTCTGTATGCTGACTGGTTTATTTCATGTAATTGATTGTTCGTCAGATGTTCCTCAATTCTTCTGTTTACCACTTTCTCAAGGATATTTGAGAGGAATGGCAGATTGGAAACAGGCCTGTTATTCTTGAGTGCGCCCTGGTCAAGACTTGGCTTTTTTAACAATGGTCTTATTCGTGACGTTTTAAATGATTCCGGAACGATTGCACTTTCTAGAGAGATGTTAACAATTTTCGTCAATATTGGGAGAAGTTCGTTTATACAAGATTTCAAGAGCCATGTAGGAAGAGGGTCTAATTCACATGACTTATTAGCTGACTTTTGAACAAGTTTTTTCACCTCCTCCTCTGTTGCTGGACTGAAACTAGTCAAACGCGCGGTATCACATAGTGATATGCGTCCGTCTTCTTGAGTAAATGATTCATTCTGATCCTGGGATGCAATATTAGTTATTATAGTGGTAAACGGCGAGTCCTGAAGTCTGCCATTTACGCTCTAGTTTACGTTTCAAATGTTTGGCGTCGTGGAGCTCCTCCGAGAACCAGGGACAAGATGGTCTTAATGTGATGGTTTTTGAACACAAAGGCGCATGATTGTCAATTAAAGCTGAAAGTTCACTGTTGTATAATGAGACGAGAGTTTCTGCATCTGATGTACTTTGTGACAAATTCAAAAGATCATATGATAGAATATCAGCTTTGAAAGTATCAACGTCAATCGAACGGATTTTCCTGTATGTCACACTTCTCCTTACCGGAGGGGGTTTCGCGGCAAGTGCATTAAACATTACCGCGAAATGGTCCTTGGCTATTTTTCCAGAGCTGTCTGATAACCCAGGATCAGTCACTGCTACTGTCGATACTGTTTTATCTATGTCTCTGGTGATGACCACGTCTAGGGCATGACCGTGGACGTGGGTGGGCCCTTTCACATGTTGATACATGCCACAAGATTGTAACACACTGTTAAATCTGATGGTGTCACGATCAGAAGGAATGTCTAAATGAAAATTCAGATCGCCAGTAATGATGATATTCTTGTCAACTGCGGCGTATTTTGATAAGATATCTGGCCACTCGGTATCCAGAAAATCATTTGTATTCAGACCATTTTTCTTTGATGGAGGAGGTCTGTAAATAACGGCCATGAGCAATGTGTAGTTGTTGATACTAACATTACACTCAATATGTTCAAATGTTGAAAAAGTATTGTCACTAGTTGAAGAGACTACTTTTACATCTATCACCGATCTATAAATGAGGGCCACCCCACCTCCACGCCCAGTACCAGGGCGTGGCACATGCTTGATTTTGTACCCATCAGGTAACAGTTCACCTAGACATGCTTTATCGATGGAGGTGCCTAACCATGTCTCAGTCACAGCAATAAGATCTAGATCATTCGAGTTAATAAAGTCACAGAAGGCTGTCGTTTTGTTTTTCAGGGATCTTGGGTTAATGCAACAATTTTTTTTTTTATTTTTCTGGCCTTTAACTATTGTTTGAGTTTCATATCCTATGTGGGATAAATTCATTGTTCTTTTCGAATCAAGCACTTCTTTGTTGATTTTTTTCTTATGCTTTGGTCTATCTGTTGATATTACAGTTGAAATTGCCTCAGGTAATGTTCTAATATTGTCCAGTTTAATCCCTTGATTGATATCCCAATTACGTGTAAGTTGATTATTACCACCTCTGGCAGATCTGTAAATCAAAGTATCATAATCCTTTAGAATTTTCAATGTTTCTTTGTCTGGTCGTGAAAACCTTCTGAATATGTTTTCCAATTTCAATAATTGGTCTCTATTATACTTTATAAAGCACATTATGTTGTTAGATTACGTTCACTAAAAAATATACACTTATTTACAGGTAAAAGCAGTCTATTCTATTGTTCATCCACTTGTTTTATTGAATAAAATCCACTATCGAATGAATAAATCCAATTAAAATCACAGAAATGTTATATTCATGAAACACTATGCAAAAAATCTTGGTTCTAAAGTCATAACGTATCTGAGACTGAAAGATCTGGTATACCGTCGATCGGCTACGTAAAAAGGAAACAACTTTCATATAGAAAGAATCTCTTTATGTTTATATATTGCATTCGCTGGTTCTAAACTTGCCAGTCATATAGTAAGAAAGCAAGGCAAAAAGCCGCCATTCGAAAGCTTCAATCTTTTGCGTTGTATTTAAACAGAATTCCTATCGTAATACTGACTCGTCAAGACGGCGAGAACTAACAAGTCACGTAGTTTCCAGAAATGAATTATACTGTAATAATTAATGCAATTGCGTTCGAAGGGAGTTGTTGAATTCTTACATTTGACAAAACAATCCAACTGGCTTACGAATGGTTGATGGTTCTACCCAGGGACCCGTTCATCCCTGAACTAATATACTGAAGAGCACCTGGGGTCTTCCACCATCAAAAGCTGGAAAGTCGCCATATGACCAATAACTGTGTCAGTATGACGTTAAACCCAACAATTACTAATAAATATATTTATTCTACCCCATTTAAGATTTTGTCATTTATTGTTATTTACCACACTATGATCGTAAAATGAATAGAAACTAAAAGGCAACTGTTTAATATCAATTTCATTTTCATAAGAAGCCGGTAATCAAGATCAAAGTAAGCAATGCCCGGACCAAAAAATCAACGTAGATATTGCATAAAAATACCATATCATTGATCAAAGTTCTTTTTTTTTCAGATAAAAGAAGCTTATCATTTACCATATTGCATGGAAATATACATGTAACAGAAGCACCGCCTGAGGGTGCCAACGTTCGTCTGAAAGGGCAGGAAATTATGCGATATACTAACAAGAACAGAGTTGTGATTCTTGGCCTCCTTACTCACCTTCTGAATGTAGATAAATGTATGAAGTTTCAAAGCTACATGTGGCTTTTATAGTATTCAAGAAAAGTGGACCAAACAAATATTTAACCAATAAGTAAATGTTTTCTAAGTTAAAAGGGCTGCAATTCTAATAAACTGTAGGGGAGAGTTATGGTTCTCGGCCTTCTTACTCATCTTGGGATTATCAATAGATATACAAAGCTTCAACACTATAGCTGATGTAGTATTCAAGAAAACTGGATCTAAACAAAATGAATAACTATAGAATACTACAAGGAGAGCCATAATTTTGACAAAATGGAAGTTAGAATTATGGTTCCGGGCTTATTACTCTCATATTGCTGACAAACAAGGGTACAAATTTTCAAAACTTTGAAGAAAAAGTTATCCTAAACAAAAATCCTAATAAACGCCGACAACGACGCCGGCGATCAAGTTACGACAATGCCTAACAGACATTTTTTTTTACTAAAAATCAGACGATTTAGAAATAATATATAACTATTTATGTCATTACAACATTTACAACATAGTTTTGTATAAACAACCAGTGAAGTTTTCCTTTGTGTGTTTCGAAGACGCGACTATCATGGAGCCAGGTGTAGTCAGGCATGTCCAACTGTTCAGTTTATAGACTAAAACAAATCAACCTTTTTGCTGGGAACTGTATTATACCCTTAGTCATAGTCGTAGATCCAGGCCAGATCCTTAGCATCAAACGGACTTCTAATAAAATCTTTGAAAAATCCTTTAGAAGCATAGAACACAACCAAGCAACGTAACTGTAGACTCCGTTTGATTGATAAACAGACATGTAATAATTATGTACATGTTTTTGCATCAATGATTGTGGTTACCGTTGCAAAAAGCAGTTAAAACATGTTACACGAAAATGCTGCATGCGGTTATTTTAAAAGTATCAATGAATTTTAATGACATTCGGTGCAAAGAGGACAATATGGGAAAAAGGGCAAGCTATTTACGTCATCGGTATTTTCACCCATCGTTACGTCTGTAACAAAATCTGATTATAGATAGATGGTTGAAATATGGAAAATATGCAAGTCTTTTGATTTAGTTATGATTGGAAATACAAAATGTAGTTTAAACATGACAAAAGATTAAGCAAGGTTCTTGAATAGCTGGTAGATAGATCAGGTTAATCTAGAAAATGTGCAGGCATTCTTAAACGAATGCTCGTAGACGGATACGGACTAATTTAGAAAATGTGCAGGTCATATATTTAAAAACAAAACCATTCCGGTGTGGGACGTTTATTGCAAGGCAATAGCCACTGTTTCATCTGCGTTTGTTTTATGAGTAAATCTAAACATTGTTTTAAAGCATGGGCAAATCATTGTCAGATTAATGGTTGTCTTTAAAATTAGCACATTTATTTACTGCAATCTACGTTTAACTTATGATAGCCGGGTAGTCATTCGTAACACCGGCCGTTTGTCTAATGAAAAACAGAGAGAAAAAATTGTGCATCCGAAAAATTCCGCCCATTTAATTTTGTATCAATTTTGTTCCAGAGTCATTAGTTTGTCCATTACTATGGCCAAGATACCACAACAAAGAAGTAATATTTAACTCGGCTACTCTAATAATAATATATAAAGCTTTAGTTTTTTAATTTAATCTGTTTTGGGAATAAAGTGCAATTTAACACACTTGTTCATGTGATGATATGACATGCAGTGCACAGCTGATATAATTTTGCGTTTTCACAAAGTTATGCACCATATTCGACTTATCAATGTTTGGTTAATTTTTTTTGCATATAAGCTGGTACCGCTTTTGTTGGAATGGATTGATATAACATGCAGTGCACATATTACATAACGCTACTTTTTTCATAAGGCTATGTTAATAGTATTTAATTAAGGTTGGTACGCCTGTAAAGGACATGTTTGAATGAATTGAAACTTCACACATATGTTCAATATGATGATCCGATGTACAATGCATAGGTTCCATGCCTCTATTTACTAGACTTACCTCTTAGCAATATTTTGTTACGTTTTTGTATAACTATTTTTGTGACGAGGCTTTTAAAAGCAAGCAATTCTGTTCTCCCATAGCTCTTGTTATTCTTTAGTTTAATGTTTGTTATTTTCCACGTTGATTTAGGTCAATGTGTGGAGGTTTCAAGGAGAGGCTAAACTAGGTTACCCTTCTGAGCCACGCGCCTAGCCCAAGTAAGGTTTTAACCCACTACAGTCGGGCTGAGCTGCCGAAAACTTTAACCACTAGACTAACACTCCCATACGTCTTACCGTATTATTTTTTGTGTGTGTGTTTTTTTTTGCATGGTAATATATTAAAAGGTGCAGGTGTAATTCATGGCCAGTACTTAGAATGGACTTAGTGAGAAATTGGTAGTTCAGGTTTTTCGTGATACTACTACTACTACTACTACTACTACTACTACTACTACTATTATTATTATTCATTATTATTATCTTCTTCTTTTTTTCTGATTATTAGAAATGCACTTTTAAATGTTGAACTCTATTTTTTTCATTTTTATTCTCCATCTTATTACCATTATATTAGATTATTTATATTCATTTTGTAATATGTCCTCTATTCATTTTATTTTCACTTTGACAGTATATATAATATGTAAATAATGTGTTACTACGTACAAGTCTGAATAAAGAATCTGTTCTGTTCTGTTTTGTTCATATTATTATACAATGAACGGTCATGAGGTGCATGTTGTGCCTTATTATCAAACCAAAACAGTTTTTATGTATTTAGATGTTGTGTTCAGTTTGTAACCCTATTGCAAAGTCGTGAACTATTTTACTTTTCAAACATCGAAAGGAAAAGCGTCAGTATGACGTGCTACTTTAAACAGTATTTTCACGTTTCACTTCAAGGCACCAGCACTATTATTATTCCCTTTCTGTAGTCTTTAACTGTTCGGTGAATTCAAAAAGAAAACAATACTCAGAATTACCGTGTATACCCATTCCCGAGATTTTTCTTTACATCTAGGTCAGACCGACTATCAGTTCCGTCCTAAGGTTGGTCGGTGTCAAAACAACCAGGTTATCTCAATTTGTTTTATCTCGCTGATACTGGTTCAAGTCAAAGTACTTTTCATTTACCAAAAACTGTTCATTCATAAAGGTTTCTTACACCAAATTGACAGTGTACCCAGTTAACCTTGTTCCATTTACAAACATTTTCAGAAAAAATGCAAGGAGGAACAGCTACGTTCCAAAAACGCAGCCTCTCCAAAGCGCATCCCACAGCATGCGGAAGTGCACGAGACTTGCACACATAGAGAAAACACACAAAGACAAACACAAACACACGAGGACGAAACGAACACTTAAAGGAAATCAGAAGGGTACTGTCTTGGAACGGTCAATGGCAAACCCGCCACCGGGGAGCTTTATGGGGTGCACCTTACCTCATTCCTACCCCTATCATGTTTCAAAGTCACAGGATAGTGTAAATAAAAGTTATTCCCCTCATACAAGCAACGGTAACAGAAGGCATGCATCGCCGGCATAAAAAAATCTTCTGATATTATCAAGTTAGTAAAACAACACTTATATTAATATCAATATCATTAAATGATAATGTACTACACGTGTTTGTCAAACAAGCTAAGTTTGTATCGTTGTTTGACACTTGTTAAAGTTACAGTGTATATTCAACAGTGTACTTTTTAAAAATGAAATTAAGTTCTGTTTATTTTAAGCAATAATTTATTGCATATCTTCATTATATACATAATATACGCTGATATATAATGCATTCTTATGAAAATAGTAAATGGATTGAGCTTTAAGCTATACCAGGTTTTATAAGCCCTTCTCCACAACGAATTGAATTAATGATGTTTTTCCTTATTTAACGGACGAGAAAAGAACACTTTGAAAAAAAAAAAATGTTTCAGTGAAAAAAAGCGAAATACAAAAGAAACAAAAAGACACAAAAACAGAAAAATACTATAGTTGTACTTCTGGTATAATGCCGCCAGCATTACCGATCGATCATCCTCTGTCCTCCGATGCACGGTCCTGCCGATGTAGAATTTAATGTAGAATTTAATTCTACACATATTAAAGATCTTTTCATTTTGTGAGTCAGTCAAGTTATCCGCACCAAAAAGAAGTTTGCCTGGGATTAATGGAGGGAAAGAACGAGTACTTTGAAACACTTGCATTTTAGCATTTGAAAGCGTGGCATTCTGCTTCTTCGATTTCATTTCTACATGCGTGAATAGGGACATCCATTAGATGGTTTGCAAAAAGGGTAAACCCTATTTCTCGAGCGAGAGTGATGAACTAAATAAAATCTTGCTCCGTATAAAAAATAGGTACGATTATTGTTTCAACATATTCTGTCTTTATTTAGATATCTCAGACGAAAGAGGAGTCTCTATAAATGTGAGAATATCGAAATCTAAAAGAGTATCTTTGATTTGGTCAAATTTATACTAGTATCTAATACTCCGAATAGTTTGACAAAGGACTGAGAAGCACTGATCGGCCTCATCTTCTGGACCTGGATTTTGTTCAATATCACCAGTCAGCAACATTTGCAAGAAAGACACCGAATTTATGTTTTAGGCTGATAGTATGCGGGATGTTGGTCGCACAGGAAGATTAAAAATAGAATATATATAAATGATATATTCATACAGGGGGAAAATGTTTATGACCACGGACCGCAACTTAAACAAGTATTGAGCGAATGCTAAATTATTGAGATAATTCAGGATGAACAAGCAGTTTCGTGATACAGAGCCACCTGTTACAGTACAAACCGATTGTCGCTCTCCATAATTTTCAGCCGTTTACCTATTTGGGTATTACGTCACGAAAAAAAAAAAAAAAAAAAGGAAACGGACCGTAAGAATCGGTTACTGAAAGCATATATAAAACATCTAACACGACCTGGTTTGTGGGAACATTCTTTTGTTGATAATCTGTAATCGTTCCAAGAACCCCAAAAAAGAATGTTCCCAGAAACCAGGTATATCTAACGGTACCTTTACGGAATGAATAGAATAGGTTCCCATGTACCAGGTATAATAAGGATATATATATAGCCTGCGGAAATCAGCGCAAATTCAAATCAGGGGCGGTTGGGCTGGCATTTGGGACAGCACAACAAAAAATTTAGTATCAAAATACATTTCATAATTTCTAGGTTTACCAAATAAAATTTGAACGAGAAATTAAATAACCCATAAAGAACTAGGATCAGTTATTATTATTATTCTTTTTATTATACTGTACCACATTTATATAGCACTCTTTTCATGCACAAGTCATGTACACGTTCAAAAGTGCTTTAAAGAATAAATTGCAAAAAATACAAACAAACACCCATACAAAAAATAATGCATTCCACATTAACAAAAAATCAGTTTTTGTAACTGATAATTGTGTATTAATGTAATATTGAGTTTATTTTCCAAAGATAAATCGTTTCATGGTGAGAAGAAATCTTTTTACAAAATTGTAGCTCATATCCCGAACAAAATAAAGAGGAAGACATGAAGAACTAGAAACCAAGTTAGATTATTACGAGAAAGGTAAATCTTATTGAAACGAAGTTGACTGCTGACAAAGTTGTGTCCCTTGTATTGAGGGATAATTTAATAAATGTACCTATGAAAATGTAAATGCACATCATTCGATCTTCCGCTATATACATGTATAAGTAAACACATTTTTTTCTAACATGTACATAATACCTATAAAAGTACACTGGACATGAACACCATCCAGTCATTTATACTTTCAACATATCTAAATTTAAAAAAGATTAAATGTGGACTAAAATGTTATTGATAAATGCTCGTAAACAGAATTCGTCTATCCTCTGCCGTGGATAATACGATAGTATCTCCTACGTAGGACATAGGATCTTCTACATTGGACTTACTAACGATATTTAATATATCATAGGTACAACAAAATCATATGAATCTTGAAAGAAGGTCAACAAGTTCGTCCGGAATCGTATAGTCATAACCTGTGAACAATACATTTAGTCCTCATGTCATATTTTTTATGCAAGAATAGCGGCCTCAGTCTCCTGCAGCCCCTAGGGGTTCTGCATAAGTTTAAACATAAAAAACTTATCCCTATATCCATAATAAAATCAAGTAAGAAACCTAATCGTAACACTTAAGTCATTCAGGACCCATAAAAATATTTGATACAAACTTAATGTAATTAAGCAAAAAGACCCTTTAAGCGCAAGTAAAACAATATATTTTCAGAAACCACGTGCGCTGACGTACCAGATGGTAGTTTCCAGCGTTAGATGCGAATTGGCCTGGGGTCAAACTCTAAAATCAAAGGTTAGCCTCAAAAGTGCAGGCTCTGCTTTCCTTAAAATAATATTCAATGAGGATTTTGTGTCACTGTTCACAATGGATATTTTTTAAACTTCCGATATGCATTCAACTGACCTACCAGTATAAAAATGGTTTCATTAAAATCCACCAAGCAGTCCATGTGTTAAAGAAATTTGATTTTTCTATTTTTAGCTCTAGCGGTATTGAGTGAAATCAAAATCGATATAGTTTCAAAAGCCAAACTTTATATGTTCAGGGCCTCGTTACAATGCAACATATCAAGTTTGATGATGAACCTCCGACCGGTTCACGAGAAGTCATTTAAATATTTTTCTATTTGTAACTCTGGTGGATCCTTAAAGGGACCAAGCGTCTCCATTTGAACAAAATTGGAAGAGGACCTTATACAACTTGCATGCAATTGATAAAAAACTTTTAAGCGTAAATGAGATACTACTATTAACAATTCAATTATAGAAAGAACTATCATTTTTGCATTGATCAATGCCGTCGGCATAGGACGGATCATTGAAATTAGTGTGCTAGCGCTATGCCAAAGTAGTTTAATATCTTGAGCAAAATGAAAACGGTAGCAAATAGAAGAATGTAGACGACGTCATGGTCGTGTCTTGCAGACAATGCTGCGGATGTACACAACGGGCATTCTGTACAGTTTTCTTTCTTTTGCCCTATGATGTCTGGAAGTAGGTCCAACCACAAGTTGGTAGCTCTTGCTTTAAGAAAGGTACCAACCGTTATTTTTCTATTTAAGTCGATGTATTCTTGTTTCTCTAATCCGTATCTTGGCCAATAAGGGACACTGGAATTGTCTGCCTCCTCCCCATTAGGGTCTCTGAAATATGATAAAAGTTTTTAAATATGATATAATTAAAATAGATAGTATCGGTTGCCTACAGTGATGTAGAAGCACGCACAAGTGTAATTTAGTGAAGTTAAAATCGATATATTTTAAAAAGCCAGCTTAATCTGTTCGGCCTGTTGGATATCGAATAATGTATTACAACTTACAGAATAAGTTCATCGAACCATTCTTCTCTCTGGTTGATGAATATGAATCTAAAGAAGGGATAATTTACTTAATGTTAAAGGTTGAATTATTGATCATCTATGTTCATGATTTCTAAATAAATATTTGTTTTCCTTTGGATTCACAAAATATGTACAGTAACAATCTTAGTAATGAGTGAACGGACGATATGTGTGAACATGGCAAGAATTTCCATAGACATTGGTATCAAATATTGAAATGAAGTTGTTTTCTCCCAACATATATATCTGTTTCCCTTCAGATTCACAAAATATGTACAGTAATAATAATTAGTAATGAGTGAACGGACGACATGAGAGAACATGAGAAGAGTCTCCATAGAAATAAGTATTACATATTGAAATGAAGCTGTTTTATCGCAACATAAATATCTGTTTTCCCTTTAGATTTGCAAAATATGTACAATAATAATTTGTAATAATGAAAGAACGGACGATATGCGTGAACATGGCAAGAGTTTCTATAGAAATCTGTTTCAAATGTTGAAATAAAGCTGTTTTATCACAACACTTTTGTTTAGAATATAATTTATAGTACATACATCATGTAGAGTAGACAAAATTACAGTTAATTAAGTATATTTTAGTAAGATATTTAAGAAACAAAACAACCAACCCAGTTTTCACGAAATTTGACCAATACTGCACTGTCTTGTAAGACAATTCCTATTCCCACTATTGTGCAAAAGGAAACTGGTCGATCACTGAAAGGTACAATGACTCATCAGCATGATTTGCACCATCTAACAAACTGGGTGTCGGAAAAACATGCACTGACTCTTTGGCACTAAAAAGAAACATAAAGTTATTCGGAGAAGACCTTGGAGGTGAATCGTGCATTCTGAATAGTTGAATAGTGTATAGCTGGGACTGCTCTGATAATATCAGTATACATCCTTACTACTTCAAGTCTGGTATTTTCTGGATCTTAAGGATCATCCCAATCAGTATACTCTGACATAACGAATTTATATATCGAAGCCGAAAATGTTTTGTTATCAGGTATGCGTAATGCAGCTTCAACAATCTTTTGCATATCATTTTAAGTCGGCCTGAATTGTGCAGTATCATTGATGTCTAGTAGATTTTGAAATATAAACCCCGCATCGTAGATGGAAAATCCGTGAAGAAAGTCAAGTGATCAAAAAAAGTCCAATGATTTCGCTACATTTTCAACATCTACTCATGACAGCTTACGGGGATTCCATTTTATCAGCGTACCATCAATAGTTGGAACATAAAACTGTTCACGTATCATACTATTGCGAATTTTTAGGCTATATTTTTTAACATCAGTAGTTAAATTACTAGCCGGTATGCTTCTTAAACAACCTAATGTATCTGAAGCAGGGACAGAAGTGCAACTTAGAGATTTTAAGACATAATCTGTTCCGGCGTGTTCCCAGGTTGTAAATCGCACTCCATCGTTGGCAGACTTCCTCCTTGAACTATTAATCTTTGAAACAGGCCTTCGTTACTTGGATATAAACCAAGAATAGTTGCACTTATAGCTCCAGCAGATGTGCCTAGAATTGTTACTTTGTTCGAATCTCCACCGAATGATTCAATATTGTTATTTACCCACTCTAAAACAAGCCTCTGATTCCATATACCTACGTTACCAGGTGCTTCAACATTATCTACTTGTAAAAATCCCAAACGTCCAAGACGATAATTGAATGTGACAACGATGATCCCTCTATATGCAGAGAGATATTTTCCGTCAAAAATATCAGATGATCCCTATTCGAATCCTCCGCCATGAATATACGCTAATACAGCATACTTCATAGCCGTGACATTCCTCCGAGGCACAAAGACATTAAGATACAAACAGTCTTCTGACTGGGGAAGATCTGGTGCTCCGGGATATATAGAAAATTGCCAACATGCTGAACTATATTTTGTGGCGTTGTATGGACTGTTTAATGCTTCTAATGGCTCCGGTTTACTGAACCGTAAGTTATCAACTGGTAGTTTAACGTACGGGATTCCGAGATATGTATCCAGTTGAAAATCAGTGTTGTTAATATTGACTGTAACTGTTTCTCCTATAATATCTCCAATTTGTGTCTTTATAACTGACGATTTAACTGCGTACGTTTTCAGCGAATATAATAAAATTAATGTTCTAGTTGTAAGATCCATTTTGAGTCGTCAATATTTTCTTATGTGCTGAATTCTTAACCCATTTTATACGCCCGTTTGAAAAACGGGACGTATTATGGGAACGCCCCTGGCGGGTGGGTGGGCGGCGTCCACAGACTTTGTCCGGAGCATATCTTCTACATGCATTGAGGGATTTTGATGAAACTTGGCACAATTGTTCACCATCGTGAGACGGAGTGTCATGCGCAAGAACCAGATCCCTAGGTCTAAAGTCAAGGTCACACTTAGAGGTCAAAGGTCAAATTCAAGAATGACTTTGTCCGGAGCATGTCTTCTTCATGCATAGAGGGATTTTGATGAAAGTTATCACAATTGGTCATGATCATGAGACGGAGTGTCATGCGCAAGAACCAGGTCCCTAGGTCTAAACTCAAGGTCACATTTAGAGGTCAAAGGATACAAGAATGAAAACTTTGTCCGGATCATTTCTTCTTCATGCATGGAGGGATTTTGATATAACTTGGCACAAATGTTCACCACCACAAGACGGAGTGTCGTGCGCAAGAACCAGCTCCCTAGGTCTAAGGTCAAGGTCACACGTAGAGGCCAAATGTCAGATAAAAGAATAACTGTCCGAAACATTTCTTCTTCATGCATAGAGGGATTTTGATGTAACTTGGCACAATTATACACCATCATGAGACAAAGTGTCATGCGCAGTTCCCTTCTTTAGAATTACTTCCCTTTGTTATTACTATAGGCTAAACACGGGTGGTAAACGCGCAATCCAATTCCCACTGGGAATACGCTAAAAATGGGTTGCGCGACTTCCGGTGCTGGTGTTGCGCATCAATATATACAAAATCGAGGTAGGTGGGTTTTTGTTTTTGTAAATAATGACACATTTACGAGTGCTTTCAAAAAAAAGCAAAATGCTATTCGACACAAAAATGAATAAAGATCATATGTGTGAAATACCAACTTATTAATTTAAGAAGCAGCTCTGTTATCACGAAAACTCTGCTGGCTCGAGCTGTCAAAAAAGCATGGATTCATGAAAAATGCAAATTATCTAACTCTTGTGCCTTCTTTCTGGAAATGTGATGCTTCTAATGATCAAACGCGTGTAAAACAGTCATGAATATTACATACACTTGAATGAAATGTTGCTTTTGGAGGAAAGATTGGCAAAAAAAAAATCGGGAATGGGGTTGCGCCCCGGGAATGGAGTTGCGCGTATAAATTATATACATTATGATGTATACGAGCAACTCCATTCCCGGTGCGCAACCCCATTCCCGATGATTTTTTGTCAATTATGTCACCGTAAGCAGAATTTGAAGCAAACAATTATGATATTGGTTACTTCAAAACAGTTGAGTTATCATAAAAAGCATCAGATGTTCTCAGATTAGGCATATGAGGTCAGAAACTTCGATTTTTGTTGATTTCGTACTTTTTTCACGCTTCTTGTCGCCTGAGTTTTCGTGATACTAGAGCCGAATCATAAAATAACAACCAGATATTTTATATGTATGATGTATTATCATATTTGTGTCGATTAGCATTTTGCTTTTTTCGAGAAAATTTATTCTTGTCTCATACTAAGCAAAAACATAACTTCACATACCTCAATTTCGTCTTTTTTACGCGCAACACCAGCACCGGACGTTGCGCAACCCATTTTAAGCGTATTCCCGGCGGGAATTGGATTGCGCGTTTACCACCCGTGCTAAATGGCTTATATTTCAACTTTTTCATTACTAGACGTAGGGTAAAATCGAGACCACTTTTCTGTAGTACAACATGCATGTTACATGCAATTTTGATGTGTATTTTGACCAATCTCTACCTGGTAAGGATTTTTGTGTGAACTTACAAATTTTTTTTTTTGGATTTTTTTTTTTTTTTAAAAGATTAACTTCCCTTAGTTGTTACTATAAATAACTTATATTGTAACTTTTTTATAATTGACCGTAGGGAAAAACCAAGACCACTTTTCTGTGGTACAACATAGTTGTTACTTTCTAATTTTAGGTGTATTTTAAGGTATCTCTACCTGGTAAGGAGTTTTTTTGTGGACTTAGAAAAATAAAAGAATTACAATGATTACTAAACAACCACAAAATTTAAATTCCATCTGCAAATACAAGTGCTAGAGTAAAGAAATTTGCTGTGACAGGGCGTATATTGTGACATTCTGGCACTCTTGTTTAAATATAAAGTACTGATGGTATAATGGTGTAAATATTCAGCGACAAGAATTTAATATATGCATTAACAATAAGCCTTATTTCATTCACAAGTGTCAAATCTTTGTCGTCATTTCTAACTCACAAAGTACTTCCACTGAGCTAAATTCTGCATAATTAAAGTTTGCAAAAATTTAGTAAGAAATGAACATGTGACTATTTTTGCACACTGCACTACTCGTCAGTCATACTAATGTCAATAAATACGTACACAGTTTGGCATAAAAGTTTGTTTAGTCTGTAATATGATATTACAATATTATCTTAAAATGACACCTTACTGCACAAACATGCAAACGTGCATTATGAATTGCACACTGCAGTGTAACAGGATATTTTAAATTGACCTTGGATTTATGAATAACTCGATTTTTTGCCAGTTAAGTAGGTTGATTTTTAATACGATTAGGTTACTTTATTTACCAGTCAAGCATGTGCCACAGGATTTAATCATGTTTATGATTCAAAAAGTTTTGCGGTAAGAGACTCGATGATTTAGGTCTTTCCGGGTTCAAAAACGTTTAAACTTGTAACATACGAGTAACCAGGAAATTGGCTAGGTAATAAAGTGTCTTTGCACGAGCCTGCCTGGCATTTCTCTGCATGGCCTCGTTTGATCGCCTACTATTGCAACAGTTGCTATAGTTTGTCTAGTTTTGCATTAAACTGCATCAAGTTAACAGATATGACATATTTGTTTTAACTTAAGTTTAATTAGCCTATGAGCGCGGTTACACTAGTTTCATATTTGTGAGAAAATGTCAAAAATTGTTAACGGGCCTTGGCATCACAGGATTTTCAATGTTTTGTTTGAATTTACTGTTCTTAACTGCTTCAAAAAGATAGTTGAACAAACGGACCGATGAAGCTTGTGTCTGAATGTGACCTGTTTAATTATATACACATGTATAAAGTGCTAGCGAAGATTCATCGGGCGCCACCATATTAACCCTTAGCCTGCTGGTGGCAGATGATTCTGCCTTTGCGACCAGTGCAGACCAAGATCAGCCTGCACATCCGTGCAGTCTGATCATGGTCTGCACTGTTCGCTATTCAGTCAGTAAATTTTCAGTGAAAACCCCTTTGAGTAATAAGTGGTACTGTCAAAATTGAAAGATGGACCAGTCCATTATAGAAATGTAGCAGGTTAAGGGTTAATATAACTACTTCTTCACCTCCAGCAAAAGGAAGCAGTAAGCTGTATTACAGTAACAACTAGAGAAAGTTAGATAATGTACATGTACAGAAACACTTCTTGTTTCTTACTTATAATACTATACAATAGTAAGTGATCAATCTAGGCTTATATAAACTTATATTTTTTGATGCAAGTAGATGAGTTAGCTAGAGATAGGTTTAAGTTACTGGCACGAATGAAAAAAAAATAATACTTTGTCAGTTGAATTTGGTTAAAACTGATAAAAGAACTGTGATAATGAAAATAAATTAATGAAATTTTGAAATTCCTGCATATCTCTACAACACAAATGCATGAGTGGAAAACTGGTACTAAATACGTGTATGTTAAAAAGCGTATAAGAAAATTGATTGCTTCTACATGCAATTTACTCATATCACCATATTATGTTTCGTCTGCATATTTTTATACTACGTTCTTATTTTAACTTGTGAAATAGACAACCTCTGCACAGCTCATTAATTTGATGTAACAATTACATTTTTATTGTAACATCTTTGCGAAGCTGGCAATCTGCAAGAATAATTTTATAGGTGCAGGTATTATTGTATACCTGCATGTACATTTTTGATTGAACATTTTTTCGAAGAGGTTTTGGTCTTATTGTTTTAACACACAGCATGTTCTAGAGTTAGTCACTATACTTTTTTGATTGAGGAGACCACCATGACTGTAAGCTTTTAAATCTCACTCAAGGGACGGAGTGGTTTCATGTTTGTCCCCTGACCGGCTTTGTCGTGCCCTTTTTGGTGTTTCTTAAATGGTGTATTGGCTTTTGTAAAGTCATTGAGTAAATACGTTTACGTTTCCATGGTTTGGTAAACATATCACTACGAGAGCATATTTGTGTTTTACACTGTTTTTGTGGTTACTGTTATGTGTTACGTGGTAGCGGTAGGGCAGACATCATATCCTTACGTTTTTATAAATTTATTTTGTTGGACTAGGCAGGCCCGAAAATTGAGGATTATGGTCAAGTCAGATTTATACCGTCAGGTCAACTGCTATCGCTAAATGTCGAAAACCGGTAAACATGACATTTTAATAAGACATGATGACTTTCTAAAATTACAGGACAATCTTACTTGGCTCCACCGTCACAATCGGAGCATGTGTCGGACCCCTTTTGCCGGAATTGCCCTTCCTTTGCAAGCTAAGGACAAATTAATTATATAACAGTTATCGCTCTGTGTCATATTTGTTGAAAATAAGTGCAATATTATGAAGGATTCTTCTTGTAATGTCGAGTGTGCTTCGGTCCAAGGAAAAGCAGTATTGTGTCATCCCTGCATGAAGCCGACCTTGAAAATTCGTACGCAGTGGTATGACGGTGAGGCATAAATGTCAGAGAATTACCGAGAAGTAAACGCAATCGTTCGTGAAATATCACCCTATGATAATTACGTCCACTGCAAAGTCTATCGCCTGAATCTCGCGTTGGTTCACAGATCTGCCAAACAAAATTATCGAACGTTCAGGACATCAGTTTTATTTTAGATTCGGCTAAACGGATAGCAATTATCTCGAGATGCCACTAGAAGTTAACAAATGGAACAGCGAAAGAAACTGCATAGTTCGTGCGGAACAAAACGGTCATGCGGATTCCCTGGTGACGTTCAAGAACGCACTACCCGTTTCAGAAAACGCGCTTAAAACACCATAAAAGGACAGAAATGACAAAGCAGGACAGCTGTCAACTCACTACAGTCTCAATATTTCCTGAACATAATTATGTTAATATCTACGGTACAGCCTGCATATTGGTGCGCATGCCCTGCACGTGCCAAATAAGCTATAATGGTCAAAACGCCTAATGCGGTTACGTTGGTCGTGAGTCGGCCAAAAATAAATCGATAATTAGCTGCTGTACCTATTCAAATGTCGGTATGTGAAATTTCTTGTAAATACATGCATTATTAACAAAATATTAATACAATATAAACTGACCGATTAGGAATTTTGTTGAGTGTATATTTACAATGTATATAATTCATATCATTCTTGGAATATTTTTGACAATACAACAGACAGCAGCAACAAGATACGTATTTTTGTGTTGTTGTGAATCTTTCTGTGACGTCATTATGAAGTATTTGGTTCGTTCATGTCTTTTAGAGGCATCTGTCTTTATAAGGTCCTTTAATTTGGTGCCGTCGATTTACATCATTTTCTAGTTGCATTACGTCTTTCAACAAATGATGTGTTGAAGATGTTTAAAAATACCTCTTTATCGTGTTTTAGTGATGGCTTTATGATATATTATAGGTGGGCCGGTGGTCTAGTGGTAACACGCCTGACTGTCAATCCAGAGATCCGGGATTCGATCCCGGTCCAAGAACTGGAAATTTCTGAGATGCTCTTGAGTGTCTCCCACCTGACTAAGAGGCCTGTACTGGTTCTTCCCAGGAAAGACGGCTTCGCGTGTATCGGTGATATGGCACCGTTAAAGAACCAGACTGTCTAAGCTAGGCTAAGTTAGCCGGACGGACCTGTATCTCTCTCTGTTCTCTCTGTCTGTTCTGGGGGCTTTATCTCACTCTGTCCCTCCGGTCAGATCGCTCTGTGCCTGTACTAGTAGAGGATGAATTTCGCGCCCTGTGGCTGCGTTTGCTATATGTAAAGCGCCTTTGAACGTGTTTATTATGAAAAGGGAGCTATATAAATCTGGTATAATAATAATAATAATAATAATAATAATAATAATAATAACAACAACAAGAAGCATGGATTCCAACGATAATCCAACGGGTCACCAAAGACTGTATTCACCCCTACGACTTACTACCATATCTATGATTTTGACCACTTTTGTTGGACTTAATTAATACCTAGGTGATTATTGCCTGTTAAACTGAAATCAGTTTTTCACCGCATGGATCCAGCATGGATCCACGGGGATCCCTGACTATCATTACCAAATGATATCACAGGGCAATTGCCAATAGATACAAGATAATTAAGGATCCAGTAACATTTTATTGTGTAATTTCATATGTAAAGACATGCAATTGGAAACTATTCTACTTTCACTCAGCCTCAGTATATATATTAATATGAAAAGATATTTTCCGAGTGTCAGTCACTGTTCGATACTATAGTTACAAATTTTTTATTCAATAATTGTCTCCGATTATGTATAAAATCACTTATTAGTATTAAGTAATGCATGTATCAAGACTTTTTATCATGTCAATGATTTTAAATCACTGTGAAGTATATATATGTTCTGTTTGTGTCATTTTCTGTTGCCATCCATTGAATACACGGAAGGTTAAGGAATAGCATATGTGTTGGCACTTTGTCTCCTGGAAAAGAAAAAACATGTACATTGTATTTAGTTGACAAAGATGAAATGATAAAGTTTTGTTTTAATGTCAAAAATTAAGCTTTGTGTAACATATTCAAGGCACTGACCTCCAAATTTAGGCTAAAACATGATCTTTCTTTCAGATTGAAGTTTGGTCATATTATGAACATTAGATTATGAGTTTTCGTTTCTAAACTATTTTGAAAATGGCAAATCAAGAAAAATAGATGACCGCGCTGGGAATTGAACCCGGACCGCCGCGGCAATAAAAAGATTTACACTGTCGTTACCAATAGCACTGTGGAGGATTTAGTGTTAAGTACACGTGAAATATAGATATTTTCATCGTAAAAATTAGTAAAAACAACTAATTCTCACGTGTTTCCGTAACATACTAGTATAGTAGTCATTCTTAACTTACATATTTACGTTTAACATGGAAATCTGACGTCACGTCGACGTATAATTTGCGTTGTACAAGAGCCAAGAAAGAGTACGTGCTACTACAATTTGATCAACTATTTTATATTAAAAAGACGTTTCAGATTATATGATAGAGTTATGGTACACGCAATTCACACATGTATACTGTATAGGTATAGAAATGATTAATAGCAGAACCATATTTTAATTAACGACGTTTTAACGTATCTCAACAGTACGAATCTGTACGTTGTTACGTCGCGTGTACAATTCACTCAAGCAACGGCCTCGTGAAAGTATTCCGCAAGCGTATATACTAATCGTATTATTTCAATATGTTAAAACGTAGTTAGATGTGATATATTATTTTTTAAATATCTTAAAAATTATAGATTTATGGATATCAATAATTCATACAAAATAACTATTATTGTCTATTGATGTACGAATTTTACTAATTTAAAATGATAGATCTATCATAAAATCAATTGTAAGATATCTAAAACCATTATTTATTCTTTATATCAATAAAAAAAATTTATGATTTCGTCAGATCAATTTAGTGATATCCTTAAATCTGTTTTTAAATATAAAAATACGATTAGATCTAGCTATAAAATGAATTTGCAATAACCACAATTGAATTAATGATAGATCTATAGTATATACTGTAATGAATTAAGGATATCCATAAAAAATCAATTGTAGATTTCTAATGTCACCGAAAATTGTTTTATGAGGCAATGCTTAAAAAAAGACTTCAATTAAAGTTCAACAGGCAAAGAATAAAAAAAAACATGGTAAAATATGCCCTTCATTTCTTTCTGACGGGCTACGCCCGGGCCCCTGGACAACATGCTGCCTGATCCCACATCTATATTTAGAATGCCCTAAAGTCTGTTCCACCTATTACGTTTACCTCGTTTCTGAATTATCAGTATCGATAAAATCGTCCAAAAAACATATTTATATACCATACATCAATATCTTTAGACCTTTTTTTCATTTTTTCAATAAAGTGTATTTTAAAGATATAATCTTGGATTTTTCTTTTTTCCCCATAGGCCGTAATGCTATATGACGTTACGTCGACTTTCCAATATGGCGGCGTCCGTAGCGCAACAAACTAGGGGTCAACTCAAAATTAAAACGCCCGAGTTAATATTTGAAAATACTGTGTTTGTTATCGTATTATGCTAATTCTTGGGGAATTCATGTCAGGCCACCTCAACATGAATAAATAAATAAATAAATAAGAAAATAGAAAGAAACAAACACAAAAATCAATGGCATTCTAAAAACAAATGTGCGTGCGAGCGTCTCGATATTTTAATAACACATGGGTATTCTTCTTATATTATGTTTTTCTGTTGTTAGACCGGAAAATTATAATATAACTTGACTTCTGTGGATGTGACCTAGATAGATATTACCTCCCGGAAGTATTTTTATGGATTTAATTAATAAAAGTGGAAACTAAACTTCGCAGTCCGTCAGGATATTCCCTTTCAATCACGTCACGTTAATCTGAACGGACAGGACAAGGAAAAAAATGTTTTAAACATAAAATGGTTAGATGTCTTCTACTCGAAATATTTGCGTTGAAATACGTTCATAGTTACAAAAACTATCTTGACCGTTTAGAAATACAAATATTGGGTTTTCCTAAATAATTTTGTTAACATTTCTGTATTTTTAGTTATATTTAGGACCCAGATCTAATTTATAAAGAAATATCAGTTTATGTAAATGTTCCACTGAAAGGCCAAATTTTTATATTGGACCAGTGACGGAAAACATACAGAAAAGTAATAACGTAAACAAATTTTTTCTTTAAGACTCCATATTTATGTTGCATGTAAACTCCTTTAGTCACCACTGTGGATAAAAAATGTAGAACGGACAATGGCCTCTTTTTCAAAGGTAACAATTTAACGTTTTACTGACAGGGTGTAAAATTCCACTCGCCCGCTCGCATTGGTGAGTTAAAGTCTGAGTAGGACGAGTGGACCTCGCTGTATACTCGACCGATCGGGCGAGTGGTCTTTTACGTCCTTACTTTACCAAAATTCAGAAATTACAACTCCAAAACCTCAACAAACTTTGAGATGGTTCAGTCGTTACCTGGATTGACTGGAATTTACCCGCGAATCGTAAAGATATCAAAACGTCATTCCGGTAATTTTCCATTCCACAAGCACGTGCGACCTGTCGTATTAAATATCTAATTTACATCGACACGTACACAAAAACCGTGCGTAGTGCATTCATTTTTTAACATTTTCGCTTCAAGTTTTCAACACCTCTTGAGAAATAATACCATTTGAATTCTATAATGATTTTAATAAGATATCGACAGAAATGTAGGCAAAATTCTATAAAAACGGTCGAATTTTCATATAATCATTTGTAAAAATTCAAACAGCGCGATCTTAGTTACTTATTTCTTTCGAAAAGTAAATAAATGATGAATACTCTGGGCATAAAATTCAGACTTTTGACCAGAAAGAACAAAAAACAGAATAAAAAAATCTTAAATAATGAAAAAGCGGCAGCAATTACAATACATAGAGTAAAACGATTTTTGGCAAACAGATTTCTGTTAGTGCGGCAGAATAGGTTACGTGACCTCGTGAACGTAAATAGAAATGCGATTTTAAAATAAAGCAATGTGATGTCATTGCGGTTTTTATTAAGTTTTAAATGAATCTTTGTACATGTATTTTTTACCAACAATTTAAAAGTTTTTTTTTGTCAAACAATAATGTAAATTCCTTGAGGGCAAATAGGTCACAGAGGTAGGATATCCGCTATAGTAACTATCGTTTGAGACATTTACGTTTTATACGGGATATAGCACATTCGCTTTTGATAACAAATTAAAGAAGAAACTTTTTATTGATTTCTATTTCTCAGCAATTTTAAAGGTGGTTAATCAGATTTTGGTCAACTTTCAGATTTTTTAAAAACTTTACCAACTGATAATTTACACTTATTTGTGTTTATCAAGTTCTTGATACACATCAGATTTTCACTGGAAGAATTTTTAAACTATGATTTTCCTATCCTGGTTGCCCAACCAACATACATTGCCTAAGGAATGTTATGAATATAAGCACTACTGTATTAGAGTTGTAAAAGATTTGCATTGACAAGAACATATCTTGCCAATTCATTAGAAATACAAGTTTATAAAATTATTATTACCTCCCTTTGTCTATCTTGGTTGCGCAACCCAGATAGATTTAAATAAATCAATTCCAAAGCTACACTTTGTTTCAAACTTGCCTTTTGTTTCAGATAGTTGTAATATTCCAATATATATCAAATGCAAATGTAAAACTAGAAATTATATTGAAATTAAAAGAAATAATCCACGTTTTAAACGCTTTTGTATTAAAGGGAGATAATTACAAAATTTCTTAAGAAGTAATAAATCATACATTTCCAATAGGTATCTAACTTTATGTAATGGGTCTTTTCGTTCCTTAAATAAATCTCTAACAGAATATATAAATACTGAAAAATGTGAAAAATGTCAGAAAATGTTCCTCAAAATTAATGTGATTGACTACTTTTAAGAACCGATGCGGTACGATCAGACAGTGATGTGTCACATGGCGCGAAAAAACATGACGTAATGCCATGACAATCTCGAGCAAAAATACCGCTCTGATCTCCACTTCAGATGTCAAGATACTGACACACTTCTTTTAGCTCTTTGAGGGGGTGTAAATTGATCATGAAAACAAGGGCAATTACTTAGTTTATCAACTGAATAATTACCGATAATCTTTAACGTTTTTTTTCATCTCTTTCAACACGGGTGGATGGACGATGGTTATTGTGTCCAAATTTTTTAGACACTTTTCAAAATAAATATTTTTCGGGAAATAATACTATTGTACATAATACTCCTTTTATAAAAGTGACAGTATTAAAAGTGTCAATTATTAGGGCGAGTGGCTGTTCACTAAGGGCGAGTAGATATTACTGGCTATTAGTCCTGCAGGGCGAGTGATGTGAAAATTTTTTTTACACCCCTGAATTTAGTCTAAATTCTTATATAAATGCTCTCTCAAAATGGGCTTTTTCTGTTAATTCTAGGAAAAAAACTCTTGTTTTAATTAAAAGTGCGGGAAACGATGGGGGGGGGGGGGGGGGGGGGGGCAAAATACATGCTGTACACCGGGTGTCCTTCAGGTCCCGCTGCTCCTACGCCTATGTTACACTTTTTGCTTATCATTTTGATCATTCTATCATATTTTCTTCGATCGCGCGCCTCGTCACGTGCCAAATGTTACACGTGTGAGCACCGACCGAAAAGAAAAGAATTATCAATCTGTCTCCGTGGACCTTATTAACAAGACTTTGTGCTAGAGACAATAATTAATCTGTGCTCGTTAAATCCAGAAAAAAAATCTGAAGTTACGTAACACTTGCGACGATTGCGCTCTTACCTTTGTGGAATTTAAAAGCATACTCCAGACTGCAAATTCAACAGGAATATAGGATATATAAAAATAATGATTAGAAACAAAAAGAAAATATCAAACCTTTGTTAAAAAAACCCTGACTGGAGTAATGTAAGACTAAAGCAAAACTTTAACGGAAAAGAAAACAAGTTTCAGCTTGCATTAGCGTCAATTATTCATGAATGATTTGAAAATAGTTTGTAGGCCTAAATGTTTAAATCTGTTTCTGGACATCGTAGCTCTGATGGACAATAAAAGTTGATAAATGATAGTTCGGGGATATTTTTTATAATTGAAATCGGCGGTTATGAATAACAATATTTTACGTTCTATGACTGCTCTCTGGACTTTTTACCAGTTATTTAAGTCAAATGTAAATCTGGCATAATAAAGATAATAATAATAATTTAATAAAAACAGAGAATGGGTTCACGATCCGATTTCGCTTTCACCATCGCCTTAAAATATCTTTATTTCCCCGACAAAAACCGTATTTTTTTCACAGTTATTCAGATCATATGAGATAGATATTTGACATGGATATAGATCTAGTTAAGGTATGATCTTACACATTTAATACTAAACCTTTTCAAATCTTCAGTAAAATACGGAATAATTACCTGTCATAGGTGTGAATTTCCTGTTCACCAACATGTACATTAATCACACGAGGGCGGTATCGCTCACACGAGTAGGTACCCGAATAACCAGTGTGTAGCATAACACACGTCAAGATTTCTATCTTCTATCGGCTGATTGTACACCTATGTAAATTTTCCCTTGTGCGCCTCATATAAATCTGCATAGTGCCAGCAATACTACGTCATTTATCTCATACGTCATAAGTTTCTTTCAAAGAAAAAGAAGCATACACAACCGGGACTCGATAGGGTGAATATTGTGTTCATTGTGAAAGAAATTGGATATGTGGCGGACTGTAAATACTTCATTAAGGATGCTAAAATACAGGTTATCTTTGAACCATGCGTTTGGAAATGATGTTAAATTGAACAAGTCATCGTTTCAAGGGCATGGTGCGATTGATGCCTGAATTTCATCGATTTGTAAAAGAGCTTGTTTGTTTACAACTGATTCATTGAGCAATTTGAGGATTGGATAGAGCTATTGAAGACTTGGAAGAATTTTGGAGTGTTTACAACTTTGATAGGTTAAAAGTGAGTCAATTTACATTTTTTCTAGATCTAAATAACATGTTTTTTTAAACACAAAATTTCATTTCACTCATGCATTCACTTGTAGGGAATTGTGAACGAAATGAGTTTTGAGTCGCTCCCGATAAAATTCACGAGAATTTTCCCTCAATACTTCAAATTTAGAGAGCAAACTCCAATGGCGACAAGAAATTACAATGGGAGACTGCCGTTGAAAATATAAATTTGTCATTTATTTGGATATTTGGCAAAGCAGAAAAAAATCGTTAAATTTCTCGAGGGTGACTTTTTTTTAGTTTATCAAACCATGTTTACTTTGCCGGTAATTGTCGTAGTTTTGTCATATGACTCCAAAGTTGGGGTAAACCTTTGGAATGGAACAGACTTTAGCTATCGACCTTGACCCCGACCTTTGGGAAATGTACACAACATGCGATGTAAGTTTGTAAGTAAGAGAAAGCTATTTGATAATTGAGGCTTGACGTGGAACATCGAAGCAAGATAATTAAATATTAAGTGGTCGGACATCATTTGGCATCGTAGTATAATCAAATAAATTCGCTGTTTGGTTGAAATTTAAAGTTGTACCGTTGGTTTATTCGTACTCAAATTGTTTCGTAACAGAATAATATATCAGTGAGGATAGCATTTTAATGGTAAATCAAGTCACGTCAGTGTTTGTTTATTGTCAATAATCAAATCACATTACAAATTAATATAAGCTGTATATTTATAATTTTTGACCAACATGAAAATTTAAAAATGACGGTGCTTTAGAGTCAGATTTTTAACCCGCCCGCTTAGCTCAGTAGGTAGAGCGTCGGTCTACGGATCGCGGGGTCGTGAGTTCGATCCTCGGGCTGGGCGTATGTTCTCCGTGACTATTTGATAAACGACATTGTGTCAGAAATCATTCGTCCTCCACCTCTGATTCATGTGGGGAAGTTGGCAGTTACTTGCGGAGAACAGGTTTGTACTGGTACAGAATCCAGGAACACTGGTTAGGTTAACTGCCCGCCATTACATGACTGAAATACTGTTGAAAAACGACGTTAAACCCAAAACAAACACAAAAAAAAAGAGTCAGATTTTAGGTTATAGACTTCATGTAGATTGTGTAAATTTCTAACTCAATGTTTCACTGGCTTACAGACAGACATTCTGACATACAATTTGAATTAGTACAAATAACAGCATGTTTAGGCAGAGCAACAGGTAAGCATCATTTGGTTTTAATTGGGTATTGCCTTGAGTCATTAGGTTATTCTAAAACATACTGCCCCATACAAGATACAAGAATCTTTATTTTACGTTGGATAAAGTATAACAAAAACATTAGCTCATGAGCTATTTCCTGACAAACAAAGAAAACAGAAATTAACAAAAAAGAAATATAAGTGAAAGTTGGGCATATTAAAACATAAAAATTACATTGCAGTACGTGGTTAAGAATGGCATGGTTACATGATTAAAAAGAAACTTACATGCATAGCACATATAAGCACAAACAGGTAAAAAAATAAGTACATAAGTAAAAGGGAAATGACATACATATACTACACTACATGGTGAGTTTATTGCATAGAAGTTGCTAATTTTGGCACCTTTGGGGAGGGCCCTAGATAATGTTGGAATAACTTTTGGCCCAACCCATTTGTATGTATTTGATTTAATGCTTGTATTAAATGTGATTTATGCATATGTGAATATATATATGCAATAAAATATGATTAAACTAAATTTTGGCAACAACTATATATAAAAGAAAAATAAAAGGCAAAAGAAATTTTTAAAGGCATTTTAAGATTTAGTGAATGCCAGTAGCATATTTACTAAGTTTGGTGTGGCCTTTAGCACCTTCCTCTAGATCATATAAAAGAAAGCACATAGAAGACTAAGCTTACAACATCAACAAATTAAGTTTAAAACATCAACAAACAAACAGTACACTGCATGTCTTGACTGCAGACCAAATCACTTGGCTCTTTAGTAACTGACCTTTGAATATCTAATCTGCCCAGCCAGTGTATTTGTCCAGCTGACAACAGATGTTCATTTTAATTGGGTATCTATGCATTTTAATGGAAGCTGATCAAATTTGTATGCTTTCAACACATATGGAACTGAAGAACAAAGAAAAACACAGTAAATTTGTATGTTGGTACAACTGTCACTGACTCAAATGCTAATGAGTTTCGGTTTTTCTTTCTTTGCCTTGCATATATTACAGGACAGTCTCTTTTCATATGATTAGCCTCAAAGTTTTTTATTTTCACGCTCACAGGAATGTGCAAATTTCTGATAATAACTTTTGTTTACTGCGGATAATACATCGTCTAGTAGATCACTCATAATTTCTTAATAACTTGCACAACTTGAGATAATGTTGTCTAAAAATACTTTCAGTATCCTTCTCCCCATCTGAGACCGACTTATTACTCTTGAAAAATTTAGTTATATGAACTGTCTGCTGTAAATCCTCTTGATTTTTTTCCTTCCAATTTCAACACCATTTTGCTAACAGACGCTTAATTTTAATGGCATAATTTATCCACCAGATGAAGAAATAGGATAGGACTGTATCACTGTTAGTGAGTGCCAGAGACTCCTACTCTGACAATTAAATGATACCATGAGTATTTGAATGGTAGATACATGGACACATCTTACAGTAATTTGAGGATATGCACACATTGATCAGGATTAGATTAATGGGTATTTTGATTTTTTTGTCTGAGTTTTGATAAACATTAGAAATAAATATATTGGATATTTTGCAAATTTTAGTTGGATATTTATCATTTAATGCAAACACACATCTTGTCTGTTGCTCTGGTTTAGGGACAGGGTGATAATATTTGACTTTCACTGGCCTATATATCAGATCATATTTAGCATTTAAACCATCCTGATTAGCCAAAGGAGTGAGGCTAATTTAAGATGTTTGTTTGTATTGTTATTTTTCACATGTCATCATATGAAAATTGTAGCTAGATCCTGTACTGACAAAATAGGGCCCGTGTTTATAAATTTTATTAAAACACCTCTGTGAATGAAAAGTGTTTAATAGAAATTTAAAAAATGGAATACATTTAAAAAGATTAAGCCGTATTATTTTGATATATATAGTAAGAAAAATCCTGAGAAGTTTATTTACATGTGGTTTATATACATAATAATAATAATTTGAAGCTATCTTGTACCATGGAGGTAGTATAGAAATGGTGTGCTGACGAGGTAAAAGTGTTAATTATTTTGAATTCACATTTTGTTTGATTGCAGTTAATTATTACCCTATCGTTTGACTGTTCACATGGGAAAATTATGGCCAATCATTGTCCGAATTACTCCATGTCCCTATTTCTTGAATTAAATCATTGGAAAAGAAAAATCCTTCGATATCTTCATATTCGTAATTTTCTTTTCCCATAAGTAACGCTTTTGTTATAGCACTTTCCAGGCTTGCAGTTACTTATTGCTAAATAAAACATTGATTCAAAATCATTCTGGCGCGTGTTTTTAGCTCACCTGAGCCAAAGGCTCATGGTGAGCTTTTGTGACTGCTCAGTGTCCGTCGTCAGTCGTCCGTCGTCCGTCAACATTTTCTAAAAAAATCTTCTTCTTGAAAACCACTGGGCAGAATTACACCAAACTTCACAGGAATGATCCTTGGATGGTCCCCTTTCAAAATTATCCACAGAATTTAATTCCATGCAGAACTGTGGTTGCTATGGCAACCGAAAGGAAAAACTTTAAAAATCTTCTTGTCTAAAACCGCAAGGTGTAGAGCCTTCATATTTGGCATGTGACATCATCTAATGGTCCTCTATCAAGATTGTTCAAATTGTGCCCCTGGGGTGAAAAGAGGGCCTGCCCGGGGATACACAAATTTTACATAGACTTATATAGTAAAAAACTTTAAAAATCTTCTTGTCTAAAACCACATGACCTAGGCCTTTGATATTTTGTATGTAGCATTGCCTTGTGGTCCTCTACCAAAATTATTCAAATTATGCCCCTGGGGTGAAAAAAGGCCCTGCCACAGTGGGTCTCATGTTTTACATTGACTTATATAGGAAAAAACTTTCAAAATCTTCTTGCATGAAACTGCAAGGCCTAGGCTTTTGATATTAAGTATGTTGCCTTTCCTAGTGTTTCTCTACCAAAATTGTTGAAATTATGTGCATAGGGTGTAAAGAGGCCCTGCCCTAGGGGTACCAAGTTTGACATAGACTTATATAAGATAAAAATTAAAGATCTTCTTGTCTGAAAGTTCAAGGCCTTAAAGCATTTGATATTTGGTGTGTAACATTGCCTGGTGGATCTCTAACAAGTTTGTTCAAATTATGCCCCTGGGGTGAAGAGGCCCTGCCCTGGGGGTGACTTGTTAAATTATGAGTTATATACTAAGGAAAAAATACTTCAAAAATTATCAGGTCATATTTCCTAGACTGTGTAATTATAATTACCTGATGACCCAAGCGATTAGGGATCACTTGACTGTGATTTTGACCTACTGACCTACTTTCTTGTTTTTTAAGATACAGCCTTGAATTTTGGATGACATGTACAGTTTTGCACATCAGTCTTACAGTCTTTCAGTGACCATGAATGTGACCAACTGACCTACTTTCTAATATTTTAGCGTCAGTTTGCCATTTGAAACGTGTGGCTCATATTACCCAGGTGAGCGATTCAGGGTCATCATGACCCTCTTTTTATACGCCCGTTTGAAAAACGGGACGTATTATGGGAACGCCCCTGGCGGGCGGGCGGGCGGCGTCTACAGACTTTGTCCGGAGCATATCTTCTACATGCATGAAGGGATTTTGATGAAACTTGGCACAGTTGTTCATCATCATGAGACGGAGTGTCATGCGCAAAAACGAGGTCCCTAGGTCTAAGGTCAAGGTCACACTTAGAGGTCAAAGGTCAAATTCAAGAATGACTTTGTCCGGAGCATATCTTCTTCATGCATGGAGGGATTTTGATGAAAGTTGGTACAATTGTTCATCATCATGAGACGGAGTGTCATGCGCAAGAACCAGGTCCCTAGGTCTAAGATCAAGGTCACACTTAGAGGTCAAAGGATACAAGCTAGAAAACTTTGTCCGGAGCATATCTTCTTCATGCATGGAGGGATTTTGATATAACTTGGCACAAATGTTCACCACCACGAGGCGGAGTGTCATGCGCAAGAACCAGGTCCCTAGGTCTAAGGTCAAGGTCACACTTAGAGGTCAAAGGATACAAGAATAAAAACCTTGTCTGGAGCATTTCTTCTTCATGCATAGAGGGATTTTGATATAACTTTGCACAAATGTTCACCACTACGAGGCGGAGTGTCATGCGCAAGAACCAGGTCCCTAGGTCAAAGGTCAAGGTCACACTTAGAGGCCAAAGGTCAGATACAAGAATGACTGTCCGAAGCATTTCTTCTTCATGCATGGAGGGATTTTGATATAACTTGTCACAATTATACACCATCATGAGACGAAGTGTCATGCGCAGTTCCCTTCTTTAGAATTACTTCCCTTTGTTGTTACTATAAATAGCTTATATTGTAACTTTTTCATTACTAGTCGTAGGGAAAAATCGAGACCACTTTTCTGTAGTACAACATGCATTCTACATCCAATTATGAGGTGTATTTTGACCAATCTCTACCTCTACCTGGTGAAGATTTTTGTGTGGACTTGCAATGTTTTTTTTGGATTTTTTTTTTTGGATTTTTGGATTTTTTTTTTTGGATTTTTTTTTTTTTTTTTTTTTTTTTTTTAAGATTATCTTCCCTTAGTTGTTACTATAAATAACGTATATTGTAACTTTTTTATAATTGACCGTAGGGAAAAAACAAGACCACTTTTCTGTGGTACAACATGGATGTTACTTCCAAATTTTAGGTGTATTTTAAGGTATCTCTACCTGGTAAGGAGTTTTTTTGTGGACTTAGAAAAACAAATGACTTACAATGATTACTAAACAACCACAAAATTAAAATTCCATTTGCAAATACAGTTGCTAGAGTAAAGAAATTTGCTGTGACGGGCGTATATTGTGACATTCTGGCACTCTTGTTCCAGATCTAATTCTGCTGTTTTACCCCCATTTCAATTCAACATGGAAACTTCTCTTGCAACAAAACACATTTAAACAAATTTAAATGCCACTATACTAATGTTTTTTATCATTAGAATCTAGCACTTTTGACAGAAAGCTGTGCAAATCAAGATATTGTGAAAGAAAAAAAAAACGACCTTCCATTTCATTTTTTATACGCCTGTTTGAAAAACGGGACGTATTATGGGAACGCCGCTGGCGTGCGGGCGGGCGGCGTCCACAGACTTTGTCCGGAGCATATCTTCTACATGCATGAAGGGATTTTGATGAAACTTGGCACAGTTGTTCATCATCATGAGACGAAGTTTCATGCGCAAAAACCAGGTCCCTGGGTCTAAGGTCAAGGTCACACTTAGAGGTCAAAGGTCAAATTCAAGAATGACTTTGTCCGGAGCATATCTTCTTCATGCATGAAGGGATTTTGATGAAAGTTGGTACAATTGTTCATCATCATGAGACGGAGTGTCATGCGCAAGAACCAGGTCCCTAGGTCTAAGGTCAAGGTCACACTTAGAGGTCAAAGGATACAAGCTAGAAAACTTTGTCCGGAGCATATCTTCTTCATGCATGGAGGGATTTTGATATAACTTGGCAAAAATGTTCACCACCATGAGGCGGAGTGTCATGTGCAAGAACCAGGTCCCTAGATCTAAGGTCAAGGTCACACTTAGAGGTCAAAGGATACAAGAATAAAAACCTTGTCTGGAGCATTTCTTCTTTATGCATAGACTAAGAGGGATTTTGATATAACTTTGCACAAATGTTCACCACTACGAGGCGGAGTGTCATGCGCGAGAACCAGGTCCCTAGGTCAAAGGTCAAGGTCACACTTAGAGGCCAAAGGTCAGATACAAGAATGACTTTGTCCGAAGCATTTCTTCTTCATGCATAGAGGGATTTTGATGTAACTTGTCACAATTATACACCATCATGAGACAAGGTGTCATGCGCAGTTCCCTTCTTTAGAATTACTTCCCTTTGTTGTTACTATTAATAGCTTATATTGTAACTTTTTCATTACTAGTCGTAGGGAAAAATCGAGACCACTTTTCTGTAGTACAACATGCACGCTACATCCAATTATGAGGTGTATTTTGACCAATCTCTACCTGGTGAAGATTTTTGTGTGGACTTGCAATTTTTTTTTTTGAATTTTTTTTTTTTTTTTTTTTTTTTTTTTTAAGATTATCTTCCCTTAGTTGTTACTATAAATAACTTATATTGTAACTTTTTTATAATTGACCGTAGGGAAAAAACAAGACCACTTTTCTGTGGTACAACATGGATGTTACTTCCAAATTTTAGGTGTATTTTAAGGTATCTCTACCTGGTAAGGAGTTTTTTTGTGGACTTAGAAAAACAAATGACTTACAATGATTACTAAACAACCACAAAATTAAAATTCCATTTGCAAATACAGTTGCTAGAGTAAAGAAATTTGCTGTGACGGGCGTATATTGTGACATTCTGGCACTCATGTTCCAGATCTAATTCTGCTGTTTTACCCCCATTTCAATTCAACATGGAAACTTCTCTTGCAACAAAACACATTTAAACAAATTTAAATGCCACTATACTGATGTTTTTAGCTCACCTGAGCAATGCTCAGGTGAGTTTTTCTGATCGCTCGATGTCCGGCGTCCGTCGTCCGTCGTCTGTCGTCTGTCGTCTGTCGTCTGTCAACATTTAGCTTGTGTATGCAATAGAGGCTGTATTTTTCAATTAATCTTCATGAATATTGGTCAGAATGATAACCTTGATGAAATCTAGGCCGAGTTCGAAAATGGGTCATCTCGGGTCAAAAACTAGGTCACTAGGTCAAATCAAAGAAAAACCTTGTGTATGCGATAGAGGCGGTATTTTTCAATTAATCTTCATGAATATTGGTCAGAACGATAACTTTGATGAAATCTAGGCCGAGTTCGAAAATGGGTCATCTCGGGTCAAAAACTAGGTCACTAGGTCAAATCAAAGAAAAACCTTGTGTATGCGATAGAGGCGGTATTTTTCAATTAATCTTCATGAATATTGGTCAGAATGATAACCTTGATGAAATCTAAGCCGAGTTCGAAAATGGGTCATCTCGGGTCAAAAACTAGGTCACTAGGTCAAATCAAAGAAAAACCTTGTGTATGCGATAGAGGCTGTATTTTTCAATTCTTCTTCATGAATATTGGTCAGAATGATAACCTTGATGAAATCTAGGCCGAGTTCGAAAATGGGTCATCTCGGGTCAAAAACTAGGTCACTAGGTCAAATCAAAGAAAAACCTTGTGTATGCGATAGAGGCTGTATTTTTCAATTGATCTTCATGAATTTTGGTCAGAATGATTGCCTTGATGAAATCTAGGCCGAGTTCGAAAATGGGTCATCTCGGGTTAAAAACTAGGTCACTAGGTCAAATCAAAGAAAAACCTTGTGTATGCGATAGAGGCGGTATTTTTCAATTGATCTTCATGAATTTTGGTCAGAATGATAACCTTGATGAAATTTAGACCAAGTTCGAAAATAGGTCATCTGGGGTCAAAAACTAGGTCACTAGGTCATATCACGTAAAAACCTTGTGTATGCGATAGAGGCTGTATTTTTCAATTGATCTTCATGAATTTTGGTCAGAATGATTACCTTGATGAAATTTAGACCAAGTTCGAAAATAGGTCATCTGGGGTCAAAAACTAGGTCACTAGGTCAAATCAAAGAAAAACCTTGTGTATGCAGTAGAGGCTGTATTTTTCAACTGATCTTCATGAAATTTAGCCAGAATGATTACCTTGATAAAATCTAGGCCGTGTTCGAAAATGGGTCATCTCGGGTCAAAAACTAGGTCACTAGGTCAAATCGAAGAAAAACATTGTGTATGCAATAGAGGATGTATTTTTCAATTGATCTGTATGAAATTTGGTCAGAATGATTGTCTTGATGAAATCTAGGTCGATTTTGAATATGGGTTATCTGAGGTCAAAAACTAGGTCACTAGGTCAAATTAAAGAAAAATCTTGTGTATGCGATAGAGACTGTTTTTTTCGATTGATTTTTATGAAATTTGGTCAGGTTGATTGCCTTAATGAAATCTAGGTCGAATTTGAATATGGGTCATCTGAGGTCAAAAACTAGGTCACTTGGTCAAATCAAAGAAAAAACTTCTGTATGTGATAGAGGCTGTATTTTTCAGTTGATCTTCATGAATTTTGGTCAGAATGATTGCCTTGATAAAATCTAGGTCGAGTTTGAACATGGGTCATCTAGGGTCAAAAACTAGGTCATATCTAAGAAAATGCTTGTTTTATCGCAAGAGACCAATTTTTTGGTCCAATCTTAATGAAAATTGGTCAGAATATTTGTTTCCTTGAAATCACTAGGTCAAACATGTTTTACACTGTTATGGAGTGTTTCTTAGGTGAGCGACCTAGGGCCATCTTGGCCCTCTTGTTTATCATTAGAATCTAGCACTTTTGACAGAAAGCTGTGCAAATCAAGATATTGTGAATGAAAAAAAAAACAACCTTCCATTTCATTTTTTATACGCCTGTTTGAAAAACGGGACGTATTATGGGAACCCCCCTGGCGGGCGGGCGGGCGGCGTCCACAGACTTTGTCCGGAGCATATCTTCTACATGCATGAAGGGATTTTGATGAAACTTTGCACAGTTGTTCACCATCATGAGACTGAGTGTCATGCACAAAAACCAGGTCCCTAGGTCTAAGGTCAAGGTCACACTTAGAGGTCAAAGGTCAAATTCAAGAATGACTTTGTCCGCAGCATATCTTCTTCATGCATGGAGGGATTTTGATGAAAGTTGGCACAATTGTTCATCATCATGAGACAGAGTGTCATGCGCAAGAACCAGGCCCCTAGGTCTAAGGTCAAGGTCACACTTAGAGGTCAAAGGATACAAGAAAGAAAACTTTGTCCGGAGCATATCTTCTTCATGCATGGAGGGATTTTGATATAACTTGGCACAAATGTTCACCACCATGAGGCGGAGTGTCTTGTGCAAGAACCAGGACCCTAGGTCTAAGGTCAAGGTCACACTTAGAGGTCAAAGGACACTAGAATGAAAACCTTGTCCGGAGCATTTCTTCTTCATGCATAGAGGGATTTTGATATAACTTTGCACAAATGTTCACCACCACGAGACGGAGTGTCTTGCGCAAGAACCAGGTCCCTAGGTCAAAGCTCAAGGTCACACTTAGAGGCCAAAGGTCAGATACAAGAATGACTTTGTCCGAAGCATTTCTTCTTCATGCATGGAGGGATTTTGATGTAACTTGGCACAATTATACACCATCATGAGACAAAGTGTCATGCGCAGTTCCCTTCTTTAGAATTACTTCCCTTTGTTGTTACTATAAATAGCTTATATTGTAACTTTTTCATTACTAGTCGTAGGGAAAAATCGAGACCACTTTTCTGTAGTACAACATGCATGCTACATCCAATTATGAGGTGTATTTTGACCAATCTCTACCTGGTAAAGATTTTTGTGTGGACTTACAATTTTCTTTTGGATTTTTTTTTTTTTTTTTTTTTTTTTTTTTTTTTAAGATTATCTTCCCTTAGTTGTTACTATAAATAACTTATATTGTAACTTTTTTATAATTGACAGTAGAGAAAAAACAAGACCACTTTTCTGTGGTACAACATAGATGTTACTTTCAAATTTTAGGTGTATTTTAAGGTATCTCTACCTGGTAAGGAGTTTTTTTTGGACTTAGCAAAACAAATGACTTACAATGATTACTAAACAACCACAAAATTAAAATTCCATTTGCGAATACAGGTGCTAGAGTAAAGAAATTTGCTGTGACGGGCGTATATTGTGACATTCTGGCACTCTTGTTTTAAATATAAATGTGTGTGTGCACCTAAAATCTAACATGACTGTATACAGTTTATTTGCACATGTCCATGCATGTTTAACTAGTATGCAAAATGTCATACAACAAAAGTTGTTTTTATTTTCAGATAGAATAGCATGTTGTGTTTAAATTGTTAGCTGGAGTAACAGCTACAGACAAGAGTGAAATCTGAAATGTTGTAATAGAGAATCAGTGTCAGACTGTAGCTGTTTTCTGAAAGTTTCCGCAAATCAAGATTAAAGACAGCATGGAAAAACAGTCTGGAATTCAAACAAAAAGGTATAACTTTGTTTTCAAATAAATGTTTTGCTATTGACTGCTTTATAATCACAGAAATTATAGAAATACATGTGTTGGTATATTTGGGACTGATTGATCATTGATTAAGTATCTCAGTTTAAGGTGGTGACAGTTGCTTGAATTTTATGATTAACTCCATGTCCATTATAATAATTAATATGTTATTGATGGTTTCCGTTGAGGATAGTAAACCTACAAAAACCAAAATTTTCAGGAGAAAGTGGAATAAAACTTTCTTGAAATGATGCAAAAAATGAAGTAAAAACTGTTTTAATTCTCCAGTCTTCAGTATTCAAGGTCATACCAAAGATGCATAAATTGCAATTTTGTGGCTTTTACACCTTTTAGCTTGACTGTTGAGACTAGTGGGAGCTATTCTACATAAAGAGTTTCAGCATCACACATGGTAAAAGTTTTGTGTGCAGGATCATAAACATCAGACTATTCGTTGCATGTATATAATTGTATCATAACTTGGTGTTTTTTCTTAACAAATTTTGTGCAGGTAAATCGTATACACTGAGTACAGGGTGCAGTAACTAAAAGTGTGAATACCCGCACGCTAGTTACCGCACTGTTGGATAGGAAAGTATGCCAGCATGTCTGGAACAGTAGACATTGAAGTGTATCATATTGATTTTCTGCTCTGGCATTGGTTTATTTTACCTGGGCTTTACACATTTGTAAAGCAAGGGTTTTAAGTACTCACTGAACTGCTGTATATGGCAGTGTGGAACGCCTATAACTACCATATATGGATGGCTATGATACAAAACAGAACACTAAAACTCTCGGGTAAACGATTTATACTCAGAGGGGGCTATGCCCACTCGTACAAATTGTTTACCCTCGAGTTTCAATGCTCTTTCTATTACTTATTGTGTTGGAACAATACAAGTTTTCTCAGTTATTAAACCTACTGTATTAACCAAGTCAGATAATTTTTGAAACTGATTCAAATAAATTGTCCTTTTTTTTCTAGTTTGAAAATTCTTTTAAGGTCTGCTTGCAGCAAACTTTCTAGCTGCATCTCAGTAACAACTGTATGAATTGGATTGACACTAAACACAAAGCTTTTTAGTTATGTAAGCAAGGTAGATACCGCTTGGTTAAATTTAATTTAATTTTGGCCTTTATTTGATTTAGAAAATTCAGTTGAAATTCTCTGTACAACTGTGTATTTAGCTGTATTGCAGTGACAGCTGAAACTTGGTACAATGCTTCCCAGTCAATGTTTCCCAACCTACTGAAATACTGTGAAATCATTAATATTCATGGGGGACTTTCATTTTTGAGTCAATCCACGAAATTTAATCCCAACGAACAAGTAAAATTCCCATTCATTTTATGTTCAAAAGTTAAAATCCACAAATTCATATCCCCACGAAATTGCCGTTTTGACCAGAACCATGAAATTTCATGCCCACGAAATTAAATGATTTTACAGTAATGAAGTTAGAAACAAATTTTATATTTGAAAACATGAACAATAATTACATAATTTATAGTATGTTATGTAAATGTTATATTAACATTAAGTTTATGTGTATTACCGGTATCAGTACTATGCAAATTGTTTTTCAAATAGCTTACATAGTACATACAAAACCTTAACCAAAAATTTCTAAGTCTAATAAGGGGTATAATTTTGTAAAAATGCAAAATAGAGTTATGGAACCTGTGCAGTGTAAGTCACTTTATCACAGTGAATAAGTGTTTGAAGTTTCAATCCAAGTGGTTACTGAGATATCAGCTTACATACAAAAACTTAACCAAATCGGGACGCTGAATGATATATTTTTCAATCTGAATTAATATTTTCTTTGAATTTCAAGTTTGGAAGGAAATATTTTGGAATTATTCAAAGAATATTCTGCCAAAGACTTGTGAAAGCTGACAGATCAGAGTTATAATTCACCCTATAAAGCTACCACTGGTTGAAAGAGTCAGTCAAAAAAGTACATTGTTTTGTCAAAATTCAACTTGAAATTTCTAAATGATTGTTAATTTTTTTTTTTTTTCTAGAGCTACTTTGTTAGCTTTCATGTGTATTTAGGTGAGTTCAAAACATTTACTCCTGGGCTGTTATTTAAATGCCAACCCGCATTTCCAAATTTTTTCAAAAGAATTTTTAAAAAATAGTTATGAGAATTTTTTATTTTTCTCAAATTATTCAATTTAAGGAGCTGGTTTCCTAATGCCATTGATTTTGTAAGCGTAATGATGGAAAAAAATTGTTAATGTCAAAGGATTTAGAAAAATTGCTGCCAGAAAAACAGTTTCTGTACCAGATCACTTGCATATATGGACCCACAGTTATAATTTAAAGGTCTTATTGCATTCTTTGTATTCACAAGTTGTTGTTTTGCAGGTTTAAACATATGCAGATCAGGTCTAACAGCGAGTCAGCAGCATTTTTTAGGTCAGGTCGTGTGGAGAATGACAAAAGCAACAAGCACCTGTTCAACCTGATAAATACTCAGCATAAACTCATCCGAAAAGAATATGCTCTAAATTGTAAGTTAGTTGCAGGTTTTGAGGATTTATTAAATCAGAGCTTTTTGTTAAGAATATATTAGTCAGATACGCTGTATCACCTCTTGACATAATAAACCTGAATCAAGTAAAATAGAACAGTTTACATATATAGGTGATAGTAAAATAGCACTGTCTGAATTCTACATAATTATACGTGTATATTTTCAGAAATTAATAGAATTTTAAATGCTTATAGCATCATTTTAAAATTTGGTGAATATTTAGTTTTTTTGTTACATACATTTCATTTGTTATTGTTAAAGTATTTCATATTTACATTAATTACCTTTTTATAAATGTGATAGGAGTACCGTTATTGCATGATTTGGTTCATACAGGTAAAGGTGCTTTAATATATTTTTAGAATTGGTGGTCAGTAACATATTAAACATTTGTCATGCTTCAGATTAAGCTCACTTACTTACTAAATGCAAGTGAAAATTTCAAATTGCTTGACTGTCAAGATTTCATGAACTTGCTATATTTTGCATGTGAAAATGTTAATGCTAGTTGGCCATCTTTGTCACAGGTTTTTTTCTTTTAACAAATGGTAATTTGAGTGTATTTTGGCTTTTATTTTAATGCATGGGTTTATTGATGTTACACTTGACACGTGTTTTTTGCACATTTATTAAAGAAATGACAAGTTTCTGTGGCATAGCTGATGATGATTATGGCATGTACTGCTTATTTTGTAAGGAATAATTAGAAACTAAATACGTTCCTGAAAATACAAATTAGCTTAAAGTTTTTGATTCCCTAGGCTAGGCATGTTGTACATTATGGGTCGAAAATGCAAGTGGTTGAAAATTATCAAAACTAGCAAGCAGAAAGTCCACTAGCTGTTTAGTTGAAACTTCGATCTAAAATTGATAAGTCTATTTTCTACATCTGCACCTTGCAACGTTGCAGTAAGAACTTAAACCATGTTGTGAATAGTGGATTTTCATGGATTTACTTGTTGCTGTTTTACTGAGGTAATTTAGATAATATATTAAGTGTTGGGAAAAACGGGTATCTATAAAGTGAAGAAAAATATTTTGCTTTGTATACATTTATGCTTAAATGCTTTGATCATCAGGCAGCGAGGCATTTGGTATCATAATCATTCTTTTACCAGCTTGCAACTCCCATATTGGTGTGTTTTCAGCCTTCGATCTTACATTTCTGAGGTTGATGCCTCAGCTACTAGGCCACAGCCAACAATGTCTATATTAGGTAGTTTTATGTTGAAACTCTCTCTAATGAACAGTCTACATTTTTTTAGCTCACCTGTCACGTAGTGACAAGGTGAGCTTTTGTGATCGCCTTTCGTCCGTCGTCTGTTCACAATTTCTTGTGAACACGATAGAGACCACAGTTTGCAATCAATTTTAATCAAACTTGCACACAAGTTGCATTGGCATAATATCTCAGTTCCTTTTGAAAACTGGCCAGATCCTGTCATGGGTTCAAGAGTTATGGCCCCTTAAAGGGCCAAAATTTGAAATTTTTGGCTTGTGAACACAATAGAGAGCACACTTTGCAATCAACTTTAATAAAACTTGCACACAACTTGTATTGGCATAATATCTCGGTTCCTTTCGAAAACCGACAAGATTCCTTGATGGGTTCAAGAGTTATGGCCCCTTAAAGGGCCAGAATTTGCCATTTTTGGCTTGTGAACACGATAGATACAACATTTTGCAATCAACTTTAATCAAACTTGCACACAACTTGTATTGGCATAATATCTCGGTTCCTTTCGAAAACTGGCCAGATCCCATCATGGGTTTCAGAGTTATGGCCCCTTAAAGGGTCAAAATTTGCTATTTTTTGCTTGTGAACACGATAAACAACATTTTGCAGTCAACTTTAATCAAACTTCCACACTACCTGTATTGGCATAATATTTCGATTCTTTTCGAAAACTGGCCAGATGCCATCATGGGTTCCAGAGTTATGGCCCCTTAAAGGTCCAAAATTTGCTATTTTGGCTTTTGCAGCTATATAGAGACTTCATTTATGGTTTGATTTGATACAGACTTGCAACATATCTTTATAAATCCTGGATTTCATGATGAATCTGTCAGATTCAGTCATAGGTTCTGGGGTTATTTTATATCTAATTACCTCCCCTGATTTTAGTCAAAATGGATTTATATCAGTAAGTACTTACAGGATTCATTTGAAATTTCATTACAGTCATTAGTTGGACTGAGACAATCAGGTTAGATAACTATGAACTGATTTTATGTTAAATTACCTCCCTTTATTTCAAATTAATGTGGGTATATCTCCATAACTAATGAAGATACTGATCTAAAATTTCATTTATGCCACCAACAGGACTTGGACAATCAGTTTAGATACATATTGAATAAATTTATGACAAATTACCTCCCTTTATTTTTTGTGTAAATGAATTTACCTAGAAGCTTCTAATGAGATTGGTTTAAAACGTTATTTATGTCTTCAATGGTAAGAAATTTCTACTTCTACTTACTTTTCTAATATATTGTTGTAAAGGCTTGTACTCTATATCTTCTACATGCATATACCAATGCATGATTACCTTCCCTGATTTTAATAAAAACGGATTTATCTCAGTAAGTGTTTATAGGACTCATTTGAAATTTCATTATTGTCATTAGTTGGACTATGACAATCAGGGTAGATAACTATGGACTGATTTTATGTCAAATTACCTCCCTTTGTTTCAAATTAAAATGGGTAAATCTCCGTAACTAATGAAGATGCTGATCTGAAATTTCATTTATGCCATCAATAGGACTTGGACAATCAGTTTAGATACATATTGAATAAATTTATGACAAATTACCTCCCTTTATTTTTTTTATGTAAATGAATATACGTTAGGAACTTCTAATGAGATTGGTTTCAAATGTTATTTAATTCTTCCAGGGTAAGGAATAGTCATACTAGTACAAAAATGCAGCATTTAAGCCTAGGACCCTCAAACTTGGTATGGAGATTGGCCCTGATGAGTATGTGACCCATAGGTCAAAAGGGACTGTTACAAGAAAATATTTATCCTGATGATATTTAATGTGTATGCCTATGTGATCTATATTATCAAATCTTGATCTTATCATTAAGAGCAATGGTACTCAGGTGAGCGATGCAGGGCCATCATGGCCCTCTTGTTTTATGTATGCACTAATTTAGGGAGTGAGGGACACAGTGGTTAGCATCTTAAACTAAGGATTTACAGTCATGGCTGATATTCTGGCTAGTGTTCAGTTAAATGTGTGATTTACTTAATTTAATACTGTTTTCAGCAGTAATAGCCTAGACTCTATGCTGGGGAGGTAACTATTACATATGGGCTTGGCTGGAAATAAGTTGTTCAAATTCTTTCCAGGACAACCTACATCTAAACAAGAAACCATAAACTACCACAGTCATGCTTTTCATTTCATTGCTTGATTTTAATGAAATAATGCTTTGCAGTTGCAGTGAACTTGTTTGACTATCTCGGCAGTATATTCAGCTACATTGCCATTGCATTTCCTATCTTCCTTGGGGCGTATGACAGTCTCTCTTCTCCAGATCTGTCTGCTCTTATTTCTGCTGTAAGTATATTTCATCAAACTCATCAGAAATACCTCATCAGATGCAAAAGTCTGTTCCAGTCTGTTAATGCTGACCTGAGCCAAAGGTTTGGGGTCAGCTATTGTGATCACACATGTCCTCTGTCATTTGTAAAGGTAATTGTTGTTAAGATGTTGGCACCACGTCACTTCTTTTTATAATTCCGACAATAAAATCAGTAAAAATGTCCTTTGGAAGCATTGAATTTAACAGTGCATGATTATAGTACACTCAGTTTGATTGAGTCTGTACATCAGAGGTAATAAAACGTGCAACACCCCTGATGCCTGCTAGCACCAGTTTAAGAGAAATTCTCTTGTAGTAAAAATTAAATGCTCTCCATGATCCTACTCAGCAGTTATTACAAACATACTTGTATTCACATTGCAAATTTTTCACACTATACTGCAGACTTTCAGAAAGAAATATGTTTTTATTAGTGTCATTTTTTTTTAAAAATTGAATAGCCCATGCTCTTCTGTGCCCCCAAAAATTTGGAGAGGGGCACTTAGAGTTGCCCTTGTCTGTCCAAATTTGTGTTGTGCATAATATTTGAGCCAGAGTCATCAAGCCTCACAGGATTGTTATTTAGCATGTGAAGTTATGCATCTGGTGTTTTAATTTTGACTTTCACACAGCCAGACCAGAGATACCGTCTTGACTTAGTAAAAAATATGCATAGAAAGGGCCAAAAAGTTTCTGTTGTATGTATCTTAAATGTATCTTGTTTATGGTAGGATTATGTGAAACATTATTAGAATTAAGAATATTGTATCTAGATGTTTAAAAGAATTACATGTGTTAAGTTTCATTATGATCTATGTTTCTTACAGTTGCAAACAGAAAGTTTAGCAAAGAAAAGTAAAGTGATGATAAATTCAAATCACAATCAAAATTGTACTCAAGGATAGAAAGAACAAGACATTGAAACTGAAAAGCAGCTTTTGCAGTGCTCAGTGCTGTATTTTATACACTTCTTTGAAAAAGAGAGGCTATATTGTTTTGGTCATTGTCACTTGCCTGTTGTCAGTGTATGACCACTAATAATTTGAGGATCAGTAGGTCAAAGGACAAGGTCACAGTTTTGCAAGATTAGAGATGGCTTCTCCTCATTAATGAAAGATTTGACTTACAGTTGTTCAATTTCAAAAGTTGATTGCATGCGGTCAGTAGATGACTCCTATTGTTTTGAGGGTTGTTAGGTCAAAGGTCACAGTGACCTTAACACGAAAAACCGTTTCTGCTCTTTAATTAAAGAATGCTTTGGTTTACAGTCACTAATCTTCATAGGATGATTGCCTTTTATCAATAGATAAGCCCTTTTGTATTGGGGTCGAGAGGGCAAAGGTCAAACTGTTTCAGTTCAGTTCAATATCTAAAGAATGTTGCAGTCGTCAAACTTCATAGAATCAGAATCTGTGGTCAGAATTGTGGTCATTGGCAGGTTGAAGTATAAGGTCAAAGTGGCTTATAGACTGGAAAAAGTTTTGACTCATTAACTTAAGAACACTTTAACATATTGTCATCATCTTCATAGGATATTTACCTGTGGTAGATGACCCTTAATATTTTGGGGAGTGGTAGGTCAAAGGTCAAGAACACAGTGGCCTCATAACTAAAAATGGTTTCCACTAAGTAACAATAGAAAACTTTAGCCTACAATCATCATTGCTTTTGAATGGTACATAAGCTTATTGCAAAGTGTTATACATGTACATGTAGTACTGCACGCTTGTGTTAAAGGTATACTATGCGCAGGGTGGTCTTGATCCATGCTGGTCGCAAACGCACTATGTTGGTTTTCTCATGGTGCGGCTCAAATTATGAATATGTAGGGATAACGCATGTTTTTCCATGTTAGAACATCTGCAGAATCCCTAGGGATTGGTTGGTGCCCGAGCCAGGTAGGGCGAGGGTACCAACGTTTCCAGACGGATTCTGAATGTGTTACAACAAGAAATGAACATGCATTAACGCTATTCTAGCATAAAACTTGCAAAACAAATAAATTACCCCTCAAGGTCATAAAATTTCCATGAAACGCGCGGGAATGTCTGCGTTGTTTTTTCACTCGATATCTTTAAAACCTGATATGGTATTTGCTTTTGTCCATACTTTTTTTGGTAGTAAATTGCTCATACTATCCTTCTCACCACGGCATTGACGTTTGCTTCACACCTTGGTTAAGTTTTTCATACCAGACCACCTTTTGAGATAAAGCTTTGAAACTTTGAGCACTTTCTGTCTTGTATTCCTTTTTCAAGCTGGAAAGGTGCCGTATTCATGAAGCATATTTTGATTTGAAACCAAGCTAAACACCCTGACTTGCTTTGAACATTTCAAGATAACTACTGTGATTTTATTTAATTTTCAGGGCTTGAAATTTTATGGTTTTGGATTTAATGACTATTTCGTGGAGAGGGCGAGGGAGGGGAATTCATGGATTTCAACTTCTAATGAAAGAACTAATAGGAATTTAATTGTTCATTAGTATTTACTTTCATTGATTGATGCAACTACGAAATGTATAAAAATAAATCTCCCATGAATTATTGATGTTTTTAGCTCGACTATTCGAAGAATAGTCTAGCTATTCTACTCACCCTGGCGTCGGCGTCGGCGTCTGCGTCGGCGTCACACCTTTTTGCATGCAAGTACATACAGCTATCATTTAAAGGCATATAGCTTTGAAACTTATTTATTCTTTTTCTAGGTCAATTACCTACCTCTCTGGGTCAAGTCCCATAACTCTGACATGTATTTTGAGCAAATTATGCCCCCTTTTGGACTTAGAAAATTTTGGTTAAAGTTTTACATGCAAGTTACTATCTCCAAAACTAATGCAGATATTGAATTGAAACTTCACATGTGTCTTCGGGATTATAAAACTAGTTGATAGCACCAAGTCCCATAACTCTGACCTTCATTTTGGCCAAATTATGCCCCCTTTTGGACTTAGAAAATTCTGGTTAAAGTTTTGCGTGCAAGTACATACAGCTATTACTAAAAGGCATATAGATTTGAAACTTATTTTTTCTTTTTCTAGATCAATTACCTACCTCACTGGGTCAAGTCCCATAACTCTGACATGTATTTTGAGCAAATTATGCCCCCTTTTGGACTTAGATAATTCTGGTTAAAGTTTTACATGCAAGTTACTATCTCCAAAACTAATGCAGATATTGAATTGAAACTTCACATGTGTCTTCGGGGTTATAAAACTAGTTGATAGCACCAAACCCATAACTCTGACCTTCATTTTGGCCAAGTTATGCCCCTTTTTGGACTTAGAAAATTCTGGTTAAAGTTTTGCGTGCAAGTACATACAGCTATTACTAAAAGGCATATAGATTTGAAACTTATTTTTTCTTTTTCTAGATCAATTACCTACCTCACTGGGTCAAGTCCCATAACTCTAACACGTATTTTGGGCAAATTATACCCCCTTTTGGACTTAGAAAATTCTGGTTAAAGTTTAACATGCAAGTAACTATCTCCAAAACTACTACAGATATTAAATTGAAACTTCACATGTGTCTTCGGGGTTATAAAACTAGTTGATAGCACCAAGTCCCATAACTCTGACATGTATTTTGGGCAAATTATGCCCCCTTTTGGACTTGGAAAATCCTGGTTAAAGTTTTGCGTGCAAGTACATACAGCTATTACCAAAAGGCATATAGCCTTGAAACTTATTTATTCTTTTTCAAGGTCAATTACCAACCTCACTGGGTCAAGTTCCATAACTCTTAACATGTATTTTGAGCAAATTATGCCCCCTTTTGGACTTAGAAAATTCTGGTTAAAGTTTAACATGCAAGTTACTATCCCCAAAACTAATGCAGATATTGAATTGAAACTTAACATGTTTCTTCGGGGTTATAAAACTAGTTGATAACATCAAGTCCCATAACTCTGATATGTATTTTGGTCAAATTATGTCCCCTTTCGAACTTAAAACTCTTTTGATTTTAACATTTTGGGTAATAATTTCCTGCTTCTGTGACAATATTTCAAATAGTCGAGCTTGGCTGTCTTACGGACAGCTCTTGTTGTTTTATATTTTTGACCTTGCTACTTTGAAAATTCTAAAAAAGGACATTATACTTTCCTCAATGTAAACGAAAGAACTTTGAATCTTAGAAAATTAAAGTTGTGGAATGAAAGTCCAGCCAAGAAAAAAGTTCACATATATATTTCATTGACTTTCAGAATGCCTTTGTTGTGATATATCTGATCAACTGTTTCACTAAGTTGTTGGATCTCTCTGTGAAAGTAACCAATATAGCTGGAACAACTCACAGGTATGTTACATATGAGCCGCGTCATGAGAAAACCAACATAGTGGGTTTGCGACCAGCATGGATCCTGACCAGCCTGCGCATCCGTGCAGTCTGGTCAGGATCCATGCTGTTTGCTTTTAAAGCCTAGTGCAATTAGAGAAACCGTTAGCGAACAGCATGGATCCTGACCAGACTGCGCGGATGTGCAGGCTGGTCTGGATCCATGCTGGTCACAAAGCCACTATGTTGGTTTTCCCATGGCACGGCTCACATATTGATACATTTTTATTTGTTTTCGGTTAGAGTTCATCCTCATACTGATGATCAGGTAAAGAAAATGACCCACATTTTTTAATATTCTAAATCTACAATTATTTTTTTCAAAATATACTCAGATAACTAGATATTATTTTATAAAAGTCATTATTTACTTGGTGGAAGGCATTAAACATATTTAAATCACATTGAGCTTGTTCCATATGAAATGTCTTTCTTTCTTTCTTTTATGGTAGTAAATAATGGTTTGCCACTGTGCGTAGATCAATGTAAGGTCTTACTACCAGCAAGGATCCTGGGCAGTGCACATCCATTCCATACTGTTGTTTTATCCTGGCATCCATATTGTTTATTGATCAGTTTATGCACTTATATTCAACTGACAAGTGAACTGTATGGAACCAGATCACAGATGTGCAGGCTGATTAGGAACCATACTGGTCCTGAAGTCCCAACTTTGATTTCTGCTGGACAGCAGTGCTCATACGTATTTGCCATTTGTGAGGGCAAACTCATTCAGAGTTGTTGTTCTTTCAATTCTGCTTCAGAAGCTTTCATCTCTGTTAATATCTTACACAATTTTCTTTAGAGTCTTGAAAGAAATGTAAATCTGAAATATGTCATTGAATATACTCTCCTAGAAGTGGAGCCTGGGTGGCTGATTGGTTAAGGTCTTGACTTCAGATTACTTGCCCTTTACCATTGTGTATTCAAAATCCTCACTTGTGTTGTTGAATTCTTCATGTGTGGAAGCAATATAGTTGGTTTATGGAAGGTCAGTGGTTCTACCCAGGTGCCGACTCATTTATGAAATAATGCCCAGAGGAGTACCTGGTGCCTTCCCCCACTGGCAAAAACTAGAATTGTTGCCATATGACCTAAATTGTGCTGATTTGGGCATTGTGACTAAACAAAAACAAAAAAAAAGAAGAAATTGTCCTTCTTGATGCTTGACACTATTTGTACAGATTTTTTACAAACAGACATTGTTACTTAAATTCTGCACCTTTTCATTCAAAGACTCATTATTATAACAATCTGACCCACTAGAATTGTTGAGTGAAGTAAACATAGTACCAGGGTTGTGAAAGATTGGTATGGAAGGTTAAGTAAAGCAATTCATGGGGTCCAGCCTTGTATCTAGGGAAGCCTTTAAATGTTATTAAAGTGCGATCATGCATGTGGAGGCTGCAAGTGTATTAACTCCGATTTTGGCATGTTCTACAAGTATGCTGAGTAACTTCCCATAGCTTTACGCTCATGTAGTTCACCTTGTCAGTTTATATATTTGCTACTGTGACAAGATATTTGGTTGTCATTTTTTTTCATTTAGCTAACGTAATTTAAACAGTGATATTGTGTGAAAAAAGGGATTTTTGAAAAAAGACCAGTGACTGTGATTGAGTGGTGATATTTTTCTGAACAGTTTTATACAGTGAATTCCAGTAGGACTATTTTACTGCTGTAGACAAAAACAGTACAGTCTGTAAGTAAATAATCCTGATATTCCCATTTGTTGACAGAGTTGTTGAGTTATTACAAGTTCTGGAAAAGTTAAAGAATTGCCAAGATACCAGGCTTGCCAGTAGACCTCAGGAAATCAGAGGTTTTGGATGGAGTGAAATGTAAGTCACATTTTCTTGTAAATAATTGACTCATGTTAGAGTCCTAGCTGTTCTTGTCATTTTAGTAATTGTAGAAACTTTAATTTTTTGCTCTATGAGATCATCTCATAAGGCCAAAGACCTGTTATGAGTTTGAAAGCAGTCAGTCAAGTAGTTTCCTTGAAACCTGCTAACATGCAGCTTTACAAAATTTCTAAGCTAAACTGGGTCTTTATTTTGACAAAACTGAAGCATGAGTTATGTAACTTATCTATTTAGCTCATCTCATGATGCTGAAGATATGTGAGAAATATGAAAGCTTTTGGCTTAGTAGTTTTTAAGAAACCTGCTTACATGGGTAACTTTTACTGAAAATTCTATGGGCAAAGTTTTGACAGAATTAGAATAAGAGTTATATAACTTGACCAGTAATATCGAAGGAAAGTTTGAAGTTTGGAAACATTTGGCCAGTTGTTCAAAAGGGGGCACTTGACTTGTTTTATATCTTTTTTTGCTAAACACAGTTGGTACTATTCATGATTCAGTGTGTGACACATATATTTAAAGTCAAATAGTCAGCTTCAGGTGAGTGATCTAGGGCCAGTATGGTCTCTTCTTTAATGAAATAAGAAGGCCAAATTTTGAGACTGCAAAAATCTTAAGTTCAGTTTGCAGGGGTTACAGTTTAGAGGGGTTCCACTGCATAGGAGACATTAGTCATATAGACTTCATGCCCTTATCCAAACTGCTTGTTATATAAAAGCTGATAAAGATTGCAATTGACTAGGAAACGTTGGTTGAACATTTCAGAATCCTTAATCTTTAGCCTGCTGGAGGCAAGCCCATGCACTGCCAGGCTAATCATGATCTGCACTGTTTGCTGTTCAGTCAGTAAATTTTCAGTGAACATCCCTTTGAATAAGAAGTGGTACAGAGTGCCCAAATTGAATCATGGACCAGTCCATTTTAGAAATTTAGCAGGGTAAAAATTAAGTAAGGAGAAAAATTTTCTTAGTAGAAATTTTTGTTTAAAAGAGTTAAGTATACATAAAATTGAAACATGTATGTACAATTACGCTTCCTTATTGCTATGTGATTCAAAACTTTTTCAGGTATTTTTATCTGCTGTCTTTTACATGACTTTCCAGTAGTGTTAAAAATAGAAATTGGTATGTTAAAAAATATTTATTTATTACAATATATTTTCCATATTATGTTCTACTTATCTTATTTTGAGTCTTCTAAAATACTGCAATATTTCAGGGAGACGTTAATGAATAATGAGTCAGAGGCTACATGTCAAAGTGAAACATCAGTAGATCCAGTCACTGCATTTGAAATAAATGATCTTGAATATACTGCACCAAAATCTAGTAAAAAATTATGTACAGGTTGGTATCTGAAGTAGACAGGAATTTCTTTAAATATTAGAATTTTATATTTGTTTATGATATTCAGTCAGAAAGTGCTGTTATATATTTATTATTTTATGTTAATGATCAGGAATAGGGTACGCTAATATGATGCTGAAATAGTAACTTCCTATTAAAAAATAAAGTGCCATATGACCTCTTTGTCAGTGTAACATTAATCTCGGTAAAAAGTGAAGCAGTTTCAGCCCTTTTTATTGATTTCTCCAAATGGTTTATTAAATGTTTTCGGTTGTTTTATGTAATGTCCATAAATATGTTTAAACTAAAATGCCATGCACAAATCATTAGAATACTTACTTATTCCTTTAGGTACTTAATTAATGTTCTATACAAAATGTACTTTTTTGATTTTGTTTGGTTCAGAGTCACATGGACATAATTTATGTCATATGGTGACATTTCCTTTTTGATGGTGGAGGAATACCCCAGGTGCTCCTTGTGTTACTGTTTCATGCATGAATCGGACTCCCAGACCTTCTTTAAGCCAGCTGGAAGGCTTCCTTACATGTAGAATTCCACACAATATCAGTGATGGGTAACTTAACCACACGATCACGGAGGCCCAACTTCACAGTCACTGAGGCCCACAAAATGTACTACTTCTGGCCAAGCATAAATGGTTTCATAATGTTCTGCATTATAATACTGCATTTGAGACATTGCATCCCAATGGCTGGCAATTTTTTTCTTCTTTCAGGGTTGAATTTACGTTTTGAACAGGGAGTTAATATTCTGGTCACAGGAACCAGCGGTTGTGGTAAAAGTTCTCTTCTCAGGGTCATCAATGGTATATGGCCAGAGGTCAGAGGTAAAAACTATTTGAATGTTTCCTTAGTTATTTATATGCATTGTGTTTAAATGAGGCATTTATTGTTAGGTCAGCTTTGTAAATATCTTACTTGTTATGTACCGCAAGGGGTTTGATGTCAGTGGCAGATAGACAGATGGATCTACTTCAACTACATTTAATTTATGGGAATACCAATTGTGAAATCAACACCATAGCATTTTATTTATGTCAGTGTCATATTCAAAAGCATTTTGCAATGTAAACAATAACACAAACATTTATAATAGAAAAATGATCCTGTAAAATTTATTATGCCCCCAGAAACAAAGTAAATGTGGACTTAATGTAATCACACATGTTCATTTGTTGGTGTGACCACCCATCCATTGTGACTGCTCCATATCTTAACCATTTTGAAAGTTTGTCAAACTAGCATCAGTTGTTTACTTCATCAAGTAAACATGCAGATCACATGACCTAGGTCACAAAGTTCAAGGTCAAAGTTACACCTAAAATTGCTTAAATTTTTGTCCACTCCATATCTTTTTAACAACTGGAAGGATTTTCATAAAACTAGCATCAATTAATTAACCGCAATAAGACAACTTTAAGACAACCCAGGTCATAAGGTCCAAGGTCAAAGTCAGTACAGCCTCAGTAGCCTAGTGGTAGAGCGTCTGCTTCGAGTGCGGGAGGTCATGGGTTTGTTTCCCGGCCGCGTCATACCAAAGACATAAATAATGGTACTAGTAGCTTCCTCACTTGGCGCTCAGCATTAAGAGGGTTGTGCTAGGACTGGTCAGCCCGGTGTCAGTATAATGTGACTGGTTGGGGTATCATGTCACGTGTCTACGGCGTGATATTCCAGTGAGGCAGGGCTATAAAATTGAGCATTGTGCTCACTGCTACAAGTAGACACCGTCGTTTATATGACTGAAAAATTGTTGAAAAAGACGTTAAACCCAAACACACACACACACAAAGTCATGTTTACAACATTTTATTTCACTTGTACCAAAGCATCTGCTTAGGGTATTAGACTCATTTAGTGGAAGCACAAGTTAATCATTGATCGAGCTGTGTCATTTACGAATATTCAGTTTTCCTTACTGGTAGTTGAATTTCTTACATCCAAATGAGATTAATACAAATACAAGTTTCAAAGGCACTGCTTTAGGAAGCTAAGAAAAAATACCTTTAATACCTATATTGAATTTGCAAAGGTGATAAATACACAGCAGCAAAATCTTCCTTTAACAAATTCTTTGTTGAACAGGAAAACTCAGATATAAGGAACAGCTGGTTATATATGTAAATGATATGATTCAATTAAATTGTCAGCTATACACTGGTTACATCAACTGCAGTCAGTTGTCAAGTACGTTTTCGTCTAATTTCTATTGACATTGAAATAATGTTTGTACACAATATGTACAGAGAAGATTTCATATGGAAGCGTAACTCTTTCAAGACATATGTCAACAAAACATGAGAATTGTGTCACAATGGCCGAGGTATACGGAACAGTTAATCACATGTTTTAATGGCACTCATAGATCAAATAATTGCAGCGATCAAATTATATTTGATATCAACAGTGAAGGTCATTTAACAGAACTTGAATTTCGGTACATGCATATACATGTAGTTTATATATTTTATATATAGGGGGGTGTTTTTAAGATAGATTTCTGGAGTCTTATAGATAGAATTTCAGATTCCTGTGATAAAGCAAAGAAGGAGAAAAATCGAGGACTTTTAAATTGTTCACTGTATCTGGGGTTTCTTTATAACAAGAGTTTTATTGTTGCTGATTGATATTCTATATTTTCTATCACATAAGATAATTAAAAAAAACAAACTAACAAGTTTTAATTTATATTATTTATCAATTTGTAGGTACCATTGACTATCAGGTAGATTTGAAACCCAGTGTGATACTGTTTTTACCACAGAAACCCTACTTTACTGATGGCTCACTAAGACAACAGGTAAGGTGTTACAGTAATTGAAGTTTTAAGTTGCAACACGAGATTCAAGAATACCTTGTTGTATGGTGAAACAATTAAGGAATGTATTGGGGTTTGTGTATTATTTCGGGAAAAATATTTTTGTGGTGCAGGACCTTGTTTATGAAATGGTTATAAGTTTCCTTGTAAACTTCGACAGTTAACACATGCCAGTTACTTTTATGTCTAATATATCTTTAATAGTTTTAAAGATAATAGTAAGTGCATATGAATGTTTACTAAAAAAAGTAATGGTTTCATAATGTTACATTTACAGTTTCCTGTATATTTTTTATATGTTTCTACAGGCAAACTCAGCCCATGTGTCAAAGTGTTGTTCATTTCAGGAAGTCATAATGAAACAGTTACCTAGTAATTGAAACTTTCCACCTACCGTGAGAATCTCAAGACATATGCTTTCATTTGATATCTAAAATGTTTGAATATATATTTATATATTTTAGCTGATACTGAGATTGTTTATTGATGAAAGATTCTTTAAAGAATAATTGTTTGTACTTTGCAATTACAAATGTGAAGTGGCAAGAATATAATCATGAGAAGAAAATAATACAAAATTAAGACTTGATTAATGAAAACCAAAAATAATAAAGTCCTGCTTGTTCCTACACTTGTTCAAATTACAAATAGCATATTAAAATGAGCCGCGCCATGGGAAAACCAACATAGTGGGTTTGCGACCAGCATGGATCCAGACCAGCCTGCGCATCCGCGCAGTGTGGTCAGGCTCCATGCTGTTCGCTAACAGTTTCTCCAATTCCAATAGGCTTTAAAAGCGAACAGCATGGAGCCTGACCAGACTGCGCGGATGCGCAGGCTGGTCTGGATCCATGCTGGTCGCAAACCCACTATGTTGGTTTTCCCATGGCGCGGCTCAAATGTCTGTCATAGATAACATTTGTAATACATTTCTTGAAATTGTCATGAGTTTGTTGTGGTAAACTAATTTAAATTTCTCAAGCATATTTGGCTCAGTCCCTTGCATCTCAAACAGTCTAGAGTTTTACTGTATTAAAATTTCTGAAAATTCTGAAAGGTGTCATGCAGTACCCAAACACAACACCAGTATATATAGTTTATATATATATATAAGATTCATTGAAAAGACTTGTATTTGTGGCAAAAAATCAAAATGGAGATAATTGTCAATGAGCATTGTTCTTCTACCTTTCAGATTCTGAAAATTTGAAAACATTATCTTCACTGATTTAGGAGTTTCAGTGTTGTTACAATTTTATTTTGATATTTGGAGACTTTTAAAACCTTTTGCTGAAAATAGACAGAACTCATTAAACGGCTGTTAAACCATGAGCCACTGTTTTCTTAGTGTGTATGGGCGATCTTGAATTTGGGTTGTCATGACGATGAAACTATCACTTTTTGCTTGATATCTTAGAATTTGTATTGTCTTGAAAGACTTAATTATGGTACACAAGTTTATGTTTTCCATATAACACTGGATTGAAAGAAATTGATTTTCCAGTATTTTAAAACATGTATTATGTGATAATTATTTTATGTCACAGATAAAAGGACCCATTTGATTTGTATCTAAAAACTTATCTTCAAGATTAGTTGCTCATGCATACAGCACAGGGAAGCCTAAAGCTTCAAGATTTGTCATGATAGCAAACTCTATTTGAGCCGTGCCATGAGAAAACCAACATAATGGCTTTGCGACCAGCATGGATCCAGACAAGCCTGCGCAGTCTGGTCAGGATCCATGCTGTTCGCTTTTAAAGCCTATTGGAATTGGTGAAACTGTTAGCGAACAGTATGGATCCTGACCAGACTGCGCAGATGCACAGGCTGGTCTGGATCCATGCTGGTCGCAAACCCACTATGTTGTTTTTTCTTATGGCACGGCTCATTTTATTTTTTGCAAACAAATAAAAGTTGTTGTATAGCTGGTTGTAATATAACCTCCTGGTGTAATGTCTATACTGTTAATTAAATTTAAAATAAAATTGAATTTCAGATCATATATCCATTGAGAGAATTTGACAGAAGAGGAAGTTTTAGTAAGTTATTTTGTATTATTTTCTTGCTGGATTTTTTTTTCAATGAGATATAGTCATAAACTGGAAAACCCCTCTTTTCTCTTTTTCCAGCCAAATCTAGATTTTCACTTGGAGGGGGGATGATTGTGTTACATTCCATAGACTGTATTATTAGCTCACCTGAACTTTGTTTTGGTTGAGCTATTAGTAAGATGAAATGTCTCGGATCCTTTGTCCATTGTCTGCATCAGTTTATTTATTTGAACATTTTCTTTTCTGAAATCCTGCCTGCCTAGCTCAATAGGGAGAACGCAGATCTAGGGATTGCGAGGTTGTGGGTTCGATCCCCGGGCGGGTCGTATGTTTACCTTGACGATTTTATAAAAGACATTGCATGTGAAATCAATCGCCCTCCACCCCTGATTCATGTTGGGAAGTTGGCAGTTACTTGGGGAGAACAGGTTTGTACTGGTACAGTGTTAGGAACACTGGTTTAAGGTTAACTGCCCGCTGTTATATAACAGTTTACTGAAATACTGTTGAAAATGCCTTAAACCCAAAACAAACAAACAAACTTCTTTTCTAAAACTGCAGGTCAGAATTACATCAAATTTGATCAACAGCACCCTGGCAAGCACCTCTGAAGTTTGCTTGAATAGTACCCTTTGGCCAGTTTTAGGGTCCTCTAGAGCAAAAAATAGGGATAAGAACGTTAAACAACTTTTGATTATCCACTTGATTGGTCTTGGTCTGTAGCATCCATGTATGAGCATCTCTCAGGTTTGTTCAAATGGTTCCCCATAGTTCATTTGAAGGGATTCCACAGCTAAGAATAGAAAGCTTTTAAACAACTTGCTCTCATGAGCTGCTTGATTTATCGTCATCAAATTAGGCCTTTTGCATCCTTGTATGGACCACTCTCAAGTTTGTTCAAAGAGTTCAGCTTTGTACATTTTATGGGATGTCAGAGCAGAAATAAGAAACATTTTTGGCTCGACTATTCGAAGAATAAGTAGAGCTATCCTACTCACCACGGCGTCGGCGTTGGCGTCGGCGTTGGCGTCACACCCTGGTTAAGTTTTTCGTACCAGTCCACATTTTGACAAAGTCTTTTGAGGTAAAGCTTTGAAACTTTCAACACTTGTTTACCATCACCATGTCCAGTAATAGGCAAGAGTACATAACTCTGTCAAGCATTTTGACTGAATTATGGCCCCTTTTGACTTAGAAATCTTGGTTAAGTTTTTCGTACCAGTTCATATTTTGACAAAGTCTTTTGAGATAAAGCTTTGAAATTTTCAACACTTGTTTATCATCACCATGTCCAGTTGTAGGCAAGAGTACATAACTCCATCAAGCATTTTGGTTGAATTATTGCCCCTTTTTGACTTAGAAATCTTGGTTAAGTTTTTCGTACCAGTCTACATTTTGACAAAGTCTTTTGAGATAAAGCTTTGAAACTTTCAACACTTGTTTACCATCACAATGTCCAGTTGTAGGCAAGAGTACATAACTCCATCAAGCATTTTGGCTGAGTTATGGCCCCTTCTGACTTAGAAATCTTGGTTAATTTTTTCATACCAGTTTATATTTTGTGTAAAGTGTTTGACATATGGCTTTGAAACTTTTATATCTTATTCAGTATTATAGTCTCTTTCAGTAGGCAAGAGTACATAACTCTGTCATCTTTTTTGGCTGAATTATGGCCCTTTTTGAACTTGGAAATTGGTTCTGTTTTCATATACAGTCTAACCTGTCTTAAGCAGCCAGCCAAGGGAAGCAGACAATTTGGCCGCTTAAGCCAGGTGACCGCTGATCGGAGGTGCAGCCAGTATATGTATTTTTCAGACTTCTGACCAATCTTTAGCCTTTAGGCCCATTTCTTTTTGGGTTTTCCATTATTATTTTACCAGGATACAATGACGTGCATTTGCCTTCGCAATACGAATGGTCTTTTTAGCAATCTAACTCCGGCGTGTTTTTTTTACTACAAAAATTGTTACAGACAATTTTCCAACTTCGAAACAAGTTTGTTTACAATTTTCGCCATTTTGGTAAGGGAAGCTACTCTCGGCGCTTATTGTCTACGCTAAATCTAAGATTGCCGTTACGTTCCGTAAAAGATAGAGTGGTTTATATTTTTTTTCAAACACAATTAATTTCGTATAAATTTAATAGTATTTTGATGACAGAAGTATAAAAAAATCTCAAATATTATGCTACTAATTAGTTATCGAGTATGATCTTTAACCGAGGTCAAACTGTGAACAACAAAACTGACGCGAGGTGACACGCTAATTACCGATAATTACTGGCCATTTGATCATAACAAAAGGGGATTACACCTTTGGTTATCAGTTTTAATTGAGAAGCTCATGTCATTTTGTCATTCTTTTGGTGAAGTCACGCGAAACTTAGCAACCACGTGCTTCTCAAAATCGGGTATCTTCGGCGATTATTGCCTAAAAATAATTGGTTTTGGAAGAAAAATGGCCGCTGAAAGGGGTCAAATTTGGCGGTCGGGAGGCAATTTCGGTGGCCGCTGGCCGCGGATGGCAGGTGGCCGCTGAATAAAGTGATAAAATAGAGGAAAATCTGTCGGGGGCGTCATAAAATGGCCGCTGAACGGAGGTGACCGCTAATCGGAGGTGACCGTTAGTACAGGTTAGACTGTATATCCATGTTTTGTCAAGACTATTTGACATATGGCTTTGAAATTTTAGACACTTGTTTATCATTATGATTTCCATCTGTAGGCAAGAGTACATAACTCTGACAACTATTTAGGCTGAATTATGGCTCTTTTTGGACTTTGAAATTTTTGTCAAAACTGTTTGAACTGTGGCTTTGAAACTTTTAACACTAGTATATCAACATGATTTCCATCTACAGGCAAGTGTACATAACTCTGTCAACTATTTTGACTGAATTATGACCCTTTTTGGACTTGAAAATTAGTTAAATTTTTCATACAAGTCCATATTTTGCCTATCATATAACTTAACATATTTGCCATCATGGTCACACATTGCCATTTAGTGCAAGACTAATCGAAATCCACAAATACAGGAACATTTTTTGTTTAATCCCTTTTTTTCTTTTGTCTGAAAATCTACGGAAATATTTTGACCCCATTCTTCAATCAATTCTTCGAATAGTCGAGCGCGCTGTCATCCGACAGCTCTTGTTAAACATGTTCTTCCCATGACCCACTTTAATGGATCTTCACCAAACTTGATTTGTAGCATCCTTGTATGGACCTCTGTCAGTTTTGTTCAAATCGTCCTGCTTGGTTATAACGATAGAAAAACATTTAAACAACTTCTCATTAACGGCATCCTTCTCTGGACAAATTTACTCTAATGGTTCTGCTATGCCCCTTTTAGTAGACCTGAGAGCAAAAAAATAGAAAAAACCTTCGAAGAATTTGTAATGACCCAGTTGATCGATCTTCACAAAACTTGGTCTTGATATCTAATTTTTCCCAATGGTTTCGTTTGGTCTCTTGTAGGGGCTGCTAGAGCTCAAATTTGAAAATAGAAAACCTTTAACAAATTCTCTCATAAACCACTTGATGAATCTTCACCAATCATGGCGGCTTTGTTTGAAGCATTTTTAGCTTGACTATACGAAGTATAAGGAGAGCTATCCAACTCGACCCGGCGTCGGCGTCGGCATCTTTCGCATCTCCACCTTGGTTAAAGTTTTTTTTACACTTTCTCTTTTTTCAGCTTATCTCTGTAATTACTTGATGGATTTGATTCAAACTTGAAATACTTATTCCTCATCATCATCCACATCATCTGACATAGGGGCCATAACTCTGGCACCAATATTTCATGAATTATCCCCCATTTTCACTTAGATTTTCAGGTTAAAGTTTTGATGCACTTTCACTCTGTCTCTGTTATTACTGAAAGGATTTGATTCAAACTTAAAAAAGTTGTTCAGCATCATCACCCACATCATATGACACAAGGTGCATAATTCTGGCACCATTTTTTCATGAATTATTCCCCCTTTTTTATTAGAATTTCAGGTTAAAGTTTTGGTGCACTTTCACTCTACCTCTGTTATTACTGAATGGATTTGATTCAAACTTAAAATAGTTGTTCAGCATCATCACCCACATCAAATGACACAAGGTACATAACTCTGGGACCAATTTTTCATGAATTATTTCCCCTTTTTACTTAGAATTTTAGGTTTAAGTTTTGATGCACTTTCACTCTGTCTCTGTTATTACTGAATGGATTTGATTCAAACTTAAAATAGTTGTTCAACATCATCACCCACACCATATGACGCAAGGTGCATAACTGTGGCACCAATTTTTCATTAATTATTCCCCCTTTTTACTTAGAATTTTAGGTTAAAGTTTTGATGCACTTTCACTCTGTCTCTGTTATTACTGAATGGATTTGATTCAAACTTAAAATAGTTGTTCAACATCATCACCCACACCATATGACTCAAGGTGCATAACTCTGGCACCAATTTTTCATTAATTATTCCCCCTTTTTACTTAGAATTTTAGGTTAAAGTTTTGATGCACTTTCACTCTGTCTCTGTTGTTACTGAATGGATTTGATTCAAACTTAAAATAGTTGTTCAGCATTATCACCCACACCATATGACACAAGGTGCATAACTCTGGCACCAATATTTAATTAATTATGCCCCTTTTTGCTTAGGATATACTTATATAGTGTTTTGATACATTTTATCTTTACCTCTCTTATTACTTTAAGTTGATATTTTTGACATAGACTCAGGCTATTGTGCAATATCTTCATCCACAATTGGAGTCATTAAACACTCCAGTGACAGCTCTAGTTTCCTCAGATGTGCCCAGTTTCACTATTCAGCATCGAAATAGTCGAGCGCGCTGTCTCCTGTGACAGCTCTTGTCATAAACCTTGTTAGGTTTCGTCTCCGTCCGGCATCAGTCGTCCATCGTCCCGCAACATTTGCCTTGTGAACACTCTAGAGGCCACAGTTGTGACCCAATCTTTATGAAACTTGGTCAGAATGTTTGTCTTGATGATCTCTAGGTCAAGTTCGAAACTGCTTCATGCGAGGTATAAAACTAGGTTAGTAGGTCAGATCAAAAGAAAAGCTTATGAGCACTCTAGAGACCACGGTTGTGACTCAATCTTTATGAATCTTAATCAGAATGTTTGTCTTGATGATCTCTAGGGCAAGTTTGAATCTGGGTCATGTGGGGTCAAAAAACTAGGTCACACATTAAAATCAAAAGAAAAGCTTGTGAACACTGTAGAGGCCACAGTTGTTACCCAGTCTTTATGAAACTTGGTCAGAATATTTGTCTTGATGGTCTCTAGGTCAGGGTTTAAAGTGGGTCATGTGGGGTGAAAAAACTAGGTCACTAGACCAGATAAAACGAAAATCTTGTAAACAGACTACAGACCACAATTTAAGTTTGAAACTCATGAGAATTAGTCAGAATGTTTGTCTTTGTGATCTCTAGGTCAAGTTTGAATCTGGGTCATGTGGGGTCAAAAACTATGCCACTCAGTCAAATCAAAGGAAAAGCTTATGAACACTCTAGAGGCCACACTTGTGAACCTATCTTTATGAAACTTGGTCAGAATGTTTGTCTTGATGATCTCTAGGTCAGTTTTGAAACTGGGTCATGTGGGGTCAAAAACTAGGTCAGTACGCCAGATCAGAGGAATAGCTTTTGAAACTTCCAGAGGCCACAGTTGTGACTCAGTCTTTATGAAACTTGGTCGGAATGTTTGCCTTGATGATCTCTAGGTTTAGGTTGAATCTGGGTCATGTGAGTCAAAAACTAGGTCATCTGGTCAAATCAAAGGAAACGCTTGTGAAAACTGTAGAGGCCACACTTGTGACTGAATGTTTATGAAACATAGGTAGAATGTTTGTCTTGTTGATCTCTAGGTCAGGTTCGAAACTGGATAATGTGGGTTCAAAAACTAGGTCTCTAGGCCAGATCAAAGGAAAATCTTATTAACACTCTAGATACCACAATTTTGGTTTGAACCTCATGAGAATTAGTCAGAATGTTTGTCTTGATGATCTCTATGTCAGGTTTGAATCTAGATCATGTGGGGTCAAAAACAAGGTCACCCTGTCAAATTAAAGGAAAAGCTTGTGAACACTCTAGAGGCCACAGTTGTCACCAATCTTTATGAATCTTGGTCAGAATGTCTGTCTTTATGATATGTAAGTCAAGTTCTAAACTAGGTCATGTGGAATAAAAAACTAGGTCAGTAGGTCAGATCAAAGGAAAATCTTGTTAACACTCAAGAGACCACAATTTAAGATTGAAACTTATGAGAATTGGTCAGATTGTTTGTCTTGATGACCTCTAGATCAAGTTCGAATCTGGGTCAAAAACACACCAGAGACCACAATTCAAGTTTGAACCTCATGAGAATTAGTCAGAATGTTTGTATTTGTGATCTCTAGGTCAAGTTTGAATATTGGTCAGTGTGGTGTCTAAAACTAAGCCATCTGTTCAGATAAAAGGAAAAACTTGTTAACACTCTATAGGCCACAGTTGTGACTATCTATTATGAAACTTGGTCAGAATGTTTGTCTTGATGATCTCTAGATCAAGTTCGAAACTGGGTCATGTGGGATTAAAAACTTGGTCAGTAGGCCAGATCAACTCTGGTGAGCGATATATCGCTATATATAGGGCCAACATGGCCCTCTTGTCTTTTTAGCTCACCTGTCACAAAGTGACAAGGTGAGTTTTTGTGATCGCGCGGTGTCCCTCGTCCGTGCGTCCATAAACTTTTGCTTGTCCCCACTCTAGAGGTCACATTTTTCATGGGATCTTTATGAAAGTTGGTCAGAATGTTCACTTTGATGATATCTAGGTCAAGTTCGAAACTGGGTCACGTGCGGTCCAAAACTAGGTCAGTAGGTCTAAAAATAGAGAAACCTTGTGACTTCTCTAGAGGCCATATTTTTCAATGGATCTTCATGAAAATTGGTCAGAATGTTCACCTTGATGATATCTAGGTCAGCTTCGAAACTGGGTCACATGCTTTCAAAAACTAGGTCATTAGGTCAAATAATAGAAAAACCTTGTGACCTCACTAGAGGCATTATTTATCATGGAATCTGTATGAAAGTTGGTCTAAATGTTCACCTTGATGATATCTAGATCAAGTTTGAAACTTGGTCAACTGCGATCAAAAACTAGGTCAGTAGGTCTAAAAATAGAAAAACCTTGTGACCTCTCTAGAGTCCATACTTTTCAATGGATCTTCATGAAAATTGGTCAGAATGTTCACTTTGATGATATCTAGGTCAGTTTCGAAACTGGGTCACAAGCCATCAAAAACTAGGTCAGTAGGTCAAATAATAGAAAAACCTTGTGACATCTGTAGAGGTGATATTTTTCATGGGAACTGTATGAAAGTTGGTCTGAATATTCATCTTGATGATATCTAGGTCAAGTTCGAAACTGGGTCAACTGCGGTCCAAAACTAGGTCAGTAGGTCTAAAAATAAAGAAAAACTTGTGACCTCCCTAGAGGCCATATCTTTCAATGGATCTTCATGAAAACTGGTCAGAATGTTCACCTTGATGATATCTAGATCTAGTTTGAAACTGGGTCAACTCAACTACGGTCAAAAACTAGGTCAGTAGGTCTGCGTCGTCCGTGTGTCCTTGCGTAAACTTTTGCTTGTGACCACTCTACAGGTCACATTTTTCATGGGATCTTTATGAAAGTTGGGCAGAATGTTCATCTTGATGATATCTAGGTCAAGTTCGAAACTGGGTCATGTGCGATCCAAAACTAGGTCAGTAGGATTAAAAGTAGAAAATCCTTGTGACCTCCCTAGAGGCCATATTTTTCAATGGATCTTCATGAAAATTGGTCAGAATGTTCACCTTGATGACATCTAGATCAGGTTTGAAACTGGGTCATGTGCGGTCAAAAACTAGGTCAGTAGGTCTAAAAATAGTGAAAATACTTGGTGGTTTTCAATGAAACTGAGCCCAATGAACTGGGTTGCTTGTGGACAGGTGAGAGATTCAGGACCAACATGGTCCTCTTGTTTAATTAGTTGTTAGTGCTTACAGCTGGTATTTGAAGAGTATTTTGGACTGGTTTATTAAGAATACTCCTTTTTGTTATCTGTCTGCCATTAATCGGACTATATGAGGTTTTCATTCAAACATGACTGTTGTTGAAGATGGTACATTAATCCTTATATATAGACATATTCATGCAAGTGTTTTATTGTGAGAGTTAATCAAGTCAAGTCAAGTCAAGTCAAGTAAATTTTATTTACAAAGTCATGGTACAAGAACAATATAACATAAGCTCTTAAGAGCTTTTAAAACCAACTTAAAGGCATCTGATACCTGTACCTGTACATAAGATAAGAAACATAATAGAATAGAAGCATAAATGCTTAAGCCAGAAATTAGTTTTTCAAGAATAAATGCATAGAAATTTACTGTGTTTTCAGTAAGTACAGAAGATGCATTAATTGGAGAGTATCTAGAGAAGACGGAACTTAGCCATATATGTGAGAGAACACGAGGTCTTGATACTGAACCAGATTGGAATTGGTGAGACATGAGTTCTAGTGTTCCTATTATTACATAAAGAACTGTTTCTCTTATGTAGAAAGGAAAAAGAACAGATATGATTTGAAAAGACTTTGTCATAGAGTGAAAGACATTTTCTTTGTTCAAATAGGTGTAATTTCAGTGTATTCTTTTTGGCCAGTTTTGGGTCAAAATTTGGTTCTATTCCCTTCCCAAATAAGAATAGAATTATTCCCAAGTATCATAAAAGCATTATTTTTTGATTCTGGAATAAACACTTGTAATGAAATATATTTAATTAAGTAGTGGCCAGAATTGTAAACAGGATGTAAGTTTCTATGAACATAAGCATTATTGAATCATTCAGAGCAATTATTTGGTATGTTGAATGCCAATCAATCTGCCAAAAGTTGCTTATTCATCATTTTTCCTGTCTTATCTTAATCTGTTTGGAGAAAAACATTGTTTAGAAGACTCAAAACAGGATAATGTTTATTTAAATTACATTGTTTAGGTTGGAAAAAGCAAGCTTATAATCTGTTGTTGTTTTTACATTAAATAAATCATGACATTGTGCTTTAATAGATGAAAAGTTATGCTGTGCTTTGGGTAACACACTCCTCTAAAACATATTACATTAACTTGTATTTCTGGTATTGATAACAAGCCTCAGGGTAACTGGTATGAATACACATTTGATAAGTTATTACTGTATCAAACAGTCAAAAAATCGTTTTTCTGGCAAAACAGTGTGAATTACCTTTCATATTGAAAATGATTACTGAATTCAGTCAAAATTACAAATATAATTAACAAGTCTGTAGTTTTGTAGTTTTTTCCCCTGTAAACTATGCCCTCTTTGTGCCCCACCCCCATGAGTGGTTGAGGCATATAGATTTGGTCTTGTCCGTCCATCCATCCGAAGTTCGTGACGCACCTAGCTCAAAAAGTATTTAATATAAATTGATGAAACCTTGCATGAGTCTTTATCATGATATGAACTTGCACACCTCCTATTTTTGTCTGGCTCTGCCCCCTATTTCCAGAGTTATGGCCCCTGAAATAGTCAAAAATGTACATTTTCACCTTGTGACAGTCCTGGCTCAAAAAATATTTGATATAGATTCATGAAACCTTGCATGAGTCATAATCATGATATGAACTTGCGCACCATATTTTTATGCCCCCGAAGGGAGGCATATTAGTTTTCAACAGTTACTGTCCATCCGTTAGTTCGTTCTTCACAACGTTTACTTTTTGCATGAAGGCATTTTACTCGCGAACCACTGCACCCAGGACCTTCAAACTTCACATGCTGATAGCACTTATTGAGTACACCACCCGTACTGACTTTGGGGTCACCAGGTCAAAGGTCAAGGTCACAGGGGCCAACGTTAACGTTTTGCATGAAGGCACTTTACTCGCGAACCACTGTACCCAGGACCTTCAAACTTCACATGCTGATAGTACTTATTGAGTACACCATTCCTACTGACTTTGGGCTCACCAGGTCAAAGGTCAAGGTCACAGGGGCCAACGTTAACTTTTTGCATGAAGGCACTTTACTCGCGAACCACTGCACCCAGGACCTTCAAACTTCACATGCTGATAGTATTTATTGAGTACACCACACCTACTGACTTTGGGCTCACCAGGTCAAAGGTCAAGGTCAAAGGTCAAGGTGCTGTGGGGGCATTTGTCACCATTAGTGACAGCTCTTGTTCATCTGGCTCTGCCCCCTATTTTCTGTCCCTGAAATAGTCAAAAATACACATTTTCACCTTGTGACGTGCCTAGCTCAAAAAGTATTTAATATAAATTGATTAAACCTTGCATGAGTCTTTAGCACGATATGAACTTGGGCACCTTCTATTTTTCATCTGGGTCCGCCCCCTATTTCCAGAGTTATGGCCCCTTAAATAGTCAAAAATGCACATTTTCACCTTGTGACACGCCTAACTAAAAAGTATTTCATATAGATTGATTAAACCATGCATGAGTGTTTATCATGATATGAATTTGGGCACCTCCTATTTTTTGTCTGCCTCTGCCCCATATTTCCAGAGTTATTGCCCCTGAAATAGTCAAAAATGCTCATTTTCACCTTTTGACGCACCTAGCTCAAAAAGTGTATGATATAAATGGATGAAAACTTGCATGAGTCTTTATCATGATATAAACTTGTCCACCTTTTATTTTTTGTCTGGCTCCACCCTCTATTTTTAAAGTTATGGCCCCTGAAATAGTAAAACTTTTTCACCTAATACTGTGCCTAGCTCAAAAAGTATTTGATGTAAATTCATGAAACCTTGCTTGAATCTTTATCATGATTTGACCTTGCACACTTGGCATTCTTCTTGAGAGTTTTAGTGCTTATTACAGAGTTACGGCCCTTGAAATGGCCAAAATAGTGGATTTTATGTTTGTGATGCTCATAGCTCAAAATGTATATGGCCAAGAATAATGAATCCGCTTCATAACATGTTTGTTGAGGCTATACCCCATTAAGACTGCAAACATTTGAATTATTGCCACTTATTTTTGACAAATATACCAGTGGTGGCACACCCTATGTCCTACAGACACATTCTAGTTTATATTTGACTAAAAAATATATAAACTTTTCTTTGGTCCATAAGGTGTTAGGTTTGTAGGGGTTCCACTGTACTTGCAAATAGGCTTGTTTTTTAACACACATTTTCATTTGTCAAAACAATAAACCTGTTGTGATAACAGACATAATTCTTCTGCTGAATACATTTTAGTCTTGTACTATTTACTTCCCTTTGACCAATGTTACAGTTGCTAATAATATTTAGAACAATCTGACCGCAATACAACATGAAGAGTAAGATTATGTGACTTTATTGCTCTGTGAATATTTTGCCAATGAAATTTTTTTGCTCTGAATATTTTTTTCCTTTTAGGTATGACGAGCTGTCACCAGGAGAAATGCAGCGACTTTCTTTTGTCCGACTTTTTTATCATAAACCAAAATTTGCAAGTATGTATCAGATTTTGTTAGAAATCAGTAGTGTTCTGCCAAAACATCTTCTTATATGCCTTTTAATAGATTTCTCTCAAAGCAGTTTGGCCATTCTGTATTGTACATCTGTAATCATTTAACTTATTTCAACTTTGGTTTCGGGGCCTCCGTGGCCGAGTGGTTAAGGTTGCTGACTTCAAATCATTTGCCCCTCATCGATGTGGGTTCGAGCCTCACTCGGGGCGTTGAATTCTTCATGTGAGGAAGCTATCCAGCTGGCGGTGGTTCTACCCAGGTGCCCGCTCGTGATGAAATAATGCACGGAGGGGCATCTTGGGTCTTCCTCCACCATTAAAGCTGGAAAGTCGCCATATGACCTATCATGTGTCGGCGCGACGTTAAATCCAAAAAAAAAAAATAAATAAATAAATCAACTTTGGTTTCATGCAAACATATACAACAGTTTTTATAAATCCAGTGTTGCAAAATAGTTTGGAAAGTTTCTTTAAAATTTCACTTGTAAGAATAAGCATCAGTGGATTGGAAGACACGTGAGATGATTGTTATCTTTAAGATAGTGGTATGTTAATGTAACTTATGTGGGGCCTGTATGGCTAAGTTGTTAAGGTCAATGACTTCAAATCAAATGCTGTGGATGTGGATTCAAGTCTTGCTTGGAGCATAGAATTCTTCATGACTGAGGAAGCCATACTGCTGGCTTATGAAAAGTCGGTGATTCTACCAAGGTGCCCGCCCTTGATGAAATAATGCCCAGAGAGGCATCTGGCATCTTCCTCCACCATCAAAAGCTGTAAAGTCACCATATGACCTATCATTGTGTCGGCCTGACCTTAAACCCAACAAAAACAAAACAAAATGTAATGTATGTGCTGTTTGATTAATTGTTATGTATCTGTGGTAATGGTGACCAATAAAATTACTTCCTTATAATGACCATAAAATGGTAATACAAATCTTTGAATGGAAAAATTCACAGTTAAGGTTCTTTATGTTAGTTAATAGCTGAAATTCTGTTAATGTATGAGTACCTTTTACCACCTCCAACTTCTGGTTCCTTAATGTTACAAAGAGAGCAGAGTAATTAATGGCATTTCATCCGAACTGAAAATGCATTAGAATACTGCTGATGTGTTGATAATAATGAAACATTGGAGGCGTAAATTTTGATCTGGGATAGTTAAGGTAATTGTTTCAAGGAAATAACATAGCCAAGTTGGTTGTAACAAATTATTGAGATAAAAGTGCTGTTCACTATTTTTTGTTGACCTCCTTAAAACAACTGCGGAATTGTGATAATAGATAACATTTGAAATTGTGAATTAAGAGCAATTTGACATTTAAACATGTTCTAGCTATCTTCAGTCGCATTTTATTTCAAAGACTTTATGGAGCTGTTTATTTGGTAAAGGAGGTGACACTGATAAAACTGTAAGGAATTGATCTGAAGGGAAGATATACTGGGATGTGTGGGCAAATAATTCTTGTTTACTAGGCTGTTTTATGGCTCGCTGTCTAAAATAGATATATTGATACACATTTATTTCTGTTCGTTCTGTCTTATCTGTTTACTAACTAATCATTTCATTCACAGTTCTTTTTTGTCCTGGATTTAAGACAAAGAAAAACTATGAATTGATGAATATATATATGTACAGAACTGCGCTAATTCATTCGATAATGTCATGGTCAGGTTGTTGTTTTATCTCATAAAGTATTGTAAACAGATTTCTGATAGTAAGTACATTGCAGAGTCAAGGCTATACATTTCAAACCAAAAGTAAAAAAAAAATTAAACCTGAAGGGGCAAATGCTGTTGAACGTTCGGCAGTAATGTGATATCTAATGTATTTAATCTTCATTTTGATTTTCCCTCTTTAACTTATGGTCAACCAGTGTATTTCATCTTTAACTTGTTGGCATTTTAGTGAATTGCAACTATTAACTTATAAACATCCAGTGTAATTCATCCTTTTTATAGATGCGGGAGGCATATAGTGATTGTCCTGTCCGTCCGTTGGTTCGTCAGTCCGTACGAGGTTAACCAAATGGGACCCTTTCGTCTAGCATCAATACCCCTTACTAGAATGACTTGATACTAATGCAGATGTAACCTGTCACCAGTCCTCATCCTCAGACATCACCTGACCTCAGTTTGACCTTGACCTTGACCTCATTTTGGACTTAGGTTGCTTTATATGGGCCATCTCTTGGTTAACCAAATGGGACCGTTTCGTCTAGCATCAATACCCCTTACAAGAATGAATTGATACTAATACAGATGTAAACTGTGACCATTCCTCATCTTCAAACATCACCTGACCTCAGTTTGACATTGACCTTGTTTTGGACTCAGTTGCAAAATCTGTCGACAAGGATGCCACTTGGGGCATCAAGTGTTTATTGAACACAGCTTCTTGTTCCCTTTAACTTGTGGTCATCCAGCGTATTTCATCTTAAATTTTATGATCATTTTTGTGTAATTCAACTTTGTCCTCTTTAAATTGTGGTTAAAAATGCAGGAACACATGCATTTACTGCTAGCTCTTGTGTATTTCAAGGGTACTTGAAAATGACCTTAAAACAAAGCAAGGTATAGAAATGAAATATTTTTCAAAAATATATATATGAGCCGTGCCATGAGAAAACCAACATAGTGGGTGTGCGACCAGCATGGATCCAGACCAGCCTGCGCATCCGCGCAGTCTGGTCAGGCTCCATGCTGTTCGCTTTCAAAGCATATTGCAATTAGAGAAACCATTAACGAACAGCATGGATCCTGACCAGACTGCGCAGATGCGCAGCCTGGTCTGGATTCATGCTGGCCGCACACCCACTATGTTGATTTTCTCGTGGCACGGCTCATATACGATTTTATATATTTCAGTATTAGATGAAGCTACTAGTCAGATTGGTATTGACGCAGAGCGAGCCATGTATAATCTCTGCGATGAACTTGGTATAACAGTGCTCAGTGTTGGACACAGGGACAGCCTTCTCCAGTATCATCAGTTTGAACTCCATTTTACTGGTAGTGGAGATTGTAGTATTAAACCTATCCAACATCATGGTGCATCGCATATAGATAGATAACTGTAAACAAAGGGACTTAGACATGACAAATAGTTGGTTTCAATATCTGGTATTTTCCTACAGCAACACAAAAGTATAATGTTTTAATTTATTTAGTGACAAATGGTTTTTGCTCAAATGTCTCCCTTTGATGAGAGGAAAGTTATAGATCATTCATCAGAAACACTTGATCATTCTTGATGTTTTGGTACTGACAGTTTTAGAATTTTGCAGATTTATTGCAATATGATTATAAAAAAAACACCATTTAGCAATATGTGACTCAAACTCAGTTTAAATACTCAAATATTATAATGTTAAACACACGTGTGTTCTCATAATGGCCCTGTAATAGCTCCAATGTCTGTCACACTGGTTGGAGACTGAATGCCATGGGCCAATATGAAAGATTGAGGATCTGTATCAGGGCAACTTACATCAGGGTTCTTATTGACATTTGAGCCGTGCCATGAGAAAATCAACATAGTGGTCAGGATCCATGCTGTTCGCTTTCGAAGCCTATTGCAATCAGAGAAACTGTTAGTGAACAGCATGGATCGTGAACAGACTGCGCGGATGCGCAGACTGGTCTGGATCCATGCTGGTCGCAAAGCCACTATGTTGGTTTTCCCATGGCGCGGCTCATTTTAATTACATGATCATTATTAAATCAAGAACATGACAATTATATGATTTCAATTTCCTGAAAATAATTATACACCCAAGTACATAGTGGATAAATGATATATTAGGTGTCTCATTGATCCATCCATTAGTTCATCAAGGATTTTTTCTGTTCCTTCTATTCTAAATTGCTGGAAGGATAGTCATAGGAATAACATCATTTGTTAACCTCGTTTAGACATGCACAGGCTATAACTATGATTACTAGGTCAAGGTCACAATGAGGTCAAATGTGAAACAGCTTTATTTTATGTATTTTATCCCTGTTAAGTTCTGGGAAGGATTTTCATGAAACTTGTATAAATTAGTTACTTTCTTAGAATGATTTGCAGTGCACATGACCCGGGTTATTGGGTCAAGAGCTAGTGGTAAAATGTCAGATAGCTTTATTTTGTTCTGTTTCATATTCTCAAAACTGCTGGAATAACTTCCGTAAGTGCAAAGCCCTGGAGGTGGTGCCTAGTGGTATTTCTCACCATTGATAAATTCTGATTACTCAGCATAGTGTTACAATTTTGAAGTGGTGCTTTAAAATCACATTCTAGAAGAAATGAAACGCTGCATTAGCTACAAGCATTGTAGATAATCTTGTTTTACCTTAATCAGTATAGACCTGACAAGTTATGTATGTACTATGAAAATATTTCCTTGTGCTGACATGACTATACAATAAAGTCAGCATATTTGTAATTGTATATGAAATAGTGGTTTTAAAAACAGTTTTTAAAACAAACATTTTTAGTCCATACATGAACTTGTGTTTATTCAATTAATTTTTTTGTTGTGATTGTTTTATTTTAGATTACTGTCAGTACAGTCTAACCTGTACTAACGGTCACCTCAGATCAGTGTTCAGCGGTCATTTTATGACGCCCCCGACCGATTTTCCTCTATTTTATTACTTCATTCAGCGGCCACCTCCCGTCCGTGCCCAGCGGCCACCGAAATTGCCTCCCGACCGCTGTATTTGACCCCTTTTAGCGGCCATGTTTCTTCCAAAACCAATAATTGTCTGTCTTATGACTCCAAGAGTTTATGATGTACTTTATTAATGAATATGTTATGTATTTGATACATGGATTATATGTTTTGGAACAGGGTCGTGTTCAAAGCCAATAGCAACAAACGTCAAACGTTTATTGTTTGTCAATTATTTTTCTCTGAACAAAATATTTTAAATTGAGTACAGCCGACTTAGTTCCCTATGTCTCAATATTTCTGACATACAATATTTAGAATTAATTGTTCTTGAAGGTAATTTTGCCAACATTCCATCTTTGAAAAGAAGAACACTTAATTGTTGCACAATATCTATAAGATAATCAAGTTTATTTGTGTACAAACAATATTATGTGTTAAGTTTGAAACACTACACACTAATAAATGTGTGAGTAACCACAACATGAATATGTATTGGCTCTAAAAAGTTGTAAATGAAAGTCTTTTCAACAAATAGCTTCTTCTAAATACGACATTTGTGTTATTTTCTTCCTGCAGCATGTCTTAAAGACAGGCAATCATTCTGTTTATTTGGATGGCCTAAATGCTGTGTTGATGCATTACATTGTCTCTCAATATTAGACTCAGTGTTGTTTTGTTGCAATGAACAATGTCATTGTTACATGTATATAGCTCAAAAACATTTTGACATGCAGTACAAAATATTTAAAGGCACTGGCCTCCAGATTGTAAAACAAAAACAAAATTAATGCTATATTTCTTAAGAATGCATTGAAACTTGATTACAGTTAAGTACCGTTACCTTGATATTCAAGGGACTGCAAAAATTGCATCGGCTTATCCGAAGTTCGGCGTAATGGTATCGTCTATCTAGGACTACATTTTGTATCTTTGTAGGATGTCTTCTTTTCTTGATTTGGCATTTTTAAGGTAGTTAAGAAACAAAAACTAGTTTTCTAATGTTTATAACATAATATGACCGAACTTCAGTTCTGAAGAAAGATCATTTTTAGCCCAAATCCGGAGGTCAGTGCCTCTAAAACAGTATGATTTGATTCACTCCATACTAGAATGTAGAATTGAGATGAGAAGTACAAGACTTAGTGTCCCTTTCGGCACATATTAAGTACTTATTCATAGGAGAAATAGCTTATAACACGTACAGCATTGGTTCACAGAAATAAAGGCATTAGTGGTGTTATTAATTTCTATATATATTTAAGTTCCTAAAACTGCCTATTGTTAGTAGCTATCTGTTTTGAAGTTGTTTACAGTTAGAATTGACATGTATCAATACTGCTTTATATATATGTGTTGAGAACTTGTTCAAATTTAGAACAACCTAGTTACATTACTGCCTTCTAATGTATCGAAATGTAATTTACTATTCAATGTATAGATTATTAGGCAGGATTTACAGATATATGAATTAAAGAAAAAGTAATTTGTTTCCATACCAATTTTTCAGTTTTTAGCTCGACTATTAAAAAAATAGTAGAGCTATTGGACTCGCCCGGCATCAGCGTCCGCGTCCCGATTTGGTTAAGTTTTTGTATGTAAGCTGGTATCCCAGTAACCACTTGTGGTAATGGATTGAAACTTCACAAACATATTCCCTGTGATAAACTGATTTATATTGCATAGGTTCCATAACTCTACTTTGCATTTTTACAAAATTATGCCCCTTTTTCAACTTAGCTGTTTATTGGTTAAGTTTTTATATGTAAGGTAGTATCTCAGTACCCACTAATGGGAATGGATTGAAACTTCACACACTTGTTCACTGTCATGAGCTGATTTTTTTTGGCACTGTGCAGGTTCCGTAACCCTGTTTTGCATTTGTACAAAATTATGCCCCTTTTACGACTTTTGTATTCATTCAATTTACAAGGCTGTTGAATAGTCGAGCGTTGCTGTCTTTTGACAGCTGTTGTGTATTAATGATTTTGCTCTTGTCACCAACAATGTTGATTTTTTTTTAAATCAAAGATCAAACTAAGAAAGTGTGTGTCAACAGCTTCCTGATTCAGCATTAATTCATCCCTGAAAAAAAAAACAAATGTTAAAATCAAAAATGATAATGAGACACAAGTGTGTGAACGTCTCAGTTTAACCAATCGAATTACTGGAATTAATAGATATCAGAATTATTAGCACAACATACCATTTATGACAAGGATTAAATGAATAACTGTCACTGTCATAACCTTATAAAACAAGCTAACCAATAATTCAACTGCATCTTTGATAATTAGATTACCTTTTTTCTGGGCATTTATATTACAGTATTAATATTCTGTAAATGACAATTTGAAGATGACAGGAAATTTTTTAAATGATGAGAAATCCACATGAATGTTATTACTTTTAATAGGTAATGTTAGTATTAGTTATATGTTGTGTTTGGTGTTTCATGATGCATGTTGTGTATTAGAGGTTTTTCAGATGATGTTAAGTGTTTTATTTTAGATGAACTTTTGGGATTTATTTGTAATAATTAAAAATTGTATTTGAAAATTAAAATTATGTAATTACGTCATGGCTCCTGTTATTTTTAGACTTAGACATTTGAAACGCTCTTAGTTTTCTTTGAAGAATCAGTTTAGTGGACTTTGCTAGTTGCATCTTTCCACGATACTAAAGTAATCCGCCCGCTAAGCTCAATAGTGAGAGTGCAGATCTAGGATCGCGGGGTTGTGACTGGAACAACTGACACGGGGACTGGAAAGCGACATTTATCTTATCTTATGCTGTCATCCAATCGAAGCATATGTCGTAGGTTATTCTGCTATTAGACCTTTTTAACGTAAACGTAATTATGAAACGGAATACTAAATCCGTAAAATTTTAGGCTAATTTGTGGTCTATGGGAGACAATTTTATCCAATAGTAATGCAATAGTATCTCCCTTAGACCTTTATTTGCAAATAACATTTACAGATTCAGTAATCCGTTTCCGATTTACGTTTACGTTAGAAATGTCTATTACTCACACACTTACGCCTTACAGTTTAACTCGTACTTTCAGTGAAAATCTGGGAAAGCATTTGTTGAATTTTTTGTTGCAAACAAAAGTTCTGCCATGAAATTATTGCCTGCATCTGTTTTTAAATGGAAAATATCTACATTAATGTTACTTTTCGCCCTGTGAAAATGGCTAAATCTAGGCTTGTCTTACCCAGAGAGAAAGATGTCGTTTTTTACATGATATTTGCCTTGTTGATTCAGAGTATTTAGAACAATAAAATTAGGACATATTTTAATGAAAAAAAGCAAGTCGAAACTGTAAACTGTTGCCTGAAAATATTTGTTTAAGATATTGCTTTGTTCTTCACCATTTAAATGCGTGTTAAATCTAGATGATTTTCTGCAGTTGTATCTAAAAGTTCGGAATACTAAATGTAACTTCGTTGTCGGCCTTTAAAAAAAAATATTGTTATTTTCGTTTAAATACGTTGTATTTTTCACACATCAGTTTTAAGATTAAATTATTAAACTAATTTTTGGAGTTTAAACAACAATTTCGTTTGAAACATTCTCTGCGTTCAAGAAGAATGTTTGTTTCTTGTATGTAGAAATCTGACATAAACAATAATTATAATTATGGCTCTACAAGATTAAGAAAAAGTGTCAGCTTTCTGGGTTTTTCCATTTTATTTATTCAAATCCAACAAAAATCGGTCCTTTGATAAAGGTTTGAAGTTACGTGGTAAAATATTTCTTCAGGGAAGTGAGCTCGAGTTAATTCATAATAATTAAGCATAACACCACATGCAGCCGCATGCTGTTTTTCCTTCGGAATCCCTTTAGATCAATCTCTAATCATCTAATTATCGCCACTTAACATGTGACTGGTAAACCCTTTGAACAAGTGCTACAGCTCCATGATTAACATGAGGTAATATGCTAATTACACGCTAATCGATAGTGGCGAAAACAAAATATCGATCGCTAACGACTGGTCGATGTTTACAGGTATGGACGACAGCATAATACAGATAAATGTATTGATTTATACGGAGTTTCTACTCCTCGTATTAGACCTTCCTGGTTGTGAGTTCGATTCCCGGTTGGGCCGTATGTTCTCCATGACTATTTGATAAAAGACGTTTTGTCTGAAATCATTCATCCTCCACCTGTCGTTGGTAGTTACTTGCAAACAGGTTTGTACTGGTGCAGAATCCAGGAACACTGGTTAGGTTAACTGCCCGCCGTTACATAACTGAAATACTGTTGAAAACCGGCGCTAAACCCAAAACAAACTATATTAAATCCCAATTACAAACAAAATCCTAGTTCATATTATCTTCAAAAATTGAACTACTTAAATTTATATCCCAAGGAAATAGCTGTTTTTGCAAAATCCACCAAATCTCACTCCTACAAAATAATTTGACAGTAAAAGTGAAGCTTTTGGAATCATAGAAAATAGAGTATACATACAGTATTTGAATACCCATAAACAAATAAAAGTACAATGAACAACATCTATTCACCCCTGACACTAACTGTTTACTTGTGCATAATCTTCAATTACAGTTTTATGCATTTTACAATGTACTGGATTTAACTGACCTCGAGGATTTGGATCTGCTCATCAAATGTTATTTTTCTTATGTAAGGCATAAATTCCAATTAATGTCGGCTCTGTTGCTGGCATGACTTGCTGCAGCAAATATCAAATAGGGATCACCCCTGTCCCGTTCATGAATTCTGGGACATGGATTTCAGTATAATCCCAGATGATATGTACGCATTGAAAGTTACTTGTAAAGAAATGTTTCTGTTAAGATTACCTTCAACATGAAAAGAAAACCCGTAAAATTCAAAGACAAGGAGTATAGACAAACAAATCAACTCTCTTTTTATCTAGCTTGCAAACGCATCCAATATAATGTTGGTAAAATAATACAGTATCGAGATAATTTCATTTTACAGACAATGTCTGAGGGAAAATTATAGGAAAAGTATTCCTTTAATAATAGAAATGACTTTTCGCAATGGTCACTGTTACGGGAGCGTGACCGGATAAACTCATGGAGGTAATATTACCTCCATGATAAACTACACTCGAAATTTTATTGTACTGCCAGAGTATAGTTCTTAATCAGCTGCTTTTTAATCATATGTAGCAGCATGTCATATTTCGAGCCAAATAATATTGCAATACGAGAGGCAACATTCAACCACAGGATATTTAGATATGAATTGTTAAATGCCATTCGCTTGCATTATCTGTATCTATAATCCCGTAGTTCTTACTCTTACGGCGTTCTGACCGACATCAGATTATCCTTTGACGGTTTTTCGTCGTTGGCCCAATGACTTCATGTTTACAGGGTTGATATCCGCCTGGGATTTAGTTTTGTATTTTACGTAGCCAGATTACAGTTATGACCACTGACTTTGTCAAAACTATGCATAAAGGTCCCAAACGTTAGTGTCACACATGTCTCAAATCGTTTTTGATTTTTAATGAAACCATTTAGAAATGTTATTTATAGTTGTACACTTCATGTTTTGTTTTGGTTTTCACTCAACAACCCTCGATTTCATCAAAGCTATGCATTGCCAAAGCGTTTAAGTCCTATATATGTTAAATAGTATTTGACCTAGATTCATGAAACTATGAAGAAATGTTTTTCGCCATGTGTTGTATACATTTGTTGTACTTTGGATTTACCAAATCCACATTACTTTTCTTATGCATATTAACGTACTTAATTCAATTAACAAACTTAAGTATTTTCGTGAAATTGGGGCCAGAGCCTAAGATGTCAAGGTCACTCTTATTTCACGTCTCTTATTTTTGTATGAAAGAAACTTAATATAAACCCAGTCTGCTATTATTCTTTTTGGTTGCATTCTTTGGTTTCAAAGGATCTTTTTACAGATTTTATTGGTACAAGCAGTTAGAAGACGATGAATTGAACGTAAGACCTTGACTTTGTTTTGTATATTAGTTTAAATAAATAAGAATAAAACAAATTTATCATTTTAAAAATAAAATGTTTTGAAGGATTTTCTTTTTCAAACAGATGTATTTTAGGAATCACCTTTTCCATGCTTATTAATAATCTACGCAGATTTCCTCTGCTTTGAGTAAAACTTTGATAAGCTGAAAAGTATTTAATATCCATATGCACCTTCAAATATAACTTTAAGGGCGAAGAACTTCGTGACACAGACCCATAAACACGAACTTTTAGCAGCTAAACTCTGAAGTACAATGAATTGCTTCCTACCCTGATTACATGGTATAATACACTCTTAAGAAAGAGTTGGAATAAGAATGCAATGTAAAGGAGGTTAATGATACAGCTTTTGCCTTAGGTCTAAAACAATTCTTTGTTTCCGGTAACATGCTCAAAAAAATTGGGTAGGTAGGTTGGAAATTTTTTTTTTTGATTTTTTTTATGAAGGGAGACTTTTTGGAAAATATTTTTGTGTCAAAAAATGAATGTAAATAAGAGGGTAATGCCTTCAGAGCATCAGTAAGTTGATTTTTAACATCACTGGACATGTTTAAAGCATAAAAAGTGCAGTTTCGCAACTTTTTGTTAAAAAGTTGAAAAAAATATTCTCCAAGGCCATAAAAACATTTAGGGTATGTCGGGATACCGGAAACAAACATTTTTTTTACGCCTTACTGCTGACAGAAGGAAAATTGAATACACGACTGAATATTGTAGATACAAAAATATTTAACTGATAGAATATAAACGAAACGGTTGATGAAGCAAAATTTGCAGGAAAATGTTTAGAACACTGTAGACCTGAGTATTCAATCAAACCGAGCCTGCACCATTTTCGTTTTTGTCGTGTTGAGCGACCTGTGAAATTTCCACTTTTCGCTATATTGTTGTAATTTTACAGAGATTTATTTTCTTTTCCTTAGAGTATTTCATTGCAGAAAATGTCTGTTACTTTCTGCAGACTGCTGGGGTTAGCTAGGGTCAGTGTGTATTTCAGCATGCAGCTCAATGAATCTCTAGGGTCTAGGCTACCTAGCTGACGGGGCTAATGCTATAATTTATGAGATAGCATTCCATATTTGGGAGATAACTTTCAATATTTTGTAGCAGGTATAAACGATATTGTTTTCATGTTTTCGGGGTGGATTAGAGATTATCGAGGTTAAGAAGTTGCAAATACCGGTATGTGAGAGGAAGATAACTTATCGTTTGGAAATAATTGCTGTACATATTCGTTATCAAATGGCTTTAGTTTAGTATATATTAAACGATGGGATTAGGAATTTGACACGTTTTAAAGAGACTGGTGATGTGATCACCTTGTGGACTTCTAAATTTCTGGCGAGGGAAAAACTGGACTTAAAATTTGCTAGTGTTGTGGACTGTAGATATCAAAGTTGGACTTAGGACTCTTATGCAGTTTCTGTAAATCAAGAATACCTTAAATTGTTACCTTGATAAATGACAGTGTTCTGACAGATATACCATATTAGAGGATTTGCCATGAGGGATGTGCTACGTGCCTAAGGAAGCATAAAGCCTGGTCAGACTTCGAACAGTTTGATGATGTTGTTCCCCTTTTTGAAAAAGGACATTGTTCACTTGTCTAAGAACTTGGGAGAAGTCATCGAGTGCCTGGATCTCCAGAATCAAATTTCAAGGGAGTGAACTTTGGATTTGTTTCTTCTGGTGTTACAAATTGTTTTTGTAAAAGCCTGGAATTGTGGTGTGTCTTTGTGCAGTGGACTATTCAGAATCACGAAATATCGTCCCTGCGGTATATAACCGATTGCACTTACATCAGTATGCAGAAACCACTGGGCTAGCAAATGACAGCAATACCACTTCTTTTGAAAGCATGTTTTTTTGTACAAGCCAGGAATTGTGTTGTGTCTTTGTGCAATGGACTATTCAGAATCAGGAAATATCGTCGCTGCGGTGTCAACCGATTGCGCTTCCAGAAGTATTCTGAAACTTCTGGCCTATCAAATAACAGCAATTCTACTTCTCGTGAAAGCAGTTTTAATATACAGGAAGGAAAAAGCGTACACTCTGACAACGATGTTGGCTCACTTTTCGACAGTGCAGCACACCAAACATCTTCCGCGTTTGGCAGCTTGAAAAACGTCTGTGCTGTTAACTCTTCACCTGAAAGGATGGCAAAATTTCAGCAGCATAATCCCGATATATCTGCTATTTTTAAATTGCTTAAGTCTGACAACAAGAGAATATCCTGCCATGAGAAATATGTGGTTACATTGGGACTTACTAAAATTTTGGGACAGCATGATATTTAAGAGATTTGTGAAACCCAGTCATGAGGACTTCCTTCGAATAGTGTTGCTTTCGGTTCATGATCGGAATGCTGGTGCATACGTACGAGTGGACAAGTGTTATTCATGGCTGAGACAGAAATTTAGGAGGTACAAAATGAAAGACAGTGTGAAAAGTCATATCAAGACTTGTACAAAATGTGAAATACTTGGAAAAATATAGGTTTCCGGAAAGGTCCTTACTAAGTTACCAGAAAATTTAATGACGTACTATTTGAGATTCAAGTTTCTCAGAATGCGAAAACATGGATCGCAGTGATGACAGGTTAAAATTGTACCGTGGGACCTTTGTGCCATATTGGTGCGAGAGGGACAGACTTATCATTTAAAGGTCTACAGGGTCTGTTACAAATAAAGAGACAGACAAATATTTAGACAATAAAATTGTGATTTGAATGGGATTCAAAGTAAACCATTTCAGTACTAGCCCTGGGAAAACTTTTGACAAATGACTGGTCAGTTTCAGTCAACGGCTTATGGGAACAAAAGAAACTCGTGCAAACTTTGAGATGACCTTCGGTTTCTAAGCATTTTTAAGAGATTTCAGAGTGAAAGGATGTAAATTTTTGATGTGAGATTTTTCAAGAAATTATCTTGGAAATCTACGTTTTAAATTCTTTCTTGTGGATTAAATGTTCTTGGGCATTGTTGGATATAAATTATTCTGTTGGAATATAGTTCATGTGCGTATCAAAATTGAATGGAATATTGTATTACACCCAATATTTCTGTGAATTATAATGTGTTGGAATATATTTTGCATTGTTTTTGTTAATGTGTGTTCAGGAATTTGACGGGATATTGTGTACACCCAATATTCCTAGTGAATTCTACCTTAGAGTAATAATTTGTATTCACAAAATTGGATTTAAGGTGTTCTAATTATTCTGAAATTTTCCTTTCAGATATCATTTGATAACATTTAAGAAATATGAAATACTGTCCAAAATTAATGTAGAAAGTTTGAAAATTGTGAATGGTTAAATTTAAATGCTTATATGATGTTCATTTAAATAGAAAATAAAATGGCACCCGAATAAAGTTGAGAGTGATTGTGTTTAAGGTTTTTATGTCGTGTTATTGGTACTGTTTAGTTTCTCAACATGGCCATTTCGGCCTGGGTGGTTCCAAATTCTCCCGCTTTCATAGCCTTGGGTATTGTATAATCACCCCTCGGATATGGTGCCTGCTTTTTAATTTTGTCTTTTGACAGTTCCTGTGATACGCAGGCTCCATAACCTCAGATCCCCTTTCTAAATTCCAGTTTGTTTAGTTCTGCCCATTGTTTTCTCGTTTGGGGCAAACCCTTTACTTTATCTGAGGACCAAACGCCGCTCTTCATGGAATTACACGCCTCAACACGTGTATCATTGAAAGTTCCATGTTCACCGCCGTTTGAATACATCTGCGGATGTCTCTAAATTGCTTTTTGTACTTTTAACATGTGTAAATGTTGAGTTCGATCTGCTCAACCCGGGGCTAGAGGGCGTGGGCGGTAGCATGCATTTCCACTACCGTCCATGAACAGGCTCAATCAAACCGAGCCTGCAACATTTTCATTTTTGTCGTGTTGGTCGACCTGTGAAGTTTCCGCTTTTCTCTATTTTATCATCACAGCAGCATTGTTTGTGCCGTGTGGCGGCCGTAAAAAGTCTCCCCGTTTATTCGGTCAGGGCTGTTATATTTCGATCTTCTCAGATCGTTCAGCACGACTTTTATGTCGTGTTATTGGTACTGTTTAGTTTCTCAACATTACCATTTCGGCCTGGGTGGTTCCAATACTCCCGCTTTCATAGCCTTGGGTATTGTATAATCACCCCTCGGATATGGTGCCTGCTTTTAATTTTGTAATTTGACAGTTCCTGTGATACGCAGGCTCCATAACCTCAGATCCCCTTTCTAAATTCCAGTTTGTTTAGTTCTGTCTAGCCTGGAATCCGTCTGACAATTCTAACTTTTATATACCTGCAATGACAGCCTGGGAAACCGTTTTCCGACCAGCGCCACCTATATTACACCGAAACTATGGGTGTTTGGTAAAGAACGAAACTTCTGAAAGCAATATACATGGCTAAAATAGAAACGAATTCTCACGGAAAAGAAGATCAGAATCGTGGTACTTCGAAGGTTTCCGAACATTCCGGCATAGACATACCAGTTTGGCCTCCAATAGCTTTCCAGCATGTAACACTTTTAAATAATCAGTATGAACTTAATTTGCGTATAGCTATCAAGAGTTATATTATGTAGACCTGGTGATCTACGGGAAAATGCCGATTTCGGCATCTTTGCCTCGTTTCGTTTCAACAACGCAAATCTGATCACATGTTAAATTAGGCTAATATAGAATCGAAATCAGTTTGTAACATGGAACTCCTTCAGATTTCCCAGGCGTTGATAATATCGGAACTCGATGAATTCCAATTAACATAATTGCAAATCAAGTGATCTGTAATGCATAGTATTAGGTATGATTTCTTCTAACTTTTATAATACCTGCAAATTGACAGCCTGGGGAAACCTGTTTTCCGACCGCAGCGCCACCTATATTACACCCGGTAAAGTATGCTGTAAAGTCAGTGTGTATTTCAACATGTAGCTCAATATATCTCTAGGGTCTAAGCTACCTATCTGACAGGGCTAATGCTTTAGTTTATGAAATAGCTGATAGCTGTCAATATTTTGTAGCGGGTATAAAAGATGTTGTTTTCATGTTTTCGGGGCGGATAGGAGATTATCGAGATACAGAAGTTGCAAATATGTGAGAGGAAGAGAACTTATCGTTTTGAAATAATTGCTGTACATATTCGTTATAAAATGGCTTTAGTTTAGTATATATATTAAGCATCAAATCGGACTTTATAAGTTGTATTGTTTATATCTACAAGTTATTTTTACAGAATGTAAAATGTTGTTAAATTATACATCCGTGGTGTTATTATTGTATATTTCGTTATTATAATTGTATATTTTTATTCGTATTAAATGTTTTATTTTTCTTACTGTAAAAATCGTGATTGTTATTCTTTAAAATCGCTAACATTAGAATACTACGTCTATTGATATTAATACGCGACAAAATTGACGACAAATCACATAATATTTGTCGCAGTGCAGGAAAGAGATTAAATACGAAGACAGATTTTTTTCAGGTGTTTAGCTTGTCATGAAAACGTACGTGGAAGGGAGGCAACCTACAATTGATTCTACAGATAAGGGGCTCAGAGTTCAAACTTTCTCCTCTAACCGAATTACAATTAATGATACCATATTTTGGTTTTCGCATGATACAGCTCAAAGACTAACATGAACATGCTTTGGGACATATATTATTTTGGTATACAACTAATAAAGTACATTAGTTATGGGTGTAGGAAATATGAAGATATTTTTTATGTTTATAACGAGTAGATGTATGCTATGATCTTTTTAGGATAACTTGAAAGTTTCGTCACATTACTTTACTGTTCTAAATTTTATAATGCTCATGAACCAAAAAGGAAACTTATCTACTCAAGGATTTTTCAGAAGCCACAGCACCAGCGGAAACACTGTCAAGGGCACGACAAAGCAAGATATGGGACAATTATCAAACCAGTCGTTCCTAGAGTGGGTTTATGAGGTTGTTGCTATGCAGTCCCCCATCACAGTCAAAGAGGAACTGTAAAAGAGCTGAACACCAAACATGCAGTTTGTTTCAGAACAATACGGGAACAGCCGCTGGCTATATCGAGAATTTCAAGAAAAGTTCTATCCGATAACTCTTTTAAAGACAATAAATAAATAATTTTATGTAAAAACATATTGTATCTATGCTCTTGAGATACTGGAATAATAACGAGCGTGTAAAACGTTAATACAACTTTTGGATCACCCCTCTATTCCGAGAGCCTTGTTAATGCGTATTACATTGAAACGTGTCGCGTTTAGAAGATTTATTTTCTCAGAGTTTTAATAAATGAAAAGAAAATCCAAAGAACTCGAAATGAGGTAATAAAATGTGTTATATACTTATGGTGAATCACTTATATGTTGTAATGTGACAATACCTTTATGCTATTAACATCGCTATTTTAACAACAGATGATAGTTTATACACTTCAACTTGAATTAATTGAATGGTTGAATTCCAAAACAGAAGCAATAAATACGGTTTAAAAGGATATGACTTTGAAAAACCGTGTATACAGTGATCTAAAGGATTTTATTTTTATTCCCGATTCTATATGTATACATATACCTTAAAATCTAGTTTCTAACCGAGTCGATAGCTTGCCCATGACCATTATAATAATAAAACTGTTTTCTGTATCAACTGTCAATAAATTTGTACAAACGTTTAAAAGTACTTAAACTTTTTCTCCTCATAAAATATAAGAACAATGTATTAGTAGAATGTTCTGTGATGCTGTATTGTTTATCTAAATACCAAATTATATCAAAAATGAAAAACTAAAAGAAATTGCTATGGTCAACTATTTCAACAATAAATCAATAATGGATGGGTTTATTGAAAACTTATAGCAGATTTATCCTTTTATCGAAAACAAAATGTTAGCTATTGTTCTGTTTGTTATAATTTTCCTCTAATTTGTAAACAATTAACTGCATGTTTATAGATTCAACTTTTGTTATATATCAAGTGTATACAAGAAATGAACGCATCCAAACAAAATCGTGGAATCTGTTCCTGATAGGTATTATACACCTTACAATTTTGGTCACCCAATTTTTGAAATTTCGTAAAAATCACATGACACTACTGCCACTAATATGATCTGGTCCATAACAACTTAACTATGTATGCTACCATTTCCTTTCTACGACAAGTCTGTCTAGAGACATGGATGCAAATTAATGTTCATTTTAACTTTTACTTCAATGTGATTATTTTAATCAAACCTTGAAAAAAGTGATCGGAATTACAAGCACGTTCGACAATACCTGTCCCCGCTTGATTAAGACTTTATCAAGCAGTCGACGACAATATCAATATACAATTAGATGTTTTAAGCCTTTGCAGAATATTGCCTAGGGGTACTCCAAACCATTCAGTTATCATAAAAGGGCTATTAAAACTATATCGGATTTAAAACATTGTCATTACTGCATGCAGTGATGTGATTGGTAGTTTTACCACCCTCTAGAGAACTGTGTTTTATTGCTTTACCTTTTCTTAGTGTTTTCACTACTTCATTACCTTTAACAAAGAGAATTTACAATAACATTAAAATACGAGGATTGTTCAAATATGAATGTATCTAGAACGTTATCTCGCTCAATAATGCGAAAATCACGAGGAAATTAAGATTATTGGGTAGATAAACATATCAGCTTTACATTGATACCACACCCATTAAAATCCGTTCACTTTAGCTGTGTCTATCGCTCGCTAAACATTGCCTATATACTCGTGTATACTAATATAAAAATATTGGAAGGTCAGCGTACGCCGTTGAAATACGGTCCTATATTAAGAATCGTTGTATTCTTGGCATAGGGTGTAAAGACATTTTTGATGAAATATGATCTGTCTATGGGCATAATGAAATGTCTTTTTCGACAGTTATTCGTTGGTTTAAGAAATTCAAATGTGGGTTAGTTTCAACAGAAGATGCACCACATGGCCGTCGGCGGAAAACAGCAACCTCTGCCAAGATGGTTGCTAGAGTGAAAGAAATAGTTGCTACTGATGCAAGATACACCGCTAGGCAAATAGCTAGTATGGTTGGCATCTCATTAGGAGCAACTCATACAATTCTGAAACGTAATTTGAAAATGAGAAAGATCTGTGCTAGATGGATTCCCAATCTGTTGACAGATGAGCAGAAAAAGGCACGCGTGCACTGCGCAAAATTGTTGCTTAAACAGTTTCCAAATTACAATGCACGGTCTTTCGTAAATGTCGTCACTGGTGACGAGACATGGGTTCACTTTTCTGAGCCCAAACGAAAGATTCAGAACAAAATAGGGGCAACAAAGTCTGACAAAAGACTATGCATTGCAAAGCGGACCATGAGAAGGTAATGTATGCCATATTCTTCACAACTCAGGGTCCTGCCATTCAGGTTGCTGTACCTAAAGGCAAATCCGTAAATGCGAAGTTTTACAAGACTAAAGTTCTTCAAAAACTGAAGAAATATTTCAAAAATCATCGAAGATCCGCAACTGGTTTGGCCAATGTCAGATTGCTACATGACAATGCGTCATCGCACAAGGCGTCTATTGTACAAGACTTTCTGAAGTAGGAAAAGGTTGTTGTGCTCCCTCACCCTCCTTATTCGCCTGACCTTGCCCCGTGTGACTTCTTTTTGTTCCCAAGGCTCAAAAATACCTTTCTGGTCGAAAATTTGTGCAGCGCAAACACCTCGGTTCTGCAATATTCCAATGTCTTCATAGTATTCCTAGAAAAGACTATGGAAATGCCTTCAAGGATTGGATTAGAAGACTGAAACTTTGCATATATGTTGGAGGTAAAATTTTCATTGAAATCTATTAAGGATACATTTTTATGTGCTTAGTTGCATTCATATTTGAACAATCCTCGTATATTAATGAGAAACGTAATTAAATTTAAAAGGATGATACAAAAGTTGAATTTGTCTTCTAAGGTAATGCCTAAAGCTTTATGACATTTTTTTCGCAAAACAATCCTCTAAGAAAATACTGCCCACACATAGCACAGAGGTCATTATGCAAATAGTTGACTTCCTTAAAGGTATACTATACCCAAATTTCTTACTTGAAAACATGCACAAATACTGCATATCGTTTAGGTAAAAATAAGATTAATAACATTTGAGGTCTGAATAGATAACTAGTGGTGCATTCAAGTTAACATGCAAGTCCATTGACTGAAGATTTGTTTACTGTAATTTGAACTGAATTCTAGGGAGGAATGTCCTTAGATGATTTGTTCATTGGGTTACATTTATATACACTATTTTCATACAATAAAGATGCGTACTACTGGCCTTCTGGTAATGGGCACGGCGCCTCTTCCTCACAACTATATTTCTGGCGTCATTTCCATCACAATAAATAGGTTGTTGGTTGAATATATGTAAGTTAATATGCCTCCACATATCATATTTACATACAATTGAACTAATTCCTTACGTATGCACGAAATATTCTTATTTTGGTATCATAATAATGACGAAATTATGCTACAACAACATGACATTCTTTTCAGACATAAAATCAACTTGTCGGACAGAATATGTCGATATTATATATTCGTACAACAAAAAATCGGAAACACCAGAAAAAAGCAAATATGGGATTGTCGAAAACGTTTCTCCTGACTGCAGCTGAAAAATATGAAAGAACTAAGCTGGATTTCAGGATTCCCGTAATTAAACAAAGTTTACATTCTTGTTGTAAGTAATGGAAGGTAGTTTAGATAACGCTGTAACATTAAGCTGTAGATAAAAGATGAAATGAGACATAACACGTGCTGTTAAAGGGAATTAAGCCCGTGTTAGCAAGTTTCAGCTTTGCGACTGGACTTTCCAAAGCTGTGCCCTGTGCATTTGTTCTGCATGTATGTTGGTGTCTATTTGCTAGTTCTCTGTTAATATCGTTTCATACGTTTGTGCTAACGTGTACTATGGTCCGTCGATGTGTTCTTGTATACATTTACGCATACTCTTATTACGAAATTCCATGTGGAGTGTTTATGGGCGGCTCCGTTTGTTAAATGTAGCTTTTCCTTTTGGAATTTGTCCTTGCTGTTTTTGTTACTCCTTAGATATAATAACCAATATTCTCATATGTAATAAATTATGCGATCTCACTATGTCTAATAGTTTCTGTTTATTTCCTACTTTGTTGATTAAAATATTTCTAATATATTAGTCGCTTGTTTACAATCATTATCGGACATATATAATCAAGGTCTTGGAAAGTCTGATGGAGACGAGTATATGCAATTTTCAAATGACTTTGTGCCTTAAAGGTGCTAAATGTAACTTGAGGTGAAACTGTAAATTACCTTATTTACTGTTTGTCTGTTAACAATTACAATTTTATTTGCACAAAGTACGCTTAATAAATCTTTCAGAGAACATATTTTATCACAAGAAAAAAAGCAAACAGATTAATAGCTTGAGATTATAAAAAGTAACAAGACAAACCAATAACTGATTAATCAGACCTTCGTAAGTTTCTGAATATGCAATATGCTATCAATAACACACGTATAATTAATTATTTTAGTACCAATTTACCTTAAAATCAAATCGAACGCCAAACTATTCAAATATTACCATAAAAGCAACTGCTGATAAACCATGTACCATTAAGCCATGACGCTGTGGTCTTAATTTTCCTTCGGCACCAGCTCTCTAACACTGATACATTGAATGTACACTATGATTCCAAAGGATCAGAAATCTCACCATCTATCCACTAAAGTCTCATTGTCTGATTACATTATATATATATGATAGAAAATATTCTGTTCTACGCCAGTGTTTATGTATCATTACATGTACGTGAGTCGAGCTGGCAAAATATATGTACTCACGTTTTATAATGAAAGTAATCTGTTTGTCCTAATAAAGAGCATGGAAGTGGTAACAACGCTATTTCATAATAATCAGAAATATCAGTCAGGCATCTATAGGGGCGCTTGCTTGCTTCTTACTATAACCCTAGATACAAAATATTAAGGCTCTCGTATATTGGAGCTGTACACATCCGTCCGTCTGTCGTCTGTCAAAAGTGTTTTCCTCATCAAGTCGGCATGCACTCTTTTAATTTTAATAAGAACTTGTCAAATATGAAATTGATACAGACTCGGTTTGATTAAGGTAAGTACTCGGTTTGTCTTGTTGACTAGAACATTTCGCTGTTTTAGCTACATGAAGTAATACTTCCCAAGTTGTTTCATATCATTTCTGTTAATGTGCTATAAAATGTCTATGCTTTTTCATTTAATGTGATTGGACATAACAAATAAACAGCATTTATTACTCTGTGGAGGGATGTGTTTTATAACATGTTCCTTTTACTTCATATTCTTAATAATTCTAAAATTTTAAGACAACTCATTTGCAATAACATTGGAAAAACGTAATGGATTACGAATCTATGAACCTAAAGCAGAGGTTTAAGGCTGTTGAATAAGTTGCGTATGCTCATTTTCAAAGATACCGGTGACATTTTTATAACATTAGATTCTTTTAGTGGATGCAGAGCCAAGTTACCGCGTAAACAGTTTCCCGGGACTCAGATATTCCCATCTGCACATACAGCCAGGGGTCGAATCTTTTACTTGCATATCATATTCAAGAAATAATTGTAAAAAGTAAATCAAACAAATGACTTTCTTTTTAGCACTATTTTATTATAGAAGCATATTTAAACAAAGCGCGGGAAATCAACGTCCATAAACAGGAAAGTCGTAATGACGTTTCAAAGATAAGAAAATAACAAAGTTAAGTTCCGGTTTGGTTTTATCACTTGCAGCTTAACGCTATATTTGTTTAGATAAAAATAAAGTTGTTTTAAATCGAGAAATATACTATAATGAAACAAAGGAACTATCAAAGTATTTAATCTTTATTTCGTTTTATGTAACCCAAAAGCCAACTATCCCCATCTGCATCTATAACTAGTGATATATTGTTTTTCTGGCACGTGGCATTTTACATATCATAAAATAAACAAAGTACTAGCCTTTTTCTTATAAAAACGTTCCTATACAAAGCGCGGGAAATTAACATTCGTAAACACAAATGACGTCATGATATATCAAAGATGCTCCTCGTCAAAGTTATGATTAAGGTTTATCATTTGTAGTACAACGTTATGCTTTTTCGTGAAATAACTTTTTTGAATGGAGAAACATTATGAACAAAGATCGATCAACTATCAATGTTTTGATTTTTATCAAGGTTTACATAAACAAAATACAATCAATGCATGGATCGTTAGTTCCTCTGACATGGTGGGTGTCAGATGGGTTTTGCCGGGATTAGTTTATTCACTAGATGTCTATATGTAATATTTCATATTGAAGTTGAACTTTATTGCTAAAAGATGAAAATAATTTAAGCTAGTGTTTTTACGTCAAATTTTTAATCGCGTGTCATCATCTTTACCAAAGAAGCAAAGAAAATTATGCTTTATGATATAAATAATAATTATAAAGCGTAATAATAACGATAATGACAACCACAACAACAATAATAGCCATAAGAAGAAGAATTATGTTAATGGCACCAATAATACTTTTCATACATGTCATACCATATAATAAATGGTCTGTATTGCTTCTTAACATTATCTGAATATGGACTGGTGCGTAATATAATTAAGAAATAATAAGTTCCAAAGCGTGGTTGATCGTAGAATAACCCGTGTTTTGAGCGTTTATGCGTAAGAATTGTTTCGCATAAGAACGAAAAACTAGGGTTATTCTACGATAAATCACAGTTGGGAACTTGTTAATTCGAGACATGAATTACACTTCGTGCTACGCACCTGGATCATTCTATACATAGAGGATGACGTCATTACTTTACATTATCGCAAAATAACCGTTGATTGATTTTCTCCTATGGATGCTGGTCTTGTTAGAATATGAAATATATTGAACAAAAGTTAGAGAACTATAAATGGATAAACAAAACCATTTGCCTTGTCAAATGACTAGTAAGGGTCGAAGCACATCCCCTAGTAGTCTTGCAAATTAGAAAATATTATAACAATAATAGGAACATGTTATACAGTTTACATTTTCCCAATGATGATAGAAAAGAAAATTTAAACATTCAAAATATTTTTGCTGTAACAAAATATATAGGTCAGTATACAGGTTTTATTGACTGGATGCCAGCAAATCTAATACAGTACTAGACATTTCTAACGTAAACGTAAATCGAACGGATTTCTGAATCCGAAATTATGCAAATATAGCAAGGATACTATTGCATACATTGATGAATGTTCCTGAACACAAATAGCTAATTTTGATTCGATTTCGTATGTAATACGTTTACGTAAAGGTCTACTGAACATGCAATACGAAAATATGCTCATGATATGTAATTGTTTATGTTAAATCTACTCATAAAATGATGATTAAAACATGACAGCCCTTTCCTTTTAATTAGTGCCTCGAAGAGAAACATCTATTTAGACACTTTGACAAGTGCCTCAACATCACTTTGCGGTTGTTAGACGAGAGAGCAGGAGGATTTCATTTCAAGGCAGTTCTATTTATCACAGGTAAGTTGATTTGAATGATCTTACTTTCGCACCATATAAATAATTATATTATATTTATAATTAAGTAATAGTAAAGCATTGTGTAAAAAGTAAAGCATTTGTAAATTACATAGACACCTTCTTTTAATGTACATTTGTTGGCAAATGTATTCCAAATATTCAATGCTAATTTTATAAAAAAAAAGACACAACCCCGCCCCCACCTCCCCTCTCAAAAACAACAAACAATTCACTGTAAACAACGTTAAACCAGGATATTGCACTAAGCATTTTCAACTCATTGCTTATATGTAACAGTCTTAGCGTAGTTATGAACATATAATATGAAAAAGGCATTACTTCATATTGCGATGACCATGTACTTTGTAGGACATAAATGGAAAAGGCAGGCATTTGTAGTGTATGCACGCATAGGTATTAAATGTTAAAAAATGCGAAATAAAATACATGTATGATCTACTGAAGTAGAAAAAATACAAAAGATAAACATGTACAAGTAAAATTGCAGAATTAGACGAAATATGATATGCAATATATCGTCATGAAATTCTTGTCCTCTTGCATTAAAAGCAAATATCTCACGTTGCTATTTTGTTCGCCTTTGTAAAACTCTTATGTTAAGCAAAATTGCTTTGTTTACTCTATCGTTGTATAGAAAGTCACGAAAGTATATATTTTATACGTACAGCTTTTCCATATCAATAATAATAGATTTGAAATCTGCAATAATTCTACCTATCACCTATATTCGTCCATGTTAATTGTATTAGTGCTCTCTGCAATGATTCCTTAAATAAGTCTCTATTTTAAAACCAACAATTTTGTAAAAATGTTAAAAATAACGGCAAACACAAGCCTTTTTTGATAAAAGTGGCTGAACTTCTTAGGAGAACTTCATAAAAAAGACAGCTCTTGGGAATAGTATAAGGTTATGTTAGCAGCGGGTCTGACTACAAAAATACTGTTAACTAGTACAAATCTACCTAACTGTTTATAAAATTTTAGTTATTAATTGGCATACAGGTTCTCGCGACAATTTGACTTTTTTTTTCCTTCCCCTAACACCACAACCCACCTTTTTTTTTTCTACCCTATCCCCATTTCCGTTTTTCGCATTTGATTAAAATGTATTTGTTGTCGGTTTTTAAGCAACCCGTCCGCTTTATATTTTAACTATAATTTCTACTTTGCGATGTATGGCTTTGGTTGTCTCTCTGTGCCTTGTGATTCCGGGAAATCTACCATTAATTTTTTTTTAATAAGGAATCATATCACAGACATAGATTGATATAGTTAGCCTGTCGTGTAGAAGCTCTGTATTACAAACTTCGCCGATAATATCAAAATGAAGATAAGAATAAGTAAAATGATGAGTGAATATATTTCTTACTTTTGACGGTATTTTATATTAGCCCTCGTCAATGACATAATATACTTTGCTTACATTTCAGATAGCAGAACACGATGGGGAATGCTGTTGATTGTCATGAGCCAATTGAAAATGATACCGCTATAAATGTTTCATCTGGTGACAATCATTATTATTACTATTATTACGGATATTACGTGGGTGTTGAAACGCCAAGGATATATGCTGCTGTCTTGTACATAGTTCAAGAAATTCTTCCTCTGATTATTACAGCAGCCTCCCTAGTTGGAAACATCCTAATCATTCTTACAATGACGATGAAAAAGAACAGAAGTTTTTCCACGGGAGCCTTTTTCATTTCGTTAGCGCTATCAGACCTAGTAACCACGATTTCGGAACCATTTACCGATTGGTTAATGAACAGACTTGAGACAGTTGATATGGATATTAGCTGTAAACTTTCTGCTGTCTTTACCCATGTCCCAATGTACATATCTTCATTAACACTTGCTGTAATTACCTTGGAACGTACGATTAGTGTATCTTTACCTCATAAAGTAAAAGTAATTTGTACCAAGACGACAGCGAAACTCATACTAATAATGCTTTGGATATCTTGCCTTTCGTTTGGTATTTTTGTTAGTTTTAACGTTGGGTCTTACTATTCAGGAAAAGGATTTATACTTTGTGATGTCACTTCGCCTACATTTGAGTCTTTTTTCATATTTGTTTACCCGTGGATTCATTCTGCCCTAGGATTTTTTATTCCGGCATCCGTTATTGTAACTGGTACAATAATAATAATATATAAGTTATACATAAGGCCTAATATAAGCCATACACCAAGGAGTCTAGGTCTGAGAACCTTAAGTTTCACTCTTATCAACACAAATATAGTTTTTATTTTGACAAAACTTCCTTGGGCTGTTTTTAGCTTACGTTTATCAATTATTTACCTCCAGGGTAAGTGCTTTTCAAATGATTTTATTTTGGAGAATTTTTTAACTACTTTGTTTATATTCTTTGATGAATTGAATCTTGTATTAAACTTTTTTATTTATTTTCTGAGCGGCTCGAAATTTAGAAATGATGTGAAAACATTAATGTTACAGATGTTGAAGAAATGTCATAACTGTGTCGTGCGGTTAAGGTAGGAAGTAATCATGGCGTAACGTCATTTATCCGGATAACGTAGCATAAAGCCGGAACCCGACATACGGAAATATTGTTTTATTATTAATTAATGGTAGCCGGTGAGTAACTTTGTGAAAATGGCAACGTTACTATTTTTCTAAAGATGAAAGTTATCAAGGCGTTTTACGTGTCAAATCATTCTAAATAATGCCTTAGAATAGGCTTGAAATGTGCCGGTCTCTTAAATCTTTCTCTCTCTCTCTCTCTCTCTATATATATATATATATATCTCAAAAACAAGCACACGGACCTACATATGTTATTTCACCATATGATACATAATATATTTATGTACGATTGTAAGAGGTTTCATTAAAATCTACATTGTATAAACATTTCTGTCGGCGAAAATGTTATCAAAATTGTGATTTTCCCCATAGACTCCCATTATGAAAACCTGTGTGAGGTCCAAATTTTTCATATATGTCTAACAAAAAAAAAAAAACAAAAAAAAAAAAAACACAAGAACAAAAAACACCCGATCCTACCTTTTTTGCCGAATTTTCTTTGTATGAAATTGTTAAAAATCAGGGATTAATAAAATTCTACATTGTAAAACTTTTATTTTATCCGAACGTGCAGAACTACCGTAAAAGAGATAGCCTGAAATTACAAATGTCCTTATCATTAAATCAAAGTTTTGATGATGGGCCTCATTGCTTTCAGATCCTTCAACATTAAATAATATAGGAAAATAACTCATTATACCACAATATGTAAGGAACCTAACTATTACTTCTGTTAAAACTTTAATGAAAATTAGTATCCGCTGAATAGCTGGAGAAGTATTTCTTCTAAGACTTTGAATCTTCACAGGTTTATTGGTCTTGATGTGTAAATGACCCCTATTGATCTTGGAGTCACTGGACCAAAGGTCAAGATCACAGAGACCTGAACATTGAACAGGTTTACGCTTGATAACTTGTGAAGGGTTTCATCTAGGGCTTGAAACTTCATAGTTGTATTTGTCTTGATATGTAGATCACCCGTGTTCGTTTTTGGGTCTTTAGTTCAAAGGTCAAGGTCAAAGGGACCTAAACATTGAAAATGGTTTCCGCTAAATAACTGGAGAAAGGTTTCACCTGGGACCTTGAAACTTCACAGGTACATTGGTCCTGAAGTGTAAATTAACCCTATTGATTTTGGGTCACTGGGTCAAAGGACAAGGCATGGGGACCTGAACATTGAAAATGGTTTCAATAACTAGAGGAGGGTTTCTCCTAGGGCATTGGAACATCACAAGTTTATTGGTCTTGATGTACAGATGACTCGTGTTGATTTTGGGATCACTTGGTCAAAGGTCAAGCTAATAGGGACCTAAACATTAAAAATGGTTTCCATTAAAAATTAGGTCAGTACCATCCACATTTCTGAATCAATTTAAGAAATCAATTTCCTGTCTACGTCTTTCTTGGCCCTCTTGTGAAACTAAAGCGATACAATATGTATATATAGATCTGAATGCATGTTTGAGCCATTACTGTTATCTTAACCTTTGCCATCAGGTGAGCGATACAGGGCCATCATGGTCCTCTTATCTTCTAAACTGCTAGACGTATAGTCATAGGAATATCATCAGTTGTTAACCATATCAACAAAACATGTACAGGCTACAAACAAGGTAACTAGGTCAATGTCACAATGATGTCAGAGGTGAAATATATTAGATTTATTTTTGATTCTGTCCGTGTTACCGATAAATTCTGGGAGGGATTTTCATGAAACTTGTATCAGTAAGTTACTTACTTAGAATGTTGTGCAGTGCATATGGTCCGGATTATTGGAGTTCGTGGTCAAAAATCAGATAACTTTATTTTGTTCTGTTTCATATTCTCTAAAATTGATAGAATGCCTTTCATAAGTGAAAACCTTACTTAACCTGTATCAAAGTAATGCCTAGTAGTATTTCTCACCATTGATAAGCTGTGTAAACTCAGTATTGGTATTCACATGACATTTTGTAATGGTCCTTTAAAATCACATTTAAGGAGAAACAAAAAAAGCTGTATTAACCACAAGATTTGCAGATAACTTTGTTTGTGCCCAGTCACCATAGACCTGGCAAGTAAACACAACATGAATATGTATTGCCTCTAAAAAACTATAAAATGAAAGTCTTTGACGAATGGCTTTTACTAAATGTGACATTTGTGTTATTTTCTTCGTGCAGCATCTGTTAGAGACAGGCAATCATGCAATTTATTAAGAATGACCTAAATGCTGTATTGATGCATTACATGTGTACATTGTTTGTCAATACTAGACATAGTGTTGTTTTGTTGTATTGATCAGTGTCATTGTTTAAAAAAAATGTAAACTCAAACTCTTTTCAACAAATGGGAGTTACTAAATATGATATTTATGTCATTTTCTTTCCGCAGCATCTCTTGAAGACAGACAACCATACTCTTGATCTCAAATGGTCTAAATGTTGTATTGATGCATTAATATGTCTCAATACTAGTCTTAGTGTTGTTTTGTTGTAGTGAATAATGTCGTTATTGCATAGCTCAAATACATTTTGGCATTTTATGGTTCAAGATTATATGATTTGATTTACCATACATGAATGCAACATTGAGATGAGGAGTACAAGTGTCCCTTTTGACACATATTAAGGTATTTCTACACGTTTGATAAAACTGGAAGTAATGGTATAACAGCATTTATCTGGATAATGTAGAATAAAGCATTGACTTGCTATACGGAAATGAAAACCATTTTATGAATAAATGGCAATCAATGACTATCTTTCTTAAGACAAAATATGATATTAAAACATTTCACTCATTAAATTATTCAAAATAATGTCCTAAAATCAGCTTGTAATGTGCAGATCTCTTTAATCATGGGCAAATATTTCAAAAACAAGCGCACGGATCAATATATTTTATTTCACCATATAATAGACCATATGTTTATTTACAACTGTGAGAAATTTCATTAAAATCTACATTGTAGAAAAAAATATGCGCGAAAATGTTATCAAAATTGGGATTTTCCCATGGCCGCCCATTACGAAAACCTTTGTGAGGTCCAAAATTTTCAAACCAGTCTTGCAAAAAATAAAGCTCACAACCCAGTCTTTTTTATTTGTGTGTTAAGTGTATTTCAAAGTTTTAAGAATTCAGAGTCTAATCAAATTGTAGAAAAAATGTTTGTTCCGAACGTGCAGAACTACCTTAAGTGCTAATTCACAGGAGAGATAGCTTATAACAGGTACAGATTGGTTCACAGAAATAAGTGCATTAGTGTTATTATTAATTTCTACATATATTTAAGATATTCCTATAACTGCCTAGTGTTATAATATCCATCTCTGTTTTTCTTTTGATTTTTGTTTACAGTTGGAATTGATATGTATCAATACTACTTTTTATATATACTTATTTAGAAATTGTTCACTTTTAGAACAGCCTAGTTGTATTACTGTCTTCTAATGTATCGAAATGTAATTCACTATTCAATGTACATGTATATATCATTTGGCAGAGTTCACAAATATATGAACACAAGAAAAAAATAATTTGTTTCCACACAAATGTTTCAGTTTATAATGATTTTGCTATTGTCATCATATTGTTTGAAAACATTTTTTTTTATCAAAGATTAAACTAAGAAAGTGTTTGTCAACAGCTGAATCCTGATTCAGCACTGATTCATCCCTGAAAAAAATAAATGTTAAGAAAAATTAAAATCAATGGGACACAAGTGTGTGAACGCCCCAGCTTAACCAATCATTTAGCTGGAATTAATAGATGTAAGAATTATAAGCACATATATCACATTTATGATGTGGATTGAATAAATAACTGTCAAAACCTTTTAAAACAAGATAACCAACAATTTGATTGCATCAATCATTTTTGGGGCATTTATATTACAGTATTACTATTCTGTAAATGACAATTTGGAGATGAAGCGATTTTTTTTCAATGATGAGAAATCCACATTAATGTTAATACTTTAATAGGTAGTGTTAGTATTAGTTATATGTTGTGTTTGGTGTTTTATGATGCATGTTGTGTATTAGAGGTATTTCAGATGATGTTATGTATGAAAGTGTTTTATTTGAGATGAACTTTTCGAAATTATTTGTAATTATTAAATCAGGGCTCTTGTTGTTTTTAGACATTCGAAGAGCTCTTAGTTTTCTTTAGGGAGTCAGTTTAGTGGACTTTGCTTGTTGCGTTTGTCCTTTTTAGCTCGACTATACGAAGTATGGAGAGCTGTCCTACTCGACCCTGCGTCGGCGTTGGCGTCCTTCCGCGTCCGCACTTTGGTGAATGTTTTGATGCACTTTCGCTTTATCTCTGTAATTACTTAATGTATTTGTTTGAAAGTTAAACTAGTTATTCCTCACCATCACCCACATCATATGGCACAAGGGTCATAACTCTCACACCAATATTTCCTGAATTATGCCCCTTTTTACTTAGAATTTCAGGTTAAAGTTTTGATGCACTTTCACTCTATCTCAGTTATTACCAAATGGATTTGATTCAAACTTAAAATAGTTGTTCCACCTTATCAACCAAATCATAGGACACAAGTTGCATAACTCTGTTACCAATATTTCATGAATTATGCCTCCTTATACTTAGAATTTCAGGTTAAAGTTTTCATGCACTTTCACCCTTTTCTCAGTTATTACTAAATGATATGATTTAAACTTAAAATAGTTATTCAACATCATCACTCACATCATATGACCCTTTTTGCTTAGAATGTTATTATTGAATATTCTTTATCTCTCTTATTACTTAATACTTTTGACACAGGATCAAGCTATTGTCCAATATCTTCATTCTTAATAGAGTTATCAAACACTCTAGTGAGAGCTCCAGCTTCCTCAGATGTGCCGAGTTTCACTATCTAGTATCGAAATAGTCGAGCGCGCTGTCTCCTGTGACAGCTCTTGTTGATATTTAAGTTCTCTACCTCTGATTTATGTGGGAAGTTGGCAGTTACTTGCAGAGAACAGGTTTTGTACTGGCGCAGAATCCAGGAACACTGGTTAGGTTAACTGAAATACTGTTAAAAACGGCGTTAATTTAAAACCCGAAACAAATAAACAAACAAATAAACAAACGATATTATATCCAAATTAACAAACACACTTCTCATTCATTTTATCTTCAAATATTGAACTACTTAAAATATAAATTCATATCTCAAGGGAAAACATTTTTTTTGCAAAATCATCAACATTAGGTGATTACACAGGATATAATAAAGTTTTCTTTGGAATCATAGAAAATAGAGAATACATACAGTATTCGTATACCCGTAAATACATAAAAGTACAATGAACAACAACTATACTATTCACCCCTAACAGCAGTTGTTCACATGTGCATAATCTTCAATTACAGTTTTATGCATTTTACAATGTACTTAGATGAACTTGTGGTTCAACCTTTTTACCTTTCCTAGAATGTTTTATGCATGTTCTGTATATGTACATTGTATATGTTGTCATAAAAAGGAAGGAATAAAATATGTTTAAATCAAATTACAATGTACTGGATTGAACTGACCTCTAGGAGTCGGATCTGTTCATCAGATGTTATTTTTCTGACGTAAGACATACATTTCAATTAATGTTTGATCTTCTGCTGGCATGACTTGCTGCAGCAAATATCAAATAGGAATCATCCCGGTCCCGTTCATGAAATTAGAGAGATGGATTTCAGTGTATCCCAGATGATATGTACGCATTGTACATGTAAAGAAATGTTTCGGTTAAGATTACCTTCAAAATAGAATAAAAAATATAAAAAATGTAAAATTCAAAGACATAAGGAGTATAGACAAACAAATCAACTCGCGTTTTATCTAGCTTGGAAACACATCTAATATAAAGTTGGTAAAAGAATAATATTAAAGACAATGTATGAGGGAAAGTTATAGGAAAAGTATTCCATTAATAATAGAAATGACATTTCGCAATGGACTCTGTTCAGGAAGCAAAATTTTATTGTACTGCCAGATATTTCTAATCCAGCTGTTATTAAATCATACGTAGCAGCCTGTCATTCGAGCCAATGATATTACAATAGCAGCAACACACATTCAGCCACAGAATATTTAAATATGTATTGTTAAATGCAATTCTCTTGTATTATCTACACTTCTACGGGAAATCAAATATGTTCTATATAATACGTCTTGCTGACCGACATTTCTATGGAGTATTTAAATCTAACAAAGGTCAATACATTTCATATGTATTTTTGACATGGCAACTGGCGACATAGCAAGTGGCATTGTCTGTGCCAGTTAAAGCGGAATAATTATGGAAAAAGTCTAAAATGAAACAAAAATTACAATTAAACTCGTGTTGCTGTAGATGATAATTTATACTTTAAACATAACAGGACTAGTTTGATATTTATTTGGGCAAAATGATATGTCTTTGTGCCCCAACAACCACAGTTTCGTTTTTACTAGGAACCATTAAGACTTTGCCTTGTCTGTACGTCTGTCAGTCTGTCAAAGTGTTCGTATTTCACCTGAAGTCGACATAACAAAAATTTATTTGGAATTTTTATTCCTCTTGTAAAGTTGTCACTTGTTGTTTAGTTTTGGATTTTACTTAGCCTGACCACACGTGTCTCAAATCGTTTTTGATGAAGAGTACTGAAACCATGTAGAAATGTTATATATAGTTGTAAACTTCATGTTTTGTTTGGGCTTTCACTCAACAACCCTCGATTTCATCAAAGCTATGCATTGCCAAAGCGTTTAAGTTATATATATGTTAAATAGTATTTGAACTAGATTCATGAAACTATGGAGAAATGTTTTTCTCCATGTGTTGTGCATATTTGTTGTACTTGGGACTTACTATATCCAACCCCCACGCACACTTCCCCAACCCCCGTAAAAAATATCAGTATTGTACTATTTTTACTCTCAGTTTCTTTTATGTTATATTTCTTGATAATGTCCTGTAGTAACCATACCCCTCCCCACCCCGATTACTTACACCCCAACACAATAACAAGACGAAGTGTCTCGTTTAGGACACATACCCTTACCTTAAATGTTAAAGTCATACTTATAGGTCAAAGTTTCTTGCATGAATATTCAAAATTCTTGTCATAGATCACACTTAGAAGTAAGCAATACACAATTTTTATGTCTTTAACCAAGTTTATGTCTTTAACTGTTGTATGAATGAATATTCAAACAACTAGGAACTGCCATTCAGTTTCACTAAGCAGTATGTTGTGTGCGTGGCCTGGTCACAATTTCACGAAAATACCTATGTTTGTTAATTGAGTTAAGTACGTCAATTTGCTTAAGTTTTTACATTTCTTAAGCGAATTTAGGGGATTTTGTATTGCATGGCAATACTTCATTCACTTGTTTTGTTCTGTTTCATATTCTCTAAAACTGCTGGAATGACTTTCATAAGTAAAAAACCCTTACTTAACCTGTATCAAAGTAGTGCCTAGCAGTGTTTATCACCATTGATAAGCTGTGTAAACTCAGTGTTGGTATTCTCATGACATACTCCTACGTACTTACGTATATTCAGAAACTTAAGTATTTTCGTGAAATCGGGGCCAGAGCCTAAGTTAAACCGCCAAGGTCATTCTTACGTTACGTCTCTTTTTTCATATGAATATAATTTGGTACAAGCATCCACAGTTACAAGACGAAGTGATGACCTTATTATTTTCTTCATATTAGTTGTTAAATAAATAAGAATAAAACAAAGTTATTGTTTTAGAAATAAATGCTTTGAAGGTACATGAAATCATGATTTTTTTTCAAATATTTTGACAAAATTACGAAGGAAAGCACAATGCATTCTAGGTATCACGTTTTCCATGCTTACTAATAATCTACACAGATTCCTTCTGCTTTGTATAAAACTTTATTAAGCTGAAAAGTATTTAATATCCATATACACCTTCAAATTTAACTTAATTAATAAGAGGGCCAAAAACTTTAAACCTGGATAAAACTTTTACCATAAGGAACACATACAAATAACCACAAACTTTTTATTAATTAAACTCTGAACTACACGGAAAAACAATGGATTTCTACTCTTCCATGAATTTGAGCCTACCTTGTACACCCTTAAGAAAAGGATTTGGAATAAAGAGCTTTGCCCTACTGCTGGCAGAAAGAAAATTGAATCATACATACACAAACAATAATGTTACTAAATGAATATAAAAGAAACACTTCCTTATGACAATAAAGCATTGTTTGCAGGAAAATGCTTACAACACTGTAGATCTGAGTAATGCTAAATGTCGTTATATGATATATCTATGATAAAATTATTGTATTATTTTATTCATATTCAGATCCGTGTTACATTTATTTAGAACACTCTGATTACTAGGCTCGCAAAATTATACAACAACCTAACGCCGTCGCGTTTTCGTCTGGTCGAGGCTACTTTTTGGCGCCATATATGGACCAGTAACGTTTCTTCACTTTCTGCACTGTATTCGTTTGCATAAATGTCACATCATAGGCGAGATAGTATACATGTATTGCAGAACAGTTTAATATAAATGTATTTAAACACCCCAAATGAGATATACGTCGCATAAATGTAGAATAACTCACTCGCACTGTACACTCGTGAAATTATTCTGCACGCGTATAACCTCATCGTGTATTTAATTTTACCATGGTTCTGTTGTATGCTATTTCTTAACTTCCAGTACTTTTGTCCGTATTTACTTCTCATGGTTAACTTTGATAAAGTAAGCTAAGAAGTCTTCTTGTTTGTTGGAAATTTTGTCTTACTGCTGGTTTGCAGCGTTTCACTACATTATAATACTCATGACCCGGTAATAATATTCACTGGCTGTCGGACTAATATCAGCATTACAGGTTAAGCTACTGTTACTATACAGGATAATAAAATTCCTAACTGTAAATAGAAACGCATATCAGTTTACTCAGAATGTTCTTTTGGCCTACTGACAGGAATTGTTTTGGAAATTTTTTTAAATGACCTAAAAACCATACCTCCGATATAACTCCTGTCTCCGGAAATGTCTTGCTTAATTTAGGAATTCATTTTTCTTAACATTTTTACCTGATGACAGTCTAATTTATGTCGGCTGAACAAAAGACATTACTTTTTATGTACGTAATGTGCTCAGAAAAAGGATAGCGTGCTAATTCAGTTTCAATGATTTTAAGGAAACGCAATAATTATGATCCTAGTTTACTTCTTTTCTGTCACAATATCTTCATTAGCGTCGTTATTTTATATTTCGAATGAGACGATTTTCCAAACTTGGATTACTCTTTCCTTTTTCTGCAAAACAAATCATTGCTATTTCAAGGGGGAAAATAAGTGTGACAATCTTATATTCCAAAGAATTCTAAAATACATTAATTAACTTTGATTTAATGTAAGTTCACGATATATCTGCCTTGATACTGTTCACGTCTCCAAATTCCAGATTTCAACAAAGAGATGAAAGACTAAAAGACTAAAAACTGTTTGTATTTGAGTTGCTCGTATATTATACTTTAGCCAAAACATTAATGTAAATTGGGATAATCAGGTTTTGACGAAACGAAAGACAAGCGGCCTATTAAAAAGATGTTAGAGCTCTCGTGAATGAAAATGCCCTTAGTAATCCACATTGATGCAATATCATACATTATGATATATGATGCCTTTTGTACTTTTGTAAAGGAGCCGTTATGTCATTAATCAGGATTATAGTTGTTGTCACACCTTAAATGATAGATTAGTCGGATATTTCTGTGCATTTGTAGCGCTTCAACATACGTCTACAGAGTGAATTATGCACTCCTATATTTGGATATCGTCACCACTTCATCACTATTCGAAATAACTAGAACATTTACATTGTCATGTAATCGTCGGCAAGCCATAGTATTGATAAATGTATTCTTATTATTTGGAACAATTTTGTAATTATCTGCGAATGGTAGAGTAAATATAACGATCGTTAATCAAGATGCTATTATCATACATTCTGCAATTCATAATGTTCTTCCAATTGAACAACGGCTGCCAAATTGACAGTGTATTCTTATTTATTGCTGGATATGTCTGAAACTTTATTACATCTCACGAAAGTTGTCAATGATTAAGGTACATTTTAGGATATGCCTAGTGAAATTTGGCAATGATTCTAAAACCGCCATTTACGTAATCTTCAATAAGATTGCCATACGACTTAATACAAATTCCCTAACATTGTAAACATCCGTAATCTGTCTGTGGTATTTGGTTTCGGTCATAAACCGACAGATTCCTGAATTATATTAGGAACTTATATGTGTTGATGCTTTCAGACAATACGTTTTAGAGATTGGTTTTGGCTTTATTGCGACGGTATGAGGATTTTGTATCAGGTCTTCTCGATTCTTCACACATCTTTTCCATTACGCTCTGGGTGGTATTATGTTTAAAATTAGAAACGTAAGCAAAAACAATTTAATGAAATGGATATTTATGTTTCTACAAGTTTACGTTTTACTGAGAAATCAAGGCAAAACAGTATTTTAACTACCATCTCTGAAATGAAATGCAACAATGTCAGTCATTAGTAAAATACATTACTAGTGACGCAGATAGAAATGTAAAGCTCTCATTTTCATTGAAAAGCAATATTTTCTGGTCCGTATGAATTTTTTTTAACTATACAAATATTTTTTTTGCAATCATATTATTAATATAAAGTAATATCTGATGTTAAATTAATAAAATGAAGACTAAGTCCATGCAGAGTAACAACAACATGCTGAAGGATTCTGTAAAGTAAGATTTGCATCAAATCGAGCAAAAATGTTACATTATTATGAGCCTTTATTTATTACCAATCTCTAACAAACGATTAGAAATTATGATCTAGCATGAGATACAGAATCAAGAGTAAACAGCGTCACATAGAAAGGTATTATGTAAAGGACTGGTATTCCCACACTCACTTGTACTATTACACCCAGTAATCAAGTTTGAGAATTAGAAGTTAAGTGGCTTACTTAATGACTTACCCAACCATGAAACCTAACAAGCTGAGTCATATGTAAAAATAGTATGAAGTTTATTAAAAATGCCAGGCTATTAGATGGCAACTTGTGGCGTTTTGAGAAATCCAAGATGGCCACTAAGATGATCTCGAAAGACACATCTCTGTCTTTATAGACAATATGACACTACTATCAAAGTTAGAAATAATATACGTTTTTTGACAATTTTAAGCCAATAATATTAGAAAATTTGTATTTATATTGATATTTTCTTTATTTTCAGTCAAACATCACTTTTTAAAAATTTAAATGGTAGTTAAGACACAGGCAACTGCAAATCATAACAATGGTACTGAAAGACATACATTATATGGTTATATGGTTATTCATATGTGGGTGGTGTAACCTAAAATGTAATATTTTGCAAAATGCAAATAAATGTTTTGCTGCTCAATTCGCTAATCACTATGCACTATGCATAAATACAACAATTAACTTAATACTATGCATCATTTAGTGTAAGAAAGTAAAAAATGAAACAAATGCATTTAGAATGGCGCCCAGAATAGATTCATTTTAAAGAAAAATGTCTACTGTTAAAGTCATAGAGAAAATGTACATGAGGACTGTCAAAACACGGTGGCAATCGCTTTGGTTAATACTGTAAAACTGTTATATTTTTACCGTCTTTCATTGGATTTTATAGTTGCTTAAAGACTGTTTTTGCACTACCTTTTAAGGCATCGCCACCTTGGCGGCCATTTTACTCAAAACTGTACATGCAAATTTTCATTAAAATAAAAGATGACTATGCGGTAACAATAAAGTCAATAATGTTCTAAATATCTATGTGAATATATGCAAGTAAAAGGATGTGAATTTCACTACCAGTATTATGCCTTTATTCTATTTTTTTCTCTGGCCAAAATGACGAAATTTTGCAATTTTACTGCAGTCAAACTCAATATATTCAATACATGTAAAAATAATTACAGACAATTGTAAAGCAGACCGTGAAGAACAAAGTCTTAGGAAATTATTTTGAAATTTTACCTAGTTACTGAATTATAAACAGAAATCCAAACACCATCAATGTATCCAATTAGTTTTATCTGTTCACACATAATTTACATGTATATAAACAGGTGATATTATAGGTCGTCTGTTCGATGAAGATCTATATTATCTTCCTATATAAATCAATATGATAAGCCTAGTGTTTCGTTGAACCATCAATGTGTACTGGTTTACCTGGCCACCTGTGGTCAGTAATTCCTGTACAAATAACATTTTAAATTAAATTTACATGGGGTTGTCTTTTTGTGTCTAATGCATTAACCAGGAAAACAAGTTCGACACAAATTCCGGCAGAGTTCAAAAAGAACTAAATTTTGTCTTTGTAATATGTGTTATAATGGAGTTTAACAGCACGTAAGATTTCAAATTTTGGGTTAAACTTTCGGTCTAAACGAGACCCAAACATTTCACAAGCGGCGTATGTACTATATATCATCATATGCTTCTATGTTGATGATAACTTGACCGACTGCTGATTAATATATTCGTTTATTTAATGACAACACGCTTTTACAATAATAAACGGAATTTGACTGAGAAAGTCTTAATCTTGACCTGCTGCTTCTAAGTCAGTATATTCCTGAAAAGTTGTTATGCTCTCAAATAGGAGGAGTAAAAGTAACGTAAATTTTCAATGGGTTCTTACATATAATAAAGTTTAACATAAGACTTAGTATTGTATAAATGGCAGTTGGCCTAATACTAAGGTCAAACATGTACTTGCTGTACACTCCCAGTCTCATGAACATTTCAATAAGAAGTATTTCCAAGGGCATGTAATGTTGTAGTCATTCTGAATACCGGTATGATTGTATTTCCTTAACGTCAGTCCCAGATAGCTGGGAATTATCCCCAACTTTTCCAGGCCTACTGAAACGAATTATTCAGGAATTAATTTTTAACATTGCCGTCTGTTGGTAGCCTTATGGAGGTCGTTAAAACCAACAGGCACGATCATTTGTGTACGTGAGTCCCTTAAATAAGTTTCTTTAAAAAAGATTTATAGGACTTTGGAACGGGCAAAAATGTGATAATGAATCACAGTGTTGGTTAGTGAATACCGTTTTGATATTTTTATGATAAAAGTAAACACACAGATGAGTATTAAACAAGCGAACTGAGAAAACGAGACAAGGAAATAGGGAATAAGTCTTTTATTGGAACGACACAAAGTAAATGGTAATTCATAAGTGCTAAGGAATATTGCGCGAATACCTGAATTGGTTTAATATTATTAGAAAGCAAGTATTATGAGCAAAACCCTTATTTAATTGCTAGTTTCATGTATAATGTGTTGTTTAAAGAGACAGATATTGATAGCGGGGCTCCCTTTGCCAAACCGCTATGGCCTCTGACTTCGATTCTTTCAATGAACTGTGTTTGAAACATCGTTTTGAGTGTAGATATCTTTATGCGAGGAAGTCATTCTATTCAGCTGGTTTACGAAAGGTCAGTTGTTCCTATTAAGAAGTTCACCTTTCAATTTACAAAAACCAATATTTGCCGAAACTTTTAGATCTTCGTGCTGCTACGAAAGGCCAGCCTTCTGTATGATCATCATAGTAAATATTTCCTGGTATTTACCCAATCCCATCTGTATTACAATTTAATGTTCGACGTTTTAATAACATGTCTGCCATTCATAGTTTCAAAGTTTCTGTTTTCATCTCAAAGCGACCCTCTTAAGGTATGTAAATATTACGCAAAGACGAAAACGTATTTTCGGAGTCACGCATGGTAACTTCCTGTCAGGAATCAGAATCAATAGATAAATCATATACTATTTTTAAATTCGAAATGTAGTAATAGTTACAACGAACCTGAAAGAGAACATCCATTAGTAACTGTCACCATCACTGAATCAAACCAGAATTTCTTGGTTCATTTTAGAAAATCCTTATTGCACCATTGTTGTCTAATTGCATTCGGCAGACGTGTTTTGTTGCTTATGTAATGACATCAGAAATAGAATAGTGTTTTTGTTTCAGAATGTCTAAATGGACAAGAAACATAAGAATAGAATTATGCTAATAGTATCAAGAAAAAAAAAATCAGTAACTATATTGTCATTAACACCTGTTAGAAGGGTTTCCAGTCTTCTTTTGCGGACATCATAAAGTATATTCAGGATGTCGGATGTTATTGTGAAGTTGAAGGAGGTCCTACTAATAAAACAAAGTTCTTCACTTTAACCTTTAGCCTGCTGGCGGCAAGTTATTTTACCTTTGCACATACGTGAAGGCTGATCATGGTCTGCAATATTCACTATTCAGTCCGTAAATTTTCAGTGAACACCCCTTCGAATAATAAATGGTATTGCCCAAACTGAATGATGGACCAGTCCATTCTAGAAATTTAGCAGGCTAAAGGCTAAAGTACATAGACCCCCTAGACCACTTACGAGAGATGGTACTTAAAGCGACTATTTTGAAAACAAAGGCCAACAATCGTGTGTCGCTGAACTCCCGATATCAAGAATTTAAGCTTGGCACCGAGGTGTAACTGCTGTGGTTTTGAAAGGCGGCGTTTTTGCAGATTTATCAAAGATAATCAATTGCAATATTTTTTTTTATTTTAGAGAACGTCTGCATTGAAAGAAACTGCATTTCTGCAACGTAAACGAATCTCCATTGAAGTTATGGCATCAGTTTACGTGTGAGTGACCTTAATACTATAACTTATACAAAGTTTAAATGATTTCTATTCATATTTAATGTTTGTTTTACTTCTAATAGGTTCTTGTTTACTTGGTAAAAAGTCAAACCGACACGATTTTAGTCATATGGTGATCATGCCGAGCATTGGTTCAGGCACGTGCAGGCACCACAGACTTTCCGTAAGACAGATTAATGAATTCCTTACATGAAGAATTATATATCTTAAGTAAGGGTTCGAACCCATATCGATTAAAGTAACTAAGTTCGTGATTCCTGACGGAACGGGTGGACAGTCAATTTTGTTATAACTGATTAAATAACAATTCATAATGCTTGCACGTCAGTCGGATAAAATGCAAATAACAATTGGATATAAATAAATTGTTTTGTGAATTCGAATCCTCATAAGGATTTTTTCATAGGTTTTTTAGTTTTTCCTATCCGTTTTCAGTTTTGTTCCCATGTTTTCGTTTCTTTCTTTGATGATTTGTATTTGCATGTATGTCTTTATATAACATATATTATCTTCATTATTCACTTAAGTGCATGCATTTAATTAATATCATCTTTTTTCATCTTCCATTTCGACTTTAGATATTTCTCTGTCGTGTTGTCACAGAGCACACGAAGGAATCTACATTTTTATTATTTTTATGCAAAAATGAAATCAGAATTTAATGTCGAAACTGAGTTTCGAACCCACACGGCAAAATATCTGTTTAAAATGGACAGCATGCTTTGCCGCTGAGCTAATTTGTAACTTGTACTTAAACTGAAAATATTCAGATTTAAACATGTTAGAAAAATGTTGAATTCCCTATGTTCCATTTTAATGTATTTTCAATCTATAATATTTTTATTTTATTTTAGTTTTGGGTTTAACGTCGTTTTTCACAGTATTTCAGTTGCCTGACAGCGGTCAGTTAGCCTAACCAGTATTCCTGAATTTTGTACCAGTACAAACGTGTTCTCCGCAAGTAACTGCCAACTTTCCCACATGAATCAGAGGTGGTGAACGAATGATTTCAGATGAAATGTCATTGAATTTTTTCATGGAAAAATTTCGCCTCGCCAAGGATCGAAGTTACAACCCTACGTCCCGTAGATATACAATCTCCCTATTGAGCTAGCATTTTGAAGTCTAAACCTAAATTTCAGCATTTAACCTTTACCCTGATGTTCTACACTTGATTCAACGTCAATGTAATATCAATTATTACATACTCGTTTCTATTCCTCGTTAAGTTACACTGGTACCGGAAACGTCAATATTTTTCCATACACTGACGCCTGAATTTCATATCGGTTGCGTGACGTAATTCAGTGTGTGTTGTTGCACTATTTTTTCTATTTAGTTCAGTATTGTCAATCCTATTCAGGCTATTAAACATATTTATGATATTTACATTATATTTATACGTGCAGATGCGTATGTAATAAAAAGGTTATTATCTTTGCATCGGGAAATGTGCACTCGTTCTTCAGAGGAAGAATATTGCGCTCCTAAAGTCGCGCAATATTTTCGCTGAAGAACTCGTGCATATTTCCCGATACAAAGCCAATAACCTATAAATATATGGCATAGCGTAATTTCACTTCCATGCTGCAATTATGTGATAAAAGAAAATAGTCATTCGATTTAGTTTATTTATTTTGTTATTTGTAGAATTCAGAATATTAATATCCGGTTTCCCTTGAGAAGTTTATTCTACGAACAGTGATTGATCCGTATAATCTATTTTAAGAGTTTCATCCCGGTTATAAAACATAAGATCTCTGTTGATTACTATAGGAACGTTTTCATATATTCATGCTAGCTTTCAAAGGAAAACAGTAAGAGATTAATTCCGGCATTATTGCAATCTTATGGGGTTTATTAAATGCCCATAAAAATTGAGTGTCCCTTTTTCACATCATTTCGCACTTATTTCAATATCATATGCAGACTGATTTAATTAAACCTATAAAACATCTTTTAACATTTTCGACGAATATACTATAATAAGATTTGCTAATGATATACCTCACTTAAATAAGTCATTATGTTCTTTAGAACGTTCGTGCTTAAATAATGGTATGCAATTAAATACAGATAATACCAAGATGATTTCCATTGCTACTGCTCAAAGAACACGTGCTTTACTGACTACAAACTTAATCTTAATTACAAAGCGAAAAACTTCTTGGTATATACTTTCAAGATAATCTTAAGTGGGATACTCATATTAAATATGTTTGCACAAAAGTAGCATCATATATTTGGCTATTGTATCAAATCAGAAATTTTTAACAGTATCATATCGAAGTTGTATTTTTGAAAGCATTATACATGTGTATTCAACTGCTGCTTGATAACTGTGCTATTATTTTGGGAAAACGTCTATAATTAATGCAAACAATATTATAAGACTACAACAAAAAGCCTGTTGCACTATTTTAGGTAAAATATTTCAAGATTTTGATCAAGCTTTGAAATTACTTAATATTCAAAGATTGGAAAAGCGTCATTTTTTTCTAGAAGAAATGTTTTACGTATAAAGTATCAACTGGCTTACATCCTTCTTAAATAAATGAAATGATTCTGCAAAAGCCACAAACAAATAACACATCCTTAACATTGCATTCTAACACAAACTTAAATTTTTATATACCAAATACAAACTGTGACATATTTACTGGTAGTCTTTTATATTCAGGGACAATTGTATTGAATTGTTTGACAATAAACATCAAAACAGCATCTTCTTTGCCATGTTCTAAATCTAACTGTACAAAATGGATCTATGGATGAATTGATTTTAATGCTAACTGCATTTCATGTATTTCGTTTTATGCACTATATAATGTCTTTGATTTCTGTTAAATATTTGTTACTATGATCTTTTTACTGTTCATTCTAGTTTAAGAGGGCCCCGTGGAAGATTAGCTTTGCTAAATGGGTTAGCCTCTATAAATAAAGAATTTACTTACTTACTTACTTACTGGTGAAGGCCTCAAAGTCTACACCAGAGTATACATGCCTTTCTCTACAAACAAATTTTCATCTTCATACAACGTGTCATGACATGTTAGGATAGTGTATAAAGAAGCAAGTAGCAAAACAATGCTAGCAAAGGCCATAAAATGTGATTTTGTATTGTTAAATGTTTTGATCCAGCGGTACAGTATCTGCATAACAGAAGTCCTCAAAAGCCGATGATAGGAGCATGGGGAGTGTTTCATTACCTCCCATTAACAGATGTAATTATACATATCAATTATTTAGGCTGCTGCGGTTAGCGTGTATGGAAAGTGCGTTTTTGGATTGCGGCTTTCCCTGTTGAATATTTATACTTACCCCTATACCTCACTATTTTAAATACCATTTTCTTTGTTTCGCAAATAATTGAAATGTACTTGTTGTTGGATGTTTGATGCAACCCGTCTGCTATATTTTTCCACTACAGTTTCGTTCTGTTGCGGCGTAATGAAATGGTTTTATTAGCATATTTAATGTATGCTTTAAGACATCTTGCGAAATAAATCGTTATTTTCAATGTACGGCAACTTGCTTCTTTAATTGAAAGGATCGCTGTTAACAAATAAATTTTAATTGACGTTTTGTACTGATGATGGTACTATGCGTTTATTAAGGTATTGGACCCCTAATGGTAATGTTTAAAAAATGGCATTTGCTTGGTATATTCTTAAAGCTGACCATGATTCGCACTGTGTTGCAAATTTTAAACAACTTTTACCGTGCCGTTTTTTGTAAGTTTTGTATAATTTATGGTATTTCCTCAAGCTCAAGTAGAGACAAATTTCAATGTGATGGCCACTATCTAAAACGCTTGCAGAGAATCCATTACAGCATTAATTTTGATAAAAGAAACATCAAACTATTGTTAAACATTCATAACACAAAATGAAACTGTAAATAACATTTTTTCTAGGGCGCCTCAAGTAAACAGATTTAATAAGACAGAATTCTAACTCCAACATTGAAAAATTAAGGTCGAATCCTGAGGGTCTGTTTTGAATTTTGCTCACATCATTCAAAAATAACATTGGGGCAGAAGTAAAATCTACCTGCATTTCTTCCACAATATGTAATCTAAAGAATGAATGCAAAATAGAGAACTTTTACCACATGTAACTCAGTATTTTTAAAGATGTCTATTTCTACCCCTCCTGATTCAGAGGTAAATGCACTTTGTACAGCAAGAAATCGCTTATAAAATGAAAAGTTTCCACTTTTGTACAATACATCCATAATAAGTCTTAAAAGGAGTAGAAACTTACTAGGAAAAAAGGAAATATGGAAAAAAAAATTTGGCCCATGTGGGGATTGAACCTACGCCCCCGTGAAAATTGCAGTCAAAGTAGGTTTATGGTAGGAATTGAATACTCTTCAAAAAGGAGGTACTCTATTATGGGTCCAATACCTTAAAATCAAAAGCTTTAAACAAATATATCCTGTAATTTTGACTCAGGACGTCGATGCCAACTTTCTTCAATGATGAGGTATTGCCTTGCAGTCAATGTGTGGATACCAAATAAGGCTTTACCTCACGTGTAGTATGCAATGTCCTAATGTAAACTTGACTTGGTGGAGATTTGTATTGCACTGTGTTTCAAATTGATATAGTGTTGTTGCGGAATTTCCTAGAGGTTAATAAATAATATGTTATCTTCATGCTGACTGACGTTTGGAATCTTGAGTACACTGACACCTAAAACCGATTTTTGTTTACAAACCCACTTTGATAATTATAATTATAGATTTACTTAACCTACCGGTATCAACAAAAGGTTTGCTATAAATATGAACATTTTAATTGAATTACGTCATTACTACATTATGCAGCAGCATCTCCCGCTATTACAGTCTGCAGTTAAAGTTAGGAAGTTTGTTTATCCATCTATTGGCATTACGAAAATTGACCTGGTGTACTAACGTTGTGCAATGCATTAAGATTTATCTTTCGCTGCGTTATTTTGCTAGTTTAACTGCTAGTTTCAGTGCGTGCAAAGTAACGTATTTTTCAAGAACGTTTGCATTTTATTGATACGGTGCAATGCAAAATATAGTATCACAAGCACAATTAAAAGGTGATAAACAGCGTGCAAAAGCTATATGTAAACTCAAACCTGAAGTTAAAACTAATTTTATTTGAGTTATGCCTTTAGATGAAGTAATTATTTCTGGCAACTGATTCAAAAGTTAACCATCAACAGAAACAGTCTTTGGTTTGATTAACAACAACATTTCGTTGAATTTAAGCTAGTCTACTACAATTTTTTCCTACATTATTTGCAAGGTACGATGATAAATTTCATTAACCAGAAATCAGTCTTACCTTATTTTATTGTTTTTTCTTTGCAAATTATTAATTTAAATGAATAAGTGCATTCAGGTATATTACGTACATGTATATAGTATATTATTTCTGTGTTTGGTTTTCAAATCAGATCCAAATCATCATTTATAGAATAGTTCTGTATTTGTCAGCACTGTAGGATTTCATACAATATACTTAGACCATTTAGCCGATAAACAGTACTGATTTGAAAAAATAAGTACTTGAAATAAGTTTTCTATCATAGGAATATATGACTACATTAAGATTTTGATGATATGTTTGCATAAAAGTAATTCTACAACGTGAATTTAAATAAAAGATTTTATTCTGTAGTGATATTTTTTTTGTACAGTCAAAACAAAAATTAAGCGGACACAAAGCAATCTTTAAGAAGAGATTCGGTTTTTATTGCTACATGCGAATGAATTTAGTATATTTTACCATAGGTCAAATAGATTCTTTACGATAATTTTATCCAAAGTTTCAAGCTGATTTTATAAAATAATTTACAATCATTTAAGTGTCGTTACTTTTTTATCAAGTATTTTAAACTTGATACCAGTTAGAAGAACACACATAGTTTCTAAACACCGGAATCGCGTTTCATTTTGAATTAATAAGTCGTGACAATCAGATTATCGAACATGCAGAATAACTTCCAGCACGAAACTAAAACAATAGCAATAAACAATATCTACCTCTTATCTTTATTGTGTTTTCGTAGAAATCAGAATTATAAACATAAAAAGAGTAATCCGCCAATTATTGACACAGTTTACTGGCGTCTTTGGGAAACAGGACCGCTCATTATAAAGTGTAAGACAGAGTTTCTGCGAAAAGTTATTCCGTAGAGATGCATAAACATGGTATAATTTTTGATTGCTTATTTATTACTTGGCCTTTCTTACTAGTTGGTTATTGTACTGACTTCCTTATCTTTGATTCACATCATTCTGCATAACTTGTTTTAGAGTATATTTTTTTTGTTTTAAGCATTAGAACTGTAGTCTTTTTATTGTTTTAACCTTGCATTTGGTGCGATCTTCCTCATTTCAAGTAACTGTTCACTTGACTTACGCTAGTGATATAAAATTGTCCATTGTGCATAGTATTACGTGCATGCAAATCTAAGCTTCTTGTAAATGTCGCCCACTTGTACCTACAGGTGAAATAAGGGGGTCATTTTAGTCTTCCAACACTGTGAAAGCTTAAAGTTTACGCTTTCCTTTGAATAAGCAACTCGGAGTTTTGAAAATCCATTTAAGATTATCCATTTTATTGTTTTTCCCTCAATCTAACCTTTAGATATTGTGTAACATACTATTTAGAAAACATCGTGTTTCTCTTTGATCTTCAGGCGCTGGACAATTAGAATTTGTTGTCATGTTTATTTGAAGGTGGTGATATTCATATATTTATTATATCAAATGAAAATTATGTCAACTCCATTTCTGTAATTAATTTGACTTACTCAGCCTGTCAGCAAGATACGTCTGATAAATAGGATTACGCCATTATTTCATTAGACACGAGGATTTCCTGCTGTCGCAGTCTGCAGTTAGAGTCGAGACTTCCTTGATTTTAGATTCATGTGGATAACATAAGGAAACAACTGAATGAAATGAAGTATTGCCATGCAATACAAAGTCCCCTACTGAAAGGCACCTAGTTTTCTCTGCTGTTATTAATAGTAACAACAAAGGGAAGCAAATACTAAAATAAGTCTATATAGTCTGTCCATACAAAACTCTTTACCGGTAGATATAGGTCATTATACACTTAAAAATTGGATGTAACATACATGTTGTACCATAGAAAAGTGGTCTCGATTATTCCCTACGGCCAGTAATAAAAAGTTACAATATGAGCTATTTATAGTAAAACAAAGGAAAGTAATTCTAAAAACAAGGATGCCTCATGGTGGTTAACATTTGTGCCAAGTTATATCAAAATCCCTTCATGCATAAAGAAGAAATGCGCCGGACAAAGTCATTCTTGAATTTGACTTTTGACCTCTGTTTAAACTCCACAAAATGATAGAGGCAAAAATTACACTTGATTATATGTCCCTTGATTTAATTATCTCCCTTTATTCAATTTTCTTCTTTTTATTATCTCCATTTTTTTTGGTTTTAATGCGTTATTCCCCAGAGTGGGACAGCACAAGTATCGGGGAGCATTTGTATTGAACTGCACTCAAGAAGTTGTATTAGAGTTGAAAATAGAAAAACCTTTAAACATCTTCTCATGAACTGCATCCTTCTATGGACATCTCTCAAATTTGTTTTAATGGTTCTGCTATGCCCTTTTAGTGGGAGCGAGAGCTAAAAATAGACAAAAAATGTAATGAATCGATTTTCTAATGAAACAGTTTTTAGATCTTCCCACCAACTTTGGTCTTTATATCTGATTTTTCCCCAGTGTCTTTGTTTGGTATCTTTTAGGGGTTACTAGACCTCAAAATAGAAAACCTTTAACAAACTCTCTCATGAATCACTTGATAAATCTTCGCCAGTCACGGACGTTTTGTTTGAAGGGTTTTGCTGCTACATCTCAAAGCAGAAAAACTTCCTATCTCAAATTTGACAAACTGTTTCTGCGTGACCCAGCTAAAAACAGAATTGCCCTTTAAACAACTGCATCTCATAAACCATGTTAGGTGAGTGACTTGGGCCTCTTGTCGTTTCAAGTAGGTTGTTTTAGTTTGCTTACAGCTGATATTTGGAGAGCAGTATGGGCTGTTTAATCAAAATTTCTTTTTTTATCATATGTTTTCTTTAAACAAATTGTTGTTGTAGCTGGCACATTAATCCGAATACAACATTATCCAAACCAGTAGTATATTCAGGAGTAATAATCTTGTATTTTATTGTGAGAGTTAGACCTCCTCTTTAAGCATATATGATTAGCTGAGAAGTTTGTTTTTCAAGAATAAATGCTAAGAGATTTAGTATGTTTTTCAGAGTAAGTACAGAAAATGCATTAATAGGAGAATATCTAGAGAAGACAGAACTTAGTCATATATGTAAGAGAACACGAGGTCTTGATACTGAGCCATGTTGGTGAGATTGGAGTTCCATTTATCCTGTAATTATGTAAATAAAGAATTGTTTCTCTCATTTTTAAAGTAGGGTGAACATATATGCTTGTGAAAAGACTTGTAATAGAGTGAAAGGTATTTCTTTGTTTCAAACAGGTTTAATTTCGGCTATTCTTTTAAGCTAATTTGTGGCCGCAATTGGTACAATTCCCTTCCCAGATAACGATAGAATTATTCTCTGATGTCATAAAAAACATTTGATTGTGGAATAAACACTTGAAATATATTTAATTAAGTAATGACCAGAATTATTTCATACATAATTTATTTAAGGTTAATTGTGGAGGACTTTCTACAACTTATATTAATCACTCTCGACACCTAATTCCTGATGGAGTCCATCGCCACGAGGGTATGAGAGAAGAGGCCAGTTTCTTTTTTAATGCTGAGCGCCAAGTAAGGGAGCTACTAGTATGACATCTGTGGTATGACGCGGCCGGGAATCGAATCCACGACCTCCTGCACTCGAAGCGGACGCTCTACCACTAGGCTATCGAGGCGGTTAAAGTGGCCAGAATTGTAAACAGGATGTAAGTTCCTTTGAACATAAGACTGAATCATTCAGAGCAGTTATTTGATATGTCGAATGCAAACTCAGTTGCCAAAAGTTGCTTATTCATCATTTTTCCTGTTTTATCTTAATCTGTTTGGAAAAAAAACATTGTTTAGAAGACTCAAAACAGGATAATGTTTATCTAACTTGCATTCTTTAGGTCGGAAAAAACAAGCTAATGATCTACTGTTGTTTTACAGTAAATAAAAGACATACTTAGATGAAAAGTCTTGCTGTACTTTGGGGTAACATGCTTCTCTAAAATATTTAAAACATTAACCTGTTTTCTGATATTAATAACAAGCCTCGGGGTAGCTGTTGTGAATACATACTTGATAAGTTATTACCATATAAAACAGTATTATAGACTTTGAAAAATAAATTTCCTTATTGGCAAATCAATATGAACTTCCTCTCATAAAGGGTCCCACTACGCATCCTCTTTAACTGAAAATAATTTCTGAACTAACTGTGTTTCAGTCAAAAGTATAAGAATTATATTTGTCTTCGTATGAAATGTCCTGTCTGGCCATGACAGATATGACCGACCTATCCAACTATTCTGTAGTTATATTCCTAAAACCTGTGTTCTTAGTGAGTTATTGTGATCGCTCGATGTCCGGCGTCCGTCGTCTGTCGTCAGTCTGTCTGTCGTCTGTCAACATTTATCTTGTCTGTATTTTTCAGTTAATCTTTATGAAATTTGGTCAGAATAATTGCCTTGAAAAATTCTAGGTCGAGTTTGAATATGGGTTATCTTGGATCAAAAACTAGATAACTAGGTCAAATCAAAGAAAACCATTGTGTATGCGATAGAGGCTATATTTTTCAACTGATTTTCATGAAATTTGGTCAGAATGATTGCCTTGATAAAATCTAAGTTGAGTTTGAATAAGCTGTGTGAAGTTGGATAAACAAACGACATACGACATTCAAAAATATTTGAATGTCGTTCAGTACGCGACATACGACATACGACATTCGAAACAAGTTGAATGTTGTGCATAAAACAGCATTGGACATACGACATCCGAACTTTGGCACACACAATTTGAATGTCGTTCAATGCACGACATATGACATTCGAAAAAAAAATGAATGTCGTGCAAAAACTACATTTGACATACGACATTCGAACTCTGACAAACAAAAATTGAATGCCGTTCAGTGCGCGACATACAAAATACGACATTCGATAAAAATGAATGTTGTGCACAAAACGACATTGGACATACGACATTCGAACTTTGACACACACAATTTGAATGTCGTTCAGTGCGCGACATACGACATTCGAAAAAACAATTGAATGTCGTGCAAAAAATGACATTGGACACACGATATTCGAACTTTGACAAACAAAATTGAATGTCGTTCAGTGCGAGACATACAACATACATTCGAATAAAAATGATTGGCGTGCAAAAACCAACATTGGACATACGACATTCGAACTCTGACACACAAAATTTGAATGTCGTTCAGTACGCGGCAAACGACATACGACATTCGAAAAGGAAACTAATGTCGTGCAAAAAACGACATTGGACATATGACATTCGGACTTTGACAAACAAAAATTGATTGTCGTTCTGTGCGCGACATACGACATTCGAAAATAAATGAATGTCGTGCAAAAAACGATATTGGTACGGAATCCGGTAAGCGCCACATTGAATGGCGTGTATCGCCCTTTGACGCAAACGACACACGCGACACACGACACGACGCACGGCATTGCAACGCGACGGACGACTATGTACAACGATAGGCGACATTTTAACATTTGAATGTCTCATTTTGTCAAAAAATATTGTAGTAAAATTTGAGTGTCGTTAATCATTGTCGAGTGTCGTGCCGTGTGTCGCGTTGAATTTCGTGTGTCGTGTCGTGTCTCGCATTGAATGTCGTGTGTCGTGTCATGTATCGCGTTGAGTTGTCGTGTGTCGCACTAAGAACGCGACACACGACATTCAACGCGACACACGACAACGAGCAATGACACACGACAGTCTGTCGCGCAAATATTGTGAATTGTCGCATGTCGAGGTAATTTAGGTCAAATGTTGTTAACATATTTGTTTTTCAAAAATCGGTCATTTTCAACGAAATGTTACAACAAAAAGTTTCAAGATATCTTAATAAAAGTTACATGTGTTTGTAGAACTATTCAAGAACTATTTCATAAAGGTATAGCGCAAGGCTCAAACCCGACTTTAAGGGTCGTACGGGATCGAACATTGGTGACATGATGTCAAAAAGCAAAAAATGTACGAAAATACACCTTATTTTTCTATTTTTTAACATCAGATAAGGCTCTAAAGTAACACGCTTTGGTGTATATCAATTATTTTTTTGAAAATAAATAGTTTTAAATAAAGTCTGTCTGTCTGTACGATCTGTAGACTTGCTATAGGGACCGTATAGGTCGCATTGTTTCGAAAAATTCATCAACTTCATTTTATTATCAAAGGCGTTCTAAAGAGTAAGATATCAAACTGAAATTTCTTTTAACAAGTAGTTGGAAATATTGTCTAAACGAATATTAATAACATTTTTCTTTCCCGACGGGTACGTCTTCGGGAACATTTGCTAAACTTTTAAAATTTTAGCAGTAAAATAAGGAAAAAGTGCTTATGAAATATTCATTTTGGGTAAATAAATGCAAATAAAAACTTGTTTTGATAGAAAACGACAAGAAATGGAAGTTTGTGACTAAAACGACTACATCTATTCGTCCGTCTTTAAGTACTTTAGGATAATATCTGGATCTCCGTACTTTTCCGTTCGGAAAAAGTTCGTGTTTCTCATTAACTTCAAATAATTGTAGAATGTTTCAAACACAAGGTATTTTAATGTAATGCATTTTATAAATTAAATCTTAACATTGTCTTAACAGATATGTAATTTTTACATATTTTTACCGCCGACGATTTAGTCGGGGGACTGTCATTTTCGTGAAAATATGCATATTTTCTTCATTATATTAAATAGAAGGGTGGGCCTTATCAGAGGAGTCATGTCTTCATAATCTGATGTCCGATTTTTAATAAATGAAACCTTGTTGCAAAGGGCAAGCCAGTACCTAGAGAAAACAGGCCAAGTCAGGTTCGACCCGGTCGGCTAGGGGTTAAGGTCATAGGACAAAGTCCGGTAATATTCTCAAAATATGAACTTTTCAGAGGCAGTCCTGAAAACACAAGCACTATCTTTACTGAGTCCAACGATACCATCGGAGCATTCTCACGGCTCCCCGGGTCGGGCCAGCTTAGTCTTGGCCAGCACCCTATCGCACTTTTTTTTCAACTTTTTTTCAGAATGTCGTATGTCGTATGTCGCACACTGAACGACAATCAATTTTTGTTTGTCAAAGTTCGAATGTCGTATGTCCAATGTCGTTTTTGCACGACATTCAATTATTTTTCGAATGTCGTATGTCGCACACTGAATGATATTCAAATTTTGTGTGTCAAAGAATGAATGTCGTATGTCCAATGTCGTTTTTGTACAACATTCATTTTTCGAATGTCGTATGTCGTCCACTGAACGACATTCAATTTTTATGTGTCAGAGTTCGAATGTCATATGTCCAATGTCGTTTTCTTGAACGACATTCAATTTTTATCAAATGTCGTGTCGTATGGCGCGCACTGAACGACATTCAAATTTTTTGTGTCAAAGTTCGAGTGTCGTATGTCCAATGTCGTTTTTTGCACGACATTCATTTTTTTTCCAATGTCGTATGACGCGCACTCAACGACATTAAAATTGTGTGTGTCAAAGTTCGAATGTCGTATGTCCAATGTCGTTTTATTCACGACAATCAACTTTATTCGAATGTCGTATGTCGTATGTCGCGTACTGAACGACATTCAACATATTTGTATATGTCGTTTGTTTAGCCAACTTCACACAGCTGTTTGAGCATGGGTTATCTGAGGTCAAAAAGTAGGTCACTAGGTCAAATCAAAGGAAAACGATGATTATGCGATAGAGGCTGTATTTTACAAATGATCTTCATGGAATTTGGTCAGAATGATTGCCTTGATGAAATCTAGGCCGCGTTTAAATATGGGTCATCTGAGGTAAAAAGCTAGGTGACTAGGCCAAATGAAAGAAATACACTGTGTATGTGATAGAGGCTGTATTTTTCAATTGATCTTCATGAAACTTGGTCAAAATAATTGCCTTGATGACTTCTAGGGAAAGTTGGAATATGGATCATCTAGAGTTAAAAACTGTGTCACTAGGTCAAATCAAAGAAAATTCATGGGTATGCGATAGAGGCTGTATTTTTCAATTGATGTTCATGAAATTTTGTCAGAATTATTGCCTTGATAAATTCTAGGATCAGTTTGAATAAGGGACATCTGGGGTCAAAAACTAGTTCACTAGGTCAAATCAAAGAAAAACATTGTGTATGCGATAGAAGCTGTATTTTTGAATCGATCTTCATGAAATTTGGTCAGAATGATTGCCTTGATAAAATCTAGGTCAAGTTTGAATATGAGCTATCTGGGGTCGAAAACTAGGTCACTAGGTTATATCAAAGAAAATACTAGTTTGAGTTTAAAGAGACCACTTTTTTGGTCCAATCCTAACGAAAACTGGCCAGAATATTTGTTTCCATGAAATCACTAGGTCAAACATGTTTATACTGTTATGGTTTGTTTCAGGTGGGCGACCTAGGATCATCTTGGCTCCTTGTTATAATTGACTAAAATATATCTGAACTGGCCTTTTTCTTTGGTCCATATAGTGTTAGCTTTGGAGTGGTTCCACTGTACGTGCAAATAGACTTGTTTTGTTTGTAACACAAATTTTCATTTGTCAAAACAAAAATCCTGTTATTATAATAGACATAATTCTTATTGCTTAATATATTTTAGTCTTGTTCTATGTACTTCCCTTTTACCATGGTACAGTTGCCAATAATATTAAGAACAATGTGACCACACTACAACATAAATAGTAAGATATTATGTGATATTATTGCTCTGTGAATATTATGGCAATGAAAATTTATTTTCCTTTTAGATATGATAAGTTGTTACCGGGAGAAATGCAGCGACTTTCTTTTGCCCGACTTTTCTACCATAAACCATAATTTGTAAGTATGTATCTGTTAGAAATCAGTAGTGTTCTGCCGAAATATCTTCTTATATGCTTTTTAATAGATTTTTCTCCCAAGCAGTTTGGCCAGTCTGTATTGTACATCTGTAATCATTTATTTCATTTCCATTTTGGTATACGCACAAATATATACAACAGTTTAAATCTAAATAAAGTCTTGCAAAATAGTTTGAAAAATTTATTTAAAATTTCACTTGTAAGAATAAGCCTCAGTGGTTTGGAATACATATATTTTCAAACAAAGCTTCTAATGAGTTTAGTTATCAATATTTCAACAAGATCTTCGAGTTCCAAACTTAAGCGAAAATTCAAAACAACAGGAATATATCTGTTGTCCACAAAAATACAATAACTGCAGCAGACAAGATAATATATGAGTTGTTTCAAAAGGAAGTATTTTCTCTTCAAAATTGATATTTAAAGTGTTTCGTTTTTTCCTATAACAAGATGACATGTCATGCGAAAGACCCAGACCCCTAGAGTTCCAAAGTCAAGGTCACACTTAGAAATCAAAGGTTAACATGGTCTGTTTCTTGTCTCATCCATAACTTTACCATTTATCAAGGGATTTTAAAATTACTTGGCAAAAATGTTCCCAATAACGAGTTAATTTATCATGTGCAAGACCGAGACCCTTAGCTCTAAGGTCAAGGTCACCTTTTGGCATTTTTATTATGCCCCCTATTTTGCGTAGACAACTGTAGCATTCATGGGCACGCTTCGGGGACGTTTCGAACTAAAAGTGACAGCTGTTGTTTCTATATTTTATTTTTGCATTAATTTTTTTATATAAAATTGATAATGACTGAAAATGGAAGATGTCAACATCATGCTATCATTTTACTGCAAATCCATAGCTGTTTTCGTTTATAATCTAGCAGGTTCATATGAAAATAAGGAACATTGCGTCCATAGCATGTACCAATGTTATCTTAGTGATGTGTTTATATACCTCTTGTGCTGTTTATATGTATCTATGGTAATAGTGAGTAAAATTAATTTCTTTTAATCGTAATAAATTGATCATAAAAATCTTTGAATGGAAAGTTTCACAGTTAAGGTTTCTCTTTGTTAAATAATTATAGCTGAAATTCCGTGTTAATGTATGATTACTTTTACTACATCCAACTTCTGGTTCCTTGATGTAGCAAAGAGAGCAGATTAATTAATGACATTTCATCCTAACTGAAAGTGCATTAGAATACTGCCGATGTGTTGATAGTAATGAAACGTTGGAGGCATAAATTTTGATTTTGGATAGTGAGGGTAATTGTTGAAAGGAAATAACATAGCCAAGGTGGTTGTAACAAATTAATGAGATAAAACAATTGTTCACTATTTTTGTTGAACTGTGGAATTGTGATCATCGATAACATTTGAAATTGTGAGTTAAGAGCAAATTGACATTTAAACATGTTCTAGCTATCTTCAGTCGCATTTTATTTCAAAGACTTTATGGAGCTGTTTATTTGGTAAGGGAAGTGACACTGATAAAACTGTAAGGAACTGATCTGCAGGGAAGATATATTAGGATTTGTGGGCAGATAATTCTTGTTTACTGGGATGTTTTATGGCACTCTGTCTAAAATAGATAATTATATTGATGCACATTTATTTCTATTTGTTCTGTCTTATCTGTTTACTAACTAATCATTTCAGTTGCAGTTCTTTTTTTTTTTTTGGTCCTGGATTCAAGAAAAAAAAAACAACTGAGAAATGATAAATATATGTATATATGTACAGAACTGCTTTAATTCATTTGATAATTTGAGATAGGGCATAAAATTGGCCCAATTTGGTGACACACTTTGCATTTGTTACAAGAATAACATCAAGTAACAAGATGTAACATTAAGTAACATGTAAAGACGTTTAAATAGTGTTCAGTAGCATGCAGATAGTCGCCTACAAAAAGACGCCTCTTTTCAAACACACGTAACATAAGTAACATCCAAGTAACATTCTTGTAACATCCTTGTTACATCTATATAACACTACTAAAGACGTATCTTGGCCAAATTTAAGAAATGAGGTGTAACATGTGTAACATTTTGACTACAAAACCACGCCACTACTTAGACACACGTAACATAAGTAACATCCATGTAACAGCCTTGTAACATCATTGTTACATCTATATAACACTACTAAAGACGTTTTTCTGCCGAATTTAAGAAATGAGGTGTAACATGTGTAACATTTTGACTACAAAAACACGCCACTTCTTAGACACACGTAACATAAGTAACATCCATGTAACAGCCTTGTAACATCCTTGTTACATCTATATAACACTACTAAAGTCGTTTTACGGCCAAATTTAAGAAATGAGGTGTAACATGTGTAACATTTTGACTACAAAAAGACGCCACTTCTCAGACACACGTAACATAAGTAACATCCATGTAACAGCCTTGTAACATCCTTGTTACATCTTTATAACACTACAAAAGACGTTTTTCGGCTAAATTTAAGAATTGGGGTGTTACATGCGTAACATTTTGACTACAAAAACACGCCACTTCTTAGACACACGTAACATAAGTAACATCCATGTAACAGCCTTGTAACATCATTGTTACATCTATATAACACTACTAAAGACGTTTTTCGGCCAAATTTAAGAATTGGGGTGTAACATGCGTAACATTTTGACTAAAAAAACACGCCACTTCTCAGACACGCGTAACATAAGTAACATGCATGTAACATCCTTGTAACATCTTTGTTACATATATATATCACTACTAAAGATGTTTTTCGGTCAAATTTAAGAAATGAGGTGTAACATGTGTAACATTTTGACTAGAAATAGACGCCACTTCTCAGACACACGTAACATAAGTAACATCCATGTAACAGCCTTGTAACATCCTTGTTACATCTTTATAACACTACAAAAGACGTTTTTCGGCTAAATTTAAGAATTGGGGTGTAACATGCGTAACATTTTGACTACAAAAACACGCCACTTCTTAGACACACGTAACATAAGTAACATCCATGTAACAGCCTTGTAACATCCTTGTTACATCTATATAACACTACTAAAGACGTTTTTCGGCCAAATTTAAGAATTGGGGTAACATTGTGACTAGAAAAACACGCCACTTCTTAGACACACGTAACATAAGTAACATCCATGTAACAGCCTTGTAACATCCTTGTTACATCTATATAACACTACTAAAGACGTTTTTCGGTCAAATTTAAGAAATGAGGTGTAACATGTGTAACATTTTGACTAGAAATAGACGCCACTTCTCAGACACACGTAACATAAGTAACATCTATGTTACAGCCTTGTAACATCCTTGTTACATCTTTATAACACTACTAAAGACGTTTTTCGGCCAAATTTAAGAATTGGGGTGTAACATGCGTAACATTTTGACTACAAAAACACGCCACTTCTTAGACACACGTAACATAAGTAACATCCATGTAACATCCTTGTAACAACTTTGTTACATCTATATAACACTACTAAAGACGTTTTTCGGCCAAATTTAAGAAATGAGGTGTAACATGTGTAACATTTTGACTACAAAAAGGCGCCTCTTCTCAGACACACGTAACATAAGTAACATCCATGTAACATCCTTGTAACATCCTTGTTACATCTATATAACACTACTAAAGACGTTTTTCTGCCGAATTTAAGAAATGAGGTGTAACATGTGTAACATTTTGACTACAAAAACACGCCACTACTTAGACACACGTAACATAAGTAACATCCATGTAACATCCTTGTAACAACTTTGTTACATCTATATAACACTACTAAAGACGTTTTTCGGTCAAATTTAAGAACTGAGGTGTAACATATGTAACATTTTGACTACAAAAACACGCCTCTTCTCAGACACACGTAACATAAGTAACATCCATGTAACAGCCTTGTAACATCCTTGTTACATCTATATAACACTACTAAAGACGTTTTTCGGCCAAATTTAAGAAATGAGGTGTAACATGTGTAACATTTTGACTACAAAAAGGCGCCTCTTCTCAGACACACGTAACATAAGTAACATTCATGTAACATCCTTGTAACATCCTTGTTACATCTATATAACACTACTAAAGACGTTTTTCTGCCGAATTTAAGAAATGAGGTGTAACATGTGTAACATTTTGACTACAAAAACACGCCACTTCTTAGACAAACGTAACATAAGTAACATCCATGTAACAGCCCTGTAACATCCTTGATACATCTATATAACACTACTAAAGACGTTTTTTGGCCAAATTTAAGAAATGAGGTGTAACATGTGTAACATTTTGACTACAAAAACACGCCACTTCTTAGACACACGTAACATAAGTAACATCCATGTAACAGCCTTGTAACATCCTTGTTACATCTATATAACACTACTAAAGTCGTTTTACGGCCAAATTTAAGAAATGAGGTGTAACATGTGTAACATTTTGACTACAAAAACACGCCACTTTTCAAACACACGTAACATAAGTAACATCCATGTAACAGCCTTGTAACATCCTTGTTACATCTATATAACACTACTAAAGACGTTTTTCGGCCAAATTTAAGAAATGAGGTGTAACATGTGTAACATTTTGACTACAAAAACACGCCACTTCTTAGACACACGTAACATAAGTAACATCCATGTAACAGCCTTGTAACATCCTTGTTACATCTATATAACACTACTAAAGACGTTTTACGGCCAAATTTAAGAAATGAGGTGTAACATGTGTAACATTTTGACTACAAAAACACGCCACTTTTCAGACACACGTAACATAAGTAACATCCATGTAACAGCCCTGTAACATCCTTGATACATCTATATAACACTACTAAAGACGTTTTTCGGCCAAATTTAAGAAATGAGGTGTAACATGTGTAACATTTTGACTACAAAAACACGCCACTTCTTAGACACACGTAACATAAGTAACATCCATGTAACAGCCTTGTAACATCCTTGTTACATCTATATAACACTACTAAAGTCGTTTTACGGCCAAATTTAAGAAATGAGGTGTAACATGTGTAACATTTTGACTACAAAAAGACGCCACTTTTCAGACACACGTAACATAAGTAACATCCATGTAACAGCCCTGTAACATCCTTGATACATCTATATAACACTACTAAAGACGTTTTTCGGCCAAATTTAAGAAATGAGGTGTAACATGTGTAACATTTTGACTACAAAAACACGCCACTTCTTAGACACACGTAACATAAGTAACATCCATGTAACAGCCTTGTAACATCCTTGTTACATCTATATAACACTACTAAAGTCGTTTTACGGCCAAATCTAAGAAATGAGGTGTAACATGTGTAACATTTTGACTACAAAAAGACGCCACTTTTCAGACACACGTAACATAAGTAACATCCATGTAACAGCCTTGTAACATCCTTGTTACATCTATATAACACTACTAAAGACGTTTTTCGGCCAAATTTAAGAAATGAGGTGTAACATGTGTAACATTTTGACTACAAAAACACGCCACTTCTCAGACACACGTAACATAAGTAACATCCATGTAACAGCCTTGTAACATCCTTGTTACATCTATATAACACTACTAAAGACGTTTTTCTGCCGAATTTAAGAAATGAGGTGTAACATGTGTAACATTTGTAACATTTTGCCTACAAAATGACGCCACTTTTCAGACACACGTAACATAAGTAACATCCATGTAACAGCCTTGTAACATCATTGTTACATCTATATAACACTACTAAAGACGTATCTCGGCCAAATTTAAGAAATGAGGTGTAACATGTGTAACATTTTGACTACAAAAAGGCGCCTCTTCTCAGACACACGTAACATAAGTAACATCCATGTAACAGCCTTGTAACACCTTTGTTACATCTATATAACACTACTAAAGTCGTTTTACGGCCAAATTTAAGAAATGAGGTGTAACATGTGTAACATTTTGACTACAAAAAGGCGCCTCTTCTCAGATACACGTAACATAAGTAACATCCATGTAACAGCCTTGTAACATCCTTGTTACATCTATATAACACTACTAAAGACGTTTTTCGGCCAAATTTAAGAAATGAGGTGTAACATGTGTAACATTTTGACTACAAAAAGACGCCTCTTCTCAGACACACGTAACATAAGTAACATCCATGTAACATCCTTGTAACATCCTTGTTACATCTATATAACATTACTAAAGACGTATTTCGGCCAAATTTAAGAAATGAGGTGTAACATGCGTAACATTTTGGCTACAAAATGACGCCTCTTCTCAGACAAGCGTAACATAAGTAACATCCATGTAACATCCTCGTTACATCTATATAACACTTACAATAATTGAATTCCGCTTAAGCTGGCGTTAGTTGGGGCGTGAAGGGTGTTGCATATTACCTCTTATTAACAGACTCAATCATACCCAGTCTGCTAACATTTGGCTTGTTTACGTTCTGCGCTTGCAATGAATCTTTGTCAACCAATTTTAAGACAAGTGGGCCATTATGACCCAGGATCGCTCACCTGAGTAATATGAGCTACATATATCAAATGTCAAACTGATGCTAAAATATTAAAAAGTAGGTCAGTAAGTTACATTCATAGTCGCTGAAAGTCAGCTTTAAGATCAGTGTGCAAAACTGTACATGTACATAAGATACAAGGCTGTATCTTAAAGAAAACAAGATAGCAGGGCCTCTTCTCACCCTAGGGGCATAATTCAAATAATCTTGTTAGAACTCAACTAGGCAATGATACATACCAACCAGAGCTGCTTTTGACAATAGCGAATGTCTCCCACAACTGCCAAACTATCTAAATAGCAAGTCAGTCTTTATATACTGTTTACTCAATTCAAGGGCCAGAACTCCAAAATGCCTAGACCGATTTGGCTCATTATCGCACTTGTCCGAGGTCTTGTGGTCAAACACATTTTGTTTAATTTTGGTGAAGATCGGATGAGAAATGTTCGACTAAAAGTGCGGACAAGAGCAAAAAGGTCAATGTTTCGGTAATTCAAGGGCCGTAACTCCAAAATGCATGAACCAATTTGGCTAGTTATTGAACTTGACTGAGGTCTCATGGTCAAACACATTTTGTTCAAGTTTAGTGAAGATCAGATGAGCAATGTTTTACTTAGAGTTCGGAAAAGAGTTAAAAGGCCGATTTTGGTAATTCAAGGGCCGTAACTCTAATATACCTGGACCGATTTGGCTATTTATCGAACTTGGCAAAGGTCTTATGGTCACACACATTTTATTTAATATCAGATGAGAAATAATGTTCTACTTAGAGTGCGGACAAGCTTTGTGACAGGCAGACAGACAGACAAACGCACACACACACACAGACTGGAGTAAATCAATATGTCTCCCACGCCACTGTGTGGTGGGAGACATAAATATCAAAGGCCTTCAGCCTCGATTTTTCCTTATATAAGACTATGTAAAACTTGGGACACCGTGGGTGGGGCCTCTTTTCAACTAAGGGGCATAATTTGAATAATCAAGGTATAGAGGACCACAAGGCAATGCAACATACCAAATATCAAAAGCGTATGCATTCCAGTTTCATATAAGAAGATTTTTAAAAATGTTCCTATATAAATATAATGTAAAACTATGGACCCCCAGGGAAGGACCTCTTCACCACAGGGTAATAATTTGAACAATCTTGGTAGAGGACCATTAGGCAATGCTACATACAAAACATATGAGTTTTTCCCCTATACAAGTCTTATTTAAACCATGTGACCCCGGTCTGGGCGGGGCAACATTTGATCCTAGGGGGATAAATTGAATAAACTTGGTAAAGGACCAGTAGATGATGCTACATACCAAATATCAAAGCCCTAGGCCCTGTGGTTTTGGACAAAAAGATTTTCAAAATTTTCTCTAAGTCTACAATAACCATGTGACCCCTGTGGCGAGGCCATATTTGACCCTAGGGGGATACTTTGAATAAACTTGGTTGAGGACTAGTTGATGACGATACATACCAAATATCAAAGCCCTAGGCTCTAAGGTTTTGGACAAGAAGATTTTCAAAGTTTTTTATATATAAGTATATGTAAACCATATGACCCCCAGGGTGGTGCCTTATTTGATCCTAGGGGGATAGTTTGAACTAAACTACCAAATATCAAAGCCCTAGCTACTGTGGTTTTGGACTAGTTTTTTAAAGTTTTTCCTTTTGGTTGCCATAGCAACCAGAAAGTTCTGCATGGAAATCAATTCTTTGGGCAATATTGATAGGGGGCACCCAAGGAGCATTTCTGTGAAATTTAGTGTAAATCTGCCCAGTGGTTTTGAAATTTACAATAGGGTCACCAAGAGATCATTTCTACAAAATATTTTTTAAATCCGGCTAACAGTTTCTGACAAGGGATTTTCAAAGTTTTTCCTTTCGGTTGCCATGGCAACCAGTGTTCTGCACGGAATTAAATTCGTTTGGCACTTTTGAAAAGGGGCCATCCAAGCATCATTCCTGTGAAGTTTGGTGTAAATCTGCCCAATGGTTCTGAAGATTTTTTAAACAAAATGTTGACTCACAACGGACATCAAGCAGTCACAAAAGCTTACCTTGTCACTTCGTGACAGGTGAGCTAAAAATTGTGCAAGGGGGGTGGGGGGAAGAGACATGCGTAAAATTTTTGACTACAATTCGACGCCTTTCCTCAGACACAAGTAACATCCATGTTATATCCTTGTACACAACCCTGAGCACATATGAATGGCGAGACTTCCAATAGCTGATGTGTGAACTGAAGTATCTAGGTACTAGCTGTAAAGTGGAACAGTTGCTATGTTACTGCAAAACTGTGCCTAATACCATTTTTTCCATTTTGTCTTGTGTACTGTATTCTCCAAATTAAGACAGAAATGAGATAAAATGAATGCTGTCCTTCTTTTTATTCTATTATATTAGCATATGAACATTCAAAAATTACAGCAAAGATAAAACTTAAACAAAAATTACATATCTGGAAACAAGATAAATCTATTGCAGGTAAAAACAAATGGGAAAGCTTGTGTGCATAGAAGACCGTGTGTGGTTCAGCCTCAGGGTTCTTCGAAACAAGCGAAACAGTGGAAATTTTTTATACATTTTTATTTACAGAACCTAACTTTGATGAACCTAGTGAGAGACTGTTATTTTGCCAATTAAAAAAAATGGGCTTTTTTCAAATAAGTACTTTAACAATCTTTAACAGCAAGAAATGTCAAATTGTTCAATTAACTTATATGAAACAAAAATATAGAATTACTTAAAATTACAGTAACAAATATAAATTGATAAGGACTTTTTATAATTAACTAATTTGAACAAGAACTGTGCGTAAGACAGCACACTCCACAATCTGACTAAAGTACATCTCCTATTACGCTACGCATAGGATCTGAAAACGACCTATTCATTGCCTCGTTCTGACGGCCCTTTCACTAGCCAATCAGAGCCTAGCTTACAACATCTTGCAAATCTACCTCTAGCATTGACTTTTGATATTTACAATTCTTATGTCTTAATGTATCAGATAGCCGGTTAGCTCAGTCGGTAGGCCACTTGCTTTGTAAGCGAGGGGTCCCGGGTTCGAGTCCTGGAATAACTGCATATTTTTCTTACTCTTTGACAATCGAACAAGTCGCCTGATTGGATAACATAAAAATAGCAATAATGGAAATCCAAAATATACAGAAGACGAATGTGAATGGGTCGTTCTCAGATCTTCGTTTAGAAGATCAAGTACTTTAGTCAGATTGGCACACTCCACTATTTGTTAATTTGACAATAAATGAGTTTGTCTCAATAAGAGACCTATACCAAAGTTATGTGCAAAACACAAAGTCTGATGATGATAACAAAGATGTATTTTGAAGTCATTATCTTTTATAGTACTAAAGTTATGTCCAGAAAAAACGAAGCCTGTCAAAACAATTAAGTATGAAAGGGGCATAATTTGGTCAAAAATACAAATTCAGAGTAATTGCAATTGCAGAAGATAATGATAGAAGCATATTTTAAGTCTCAAGTCATTATCTGATACCATAAGTTATTTTCAGAAGACAAAGATTACCAAAAAAAACTATGAAAGGGCAATAATGCAAATGATGATTTTAAAGTAATATTTCCAATTTCAAGTCATAATCTTTTAAAGTATAAAATTTGTCTAGAAACATTTTTGAAAAAAATTCAAAATGAAAATAATTCCAAACAACTTGATGACCTTTACTTTGGGTATAATGGGCATAGCCACTGCACATACTGTGTATGCTGGACAATGTTTTTGGTGAAGTGACAGAAAGATATAAGCAATAGTAACAAAGATATGACAGATAAACATTGCCAAAAACTTTAAAAATGACCAAAGTATAACACCTTAGTAATCTTGACAAGCACATACTTTCTTTGTATGCTTTACAATTTTTATCTGAAGTTACAGTAAAATTTAGGCAATAGTAAAAAAGATAAAACAGAAAAACAAAGGTAATCTTAAAAAATAACCAAAGTATAACACCTTGGTTACCTTGACCTAAGAGGTAATGGGGTTCAGCCCCTGCACATTTTGTCACATGCTGAACAATGTTAACATGAAAACTCTGTAAGATATAAGCAATTGTAACTTAGCAAAACAAAGGTTCCCAAAAAACTTTAACCCAGAAAGCTCACTTCAACATCACTGCTGGGCACCCCTATTCTCCAAGTAGTGGAGCTAAAAAATGAAAAAAAACAAGGAAACGGCACAGTACTGATATGAATTACCCATGAGTCCATGTCAGATACAAATGCAGATGTTATTTTTTCACTCTGTTCTGTATTATGATAAATTTATAACAACAGCAAATAAACTTTTAAGTCAAATTATCCTAGTCATTTTGGTTTTTTTCACACTGTTATTCCGCTGGCCAGATTACTATTGTCAATCATTTTATCGAATCATATCTTATATTTGTCTTAATTTTGGTTTAACATAAAACACACACTAATTTCTCCTGCTTCTGCTGCGTGTCTGTCTCAGGTTAGATCGTGAAGTTGGCATATGCCGTCTGTATACCCTTCTCTGAATTTGTAACTCTGGAGTGACTGCAGCCGTGGCAGCTTCAGTGACTATATTTTCATCTCCTGCAATGTTTGTACCAGCTTCCTCTACCACCTCTTCAACACCTTCCCTGGACATCACTGGAAAAAACAATTCATGACATCTCATAAATGACAACGTTTAGTCTCACAGTTGTATGAATTTATTTAGTCTTAATCATTTCCAACCCTGTAAAAACATTTTAAATCTGTTTTGAACATTTTTTCTATTTTAAATAAATACATGTACATAGACAGAAATAACAGGCATTCAATTCTATTAAGTATCAATTTGCAAGCCTTTTTTCATATGCAGTTTTTTTATTATATATGTATATCACCAAATACAAATGATATTCAGTGTTCCTGGATTCTCAACATTTTTCTCTGAAATTACAGGTGTACATCCTCAGCAGAAATGTTTACTTAATCTGATTGATAGGTTACTGTGCTTATCTATCTTAAATACACTTATTAAATCATTTTAAATTTTCTTTAAACATGTTTAACTTACAAGTTGTAATTGTGTTTTTGAGGTCCTCTCTCAAGCTACTGAAATCAAGTACAGTGGCCCTAACTAACGATCCCTTCATTCTGACCACTTTAGAAGGTTGTCCAAATCTTTCTTTTCTAAGCCTGGCAAGTAGGGAGTCGTTCACTCCACAGACTTCCACGAGGAATGACCTGATGACCCTGATCTCATCGCCTTTCAAGTCAGTGTTCTGGAAGATCTGAAAAGTAATGTATGTACATGTTATGTCATTGTACATAAACAAGGAAATCCATTGACAGATATAAATCAAAATTTTAAGAGAAGCAGTTTTAGCTCACAAAAAAGCTCTTTCATTATGTTACTTCTAAGGGGGTTACTTCTAACATCAACCATTATTACTAAATCTAAATTTATAGTCCTATCCATTGGTCTAGATGTAGTCACATGATCAATGATAAAAAGTTGACTCGAAGGCACAGCCAAAAACACATATTGACCGCCAACTGTGATGTCAACACGGTTTGACGTCAAAACAATACGACGTAATACACAATTTACCACAAAAAATGACCAAATTTGTATGTAATGTTTATACTTATTAGTAGTCTGGATTTAATAATACAACAATTGTTGCCTTTTACATGGTCAATATGATAATTTATAGACCTCGGTCGTTATCGCTTTTATCAGGTCGATAAATCCACATATCGACCTCACCAAAAGGCAATAATTGTATATTATTTTACATATTTTTTCATTCAAGATTGAAAGAATTTATACCCAGTACACATATTAAACAGGTTGCAAGTGAAATTAACTTCCATGTCTTGCCCCCACTCTCTCAACCCCCAATTCCATTTTGTTTGTAGTCCAGCTTAGTTCCCCATATTCATCTCTTGCTTACCTGGTCCTCATAGTTTAACATCTTCTCTATAATAATGTTGGGCACACTGTCACTACCAGGCATGGTATCACTGATGTACGGAAACAGAACTTGCTCCAGGTACACTTGTACATCCGGAAGTAATTCAGATCTTCCTGCTCTCTCAAGTAACTGAAATTAAAATGTACCATTGAACATAGAATCTGTGAACCTATAATTATCAACATGTTTGTATACGAAAGTACTGGTTTTAAGGTATTGGACCCCAAAAAGTTAGGTTTAAATATTGGCATTTGCACTGGCATTATTATATTCTTAAAGATAACTGTGTTTTGCACTGTGTTGCAATTTTTAAACAACTTTTACTGTGCTGTTTTTTGTCAATTTGTATAATTCGTGATATTTCCTCAAGCTCAAGTAGAGACAAATTTCAAAGTGATGGCCCTATCCAAAACGTTTGCAGAATTCCTTTTTCCGTTATTTCAATAAAAGAAACACCAAACTATTGGTAAAACACAAAATAAAACTGTCAATATCGTTTCTCTGGGGGTGCCTCAAGTAAACAGATGAATGAGACAGAATTCATACTCCAACGTTAAAAATCAAGGTCTGTTTTGAATTTTGCTCACTTCATTCAAAAATGAGTACCTAAACATCATTAGCATTCAAAAATAACATTGGGGCAGAAGTAAAACCAACCTACATTTCTTCCACAATAGATAATCTTAAGAATGAAGGCAAAATAGAGAACTTTTACTGCATGTTACTCAGTATTTTTAAAGATTTCACTCTACCCCTTCTAAATTCAATTTAAACAGCAAGATATCGCTTATCAAATAAAAATTTTCTACTTCTGTATAATAAATGAATTATAAATATTGTAACAATTAAAAACTTACTACAAAAAGTAAAATAAGGGGAAAAAATTGGTCCCAGTCGGGCTTGAACCAACGCCCCCTGAACTTCTCAGTCAAAATCGGTTCATGGTAGAAATTGAAATCTCTTCAAAAAGGCAGTACTCTATTAAGGGTCTAAAACCTTAAAAAAGGTATATGATCACAAACATTACATCTGAACTAGACTATCTTACAAGTGCACCACATGCACCATAAACGTTCAGAAGTGATCCAGGAACAAGTGACAGCTGAGATTAACCATTTCCATTGTTACACAACAGTCAAAATTACTATTTTCAATATTCACTATATTTATTTTGATTACACCACATCAATGTTTGATGCTTTTACATATTTATTGTGACTAACAATTATCTTATCAGATAATAGTGATACAATTGGAAAACCGCTTGGATCATATTTATTCCAAAGTACCTTCTTCGCGGCTGTCAGTGGCACTGACAGACCTTCCACCACACGGAGGTCACATGGCACGGTGTCCATTAATGTTCGTGTGGTTGCGTGTATCTCCCCTGGTGTCATTGTGTACACAGTCTGTAATAAAATGGGCAACGCAGCTGACGCAGACACTGCTAGGGCCTCTAATTCACTCGCTACCCTTGGTTGTTTTGGGCCAACTTTTGGGTTCATCTTCAAGATGCAGAGCCTGCTGCTATACCTGTATAAGACATACTTAACATATTGTACCAAATAACAACAGTTGTGATCATGAATATGTCAAACAAGTGAAAATATTACAAACGCTTTTTTATGTCCAAAAAGCACCAGTCCTGTATTAAATCTTACAGTAATTAAGTTTTTTTTTGCGCAGTCAGGCAGACATATGAGCATTTACTTACCAACATTATAATTGTTAATAGTTTATAAAAATGTGTTCTTAAAACTAAGATTAAACAAATATTCTGAGCATCAGTCAGTTTTTACTACTTATTCATTTAAAGATGTATACAGCTCATCTTTCATTGAAATATCTTTTATTCAGATATTTACTTCAAATGCATCAATTATATTTAACTTCACCAAATATATAAATAAATTGTCTATATTTAGCTAAATTCATAACCAAATGTCATGCAGTAACAGTCATGCAGTAACAGCTGACTGTGTAAAAAAACTTCCAGTTTTTTTTATGGTATTCTACATTTATACTGTTTTCAGCTGTACATGTATACAGTGGTACTATTTTTTTAACAAAATTCATAGCAGTGTTAATACACAAAAATGTTTAATCTATGTTTACATAGACTACTGGTAGTATTTTTTTTAATGTTTTCAAATATGAAATTTGGGTCTAGTATACCTTTAAGGCCTAAAAAATTCTTTCAATAAATGTGACTTTTACATATGAACAATTAATACAATAGACAAGTAAGGAGGTTATGCCTTCATAGTATCAGTGTATACCATGTTTAAGTCATAATATGCAGTTTTGCACTTTATTTGTTGAAATAGTTGAAGAAAATTTCTCCATAAAAGAATTTAGGATCAGGCAAAGTATGGGTAGGTTGGGATACAGGTAGCAAACATTTTCTTTTCAAACCAAACATTCATGTTGTCTGTAAAACATCCAGAAATTTTCTTTTTACATTTTTCATGTAATTTTGAAATGAATGTTGGTAATAAACTTTTTCTGGAATTTCTGCCATACAACTAAAAACAAATAATAAAAATAACAAATAATAAAGATCTAACCTTGCAACTGAAGTGAGATCAAAATTGGCTGTCACCAGACAACCGGTAAGTGGGACCTGCGGCATTTCAGTCAGTTTCCCTCTCACTGCACATTGCCAAGATCAACAGCGGTTATCCGACTTCTTCTGGATTGGTAGGGTCGTCCCAGATGAAGGCATGGATGATGATTAAGCCTCTGTATGAGGAGGGTAAGGTGCATCTGGAGAAAATCAATTATCTTCTATGATTTGAAGTTAGTAAATAATGTTCTAGTAAATCATGGGCTGCAGTCTGCTAACAACTTCACACAATTGTCTAATACACATAAAAGCTTTGCAAAAGTTGACAACAGAAAAAGTCAGAGATATGATACCTTGTTACGAAATGGTCATTTTATGATGTCTCTGTGTGTTGAGTTCGAAAGAATTCATTTACATGTATGTAGTTCTTAGAAGCCGACTTCATCCACATCAAAACAATTTGTGTTAAATATGGGACTGTCACATCTTTTGACAAAATATAAGCTTGACTTATATAACTTTTATACACACACATCTATCAAAAGAATGTTTTGAAATTTGTGTTGCGGAGACTGTGTGATTACTAAAGAAAAATTTCAAAAGGATTAAAATGACTATGGTTAAAAATAGTTGTAACCATCTTGGCAGGATAAAATAATTTCTCTTTACAGACAAAAGTTCATTAGGACAGGTTATCTGCATATTACCTGATGCAAGTACTAATAAAACGTAATATATATAAATTTGTTTGTTTTAGTGCAACATATATTACACTGAGTGAACACCCTATGTACCTTCATGAGTGTCTGTTTGTTTTGTATTTAAGGCTGTTTTTCAACAGTACATGTATTTTAAGATATGTTACATATCTAATTATCTTACCTTTAAAACAATGACTTTACCTAAATGATACTCATTTTTTTAAGTAATGGCTTTATTACACTCAGCGACGTCAACAATGTGATAAATATCATTATATAATCCTGGGTTTGCAGCTGTGGTTGTTGTTCATATAGCACAAATGCAGCTGACAATACACTGATGAAATATAAAGTTCTGCAAAATATTAGCTCAGTTACCTTGAAGAGATCTGTGTCTCCTGGCATCCAGTTAGCCAAGCGCCACATGTAGCCACTAGCGTTTTCCCAACACTGGGAACCCCAAACAACATTGGCAGATTGAAGTGACGGATATGTTTCATTGTCCAAGAGTACCTAAACATCATTAGCATTGAGGTCCATGCTAGCAATGCTGGAGCGAAGTTGTTAGACAGTACATCTCTGGCTTTGTCAAGGAACACCTGTAACAAGTAACAAAATTGTTGTGGATACTTTAATTGACTAAACTATATATGTAAAGGGTAAAAGGAAATTTTTGCTGCTGGTGAAAAAGAACCAGATTGTAAGATGAAAAGCTTTTCAGTCACATTAAAATGTTAAATTATGAATATGTTTACTGATACCTAAATGTTTCAAATGATGTATTTGTAAATAATCATGAGAAAAATTCAGAACAGCAGTAATTCTAAAGTGCTTAGTTTTTTAACAGCTTTTCATCATGTGGGCGCAAAAACTAGATAACTGACATTTTCATAATTTTTCAGGAGAGCCAAAAAACTACTACATTAATTTGTGTTCATTTTATAATGTATAATTTTCCAACAGTTGAAAATACATGAATTTATACCAGTCAGGGGTGTGACTGTTTTAAGTTAGCTATTTCAGTTATTCTTTTATCATTTTTGTGTGTGCAAAAAGTAGCTATGTGCACTTCCCTAATGCATAACTGCACAACCTAGCTCAAAAAAAAGCTTTGTATATGCTTTTAATAGATAATAAAAAGAGTAAATATCAAAATTGACACTCATAACCAGTGTGGTCGGAGAGCATCTGCATGATTAAAGATACTATGTTGTATAGTGGGGTGTGTTTCACTTTCCTACATTCAGTTACAATTGGTAGAGATAGTACCAAATTTTTTCAAAGCATAGATATACTGACAATATTTTAACCAGAAGCGTAGAGTTATGAGCATTTAAGATTTTCATGTAAAAGAAAATTGTGATCAAGAGAATGTAACTCTACTTGAACATGGAAAGCAGAAACATCAAAGGGACATAATATATTGAATATTTTCTATTTGGGTGCATTTAACAGATCAGCTGTGATCTGGATTGTTCAATAATGATCCATGATACTGTTCACTAAAAATATAGAACATCTGGAACAGTCTAATAACAGCAAAAACATGCGGAAAGCAAAATGCAAATATTTAAACTCTGACCGGGACTCAAACCCAGGACCTCTCACACCTAAGACAGACACTCTACCACTTCCCTACAACAGCAGCAGCTATAGCTACGCAGTTTAAGTTCACCCCTATTCTCTTCCCCGCTAGATTACATGAACTGGAACAATTTTGTACAATAACATGTCCAGTGTAGTGTTTGGGCCGGTCTGGGCTGGGCCGGGTTTTATTAATAACCTCCAGTGTACCTGGTTTATCTAATTTTGCCAACAATTTAATAAGTCAAAGCTATCCAAATTTCTCTGACGTGTTTCTTAGAGTATTAACTTAATAACTGGTGGTACCAGTGAAATTTACTTAAACTGAGTCTTTAATATTTGCCCTTTTAGCAGCTGGCAAACGGCAAAGACAGTGAGCTTTGTCAAAATATAAGCAATCATTTTACCAATTTTGAGAGGATTTCAGTTGATAGGAAATTACAGTTACAAACTAAATACCTTTCTGCAACACAAAAGTCAATAGCATTTACTGTTAATTATTATCATACTTAAAAAATAACAGAACTGATCAGCTGGAAAAAAAACAAGAGCTGTCCGTAAGACAGCCAAGCTCAACTATTCGAAATATTGTTCCAGAAGCTGGAAAATATTACCCAAAATGTTAAATATCAAGTTTTAAGTTCAAAAGGGGGATGTAATTTGACCAAAATGCATATCAGAGTTATGGGCCTTGATGCTATCAACTATTTTTATAACCAAGAAGGCACATGTGAAGTTTCAATTCAATATCTGCATTAGTTTTGGAGATAGTTACTTGTATGTAAAACTGGTGTCAGAAGTCCAAAAGGTGGCATAATTTACCAAATATACATGTCAGAGTTATGGGTCTTAACCCAAAAAGGTTGGTAATGATCTAGAAAATATATATGCCTTTAAGTAATAGCTGTATGTACTTGCAAGCAAAACTTTAACCAGGATTTTCTAAGTCCAAAGGGGGCATAATGTGGCTAAAATGAAGGTCAGAGTTATTGGACTTGGTGCTATCAGCTATATTATAACCCCAAAGACACATGTGAAGTTTCAATTCAATATCTGCATTAGTTTTGGAGATAGTAACTTGCATGTAAAACTTTAACCAGGATTTTCTAAGTCCAAAATGGGGGCATAATTTGCCCAAAATACATGTGGAACTTCACCCAGTGAGGTTGCTAATTGATCTAGAAAATGAAAATAAGTTTCAAATCTATATGCCTTTTAGTAATAGCTGTATGTACTTGCATGCAAAAACTTAACCAAGGTGTGATGCCGACACCGACGCCAGGGTGAGTAGAATGAAACTCTGTAGATATTTTAACATCAGTGATAATATTTCTGCTTCTGGGACAACAATTCGAATAGTAGAGCTTTAGCTGTCATACAAACAGCTCTTCTTAAGAATAGTTCTCAGACACACAGACTAGACAGACAGTGATGAACTGATTAAAAAACTTTGTGTAAAATTTCATTAACTTTAGAACTGTAAATTAAGAACTTTGTCATTTGTTGTCATTGAAAAATAATCTACTGACTTTGTGTCATCAAGAACTGGCCATAGCTGTAGACGTCTCACTGTCAAACAGAACAGATTCACAAGCACCCTTCATTGTTTTGATTTTTTCTTTGTTTACCAAAAAAAATATTCATTTAAAATACAAACTTTCCTCCAGTGAAACAATTATCTTGTGAAACTTTTATTAATGACAGAAATGAGTTTCTCTTAAAAGTCAGAATAATGTAGGATTTGGTGTTTAAAATACAAAAAATATCCGGTTTGGGCTGGCTTTGTGCCTTTGGGCTAATATATCTTTTAGGTATCAATCATATAATTAATGTATATGAAAAATAAAAACCATTTTTTTCAACATTTTTCCTTAGAGAAGTTTGTTACTATCCCCTAAATCACAGAGATTTGCATTTAGCTATTTCGTGTACTTAGGCAAATTAGTACAAGGCGCTTGTTAGCTTTGAATAACATAAGTATAACAAAAATATTTTGAGAAAAAAATCAATCTAAGATCATTAAGCAATACTGATTGGTGTTCAAACTCACTTAATGTTAAGATTATAATAAAACTGAAAATTTACTATTTTGTTTGCCTATCTGTTATATTGCCTTTTAACAAATCATAGCTGCAGGAACAAGTTCACTAGTCCTGTTTTTGCTCTTATTAAAAATTGGTTTGCAGATAGCAGGTTTATCAAAAATTTTAACAAAAAATTCCAAGTTAAAAAGGGGCATAATTCTGTCAAAATTCAAATAAGAGTTATGGGGATTGTTTTTCCTGGTGTAGACTTTGATGATAAATAAGTATTTTAAGTTTCAAGCCAAAAGCTTTGATAGTAACAGAGATATTTGACTTTATTAAAAACTAATAAAAAATTCTAAGTTAAAAAGGGGCATAATTCTGTCAAAATTCAAATCAGAGTTATGAAAATTGTGTCATCTGATGTAGACTTCGATAGTAAATAACAACTTTGAGTTTCAAGTCAAAAGTTTTAATAGTAACAGAGATATTTGACTTTATCAACAAATTTAACAAAAAATTCTTAGTTAACAAGAGCTCGTCGAACACGAAATGCCCCCCTTGATGCATTTAGTAATTGCACAAGGAACAGAAATTATATGCACACTGTAAATAAGTATATGTAAACCATGTGACCCACAGGGCGGAGCCATATTTGACCCTTGGGGAATAATTTGAATAATCTTAGTAGAGGATCACTAGATGATGTCATATACAAAATATCAAAGCCCAAGGCCTGTGGTTTTGGACAAGAGGTTTTTTTAAAGTTTTTCCTATATAAGGCTATATAAACCATGTGACCCTAGGGGTGGGGCCATATTTGACCCAGGGAAATAATCTGAACAATCTTGGTAGAGGACCACTAGATTTTGCTACATACCAAATATCAAAGCCCTAGGCCCTATGGTTTTGGACAAGAAGATCAGAAACCATTTAACTGTTCCTGGCCAATGTGACCTTGACCTTTGACCTAATGATCTCAAAATCAATAGGGGTCACCTGCTGGTCATGACCAACCTCCCTATCAACTTTCGTGATCCTAGGCCTAAGCGTTCTTGAGTTATCATCCGGAAACTGTTTTACTGTTCAGGGTCACTGTGACCTTGACCTTTAACATACTGACCTCAAAATCAATAGGGGTCATCTGCTGGTCATGGCCAACCTAACTATCAATTTTCCTGACACTAGGCCCAAGTGTTCTTGAGTTATTGCCTGGAAACCATTTTACTGTTCCTGGTCACTGTGACCTTGACCTTTGACATACTGACCTCAAAATCAATAGGGGTCACCTGCTGGTCATGACCAACCTCCCTATCAACTTTCATGATCCTAGGCCCAAGTGTTCTTGAGTTATCATCCGGAAACCGTTTTACTATTCAGGGTCACTGTGACCTTGACCTTTGACATACAGACCTCAAAATCAATAGGGGTCATCTACTGGTGATGACCAACCTCCCTATCAACTTTCATGATCCTAGGCCCAAGCGTTCTTGAGTTATCATCCGGAAACGGATAGGTCTACATTACGACCGACCGACCGACCGACCGACCGACATCTGCAAAACAATATACCCCTCCTTTTTCAAAGGGGGGCATAAAAAGGGGCATAATTATGTCAAAATTCAAATCAGAGTTATGGGGATTGTTTCTCCTGGTGTAAACTTTGATAGTTAATAACTATTTTAAGTTTCAAGTCAATAGCTTTGATAGTAACAGAGATATTTGACTTTATCAGAAACTTTAACCAATGGTGATGCCGTCACGAGTGCAACACCTATACTTTTTTTTCAAATTTGAGCTAAAAATGATTTTTGAAAAAAATGTCAGTTATCCAGTTTTTGCGCTCATTAACGTTTTATATAAATGTATGCAAAATACAGATTCATTATAACTTATACATGTTAACAAATGACAGAAAAACAAAGGTTGCAGAAAAAGTTTAACCAAGAAAGGTTACACCAACGCTGACACTGGGGCGAAAAGAATAGCCCCCTATTCTCCCAATAGTAGAGCTAAAAATGTACTTTTGCATAAACTTGACATGGTGATGTAACACCAAGTTTGAAAGTTTTAAAGCTTTATCTCAATAATTATATTATGTCAAAATGTGGAATGGTACGAAAAGTTTAACCAAGTATTGCAGACATTGTGGCGAGTAGGATAGCTCTACTTATTCTTCGGATAGTCAAGCTAATGAAAATTTTCTGAGAAGTGCATTACCTCCCCAAACCGCACTCCACCCCATACAGCTTCATTTGAATGGAAGTCATATATATGTGATATCTGGGTAAATTGTAAATTTCCCTATTGACTTCTTCACGATATCATCTTTGAGCAAGGCTTCCGAGTGTTTGTGCATGATATATGTTGTGCAAAAAATTAATTAAAACACTGTGATGGATGGCAGTTATAGACCACACATGAAGAAACCCAATTGGACTTTGATCTCAAAGGGTTACCTTGACCTTTGAATTCATTGACTCGCCCAACAGAAAAGTAAAAATTATGTCTGTTAAAGAAACAGTAGTAGCCAGACCTATAGCCTATACAATTACCGATGTTAAAAGTCTTATTATTAGCTTTTTACTATTTATACTATGCCTACTTACCTTGATACTCTACAGCCGCTAAGCCTACATCAGCTGTGGGATCTTTTGATAAAAGGTCATTTGCAAAGTGCAATACCTTTTCCTCAACTGCCTTGTTGGTATCTGTAGCTGTTGAAACAAGAAAAAAAAAACATTACAGCTTTACATGTAGGAATACCTAAATTTTCAAAACAATTATATTCAGTGAATAGGTATTCCTGGTGAATGTGATAAAAGTTTCATCCTTAATACTTTAAAAAATCAAGTTTTATTAATTGGCTGCTAGGTTCATGCTGGGGTATAAAATTTTCAAAACAATTCAAGGGTGAAAAACTCTAAGTTATTTAAGAAATCCAGACAACTGTTGCCTGTGCACAATTTCTAGTTTACAGTATGTTTACAAATTGTATTGAATGAGAACAACTAAATTTTACTTCTGAAATAATCACAATGATATGTAATACACCACATGACTTTGCTGCAAGAAATATTATGCGCTGTCTGAAAACATTTCGCTTAAAAGATAATAATTTATTATGGTTTTCAGAAGCAATTTTTGTTTAAGTTTCAGGTCAAAGGCTTTGATAGTAACAGAGATACTACTAGTATTTGACTTTACCAAAAACTTTAACAAAAGAAATTCATATTTAAAAAGAGGCATAACTCTGTCAAAATTCAAACTGGACTGACTAATGGGGATCATTTTCCAGGTTTAGACTTTGATAGTAAAGAACAATTTTAAGTTTCAAATCAAAGGAGTTGATAGTAACAGTGATATTTGACAGTAACCAACAGTGACGACAACCTTTGGCAAGTGCAATAGCTCTACCTGTTGTTTGAAAAAGTAAAAAGGTTCTCAATTTCAATATTCATGACACATTTTTCATAAAGTGTATGATCCCCAGCTGTATTAAAAACCCATGCCGAAAAACTGCAATATGAAGCAAGAAATCAATGTATAATTCACCTGTACAGCCAACATGTTTAAGAAAGTTGTCTTTCTTCACTGGAATATTATGTCTGGTTAGAAGTTCATGGTGATCTCTGCAAAATACTGATCCTGGCATGGGTTCTCTGATACATACATTAGGAAGAGACAACAGTGGATAGCCATCAGCTTTTTGTGGGACTGCCATCATACAATGGAACATGTTCAATTTCCAGCAGGCATCAATAACTCGCAAGTTTTTGCAACCTGAAATTAATATATTTTTCAACAAACCTACGCATGTAAGGGTATTGTTGGTAAATTTGAATACATCTAATATTGAGCATGAACTTTCTGAAATTCAAAGATATAGATCTATTACAGGTGTTCCAATGAATTACTGAAATATTACATTGAAATATCTCTGGTGTTTTTACAGCCAAAAATATCAGTATTTATTCAGACGCAAATGATCTTCTTGTAAGTAGGGGACTAAAATGCACTCAAACCTGTTAAGAATAACAGACATAAAGAGAAAATGCCTCAGAACAAACCTAAAATTCTAAGTAACTAGATATATGTACAGATCTACTTAAGTTATGTATATTTTCACTAAGATAGGAAGGACACCGCACCAGTTTATGGGAAAAGCACAGCATACTTATAAACTAAGGAGAAATTTATAATATAATTTTCTAATGTCACTTCAGGGGAAAATTACAGAAAGGTTTGGATATAACATATTTTGAGTGCTAAATGTTTGTCTCTCAAATCTGACATGACAATCCTCATCAGAAGCTGATTGAAGTTAAAAATGATCTTTTTAGGCAAACCATATGATGATGATTGCATGTTAGAAACATATACTTCATTATTGACAAGTTTGTGTACTAGAGTGGTGGAACCTATGCTCGCGGTATTTTGTACATATATAATCTATTTAAGAAGCAAGAGAACCTTGCAATTTTGATTGCCTATGCAAAAGCATAAAGTTATCCTCCTTTTATAGAAACATGTTGTTGATGTGCGTCATCATGCGACTTAGTGGTCTTGTGAGCTATCGACACGGCATACGCAAAAAATTGAAATTTCACTCTGAAGGGGACCTATGCTGGTAATATGTTACATTTATTAAACTAAAGCCAAGAAAAATAATAAAAAGGTTATAAAAGAACAAACTAGTATATGCGAGTATGAAATTAAGAACACTACACATTTATTTTGTGAAAATCAAAAGAAATGAGCATGACATTTTAATAGTATGTGCCTCTATGTGTATATTTCTCTTACAGATATTTCGGCAGTAAACTGTTTTGTTTTATATAATTCTTTTTTTTTTAATAATAATTAACTCTTTTAACTTCATTTTAAAAGAATAATGATTCTGTTTTTATCAAACTAATTCAAAAACAGAAATTTACTGAAATATTTATAAAATACCGCCATTTTGCGCTATGTGTCAAACTTGAAAGTTGGAGTGTGGGGATTCATGAAACTTCATTATAATTCATCACCGGATTTTACACATTCAATTCTTTTTATCAGAGTTGCTCTTAATTATATTTTAAATCTAAATGTAATGCATGATTTCTAATATACTATCTTCTGCTATGTGATTTTGACGTATTTTGTCTGAGATTTTTCCAACGAAAACAGATCGCGTAAAATGTATTGACTCCGGTATAAGTCACATAAGCCGCATGCACGGCTATCGCTACATTTGTTGTAAAGGCATATGATCACTGGTCGGTGCAGAACATAGCATGATAAAATATTTTCATCTGTGCTTCTGCAGACAGCGTATTAATCGAGATACCGCAAGCATATGTTCCACCACTCTATATCAACTGATATAATTGATTACCTTTACTTTCACACAAATTTGAACATTCATGCTGGTACAACTCCTTCACACGCAGATCATCTATCTCTTTTAAAACCATTTCTTTTGTATGAGTCTTTGTTAGTGTAACTTTTTCAGTTAGATTTCTCTCAACCAATTCATTTTCCAGTTCTCCTGTGATGAAGGCATTAATGGCCATCTTCCCAGACATACAGCTATACAGGAAGTCTGCAATAAACAAAACTTGTGTGTTGGGAACTGTCACTGAAAATGATTCATACATCACATCATGGAAGGAAAGGATACATTGGTTATCAATAATGCAGACCATTAAGTAAACTGTTACAACTTAGTCATTCAAACTTCTATTCCAGTTTGGAAAACTGCAATATCAAATAAGTTCAAAGTGAAACAAATTGGTCATGTCTGTTTCACATCCTTTAAATAATACCGCCTATAAATAGGGCTTCCATCATTTCAAAAACTCAGTCATTCATTGACAATATCGTATACATGTCGCACACTAGGCATGTGCATTTTTGAACTTAAGAGCAATTGTTCTTTTGAAACAACTACCGGTACAGTAGACTGTAAAATCCTGATATCACATGCAAAATATCAAGGAGCTAGCTTTTATTGATTCAGAGATTTTCAAAGTTTCTTATACATAAGCTTACAGTAAATACATGCCTCAAACGGGCATGGCCTTTTTTACTCTAGGGCAAAAATTATAACATTAATTATAGAGTTAATCCCTAATATTACATATCATTTAATATCCAGTATCCAGCCTGATGGCTTCAGAACTTGAAACTTTCACAGTTTTTTGTATAAGCATTAAGTATATACATGTTACACTCTGGCATTGCCATTTTAGATCCTTGGGGCAATAATTTGAACAGTTATGGTAGAGAGTCAAACCCTGATATCACAAGCCAAATATTAAGGCTCTAGCTACTATCTCTTCAGAGAAGAGGACTTTTCAAGTTTGATAGCTGAAAACCTATTTCTAATCATAATGACTCATATGTTCAATGAACTGAAACTACTTAAACTATTTAGAAAGAAACAACCAAGAGATCATTTGTGGTTCATTAAAATCCATTTGTAGATATCATTTATAAAAATAATAGATAAAGGACAGATGCTCAAGCATGCGCAACAGCACATCGTGATCCAGGCCGTCTGCATAGCTCAACAGGGAGAGTAAAGATCTTTGGATTGTGGGTCATAAATTTGAGCACAGGGTGAGGCATACATTCTCTGTGATGATTAAAGACTTTGCATCTGAAATCATTCTTCCTCCACCTCTGATACATGTGGGGAAGTTGGCAGTTACATAGGCAGTTACTTGGTACAAAATCCTGTATTGTCCATTGGGTTAACTGCCCACTGTTATGTAAATAAAATACTCAATTGAACAAAAGCTACCTGTAAGACAGCGCGCACGACTTTTCTCAGTGCTTGACTCCGAATTAGAGCTTTGCCAAGTTAAAAAGGGACATAACTCTGTCAAAATTCAAGTCAGAGTTATGGGAATTGTGTCTCCTGGTGTAGACTTTGATAGTAAATAACTATTTTGAGTTTCAAGTCAAAAGCTTTAATAGTAACAGACATATTTGACTATATCAAAAAAATTAACAAAAAAATCTAAGTTAAAAAGGGGCATAATTCTGTCAAAATTCAAATAAGAGTTATGTGGACTGTTTCTCCTGGTGTAGACTTTGATGGTTAACAAGTATTTTAAGTTTCAAGTCAAAAGCTTTGATAGTAACAGAGATATTTGACTTGATCAAAAACTTTAACCAAAAATTCTAAGTTAAAAAGGGGCATAATTCTGTCAAAATTCAAACCAGAGTTATGGGAATTATGTCTCCTGGTGTAGATTTTGATAGTAAATAACTCTTTTGAGTTTCAAGTCAAAAGCTTTAATAGTAACAGAGATATTTGACTTTATCAAAAATTTTAACAAAAAATTCTAAGTTAAGAAGGGGCATAATTCTGTCAAAATTCAAAAAGAGTTATGTAGACTGTTTCTCCAGTGGTAGACTTTGATGGTAAACAAGTATTTTAAGTTTCAAGTCAAAAGCTTTGATAGTAACAGAGATATTTGACTTGATCAAAAACTTTAACCAAAAATTAAAAGTTACAAGGGGGCATAATTCTGTCAAAATTCAAATCAGAGTTATGGTGATAGTGTCTCCTGGTGTAGACTTTGATAGTAAATAACTATTTTAAGTTTCAAGTCAATAGCTTTGATAGTAACAGAGATATATGACTTTATCAAAAACTTTAACCAACGCTGACACCGGGGCGAGTACAATAGCTCTACTTTTTCTTCGAAAAGTCGAGCTAAAAACGGCATTAAACCTGAAACAAACAATAACGTTGTGCTCATGCAATAAAAAAAGAGACTAAAATATTGTCTTACCTTGGTCATCTGATTCAGTAGCCACATCATTGCGACCAGGCCCTGTAAATATACAATATATGTAATTATCTTTATTAAATATCTTAACTATCAGAAAGTGACAAATTAATATACTCAAAATCATTTCAATTCAAGACAGTAATATAAATTAACATCTGGTATCTACATGCTGGACAGTTCACATGCTGAGTGTCTAGGGTGGATGAAGGGAGATAGTGGGAACTGAGAAATAATTAAGAGTGTTCTCCCTATTAGGCTTTAACTCTTACCATGTTCGACACAAATGATTCTGCCTTTGCAACCAGTGTGGATCATGATCAAGGATGTGCAGTCTGATCATGATCTGCAATGTTCGCCATTTAGTCTGTTTCCTTTTGGTACAAATTTTAACAGTTAATAGTTATTGTCCAAATTGAAAGATAGACAAGTTCATTACAGAAATTTAGCAGGGAAAGCGCTAATCAATTATAAATGATCAATATCCAAAAAATTCTAAAATTTCAACTTCAGTATAAATATAATATGTTCCACAAAAAGAAAATGAAGTAAAAATTGCAATTGCATTATTCACTGTCTGTATTGCTATTTATTTTTATTAAAAGAAGAGTATATTATTTGAAGTGCTGAAGTTTTGCCAATGTGTGATGCAAACAACATGGAAAGTAGGACAGAGATTGTACGAATTCTTCAAATAGTCGAGCTAAAAAGTTATTAAGTACTCTTTCATACAGATGGAGATCATGACAATTAACAAGTGTTCAAAGTTTCAAAGCAAAATGTCATATAGTTTTGACAAAACATGGACTTGTGCAAAAACTGGACCAATTTCAAAGTCCAAAAAGGACTATAATACTGCAAAAATAGTTGACAGAGTTATGTATCATTGCACACAGATACAGGCAGCGCGGCTGCTGTAGTAAACAAAAATTTCAATTCCGCAAGTCAAACAGATTACACAAAATATGGACTGGTACGAAAAAACTAAACAATGATTTGTAGTTAAAAGTGGCCATAATTTAGTCAAAATCCTTGTTTTTGTTTGTTTGTTTTGTTTGGTTTTATGTGGCACCGAAACATTTTAGATTATATGGTAACTTTCCAGCTTTTAATGGTGGAGGAAGACCCTAGGAGCCCCTTAAATGCATTACTTCATCATGTACAGGCACCTCGGTAGAATCATTGCCTTTAAGAAACGTTACCTCAGTCCTCACATAGCTAACATTTCATACTAAAGAACCTGTAAAGACGAATTTGAATTTTTAATGTACAATCTGAATGTTTTCTATCTTTTTCAATAATGCAGAATTTGAATAAACTCTGACTGAATAAATCCTGATTTTTAAAACTTCAGAATATAGAATCTCTTTAGAAAATGTGCAAAGTAATAAAGATATCATGAAGTGCGTGATTTTTGGCTAGATCTCGATTGATTAGAAAAAAATATTTGCCCTTGCTCAAGTAATCGGAATGAGAATCTAAATGAAAATCTCTATTCTGATAGCATTTTCACTAAAAAAATAAATTCTATAATATAGAAAAATTCTTTTAAGGAAAATGTTTTAATAAAACTTCTTAATAAATGTTTGCTTTGTTTGAATAAATTGTACTTTGACCTAATTCCACTACCTGGGTAAAACTATTGGACTCAAAACTTATCATGAGACAGAGCCCTGCCTTCTGTGAATGTCGGCTGAAAAGGAACCATTTGTTTGAATACTACATGAGGAGTTTAAATTTATACCTTTAGAATACAAGTTCTGCCACTTGTAAAATTCATGGTCTCTTTCTTCATTGAAAACACTGTTGTAAATGTCTGCGAATGCCTTATGTGACACAAATGCATGGTTTCTGAAAGAAAGGGAGCATTTTTAACAACTATTACAAACTTTCAGGCAGTACATGTGAAAAGTTAAAGGCTATGTTTACAGCTGAAGAGAACAAAATTTAAGGCTAACTTAAAATTTTATGATTATTTGAGCCGTGCCATGAGAAAACCAACATAGTGGCTTTGAACAGCGTGGATCCTGACCAGACTGCGCGGATGCGCAGGCTGGTCTGGATCTATGCTGGTCGCAAACCCACTATGTTGGTTTTCCCACGGCACGGCTCTAAATTTTATATATGTGTTACAAAACTGACAAAATCAAACTGAAAATGTACCTAATGTGCCTATGTTTAAAACCTGAGACTTTAAACCTTAAACGGGATACATCATATTACTGTTGAAACTCAAATATTATTGTACATTGTAACTTTTCTGGTAAAAAAAGAATATTTTAGGCCTAATCAACTTGGGAAGAGGCTACATTCCGGACTGTGTTCTATATGCAACAAAAACCCTGTTAGCTGACTTATACATACCCAGATTCACACATAAACTCAAATGTATCTTGACAAAAGTATGACCATGAGGAAGAACTCTTCAGATGACATCTCTTGTCTCCTGTGTACAACTTCCTTCCAATGTTGGGAATAGTATAGAAATCAATATTGTAACGTGATGAACATGACCTGCAACGCAATATACACTTTAATCCAGGCTCAGGACCGGTCAACTTATACAGGGTCACATTTGAAATGTATGCAGGATAGAGGTTTCCACCACACTCATTCACTAAACACTGGGACACTTGTGGCACAAGAAAGTTCAAGTAAGGCTCTTTGTGTTTGAACGAGGTCCTCCACAGGACATTCTTGAAATTTTCTCCCCCGACACTCATGTCTGATTTAATGCAGTTGACAGCATTAATTAAGTCAATAATTTCACTGTCTTTCATCTGCCCATTCACCTCTCTTATTATATTTGAAATGTATTTCATCCTATCTTTGAACATTATTGGTACATGCTTAACTGCATTTGAAGCACAAAGATATAACTCAAGTCCATATTTAGCAATACATTTTGCTGCTATGGCATCCTCATTGTCTGATCTTGTACAAATTTCTACTTTTTTTACACTGTCTTTAAAAATGGTAAAACTGTCAACAGTTCTTTGTGCCTTTTTAACTGGCAAATCTAACTCCTCTTTGGGTCTTCTTTTTGGTGTATTTGTGGGACTTGGTGCTCTATTCCAAAAAGACTTTTTTGGTGTCTTTGGAAGTCCTGGTGTGGAATGCTCTACTACTCCTGGCCTAGTAGGGCTTGGAGACCTAGTCCAAAAGGACTTCTGTGGTGTTGCAGTTTGATTTTGAGAAGTTACTGTTGGTCTAGATGGACTTGGTGATCTTGTCCAAAATGTCTGTCTTATTTCACCAACTGGTGATTTGACTGGCGTCTGCATGTTTCAGTCTGAAAACAAACAGAAGATTATGTGAAAGTACATCAAAATTTTGAGCTGAAATTCTAAGTTAAAAAGGGACATAATTCTATCAAAATTCAAACCAGAGTTATGGGGATTGTTTCCCCTGGTGTAGACTTTAATGGTTAATAAGTATTTTAAGTTTCAAGTCAATAGTTTTGATAGTAACAGAGATATTTGACTTTATCATAAAACTTTAACCAACGACCCCGACGCCAACGTCGACACCGACCCCGGGGCGAGTACAATAGCTCTACTTTTTCTTCGAAAAGTCGAGCTAAAAAACAAAGTTCTTGAACTGAAACTGTAACATTTTAAGGAATAGTTTGTTGTTGAAAATGTGTCCAATTTAACATGAATTGTTACTGCACACCTCAAGACTAGTTCAAGTACAGTTCAGTTCTTGAACACTTAAATAAATATCAGCTATGATAAAACTTACTTACACCACACAATGATTCCTTAGTTATAGTACAAATATTTTAATTTGAAAAAAAAAAATTATAATGATACACTCAACTTTTTCACTGGTCAGCAGAATTCTATTTTGACCTTAAAAAGTGAAAAGCCTGTTTGATTATTTTTTTAAATAAACAAGGTCATCTTGTGTGTTAACTATTTATAAACAGTTCACCAATACCCAACCCTCAGTCTATCCAGATGATAATCCATAGATATAAAGATTTTCACTCTGTAAATTTACAGACTTGGTAAACTAAATCTTTTAAAATTACAATCAATATCAAAACCGCATTTATTTTTATTAAGACCGCTGCTTTCATAAATGAAGGTTATATGTTTTTCTGTAACTAAACTGATGCCATTAAAGTTTGGAAAAATGTGAAAAAATGAAAGTGATCCTACCTGTCTGAAATTCTTCTAGATTTAGTTTTAAATGTTCTTAAACCACAAAACTTTCAATATATGGATTTAATTGTAATGTCTATTATAATATGCAATTGAGAATCATCAGTGCAATGTTTACAAAAAGAAAATGGTCTCTGATAATTACTTTCATTTCCAAATTAAAGAAATACAGCAGAAGGTATAGACTGGCATCAGTCGTTCGAGTCATTAAATGTAAACCACTTGGCCATAAAATCAATCCTCTCTGATACCACCTTCTGAAAAAATGTCATACGTAACAATATCTCTTGCCTCTGTCTCTAACTTTGTAGAGATGAGCCTATAGAGAAAATGTTTTTCTGAGAAATATCAATGTCAGAATGAAGAAATTAATATTATTACAGATAATTTGATTTCAACAGACTTTGTAAGTCTACAGAAGGTTTAAAGACAACAATGAAGAAATCCTTAACTTTAATGAATCATACTTTCATTATAAAATAAATTATGCCTTCCTGGAGACTTAAAATATTTTACCATCATATGCGTACATTATTTTTTTCATCAACTTTGCAGTACATCAGAGCATTAGAATATATGTGGTTAAAACGTGCGGGATAATAAAAATTTTTTTAACAAGAGCACCACTTACAGGTGGCATTCCTGGAAATATGTAAGAAAAGAGTATACAGTTCAGATTTCTAAGTTTAATATGGGCAAAATGCAGGTTCGAGTTAATGGTAATCTTGGCCTAATAAAATAGTACATTTATGATGATAAACTTAAGTGTGCACAGTTTCAAAGCTGCAGCTCTTACAGTTTTTGAGAAAAGGTGACCTAAACAAAAAAATCTATTCAATAAATTCAGATTTTCTTAGTACAAAAACCTTACCTCATTCCACCCAAAGACTATGTTAAAATTTGAACTTTAGCATAACATGTTCAAATAACCCAGTTGTGAACAATTTGCAGCATGCACAACTTGATAAAAAATAATGACATGGATTCTGAGTGAGAAATTATTTACTTTTTATATGTTTATTGAAGTGGATTTTTGCAGTACATAACATACAATGATGACACAATCATTAGAAAAATGCTAAATACATTGTAATTAACTGTATCATAAGACATATAAATTACATCTATTTAAATTTTAACAACTTTTAACTGTCCTGAAACTCAACTAAATACTCTTTTGCTAATTTAAAATCTTCCAAATGCAATGGCCAAAAAGTTGTATGATATTTAAATAAGAATTAATCATTATCCACCTTATATACTTTTAGTAACTCAATGAAACAAAATACTTTGAAATATCTTACTTTAATTTAGATCCAGCTCCACTTGCACTGCTGCAGGTAACACAAACTCTACTAATTAAACTAAATTATTGCATGCACATAAGTCTCAAGTCCATAAAAGCCTTATCAGCTGAGATAACAACTACTGTTCTGATTGGCTGACCTCACCTGGTGATTTATGACCAGACCCCCCACTTGGTGATTTATGACCGTTTTTCCACTAATTAGTGAAAGGTCTTCAACTTCAATCAGTTCAATATTAAACAGGAAGTTAAGATGTTGACAAAACTGACACATTTTTTGATTAAACAAGAGGGCCAAGATGGCCCTAGGTCGCTCACCTAAGAAACACTCCATAACAGTGTAAAACATGTTTGACCTACTGATTTCATGGAAACAAATATTCTGACCAATTTTCATTAAGATTGGACCAAAAAATTGGTCTCTTGCGATAAAACAAGCATTTTCTTAGATATGACCTAGTTTTTGACCCTAGATGACCCATGTTCAAACTCGACCTAGATTTTATCAAGGCAATCATTCTGACCAAAATTCATGAAGATCAACTGAAAAATACAGCCTCTATCACATACAGAAGTTTTTTCTTTGATTTGACCAAGTGACCTAGTTTTTGACCTCAGATGACCCATATTCAAATTCGACCTAGATTTCATTAAGGCAATCATCCTGACCAAATTTCATAAATATCAACTGAAAAAAACAGTCTCTATCGCATACACAAGATTTTTCTTTAATTTGACCTAGTGACCTAGTTTTTGACCTCAGATAACCCATATTCAAAACCGACCTAGTTTTCATCAAGGCAATCACTCTGACCAAATTTCACGAAGATCAATTGAAAAATACATCCTCTATTGCATACACAATGTTTTTCTTCGATTTGACCTAGTGACCTAGTTTTTGACCCCAGATGACCCATTTTCGAAATCAGCCTAGATTTTATCAAGGTAATCATTCTGGCTAAATTTCATGAAGATCAGTTGAAAAATACAGCCTCTATTGCATACACAAGGTTTTTCTTTGATTTGACCTAGTGACCTAGTTTTTGACCCCAGATGACCCATTTTCGAACTTGGTCTAAATTTCATCAAGGCAATCATTCTGACTAAAATTCATGAAGATCAATTGAAAAATACAGCCTCTATCGCATACACAAGGTTTTTACTTGATTTGACCTAGTGACCTAGTTTTTGACCCCAGATGACCCATTTTCGAACTCGGCCTAGATTTCATCAAGGTTATCATTCTGACCAAAATTCATGAAGATCAATTGAAAAATACCGCCTCTATCGCATACACAAGGTTTTTCTTTGATTTGACCTAGTGACCTAGTTTTTGACCCGAGATGACCCATTTTCGAACTCGGCCTAGATTTCATCAAGGCAATCATTCTGACCAATATTCATGAAGATCAATTGAAAAATACAGCCTGTATCGCATACACAAGGTTTTTCTTTGATTTGACCTAGTGACCTAGTTTTTGACCCGAGATGACCCATTTTCGAACTCAGCCTAGATTTCATCAAGGTTATCATTCTGACCAATATTCATGAAGAAGAATTGAAAAATACAGCCTCTATCGCATACACAAGGTTTTTCTTTGATTTGACCTAGTGACCTAGTTTTTGACCCGAGATGACCCATTTTCGAACTCGGCCTAGATTTCATCAAGGTTATCATTCTGACCAATATTCATGAAGATTAATTGAAAAATACCACCTCTATCGCATACACAAGGTTTTTCTTTGATTTGACCTAGTGACCTAGTTTTTGATCCGAGATGACACATTTTCGAACTCGGCCTAGATTTCATCAAAGTTATCATTCTGACCAATATTCATGAAGATTAAATGAAAAATACAGCCTCTATCGCATACACAAGGTTTTTCTTTGATTTGACCTAGTGACCTAGTTTTTGACCCGAGATGACCCATTTTCGAACTCGGCCTAGAATTCATCAAGGTTATCATTCTGACCAATATTCATGAAGATTAATTGAAAAATACAGCCTCTATCGCATACACAAGCTAAATGTTGACAGACGACGGACGACAGACGACAGACGACAGACGACGGACGACGGACGCCGGACATCGAGCGATCAGAAAAACTCACCTGAGCATTGCTCAGGTGAGCTAAAAAGCAATGATAGTCATAAAGTTTCTTTTATCTTGTTTAAATGTTTACCTACAATCAAGCATCCATTTGCAGGGGTCCCTTTATCTATATAGTTGTAAGTACTTATGAATCAAGAATAAATCAAGAAATAAAACATAATACAGGCACGTGTCCAGGTGGGGGGCCAGGGGGCCCGGGCCCCCCCAGCTGGCTGGCTAGTTACGATTTTTATTACTATGGGCCCCTCAATTAACAAATTTATACACCAGCGCAACTGGCTTGATTTGACAGCAATACACAGGCTAAAGAGCCATAAAACCGTGTCCGGTAGTGGAAATTAGCCCCAGGCATGTCACAGGTAAAAGTTTATCTGTGCATGCTTCATTGATCGCTTGATCGGTACTTGATTGGGTAGTGGAGAAACTATTGTTTTTTACTCTTTGGAAGTATTATAAAATGATCAGAACATTGTTGGTTTTGTTAAGTAAATCTTAAAATGAATCTGAAAATTGAAACATTATGATGGTTGTATTTTGTTTTTACATTAAGGCACAATCCCCAAATTTGTTAAATTGATAGATATTTATCCTATCTTTTTATTTTACAACAATTATGAATTTGAAACTACTATATCAATTTTACTCTTTTGGGTCCAATAACCTTACTTAAAAACTCTCATAGTTTTAAAAGTAGTTTCTCAGTAATTCTTACAAAACGCATCTAAAACTCGTTAATTATGAGGGGTTTTATACATAAAAATATCATTTAATAATTATGTGCTGTGATGTTATAGTTTGTACAGTGAAAGAAGTATAAAATACACATCTATTTATTTTTATAGATCTCTGTTACAGTTAAGAGTTCATTGTCATTTGAAATCTATGATGTAAATAGTAATTGTCATAATACTTCGTTTGTTTTGTTGGAAATCTAAAAACATTTGACCATTTTGCAAATAGGATACCCTTAATAATTAGACTAGCCACTAGACTGATAATTACGATATTTCTATGATTTTTTTTTTCTTTTTTATGTTCATAGAGACAAAAGCCAGTTAAAATTGTAATATTGGACATAGTATATAGACTGGCTCAGTTCACTACATGAAATCATAAAAATGTGAAAAAAAATTATCATAGTCTAGGAGCTAGTCTACTTAATAATCATCTTAAAACTTCAACATTTTTTTCAACTGGGTATCATACAGAAAAATAAGTCCATACACTGTGACTGTACAATCATACATACATTGAAAAGGCTTGATGAAATGATTAAAAAGTAGACTTTTCCTTAAATATATGATACATTCATGCATCCTTAAAGGTGTTTCAGGTAACAGGAAAATGCATATATTCATGTGCCATATTAAAAAAATTTCGCAATACCCCTCCCGAACCCACCCCAGGCTGGGCCCCCCCAGCAAACAAATCCTGCACACGGGCCTGTAATAAAATAATATAATGTTTTAATGAAAAGAATAAAACCAAACATGTACACAAAATGATTCAGATGGTTCACATAGGATCCCTATGTACATAATTATATATATTCAATGCAACCAGGACACAAAAAAAAACGAAGTGTGAAAAGTTATGTGTTCATGTTTCAAGAAAAATGCTTAAAACTTAACTCTCTCTCTCTCTCTCTCTCTCTCTCTTCTCTCTTCTCTCTCTCTCATGATATGAAAACGACCATAGTGGGAGTGCACTGACGAATATGCAAAGATTGGCCTTGACTAAGTTTAAGGCCACTGCCAACGACTCATTGACTTCCAAAGGAATATTGAAAATGAAATATAATCATGTATTGCCATTATCTATGTGGCTGTATTTCATTTTATTTTATTTTGTTTTATTTCATTTTTTATCTATTTTTATTTTTTATTTTATTTTATTTTATTATTTTATATTTTATTTTATTTTATTTTAGATCCAGTATAATTTACATACATTTATGCCAATTCACCTGTCCATAACAGACTTTATTTTATTTTATTTTATTAGATTTTATTTTATTTTAGATCCAGTATAATTTACATATACATTTATGCCAATTCACCTGTCCATAACAGACTCGACTGAAAAAATAAGCCTCATAACAGTTGCCAGTCTTAATGAATCTTTACACAATATGTCTAATAAAAGTTTTTACCATTCTAGGGGGTCCGGACCCCAATGACCCCCTCACTGGATCCGCCCATGACAGCAATACAATAATTATTATCATTAGTTTTTATGATCTTCATTATCGATAATGGCCTTTATAGAGCCTCAACAGCTATGATCACTGAGATTGGCATCTACTAAACCAACATAACCCACCAATGATCCCATCAATAAACACTCAAACAGCTATTTATCTAGTAGTCTTTTTGAACCTGACTCCTGGGGTGAATTTCTGTTTTTGTTTTTCACACTGCATTTACCTTTGTTCAACATGATCAATATACCAAACTATTCATAATAAGTAGAAGAAAATTTCAAGACTGGTTATATTTTATTGAACAGCATATAAAATTTTGTCCTATTATCACAAGTCATGTACTTTGACTGTTCACGTTCTATTTTGTAGAAGATATCAAGTTTCTTTTTCAAAAGTATTTCATCCTTAATTTTATGATTATTGTGTGTCTAACATTATTTCCCCAGCCCAGTTACTCTGTAGAGAAAGTTGGTTGATACTTTCTACATAACAGAATGTGGACAATTTAAGTTCAACTGTATAGTAAGATGAGATACATGTTACCTAAAAAAGTATTTTCTATCCCCTCAGAACAATTCTGCCTATATATGTTATGAATATTACAGGTCTGTCAGGTATAATTTCCAGAATGAAAGTTTACCCAAGGGGTGGTCTTAGTCCAAGTAATTTGACGCGATCCTAGGAAATATCTAGATATTTTTTTTCATATGGGCAATATCCCTACTCCACAGTAAATAAACGAACTGAACCCCAACCGGATCTTGCGAGCGGATTTCAGTGTCAGCCATTTTCGTTGAATCGTCGAGCTAAAATACAAAAGAACAATGGTTGCAAATGCAGAGGAGACATGTTACTAGTAGTTATTATATCATATCAAGATATAATTTCTCTTTCCATAATCAATTACCAGCTTCATGTAAATATTTTCGTTTCCAGGTAAGGATGCGTTTAGGCAATAACCAGTCATTCTATGTGCAGCTAAATGGTTAACATTACTTATAGTACATATAATACCAAAAAACAACTTTAGATGCGCATATAATTATTGTGGACACAGTAACTTCACATTCGGTACGATAAAAGACAAAAAGTGGATTTATGGAAATCCCCTACGTTACTCGCAAGATATGGTTCAGTGGACTAACAAGTGAGGTACAGATCATTAGATTGATATTTGCAAGACGGGTTCAGTATTCAAACAGCCGCCTTGTTTACTTTCCATAATTTTCTACATAACGAACATGTCCTGGTAGGGTTATGTCGCCGGTTTAGTGAAGGAAATACATTTAAACAACACCTCAAACACGAGTATTGGTATAGATAAACGATTTTATGCATAAAATTCCTTGTGTAATTGGCGAGTGTTGAAATAAACGAAACACGTTGAGAAGAGTATGACGTTTTGTCGGCAATTATAGGACGAAAGCTGATAAAGAATGTATTTATCCGGAAAGATAAAGTATTTCTTGATATGATACAATCGTTTACATACCGCCTCAGCATCATTGCAACAAGCTGTTCATAATTATTTAGATAGTCCCACCAATTTTCTTCAATCGAATCCTGAAATCTGCTCGCTGCTAAAGATCCGGTTGGGGTTCAGTTCGTTTATATACTGTGTACTCGCATCAAACACTCGAATGACCAAAATAGTAGAAGCAACTTTTCATCGCTGCCGACGCTTTACATGCTTTTATAGGTTTAAATGTTGATTATTTCACGAACTGGCCATAAATTAAAATGTAACTTACATGTGTCGGAAGGGGATTCAATTCCTCATTAATCTATGATAAAATTATCAAATAATATCCAAAATTACGAATTTTCTGGTGATTTAAACCTTTGTATGTACAGTACAGGATCAACACGGTGTGTTTACAAGCCATATAAAACCAATAACTTTACATGACTGTGTACTGTGATTTAACTTCCATTATTTTGGTCCTTCAAAGTTTTGACGTTTAGTTTTTGACGTTCATGTGGACGCATTGGTCGAGAGGGCTAAGACGCTTTCCTATGGAGGTGAAGGCCCCTGGTTCGAATCCTGGCTACTCCCATTGCGGTGTGTTCTTGGGCAAGGCACTTGATCATGATTGCCTCAGTCGACCCAGCTGTAAATGGGTACCAGCAAACTGCTGGAGGTGAGGTGTAATTGGTTTTAAATGTTCTTAATATAGGGTCGCAGAAAAGCTCTATAGAGCTTATGTTAATTGTTTCACCAAGCGACGGTAAATAAAACTTACCTTTACCTTTAGATTGCCCGTCACAAATATAAAACAATCTGAACGTTGAATTACATGCATCCTTAATTTTTACCTTTTAAATTATTATATGAAAATTATTTGAAAAAAATATCCAACTCGTCTATATGATCTTTGTTTCGTTTTTAATTATAACATTTTACCTTTATATAAATCCCAACTTGTTAAAAAGAATATGTTACAATAAGTAGTTTGTGACGCACGCTTCCTTCTCCCGAGCCTTGCAGTAGTAATCATGTGACTTTCTGCGATAATAAATTCGCGTAACCGTTTAATACCGGGTTAAGCAGAAGGTTGTTGCATATTTCATTAACTAAATCAAAACGTGTCTGCTATAAGTTTTCTTGGTTTATGAAGAATTTTCATAAAGTGATAATAATCAGTGGACTAACTTTAAGTATTATATTAAAGATAAGCAGTATAACACATTTTTTCATCCAAAATTCAACAAAATGGAATTTTGAGTTAAACGACTGATAGACTGAAACTAGTCTGTGTTCAGACTAAACTGAAACATACATTTCTCTTATCGTTTTATTTAAGTTATTATCGGTGTTATCAAATAAACAACAGTATTAAGTGACAAACAAGCACCAACTTAACATTACTATTACTAAATAGCAAACTGTAACAAGAGCTGTCAGTGGACAGCGCGCTCGACTATTCTCAGTGCTTGATAGTACAATATAAGCAATGAGTAAAACTTTAACATTACAATAAGCATATTCTAAGAGTAATAGGGGCCATAATTCGGTCAAAATGCTTGATAGAGTTGCCTCCTCCTTTTTACAGACTGGGGTCATGATGGTAAACAAGTATGCAAAATATGAAAGCAATATCTCAATGGACTTTGAAAATATTTGGGGTGGTACGCAATCTTTAACATTTATCCTAAGTGGAAAGGGGCCATAATTGAGTCAAAATGCTTGATAGAGTTGCCTCCTCCTTTTTACAGACTGGGGTCATGATGGTAAACAAGTATGTATGCAAAATATGAAAGCAATATCTCAATGGACTTTGGAAATATTTGGGGTGGTACGCAAACTTTAACATTTATTCTAAGTCGAAAAGGGACCATAATTCAGTCAAAATGCTTCATAGAGTTGCCTCCTCCTTTTTACAGACTGGGGTCATGATGGTAAACAAGTATGCAAAATATGAAACAATATCTCAATGGACTTTGAAAATATTTGGGGTGGTACGCAAACTTTAACATTTGTGTGACGCTCACGCTCACGCCGACGCTGGGGCGAGTAGGATAGCTCCCCTATTCTTCGAATAGTCGAGTTAAAATGAATTTATCAAAATATGAAACTGTTAATTTATTATATATGAGCAAAACATTCATGTTTTTAATCTCTGCTAAAGTATGTTTGTTTGTTTTGGGTTTATCGCCGTTTTTCAACATTATTTCAGTCATGAAACCTAACCAGTGTTCCTTGATTCTGTGCCAAAACAAACCTGTTCTCCGCAAGTAACTGCCAACTTCCCCACATGAATTATCAAAGGTGGAGGACGAATGATTTCAAACACAATGTCTTTTATTAAATCGTCACGGAGAACCTACTCCCCGCCCGGGAATCGAACTCGCGTCCCCGCGATCTGTAGACCAACGCTCTCCTACTGAGATAAGCGGTCGGTCTACTATAGTATGTCAACCAATTAGCACCAAATAAACACTAAATTGCTTGACTGAAGAAAGAACCCCCATTTAAATTTGAATAGCCATTAATTTTCATGAAGGTTATTATGATAGCCCTAACATTTTCATGAAGGGGATTATGACACCCTGCCCCTTTCATAGAGGGCATTTTTATACCCTTCAAAACTATGAAGGGGATTTTGTAACACCCTTTTATTTTTCATAGGAGGTGATTTTGATCAAGGGTTTTTTATTGTCACCCGAAACTACGCACAAGCATACGCTGTTTAAGAAAATGACGAAAATAAAGTTGCCCAAATTGTCGAAAATGCATGAAAATTGATGCCTAACCCAGGCAAGGCACAAACGCTAGAAAAACAGTACAAATCAAAAGGTTAAAGAATGATTTTTTTACAATAAAAAACTCAATTACTTCTTGTGTTAACCTGATGTTTTTATTATGCATGGGCGGTATTATGATGGCACGTTTTCTTTCATATAAGCTATACAGTTACAAACAATTTAAGCGTTTGATGTGTTTCTATTTTTTATTATTATCCAAATGAGGTTAACAACCTGGATGCTTTTAAAATGGATGTCGGTACAGTTTCTCCACCATAAAAATATGATTTTGACGGCACATCAGATATGTTAACGTCAAATGATAAGCTCCAGTTGTTAACTGGTAAGTGGAGCAGTGACCGTTCGTACACTCTCCGATTTAGGTATACCTGCAGTAAAGCTATAATCAATTTTCTTAGTCACTTCATGAATCTTTATGCTACACAAAATTTGGTAATGGAATATGTTTTTTAACAAATTTAAATGTTTCTGTAGTCATAAATGAAGTTCGTGTATAGACATTTTATTGTTGATAAAAAAAAAACATCGTGTGTACAACATGCAACGTTGTCCACAGCTTAGAGGCGTCATTTTGTAGTTAAAATGTTACACATGTTACACCTCATTTCTTAAATTCGGCCGAAATACGTCTTTGGTAGTGTTATATAGATGTTACAAGGATGTTACATGGATGTTACTTATGTTACGCGTGTCCCAGAAACGGCGCCATTTTGTAGTTAAAATGTTACACATGTTACACCTCATATTTTAAATTCGGCCGAAATACGTCTTTAGTAGTGTTATATAGATGTAACAAAGATGTTACAAGGCTGTTACATGGATGTTACTTATGTTACGTGTGTCTAAGAAGTGGCGTGTTTTTGTAGTCAAAATGTTACACATGTTACACATCATTTCTTAAATTCGGCAGAAAAACGTCTTTAGTAGTGTTATATAGATGTAACAAGGATGTTACAAGGCTGTTACATGGATGTTACTTATGTTACGTGTGTCTAAGAAGTGGCGTGTTTTTGTAGTCAAAATGTTACACATGTTACACCTCATTTCTTAAATTCGGCCGAAAAACGTCCTTAGTAGTGTACTATATAGATGTAACAAGGATGTTACAAGGATGTTACGTGGATGTTACTTATGTTACGTGTGTCCGAGAAGAGGCGTCTTTTAGTAGCCGAAATGTTACACATGTTACACCTCATTTCTTAAATTCGGCTGAAAAACGTCCTTAATAATGTTATATAGATGTAACAAGGATGTTACAAGGATGTTACATGGATGTTACTTATGTTACGCGTGTCTGAGAAGAGGCGTCTTTTTGTAGCCAAAATGTTACACATGTTACACCTCATTTCTTAAATTCGACCGAAATACGTCTTTAGTAGTGTTATATAGATGTAACAAGGATGTTACATGGATGTTACATAGATGTTACTTATGTTACGCTTGTCTGAGAAGAGGCGTCATTTTGTAGTTAAAATGTTACACATGTTACACCTCATTTCTTAAATTCGGCCGAAATACGTCTTTGGTAGTGTTATATAGATGTAACAAGGATGTTACAAGGATGTTACATGGATGTTACTTATGTTACGCGTGTCCCAGAAACGGCGCCATTTTGTAGTTAAAATGTTACACATGTTACACCTCATATTTTAAATTCGGTCGAAATACGTCTTTAGTAGTGTTATATAAATGTAACAAGGATGTTACAAGGATGTTACATGGATGTTACTTATGTTACGCTTGTCTGAGAAGAGGCGTCATTTTGTAGTTAAAATGTTACACATGTTACACCTCATTTCTTAAATTCGGCCGAAATACGTCTTTAGTAGTGTTATATAGATGTAACAAGGATGTTACAAGGATGTTACATGGCTGTTACTTATGTTACGTGTGTCTGTGAAGAGGCGTCTTTTTGTAGCTAAAATGTTACACATGTTACACCTCATTTCTTAAATTCGGCCGAAATACGTCTTAAGTAGAGTTATATAGATGTAACAAGAATGTTACAAAGATGTTACTTGGATGTTACTTATGTTACGCGTGTCCCAGAAGAGGCGTCATTTTATAGTTAAAATGTTACACATGTTACACCTCATATTTTAAATTCGGCTGAAAAACGTCCTTAGTAATGTTATATAGATGTAACAAGGATGTTACAAGGATGTTACGTGGATGTTACTTATGTTACGTGTGTCCGAGAAGAGGCGTCTTTTAGTAGCCAAAATGTTACACATGTTACACCTCATTACTTAAATTCGGCTGAAAAACGTCCTTAATAGTGTTATATAGATGTAACAAGGATGTTACACGGATGTTACATGGATGTTACTTATGTTACGCGTGTCTAAGAAGTGGCGTGTTTTTGTAGTCAAAATGTTACACATGTTACACCTCATTTCTTAAATTCGGCCGAAAAACGACCTTAGTAATGTTATATAGATGTAACAAGGATGTTACAAGGATGTTACGTGGATGTTACTTATGTTACGTGTGTCTAAGAAGTGGCGTGTTTTTGTAGTCAAAATGTTACACATGTTACACCTCAATTTCTTAAATTCGGCCGAAAAACGTCCTTAGTAATGTTATATAGATGTAACAAGGAGTTACAAGGATGTTACGTGGATGTTACTTATGTTACGTGTGTCCGAGAAGAGGCGTCTTTAGTAGCCAAAATGTTACACATGTTACACCTCATTTCTTAAATTCGGCTGAAAAACGTCCTTAAAATGTTATAATAGATGTAACAAGGATGTTACAAGGCTGTTACATGGATGTTACTTATGTTACGCGTGTCTGAGAAGAGGCGTCTTTTTGTAGCCAAAATGTTACACATGTTACACCTCATTTCTTAAATTCGACCGAAATACGTCTTTAGTAGTGTTATATAGATGTAACAAGGATGTTACACGGATGTTACATGGATGTTACTTATGTTACGCGTGTCTGAGAAGAGGCGTCTTTTTGTAGCCAAAATGTTACACATGTTACACCTCATTTCTTAAATTCGGCTGAAATACGTCTTTAGTATTGTTATATAAATGTAACAAGGATGTTACAAGGATGTTACATGGATGTTACTTATGTTACGCTTGTCTGAGAAGAGGCGTCATTTTGTAGTTAAAATGTTACACATGTTACACCTCATATTTTAAATTTGGCCGAAAAACGTCTTTAGTAGTGTTATATAAATGTAACAAGGATGTTACAATGATGTTACATGGATGTTACTTATGTTACGCGTGTCCCGGAAGAGGCGTCATTTTGTAGTTACAATGTTACACATGTTACACCTCATTTCTTAAATTCGGCCGAAATACGTCTTTAGTAGTGTTATATAGATGTAACAAGGATGTTACAAGAATGTTACATGGATGTTACTTATGTTACGCGTGTCCCAGAAGCGGCGTCATTTTGTAGTTAAAATGTTACACATGTTACACCTCATTTCTTAAATTCGGCTGAAATACGTCTTTAGTAGTGTTATATAGATGTAACAAGGATGTTACAAGGATGTTACATGGATGTTACTTATGTTACGCTTGTCTGAGAAGAGGCGTCATTTTGTAGTTAAAATGTTACACATGTTACACCTCATTTCTTAAATTCGGCCGAAATACGTCTTTAGTAGTGTTATATAGATGTAACAAGGATGTTACAAGGATGTTACATGGCTATTACTTATGTTACGCGTGTCCCGGAAGAGGCGTCATTTTGTAGTTACAATGTTACACATGTTACACCTCATTTCTTAAATTCGGCCGAAATACGTCTTAAGTAGAGTTATATAGATGTAACAAGAATGTTACAAAGATGTTACTTGGATGTTACTTATGTTACGCGTGTCCCAGAAGAGGCGTCATTTTATAGTTAAAATGTTACACATGTTACACCTCATATTTTAAATTCGGCCGAAAAACGTCCTTAGTAATGTTATATAGATGTAACAAGGATGTTACAAGGATGTTACGTGGATGTTACTTATGTTACGTGTGTCCGAGAAGAGGCGTCTTTTAGTAGCCAAAATGTTACACATGTTACACCTCATTTCTTAAATTCGGCAGAAAAACGTCCTTAATAATGTTATATAGATGTAACAAGGATGTTACAAGGATGTTACATGGATGTTACTTATGTTACGCGTGTCTAAGAAGTGGCGTGTTTTTGTAGTCAAAATGTTACACATGTTACACCTCATTTCTTAAATTCGGCCGAAAAACGTCCTTAGTAATGTTATATAGATGTAACAAGGATGTTACAAGGATGTTACGTGGATGTTACTTATGTTACGTGTGTCTAAGAAGTGGCGTGTTTTTGTAGTCAAAATGTTACACATGTTACACCTCATTTCTTAAATTCGGCCGAAAAACGTCCTTAGTAATGTTATATAGATGTAACAAGGATGTTACAAGGATGTTACGTGGATGTTACTTATGTTACGTGTGTCCGAGAAGAGGCGTCTTTTAGTAGCCAAAATGTTACACATGTTACACCTCATTTCTTAAATTCGGCTGAAAAACGTCCTTAATAATGTTATATAGATGTAACAAGGATGTTACACGGATGTTACATGGATGTTACTTATGTTACGCGTGTCTGAGAAGAGGCGTCTTTTTGTAGCCAAAATGTTACACATGTTACACCTCATTTCTTAAATTCGACCGAAATACGTCTTTAGTAGTGTTATATAGATGTAACAAGGATGTTACACGGATGTTACATGGATGTTACTTATGTTACGCGTGTCTGAGAAGAGGCGTCTTTTTGTAGCCAAAATGTTACACATGTTACACCTCATTTCTTAAATTCGGCTGAAATACGTCTTTAGTATTGTTATATAAATGTAACAAGGATGTTACAAGGATGTTACATGGATGTTACTTATGTTACGCTTGTCTGAGAAGAGGCGTCATTTTGTAGTTAAAATGTTACACATGTTACACCTCATATTTTAAATTTGGCCGAAAAACGTCTTTAGTAGTGTTATATAAATGTAACAAGGATGTTACAAGGATGTTACATGGATGTTACTTATGTTACGCGTGTCCCGGAAGAGGCGTCATTTTGTAGTTACAATGTTACACATGTTACACCTCATTTCTTAAATTCGGCCGAAATACGTCTTTAGTAGTGTTATATAGATGTAACAAGGATGTTACAAGAATGTTACATGGATGTTACTTATGTTACGCGTGTCCCAGAAGCGGCGTCATTTTGTAGTTAAAATGTTACACATGTTACACCTCATATTTTAAATTCGGCCGAAATACGTCTTTAGTAGTGTTATATAGATGTAACAAGGATGTTACATGGATGTTACATGGATGTTACTTATGTTACGCTTGTCTGAGAAGAGGCGTCATTTTGTAGTTAAAATGTTACACATGTTACACCTCATTCCTTAAATTCGGCCGAAATACGTCTTTGGTAGTGTTATATAGATGTTACAAGGATGTTACATGGATGTTACTTATGTTACGCGTGTCCCAGAAACGACGTCATTTTGTAGTTAAAATGTTACACATGTTACACCTCATTTCTTAAATTCGGCCGAAATACGTCTTTAGTAGTGTTATATAGATGTAAGAAGGATGTTACAAGGATGTTACATGGATGTTACTTATGTTACGCTTGTCTGAGAAGAGGCGTCATTTTGTAGTTAAAATGTTACACATGTTACACCTCATTTCTTAAATTCGGCCGAAATACGTCTTTGGTAGTGTTATATAGATGTAACAAGGATGTTACAAGGATGTTACATGGATGTTACTTATGTTACGCGTGTCCCGGAAGAGGCGTCATTTTGTAGTTAAAATGTTACACATGTTACACCTCATTTCATAAATTTGGCCAACAAAGGCCTTTAGTAGTGTTACATAGATTTAACAAGGGTGTTGCAGGAGCGTTACATGAATGTTACTTAAGTTACGTTTGTTTGAGAATAGGTGTCTTTTTGTAGTCGATTTCTTAAATCAGTCAGAAGTGGGGCATTAAAAGATATTACAGTCATGATCTTTATTCATGTTACTTAGTGTTACGATATGTTACTTGATGTTATTCTTGTAACAAATGCAAAGTATGTCACGAAATTGCGCCAATTTTGTGCCCTAGATGGATAATTTCATGGTCAGTTTGTTGCATTATCTTGTAAGGTATTGTAAAAAGATTTCTGATAATAAGTACATTGCAGAGGCGATGCTATACATATCAAAGCAGCATTTTTAGCTCCTCTGATTTATTTAAAAAAAAGAGTTATTGTCATCACTTGATCGGTGTCGGCGTTGGCGTTGCCTGCTTAAGATTTATGTTTAGGTCATCTTTTCTCCTAAACTATCAAAGCTATTGCTTTAAAACTTTTAACACTTGTTCACCATCAATAGCTGGCTATGTACAGCAAGAAGCATAATTCCATTTTGCTTTTTGCAAGAATTATGGTCTCTTTTGGACTTAGAAAATATTATTCGCCATTAAAAGCTGACACTGCACAGTAAGTACCATAACATTTTGCAATAATTATAACCCCTTTTGGACTTAAAAAATTAGATTTCTTGGTTAAGTGTTGTGTTTTGGTCGACTTTTCTCCTAAACTATCAAAGCTATTGCTTTAAAACTTGCAATACTTGTTCACTATTAAAATCTGACTCTGTATATATATAAATTTAACTCCATCCTGCTTTTTGTAAGAATAATGGCCCCTTTTGGACTTAGAAAATATCATAAAAACACACGGGTAGGACAATGTTGCTATTATACAGAGACAAAAAAAATCAGATGAGCGTCTGCACACGCAAGGCGGTGCTCTTGTAAACAATTTTAATCCTGCAGGGACAAATGTTGTTGAACGTAGGGCTGCAATGTTATATCTAATGTAATTACCTTCATTTGATTCTTCCTCTTCAACTTATGGTCAGCCGGTATATTTCATCTTTAACTTGTGGTCATTTTAGTGTAATTCAAACATTAGCTTATAAACAACCAGCGTAATTCATCCCATTTTTCTTTATCTTGTGGTTATCCAGTATCTTTCATCTTAAACATATGGTCATTTTTGTGTAATTCAACTTTTTCCTCTTTAAATTATGGTAAAAAATGCAGGAACACTAGCATTAATAAATATCACCTTTTCGCAATATGCGACTCGAACACTGTTAAAATATTCAGATATTGCAATGTAAAACACACATGCGTTTTCACTACGGCCCTCTTACAGATCCAATGCCCATCATACTGGTTGGAGACTGCAAGCCTAGGGCCAATATGATGGATTGAGGATTTGTATCACGGTAGCTCTTAACTCGGTGCTTATTGGGGTTTTTATAACATGATCATTATTTAATCAAGAACATTACATAAGATTTAATTTTCCTGAAAATAAATATACACCCAAGTGGATAAGTGATATATTGGGAGTCTCATTGATCCATAGGCTTTTGTCTGCGCTTTTTCTTCTAAACTACTTAAAACATAGTCATAGGAATATCATCAGCTGTTAACCATATGAAGAAGACATGCAAATGTTACAACCATGGTTACTAAGTCAATGCCACAATGAAGTCAAAGGTGAAATAATACAATTTTTGTCGAGCGCGCTTGCGAATGCGAAGCCATAGTTGTCCAAATGGCTGTTCGGTGTATGTGCGTCCTAGCGTCTGTGTGTGCGTGCTACCGCCCGGATTTGTTTGTCCGGACCATAACTTCGAAATGCATGGAACAATCTTGTCTATATTTGGCAAGAATGTTAACCTCAGTGAGACGGAGTGTCATGCACAAACCCAAGGTTCCTATAAAGTAAGGTAAGAACCCTTCTTGTTTGTTGGAAATTTTGTCTTACTGCTGGTTTGCAGCATTTCACTACATCATAATACTCATGACCCGGTAATAATATTCACTGGCTGTCGGGTTAATAACAGCATCACAGATTAAGCTACTGTTACAGTATGTATTCATAGCGCATATCAGTTAACTTGCTCAAAATGATTCTTTGGCTTACTGACAGGAACCGTTTTGGAAATCTTTCCCGATGATCTAGTAACCATACCCCCGATATAACTCCTGTTTCCGGAAATGTCTTGCGTAATTTAGGAATTCATTTTTCTTAACATTTTCACCTGATGACAATCTTATTTCTGTCGTCTGAGCAAAAGACGTTACTTTTTATGTACGTAATGGACTCAGAAAAAGGAAAAGTACTAATTTCGTTTGAATAATTTTAAGGAAATGCAATAATTATGATCCTAGTTTGCGTCTTTTCTTTCAAAATATCTTCATTTGCGTCGATATTTTATATTTCGAATCTGACTATTTTCCAAACTATTTTTTCCTGCAAAATTATTGCTATTACAAGACATCATTAAAAAGGGAAAATAAGTGTGACACCCTTATATTCCAAAGAATTCTGAAATACATTAATAAACTTTGATTTAAGGTAAGTTAACGATATATCTCCTTTGATACTGTCCACGTCTCCAAACTCCAGACGAAAATGTCCTTCTTTTAACAAAGGGATGAAAGACTCAAAACTGTTAGCGTCTTGAATTGCTCGTATATTATACTTTAGCCAAAACATTAATGTAAATTGGGATAACCAGGCTGTGACGAAACGAAATACAGGCGGCCTATTAAAAAGATGTTAGATCTCTGGTGAATGAAAATGCCCTAAATAATTCATATTTATTCAACATTATACATTATGATATGTGATGTTTTTGTATTTTTGTAAAAGAGCCGTTATGTAATTAATCAGGATTATAGTTGTCACACCTTAAATGATAGATTGGTTGGATATTTCTGCGCATTTGTAGCGCTTTAACATGCGTCTACAGAGTGAATAAAGCACTCCTAATTGGATACCGAGAACCCTTAATCACTACTCGGAACAACTAGAATATTTACATTGTCATGTAGTCGTCGACAAGCGATATTATTGATGAATGTATTCTTATTATTTGGAACAATTTTGTATGTTTGGTAACAGGATTTGCGAATGGTAGAGTAAATATAACGATCGTTAATCAACATGCTATTATCAAACATTCTGCAATTCATAATATTCGTTCAGTTGAACAACTGCTCCCAAATTGACAGTGTATTCTTATTCATTACTGGAAAGATCTATGTCTGAAATTTTATTACATCTCATGAAAGTTGTCTAATGATTTTGGTATATTTTAGGATATGCCTGGTGAAATTTGGCAATGTTTTAATAACCGCTATTTACGTAATCTTCAATAAGCCACAAGATTGCCATACGAAATAAAACATTGTTGTTTCTGTGAAATTCCCTAGCATTGTAAACATCCTTATCTGTCTGTGGTATTTGGTGTCCGTCATAAAACGGAAGATTCCTCAATTATATTAGGAACTTATATGTGTTCTTGCTTTCAGAAAATACGTTTTTGAGATTGGTTTTGGTTTTATGGCGACGATATGAGGATTTTGTATCAGGGCTTCTCAATTGTTCACACATCTTTTTAATTACGCAGTGGGTGTTACTGCCAATTTCAGAATAGCGCGCCGTTTCAGTGTTTGCATCATACACATTTAGTCACTGACTGATATCGATTTTCTTATCGTGAGTGGCTAATTTTGTAACCGTCATTTACATAAACTCCGCCCAAGACGCGAGCCAAGTTAAACTGGAAACGTATTTATGATTTTTTAAAATGGATGATATTACAGTTTGTAGTCGTATCTCATACTCAGTTTCAAAACAAACATTTTTGTACGTGTTCTCAAGCGGATTACATTATGCCTGTAAAACTGAATTTAATTAACGTCGCATTCTCCCGATCATTTCACGTATACGTTATAAGTACTTTTTTTCCTGTCACCGATGTACATCAATTTCCTTGTGACAAGTCGATAAAAAATAATGTGTATTTTTATCTAAAGTTTACGTTATTAAATCATTGTCTGATGGGCATCACTTTTCACATTAAAAATTATATATTTAGTTTAAACATAAATACTCTGTTTACATACATGACTCAAAGTATAAATGTAATAGCTCTAAGTATTTCTGGGTGTTTGGTAATCCAGCAACATGCGATTCTGACATGCTTGAATTAACTGGAATCTTTTTTTTTTCGTACATTGAACATGTATTTAGGTCCTACTTATCAACGATTAAACTTCCGGTCATGTAGCCGTTGTACATGAAGTTAAAAACTTTATGTGCCGGTCTTCTTCATTTCGCTTTAATAGCAATTTAAATTGAAACTTGATTCGGGATTCATGACTAAGTAAGTCTTCTTGCCAAGAAAATTCTCTCGACGGAAATTTATTTTCTTGGGTTTAACGCCAGATTTCAACAGTTCTTCTTTGATGTCGGGTGGTTAGTTTACTTAATTAAGCATCGCTTCTGGGAAGAACCAGTACTAGACTCTCGTCTCCGTAAGAAACCGCAAACTTTATCACATAAAGAAATATGGTCGGTAGGAAGGCTCGAACCCGTGCCCCCACCCCAGTCATTGAGAGGTTAGTGATTTCAAGACAACGACTAACCACTTGACTATGGGAGCAGTCAACCGATGGATGGGTAATACAATTCGGATTCTAAAAATCACACGACAGGAGCCGACATAGAACTCTGGAGTTGATTAAGGGCGATGGAATCGACTGGCAGCTTAGTTTTATCTATACCTTTTACCGTTTGACTTAAGTATTCATGACATCGCATACCACATGTCTTCTGCATTCAGTAATTTGACGGATTTCTATGAAATAATGTATATTTTTTTCATATCGAAAACTTTTCCAACGAAATTCTAATAGATGCTGATCCTTTGCTTTGGTATTTTACACATTATGTCGTAAATACAAAATAGATTCTATAGAACTTACATGTCTCGAAAGATTTTTTTATTTAAAACTGTGATAGTAAATATTCACCTCTATGTTCACAGCGTTTGTAAAAGGCGATCTTGCTTAAACTTTGCCTGTCACAAATACTAGTTTTTAACGATCGTACCATGATATGCATTTAATCAGAATCATGTACAAGTGCTTTTGTTTGTTTAAAATCATAACTATAATTTTCCTATCGGAAGCTTGTCTGACTTCGACAATTCTCGGCGTCAAACTTGGAAAGATCGAAATAGCTTCAAGGCAACCTAAATTAACCCACTTGAAACCTGGAAGACTGGATATGGTAATCAGACTCTGAGGTATAATTACAGTGACCACACCACATCACTTTGTATTTTTTACCTACAATCGGATTACATCGCATCGTAGGAAAGGAAATGCTTATTAGCTTTTATTAAAAAATGGCTGCGTGTTTATCTGCACCATTGACAGTCCATAAAATAAACAAACGTGTTTATAAGCATGGACGGATCCAAACAGATGGGGAAGAAGCATTTTATAGAAATAAGCCGATGGCAAAATACAATACATATAAACCGGGCCAGTCTATGATATAAGTACAACAATATAGTTGGCCCATTTCAACGAGCTGTATTAATTTTTGAAGCAAAAATGAAAATAAAATAAAAATGCCAAGACTGCACTCGATTTAATCGGTCGCACTCAGCGCACGTTGCGCGTTTTACAGAATTGTCCGATGCATATGTGTAGAAGAAAGGAATTACTGAACAAGACTTATAATATAACAGTGACCTGAAAGCATATTCAATAGAGTGGCATCAGTCAGAATTAGCGTGCTAAAATAGCAATCAACATGACATGTAAACTGGACAATAAAGTTTTTATTACAAAATCTAGCGCATGATCTTAGGTTTCTATTCTCTGTGTAACAAAAACGAAATGCAGCAAGCTGCGCTCTTAACTTAAACCTGCTAAATTTTCTATAATGAATTTGTCCATCTCATCTTTCAATTTGGACAGTAACATTAACTGTTAAAAGGGGTACTTACAAAAAAGATACTGATTGAATGGCGAACCGTACAGACCATGATCAGACTGCACGGACATGCACTGGTCGCAAAGACAGTTCTAAGCACTTGCCACAATCAGGCTAAAGGTTGAAACAGAAGAAAGGCATTATACAAACATGTATTAGGTATTACCAGACGTTCACGATTCTAGGGACAAAACTTTCAGTTGTAATTTGACAAGATACTGCATGTAGTTTGAAATAAATATTGCCGTGTTTGTTTTTCCAAAATTTAAAGCAAAATGGATAAACGAACCCAATGATTCAATGTGGAAGACAACATCGATAATAAGCGGTATTTTCCGTGTTTGAAAAAAAATCCATGACTGACATCCGTGGATATAATACGAAGACTATATACAGTTCGTTTTTGTAAACATCATGTTTGTAAACATTAAAGATTACATTTTGTAACTTTAACCTCGGCTTCCTTAGTTAAGTGTTTCTAGTTTAAGTAAAACTTGCGCACAAGCTGAAACAAAACATAATAAAAAAATTAGAAAGTTTATTTTGTAAGTAGAGAAATTTTGGTTTGAAAGCGTGTAAACACGTATGACCTGGTAATCGAACTGTAGACACATCAATTCAAAATAAATACATGAAACCAGCTGTGTTGTATTTCCTTGAGAGTTGCTTATAAATACAAATTATACACATCAATGTCGATCTTCAGACAGTTCAGATCTATAACGTTAATGTAAATAATTTTAAGTGTATATGCTGTGTATGTGTACATGCACATGTATGATTATGCAGAATTGTCCTGAAATAAACTCCCGTAATATTTCACTTTTGTAACTAACACTTTACGAGGTTGCTTTCCACTGCTACCGATAGAAAAACACGTTTGGGCGGAGCAAACTACAAGCGTCATCAAATTACTCTCTTACCGATCAATACAGTGACAGCTACGTCATTTACTACCTGCGTTTGATGTAAACGCCCTTTCGGCGAGCTTTTCTGAAATTGGCAGTATTATGTTTAAAATCAGTAACGTTATTGAAATGGATATTTATGTTTCTACAAGTTTACTTTACTTTCTACTGAGAAAACAGGGCTAAACAGTATTTTAACTGCCATCTCTGAAACAAGATGCAATAATGCCAGTCACTAGTGAAATACATTACCAGTGGCGCATATGGAAATGTAAAGTAAACATAGTACTAAAGATCAATCAATGACACAAATTATAATCCTACCCTGCATTTACCTGTACACCTGTATAACACAAGTTAATACGAATAATGAAGTAACTGTATGGTGAAAAAGTTATTTAAGTGATATGTCATTTCATTGTAATGTGAAATTTCATAATAAGTACTGACGAGTTTTTTCTTGTTATATAATATATATATATGATGCGTGATATAGTACAAGTAACATTATATCTAAATTTTAGCTAAGTTAAATAGTGGATCTGAATTTATCTTATTAGACTTAAACATTTTCTAATGTCATACAATAATAATGTATTTGACAGCATTTTGTATTGAGGTAAGTTCTTCCAGAAATAATGCAGGTAAAATTGGGGATTAAATATTGATCAATGAATTGATAGGTAGGACTACCTGCAAGAGCGGCTTATTAAATAAGAAGTTTCAGAAAATCTTAAACAACATACTTCAAAATGATCTAATCAAGACTTAAGTATAATATGCGGTCCCTTTCAACCTCCTCCCCCACCCCCTTTTTACCCCATACCACTTACCCTCCCCCCCACTATATCTATATTTGGCATAAATTTATATGCACATGTTAGATTTTTGAAGCAGCTGGTGTGTAATATTTTTCTGTTACAGCTTCTTTTTGTTGCGGGCCTACTGTGCAAATGCGTGGCTCTGAGGCTGTATTTCAGTGATCTGTGCTTCCGAGAAATCTACCCTTACCTTTTATCTTTTAAATGTTATTTATTAGCAACCAACGTTAATATTTTAATTGTTTTTCATAATTAATAATTTTAGGTAAGCCCTCATTTTTCTGGAAAAAGCAATGACTTTGCAATTGTGACTTTTCTGGTCCATATGGAAATGTATTGAACTAAACAATTTTTTAGCAATCATATTATTAATATAAAGTAATATCTAGGTATAAGTCATGTTATATTGATACAAGAAACAACTGGATGAATATCAACTAAAACTACGTCCATGCAGAGTAATAAGAATACGCTTAAGTATTCTGTTAACTTTAAAGTAAGATTTGCATTTAATTGAGTTAATATTTTACATTGGTATGAGCCTAAATCTATTACCAATCTGTACCAAATGAAAGAAATGGTGATATAGCATGAGATACAGAATCAAAAGTAAACAGTGTCGCATAAATAATTGTTATGTAGATATATGTACACACTCACTTGTACTATTACATTCAGTAGTCAAATATATTATGTTGTCTGCAGTCACTTTTTCCGCAAGGTTGAAGAGAGTTCTCCTTTATATTAAGCTGATCTGACAGTTTGGGTTTACTTTTTTCATCATTGTGTTCTCAAAACGCTTCTTCAGCAGCGCTACCTTTATGTACTTTATAAATCTTTTGATAAATCTTGTCACAGTACTTTGGAATTCATGATAAAATTGAAAGACACTCCCACGAAAACTTCCTTTACAACCTTTTTTTGGTGGAGATGTGACTTACAAACTTGGGAAAATTCTCGAACGCAGCCGTTGTACGACTGGCCACGATCTGGTACCTATGGATGTTTATTGGCAATGCTTTGCAATAAGTAAAAGCTGAGTGTGAACTGGAAATTAAATGATAATTATTGATATTATTAAGTTATTTAACATTGTTCTGTACAATACGGCGACTCGTCCAATATGGTTTTCCCAGCTGGGTACTCGTCCAAATATATCTCGTATTGTACAGTTCAATGTTAAATAACCTTTTTATTCTATATCTATTTTATTTTAGTTTAAATTAAAATGATGCACTGAATATTCCTCATTTCAAGACGCATAATCTAATTCTGTACATAGAGCGCCTACTTCACCCGATTTACATTTGGAACATTTTCACGCGTTTCGGGCTTTATCGTATGTTTAACATGCGACTTTTTCAACCGTCCAAATACAGAAAAAATACAGAATTTTTGTACGCACGTGCGTCCAATAAGGTAATATATTGTACGGTCACGTGTTGCAAATGAACGTTCACGATTGGATAAATAAAATAGATATAGAAATTCGTATATTTAATGACGAAACACATTTAAAATAAAAAATAAAAAAATATGATTGACCACCTGCTTCTTAGTCGGTAAATTCCTGAAAATCTGTTATGCTTTCAAATTAGAGGCGTAAAAGTAATGTAAATTTTCAGTGGATTCTTAAGTATACAAAAAATAAAGATTTAACTTAAAACTTAATATTGAATCAAAATGGCAGTTGGCCTGATTTTTAGATCATTTTCGACTGATGTACACTCCCAATCTTACTTATGAACATTTATAGGGAAGTATTTCCAAAGGCGTTTAATTTTGTATACATTCTGAATATCGTTATGATTGTATTTCCTTAAACGTCTGTCACAGATAGCTGGTAAGTATCCGCAATTTTTCCTGACCTACTGAAACGAATTATTTATGAATTGATTTTTAAATTTGCCGTCTGTTGGTAGCCTTATGGAAGTCGTTAACACCAACAGGCACGATCATTTGTGTGTACGCTATTCCCTTAAATAAGTTTCTCAGTTTCTTCTGAAAAGATTTATAGGACTTTGAAACGGGGAAAATGACATAATGAATCACGGTGTTGGTTAGTGAGTACTGGTTTGACATTTTTATAATAAAAGTAAACAAACAGATGAGTATTAAACAAGTGAACTGAGAAAATGAGACAATGAAATAGGGAATAAGTCTTTTATGGGAATGACACAAAATAAATTGTAATTCATTAGTGCTAAAGAATATTGCGTGAAATGCCTGAATTGGTTTAATATTATTAGAAAGCAAGTATTAAATACAAAACCCTTATTTCCTTGCTAGTTTCATGTATAATGTTTCGTAAATAGAGACAGATATTGATAGAGGGGCCTCCTTTGCCAAATCGATATGGCCACTGACTTCGATGCTCTCGTCGAACTGTGTTTGAAACATCGTTTTGGGTGTATATATCTTTAGGCAAGGAAGTCATTCTATTCAGCTGGTTTACGAAAGGTCGGTGGCTCCTATTAGGAAGTTCAGCTTTCAATTTATAAAAACCAATATTTGCCGAAACTTTTAGATCCTATTCGTGCTGCTACGTACGTAACACCAGCCTTCTGTATAATAGTAAAAATTCCCTGGTATTTACCCAATCCCATCTGTATAACAATTAAATGTTCTTCAACTTTATAATAACATGTCTGCCATTCATAGCATTAAAGTTTTCTGTTTTCATCTCAAAGCGACGCTCCTAAGGTATGTAAATATTAAGCAAAGACGAAAATGTATTTTCGGAGTCACGCAAGGTAACTTCCTGTCAGGAATCAGAATCAATAGATAAATCATCTACTATTTTTAAATTCGAATTGTAGTAATAGTTACAACGAGGCTTAACGAGAATATAAATCCATTAGTAACTGTCTCCCTCACTGAATCAAACCGGAATTTCTTGGTTCATTTTAGAAAATTCTTATTGCACCATTGATATTTGTCTAATTGCATTCAGCGGACGTGTTTTGTTGCTTATGTAACGACATCAGAAATAGAAGAGTGATTTTTTTTCAGAATATCGTATTGGACAAACAACATAAAAATTATGCTATCATTTCTTCAAGAAAAAAATAATCAGTGAATATATCGTCATTAACACCTGTTCGAAGGGTTTCCAGTCTTCTTTTGTGGACATCAGTAAGTATATTCAGGATGTCGGATGTTATTGTGAAGTTGAAGGAAGTTCTACTGACAAAATAAAGGTCTTCTATCACTTTAAAGAACTTAAACTCCCTAGACCAATTACGAGAGATGGTACCTAAAACAATTATTTTGAAAACAAAGGCCAACAATCGTGTGTCGCTGAACTCAGGATATCAAGAATTTTAGCTCGGCACCGAGCTGTAAATGCTGTGGTTTTGAAAGGCGATGTTTTGGCAGATTTATCAAAGATAATCAATTGCATTATTTTATATTCTAGAGAACGTCTGCATTGATTGAAACTGCATTTCTGCAACGTAAACGAATCTCCTTTGAAGTTATTGCATCAGTTTACGTGTGAGTGACCTTGATACTATAACTTATACAAAGTTTACATGATTTTCTATTCATATTTAATGTTTGTTTTAATTAGGCTCTTGTTTACTGGGTAAAAAGTCAAACCGACAGAATTTTAGTCATATGGTGATCTTTCCATCATGCTGAGCATTGGTTCAGGCACGTGCAGGCACCACAGACTTTCCGTAAGCCAGATTAATGAATTACTTACATGAAGAATTATATATCTAATCTATATATCTTATATTATATAAATTATGTCAAGGGGATGAGGAGAGATGGTGCGCACAAGATTGTGTCTATGTATATAGTATAGTAACAAAAAACAAAGTCCCGTAACTCTGCAGTTTTTTTTTCTGAAAGAACCTAACATGCCTCATGCACAACTACTGTTGTTAGTGATTACTTGTGTGAAGTTTCATTTAATTGTGTCAAGGGGATAAGGAGAGATGGTGTGCACAAGATTGTGTCTACGGACGGACAGACAGACGGACAGACAGACAGACAACCTGAAACCAGTATAACCCCCCTTACAACTTTGTTGTCGGGGGGTACAATAATAGCAGACTCGGTTTGATTGAGATATCCACCTTATATGCTTGAAATCTCCTCAGGTTCTCGTCAATCATGAAAAGCCTGAAAGCCACCATAAAAACCAAAATGAAACATACTATCATCTCTAAAAATGTGTGAAAGATGAAGTTTCCACAATTTCGTTGTGTTGTGTGACATTTACTACATTGATATTTACCAAGTATGTTCATCTATTTTCGTTTGTTACATATACAATATAATTTCCTTAAATTGTGTAGTGGTAGCACCAAGTAATTAATGATACATTTAGCTAATACTGCATGTCTCATACATTCTCCGTGAGTAACGTATCGAAATGGCTGTCAAAGAAATTTCAAAAAAGGCTGTCAACCGCTGAACATTGCCCTAAAACCAATAATATTCAAAAGGCATTTTACGAAAGAGATTTGACGGTTTAAATAATCGTAAGTCAACAAATTTTCAGTAGGTTGTTATAAGCATTTGCAATGGTACGGTTCAGCTTGGTACTAGAAAGGCAAAATATAATTTGTGCAATGTTTAACATTTGGGAGGAAACGGTAAATGTCTCGTTGCCTAGTAAGAAAGTACCCTACGTATTACTTTTGAAATCTATCGTTCACTTTATCCTCGTGAACTGTGATTGAAAATACAATGATTCACCAGTTTGTTAATTCTAATTTTGACACCGGATATGAAAAGTTAGAGCACTGACACTAGAACCACAGATGCCCTTATATATTCTTTTATATTTTGTAAACATATGTCGGTAAACGCTAGTCAAGTACTGACAAGAAGAAGACAATGAATTTGTATTGAAACATTGCGTGAAAACTGAACAATCAGATCTGTGATATTCCATGCTTTTATTTCGCTGCATGTAACATATGATAATAATTATAATTGTTGCTCTTAAAGTGTGAGTCGTTCCGCTAAAAGCTTTTCTTGATGAAAATAAAATGCTGTAAGTAATGTTGTAACGTTTTTGGGCAATAGACTCAAAACTGATGCCTTTTCTTTTTAAGAAGAAAAATGTTAGGTATCGGAGAATGTATTGTAATAAAATGTAATAAGACACAAATGTGTATAGGATATCAATTTTTATGTTCCCCTTGCATTTACGCCCCCGCTCCTATTACTATCAGTGAGGTTAGGTGCCCATCATATTTTTGGCCACTGGCCGCCAACTACTGTGTTTTTCCTGTTTGTCTGTTTGTTCTCTCTCTCTCTCTCTCTCTCTCTGTGTGTGTGTGTGTGTGTGTGTGTGTGTGTGTGTGTGTGCATCTAGAATATATGTTTTTATTATTTAGTACCTATATAAATAATGTTTAAAATTGGGATAGTATTTCACCAGTAAATATGACCAGGCAGATAAAACTCCGTTTTCTACCTTTTGCGCACACGAAACATCACTCATCTCATTTTAACATCGTTGATTACAAATAAACAAACAAAAATTGGATGTATATAATAAAAGGGTCATTACAACAGTAGCTAGATCTGGGATTTTGTATTCGGCTCTCGTGGATTTTGCAATCGCCACATGCGCGCCTCGTGAGATCCGATCTGGCAAAAGATATCCACACGAGCCGAATACTGCATCCAAGATCGAGCTACTGTTATAATTACCCTATTATATGTAGAAGAAATGCTAGACGACCCATGCAAAATTATACTTTGTTATGTAGATAAAACTGTTTGTTATGTACATTAATTAATTTGTGTTGTGCATTTAGTAGTTTGTTCTGTACAATTAATAGCTCGTGCATTTCCAATATATTTGGTACAAATAATAATTTGTTATGTAGATAAAACAATTTGTAAAGTACATTTATTAGTTTGTCCGGTACATTTCTTAGTTTGTGTTGTGCATTTAACAGTTTGTTCCGTACAATTGATAGTTCGTTATGTGCATTTTTCTACAGCTTTATCTATATAACAAATTATAATTTATACCAAATATATTGGAAAATGCACATAACGAACTTTTAATTGTACACAGAACAAACTGCTAAATGCACAACACAAACTAAGAAAGGTACAGGACAAACTAGTACATGTAAATGTACATAACAAACTGCTTTATATACATAAAAAATTATAATTTGTACCGAATATATTGAAAAATGCACATAACAAACTATTAATCGCCATCTGACCTATCATGTGTCAGTGCGACGTTAAATCCAACAAAAAAAATACATCCCGCCCTTGAAACTAAATTTGCATAACTCACTGTTACAAAATGCACGAATCGGTACTTCAGTTAATCATTCATTACATTCCACTTAAGACTTCACGACAAAAATTAGGGATTCTCTTTTTTCTCTCATAAATCTGTGATTGCATGGTTATTGTAGTACTTACGAAGTTAATGACAAGGAAGTGATTAAACTCTACAGATAGAAAATGCTTCATATGAGTTTATACAAGTATTTCGAGAGTACCGGCAGTGCATACTTAAATATAACTACCAATTCTGCAATACGAAGTATATAAGATATGTTATTAAACTCACCATAACATTTTCATTTTTTAATTCATTACCAGAATAGTCATTAGAGAACGTGCATACTACTGAAACTATTTTTATTTTTTTGTTTAACTGTGCTTTTAATTGTATAAAAGGCACCGCCACATAATAACAATACGAAACTGAAGTTCTTTTTTCTATTTAAGAAAGTCAACAGCACCAGATATTGGCTGCTTATAAAATCATCTAACTATTTACACAAATCGGCGTTACTAATCTTCTCTGACAACCGATGCTTACTACGTGCTTGTAGTTGGCTGCATACAAAACATTTCTATTTAGTCAAATTTAAATTTTAATACTTTACACAGTTAAGTTGATCTGGTATTATATAATTCCTCTGTTGCAAACATCTCATATGATGTCAAGTTGGTTCAATTATTCATTAAAGCTTCCTTCATATTCTCCCAAAAGAGCAGCTCCCCTTCCTCGTCAGTTGTGTACTCTATGTATGTATTTGATTTTATCCAATCTAACATTTCTGTGGTCATAAGTTTAGTTGGAACGTCTCCAAATATTACAACTAGAAGGCAATTCACTCCATCACGCGAGTAGATGCTTTCCATTCTCGCTATATTGAACTCGTAAAGGCACCACTTGCTTTTCAAGAAGTCTTGTGAAAGAATAACGACGGTTTTTCTGCTGCTTCTTATAGCATCTATGATATTGTCGGCGATGTTGTTTCCAGGTATAAAGTCCCTATCGTGAATGCACAACTGTTTTCCTTGTCTTTCCAGGTTCGGAATTATCTTGTCTAGGATGAAACGCAAATCTTCATTTGCATATGATATGAACGCGTCATACATAAAATTCCCCACTTCTTTCGGATGATTATATAGTTTGTTATAGCCAAAATGCCTCATTTTAGTTATTCTTATCATATATCTTAGTTTCCATCGATTTTTATAGATGAAACCACCGGCAACAATTGCAAGAAAAACGGTAATTGCCATGGAATTAAAAACTATTAAACCTAGGTACGAGCGGCATTCCTTCTCAATATTATTTACAGATTTCACGAATTCATCAACTGACAGTTTTGCACCTGTTGTGTCGTGAAAAATATACTCATTGAAATGAAGCATGTTATTTTTGTATTTAACCATCCATTTCAAATATTCCTTTTCTTCACATGTGATTTTGATATCATTATTTCTAAGATCAGTTGTGAATTGTTTTCCCAATCGGTCTGCATTAACTTCCAGCTTGTTTGTGAGCATGGCAGGGAGAGTGTGGAAAAAATTGAATTTCAGATTCAAATGTAGCAGACTGTTCATTGTACTCGTGTCCATAGTCCAAGCTTCAATATTATTCACACTCAGATCTAGTGTCTCTAGCTTTGACATCTTAGCAAATACTTTTGTTGGAAGGAAAGAAATGATATTTGATGACAAGTTTAAAACTTTAACACTTACCAGCTTATCAAACACTACAGGTCCATATTTCTCATCTGAAAGCACTAAACCGATGAAATTTTCTTGCAGTTGCAGATTCTCAACGTTTAAGAAGTAATCAAAGAACTTTGATTCAATATGTGAACAATAATTTCGTGATAAATTCACATATTTCAGATTTGGAAAAGGACCAATGGGTCCTATCCAAGAATACAGAATGTTTCCAGAAGCATCCGCGTATTCCATAGATTCGAGGGGTGGCAAAACAGGAAATTTGGTTAGTCTATATTTCATGTCTGACTCAGCAAATTCAAATCTTTTTAATTTCCTTGGAAACATTGGCCAATTCTTATATATATCAATTTTGTCGTTTTCAAAATAAGGACATCTGTTATTCAAACTGCTTATATTTTTCAAGAATTCATTTTGCATATATGGACAATAAGTCTTAGAATTGTCTCTGGTATTTTCGTTGTAGGTATCAATCGGTTCATTTTGAAATAAAATAGGATTGTGTGCTGTATTTTGTTTATTTGCGTAAACTTCGTTTACATTCTCCATACATCCTAATTGCAGTAAGTAAGGTCCAAACGTAAATATGTTGTCCTCTACACGCATTTTTTTAACAGTGTGAGGTAATAACATTAGCGCGTTTGTTTCAAATGATTGAAGTCGGTTACTGTTGAGGACAAATTCAGTCAAAGATGTATTCCAAACGTAACATACATCTTGCTTTCTGATCTGGGTGCCTAAACCGAAAGTACTATGTACTTTAGAGTAGTTTAGGCTAAAGATATTGGTAAATTGTAGGCTGTATGTGATGTTTTTTAACACACGAAATCCAAGGCGGAAATTCTGAGACAAGTCTAATATTTCTAAGTGTGGCATATTGTTAAATGCACCGGCATCTATGCTTTCTATATTACAAGAAGACATATTCAAATTTCTTACATAAGGAATGTTTTCCAGTGTCGAATTTGTTATTTGTGTAATGTTGCATTTTCCATTTAACCCAGATAGTTCTACAGTTTCCAACCTTCCAAGCCAACGATAACTCGCCGGAATTACTCTGTCCCTGATCCCATCCATATGCAGCACTTCAAGGTTAATGAGATATGATAAGTCTGGGTATGATAAATGTCCACTGGTGTTTACTTTCAGATTCCCATTCAACATCAGTTTCTTGACTGTTGGCGGAAATGTAAGGTTCTGGCGATCTTTTTCGTTATAGACAGCCAAACTGTTGTTGCCAAAATCGAGTAAAGTGATACGATCAAGGCTGGCAAACGCACCTTTCTCTATAACGCCGATTTTATTTTCCCCAAAGTATATCTCGTACAGGTTATCACATCCCTTCAAGTCAAGTCTGTCTATGCTTCGGTAGCCGTTTCGTTCCATATGCAGATAAGAAATATTCTTATATGTCATGGTGCTTATAAGTTCACAAATTTTCCATATTGGAAGCATTGTCTCGGAGCAATCCATCTGGTTATAAAGATCACAGGAGCATGCTCTATCAGGCCCACAGGGTAACGTACTTGACCCAGCTACAAATACGATCAAAGTGAATATTATTGGTTTGATTTTCATTCTTTCTCCAGCTGTAGTGTTTAAGCTTACGTTCAATATGTGTTCATATGCTGCAGAAATGTACACAATACGAATATAATCCGGACACTCTCAAACTAAGTGGTTAATATTGTCACAATAGAAACAAAATACTAGTCAAAACCGTTCTTCTTCCTATGCTATCAAACGATTGAATGTGAGTGTAATTGTTCTTCATGTAATTAGGCTTACTGAGCACATCATCTAATATCAACATAAATAACTTCCTTTAAGTATTGTTTCTCAATTGTTTGTCATCTTATGTAAATGACAACGTTAGTCACAGATACTTATTTAGCATAAATACATACAAAGGTTAATGTAACAATGATGAAGGGAAGTTTAAGTTAATTACATTCGATGACAGCTTCCGGGCAGCTGACCAGTCAGCTGTTGGGGTAATGTCGTTTAAGTGTTTGCTTTGTAGTTTTTGTTCTTTCTAATTTTTGTAAGGACATGAAACGATAATGATAATATGCCATTAAAACAACACATATTAAACCACTTTTCAGTATAAATTAATACTCATACATGATCATGTATCAAATTTGCTTGTTTTTAGTTATTGATATACTAATTACACATGAAATGTAAGCGTGAAAATAAGCTTTACTCAGCGGGCTTTTGATTTTCCAAAATTTGCTAAACTTTGCAGGAAGAACTTTTTTGTCGGCTCGTCAGATAAACATACAGAGACATGCTACTAGTACTTCCTTGTTTTCTACGGTTTTAAAACACAACCATTTCATTTTTTTGTTATATGCCTACCTTCCAACTTTCTCCCAGTGTGGAGGCCATCAAGCTGCCTTACAAAAGATCAGTGATTAAGGAATTTGAATAGGATACCCACCGTAACCATAAACAGTAAGTAAAACGGTCAGCTTATGACCTTAACTATGGTGCAAAATAAACACAAATATCAAAATATTTATTTCTTTTTTTATAGAAACGTATGTATGAGGAATTGCTTATATATACCTCTCGAACTTATTAATCTAACTAAACTGATTTGATTTATCCCGAATACAGAACTGATATAGACGAAACACGTGTATATTATTGTGACGACAGGAAAAATAGATGATAGAACTAACCTGATGTGGAACTGGCTAGTATTTAATGTATACAAACACATAGTTTTCAAAATGTGAATATACATTTTGTATGCCAATTTTAGTCGAATTCACACAAACTTCCGATTACAAAATTCTCACTCTCGCATGTGCGTCGCTCCATGTGTAAGTCGTGTTATCTTGACGTTGATACAACATGATGCAGTACTCGACGTTACCTCCACCTGCGCTTGGTTCTCCAGCGTGCCAGTAGTTGTACCCTCCCCAGACTCCGGTACCGTCTAACCAAACAAACCCGTCCCTACCACCAATCCAGTACAAATTAATAGTAACAATTAACTTCAAACATTGAAACAATGGGTTGATTGTAATTACGTAACATAGTACATACAGTGAAACACCGCTCGCTCGAGGTCGCAAGGGGATGAGCAAAATGCTCGAGTTATCCATGGTTTCGAGCGACCCAAACATTGACCAACATACTAAGAAAATTGAAGTTTGGTTTACCAATTGTCATCGAGACCATTTGCAGAGGAAACGGTGATGCGTAATAATAACACACTCGCGACATTTTCAAAAAACGTATTACAAACGTTATTTATGATAGATCGTAAATGGCACATGTGAAGAAACAGCTAAGACATTTTTTTATTTGAAATACTGTAATCGAATTCGCAGTTTTCTTCTCCAAATTAAGATCTCATAATTATAGTCTCAATTTTATGAAAAAGCTTTATTTGCATGCAAACAACTTGATTAAAATATTAAGATCTCATAATTATCTTCTCGATCCCGCAGAAAAAAAGTAATAATTAATAACAATTTTGATCAATAAAATTTTTCTTCCACCTTTCATCAATAATTAATCTCATTATCAGATCAAATATACCGATAAACAAACATTTAAGATAGTCGGGGAATTCTCACGGCGTGCGAAAATTTTAAATTAACTGATACATTCTGACCGCCGAAGGTGTGAAAATGTTGACACCTTTGCTCGAGTTTGCCATAAGCAGCAAAGAGTAAATTAATACACAGGGACCAGATGTCATGCTCGAGCGATCGAGTTATCGATGCTCGACCCATCCATGGTAATTTCACATAGAAAATAGAAGGAAATCGGCCGGGACCACATGAATTGCTCGAGCGAGCCCGGGTGCTCGAGTCATCGATGCTCGAGCGAGCGGTGTTTCACTGTATCAAAATTTCGTCTAAAGATTACAAAATTTATATTAACCAATACTGATTCAAACATACATACTTCTAGGGTGAGACTAATCATATCTAGAGAGTTTAAATTTTCACATAAATATTAAGATAAAGGGTTTTGTTAGACGCGTAAAAATCCAACAGTCGTCACTTTCTTGGAAGGGTTGTAATTTTGTCACTATGTGTTTATAACAGAAGATTCAATTTCTATTAACGTTGCAAGAATATTTCACGAGAATGGTTCAGAATGAATGTATTAAAAAATCCCATTTTTTTCACTGAATATAACCGCTTTTTCTACTTCAATAAAACTATTTAAGGATATGAACTAGAAATGACACTCGACATATTCCGTGTAATAACGTATTCTCGTCAGAGTTATTCGGCAATTGTAGCTGAACGTGACCATTGCGTTTGGTAAAACCGGAGAATTCCGAAGTCGCAGAGAATAATACGTAATTTCCCGATTACAGATCCACTACGGAGACGATATATACAATAAATACTCAAAATATATAAAACAATAATATTATATGCAAATTCTGGGGAAGTTACAATTTTGAGGCCATATACAGTTTAATCTCGATATCTCGAACACAATTATCTAAAAAACGCCTATTTCCGTGACATTTAAAAGTCCTGTACCGAAACCGCGTGTGTACAAAAAATATGATTCTGTAATGTAATATCAAATTTCGGTTATTCTGAGGTAAATTGCTCGAGATACCGTGCTTCAACATTATTATTAGCAAACTTTAAAACCAAACCTGCTGAAGGTAGAATATCCTTAATGAAAGTTTGCTCTTCTTGATTGACCACAAAGGCTCTCACAATTTGCATGTACATGTAACAAAATGAAAAAAACTCAGGTCGCCCAACATGACATAAACAAAAATGTTGCAGGTAACACGCCGACGGAAACAAATGCCATTGTATTCGGATAAAAACGAAATATAAACGGAAAATAACAGAAACGTAATAAGACACAGGTAAAAAGCTCAATGAAATCGTCTCTACATGCTAAATTATTCAAGTTTGTTTGCGATCTAATACATGGTTTACAATATAAAGGTTATTACATGAATGAGTATCACTTTTATTCCACAAGTTGAAGAAATTCAATATGAAAAGACACAAATGTAATATTCTAATTAACATATGTAAGCTTTTTCTGATGGCAGGCATGTAGCCGGTACTAATGTGAACGTATTGTGCCATGCCTAAGAGTTCTAATAAAGGATGTTTTAACACCGCATATTCAGGAGACCCACACATGGCGGATATTTTAACCTGAATCTGCATACACTACACTATTAAGTAGCTATCAATGTTGAGAACATTTGTCTCTTTAACTTGTTACATGTATTTGTCTCTATAATAGCCACAAACGACCGCCGAACAGAAGATATTTTGCAACCTATTTACTGATTATTCCATTAAAGGGACATAATTTAACGTTACAAAAGAAGACGGTCGTAACACTTAAATCTATTATAATGAACATACCTACTGAGTATGTTCAATAAGAGTAATGAAAAGTGCAATCGCTCGAGCACCTGTTTTTATATTTTCCAATGACAACTGAAAATCTACAATAGCATCTACAATAGCATGTAGAATGAAAATTCATCAGGAATTCTAGTATGCTTGGTATTATTAAACACGATTACGTTAACGGGCAATGACGTCAGTGTTTTTTGTTGCGACCAAGAAAGAGCGCTACTATTTTACCTACTGTTAAAGATAAAGGGCATATTAGAATTGAAATAATGTATAGCGAAATCATCGTGTTTTACTCAATTAAATACACTCAAAATCAATAATACATCGCCGGAAATATTTACTCACGCTACGCCTTCGCGAAAATATTCCACTAACGTGTAACCTCTTCTTCATTTATTAATAACGTTAAAACACCATTTTCTATACACTACTTCTTAAATAATTTACCTTTGCTTGTACCCAGTTCATGTTGTCTGTTACAAGTCTGTTAGCTGGAATAAATGTGTTAGTTTACATCGGCCGGTCTGTATTGTTTAATATTATATCGACACTGTTTTGGTAACATGGAAATAGTTGCTTAAAATTAGGTAAAATATCGTGAACTAAATGCATTACTAAGATAGAACTATTTATTTGATAATCGGTTATGATTCTATCAAATACCGATATTTGTTTTATTTTGATTTATAGGTTTCACAGACACAAACGCCAAATCCCGTTTCAATCTGAATTTCTTTGTTGGAAATGAGGGAAATTTGACATGATGAATATGACACATTCGGAACAGAAAAGTCTTCTTTGAGAGAACACATGCAATCTTAGTATAAATGTAGATATAATTTACGTCGTTGTAAGCTGAATATCGCTGAAGTCTTACATCATTTATTAAAATTGAGTTTTGAAGCATATGTGAAAACCATCAGAGGCTATGTTTATATAACTGTTATGATGTCTAGTTCAGACTCGACCTCAGGAAAGACTTTTTCGTTATTTATGGTTACACCACGCTTGACATTCAATTTGACCAAACCAGTTCAGTTATAATAGGATAAGTCTGACTTAATACACTTTTGTAAAGGGTTTGATACCGGACTACTTTTCATCATATCGGACTACCATTGCCTCATATCGGATTAACATTGTATTATATTATATCGGATTTCAATTGCATAATATTGGATCACTATTACATCATATCAGAGTACAGTACCATTGCATCATTTGAAAAAAGTAGAATCAACTAATGTCTGTCACATTTATCCCGACTTCGATGTGATGCGACAAACCTGTGACACTTACCGGCAAAGTTGTGATAAACTAGGAAAAAACGTCTACTCTGAACATTTTAGCATTTTTTTTCTTCTTGCTAAATGTCAAAATAAATATCATTTTATAGGATTTTCCAACGGCAGGGAGGTCTCACATTAAAGTACAGACATTCAGTACATCCGTGTGGTCAATAACGGTGCTATATATGTTGAAAAACCAAAGGCAGCCCAAGACGCAAAACATATTTCCAGTCATTTAATAAAAGTATTTTATTCCACAGTGCTGCTTTTAACAACGCCATTCGTTTCACGCTGTCAATTTTCAACCAAAATGATATGGCTAACACCCATTGCAAAATATCTTTCAGTTTCCAGGTAGATCATTTATGTCACAATGTTCATTTGTGGAAACAATTGAACAACGGGGGAGGTAGTAAAACATTTTTTTGTTTTTAATTTTAAATGTATTTTGAGTAGTTTACAAAAATGTCAATAAACGATTTTATTGAGGGATTTGTCATAGAAATTGAAGCCATTTTGGCACCATATTTTTATTCAGTTGAGTTAACGCCTGATCCACCAGGGTTTTCCATTTTTCTTTCTATTTAAATGGCAATACCGTTAATAATTGTGGATCATTCTAAAATACTCTTTAGGGAGGTAATAGCAGTTTTTCAATCTTTCAAAACATTTTGATTATTATTTAATTTATTGTCGAAAACGATCTTGATTGGGTATTAAAGTAGTTTTCGATATCATTTGTTTTAGTTAAATATTAAATTCCTTTTAAATGGGCAATTATAAAACATTTAGGATATCTGAGTAGGCATTTACGCAAGCTTTGCATATCAACAAAAAGTGTAAATTCAAGAAAAAATCCTTTTTGGCCCATTATGAAATGGGTAAGTTAATGTCTGAAGTTATGCGCAGTGTGTACCCGAATTAAGAGTGATGGAAAATCCAAAAGTCACCCAACACGATAAAATAATGAAACATTAACAATGTGTTTCCATAATAGTGTCTTTAAGATAGCTTGCATTATGTTCATTAGTATGTTAATTATTAACATAAAATACGAAACAGACAAAAATAAAGTCGAAAACAGGGGCATCGCCTTGGAACCGTCAGTAACCCAAATTAAGGAAACTAAGGAAAGGGATTTAAAAATGTTTAGATCATGCCAACCTCGCAAATATCCTATTCTAAACAATTTAGACAAAACAGTGTAAATGAAAATATGATGTTATTTATGTTGTCTTCTTTGATGTTGGTTCTTCATTTTCTTCCCCAATCCTCTGTTTGCATTTACGACCCCTCTCATTTGGCTGTGGGTGCGTTTAAGTGCCGGCCATAATTTTTGCCGCCTGCCGTACTCGGGCGGTGGCACACTGTGTTGGTTTCTTCTGCTTGTCCGTTTGTTTACTCTCTCTCTCCCTCTCTGTCTCTCCCCCCCCCTCTCTCTCTCTGTATGTGTGTTTGTGTGTGTATGTCTGCGTGCATTTTTGCGCTGCGACGGTTAGCGTGTATTGAAACTGATTATTTTGGGATTGTAGCTTTCCCTGTTGAATATTGCATACTTTCCTCAATACCTCACCATTTTCGTAAATAATTAAAATGTACTTATTGGATTTTTGAAGCAACCGGTCTGCTATATTTTGCCACTGCAGTTTCTCTTTGTTACGGCGTAATGAAATTGTTACATTAGCACATTTAATGTCAACGATATAATCTGTTTTACGACATCTTGTGAAATAAATCGTTATTTTCAATTTACGGCAATTGGCCTCTTTGAGTAATTAATTCTAATGATAGTTGTTAACAAATAAATTTTAAATGACTTTTTGTATTAATGTTGGAAAAATGGTGTTATGCGTTCGTTTAAAATTTAAAGTTTTAAACAAATATTTCATCTTCTTATCCCGTAATTTTGACCTTGGACATCGATGCCAACTGTCTTCAATGATAAGTTATTGTCCTGCAGTCAGTGTCTGGATACCAAATAAGGTTTTACCTCACGTGTAGTATGTAGTGTCCTGGTGTAAACTTGACCAGATGGAGATTTGTATTGTACCGTGTCTTAGCGGAAATTCCTTGAGGTTAATAAACAATATGTTATCTTCATGCTGACTGAGGTTAGAAATCTTGAGAACACTGACATTTAAAACCGATTTTTGCTCAAAAATACATTTTCGTACACCCACTTTCATAATTATATAGATTAACTTAACCTGTCAACAAGAGATGTCTGCTATAAATATGAACATCTTAATTGAATTACGTCATAACTACATTAGGCACCAGCATCTCCCGCTGTTACAGTCTGCAATTAAAGTCAAGAAGTTTGTTTATCCATCTACTGGCATTACGAAAAGTGACCCGAAGTACTTACGTACCACTTTACTGTTGCACCGTATTAAGATTTATTTTGTGTTGCGTAATTTTGCACTTTACTTAGACAAGTTTAACTGCGTTCAAAGAAACGGGCTTTTAAATGCTCTTTGGGCCAGCATTATTTTTTATTTTCTGGTTTACGAGAGATTTTTCAAAAACATTGTGTCGAGGGGGACAAATAAAAATAAAAACAAAAACTCCAAATTTGAACAGTCGGCCAAATAAATAAAAATAAAACGTCCAAAAGGACACATTTTTTTTATTTCTTTTTTTGTAGAAAACAAAAGCTAGTAAGCTTAAATTGCATACACACTCACAAATGAACTATTCTGAACTGGTTTATTGAACTGGTTTATATCTCATCATCTCAGTATATTATGTTTCTGTTTTCTTTCTGTGTAGCTTGTATGCATAATGTCATTTCCGTTTAATAAAAGAGACTCGACATGTCGGGTATTGACTTTCAAAGTCACCAAGAGTATGTATTATTAGTGTTTTTGTATCTATCTATTTTGTAGTGAAAATAGACTTGTGGAAACATTTTTCATAATAAATTATACAGACACCACAGTTGACATATCATAAGAACATTGCATAATGTTTATTATATAAACATGAATAAAACTGCTATTAAAATGAGCAATGACATCCTGCATACCTGCAATTGGCTGGAGACGCAGTCTTAAAAGACAGGCATTGTCATACTAGAAAGCAAAAATTACGAATTGATAAATATTATGCACACTGGCTTTTGGAATCTGATTCGTCATATGCAGTAATTTAACAACCTTGTCGGCTGATGTTCAAACAACAGTTTCTTAGAGAAGACTCTTCAGTGAGATGGAACTTATGATATTTCTCTTGAATTAGTAAGTTAAGAGTCCGAAAAACATTTATTACTGGATATGTCATTATGTGTTCCTCAGTATCAAAGGTACATGTGGCATATAGTGTTTGAATGTTCGCCCCATACACACTTTCAAAGTGTCTTCGTACGAAAATATTGCTGGGAGTTTCATGTTTGATAATTTTATCTTTTGAGTTATGGTACCTTGCTTGAACTTCAGTCAAACTAATTTGACGCGATCCTGGGAAATATTGAGATAATCTTTTCATATGGGCAATATCTCCATTCGGTTAGATTGCCCGTCACAAATATTAAACAATCTGACCGTCCAAATATTTTGACTAGTTTGAATATTTTATCACATGTATTATTCTGTAAAGCCTCTGAAGGAGACATGTGTCATTATACATTGAAACTGCACTTTGTTTTGAATTGTGGTATTGGTTATTTTTTCTTCTCTGACCCCCAAGAGTTCAAAGTAAAAAACGTGTTTACAAATTGATATTTACTTTTGCTCTTCCATTTTGCCATTTCTTTGGTTTCTTTCCTTTTTATCAATTGTGGTGTTTTTCTGACAGTCCCACATTTAATTTGATCGTTGTCCAATTATAACATACAGACAACAAATCTCGTACATGTGATACGCCAAATTATTCAACATCTGGACAGCTAGTGCAGGTCGTTTTTCATAGTTTTACGTGATTATTCCTAATGCTGAACTTTAGCTGCTCTAATTTCTACTCAGATCCAATTTGTTTACACTACTTGTTATCTCTGCCAACTTATTCCAAATATTATTGTCTGTTAACTTGTATATTTTCCTATTTAATTTCATACATAATTTATATTCATGAAGGCCGCCATTTTTCATGCGTCTGCTAATCTTGATCAAACAAAATCGCTCTGTCATACAGTTAAACTTTTATTTTTGGCAGTAGCAATTATGGACGGTCGGCGGGTAAAATGAAAATAAAAGCACTTTTATTTTTTTTTTGTTTTGTCAAAAAATAACGGCGGCGCTCCCGTAAACCAGAAATTAAAAAACATGCTGGCCTTGCACGTTTATTGATACGGTGCAATGCAAAATTTAAAATATAGTATCACGACAATTTAAAAGATGTTCAAAATGCGTGAAAATGTAATATGTAAACTCAAGCATGAAGTTAAAACTAATTTCATTTGAATTATAGCCTTAAATGAAGTAATTATAAATTTTCTGGAAGCTGATTCTAACTTTAACCATCAGCAGAAACAATCTTTGGTTCGATTAGCAACATTTCGTTAATTTTAAGTTTGTACATATACACTTTTTCCTTCACTATTTGCAAGGTACGATAATATATTTAATTAACCAGAAATCAGTCTTATCTTATTTTATTGTTTTTACTTTGCAAATTATTAATTTAAATGAATAAGTGCATTCAGATACAGTCGAACATTTATTACGTATATAGTATATTATTTCCGTGTTTAGTTTTCGAATCAGATCCAGTTCATCATTAACAGAATAGTTCTGTACTTTTCAACACTGTAGAAATTTTAGTAGGATATACTTAGACCATTTAGTCGATAAACAGTACAGATTTGAAAAAATAAGTACCTGAAATAAGTTTTCTATCTTAGGAATTTATGACTACATAAAAATTTTGATGATATGTTTGCATAAAGAAAGTAATTCTATAACGTAGTTTGAAAGCAAAGTTTTTATACTGTAGTGATAAAATTTTTATACAGTCGAAACTGTATTAAGCGAACACAAAGCAGTCTTTAGAACAAATTCAACACATGGGTAGAAACACAACCAGACTGTTATTCTATTTTCACTTTTTTTCGGTAATAATTGCTACATGCGAATGAATTTGTATATTTTACCATAGGTCAAATAAGTTCTTTCAGAAATCAGCTTATTTGCCAATAGTTACAGTTGATCCAAAAGTGCAAGTATTTTAAACTTGAGACCACTTAGAATCAAAGTACTGAGAGGACTGATGGGGGCAATGCTTTGCAGTTTCAAGACTTGATGTACCCATTCATGTCAGAGAAGTACATGCAGGCATTATGTAATGCACTTGTGTGTGGCAAGAAATGGAGTGGTCACAACTTTAAGAGTGCACAACAATAAAATTTATTAACTTTGTGTTCAATACACTTCTATATTTTGTTCTAAAGGTAAAGATAAAAAATCTAATCTTGTTCAATAGCAGCTGTTCATCGACAAACAAAAACCTTTCATTGCCAGGTTTGATAAAATGAAAAAGATAAAGCTATACAATGTATTTCAATTTCTTCAATACAGTAACTTCTGTTTGCACTCTATGTCGTGACACCATGTGTTCTTGACAGTCTAACAGAAACAGGCAAACTTTGTAACACTTTGTTTGGAAAATAAGTCAAAATATTCCAATATGTGTAAGTTTAAAGGAGCAGGATTTCCTTGAACTGACATTGAAAAAATCTAGGCTATGATTTCTAATGTGTACAAACTTATCAATTAAAAAATTCAGGAATGTTTTTTGTTACAAATAAGCATAATTTTAATATATCATTAGTTAACACACAAACACCTGTAAAAATATTTTTATAGATCTACCTTTTTTCCATTTCAACTACTGCTAAAATTCAGTTAACTGTTTTCTTAAAAACATACATGATATATGATGATATTATTATTCATATTGTTTGTTATGTTTGTTGATCAAAATAACATTGTCTTTTTCAATTTTAGGTTATTTAATGTACACCTGTATTTCAAACTATCCATATCATGATATAAGAAATACATTAAACACTATGAGAACCGTGATTCGTCATATCAATGGACCTACCGAACTGGCGTATACAGTTAGGTTCGAGTAAATTAGGATACGAAACGCCCGTGGAAAAAGAACAAGATTTCTGGTGGTTCTGCCTTCGAATATCACCATCAGATAAATGAAATACATTAAACTGGTAACATAAATGTATATCTGCAGGGATAATTATCAAGACAAGAGCTGTCCGTAAGACAGCTCGCTCGACTTTTCTCAGTGCTTGACTCTGAATTAGAGCTTTGCCAGTAAAACAAATTCTAAGTTAAAAAGGGACATAACTCTGTCAAAATTAAAATCAGAGTTATGGGATTTGTGTCTCCTGGTGTAGACTTTGATAGTAAATAACTATTTTGAGTTTCAAGTCAAAAGCTTTGACAGTAGCAGCGATATTTGACTTTAAAAAAAAATATTCTAAGTTAAAAAGGGGCATAATTCTGTTAAAATTCAAATCAGAGTTATGGATATTGTTTCTGCTGGTGTAGACTTTGATTGTAAATAAGTATTTTAAGTTTCAAGTCAAAAGATTTGAAAGTAACAGAGACATTTGACTTTAACCAAAAATTCTAAGTTAAAAAGGGGCATAATTCTGTCAAAATTCAAACCAGAGTTATGGGAATTGTGTCTCTTGGTGCAGACTTTTGATTGTACATGTATATAACTATTTTGAGTTTCAAGTCAAAAGCTTTAATAGTAACAGAGATATTTGACTTTATCATTTTTTTTTAAATTCTAAGTTAAAAAGGGAACAGAGTTATGGGGATTGTTTCTTCTGGTGTAGACTTTGATGGTAAGTAAGTACTTTAAGTTTCAAGTTAATAGCTTTGATAGTAACAGAGATATTTGACTTTATCAAAATCTTTAACCAAAAATTCTAAGTTAAAAAGGGGCATAATTCTGTCAAAATTCAAATCAGAGTTATGGGGATTGTTTCTCCTAGTGTAGACTTTGATAGTAAATAACTATGTTAAGTTTCAGGTCAATAGCTTTGATAGTAACAGAGATATTTGACTTTATCAAAACCTTTAACCAACGGCGACGCCGACGCCGGGGCGAGTGCAAGTAGCTCTACTTTTTCTTCGAAAAGTCGAGCTAAAGATGAGGCCAAAATATAACGGGCACCTGTGGTAATTTATCATCGCGGAGTGGTGGATTACCTCCCATAGCAAAAATTACTCGGTCTAAAAAATGATGAAATACGTATATGTACACGGAATTATAACAGTATATAGCGCACTTTTTACGTTAAACGATAATTTTCCTGCAGATAAATACCAGTTTGATCAGCGTATATGGCGTTTTGTTTAAAAATAAAAATCTGGGAATGAATGTTTTCTTCGGTCCTTTTTCAAGGATTTCCCGAACATTATAATTATGTTAAACACGTCATATACATAATATTCTGATCTTTAGAATAAAGAAACGGGCACATGTTCAGTTTGGGAAATGCTGTACTTCTCCAGAATAAGCGCGTTTCTATTGGCCTAATGTGAAGTCGGATTTCAGGAAAAAGTAAAAAAAAATCTCTCCTGATTTATTTGCGGTGGCGTAGTGGTTCCAATTGAAATTACTGTATGCCCGCAAGATTCTGATGCCATAACTTTTGACAACATCTCCATGGATTCAAACCTTCCCTAGATGACATGTATATTCAGGATGCTCTCTCCAATTCACAGTACATATCCATACCGACGCACTCTTTGCGAAATCTGCTGTATCGGCGGTTTCATCGCGTCGGCACCGGCTATTTTTTGCTATAAACAGTGCCCAGGTTGGTATGGGAGGCGAAAAATCGAGCTTCCGTCCACGATCATATGCTGTTCAAAATAAGTAGAGCACGGAACATAAGATTGTCTTTTCTATATTTTGTAGTGTTTTCTTTTTAATTATCAGCGATTTTGGTCGCAACTCATTATTTTTGCTTTGATATCATACTATTTGTATTCATTTATCAATATTCTTCCATATAATAAAGATAAATAGGCCGAAATGTAAATGGAATTTTTCAAAACCACTTACTTTCGGTTTTGTCGTGGCACCGGCGGTCTCTCTGCATACCAGTTTTTTTTTTTCTTTTATGCACAGGCAGGCTCTCTGCATTACGCACAGGGAGGCTCTAGGCTAATGACTATCTGGAAACATTATAGCTTAATTAATTTGGTGTGTTTATCTGACTGTTTATAACTGCCAACCTGTTTATAGCAAAGAATCGCCGGTGCCGACGCAAGTTCTGTGGACAAGACATTTTGATTAACGATTTACAGCTGATTTCGAGATCAAAATATATAATTATACATAATAAACAATCACGAATAAGGACGGTCCAACCAAGTACATAAATATGCCTTTAAGCTTTAAAATGTTCTTAATAGTTGGTGTAAAACAGAAGTAATCTGTTTATTATTATTATCTTTTATATAGTATTAATTTTTATAAATAACATATCTCTTGAAAATAGTTTCTTAGACATGGGAAAAGTATTTCATTTCAGCACTCTATTTTCTAAAATAATATTTTAGAAATAACACCTACATAGAAAAGATATTTTAACAGGTTGCGAATCGGGATCTATAGGATGTTGCCGCATATTTATAGATTCGCCTACCTATAAACGGTACTGATCGCCGCGAACTGGTAAAGTTTCTCCATAATACACATCCACACTGTGTCGAGGCACGGTGATGAAAAAATCAATAATCTATCGGCTTATCAGTGGCGTTGAAATTCCTTAGTAGTTGCTATTTTCACGCAGAATCATGAACACATTTTTTGAGCGTATTGAGACTAGTTATTGAGTTTCAGAATAGGTCACATGATCAAAACAAATGTCGGTTTCAGAATCGATCACGTGATCAAATCCAGCGTCTTTATTATTCTTACGCTTAAGAAGATCTATTATAATTTATATTTATAATGCAGTTTAGTTTTCTTCACATACTGTTGTTGATATAAAATGTATAGATCTATTTAATCATATCTGGATCGAAAATATAATTGCAAAATGCAATATGAAAGTTATGTTTGGTAAATACTTTTGAACTTGTTTTCTGTGTGTTGTCAGTTTGGTCATAAGCTCGACAAGAAAATTAAAAGACGGTTTGTTAAATCTGGGGGCATTGCCCCCCAAAACACACTTAGTTTCAAAACACTGAAATCGTTTTTCATTTTGGAATAATGAGTCGTGACAATCAGTTTACCGAACATGCAGAATTACTTCCAGAACGAAACTAAAACAATGGCAATAAACAATATCTACTTCTTATCTTTATTCTGTTTTCGTAGAAATCAGAATTATGAACATAAAAATAAATAATCCGCCGGTTATTGATACAGCTTACTGACGTCTTTGGGAAACAAGACCGCTTATTACAAAGTGTAAGATAGAGTTTCTGCGAAAAGTTATTCCGCAGAGATGCATAATTTGGTATGATTTTTGATTGCTTATTTCTTACTTGGCCTTTCTTACTAGTTGGTTATTGTACAGACTTCGTTATCTTTGTTTCACATCATTCTGAATAACTTGGTTTAGAGTATATCTTTTGTTTTAAGCATCGAACTGTAGTCTTTTTTATTGTTTTAACCTTGCATTTGGTGCGATCTTCCTCATTTCAAACAACTGTTCACATGACGTACGCACGTGATACGAAATTTCCATTGTGCATAGTATTACGTACATGCAAATCTTAGCTTCTTGTAAAAGTAAGTTATACACCAAACGCTCTTGTCTGTCGCCCACTTGCACCTACATGTAAAATAAGGGGAATATTTTAGTCTTCCAGCACTGTGAACGCTTAAAGTTTACCAAATCTTTTGAACAAGCAACTCGGAGTTTTGAAAATCCATTTAAGAGTATTCTTTATTTTTCCCCAAGCTAACCTTTAGATGTTGTGTAACATACTTTATAGAAAAAAGTGTGTTTCTCCTTGATCATCAGGCACTAGACGAAAATTTGTGGTCACGTTTACTTGAAGGTGGTGATATTCATATATTTATTATATCAAATGAAAATTGTGCAAACTCCATTTCTTTAATTAAATTGACTTACTCAGTCTGTCAGCAAGATACGTTTGATAAAAATTGAAAACTAAATAGGATTACGCCATTAATGCATTAGACACGAGGATTCCCTGCTGTCGCAGTCTGCAATTAGAATAGAGACTTCCTTGATTTTGGACTCATGCGGATAACATTAAGCAAATAATGGATGGTATCCATTAAGTCCAAACTACTGACGTCTCGCATCTTTTGTACTGCTTTTTCTAGGTCAGCTTCAGTTGTCATTTTCTTTTGGATCAACATTGTCATTATTGAATGAAAAATATAGAACCATTTCATCATTAATAAGATGTTTATCTGATGATTTGCCTAAGCTGTCTTGTCCATCAAGTCCATCATTAACGGTTATGATGCTTTGACACAGTTTAATATGAAAATTTATGTATTTAAAGCTAGATTATGGACCCTTGTGAAAAATACAGAGTAAATGTATCTACTCCAAGTTAAAAGAACTAAAGTATGATTTTTTAAAAACACTTTTGTTGGAATATGAGTTTCTCGCGTGTGTGTGTGTGTGTGTGTGTGTTCGGGTTTAACGTCTTTTTCAACAATTTTTCAGTCATATAAATGACGGTGTCTACATGTAGCAGTGAGCACAATGCCCAGCTTTATAGTGCTGCCTCACTGGAATATCATGCCGTAGACACGTAGTTGGCATGATACACCACCCAGTCACATTATACTGACACCGGGCTGACCAGTCCTAGTTCTATCCTCTTAATGCTGAGCGCCAAGCGAGGAAGCTACTAGTACCATTTTTTACGTCTTTGGCATGACGCGGCCGGGTATCGAACCCACGACCTCCCGCACTCGAAGCGGACGCTCTACTACTAGGTTACCGAGGCGGTATGAGCTTCTCGTAGACCATACGGAGGCTGCTCATAATTTTAGAGGGAGAATTATTCACGTCCATGCATTTCTAAGACGGTCAGATTCCCTGTTTTTTTAAGTGTCAGGAGGTAAAAACTTTTACACGAATACTTGTTACAAGTAAGGTCTGTGATTTCCTCTATTCTTCTAAAGAAGGTGATAGTAGTCTTCTGACAAAGATGTATACGAAAGAAAACTTACAGCTATCTTTATAGCTAGATTATTCACCATAGCGTAATCAGCAAATTTAATTTTTTATCTTTCTTATTCTTAGTATCAGCCATAATGATCAATATCAATATATCAACGAATTGTTCCATCCACATTCTTATGTCTATAGCAAATTACTTAAGGTAGTTCTGCACGTTTGATAAATCGGAAGTGATGGCGTAACATTTTTTATCCGGATAACATAGAATAAAGCCTGGATTCCGCGTACGGAAATGAAAATCATTATATGAATAAATGGTAACCCATGAGTGAATTTATTACAATAGAAACGTTAAGTTAAAATATGATATTAAAACATGTGACACGTAAAAATCAAAATAATGGCTTAAAACTAGCTTGAAATGTGTGGTTCACTTTAATCATGGACAAATATCTCACAAACAAGCATACAGACGTATAACTTTTATTTCACCATATTATAGGTCATATGTTTATTTACAACTGTGAGAAGTTTCATTAAAATCTACATTTTAGAAAATGTTATGAAAATTGTGATTTTCCCATAGACTTCCATTATGAAAACTTGCGCATGGTTCTAATTTTTCAAATCAGTCTAGCAAAAAATCAAGCACACGACCATTTTTTTCTATTTGCTGAATTTTCTAAGTATATATTGAGGTTTTGAAAAATCAGAGTTTAGTCAAATTCTACAAAGTAGGAAAAAAATTTTCCGAATGTGCAGAACTACCTTAATCATTTTGTATTTCTAAGCTATTGTATTTACCAGTTTTCTCTTTCCAACATAAGGTTTTGGCGATTAAATGTCATAGTTGAAATATCTTACTAGATTCAGTCTTACGGCTGTTGCCTCTCTTAACTAAATAAAAATCTGTATCGTATTCAGCATGTTCTTAATCAAATGTCAAGAGTACTGTCTTTATATTTTGAAGTATTTTGCACTTTTACATAAGGTAACATTCCCTTTAATCTGACTGTAAAAGTCTGGTTAAAAATCAGTGCTTCTCATGATGAACAAGAAGATTTAATTAGGAAATCAGCATAAAATACTGATTGTGTCATCATACGGACGTGCCTTTAATGTATATTTACAATTTTCATGTTAATGCATCATTGTTTCTTGTTTTTCTTTCCTCTTCCTATCCTATTCTTTTATTATGCAAATATAACTCTTGCTTCTTGCCATCAAAACATAATTCCTATATAAAAGAGACATTAACTTAACAGCAAAATAAATACGTTTTAAATTAGACTTCCAGTGTGAGAAAGTGTATAGTATTAACCCATGAATTCTTATATGACTTCTGCGATTTCTTTTACTGACACATTTATTGCATGTTCCTACTGTTTTTAATTCAGTTGGCTTCTATACTGGTAAACATATTTGTTTTATAGACAAAAGCTATTACGAATGGGCCTTTATTATCACACTATATTCTTTGATAGTTCAAGGAGTAACGGGGATCGTTCACGTGTGGCAGTATTAGCGTAAGTCTAGTTATAAATAAGCAATAATTGAACACATAAAGCAAGGTTATTTCTCATGAAACAAGAAAACAACTGGCAATAAGGTCAAAACATCATAACATTTTTCTGTATTGCTCACACTATTTTCGTAGAGATCTTGTATAAGAACAACCATGACTATAATATGATTAAGGGTTGTTTAACATAATTATGTTTTAGTACTCCATCAATATATTTGTAATATTTTCATAGTGTTATTATGTCAGACTTTCATCTTTCAATTCTATGTACGAGTGCCGCTTAGGCCGTTGCTGCGGGTGTTAAAAATGTTCCGTTTTCATGTCTAACAAACAGAGACTCGAATCAAACTGAATATGCTATTATGTTGCTGCTTATTTGCATTCTATGCTTCCGATGATTTTCTGTAGAATGATGTTATTCGGTATATATAAATCAAGAAACAGTATGTAATTCGAACATATTAAAAAATCTACTGTTTGAAAAGGCTACATTTCTTTGCAATACTAATAAATCTTCAACATTAGCTGCTTTAAAATTTTACCTAATCAGTCGGCTTTAACATTCCTATGTTGATTAATTTAACTACTGTACGATTATACCATTTTAAATTCCGTAGATATGTGGTTTCGATCAACCGAACAAACTTAAAAGTAATTAAAATAGAACCAAAAGTTGTAAATATTCATTACATGTTAACACGTCTGTTTGATGAATTCTTCTGTTCTAGATTAAACTATCACCAATAACGATAACCAACGTCTTCACCTAAAATAAATTATGATTTCTCGACGCATAAACGTCAAACCCGATGACTTTTAATTCTTGTTCAAGTACACATTGAATGGCGTCAAGGAACTGAAATAGTTTAGAAAACATTTTGATAGACAAATGCTAGATAATTTAATTTGGTAAGATAACCCTATCAGACATTTGATTGTAGAAATCAACAAAAGGTAAAAATACAACTTTCTTTTGAAGAAAATAAGCCCGATGAAACAATATGTTGAGATATCTATTAATTATAGATAAATAAAGTAAAATACATCTAATTCATTGAAATAGGGAGAGTAACTTGTTGTGTCAACACTGATTAATAAGATTACTACTTTTGGTTCTTGTCATAAATATACACAATGTGATTAATTAATGATATATATTTCACGTATACTTTTTTTCTCTGATAAACGCCTCTTTGTTCATCAAATACTCTAAAAAGATATTTACATTTTGTATTTATATTCTGGAACGTCTAGTGTGTCAGCTGTACATATCTAACGCATTCCCTTTCAAATGTGTACTATACTTTTAACATGTGGTAATTATTTTCCATTTTGAAGAAGCTTTGATTTATAATCTGGCCACACAAAGGCAATACAATTAATATAATTTCTTTGAGTTTTATATACACATAAATGTTACATGCAGAGGTTGTTTAACGATTAGTAATTCTAACTTGATGACATTCCTAAATGGTCAGCTACGAGGACAATAAATGTATAGTTTTTACTTTTTATGAGTGAATAAATTTCTCGTTTGTTATTATCTTAAGTTTACATTTCATTCCTACTCTTTATGGTTTATTTCAATTTCTTCAGGTAGGATCGTGCATTCAGGGATAAAACTTTCATACTGAGGTAAGTCGTCAAACACAACATAGGCATGTCTGTCTAAATGAGTTAAACATGTCCATATTGAACTTTTATCACTACTTCCGATTGTCACTTCCTTACAGCAGTTTAAATAGACTGTTTTATTTGGCGAGATGTAAAAGTTTAGAATGTACTAAATGTCTCCGCTCCTATTTTCTATATGAATTTATTTTTACATTTTTATCCATGTTATAGTCTTGGACTTCTTGCAAGACGCAAACCTTGTCTTCAGTATCTGTATTTAAGCAATCAAATAAATTGTAAAACAAATATGGGGTTGACTATAATGCAGTGAAACCACGATCATGTAACAGACAGGAAAACAATATTCAAGGAACGTAGGTAGACATCAGGAAATAACTACTTTCACTTTCATTTTATCCAATAGCTTCTACACAAACTTTGAAACGTATAACGTAACTTAAAATCATTGGCAGACATTTTTCTTTACGATCAAGCATCAGTTCATAAAAGATATCTTTATTAGATGGGAAAGCGGCACTATCATATGCGTGGACCACGGAGGCATATACGGCGGATACCTTATTGCGATATCGGCGGGTTTTTAAAGTCAACAAAATCAAATTGTTAAATGTCTAAATCAAATATAATTGATATAATATTGTAACTATCAAAAGATAAAACAGATTTGCCAGATTCTTCTTCTTTGTCTATACATGATTTTAGATATGTTTAGTATTATGCGTATCAACATGAAAAAGAACAAATGCGAACCCTAGTACGTTTAAACTTGGCATCCTAAAACTAGGATACATTTGTTCGTTGAAAACGGCGTATATACAATATATGTACCTCTATTAAACATTGTCTCTTTCGTAGAAATTAACAAATAAATCGAGCTTAAAATGGTTCGCATATCCATAATTTATAACAAAAATGACCAATTTAAAAGATATATATGAATATTTTAGTTTCGGTTTCGATCTAGTGTCGCATAGCGTTTACTCATTTACGATTGACAGGAGTTGTCTTGGTCAGACTGTTCTGCTTGGTTCTACGCATATAGTAGATATTACACGTAAGTAGAAGATGACACACTACCTTTCAAGTTCTTTCAAACGTTTATATTCACGGGATTGGAGCATAAATTGTGTAGTCTTGTTTTCTACCTACTGATGTAATCGTGCAGGCTGTCTGCAGAACTGATCGAGGTTTCATTGCTCTGTATAATATTTAATTGGAACTGTTTGAGGACAACTATTTTAAAACACAAAAAGGATTTATGAACATTAAGCATAAGATCATTGAAAATGTTTAAAGGAAACTCCTGTCAAGAAAACTAATCCTAATATATTTTTCTATTTTAGCATTTGTATCTCTGTATTATGATTTGGGGCGTGCAACTGATCACTGACTTACAACAGAAGCAGTGGTTAAAGTGGTCGTTGGTTTTAAACCCACTTAGTTCACAATCTCACCTTCATAGGACAAGAAAGCGCTTCATCGCCATCGAGATAAAATGAATAAGTTTACACTAATGACTTATACGAGAATCATACGTGTGTCAGTGATTCAGTACAACTGATACCATTCATGGAATCCGTATATACATAGCTTACTATTTCTGCAGTCCGTATGGCTTATCAATTTATATAGTCTGATTCCCTGTCAAATGTTATCAACATAGTATCTCAAAGCAGAATATATATTGTATTCAACCATGTCTCAGAACTAGATTATTCATACGACTATGGCAAAGTTCTATATGATTTCTACAAATATTGCGTTGTAATGGTATATGTTGTATTTTTGTAAAGTTTCATTTTTAATGCAGTAATGTTCTAAACCAGATTTAACACAAAACATACGTTGCTTTATATCAATGTAATTATGAATCAAGAAATTTCAACCGAATAAAACGGTTTGTCTTGGAAGTGTTACATTTTCAGTCTGTATTTTTTCACTATTCCTCGAGTACTTGATTTCGTCAGATATTACTTGCTCTTGATTTCTTAATCTGACAATTTTTGATGTTCATTAGATCAGAACATATTCCCTTGTGAATTTGGTAGTCAGTAAGAGTCAAATTCGACATAATTATTGTCACCAAACGTATCACTGGAAACTTCATTTTAGCAAAGTCGTACTGACAAACGACTAGGAAGGGATGGGAAAAATGAAAGTATGATTCAAAACTGACTGCGGGAGAAAGAAAAACACTTTTATTTGTAAAGCATACATGCCTTCATTTTAATTTTTCAGTTGTAACTGGAATGATTAGCTAAAGGATAGGTTCAGGCTAAATGATAGGTTTAGACTAAATGATAGGTTCAGACTAAATTATAGGTTCGGACTAAATGATAGGTTCAAACTAAATGATAGGTTTAGACTAAATGATAGGTTCAGACTAAATGATAGGTTCGGGCTAAATGATAGGTTCAAACTAAATGATAGGTTCGGGCTAAATGATAGGTTCAAACTAAATGATAGGTTCAGGCTAAATGACAGGTTCAGATTAAATGATAGGTTCAGGCTAAATGATAGGTTCAAACTAAATGATAGGTTCAGGCTAAATGATAGGTTCAAACTAAATGATAGGTTCAGTTGAATTATCCTACAATATGTATTAAATATTGACAGATTATTTGGTATTTTTGCGTTTAAAATGATGATAGTTTTTTTTTTTGAAAAATGACAGATAGCCAAAACAATTCGTTGAATGACATTACAAGCCTTCAATGAACACCAATTTCCAACAGAAAGGTAAGCGGTTTTTGCATGTCTCATTGAGCTGTATTTTATCCTTTTAGAATATGCATTACATGATGTCATTGTACGTGCACAACAAGTTACAATACATTCAGTTAAGCAAATGTTTAGGTATGTATTGTACAGCATGTTCAATTCAATTACTTATTATATTATTTGTAATATTAAAATATGTATTAGCTATGAAGATAGAAATACATGTATATATAAATATTAAAACTTTAATCAATGGTCAGGCTTTTAAATATATTACATATTTACCGTTTCACATGACTGTCAGAACGTTTCCATATTTTTCTTTTAGAAAATCAACTTGCATAGTTTAGTTCGCATTTTAAGTTCATCAATAAAACCTGAATATTTCTTAAATTAGATGCAGCCTTAAATTTGTTTCCAATTGACGATTTCTCATTTTGTAATTGATCAGCAAATAAAACTTTGCACATTTTGATTGGCTTCAATAAAGGGAGAATTTAATATTGTTTTTTGAATTTGTATTGATGAAAATTCTTTTTAAGAAGAGTTCTGCATTCTAGAAGTTCACAGGAAATCCCACATGTGTTTGTGAAAATGCAGAAAAAAGCTCACAATTTTTAAAACACCATGCTTTTTTGTGTAAAAACTCATTTCATTTTTACAACTTTGTTAAAATACCTGAGGCGAAAATTTAATTCATAACTATAGTAATGAAGTTATTATTGTTGATCTTTAATGTTTGAAATTCTGTTGGAAATTGTATCTTCCCACGGAAAATTACATTTCACATACAAATAAAAAACCAAAATACCCTTAAAAATATGTTCTATGTCTCCTTCAAACCATTAATGTTTTAAATTTGAACCGACAATTCCGTAATTGTTTTAGTGAAGAGGCCAATGTCTAGATGAAAGTCTTATTTTGTGTTACAATCACACTATTTCCGAGAACTAAATGGCCATAAAAGAAGACTTTTGGTAACATTTTCCTACGCATTCAATTCTCTTCACGGATACATTTGTCATTTGTGTACAGTATTGGGAATGCCATTTGGTGTCGTGCAATCTTATTTCTCTTTTGCTTGGATCATTTTTGTGCATTTAATGAGGGCTAATTGTGACCAAAGTCACTCGTATTCCTATAAAAAAGATTTCAAAAATATTTTAAATTCATATTTTATCTTTTAGCTAATATCTATTGTCTATCTGCTCAGTTCTTGTTATGATCAATTCTGATAGAAGATATATATGAAGTAAGATAATGCCTTTTCAATGAAACTTTTATGCATGGAATTTGAATAAGCTTAAAAAACTACAAATTATTCTACGACAATAAAATGAAAAAAGAAAAAAACAGAAAAAAAACGCCTTCTCTCTAGATATTCATAACAGCTTTAAATCCAGATTGACATATAAAAAATAATAGGGCAGGTTTAATGTGTTTATACTAATGTGAAAAAGTGTGTCTTAAACAAGTAAAAAAGCTAACATGATTATTTAATATTGGATGCGATTTGTTTAAATATTTTTTTCATATTTAATACAGCTTCATCAATAGGTTACCTTATATGATCTTCTCATGCTGTAATTTAATCCTTGACTTAAATATGAACATGTAAGTGTAGTTTGCTAATACTGAAATATCCTGATAAGACAACGTTTTCTTTGAAATATCCGAACACTGGTACTCTTTGCTTTTAACTATTTGCCACAACATATAGCGCCAATTATCTATTTATTAGTTCAACAGTTGTATGATTATGCCGTCTCCAATTAGCAGGTCAGAAATTCGTACAAAATCAAACTAAATTAAGAGTTGCATATGAAATTGAAACGCACTTTATATACAACATTTCCACGAAATGGCTTAATAGACTTCTGTAAAGGAGTAGACACAGCAAATGGCGAAATCAGGATTCTTATACATGTTGTACTTGTTCAAGTACATTTTGAAGAATAACATAGAGGTATTTGATATGTTCAGAATTTTTTTTAAGTGACAAAATCGGTAGGATTCAGTCATGTTAGATTTACCTATTAAAGAATTTGATTGTTCAAGCTTTGTGTCACAGGAGATATAACATGCCTTGTAATATGACAATAAATAAGAAAAAGCAAATGATACTGGAATAGCACAGAGCTGAAATTATTACAGAATTATATTTTCTAATATTCGAATACTTTCAAAGTAATACTTATTCTTCTCTGCTGATTTATTTGTGTCTCCAACACTTTTATCTATATTGTCGTGTGCTAGTGCTACTTATATGATATGCTCAAGTTGTTTTAAGTAAAATATACCTCGATCTCTTAATCAAGGCACAATTTCATTCAATTAAAATATTTGAAAAAAACTAGTGTTCTGCTTTCAATGCTAAAGCTTTGAATCATTATCAGCCGATCTCACTGCGATGCCATTCAGATGGAAGGTGGGCGTAATGTTCTATGCATTGTTACAGTACTTCTTCCGTGATTAAATTTCTTTGTTCGTGAGATAAGCTTTCATATAATTGGGATAATAAAGTTAAAACCATGAGCATGTTTCACGCAAAGTAATCTTCATCTGATTACAGTTTGAAAATTGAAAATTTCTTTTACGAGAGCCAAAAACTATAGATTTTATATTTTGATGATTGAACAAATATCTTGTTTATATTTCCCTTACATTCTATTGTCATATAATTCCGTCTGTAAGGTCGGATCGGACATTCAGATATAAAAAGTATATACTTTTGATATAAATAATGATTTGAAAGCTCCTACGCAAATAATAGATATTACATTCATATAACAAAATATTCAGTCACTATTTTCAAATTGTTGGTGTCGTAAATACAAAACTGTAGACTAGTGTCTTATAAATTTGCATTTATTAGGCAAGTCGAATTAAATGTTAACGTCGGGGCAAAATATATGATGTTGCAAAATGAAATAAATGATCAAGTCAAGAAATTTGGCAAAAAAAAACTCTCACAAATGTTCATTTGTTAAAATCAGACAAGCGAAGTCTTCAAATGTTCGCACCAAAGTACACAATGATATATGTTTGATAAAATATGAGAAGTTTCGTTTATACTAGAGTCACAAGAAATGTTTTGTTAAAGTTTACACCTGTTTATACTTTTGAAACATTTTAAGTCAGGACAAATGCTATGCAGTATGTATTTAAAATGTAGTTATATTGTAGTAAAATATCCTTTAATTAAGTTAGTAATATATATGCATATATTGTACTTCAACAATCTGTGTGTCCGTTCATTCTATCCTTTCCTTGTCTACTTGCAAACAATGTCTCTAAAGTTTCATTTATATACATTTTTGGTTACAAGATGTCGATGCTCTCCCGTAAAAAAATCGACAAAGGAAACCGTCTTGATCTGATGGATTTGTAAAAATTTGACAATGCAAAATATCACAACAATGTAATTACAAAAGGAAACAAATCAATTCAGGAGGAGGCAAGACATAAATTATTGCCAAGGATGGCTCGTATCCGTATCACGTCTGATAAAAATCTTTTCATTCAGGCCTGTTTTGTTTCCATATACTATACACTAAAATCAGATACTCAAAGGGATACAAGTATTGTGTCTAGAAGCAGGCATATCCTAATACAGTAGGCCTTGTCCCCGATAGAAGTTGTTTAAACACTGACAGAAAATATGCGAAACTAAGACACAGTCTTTCATTTTCATAAAGTCATAACTGTTGAGTAAATGGTGTACGGTATTGGGATATTAATTCAGTACCACTGAATATTGGAATAAACTGTACAATTCAGGAATTAGGTACTAATATACAATGTTCAGGAACGGTATTACACAAAAGCTACAAGAATTATATCGCATTGATACAAACAACTTTAAAATAATGATAAGTTTTGACCATCACTAAAATATAATGGGCACTGTGTTACCACGGCAGTAATAAAACAAACAGTACAAATGATTTAAAAGTGTTTAAATAATACTTCACTGAGACACTGAGTCGAAATCGTCCGTCAAGTTTGATACAATCTTTGGCAACAATCCGCGATTCACGAAATCGTTGATGCAGAATTCGACACCTCCTAATTCAGACAATGGATGTGCTATTAAAACTTCAGAAATAAACAGCATTAACGCACAAACTAATTGAATAGTTCATTCTCAGTGCATGATACAATATGTCAAAACAAATCTACAGAAGTCAAGCCGTTTATAATAAACATTAAACGTTAAAATAAATGAAAAGGTACAATGCCACAGGCATAAAATTATATGAATTCGGTATAAAGATGGAAAGATGTTCCTAAAAGCACTTCCTGTGAGATTTTGCTATCTGTAACCATTACGAAGAACGACTTTGGAGATAAACTCACTTTGACACGGGAAATGGAATTCAAAATTATTCTGGCTAACTCATTAATTTTTTTTTTTTTGTAATTAAAAGGAGAACATCAAAAATTCTATTTGATTTTACACGCAAAGATAAAACTTGGTCACAACAAAATGTATTAAAAACCGCGATAATGTCCCTAAGAAAATGGATCGCGTTTCTTTGAAACATTATTAACTAAGCAGCTCTCATGAGTAATACTTAACTTTTTATGTTTGCTATTGTTTGAAACGACCGTGGTCGTATTCAAAAGCAACTTTTAATTAAGGGAACTATCCATTTGAAAAAAGTGAAGATTTCTATGTTTACCCATCTGATTTTGAAAGACCAGATTATCTTAAACAGATTGTATGGATATGGTCGCAATTTTCGAATCACTTTTTCATCCACTGCTTTGGATTCGAAACCTCACTTATTGTTTCAGTTTTTCATGAGAGGAATCCATTCAGCTGACTTACGGATGATCGATCAACCACTCCTGCTTTAAAACCCGGTGAACCGCCAACATCAAAAGCTGGAACTTCGCCATTTGACTTATAGTTTTTTCAATGTTAAGTTAAACTTAACAAAAAGATAAACATTGAGGAAATTCATCAGTGAAAGGATTTGTTTTACGAACATAAATGACAATTAAAGACAGATTCATAGTTTAACATCATGAAGAAATGAGAATGCGTAATTATTACACATTCAAAGAGAAAGCTATCTTGAATAAACGAGGGAAAGGAAATGCATCATAGATCATCCATTACGTTAGACCAGTCAAGTATTCTGCAACTCTTCCCATTTCATTTACAATGATAAATTTCTTTGATCTAGTTATTAATATCTGAGGTTTTAATTTCGTGCCATCTTAAGAAATATTCTAGCAAATCTCCATTGCTTCCGAGAATGGGTAAATGTATTAAAAAGTTAAGAGTATAGCTTCTTGATTAGTCAAAACAAACACGGACAGATTTGTCTGCTTACCATAGAAATGTTTGTGCCTTGTGGCGGCCGTAAAATGTCTTCCCGTATATCTAGTCAATGCTTGTCTATTGCATCCTTCTAGGATCGCATTCAGAATTGGTCATACCTTTCCCAACTTACAACACTCATTACGTACCCTGTTGAAGGTTCGATGTTCACTGGTTAGAGTCCATTATTTGAAACACGTTCATCCAGTGATGTATGCATGCTGTGTTATTTAAATGTGACTTTTCACGCTGAACTGTTATCCTTTATTTTGCATGCCTATCAACAACTAAATAAATAAAATTATCCGACGATTTATCATACAATTTCTGATTAAATAATTATTGATTGTTCCATAAAAGGTCGAACTATCCTTCGAGTGAACTTTCGAAAAGACTTCAATTGCTTTTGTTATAGTGAAGGACTAGATGTTGTTATTGCAGTACATGAAATTTTAGGAATGAACAGAATTGAGGATGCTACCATACAATATCATAACATTCATTAATTAGCTTGTATTACACTATTGGTTTATTATGCCAGTCTAAACAAGAAGACATTTCTTCTAGACTTTTAATGTCGTTGTATTAAAAGCGGACAATACCACTATCTCAAAAAACCCAAATGGAGCAGATATTTCTCCCTTATGCGAATTTTTGCTGCATTTTTACAATTATCTAACTTTATAATACTTAATATATTGATTCATTTTTAATATGCACTCAAGAGTTTCAGTGGCCATTTATCATATTAGAACAAAACATTCCATAATAAATATTTTTGTTAAAAACAAAATAAATAATACATATTGTTATAATATGCCAAAGTGTTACTATTTTAAGATGTCAGTTTTACAATCCCCCACCTCAGTTTATATATAAATCACTCGTTTCATACTTATGAAATATATTACTCACATCAATTACATGTTAATCTGCATAATTTCTTAGGTTACACCACTTGAATAGTCATAACTTTGCATATTTCTTCGATTTTCTGTGATATTTTTGTTTTGGCAAGTTGTTGTTGTTGTTGAGATTTTTGGCAAGTATAAATGCAAACTTTCCGTACATTTCCGTGTTTCTGGAGTCACACCACTAATATAAATTACTCTTTTTACAATGTATTATCTTAGGAACATTCATTGTTACGAAATGATGGGTATCTTTCATGTTTTTGTTGTTTTTCTGTCGAACGGCAATTTTCTTTACTGGACAAGTCGGACATTATAGGCTGCCCGTTCAGTATTTTGTTTTCGTGATTATATGGAAATTACACATCTTTCATGAATGTATTGTATATGCAAATGTTCAGAATCAAATAATCTATTTATTTATGTCAATATTTCACCATTGTATAATGTATTATTCTTGCATTCAGCGAGGAACGGTAGACATATTCTGCCGTTTAAATCGCTGGAACGGCAAAGTCAGGTTGACGTTCCTGCGTTCTGATTGGTCGAACGGTAGACCGGCACTCGCAGATTCCTATATATTTGAACGTTGGGTTCAGTCAGTATCGTTCTGGGTCACCAGTCAAATTGCCAAGCAACAAAGTAAACAAGTAGTTTGGTGACCGGCAAAATTCAAAACAAAGTCTAAATTAACTGAGATTGCCGTTTCTAGATAAATGTGACTGCCGTTCAAGTTAAATGCCATTTGATGATCTTTATCACTGAAGTCTTTGCCTGGCGTTCACGTAAGTGCAGTACTGTAAATCTATTTAAATGGGCTGTGTCCAACGATCAATGAGGCAAGTCAAAATACTGCTCGTCAGTATAATGTAATAGTGCCGTTCTGAATTAGATCTAGCAATACCGTTCGCAAAATGCATTTTTCTGCTTGAAAGTAAAACCTGTAAGAATGCCGTTCTGAACTGAAATACCGTCGGTACATTCTGCTACATAGTAAACACTTGTTTTAAATGCTGTTCTAAATAAAATTGTGTTGATTTGAAATCGACTTCCGTTATGTTGTCATCCTAACCTAAATATATAGAGTGACGTTGCTAACAATTTAAAAACTTCCTGTAGGACAGATGGTAATACCTGCTGCTTACTCTAAATCGTGGTGAAATCAATTATTCCGTGATCCTGCGCTACGAAATACCGAAACATTAAAAAAGCCGTAGCTTTTTGTAGGGTACGAATCACATCGACATAGTGTAGGACATATGATACCTTTTCCAGCTTTTGCTGGCAGAGGATGGCATATGTGGGCACTGGACCAAACCATCGACATTCCATGCTTCCTCATATGAACACTTTAACACTTAATGCGAGAGTAATGTTTTAGTGATTCGAAGTCAACGACATAAACTACCAAGCTACAAAGGTCACCAAGAAACAGCTACGAATATGTTCTTCTTGTTGTAGCTGCCACTTTGTACGATTTGATATACACCCTGTAGAAAGCGTTGTAAATATGGATATGTATACGACTTTGTCTGAAAAAGAAGTTTTGATCATAATTATATCGTTAAAAGAACATTCAATTATGATACAAGTATAGTGAATGCGTATGTTCCAGAAAATGTTTGTTTGTATATAAAATGGCTGCTCAGATCCCTCTTAAATCACTTATTACGCTGTTACTTCGCCTCAAATGACGCATTTTAGTATACAACCAACTTATTAGTGCAAAATGAATAACATACAACTGTAAAAAAGACAGAAAATACAAGTGATTACAGATAAATCAAACCTGAAATATCATTTTCTGCCAGGACGTACTGTAGACTTGAAACAAATTTATGAGATATTACTTGAGTCTTTGTACTTCAAAGGATTCATTACACAATATTGAATCTTTTTTCTTTTGAGATGTTTGCTTTCCGTTTCTCCGATATATATATAGACGGTTTAAAGCTAACCAAAGGCTGCATGGCATCTGAATGAAATATTGGAAGCTATCTAGTTGTTAAAATGTTATACGGTTACAAATTCCCAAACAGTATATGGCATACGAGCATGCGAATATTAAATGGTTTCTTTCACTTCAGGTTGTTTACTTAACCGTTTGTAGTGTACTCTTTTGCAGGGATGACCAGCTTGACGTATATCCTCTGTGATAATTGACTGAAGAAGTAAATATAGGACCGTTACTCCTCCTCCTTTGCTCCATGTTTGGGTATTCTATATGCCAGCTTAACACAAAAGAAAACGGAATTCCGGCTGGGTTCACTAACCATCATGTAGATATCTGATTTTTTGTAGCCAGTACTTATCATTCAAAATAAGATCTTTACTTGAATGCAACATATCTATGTTAGCAACAGATATAAATAAAATGAAAAATATATTCATTCTCTGTTTATATCTGTAGTACACACGTTAAAAATTCATGCATGTTAAACAAATATATTATTTTCTTAACAGAAAACATTTCCAATCTCCAATTTATATCAATCCTAGTAGCGTTGTTATATGGCTCTAGAGCATACAAAGTGCAAGACTAAAATAATAAAAGTGTTCCCAAACAACCGGCATGTCATGTTTCTTAATACGTTCATCAATCAACATGTTGGAAATGATGTCAAAATCTAACCATAATATTTTAAGACGTGTTCACTTTCAATATTTTACCAGTTTTATGTATTAATTTAGTCACATATATCTAATTTCTTTCAGAACTTTAACAATCAGATTTGACTGAAGCTGTAGAGAAGTTTATGCGGCACGAACAAGACACATTTATCAACTAAATAAATATAATATTTTCCGAATTCTGTGAGAAGATTAGCCAGACGTGACTGACGTCGTAAAAATTTCTTTGTTTAAATTACTACCCATTTTAAATTAGAAGTCAAATGCAACATTTGTTGGAATTCAATTGTCATATTTTGAATCAATTTATATATATATATATTTGCACTTTTTTAACCATTTCTCCGTGGTTGCGATAATATTTAATTAATGTTATGATATCGTTTAAACTAAAATGTTACTTTATCGTCTAGATAGTTTTAACGAAGTTCTAAATCATTCTGAAGCGGTAGGCCTTATTGGCTGTCTGTATGAAAATGATTGCTTTTGGTGGCAATCAAACTCTGAAAGATCTAATATAAAGATGAAATGGTTTTATCGTCTAGATAATTTTAACGAAGTTCTAAATCATTCTGAAGCGGTAGGCCTTATTGGCTGTCTGTATGAAAATGATTGCTTTTGGTGGCAATCAAACTCTGAAAGATCTAATATAAAGATGAAATGGTTTTCTATATAATGTGCAAAACTAAATATTTCATTTATTTAATACAAGTAAATATGTTTCTAATACGATAAAACAGTCTACGTATTGGTTCCTCTATTCTTTTTAATTTTCCCCTGATTGTGGTCACGTATACTGTGGCGATACTGCCTTATGCGATTTGCGTATCATTTCAGTATCGCATTAAAATATTTTAAACGTTAACTCAATTACATTTCTAAAATTTACACTAGTAATATGAATGTCATATAGAATTTTCAATTTAATATATCGAAGTCATCATACAGTTTTTCTCAATATGGCGACCACTCCAACTTTTAACAGTCACATAACATTTTCATATTGAAGTAATTCGTTTTATAACAACAGTCCCGGTATGAAAAAACATACAAAAAAAAAAAAAGAAATAAAAAAATAATAGTACCATTCTTCTGCTAAAAACTGTAAGACGTTTTGAGCATTTATATTGGGAAAGATAAGTAAACACATCTTTGTGTCTATGCATTTCAAGTTCGTTTATTCACAACTACTCGAATACACTTTCGGTTACTTAGGTAGCAGGGTACACTTCGAATTTTGGCCCCCGTCAATATTTGTAATAAATAGAACTTCGTGATTTTGGATGTCTGTAATTTAAAATTAAGGTGAGAGATAATGATTATTAATTCTTTAGAAAATTTATACAGCCGATACATTTAAAATTCTGATGTCAGTTGGAAAACTAACTGCTGGTAGCTTTGTATGATCAATGAGACACCTTTTCGCGGAAAAATTCAAATCACGGAAGGGTTCCGTGCTTGTTGATTGATACTCAGGAACATTTTCGCTATTTTGTGAAAAAAAAAAACGAGCTGGATGGGCCCACATTCCGTGTATATCCTGACGTTCAGTAAGGACTATTAAATTAATAAATGCAATAAAATTGGGCATTGTTCTTGCAGCGGGATCATTGCAGACTGTTCAGAAAGTGCAAAATTGATGATTTTGGCATGCTATTTTTCATGGATGGTGTAAACCTTTCGTTTTGGTAACTTTCTTTATTCTTGGATGAGAATCCTGATCTTGCCATTAATTAAAAGCACAAAACATGCACGCAATTTATAAAATGGCCACCCTGATTCTGCTCATAAGGGAAGTGCAATATTGCGACTCGCTACATGTAAGACCGTCCGTGCCCAAACTTTTCGCATCTAAGTGTACCCTGCTACCTTAATAGTTAGATGCGGCCGACAGGTTAAGGTCGCTGACACATTATATTGATAAAAAGCGGAAATTAGAACTCTTAGACTGTGTATCGTTTATAACGTATGACCGTTAACTGCCCTGTCGAGATTTGATATGAAGAAATGTTCATAATGTCTGTTTTTATTCTATGTTTTCACTGGTTATTTGAAATATATTTGTATTTGTTTGCTATGTTTGAACCGTTCACTCTTCAAACAGTGTGATTTTCATTTTAAATTCATTATAAATATTTGGAATTTATTTTCAAATATGCATTAATAAAGGTTAATACGAACACACAAACATAAAGGTGTATGCTCCTTCATATTGAAATCAAAATGAAATGGGGAAAACCTATAAGACTAATTAACTTTTCTCCAATATTAGTATTGTTAATGTTATGTCATGATTTTTTTTCACGTACCTGTGACCAGTGTGTGTGATGTTAAAAAAAATATATGCACCTAGTGTTCAATCGTTGAAATGTTTCAATTAAACCCTGAAACAAACAAATAATTTCCGCGTGTTGACCCCTCCTTTGTAGTCAAGCCACGTGCTGAATTAGCTTAGTAACATGTGCTAGCAATATACAAACAGTCCACAGACGGAATATTCTTTTCCTTATTTTTTCTCTCATCAACAGTTGTAGTTAAAAGTAACAACACATTTTTACCACTCAAAATTTATACATATTATTTAGCTGACTATGATTTATTTGTCAAAAGTCAGATTATGAACCAGCAAAAGTGATAAAGTTTCAATGTTTATTTTTTCATGAGATATAATCAGTAAGCAAATTTTTAAAGCATGTCACGTTACATGCCAACTATTAGTGTCTGCCTATGTGTATATACAATATTAGATATTAAAGAACGGAATCACAAAGCAAACAGGTTGAAACTCTATGATTTCACATTTAACAACATTTAACCACATTTTGTGTACGTTTCGATGTTCTGTAATGTACTGAGAGAAAAACACTTACTAGCAAAATCTTCAAGTGTTTTAGATAAATGTTTGAAAATTCATACCAAACGTACAGTAATAAAACAACCAATTTATCTCTAAAGGTGCAATATTAATTTTTGTTGGGTTCAACGTCGCACCGAAAAAAATATAGATCAAACGGCCACTTTCCAGCTTTGATGGCGGAGGAAGACCACAGTGCTCCTTTGTGCATTAATTCTTTACGAGCTGGTACCCTGATAGAAACCAAAGCCAGCTGAATGGTTTCCTCACATGAAGAATTCAACGGCCCGAGTGGGGCTCGAACCCATATCGGTGAGGGGCAAGTGATTTGAAGTCAACGATTTTTACCACTCGGCCACTGAGGTCCCCTTAAATTTTAATATAGTTAAGTAGAAAAAAACATACTGTAAAATGCAGGTTAAGGAGTTTTTGAATTCAAAATGAAATAAGCATTTCAAATTTTATATCATTCTTACCTGATTTATATATCAAAGTGTCATTAAATAAAACTATAAATTATAACAAAAGTTTACCGAATGTTAATTGAATGGAAACCTTTTGAAAACACGATTCATTTTATCTGGAATTAAATCATGGATATTGTTGTTCCTTGGGATAACGCAAAATTCCAAGCACGTCCAAAGTTTCATTAAAGTACCATTCGTCATACAAGTTCACTGCATATATACAGATGTCAGTTAATATCTCCGTGCAAAAGTAGCTTCTATCTCGAGCTTTTCTTTTTCTCGGCGACCAATCCTCTTAGTAACTAATATATTTTGCATGTTAACAATACAGTTGTACAAAACAATATATTTTATTTAAGTTGTACTTTACATGACACGGTATATTTACATCAATATTCATCAAATATTCGTGAAAACCTTTCTAAATATATATGACAGATTTTTTTAAAACCCTGGGAACAATAAGTAAGTTATCATTTTATATCGTCTATTTATATCATCTACAAAAGAAGATAGTTTTCATGATAGTTATCTTACAGTAAAAACAATTTAATTTAAAAGAATCACTAGGAGACAGCATAACATATTTAACTATACCACTGCAGTTTTTTTAACTGTATCAATAACCTACTTTAGTTAATGTCATGACGTTGCTAGAACAAATCATGTTATCTTGGCAAGCTGCATATTTACCAAGTTTGGTCTTCATGGATAGATGTTAGTAACAAAAATGGTTAACAATTTTCTGATATTTTCTGTCCATAATTTATGCTATTAGGTAAGATACTTATTACGCTATTGTAATTGATCTCATCAAAAAGCAAACTGCACAGTGTTAGCCAATTTTCATGCTGAATTATATACATGGAATGTTACTAATGAATGATTTAAAGTCTACCTTGTTATTTGTCCGACGGTCGTGTTGGTCGAAATCTGAGTCACAATAAAGTAGATGACAACTGATAATGCTGTAAATAAAATCTGAAAAGTAGATCCCTCGGAAGCACCGAGAACAAGGCAAACAGTGAAAATTGCAGACTCGGTTTGATTGAGTCTGTTCATGAGCAGTAACGGAAAATGCAACACTGCCCACGCCCCCTAGCACCGGCTTAAGATCTACTTTTCAGATTTTATTAACTTCACAACAGCGGGTGTTAAGTGCTGTGTGGCGGCCGTAAAAAGTCACCCTGACTTCATCTTAGTGTTGTTATATTTTCTGGTCCTTCGGGATCATTGATTTTAAGTCATTTAGATTTGAAGATTGAATACTGCTTAAGCCGGTGCTAGGGGGCGTGGGCAGTGTTGCATTTTCCATTACTGCTCATGAACAGACTCAATCAAACCGAGTCTGCAATTTTCACTGTTTGCCTTGTTTTCGGTGCTTCCGAGGGATCTACTTTTCAGATTTTATTTACTTCACAACAGCGGGTGTTAAGTGCTGTGTGGCGGCCGTAAAAAGTCATCCCGACTTCATCTCAGTGTTGTTATATTTTCTGGTCCTTCGGGATCATTGATTTCATTTCATTTAGATTTGAAGATTGAATACTGCTTAAGCCAGTGCTAGGGGGCGTGGGCAGTGTTGCATTTTCCATTACTACTCATGAACAGACTCAATCAAATCGAGTCTGCAATTTTCACTGTTTGCCTTGTTTTCGGTGCTTCCGAGGGATCTACTTTTCAGATTTTATTTACTTCACAACAGCGGGTGGCGGGTGTTAAGTGCTGTGTGGCGGCCGTAAAAAGTCGCCCCGACTTCATCTCAGTGTTGTTATATTTTCTGGTCCTTCGGGATCATTGATTTCTTTTCATTTAGATTTGAAGGTTGAATACTGCTTAAGCCGGTGCTAGGGGGCGTGGGCAGTGTTGCATTTTCCATTACTACTCATGAACAGACTCAATCAAACCGAGTCTGCAATTTTCACTGTTTGCCTTGGTTTCGGTGCTTCCGATGGATCTACTTTTCAGATTTCATTTAGCAGTATTCAATCTTCAAATCTAAATGAGTTGAAATCAATGCTCCCGAAGGACCAGAAAATATAACAACACTGAGATGAAGTCGTGGCGGCTTTTTACGGCCGCCACACAGCACTTTAACACCCGCTGTTGTGAAGTAAATAAAATCTGGAAAGTAGATCCCTCGGAAGCACCGAGAACAAGGCAAACAGTGAAAATTGCAGACTCGGTTTGATTGAGTATTTTGTAAGTATTATGAAATCACTTGATTAATGATAATGTTGTTATTGAAAGTCGTACCAGACCAGTCAGTGTATATGTAGATCTATATCAGCTCACATGTATATATTAATGAATACAAACCTCTTTGCAATTTTATTTGTAAAATGTAACGATCATTTGCACGTATGAGAGAATCCTTCATTATTTAAACAGGAGAAATTTTCCATTATATTTATTACAAGGGGAAAATAATAAAAGAGTGATCAAGTCAACAAAATTGAACTGCTGAGTAAACGAGGTTGTAGGCAATACGTTTTTATTGGCTATTTTTTTATCATATTGTAGACCTTACAATCACAAACGATCCACAAGACTTAGTGCTTTTCAAAAGAGCATTTGTTAGATAATTTTCTAAGATAGGACATAGAGTAACATTATATAAGTGACGGAGCAAATTTATAAAATTTACGATGAGGAGACAAAATGTTTCTACAAAAAGCTGATATCATTTCAAGCATGCCATTGCAAATCTTCTGTTTTTATGTACGATTCATTATATTTTATTGTGATTATCAGTGGTTTATCTATCATGTTTTTCTCATATTTTGATTTAATCTGGGATTCCTGGGTACATATCTATAAATATCTGCCATCTTTAACATCACTGCAGTAATGTTTATTTTGCTATGGCAACATATTCTTTGAAATGTCAGAAAATGTGATGGATTTCTTTGTCTAGACTAATTCTCACAGCCATACTATCTTAGTGCTCTACATTTTCATTTTCAACGTTTGAAAGGTTACGCTGTCTGTAATCATAGGCACGTTAAATGTTAAAAGTCTCACAGAAAGATGTCAGATTTTCCTTTTTAAAAGAGCTCAATACAGCAAAATGTCAAATCAGGGTTCTCATATTGTGCAAGTACAAATTAAAGATCATAAATATATATTAGTAGTTTTGAAAACTTATCTAAATGACAAACACCGGACAATGTAATCTGGTTTGAAACACTTCATAGTCATTTATTCGTTGAAAGCTTTTGACAAAAATAAGAGAAAAGATGTATACAATAAGCTTAGGAATAAAAAATGTAATAATAAATAGTTTGTTATTATAAAAACATGTGAAACAATACGTTGAGGTCCCCTTCATACATTATACTGAAATAGCCAAATTAATCTTACATAATTATGCTGTTACCATTCAGCTAACACTTAGTTGAACTTAATTCTATACTTTGGAATACTTTCTGAATACTTTCAAACAAAAACTATCTTCTGCTGCTATATAGTTCACGCACATAATTTTCTGACGCGTCGGCTTTTCAGCATTATTGTTCATATGATAAATCTTTAATTTATGTGCTCCGATGCAAAAAGTATTGAAGTGAACTTTGGGAGTACAATTATAACACACGCGATGAAATAAATATTAAAATTTAAAAAGAATTCAAAGAATAGTTTACAAATAAAACTGATAAATTACAAGAATAATATGTATCTACAACGGGTTATAAGGACCAGTTGACTAAATACTAAGTGGTTATTTATATTGAAAACTATATACATAGCATTGCATACATTTGAATTTCCAAAACCATCTCTGAAATGAAAAGCTCACTGCTTTTAGACGTCTCTTTTGATTCTTATCATACGTATGCACACTAATTTTCAGCAGCAATTCTCAGATACCGTAGATTTGGAATAACTTAAAGACAATCTAAGTTTTTATGATACCATTTCATTGTATAAATGCAGTAAAATTATTGGGTACAGGTGGACATCCTTGGTAGTACGCCGTTTTCGAACAATGGCGATAAAAAAGCTAGTTTTTATTTTACCTAGTTACCTATATCTTTTTACTGTAATAAGAGCTGCACTGAGTTTTACTTTATCTGTTTCAGATTAAATGGACCTTTAAAAACACATCGGTTTACACACGTTTCTGTATAAATAATAAAAACGAAGCAAATGTTTGTAGTCCTAGCGAAGCGTTATACACTGCCTTAAATACCCTGAAAATGTCTAATTCCTTAGCGTTAAACATTTCTTGCCAATAATACATCTCCAGCACAAGGTCTTAAAACCTAGCATGATAATAAGCTATTTGCAAGACTTCAAACACTCTGGTGAAGGTTTCCCCTTTTCTAAAGCTTTGATTCATAACTTGCCGATCCCTTCGCAATACCAACCCGCCAAATATAAAATTGGATGTGCCATCGGTGACTACATTTCTTTGAACATTAGACCATGTTAGACTAGGGTAATACAGTTATGAGCACAACGTGAGTAATCTGCCTTTGGTGACAGGAAAAATATGAAATTGAACATTTCTGTTATGTTCTATTATGAGAGCAATAAATAAAGATTTGTTTAAGTCCTGATGTTGAAATAATATCCGGTTGATATTTATCTCATGTTTTCATGTTTAATTACAACTTCCTTTCATATAATTCCTTTGTCATGCCGGATTGTTCATGTAAGGAAAACAATCTCAAAAAAATGATAAGGTACATTCTGACCTTGAGGCTCCTACGCAAATAAACATTTTTGTCTGGTGTTTACATAACATGCAAAATTCTTGCCATTTGGAATATGATAGATATGGAACCAACGTGACATCTTAGCTATATGATACATAACGCATTATTACTAGTTTTTAAAATAAAAGTAGCATTTGAAGTTCTAATACCAATATTCACGTTTGGAGTTTAATTATCATACTAGAATACTTTCGTTTTTTATTTTGTTCTATTTTATCTTTACGTTTTTACATCGACATATTTATAGGCCACATGTCATATTGCGACTTTCAAGTTTCCATTGATGGGAGAACACCCAAGGTACCCTTCGAAACTTATTTCAGACACTGGTAGGCGCTTGGGTAGAACCAGCGGTCTCCATTAGACCACATACATGTAAATGCCTTCTTGCATGAATAATTTCTACACTCGAACCTACAGCGGTGAGTGACATGTGATTTTAAGTAAGAGACCTTAATTGCTCGGCCCACGGAGACCCCTAGAAATACAGGAATATTATTCTAAAAGCACACAAAGTTATATAATCATCGTATTTAAATATTAGTCTCATAAAAATACTGATTGTTTAATAAGAAGCTTGCTGCAGAATTGTCACTGCATATTTCTGTAGAATTTGTACTCAAAGAGTTAAACCTTTTAATGTCAATGGGAACTGCTTGCGCTGTTCTTATATATTTATATAAATATTGCAACATTTAAAATATCAGATTGTTTTTTTTTTCAGTTGCGGTCAGATGTAAAAAAACCTATTACCACTGGCGTTGGTTTGGCATCAAAGTAAAGAGAAGTGGGTAGGGCAATGAAAGGCCAACTACCAGAACCTATCCATATTTTCTCCGTAATCTTTGGCAGTCAAAAAGAAAACTCGTCTTTCCGTTGACATTTGAGAGCTACTCGTATAACCTACTTTTGCAAACCTAAACTTACCAGTACATCTAAATCTAAAAAGCAACTGGTTTTACATTTATCTATTTGTTTTCTGTTGAAATACAAATTATGTGACCAAAAGATGGGGAGAGTTGAGGAAGAAGCATATGCCGTCCTACTTTCAATGGCCAGGGCAAGATCGGCCGTCTTCCTCACCGGTACCTGCTCCGACGCCATTTGTAACTTAAGATAGCATATGCTTACGGAATGTATTTATTTTATATAACTTGCAAAGCATATGCCGTCTTCCTACTTTCAAAAATAGCTGTATGTAAGCGTATTATTTAATAAAGATGTTTTCAAATGTACCATGTTTCTTATTTCATTACTCTGTCATGTAATTGATACAAAGACTTTAGTGAGTAAGTCCTATATGAGCAAAAGTATAAACATTTTTCTTTATTTTCATACTCTTATAATAATTACCATTACCTTTAAACATGAGACTAGTCTGAATTCTTTGCCTTGTCTCTCCAAATTCGGAATCGAAGACATATAAGTTAAAGTTTGAAAGATTAAATACAAAACGGGGATGACTTGTTTAATCGCATATACAGACCGAGACTACATAACACTATTTTAACTTATATTATGTGGCATGGACCTACTAAAGTCTGTCCCACCTAATTTTGGACAAATTAAACTGACGTTAAAAATCAAGATTTTATGTTTTCCCATAAACGTGCGTTGTAAAATGACGTGACGTCCATTCCAAATTGGCGGCGTCCATACAAACGTAATTTGGGGGTTTGCTCACAGTTGGCGACGTTGATCTATTTATTATTGAATAATAGACATGGAAAAAACAAACACTGTTCAAAACTTGTATGATTTACTTGCACGGACGGTCCTGAAATAACATTTTACTTTAATTAAGCAGTTACTTCCGTTTAAGGTTTTAAGATTTTTTTCTGAAAATGTGTTTGTACTTATTCGGTAGCAGTGACGTAAAATATATACAGCTCAAGTCAAGTGTGTATCATTGTTTCAGCCATAGATAGTAGAGGTGGGGACAGCAGAGATGTACGCAACCCATTTAACTCATTTTCATCAGTTATGGGTTACTGTTGTTCAAATTCGTATTAAAAGTTACTGATGATAATACTCTTTAGCATGAATAAATGTTTGTGTACTGACTGGTGATTTCTGTTACATTTGTGCTCGCTACTTTTAGTGACCGTTCAATCTAGGTACAAAATTATACCCCAATGCAATTAATGATTGAAGATGCACGTTCTCTATGTATCTTAAATTTAGACAACGGCCTATATATTTTCGTTTTTGTTGTGTTGAGCGACCTGTGGAGTTTCCACTTTTTCTATTTTATTATCACAGCAACGTTGTTTGTGCCGTGTGGCCACCGTAAAATGTCTCCCTGTATATTCAATCAGGGCTGTTATATTTCGATCATCTCAAGATCGTTCAGCACGACTTTTATGTCGTGTTATTGGTATTGTTTAGTTTTTGATCATGAGCATTTCGGCCTGAGTGATCCCAATACTCAGGCTTTTATAGCTTTGGGTATTGTATAATCACCCCTTGGATATGGCGCCTTTTTTTTAATTTTGTCTTTTGGCAGTTCCTGTGATATGTAGGCTCCATAACCCCAGATCCCCATTCTAAATTCCAGTTTGATTAGTTCTGCCCATTGTTTTCTCGTTTAGGGCAAACCCATTATTTTAACTGGGGACCATACGCCGCTTTTCATGGAATTATACTCTAGTGAAGCATTGAAGGTTCCATCTGCACCGCCGTATGAACACATATGCGGATGTCTCTTAATTGTTTTTTCTGTACTTTTAACATGTGTAAATGTTGAGTTCTGCTCAACCCGGGGTTAGAGGGCGTGGACGGTAGCATGCATTTCCACTACCGTCCATGAACAGGCTCAATCAAACCGAGCCTGCAACATTTTCGTTTTTGTTGCGGAGTTTCCACTTTTTTACCATATAATGAACTATGTTAAACAAAATTAATGAATAATTACCTTTATTCTTTAAATTAACATAATATCTATCTTATCAATTCTTTCTCATGCTCGGTCGTTCAGGGAAATCCAAAGCAGAGTGATGGTATGTTAAACATTTTTGTGCTATTGAAGGCATGGTAGATCTATAGACGAAATAAAAATATGACCTTATTAATAAGATGGAAGTAGCATGGTCAAGCGCGTCAGTTGCTTACATTTTTGATGGTATGAAACACACGTGTCCCCATCCACGCCAAAACATTACGTGTACGAAACATTAAATTCTGGTTCTATTACAAATAATGGGTATGATGGGGGCAGAACAGAGCTACATTGAAAATTCTACCAAAAACGCATTCAAACTTCATATATATTCAGTCGAAAATTTCGTTATTGCAGGAAATTTTACCTTACCGTGTATAACTAACTTATTAAATGCATCTACCCATTTCATTGTAAAAGTAAACTCTTGCAAAATTGACGGTACTTTCACTTGTCACAACTAGTAACTTACGCAAAATGTACACAGGATATCAGTACGGTCATGTATACGCCAAGATATAGACACAATCATGTCAAATGGATTTATCATACGGAAGCTCATGAAGCTTTAGAATTTACGTCGACCAAATGCTTTTAACAGCAATACATTTGTTGGTTTTCATGCTGTTGTTTTAACGCTTAGTTTTACGCCAGACCGACACAATTTAGGTCATGGTGGCGGCATTCCAGTTTTTGATTGCGGAATAAGACCCTAGGTGCCCCACCAGGCAATATTTCATCACGAATGAGAACCTAAGTGGATCTACAGACCATCCGAAAGCCAGCTAGATGGCTTCTTAACATGACAGAATTCTACATCTCAAGAAACGGTTCGAACCTACGGCGAGTGGTTCGAAGTAAGCGGCATCAACCACATGGCCGAGAACCCTTGAAATACACTCCAAATGCCATAAAACTGGTAAAATTCTAATTTATACGCTTAATAGAAACAAGGCAACAATAAAAACTTCGCATTAGATTTGACACTGATCTTGTGTTGAAAAATTATATGAATATGACCAATTACTTTTGTATTGATGTTTAGTGCAACTATTATAAATACTATTTACTTTCTCATTTTATTAAGACATTCTTTTTTATCTATGAAGTAAATTTTTACGCGACTACACGCGTGTCGTTTTATTTCAATTATCTTTAAAACTTAAAGTTTGAATTGATCTGTATATGTCATGTATATATTTTTGCAAAAAGTTTAATTTTTGTGAGATACAAATATCAATACAGAACCTTTTCAAATTTGTATTATTCTTGAACTTTCTATGTGTCATTTTTGTCCAATTGTATTACGTGAGTCGGTGTAAACATGAATTAAATGTGAGCCAACGAACATCTTTGATGATATTTGACAGTCCTTAATAATTTCGGGTATTCTAACCAGCATTCATCTACACTTTACAGGTAAGAAGTCAAAATTTCGAATTAATAAATATAAAGAACCTTCTGTAACAAGGTTTTTGTTTTTGTCGGTGACTTTAAATTAACAGTATCAATATGTAACACAGGAAACAATTTAACCTTATTTTTGTCTCAGATTTAAGTCTTGGCTCAAACTTAAGGCAACCCGAACCAACTCACTTCGGCTTAAATTTTATCTACGCAGACTGACAGCTAATTTACTTTACCCTCTTTAAATTCGGGACTCAGCTTCAAAAATGTTATTGAGGTAGCTATGCCATGCGTAAGAGAGCCCACATATCGTGCCGCCTATGCACTTGATCGCCTGAGATATTTAGTGACGTCATATATTGTATGAGATAATGCTAAGTTAAATACATTGTATCATGGCGAGCTTTTTAATTATGTAAAGAACAAGGCTATATTCTAAACAGTTGACGATTATGCATCGTACAGGTTTTTCTTGGACCATGCATTTGAAAAATACTGTGATTAGAGATATTGTTTCATATACATAGTTCGCCCGCTTAGCTCAGTAGGGAGTGCGTTGTTCTACGGATCGCGGGGTCGCGAGTTCGATCCACGGGCGGGGCGTATGTTCTCCGAGACGATTTGATACAAGACATTGTGTCTGAAATTATTCGTCCTCCACCTCTGATAATTCATGTGGGGAAGTTGGCAGTTACTTGCGGAGAGCAGGTTTGTACTGGTACAGAATCCAGAAACACTAGTTAGGTTAACTGTCCGCCGTTACATGACTGAAATACTGTTGAAAAATGGCGTTAAACCCAAAACAAACAAACAATATACTTAGTTGAGTTATTTACCTGAAATTCATCGAAACACTGCCGCTGATCGACAAGATAAATTTGCGGATGATGGATTTTCTGTTAAAAACTTCTGACTTTGAAAGTTGTGCATTGAACTGGACATCTATTGGAAGGATTTAAGGATAAATGGAATTGTGGTTAAAGGAATTTATAACAGCGAATACTTAATGGCAGGCTTCTTTCGTGCAAAGTAAATTCTTTTTCTAATTTTCATTTTTGATTTTTTTCCAATTTCGTTTATAGACTAGACTAAATTGTAGATTCTATTTCAAACTCAAGCTGTTTTTACGGAACGGAAAATAGATAAGTGTAAATATAATTGTGAAACGTCCCCGAGGAATAACACGTGAAATTTCAAGAAAATCTCCAAAATAGAGAATATTTGGCAATGGCGACCAGAAATAAACAACAGCGAATTTCCATAGAGGAAATGGGTTTAAGTCGCACGGGTGAACTAGACGATTGTAGCAAAAATCCGTAAAATTCCCAAGGGTGACTTTTTTTTCAAATTCACGAATACATGTTTTATGTTCTTTGATCGCGTTCAATTTCTTCATATCAGTACATTGTGCAAAATGAAAATAGATATTAGTGTTTTGTATACTAAACAAGTACATTGACAAGATAGTAAGCAAGTCAAAAAGTTAACAATGAAACACTGCTGTTCAGAAATAACTGAATTTTGCTGCTTCATATCAAACAATCGGAAAGAGACAATTGTAAGTAGTTGTTTTTGCTTAATGTATAGTTAGTTTATATAGACATTCTGAGTCAATATAGCAGTAGAATGTGGTTTTGACATGGTTGTAGTCTGTAAAACCATTGTAATGATATTGGACGGTAAATCATTCTGGAAGACAGTCTGTTGCAAATGTTAAAGCTGGTAATTGGTTTTGTTTTATAGAAAATAAGACATCCTTGCACGTAAATCAAAGGATATGAACACGTCTATATAAACACAGTTTTCTGCAATTTCCCTCCCTCCAAGGCTTTTGTTTTCATTTCGTGTTTTGTAGAACCATCTGATTTTGCAGAGATAATTTTAACATAGGATTTGTGTTTCCTATCGATATTTTTCCAGTTGTTACTACGAGGCGCAGTATTGTCTAGGAATTAAATAAGTAAATAAATGAATCAGTTGATAATGGATGTCAAACAAATCCTTCCTTTGATGGTTGATTTCTGCTATTTCATGTTTAAGGAGCGACAAGACGCCAACGCGCAAGTATGACAGACTGGCACGTATTTTAAACAAAAAGTTGTCGCTTCATAATTACAGTATCTCTTCCCTGTTAAGATTTTATTCTATAAATTAGAATATATAACCAACAGTAGACGCACCTAAGGAACTTCCACTTAATTTTAAGCTGAAGATATCTTAGAACTGTTTAAGCACGTTGAAGAGTTGCAAAATAAATTTCCATTGGGTTTTAGAATTGTCGTTACAACAAAAGTATATTGGGAAAAATTTCGCATGCATTGGAAATACAGTATGCGGAAACAACATTCCAAGAGACTGAAGGATTTAGAAAACATTAAAAATAAACTAATAACGTTTGTCACAATGACGATAAATTCGAAGGCAGTCTTTAAAAAAACAAGACCATAACATAAGACCGATAACAATGTTGGTTTATTCTGTTGATAATCTCTTTCGGGTCGTCTTGTTAAATTATGAAGATTTGTCTTGCTTCTCAGAATAATTAGAATTGCCACTACAAAATATAATAGTGGGAGAAATTCTGCACGCATTGGCAATGCGGAAACAGCATTCCAAGAGACTGAAGGATTTAGAAACATGAAGAAAAACTAACAACAGATAACTCCACGTTTGTCACAATGACGCTAAATTCGAGGACAGTCTTTAAAGAACAAAGCCATTATATCCTTTCGACTACCGCTATCGTACACCGACGCACTACCTGAGACGCCAAATGCAGACTATATTTTTGGGGTTCTCCATTACCGCTACTGTTTTGCAGGCGGGCTACCGCAGACGACTAATACGTACCAGAAAAATGGGGGTGCTCATTTCCATAGCGCATAATGTAGTATTTGGGTAAAAATTGTATTTTTTCGCAATTGAAAATAGAAGGAATTAACAAAAATATACTACATTTTTATGCTGCGGTAATTTTTATGTAAAACGGTTGCTACACTATGGTAGTTATGTCCATTGTGTGGTTATTGGTATAACTACACTGTGGCACAACTTATAATTTTTTGTTTCCTGCAATAGTCTACTATGGTATTTATATCCAGATAAAACAAACAGTTAATGTTATTTATTAAAAGTCACATATTTAAACGGCCACTGCATCACTGTGGCAGTACATGCTATTTTGTGTGAATATGTATTAATACGCTGCGGCACTCTCTTTGGTTTCGCATGCCCTGCATTAAACTACTGTGGTAATCGGGGGAATAAAATAATGCCTACAGGATAAGTTTTGATTACTAGTATAATCCTTTCGCAGGGTAACTTCCTCAGCACTGTAGAAGTGCACTTAATTTCATTTAATATGTATAACTACACTATAGCACTGCCTTAAAATTCAAGTTTCTCACAAAAGTCTACTATAGTTCTTAGTAACAGGACGAGTAAAACTACACTGCGGTACTACATTGAAATTCGTTCTTCCTGCAAACGTCTACTGTGGTAATTATTTGCAGATAGGTTTTGTTGCTGTACCAATTCCTCCCTATGTCAGCCCCCACCCCCCACCCACTACCCCCTCCCCAATCCCGTCTAACAAGACATATGCATCCCCACTCCAGGCACCATAGTGCTTTAGAATTCCCTTCCAGTACAACTTGTGCAAGCCCCAACCCTGAACCAGTTTAGACAGGGTGTAACCAACCTTGCACATACTGCTTAACATGATAGACCTGTTTCTTTAAACTGCTTTTATCTGTAAATCCTTCTTGTTTTTAACACTATCAACTGTATTCATGCATTTTATTCTCCTGTCCATTCTATTTTTAAAATTTTTGTACAGGCGTCAGCTGCACGTAATACTCGTAAAGAGGATGACGCAGTATAAAAGATAAATAGATAAACATTTATTAATAGTATGTATTAAAGAGAGGCTTTAAATATTCTTTTTAGCAGATGCAGTTTCTGCATATCTTTGGAATTTTTAAATTTTATATTAAAGAAAAAAAGGAAGTAGAACTAACGAGGAAGGTTGTTAACATCGGTCGAACCTTATAGTGCTTCTAGACATATCCCTTTTGGCACGGGCGTTCCTTGCCAGCTCAACCCATCTTTGGGTCTTTTAATTAGGGCGAAAAATTTTTGCCATATGATTTAAAAACCACAGAAATTAGTCCGACAAAAGGGATGTTTCGGCAGGAATAATGTAATACAGTAATACATTATAAGTCCTGGTCGTTAGTACAATGAACAAAGGACAGCATATACACATCAAATCAAAGATGGAAACTGGTAGCTGGGTATGGAAGGTTACCGTTCAGGAATTAAGGAAACCCAAACAGACCAGGTATTGATACCATTGACCGAGAGTTTGCAGACTCCATGAAATTATCTCAATGTCAGGGCGAACAAATGCTTGTCAGTCTTGGGCAGTTGAAAAAACTAAAAACCGCTGGTGGTCTCCGAACCCCAACGTCATCATTTTGTTTGTAAGCAGTATAAAGACAATTTACACAGGTATAAAAATACTCTTCTTTTAAAAGTTATTTTGATCTAATGAGTAGTTTTAAAGATTCCAGGGTTATTTTTGAGTCATTGCTATGTTACGTGAACATACTTCTTTACTCCATGTATATAAATTGGGGTCTGAGTCAGCAAGTCGCTCAAACCAAAATGTACTCAAATTATCGCTCTTGGTCAAATTGCTCGAAATATTTTAACATGTCAGAAGAGGAAAAGTATTTATGCATTATATATAAATATTTTTCGACTGCTCTTAACAGTTAATCTTCTTAGCACAGGATAAATGTTTCGAGAAATCCAGCCTTAAGTACAAAAGCCAGTTCCAGAAAAATTGTGATATAATTGTAGTTTGTAAATCAAAATGTCTTGTTTACTAAAAATATTTGTCATCTTTTTCAGGGTTAATCCCCGTGATCTTTAAATAATACTTTCAGGGAATGCTTTCTTTCTTTACATGCGTCCAAACTGGGACTGGCAAACTAAAAGACAAGTCCATACAGACTTCCAATCCGAAACGTCCGTAAAACTTATGGCAACAAGGGCAAAATTAGAAACTCCAGAAATCGATTTAGTATATATAACCATTGCAAATCACTAAATGTTATAATTTTTTGATACGTTTTATCTTTGCTCATTATTACTACATTTTAATAAGAAACCCCTTTTTTCAATTTAGCTACATAACGGTTGCAAAAATCACCCAGGAAGGTAAAATATTAAAATAGAAACACCCCGTAAAATGCCAACAAAATTATCTTGGAAATCGACGAAGAAGAATGACTGCCTGAATAGCGGACATTAAGCACAGACTGGAAAAGAAACAGACAGTGTCTAAGATTAGTGAAAACATTACATGGTGTACACATTTTATTTTGTCGTGTGTATATGTACGTTATGGTTTTATACGAACGAGAAAGTTTGATTTGATTCATCTTTTGATAATTAATTTTTCCCATGCAATATACTTTTCTAATATGAGCTGTCTCAGGGAAAGGTGTTTTAGATTTAAAAGTTTTAAAAATTCAAGAAAAACATGTTTCAAAAGTTTGGCTTCTTGTGATTTTGATACATTATAAATGGATAGAAAATAATCATACACCGGGCATATTAAATATAGACACATAACTAACTTATTAACAGTTCTACCGATGACACGTTTATCACAGTGAATTTTGGACATTTATTTTTCTATGCGCCCATTAACAATGCAAATTTACTCTAACCCCCACCCCTTGCCTTTAGGCGGCTATTCAAAAAATTACATGTATATATAGATTAACGGTTATTGTCGAAAAATTGTTGACAAATGTTTCCATTCTTACTCAGTTCAAACGGACTACAGTACAAATTCAACAAAAAACAGGAATTATTTCATGACTTTAGTGAACTTTTTGTGAAACATTACATATGCTCTATGTTACCTTTTTGCGATGATTGTAAGTAATGAATGATCCTCATCTGTTATAGCTTTCACAACTTTTTTTCTTTCGTTTAAATATATATATTTTTTTATTTTCTGTCAAATGTTTTGTTTGCTTTAATGTTTTACTTTTTAGTCTCCTACCCTTTCTCCTGATCGGACTATAAGTAGAATGTCTATCATGAAATTTAGTCCAAAATACGTTGTTCAGGATGGTAACATTTGATATACGATTCTTCTTACTCATACCCGTTCATAGGAATTGCCTGTACATTCATTCAGTTGTTAATTTTATTGGTTTTGTCTTATTATTTTCTGTTATAAAAATGTTTTTGTTGCATTTTACTTTTAGTCACCTACCAGTTATGTCAGCGGATCGGACCATGTAAACGCGTAAAATATACGTTATCAAGGTTCATTTAAATTTATTCATATTCATAATCTTTTTTGTGGTGTATACGAATGCAAGTGCCAAAACAAAACTCCCAAAAAAGTCGAATAACACCCTTTGTGGTAAAACTTAAAAATAGTAGCTAAATGTGCTTTTCTTATCTGTTATGCCTTACTGACTTTCAACAGATTTTAAAATAAATGAATTTATTAATAGCCTTATATCTAAATTAGAGCGTATCCCCAGTTGCGAGCTGTATCCCGTTGATACTTTTCTTTAAAGTCACAATTAAGGTATCAATTGTTTAATCATATAATGAAGAATTAAAAAGATCTCATTTCCCCGAAAGCACATTCAGTACGGTTTTGGAAACCCGATCATTTAGAGTCTGTTTTTGTTTGAATTTACGGCCATTTTCACATTATTCCAATTATATCAGGCGCCATTCAACTAACCATCGTTCCTGGGAAAGACCAGTACTAGACGCCAAAGTCCGTAAGCAACTGCCTACTTTTTCAAAAAAAAAATCCAGCGGTAGCACAGCTCGAACCAGCGACCCTCCGTCAGTGAAGGATTCAGAGATTACAAGTCACGAATGTTTCTCCCTACATTACGGACCCGGGCTATAAATTAATATAAGAGTATACAAAGGCACATGTGAAATACTGAATGCTGTACCATTTATAAAGCATTCCAGAGTATCCCATGCATTATAATGCATAATGCATGGAACTCAAAGTCAAAAAATTTCCATTGTTTTACTTTGGGATAATTAAATGCATTCTTACCTAAAGTTTTAGATTTGAATTTGAAAAGTACAATACTCCCATAGTGTATAAATTTACATAAAGTCAATTTTTCAAATGGAAGAAGTGATGTGTGCATATGTATTACCGTTCGGCGTAAAACGATGAAGCGTTTTGTAAGAATTACCACATGTTATAGTATGTTCCATGTGCAATAACAATTTAAAATATTAAATGCCCTTAGTGTATAAATGTACATTAAAATTTCTGATTACCCCAGTGAAATTGTATTTCATGGAAAAAAGTTCAGAACTACCGTTTTGTGCCACAGTGAAAGAACCTGGCGAAAATCTACAAAACGCATCAGTGGCAGACCCATGGTTTTCAGACTTCTAAATGCGGAGCCGCTAATGCAGACGTAGTAAAATACTTTAAATAAACCGTAGCGAGAAATGAGTAATTAATTAGTTTAAAACTGAGTTTGGTAATACCGCGAACGAGCAACCATCAAAACTAATGGGTATTTTTTGGAGAGTAATGATCCCTTAATTGTCTGAAAAGATTTTCTTATCAACAAAATTTCGATAACAATGATTTTAGAACATTACTGCGCATGAGACGTTGTTTTGTTTTCAAATTTATGGAGACCTGTTAATTGTTTCGTAATATATTTAGTATTCATATGAAGATTTAACTTATTAGTTAACTGATTTTATACCGTTTGTTAATAACATAAAAAAGAAAGTTTACACTTCCGATCAAATTCTGCAATAAATAAAAAGCATTCAAAATTTCCCCCCCAAAAACAAAGAAAAAATTAAAAAAATTCCCCCGGTAGTCCACGCTGTACGATGTCGGTAATCTGGACCCTCGTTTTGATGGGACGTTTTAGGCGTCTGCGGTAGTCAGTCGTGTATGATAGGTAATAGCGACCCCCGTTTTATGGAAATATTATCGCTATGGGAGCCGAAAGGATATAAGACCAATCTTTATTACAAAGTTGTTTATTCTGTTGATAATATCTTTCGAGTAGTCTTGTTATGTTGTGAATATTTGTCTTGCTTCACAGAATAATTACATGTAAATGAACAAGTTTGTCCTACCCCGTGATAACACCAAAGTCCAAAAAGTGAAGCATAAAGGAAATAATAGAAACATATCTGTCTGTGTCGGCGTCAATAAATGTATCTGACAAATTATCATAAATCTTTCGACAAGAAATGATTGTTTAAGTGATTGATCGAAATGGGCCGAACGTCTTCTTGCTATTTCTTCAGATAAACATTTTTTAGATGAATAAATATGTTTCACTTGTTTTAAATTTATTGTTGTGGACATCGGTTTTGGTAAAGGGATATTTTATAAAGACTTATTCTAAAGTGCATTTTATAAGACACCACCCAACCATGACACAGTTATTACAAAAAAAGTACTACAGATATCTTCTTCCTACGTACAAATGATATTGTCCTCGAGTTTTACTTAATATAAAAAAAACTGATTTTTATTTTATATCACATAATTACAGATATGGTTTTTTTCACTTTTATTATTTCCAAATACACAAATCCTTCAATCTTGAAATTGATTAATTCTCAAAAAAAAATTTACATTTTATTTGACAGTCACTGTGGTCATTAGAATAGCGAAAGCTATAACAACGTATCTTTCTCACTGCCCAGATGTTGGAAAACGCAGATTCTCTAGACATGACGTAAAAATAATATCGAATGTAATATTTTTAATTAGGATATATTTCAATACCATTTCTGTACTATGTTATAGTGGGTAAAGATTCTCTTGGAGGAATTTTCTTTTTTTGGTGGTCTCTGACCTAAGGAGGCATGTTTTTGTTTACTTCCGGAATTTTATTTAAAAAAAAACGTATTTTAATCAGTTTAACAGTATCCTGGTGAATTTTTAGTATAAACGGAGTAATTATGGAGTTGATAAGAACCTTTTTATTGCTGACTTTTTATCTGGTACGTTCCAGAGTATGTATATTGGAAGAAAGATATGGGTACCCCACCCACCCGCTTCAACGATTTTCTGAACATTACGTATTGTCGGATAGTGCACTGAATTCGGACAACACTACAAGTATTTCGTACAGTCATCTGACATTTTATGACAACTATGTGACAAACTTTATGAATATAACAAAGAAGCAGAAATCATCATATTCTTCAGTTAAATGTAATAACTGGTTACCAGTAAGTATTCTTCTAAGTGGGGACACACATCCTTGCCCCGGTCCAAAATCAACAGATGAAGTTTCTTCAGAATATAAAGTTTTTAATAAACGTGGACTTCATTTTATTCATTTAAATGTAAGAAGTCTTTTACCCAAAATTGATGACATTCGTTTACTTGCTCATAAAACTAGAGCAGCATGTATTGGAATTTCTGAAATTTGGCTGGACGATTCCATCTTTGATACCGAAATTCACATTGAAAACTACAACATCTTACGAAAAGACAGAAACAGGAATGGTGGAGGTGTCTGTATCTACATAAGGAGTGACTTAGCTTTTAATCCACGGAAAGATCTTTTACATGATGAACTTGAAGCAATCTGGTGTGAACTTTTACTACCGAAGACGAAACCCATCATTTTTGGCGTTATCTTCCGTCCTCCAAAACAGTCGAACTTTTATAATATTTAAGAATCAGTATGTTTGAATACATCACATTTTACTTCATTTGAAACAGTGATTTTAGGAGACTTCAACACTGATGTGTCTAAAAATAACAAAAAATGTACGTTATCATCTACTTTGAGAACTTTTATTGATATGTTTCATTTTAAACAGTTAATTGTTGATTTTACAAGGATTGGTAAATTGTCGTTACTATAATTGATCTCATTCTATTGTCTGACATTGACAAGATAATACAGTCTGGTGTGATAAATACATGTATAAGTGATCATCAAATGACATATTGTAAAAGAAAAGTTAGTAAAAGTTTTATAAGTGTGCATAATAATGTTAAAGTAAGATCCATGAAAAATTATAATAGAGAAGATTTTCAGAATATCTTATTGAATGCAGACTGGAGCTCTGTTATTTTGTGTGATAATGTTTCTTTTGCTTGGGAATCATTCAAATCTATATTTTTAACAGCTGTAAATAACGTAGCACCTGTCAAACAGGTTAGAATAAAACAACGCACTGAGCCCTGGATTACCCAAGAAATTCTACAAAGTATAAACGAACGAGATAAGTCGTTTCATGTGTATAAAAAGGACAGGTCAGATGTTAGTTTGGAAAATTTTAAGCAGCTCAGAAATAAAACTCAATACTTAATTCATAAGGCAAAACAGATTTTTTAAAGATAAAATAGAAGAAAACAAGTCTGATGATAAGTCTCTTTGGGATGCACTCAAGAACCTTGGCCTGTCATCTAAGAAGTCTAATACATCATCTCGTTCTAACATTGGTCTTAAAATGGATGATGATAATGAGATATGCTTTAATAAGCAACAAGTTTCTGAGAAATTCAATGTTTTTTACACAACAGTTGCTTCTAAATTGGTAGATAAATTGCCTAGGTCCCTCCAAAGATATGGAAGGAATTTTGTTTTTTCTTTTTACTCACAAAAAGATGTTTTTCCTAATAATTTTTCTTTTTCAGTCATGTCTGAGAATAAAATTTTAAAATACTTAAGTAAACTCAGTGTAAGTAAGTCTACTGGACTGGATGGTATTCCTTGTAAGTTTTTAGAGATAGTGCATCTATTATAGCTTGTCCTCTCACACATATCATAAATTTGTCTTTAATTCAAGGGGTAGTACCAGATGAGTTTAAATCTGCAAGAGGTGTCCCCCTTTTTAAGAAAAATGATAAAACAGATGTTGGTAATTACCGCCCTGTGTCCATACTTAGTATAATTTCCAAGATTTTTGAGAGTGTGTTTATGACCAAGTTGATTCCTATCTCAATGACAAAAATTTATTGTACAAGTTTCAGTCTGGTTTCAGAAGAGGATGTTCAACTGATACATGTCTCATACATCTTTTTGATTATATCAGGTTTGAAATGGATAAAGGTCATCTCATAGGCATGATTTTACTTGATCTCCAGAAGGCATTTGACACTGTGGATCATTCTATCCTTCTTATGAAACTTGAAGGCCTTGGGCTTGGCCCTGATGTATTACGTTGGTTCAGATCATATTTATCTGACAGACAACAACTTGTAGATGTCTCTGGAACCTTTTCTAAGCCTTGTAAAATCACTTGTGGTGTCCCGCAAGGGTCAATACTAGGACCTCTTTTGTTTTTAATTTATGTGAATGATATGTCTGCAGTGGTTAAAAATAAACTGTTACTCTATGCTGATGATTCTGCTATAATGGTCTCTGGTAAAACTAAGTCATCTATTGAAAATGATCTAGCTAAAGATCTTGAAATTGTTAGTCAATGTTTAATTGATAATAAATTGTCTCTACATCTGGGTAAAACTGAATCTATTATATTATGTTCCAAGCCTAAACTTAGGACTAATAGGGACCTTAATATAAAGTGTAACGGTCAAAATATTAACCCTACCTCACCTGTCAAATACTTGGGTGCAACCTTAGATCAGAGTTTAACTGGTGAATCTATGGCTAGTTCCATTATTAAGAAAGCTAATGCCAGGTTAAAATTTCTTTATAGAAAGAAGGCCTATCTTAATGAACATACTAAAAGACTTTTGGTTTTATCCCTTATTCAATGCCATTTTGACTATGCTTGTTCATTTTGATATCCTGGTTTAATTTTGGAAGGACAAACTACAGGTTACACAAAATACATTGATCCGATTTGAATTGAACTTGGATGTCATATTGAACAACATCATTTTATTTCTCTAGACTGGTTACCCGTTTCCAGAAGAGTTGAACAAATTACTCTTTGTCATGTTTTTAAAATAAAAAATGGTCAATCCCCTGATTACATGGGTCATCATATCGTTAAACAGGATTCTGTTCACGCATACCAAACTAGATCTAGCCAAAATGGGTCATTTGTGCCACCGAAAGTTAAAGGTTTTGGTCTAAAGTCTTTTTCCTACTTGGGCTGCAAGTTATGGAACATGCTGTCTCCCCCACATAAGACAATTGCCCAACATATCTAGTTTTAAAAGGGCGGTAAAGGACCACTTTCTTAACGATAAGCTTCGTTGCTGAACTTATGTGTTTTTTCTATTATCTAGTCCCTGGTTGTAATACATTTTTTTAAGAAATTATATTTTCACAATGTACTGTGATATTGATGTGATATTGGTGTCTATTTGTTCATCTGTCTTTCGTTTAATTAAGAATCATAAATTGATTAGTTTGAGCAATTATAATTACATATGCATAACATATACGTTATTTCATAATAATGAACTCAGTAATTTTTATATATATATTCATGTTAATGTATCATGCCTCTCTATGTCAGACCATTGGTACCAAGAACCACAATGGAAATAAGAGATTTTTTCTCTTTCTTGTGTCATCCTTGATATTGATGTGACTGACATAGTTCATAACACATTACTTCATATGACAACTTTTATATGTGATTATAAATTTTATTACATGCATGTATTGTAACTATGTTATGTTTGCTCAATTATCGAAATAAATCTATCTATCTATCTATCTATCCGCCCAGCAGACTATTGAATAGTCATACAACACGATGAAGCGGCTAGATTTCGTTACTGTTATATTTTCTCAGATTAAATGATACAAAATGCTATCTGTTTTGATATGTACGAAGACCTCAATTGCGACACACCGAACGAGACTACACTGATGAAAACGCAACATCATGCCTGAATATAGTTTTTACTACAACAAGCATCATCTTGAAATGTTCAACACATACACATCTCGATACTCTATATAATACCAGTTGTGTTAATTTTACAGTCTGGTGTGCTGATTAAATTTGGACACAATGGGTATAGAGTATCGAGATGTGTATGAGTTGATCATTTCAAGGTGATGCTTGTTGTAGTAAAAATTATATTCAGGCATATGTTTGTTGCGTTTTCATATCTCATCAGTGTAAAACCTGCAGTGGCAATAAGCAATTCTGTTTACTTGTCACTCGGCAACGATAGACCAAATAGCCAACACTTGAAATATAAATCCACTTCCGCGTACTGCGTCGGTAGAATGAATTTCTTTCAAAATCAATCAAACTGAAGGCATCTAAATAATCTTAAAGTAGCATTCTGTCTATAATATTACTGATTTTACAGTCTTCAATTTAAATTTAATGTGACACCAAGAGGATAATTTTGTCTAGTTTCTCCGCTGTTGCATTAAGAAATTATATTTTCCAGCCACACTGATATTTACGTATTGTACTTTTAAACTGAACAAGCCTATTGCCAGTGCTTGTTTGGGAATACTTCCCATTCTTATCATGTGTTTGAGATGGAAATAAACTTTATTCATACTATCGTAATTTGATCAAATGTGACAGTGCAACAGAAACATAATTAAGTGCTTTCAAATAAATCAAACGTATTACGTTATTCCGTGGCAGTAAAATTTGTGAACTGAAATGTACTACGGAACATTAAATAAATTTGTTATTTTTCGCAGACGTTTATACGCCTTTTTACAATATGGTTAAAGTCCTCATGGGGTACACTTAGTTAATGCATATGAGAAAGAGAAGTAGAAAAAGAACGTAGTTAAATGAGGAATGCAAATCTGAACAACGTATTATTGCTTTTAAACAACAAAAGGTAAGGGTTTTCTTCAGTTTACTTGTCAATGAATACATTCGCGAAAAGTGAGTTATAATTCTAATGTAATAAAACTGTCTTTAACAATCAGTTTGTCAAATATAAAGTTTTTTCTTCAGTCATTCTTTTAGAAATCATGCTAAATATTTAGATCAACATCATGATCTAAGACATGTTTGTTTAAAGAGATTGATATATCTAAAATCTCACTATCTCGTTTGTTGATACAGGATTAAAGACTGATATATCTAAAAGCTCACTATCACATTTATTGAGACAGAATTCAAACTATCATGGGAGCTTTTTATGATTATATGCAACACGCGATAAATATATTTATCAACACATGAGGAAGACGTTTCTTTTCAGAAGTCAAATATGACCTTTTACAAAGACTGAGTTTAATGTAAACATGTCCTCATATGTCCTCAGGTGTTATCTGGAAGTTAACAAACATTTTATCGGAAAACGCTTGAAAGCTTGAAAGCATGTAATATCAGTAGCAGACTCGGTTTGACAGAGTCTGTTCATAAGAGGTAATGTGTAATGTGCAATACCATTCACGCAATTTGCAGGTCTTAGGCGGATTTCTGCAATCCTGAAACACGTAAGGGACTACATAAAAGTAACGGGTAAGAGTAACAGATCTGTAGCGATACTTAATGAAATCTTAAAGAGGATCATTTGGAAGCATATAATGCTTGCTTTGCCTTATTGGGTTTGACGTCGCAACGGCACAAGTATAGGTCATATAGCGACTTTCCAGCTTTGATGGTGTAGAACGACCCAAGGTGCCCCTCGGTGGATTATTTCATCACGGGTGGACACCTGGGTAGAAACACCGACCTTCCGTAAGCTAGCTGGATGGCTTCATTACATGAAGAATTCAACACCCCTGGTGAGGCTTGAACCCACATCAATGAGGGGCTAGTGATTCAAAGTCAGAGACCTTTACCAATCGGCCACGGAGGCCCCGCACATAATGCAAGGGAGCAAAATAATGACAGACTTGGTTTGAATTAACCTGTTCATAAGGAGTGACAAAATATCTTTTTAACACTCATGTCCACGAATTAAACCGAATTCATTTCACAAGAAAGAGTGAATTTACTCGTAATCCTAAATGTTAAATTATAAAAGTACGGGGAGTACGCTACAACCTTTTGGGTAGGATTAGTCCAAGAAAAAAGCAACAGTGTATATTGTTTTTAAAAGCTTAGAGAAGCTGTTCAAGTGCACTTCTCTTTTCTTGTACCGTATGATTCATTTAAAAGATTTTACTTTAACATCTCTGTAATGGCTAAATGAAAACGTCTGCAGCTAATAACGTAATCTTACATGGGTTTTGTTTGATTCAATAGCATTTAATAGTAGAAAAGATGAATGTCGAAATTTAACCTTATTATTTTAATTTGGTATCGGTAGAAATTACCTAAGGAACAAGTAAGGCATATTCTTAGAAATAACGTCCAGGCCATATTGTACGCTTAATGAATGGATTGCCGGTCAGTAGCCGAAACTATTGCACCAAGTTCGAAGGTGAATAGTTTTGATTATTGACCGGCAAGACATTCGATAGATGTTTAGTAACATGACATCAGAAATAGATTTTCTCTGATTCTTTTTTAATTTTTTGACTTTTTTGCCGCCAAGTAAATAAGTGATTGATATAGACCAGTCATATAACACATCATGAACAGACGAGTTATATAAACAGCAATGTAGTAAAAAACACGGAATGAATCAGGTCAGCCTTATCCATAAAAATGAAATAATTGTCAGCCTTCTGGCCAGCATGAAAAGAACTGACATTAATGCCGTAAAATACCATATTTATATATAATACGCCTGTTTTCTAGATATAACTTGAATTCTTCAGGGTTTTTTTTCCTTCAAATTATAGGTGTCCTGAAAGTGTGCCTGTGATATGTGGAAAACAAGTTAATCTTAAATTAAAAATTGTGTTGCTTTATCAACAACAGTTTACAATAATTATTTCTGAAACGTCCATGAAAATGAAAGCCATCTCTATTTGAAGATTACTCTGACGAAAATGAAAATTATTAGAACAAGTCTGAACATTTGTCTTAGAGTAAGTTATCTACAGGGAGTTTGTTAAACTGTAATGTCTTTTGTTTATCAGAAGTTACAAACTTGTTTAGGAGTTGATGTAGCAAATGAAATGCTATGTAAGTACTATAATGAACAGTTGTGTAATAAAATATCAAATAAGATAAAGGAAATTTTAGCTCATTCGTGTCTGGTTAAGATGATAAGCTATTATCATAAGAACAATACCCTTTTTGTGTATTGACGTCTACAGAAGTACGATGGATTAAGTCAACGTATTCGAAGTTTTTTGGGGTTTTTTTTGCAAACGTTAGTGCACAAAATGAACGTGTACTATCACTATTCTTGCATAAAAACATTACACATTGTGGTGGTGATGACTTTATGATTCCAGTACAATTTTAATTATCACTCTGTTGTTCTTGTTAACAGTCGATATGTTTTAAATAGCATAAAAGAACAGTACTACGAAATTGAGGGATATGAAGTATGATTTTGCTTAGTAGGAGACAAGAATAATTTTTCTCGAAAAAAAAAGAAAATGCTATTCGACACAAATATGATGTAAAATATGTAATTTGTAATTTATGATTCGTCTCTATTATCACAAAAACTCTGAAGACACGAAGCGTGAAAAGGGTATGAAATCAACAAAAATGGCAGTTTCTGACCTCATATGTCTAATATGAGGACATCTGATGCTTTTTATGATAACTCAACTGTTATGAAATAACGGATATCGAAATCATTTCCTTCAAATCCTGCTTAGGGGGACATAACTGACAAAAAATCATCGGGAATGGGGTTGCGCACCGGGAATGGAGTTGCTCGTATACATCTCAGTCTACAATAAGAAACACGTAGATCTTATACTTCTAGATTTTAGTAAGGCTTTCGACAAGTTTAGCCATGAGAAAGTCCTACTAAAAATGCATGAATATGGAGTCAGAGGTAACACACTAAGATGGGTCAAAGGCTTCTTAGATAATAGGATCCAATCAGTAGTCCTAAATGGTACTACCTCTGATGCCATCCCACTATCATCAGGTATCCCGCAGGGGTCTGTACTTGGTCCCCTGCTCTTCCTAGCTTACATAAATGACCTCCCACAAAACATCAGTTTCAAAGTTCGTCTGTTTGCAGATGACACGGCAATATATCAAACATTGTCATCTGCAGATCAATCTGTCACTCTCCAAAATGACCTAAAACATCTAGAAAAGTGGGAGTTGGAGTGGGATATGAGTTCAACCCCTCCAAGTGTCAGGTGATCCACGCCACTAGAAGGAAACATCCTATCCCTACCCAGTATTACCTACATGGAGTCCAACTTGAATCGGTCAGCTCCGCTAAATACCTAGGCGTGGATATCTCAAATGACCTATCATGGGACAATCACATAAATATGTCAACCAAAAAAGCTAAACCAAACCCTAGGGTTCTTACGAAGAAACATTAAGGTCAAATCCCAACCCATTAAGACCATTGCTTACCAGACTCTAGTCCGACCCCAGCTTGAATATGCCTCCGAGGTATGGTCGCCCCACACCCAAACCCAGATAGACCAAATTGAAAGCGTCCAAAGGAGGGCCGCCCGTTGGATCAAGATTGACTACGGCCGTACTTCTAGTGTAACAGATATGCCAAACTCCCTAAACCTTCGTCGACTGGAATTTTAGGCGTATATATTCTAGGTTATCACTCTTCTATAAGATTCATTATGATCTGGTTGCTATCCCAATCGTAGATTACCTTACCCCAATGACCCGACGTGCCCGCTATGATCATTCCCTAAGTTATATGGTAATTACTGCAACCACTGACTATTACAAGTTTTCTTATTTTCGGAGAACGGTGTACCATTGGAACCAACTTCCCCCCAGTGTCGCCCACCTCCCTACCTTAGAGCAGTTCAATGCCGCAGTTTGCAGCCTTGAACATGTCTCGCCCTAGTTATCCTGCTAAATCAAGTTTTAACCTTTTATTTCACCAAAGTTATTTTTTTTAGTTTCTTCCACTCTACATTTTTATCACTATATTCTTTCTCTTTATGATTTTGACGCGCAAAAAGTCTACGTCCCCGCAAGGGGTTCGACGGTTATGGAAAATAGATAGATAGATAGATACAGCGTAATGTATATAATGTATACGCGCAACTCCATTCCCGGGGCGCAACCCCATTCCCGATTGTTTTTTTTGCCAATCTTTCCCCCAAAAGCAACATTTCATTCAAGTGTATGTAATATTCATGACTATTTTACACGTGTTTGATCATCAGAAGCGTCATATTTCCAGAAAAAAGGCACAAGAGTTAGAAAATTTGCATTTTTCATGTTTCCATACTTTTTTGACAGATCGAGCAAGCAGAGTTTTTGTGATATCCGGGCTGATTCTTAAATTAATAATTAGGTATTTCATACATATGACCTTTATTCATTTTTTTTGTCGAATAGCATTTTTCTTTTTTCGAAAACATTCGTAAATTGTCATTATTTACAAAAACAAAAACCCACCTACCTCGATTTTGTAAATATTGATGCGCAACACCAGCACCGGAAGTCGCGCAACCCATTTTAAGTGGGAATTGGATTGCGCGTTTACCACCCGTGTAATTTCTTGAAATCTAAAATAGAGTTAGAATGATTACTAACAGCTGATTGGCCTTTTCCCAAGCAATCCCATATCTGATGAGCCTGCATGTATATATTTCTACAGCAAGAAGTTTTTCAAAAGAAGTTTACGTCAAGTCTAGTTAGATGAATTGGTGATACTTGGCAATGAGCTTAACAAAGATTTTAATGTTTTATTGAAAGAAAAATAGGTATGGACGAAAATTTCTCCGGTACAGATCTAGAACGGAACATCAATATATTTACAGCAACATAGACTCTTAATCACATGAATGGATATAACTAACATTAAATAATGAAGCTATTTCTATAACAATTAACGTGAATCCGTGTGTTCCTGAAAGGTTTGTTTGTATATAAAATGGCCGCTCAGATCTCTCTGAAAACACTTATTACGCTGTAACATGTCCTGAAATGACACACCATCTTGATACAACCAACGTATAAGTGCAAAATTAATGAAATACAACTGTGAAAAAGAAAGAAAAAACAAGTGATTGTACTAAATGAATCAAACCTGGAACATTATTTTCTGACAGCACAATTGTAGATTTAAAACAAATAATATATATACACGGTTTAAAGCTAATCAAAGGCTGCAGGGCATCTGAATGAAACACTCGAAGCTATGTTATATTGTTACAAATTCTCATTAAACAGTTATATGGCAAAGAAGCATGTGAATAAATGGTTTCTTTCACTTTAAGGTTGTTTAATTATCCGTTTGTAGTGTACTTATTCGCAGCCATGACGGGCTTTACGCAGGTCTTCTGTAGCAGTTGACTGAAAATGTAAATACAGGATTATTTTTCCTCCTCCTTTGATTAATGTTTGGATATTCTAATTGCCGGCTTAACACAAAAGAATACGTAATTCCGGCTAGATTCACTAAACCATTATGTAGATATCTGATTTTGCAGTCAATACTTATCATAAAAAATAAGATCTTTATTTGAATGCAACAGACCTATACCGGCAACAGATATAAAATATGAGGAGAGCTCGCCTGCTTAGCTCAATAGGGAGAGCGCAGATCTACGAATCTCGGGGTCGTGAGTTCTATCACCGGGCGGGGCGTATGTTTTCCATTAGGATTTGATGAAAGACATTGTGTCTGAAATCATTCGTCCTCCGCCTCTGCTGTTGTGAAGTTGGCACTTACTTGCGGAGAACAGGTTTGTACTGGTACATAATCCAGGAACGCTGGTCAGGTTAACTGTACGCCGTTACATAACTGAAATACTTTTGAAAAATGGCGTTTTACCCAAAACAAACAAACAAACAAACAAATAAAATCAAGAAATATATCATATATTCATGCCATTTAAACAAACATATTATTTTCTTCACAAACATTTTCAATCTCCAATTTTTATCAATTCCTAGTAGCGTTGTAAATATGGCTCCAAAGAATGGAAAGTGCAAGATTAAAATAATAGAAGTGTTCCGCAACAACCGGCATGTCGGTGTTTGTAAATATGTTTATCAATCAATATATTTGAAATAAAATCAAAATCTAACTATAATCTTTTAAGACATGTTCCAGTTAAATATTTTACGAGCTTTTTGTATTGCGTTAGTCGCCCATATCTAATTTCTTTCACAACTTGTACAGTCAGATATGATTGAAAGTGTAGAGAAGTTTATGCGGCACGAACTAGACACATTTACCAATGAAATAAATATAATACTTTCTGAATTATGTAAGGAGGTAAGCAATTTAAGATTTATGCATACTACTTTCCTGGCTGTGATTTATTTATCGAGAGTCAGACAATAAACAAGTAAAAGTAATTAAATTCCAGTGTTCATTATGTTATGTTTAGAATATGTGATGTTACATGTCAGCTACTGATGTATGCCTATGTATATATACAATAACGGGGCCACAAAATCTACAGTAAACAGATTCGAATATCTTTTATTTTACAATTAACCATAGTTTCTGTCTGTAATGTACTGAGAGAAACACTTATTAATAAAATCCACACTTGTTTTAGATGAATGTTTAAAAATTCATATCAAGCTTATATAGCAAGAAAACAACCAATTTATATTTTAATGTGAAAAGATTGGTATTGTAGAATTAAATAAATGCAGATTGAGCAGTGTTTTAATTCATAATGAAAATAAATTCTCAAATGGTATATACTATTCTTACTAAATTAAGGCATTTTTTAAAAGACGTTAGTTAATACATCAGCGATATATAAGTGTCGTTAGATACAATTATAAATTATAGCAGATTTTTTCTGAATGTTAATTGAATGGATTTTTTTTCAAAACATGAGTCATTTGACAATCCGAAATCAAATCGTGGATTTTGTTTCTCGGGATAATGCGTTTGCAAGTACGTCCAAAGTCTCATTGAATTACCATTCAATAATAAAAATTCAATGTATTTATACATATATCAGATAATATCTCCATACAAAAATAGCTTGAGCATTTTATTTCTCGGTGACCAACCCACTTTGTAACAAGCATTTTTTGCCTGTTAACAATACAATTATAGAACAAAACAATACATTTTATTTAAGTTGCACTTTACTTGACATGGTATATTAACATCCATATCCATCAAATAATCGTGAAATGTTTCTAAATATAGGAGAGCATTTTTGTGGAGCCTGCTTGCCACTTTCAGTGGTTCGGTGTATGTGCGTGCGTCCGTCACACCATGCGTCCGTGCGTGTGTCCGTCCGGTTTTGTCAGGACCATAACTTTGACATGCATGGACTTATCTTGTTTATATTTTGCATGAATGTTTACCTCAATGAAAAGGCGTGTCATGCGCTAACCTTATGTTCCTATCTCAAAGGTCAAGGTCACAGTTGGAGGTCAAAGGTCAAATTGAAGTTTGTCTGGAGCATTTCTTCCTCATGCATTGTTGGACTTTGATGTAACTTGGCATAAATGAACTGCATTTTGAGACGGAGTGTCATGCACTAGAACCTGGTCCTTATGTCTTAGGTCAAGGTCACACTTAGCATCTGGCGGGCTCGACATTCTGCCCGTGGGCATACTTGTTATTCTAAAAACCCGGAAGCAATTAGTAAGTTATTATTTTTCTTTTAGAAAGCAATGTAGTATAACTAACAAAACAGTATATATTTCAGAAGGCAAAGCAAACGCTATTTGGGACTGTTGTTTCACATGAGTGTTTTAATGGTTTTATAATTACATGTTTGTCTTCACAGGAGTGAAATAAAGCCATTCAAATTGCATAGTTTTGGTATTACACTATTATAATAATACTTTGATGTTGATGTCGTTTAAAATATAGGAGACGCTGGCCGATTTCACTCTGTCTATGATGGGTAAAGAAAGAAGAAATGTGGATGTTTAAGCAGGAAAAGCTAACATGTGATAACAAAATAGAAAAAATGGAAACTCCACAGGTCGCTCAACACAACAAAAACGAAAATGTTGCAGGCTCAGTTTGATTGAGCCTGTTCATGGACGGTAGTTAAAATGCAAAAAAGTTAGTCGAAAGCCGAGTGAGATGCCAATTGATAATGCATAAATGATGATATTGTTATCCGAAGTCGTACAGGACCGATCAGTTTATATATATATCAGCTGACATGCATATATTAATGAAAACAATAGTGATAAATAGTTACAACTTCTTTGCAATTTCTTTTGAGGGAGAAGAATCCTTCATTTTTTAAACAAGAGAAATATCCCATCATATCTATTATCAGGAGAAAGACATAAAGTAGTTATCAAGTGAACAAAATTGAATTGCTGATTAAATGAGGTTGTAGGTAATACGATTTTATTGGCTTTTATATTTATCTTAAGACGGACTTTACGATCGCAAACGATCAATCGGTGCTTTTCAAAAGAACATTTATTAGATAATTTTCCAAGATAGGACATAGAGTAAGATTATAAAAGTAATGGTGCATTTATAAAGCTTATGATGATATGATGATGAGACAAAATATCATTACAAGCATGACATTTGCATGGCATTGCAAATATTTTATTTTTATACACGATATTTTATAGTAATTATCAGTAATATTATCAGTAATATTTTGATTTAATCTGGGATTACTGGGTACAAATCTATAAATATATGTTATCTTTAACATCACTGCAGTAAGGTTTATTTTGTTATGGAAACATTTTCTTTGAAATGTCATAAAATGTAATGGATTTCTTTGTCTAGACTAATTCTCACAGCTATACCATTTTAGTGCTTTACATTTTTCATTTTCAATGTTTGAAAGATTACGCTGTCATTAATCACAGGCACGTTAAAAATTACAAGTCTGGCAGAAAAATGTCAGATTGTCCTCTTTGAAAGAGATGTATACAGCAAAATGTCGAATCAGGGTCCTCATTTTTGCAAGTACAAATTAAAGATAATAAATGTATTTTAGCAGTTTTGAAAACTTATCTAAACGACAAACGCTGTACAATGTAATCTGGTTTGAAACATTTCATAGGCATTTATTCGTTGAAAGCCTTTGACAAAAATAAGATAATAGCTATATGCAATCAGCTTAGGAATACAAAATGTAATATTAAAAGAATTGTCATTAAAAGCCGTATGAAACAATACGTTAAGATGATCTTCATACAGTATACTGAAATTACCAACACTTAGTTGAACTTACTGTAAAATTCTATACTTTGGAATGTCTGAATACTTTCAAACTAAAACTATCTTCTGCTGCTATATATAACATGCACATAATGTGTAAAGTCAAATCTTCTGACGCGTCGGCTTTTCATCATTTTCATTCATACCATATATGTCTAGAGATGAATCTTTAATTTATTTGCTCCAATGTAAAAAGTATTTTAGTGAACTTTAAAAGTACAATAATTATTATAAGACACGCGGTGAAATAAATATTAAAATTTAAAAAAAAATTCAGTGAATAGTTGACAAAATAAAACTGATAAATTACAAGAAGAATATGTATCTACAACGGGTTATAAGGACCAGTTAGCTAAATACTAAGTGGTTATTTATTTTGTAAACTATATAAATAGCATAGCATTCATTTGAATTTTTAAAACCATGTCTGAAATGAAAGTGAGCTCACTGCTTTTAGACGTCTCTTTTGATGCTTATCAATCGTATGCACACTAATTTTCAGCAGCAATTCCCAGATATCTTAGATTTGAAATAACTTAAAGATAATCTAAGTTTTTATGATACCATTTCATCAAGTAGATAATACTCAGTCTGTATAAATGCAGAAAAATTATTGGGTACAGGTGGACATCCTTGGTAGTAAGCCTTTTTCGAACAATGGTGGTGAGAAAGCTATTTTATTTTATCTAGTTATCTATGTCTCTTTACAGTAATCAGGGCTATACTGAGTTTTACTTTGTCTGTTTAAGATTAAATGGACCTTTAAAAACACATCAATTTACACAGCTTTTTATAAAATAAATAATAAAAACGAAGCAAATGTTTGTATACTTTAGCGGATAAACTTTAATGAAGCGTTATACACTGCCTTAAATACTCACTTTGAAAATGTATAATTTAATTCCTTAGCGTCAAACATTTTTTGCCGAGAATACATCTCCTGCACAAGGTCTTAACAACTGGCATAATAATAAGTCATTTGCAAGACTTCAAACACCACTCTGTTGAGGGTGTTTTATCACTTTTCCAAAGCTTTGATTCATAACCTGCCGATCCCTTTGCAATACCAATCCGCTAAAAATAAAGTGGAAAGTGTCATCGGTGTCTACATTTCTTTAAACATTAAATAGGGCAATGCCATTAAGAGCACCAGCTGGTCTCACACTACGTATGATGACAGTAAACCAATGAAATTGAACATTTCTATTATGAGAAAAATGAATGTAGATTTGTTTTTGTTCTAATGTTGAAACAATATCTTGTTGTCATTTCTCTCATATTTTCATGTTTAATTACTTTTTTCTTTTATATAATTCCCTTTTCAGCGGATTTTCATTTAAGAAGGACCACTCTTGTAGGTCTTTTGACCTTAAATCGCTACGCAATAACTATTTTCAGCACAATTCCAATTCAATTCTTGCCAATCTTAAAGATACTATTTTAGATACCATTCTCATTAATTATTCAGTTTATAAAGAAAATATGCATTGAAATCCTTGATACCATTTTTCAACTAGAAACTATTTTGATTTTATCTGTTTCCTTTTTTTACATGACACAGGCTATAGGCCATGTAATATTGCGTTTAGATTTCTTGTGGAAAAACCCAAACACATTTCACAGCTTATAAAGTAACTTAATGACAACGGTCTCAATTTGAGACTTACGAGTAACCTTCCATAAGCAGTTATACACTCTAGAAGGTTAACCTACACTGAAATGTATAATTTGATTCCTTAGTCACATTTGCCAAATATCCCCGCAGAAGTCAAAAATTGCATAAAAGTAGCACTAAAAACCATTGTTGATGGGTGATTTAATATCACTTTTCACTAAACTATTGATTCAAACCTGAAGATCCCTTGCAATACCAGCAAAATTACATCTGCAATTTCTAATAGATTTTTTAACTAGAAGGTAAACATTTTAATGTCAAGGATCGCGCGTTGACCTCGGTAGTTCTTAATTATATAAACGACAATTGAATCTGAAAAATATCTGATTCATTCCGGTTGGCGTCCAGAGTTTAACTGTACAGATGGCCGGTTGGTTTGGGCATCAAAAAGAAAAAAAAAAAAAAAAAAAAATAAAGATAGTGGGTGCCTTAGAGGCCACACTGGTACTCCATACTGTATATGAATAAAAATAAAAATGACTTTCTATGTCATTGAGATAATACATAGACTCTTTTTTGCAAATTAACAATACTTTGAATTGCTCCCCAAAAGTGGTTTTTATTACTTTTTTTTTATATAATTCCTGTTTGATGTTCATGTTAGAAACTTGCAGTACATTGGCCCTAAAACGAATATACGTAACGTGTGTTTACATAAAATGCACAATTTGCCATTTGACATGACTGCTCACGACATCGCAATGTTAAAAGAATAGCATATGCTTACTGAATGCACTTATTTTATTGCATTGACTATATAATAGTTATTTAATTCAATAACTGGACTCTGACGGAAAGCAACCCGTACCATCCCCACCTTTGGCTTAAATTTTATCAACGTAGTCAGACTGGCATTGTCGACAGCTGAATTAAATTTACTTTACCCTCTTTAAATTCGGGACTCAGTTAGCTTCAAAATTGTAACTGTGGTAGCTATGCGTAAGAGAGCCCATATATCGTGCCGCCGATGCACTTGATAGCCCGAGATATTTAGTGACGTCATATATTGTATGACATAATTAAAGTTCGGTGTTTGAAAAGTTATTGTTTCATGGCGAGCAAGAACAAGGCCATATTCGAAGAAGACCGGAGCAGTTGAGGATTTTGTATCGCTCAAGTTTTCCTTGGATTGTGCATTTAAAAAAAAAATGTGATTATAGATATTGTTTCATTTGCATAGTTCAGGTACTTACCTGAAATTCTTCGAAAAAAAGCCGCTGATTGACTGGAACAATTTTCGGATGATGGAATTTCTGCGTAAAACTTTTGACTTTGAAAGTTTTTCATTGAACTGGACATCGATTGGAAGGATTTAAGGATAAATGAAACTGTGATTAAAGGAATTTTATGACCGTGAATACTTAAGGGCAGGTTTCTTTCGTCCAAAGTAAGTTCTTTTTCTAATTTTCATTTTTGCATTTTTCTAAATTTCTTTTGTAAGCTTGACTAAAATGTACATTCTGTTTCAAACTCGAGCTGTTTTTTCGGAAGGAAAAATAGCTAAGTGTAAACAATAAGTGTGAAACGTCCCCGAGGAATAACACGTGAAATTTCCCGAAAATCTCCAAAATAAGGAATATTTGGCAATGGCGACCAGAAATAAACAACAGCGAATTTTCATAGAGAAAATGTAATTCAGTCGTACGGGAAAACTAGACGATTATTGCAAAATTCCTTAAAATTCCCGAGGGTGACTTTTTTAATTTATAAAAACATGTTTTATGTTCTTTGATCCCGTTCCATTTCTTCATATCAGTCCAAAGTTGAGGTCCAAAATTAGGTGGGACAGACAGTAGTAGTATAATTATACAGTGCGCAAAATGACAATAGATAATAGTGTTTTGTATATTAAACAAGTACATTGAAAAGATAGTAAGTAAGTCAAAAATTAAAAATGAAACACTGTTCGAAAATAATTGAATTTGACTGCTTCATATCAAACAATCGGGAAAAGACAATTGTAATAGTTGTTTTTGCTGCATGTTTAGCTTAGTTCAGCCGATTACTTCTTATTCAGTGGTATCATTGACATTTTTAGTCTATGATGCAATAGAATGTGATTTTTACATGGTTTTAGTCTGTAAAACCATTGTAATGATATTGGACGGTAAATCATTCTGGAGGACTGTTGCAAATGTTAAAGCAGGGACTTTGTTTGTTTTATTGAGAATTAGAAACCCTTGGACTTAAATCAAAGCACATGAACACGTTTATATAAACACAGAGTTTTTGCCAATTCCCTTCCTTCAAGGTTTTTATTTTCATTTCGTGCTTTGCAGATACACCTGAATTTGCAGAGATAATTTTCACATTAGATTTCTGTTTTCTTTTCTATCGATATTTTTCCAATTGTGACTACGAGATGCAGTATTGTCTAGGAATTAAATAAGTAAATGAGTGAATCAATTGATAATGCATGTCAAACATGGTTGATTTCTGCTATTTCGGTTTGGCGTGTTTAAGGAGCGACAAGACGCCAGCGCGCAAGTATGACAGGTTGGCACGTATTTTAAACAAAAAGTTCTCGCTTTATAATTACAATGTCTCTTCCCCGTTAAGAGTTCGTTCTATAAAGGAGAATAAATAACCAACAGTAGGCGCACCTTAGGAACTTTTACTTTATTTTAAGCTGAAGATATCTTAGAGCTGTTTAAGCACGTTGATGAGTTTCAAAATAAATTTCCAGTGGGTTTTAGAATTGTCATTACAACAAAAGAATATTGGTAGAAATTCTGCACGCATTGGCAATACAATATGCGGAAACAACATTCCAAGAGACTAACGGATTAGGAAACATTAAAAATAAACTAATAACGTTTGTCACAACGACGATAATTTCGAAGGCAGTCTTTAAAAACAAGAATATTACATAAGACAGATAACAAAGTTGTTTTATTCTGTTGATAATCTCTTTCGAGTCGTCTTGTTATGTTGTGAAGATTTGTCTGTCTTGCTTCACAGAATAATTACATGTAAAAAAGAACAAGTTTGTCTTACTCCGTGATAACACTCTAAAAGTCCGAAATGTGAAGCATAAAGGAAATAATAAAAACATATCTGTCTGTGTCGGCATCAATAAATGTATCTGACAGTTTATCATAAATCTCCCGACAAGCAGTGATTGTTTCCATGTAAGATCGAAATGGGGCGAACGTCCTCTTGCTATGTGTTTCAGACGAACATTATTTAGATGAATAAATATGTTTCACTTGTTTTAAATTTGTTGTTGTGGACATTGATTTGTAAAGGGATATTTTAAAAGACTTTATCTAAAGTGCATTTTATAAGACACCACCCATCCTTAACAATGTTATTACAAAAAAAAAAAGATAATCTACAGATATCTTCTTCATAAGAACAAGTGATATAGTCTTCGAGTTTTATTTCATATAAAAATACTGATTTGAATTTTATAACACATAATTACAGTTGTGTTTTTGCACTTAATTATTTCCAGTAACTCAATTCCTTCAGTCTTTTAGTTGACACATTCTCAAAAATAATGTTACATTTTAACTGACAGTCACTTTGGTCTGTAATTGGAATAGCGAATGCTATAACAACGCATCTCTCTTACAGCCTAGATGTTGGAAAATGTATAGATTCTATAGACCTGACGTAGCAACTATATCTACTGTAACTTTCTATGATTTAGATACATTTAAAAAAGATCTTACGTATTTCTGTACTAGGTTATAGTGGGTATAGATTCTCTTTGAGGAATCGGCCCAGCAGACCAACGAATAGTTATGCAACACGATGAAGCGATTAGATTTCATTACGTTACTGTTATATTTACTCAGATTAGGTGTACAAATGCTGTATGTTTTGATATTTACGACGAACTCAATTGCGACGCACCGAACGAGACTAAAACCTGCGGCGGCAAAGAGCGATTCTGCGAACTTGGCCACTCGGCAACAGTAGACGTAATAGTAAACATATAAAATAAAAATCCGATTCCGTGTGCTTCTTCGGCAGAATGAATTTATTTCAATATCTGTCAAAATGAAGGCATTTAAATAATCTTAAGTTACACACAGTCTACAATATTACTCATTTTACGGTCTTCAATTTGAATTCAATATGACACCGCAAGATTAATGTCGTCATGTTTCTCCACTGTTGCATTAAAGAATTATATTATCCAGCTACACTGATATCTACGTGTTGTACTTTTAAACCAAACAAGTCTATTCCCAGAGCTTGTTTGGGAATACTTTCCATTCTCATTATGTGTTTGAGATGGAAATAAACTTTATTCATACTATCGTAGTTTGATCAAATGTGACAGTGCAAGAGAAACAAACTTAAGTGCTTTCAAATAAATCAAACGTATTACGTTATCCCGTGGCAGTAAATTTCGTGAACTGATACCAGCTTATGAGATTGTACTACGGAACATTTAATAAATTCGTTATTTTTCGCAGACGTTTGTATGCATTTTAACAATACGGTTACAGGGAAAGGCTAAATCCTCTTGCATAAAATAATATCTTGGGGTACACTTAGTTTATGCATATGAGAATGAGAAGTAGAGAAAGAACGTAGTTAAATGAGGAATGCAAATCTGAACAACGTATTATTGCTTTTAAACAAAACAAAATAAGTTTTTTTCTTAAGTTTACTTGAATACACTGGCGGAAAGTGAGTTAGAACTCTAATGTAAACAATCAGTTCTTCAGATATATTTTTTCCTTCAGTCATTCTTTTAGGAAGCATGCTAAATGTTCAACATCATGATCTAAGATATGCTTGTTTAAAAAGACTGATATATCTAAAATCTCACTATCTCATTTGCTCAGACAGAATTCAAACTGTCATTTTATGATTATATGCAACACGCAAGAATATATTTATTAACACGCAAAGAAGAGTTTTCTTTTTAAAATTCAAATATGACCTTTTACAAGGACTGAGTTTAATGTTAACAATGCCTTCATACAGGTGTTATTGGGAAGTTAATACAAATTGTATCGGAAAACGCTTGAAAGCATATAACGCAAAATTAGAACACAATAGCAGACAGACTCGGTTTGACGGAGTCTGTTCATAAGAGATTATGTGTAATATACAACACCACTCACGCCATTTGCAAGTCTTAGGCGGACTTCTGCAATCCTGAAACACGTAAGGGACTACATAAACGTTACAGGTAAGAGATCTGTAGTGTTACTTGACAAGAAATCTTTAACAGGATCATTTGGAAGCATATAATGCTTGCTCTCCTTTGTTGGGTTTGACGTCGCACCGACACAAGTATAAGTCATATAGCGACTTTCAGCTTTGGTAGAGGAGGAAGACCCCAGGTGCCCCTCCGTGCATTATTTAATCACGGGCGGGCACCTGGTTAGAAACACCGACCTTCCGTAAGCCAGCTGGATGGCTTCCTCATATGAAGACTTCAACACCCCTGGTGAGGCTCGAATCCACATCAGTGAGGGGCAGTGATTCAAAGTCAGCGACCTTAACCACTCGGCAAGGGAGCAAAATAATGACAGACTTAGTTTGAATGATTCTGTTCATAAGGTGTGACAAAATATATAATATAACTCATGTCCACGAATTAAACCGAATTCATTTAACAAGAAAGAGTGAATTTACTCGTAATCATGAAGGCTAAAAAATATAAAGTACGGGGAGTACGCTACAACGTTTTAGGTAGAATCAGTCCAAGAAAAAAAAACAACTGTGCATAATGTTTTTAAAATGTTAGAGAAGCTGTTCAAATGCATTTCCCTTTTCTTGTACCATATGATTCATTTAAAAATTTTTACATTAACATCTCTATAATGGCTAAATGAAAACGTCTGTAGCTAATAACGCAATCTTACATATGTATAGTTTGCTTCAATAGCATTTAATAGTAGAGGAATGTCGAAATATACAATTTGGAAACCCGGATTTCAGTCACGTTAAACAGGAAACAAGGTACAAAGCACTGTTTTCTTTTTATGCAGTTGTAGGAAAAGTACACCGTCATTGCTTGATAAACAACATAGTACCAAAATTTAATGTCACGTTGTCATAACATGATTTTTAAACAAATTGATTTTGAATCGTTTCTCATATTTATATTTGTTCACAAGTGTTTGTTTCTTTATAAAGGTGTCGTAACTATAAAAAACAAAGACAAATATCAAACAGGGAATGCCATGTACCAAATTCGCAGCCTCCCCTAAACGAAACCTACAGCACGCAGACGTGCACACCACAAACACACACACATACACATACACGCGCACACAAAGCCAACACACGAGGACAAAACGAACAAACAAAGGAACACAGTGGGGCACCGCATTGGAACGGTCAGTGGCAAAAACACCACTGGGGAGCTTAAACTATAAGACATTGATGTCGTCTTAATCTTATAAACTTAATTTGGTATCGGTAGAAATTATCTAAGGAACATTAGATAAAACGTTCAGGCCATATTGTACGATTAATGAATGGATTGCCGGTCAGTAGCCAAAACTATTTCCCGATGTTCGAAGGAGCGAGGGAGAAAATTTTGATTTTATGACCGGGAAGACATTCAATAGATGTGTAGTAACATAAATCAGGAATTGAATTTCTCTGATTCTTTTTTAAATTTTTGACTTTTTCGCCGCCAAGTAAATAAGTGATTAATATATACAGACCAGTCATATAACACACCATGAACAGACGATTTATATAAACAGCCATGTAATAAAATACACGGAATGAATCAGGTCAGCCCTATCCATAAAATGAAATAATTGTCAGCCTTCTGGCTAACATGACAAACACTGACATTAATGCCGTAAAATATCGTATCTTATTTATAATAGGTTTACGTTCTAGATATAACTCGAATTCTTCATTTTCCCCTCAGATGTTACCAGATGACAAACAGCTGTCCAGATATATGTGGAAAAATAAAAAATATTCAAAGTTAATCTTAAATTAAAAATTTTGTTGCTTTGTCAAACACAGTTTGCAATTTTTGAAACGTCTATGGGAATGAAAGCCCTCTCTATTTTAAGATTACTAAAATAAAAAATATTAAAACAAGTCTGAACATTTGTCTCAGAGTAAGTTATCTACAAGGAGTTTGTTCAACTGTAAAGTCTTTTGTATACCAGAAGTTGCATACTTGTTTAGGAGTTGATGTAGCAAGTGAAATGCTACGTACGTGTTACAGTGAACAGTTGTGTTATAAAATATCAAATAAGATAATTGGAGATTCAGCTCAAATACATCTCTCAGTTCGTGTCTGGTTAAGATGATAAGCTATTATTATAAGAACAATACCCTTTTTGTGTATTAACGTCTACATAAGTCCGATGGATTAAGTCAACATATTCGAAGGTTTTTTGCAAACGTCTGAGCACAAAAAGGTGTATTGTCGCTATTCTTGCATAAAAACATTACACATCCACATCGTGGTGGTGGTGATGACTTTATGATTCCGGTACAGTTTTTAATTATCATTCTGTTGTTCTTGTAAACAGTCAACATGTTTTAAATATCCATAAACGGGTGCATAAAAGAACAGCATTACCAAAAGCATGTATTCAATGTTTTGTAACTATAAATTTATGTTTATCATGACATTACATTAACAAATTACAAAAACAACGTCAACAAACTGAAAGTAGTGTTTTTACGGCGTTCTATAATTTAGCTACGTAGAGAAAATTAGTGAGCTTAAAAGTAAAAACGCAGACCCATGCCCATATGGTTGGATATATTGCAGCTAAAATAAATCTGCTGCAGACACGCATTAATTTTATCCAGTTTTGAAAAGCACAAAAGACTTAACGTGTCTAAATTGCTAACAACACCTTTCGACATATGATAACAGAAAATTGTTGAAAATTAAAGCTTTTTTCGTCTGTAGTATGGTTCATCTATTGAAAAGAGAATTCTTACCAGGACAGACACTTCTTTTATCTGGTAGAGATACATGTATGATCTTGTGTTTATTAATGTGATGTCTTTAATAAGTAATTTATCACTTTGCAATAAGAATTTTCCCTGAACAAAATCCCAGAATTCAACCCTGGTTAAAATATATCATTAATCAGGTATAATAAATGCTCAATTTAATAAATTAGTTTTGTTGGGATTCGAAATTAGGACGTAGTTTTTTAAGTGTTGTAAAAAGGAGCAAAGAGCTTTATGCAGACTCCTGGCAAACATGTTATAAAAGTTATTTTTCGAAAGTATTCTCATCAATAAACATTGCAAAAAAGAATGTTTCTCAATTTGAACCATTTCCGCAACTGAAGCCAATCAAAATGTTCTTAATTTCATTTGCTGATCATTTTTAAAATGAAAAACCCGCACATGTAGATTATTACATCATGCAAATTGCATCTTGGATAATGCAATACCATAAAAAGTAATGTCAATATTTAAATTTAAAACTAATTTGTTGAAAGCTAAAGTACGGTTAGAATGATAACTAACAGCTGATTGGCTTTTCCCCAAGCATTCCCAAGTCTGATGAGCCTGCATGTATATATTTCCGCAGCAGGAAGTTTGTCAAAAGATGTTAAAGAAGTCAAGTCTAGTTAGATGAATTGGTGCTGTCTGACAATGAGCTTAATAAAGATTTAAACGGTTTTTTTTGTTTGAAAGAGTAATAGGTATTGACGGAAAATTCTCCAGTACAGTACGGAACATCAATACACGTACATAAACATAGACTCTTAATCGCATGAATGGATATAACTAAAGTTAAATAATGTAGCTATTTCTATAATATAGAAGACTAAATTGGACTAGCGAAAATAAACATATAAAGACTTCACTTTCATCAAAGAAATGAAATGTTCTTCTGCCTTTCTTTCTGTTGCTCGACTAATCTTACCGCTAATTTAAATATATAAAGTTAAAAAGTGTATTCCAACACTGACTTCCGTCGATATTCGGACATCCAAATATGTAGAATATTAAGTTTACTCCAATGTAGTAAAACAAATTGTCATGGTTATTTTGTAACATCTGCTTCAAAAAGAAATTAAAGTAGTCGCAGTACAGGCTTAAAGGGAATTTACAGTCACGAATCAAGCCAGTTTAAATAGTATCCAGTTTGTTGATACATTAGTATGTTTCAAGCAAAATAAAATTCTTTTACGTCTGGATTATATCAGTTTTCATTTGTGAGAAAATTAGATATGTTTGACAAAATGAATACACAAAGGTCTTAAAATGTCTAAGAACGTAATTGTTAGATTTAAGCATTATTTTCGGCGGAATGATTGATGAAGTTGTTTACAAATTCGACATAACGATTGTTTAGAAGCACGTTTACTGCCATTGAGTGCATGTTGCATCCTAACATATCAGTAAATCTGAAACAATTTTCAGACATTACTATGAATTTAAATTAATTAAATAATCTAAAATTGTTTTGAAGAATATAAAGGAAATGATATGTTTCTTCAGAAATGCAAAATAAAAAAAAACACTTTGAAAGCTAAAACATCAAGCAGCAAATGGATATGTTTCTTCAGTAAATACATTTAATTTTTTAAAATCTGTTTCAAAGTCAGCTGTGGTAATGAACAGAGGCGCTTACGGCGAAAAAAGTACTATAAGTTGATGGAAGCTTCAATAGTTGTAACTTAATTTCTCTTTAGACTTATGGCAACAACAGGTCACGCTTTTGACATATGACCACACATACCATATTTTCTCCGCTTATATAGATGAAGTTCAAACGATCTAAGAGACTTTCAGTCTTATATGTCCAACCTGGTAACGTATCTTTTATCTTGCTAAATCTTTAATAAAATCTATAAGAAGACCCTTTGGAAGTAGGGAATGCAATCAAGCAAAAAAAAATTGCAAGTCCGGTTTGACCGAGTGGAAAGTGCATAACTCCTCACGTCCACTAGCACCGGCTTATTAATTGGAATTCTTTTATTTAGATATTAAATGGACTCCGTGATCTCAATGCCCAGAGGTTATAACCAAATACGGGGAGACTTTAGACTATATATTCAACAGTTGATCAGATATTTACATAGCGCTTTGTTTACCCAACCAGTATTAAATGGGTTATTGTTTTACGCGAGATACTGAAAACGGCTTTGAGGAATCAATGGTAGGTGAGTAATATTAGTTGTTAATCTTAAGTAAGTCGTTTCCACATAGCACGAGAATTTGATCATACGAACTTCCGGTGGAGGTCTAGTGCTCCACTAATTTAGCAAATCAGGCCGGCTGAGAGTCATATGGGGAGGTTTCATTCAAGGGGCTAATCATTAAGCTTATTTATTCCTCCATTAGACATGTCTTAAGTGCATTTTATGTAATTAAAAAAACTTAAGATTATTATATGAAGTATATTTTCGAACGGAAATGTTCATTTGCATCCGAAACAACTGGTACCATTATCATTATAATTCGAACAGAATGGTATTATTCTAGTTAAACAGGAAAGTTGATCAAGAAAAATATGTTACGCCTTAACCATTTACTATTTCTTCATTAAAATTCGAATATGCAGCCCGACTAACCATGTTCACTGTAAGCTCCCCGAACACTTGTAGACATTTTCTTTAGCATTTATTCTTGAAGCATTCCTTTAAGTGTAAACTGGAATAGTTCACGTGCCATTGAAAGAGGCCGCCGTAACCAGGAAAAAATGCTATTAATTTTACATGATGTCGACCGATTGCAGACACACTTAGAAGATGTTTGTAAATCAAATGGAATTTTATCATTTATGGGAAACAAGTTTAGTATTTTAAATTATATAAAAATAAGTTCTTATTTTCGGTGCGGCTTGCAAAGCCAGACGTATACCATAATGATTCAGCATTTGATCAGGCTCAAATACTCTGATGCTTTTATCTCGAAACAACATGTTTTCTGAATGTCCTTTGATATTGAAAATGCATACGCCACAATATGTAAGTAAGCTGTATTTAAAAAATATGCATTAGGTATGCCTTAAGGGTAATATGTCTTATTTTATGTCCAGCTTTCCATCAGATACACATCTTATATAATACATGAAAAAGGAATAAATGTACGACATAGCAGTATTTTATCTGAGTCTGTCACTCTTTCTAATATTTAAATTATAATAAACAAATACGTACTTCTCGATAAAATATAGATCATTCAATATATGTTGATAATTGTCTTAATGACCAACTACATCAAAATTTATGGGAAACAAGTTTAGTATTTTCAATTATATAAAAATAAGTTCTAATTTACGGTGCGGCTTGCGAAATCAGACGTATACCAAAATGATTCAGCATTTGATTAGGCTCAAATACTCAACTATTTTGTTTCTGATGCTTTTATCTCGAAACAACATGTTTTCTGAATGTCCTTTGATATTGAAAATGCATACGCCACAATATGTAAGTAAGCTGTATTTAAAAAATATGCATTAGGTATGCCTTAAGGGTAATATGTCTTATTTTATGTCCAGCTTTCCATCAGATACACATCTTATATAATACATGAAAAAGGAATAAATGTACGACATGGCAGTATTTTATCTGAGTCTGTCACTTTTTTTAATATTTAAATTATAATAAACAAATACGTACTTCTCGATAAAATTATAGATCATTCAATATATGTTGATAATTATCTTAATGACCAACTATATCAAAATTTAAACCGGAACATACACATCCGTTGACTTCAGAATACTGGTTTCGCTATTTGAAGTCGAACCAAAGCTGTTTAGAAGTAAGAAATTGGGCTACGAAGTTAAGACTAGAAGTAAAACGTTTAGAATAAGACAGAAGAGATTCCTCATTGGCTTTTATTCCATAAAAAGGGAATAGGAAGTTTCCTATATAATTATTGAGTTGCTATTATTGATATTTTTATGAAATACTTCATGTTTTGTATTCATTATTGATATTTTGACAGGTGCTAATGCTACAAATGTCCATGTCAGAAAGTGAGGACATGTCGGGTACCAGGGACCATTATGAATATATTGCTTGAGGCATACTTTTCCATGATAATATCATTTGGTTTCTGTTCTTATTTATAGTAAAAATAATCAGTTATAATGTGCGTGAAGGATTAATATTTTAGCAGATAGTTTGCTGTTTACAGCTCAGTTTAAACAAGTGTAAAAGTTGAAAGAAATAAACACCGTATGTTAACAGTCTGACAAAGTTATATTTTATCGGCAAATTTGCATTTTGACGACACGAAATGAAACTAAGAGAATATTTCTGATATATTGTGTTACATACGTTTCACAGTGTTTATAATAAAGAAAAACAAGGCAATTAATGTCAGTGAAGAAATCAAACATAAATGGGACCGGCTTTGCATTTCAAAATCTTTTAAGTGTATTACTGATATTCTGTTTGTGTGCAACTGTCCTTGACTAATTCTAAAAAATAACCAAATCACCTGCTTTACCAATGTCTCTAAGAAATGTTTCACTGCCCATTAATGCTTTTTCTAATTCAAGCAAAATTTTTACAATATAAATGCCATATTCTTTTGCATTATATTTCCGAAATATCAAAGAACAGGACAGTGTTTCCTCGAAATAAACATAATAAACTGATAAAAAAAAACACACACCATAACAGTGTAAACATATTTGACCTAGTGATTTCATGGAAACAAATATTTTGGCAAATTTTCATTAAGATTGGACTAAAAATGTGGTCTCTTGAGTTGAAACAAGTATTTTCTTAGATATGAACTAGTGACCTAGTTTTTGACCCCAAATGACCCATATTCGAATTTGACCTAGATTTTATCAAGGTAATCATTCTGACAAAATTTCATGAATATCAATTGCAAAATACAGCCTCTATCGCACACACAAGTTTTTTTTTATTTTATTTGACCTAGTGACCTACTTTTTTACCCCAGATGACCAATTCAAACTCGACTTAGATTTCATCAAGGCAATCATTCTGACCAAATTTCATGAAGACCAATTAAAAAATACAGTCTCTATCGCATACCCAAGGTTTTTCTTAGAATGACCTAGTTTTTGACCCCAGATGACCCATATTCGAACTTGACCTAGATTTTATCAAGGCAATCATTCTGACAAAATTTCATGGATATCAATTGAAAAATACAGCCTCTATCGCATACACAAGGTTTTTTATTTGATTTGACCTAGTGACCTTCTTTTTGACCCAGACGACCCATATTCAAACCCGACCTAGATTTCACCAAGGCAATTATTCATCCGAAATTTCATAAAGATCAATTGAAAAATACAATCTCTATCGCATACACAAGGTTTTCTTTTGACCTAGTGACCTAGTTTTTGACCCCAGATAACCCATATTCGAATCTGATCTAGATTCTATCAAGGCAATCTTTCTGATCAAATTTCATGAAGATCAATTGAAAAATACAGCCTCTATCATATACACAAGGTTTTTCTTTGATTTGACCTAGTGACCTATTTTTTGACCGCAGATGATCCATATTCAAATTCTAGATTTCATCAAGGCAACTATTCCGACCAAATTTCATGAAAATCAACTGAAAAATACAGTCTCTATCGCATACAAGTTTTTCTTTGATTTGACCTAGTGACCTAGTTTTTGACCCCAGATAACCCATTTTCAAACTTGGCCTAGATTGTATCATGTTAATGATTCTGACCATAATTCATGAAAATCAACTGAAAAATACAGCCTCTATCGCATGCACAAAGTTTTTCTTTGATTTGACCTAGTGACCTAGTTTTTGACCTCAGATGACTCATTTTCAAACTCGGCCTAAATTTTATCAAGGTTATCATTCTGACCAAATTTCATGAAGATCATTTGAAAAATACAGCCCCTATTGCATACACAAGCTAAATGTTGACAGACGACAGACAGACGACGGACGCCGGACATCGAGCGATCACAAAAACGCACCTGTGCAAACTCTTACAGAAGCTACGTCAAGTGCTATTACTTTAGTACCTTACACCTTGTGAATTGTGTTTAGAATTGAGACGAAATATAACGTAGAAACAAGATTCCAGATATCGGAACTGATTTAATGTAAGCTAGGAAGATACTTTGTTCTGATCTAGGTACTACTTGTATATAATAATAGACGCACAGTTTGGCTGATAGAAAGTAGTACCATTCTTGCTGTATGCAACAAATGTACATGTACTGGTATTTTGACTCCAGCTATCAGTATTAATTAAGATTCGTAGGGATAATTTTTCAATTCCTGAAATGTTATTTGTGAAATAGTTTGTCTAAAATCTCATTTGTCAAAAAATATGTCATGTGCAATGCCAACATGTAGTTTTTAACTTTGACAAACTCACAAGGGAATGTGTCCTGGTGTAATGCGTCTATAATTTGACAGACGACGAAACCACGACAATGTAATTACTAAAGAATCAAACTCTCACAGGAAGGTATCAGTGTGTAATGTTTAAATTCGCTGTAGCATGTTTCTGAAACTGTTTTGATTTAGTCGCTTTCGTATGTAAATCATTTCTGATGATATAATAAAATAAAAACAAGGAGCCTAACCCTTGATTTATAAACACGATTCTATTTTGAAATCATAGCCAGTTTATAAAACAAATGAAATGTATACATCAAAATCAGTAGTTGCTGTCTTCACATATTCGTTTTAACGTTTTCGTATTCGTTTCAGCGGAAGATAGGAGGGGTTGTGCCTAGGGAACAATTACGCCGGAAAAGATTAACATGTATTTCATTTTCGGACAAATAAATTTCTCCGATGATATACTCGATAACTTTCAATAAGAAAAAATACATGAGGGACAAGTGTTAAAAGTTTTTCATTCAACCTTCCGCCTTTGGAGCATGAATAGTTGATGCCTACTGACTACTGCTACTGTACAGTAATTTCCAGATCAAATAATACGATTGGACCTAGTCAATATAACATTACATAATAGAGCTAAAGGTTTTGACGAATCTTCAAAACTCTCTTGATAAGTTGCATTAATTAGAAGGTACCCAAGTCAATACGGTTTCTTTTTCATGACCCTTTACTGGACCCAGTGTGTGTCTGTTGTGTTGGCTGAATTGCAACTTCCAGCGATATGACAGGAGAGGAAATTTTGCAAGTTGTCAAATTAGTTTATTCCATTTTGCATCATTTGCATCAAATGCACGATATATCTGTGTTTGAAAGGCATGCAATTTGTATGGTTTGGTTGTAGAATTTCATATTTACATTTATGATATTGCTTTTGCATACTATTATTGGAATTTGATCTTTCAAGTTATCCTGATATCTGGACATATCTATATTTTACATTGAAAAGCTTGAAATGTATCTTTTTAATGAATAATGTATTATGTATTATGAAGATAAGGGTTATAACAATAACTGTCTTATAAGTGAAAGGATTGTTTGCTCAATCCTTTCAATGTATGTTTTAGAAACTGAAACAATATATCGAATGAAGCAATTTTCTAAATCAAGCACAGCATGATTCTAGAAATATCCTAATCAAAATAATTTGACTGATATATCAAAAATTAAAACCTAAGCTTTCATTGTTCAAATTTACATGTGAATCAAATAGTTCCTGTTCTTTAAAAAGTTATGGAATTATCCAAATTTCAGTTTTTACCGGTATCAACTATTCTGTAAATATGCATTACCCAACTTAGTTACTTAAATTTAATTTACACTGACTACCAATATATACAAATCAATGTAGTCTTAAAAACAAAACAAGGTACAGAAAAGTAATATCTTCCTCGGTCAAAAAACAAGTTAAACACTATATAGATACTGACATTTCGTTACAAAACATATACAAATGTAGCGCGCATTGTATCCGGTTACGATACATTGTATCCTACTACCTACCTTGCTGCTCCATCTTGCTTTTTGCCGTTTATCACTGCGTTATAAAATAATACACGCAATTCTCTAATTAAAGGTATTCAATTTCTTCGAAGTATTGTAGCTAGTGTGGTGTCTTCAAACTAGCTAGCTTTCAAGGAGCGAAAATAAAACATCTTCATTAATGAGTTCAGATTGTTTTGTCTCAAATTTGAAAAAAAACAACGATAATTGATTAAAACCCAAAATTCCGTCACGATGGTTTGAATATTTGTCTAGTTTAAAAGTTTGGTTGAAATTTGATCTCATTTTTGTTATCCCCCACCGATGAGGGGGGTATTGAAATGGCGTTGTCCGTCCGTCACGTCCGTGCATCCGTTCGTGCGTGCGTCCGTCCACAGCCATTTCTCAGTGACGATTAGGTAGAATTTGATAAAACGTGAAATAAAGATGCACCAACACACTGCGATGATGCCTGTCATTTTTTTGTTGTGATTGGTCAATTTCCCTTAGAGTTATTGCCCTTGATTTAATGAAAAATCCACGTATGCAGCCATTTCTCAGTAACAAGTTAGTAGAACGTCATGAAAGTTGAAATAAATATGAACCAACATACTTTGATGATGCCTGTCATTTTTTTATTAATTGGTAAATTTTCCTTAGAGTTATTGCCTTTTTATTGTTTAAAAATCTACAGATTAGTACAGAACAAACAACCAATTGGTAGAATTTCATTAAACTTCTTTCATTCTTTTTCATGAACATTTATTATTAACATGTGAAGCTGTGTACCCTCACCTGGTCACCACCTTACCTTGGTCATCCCCTCCCCCTTCCCTCCCCCCACCCCCCCAAAAAAAATTGATATATTGTTTTGTCATTCCTCACCACAAACCCTTTCGGCGGGGGATACCAATTCATCGAATTTGCTTGTTTAATTAAAAATACCTCTGCCACATCATTCAGTCAGAATGTACAACTTTATTTTGGCTTGTGTTATAATCATGCTTTATCATCTTAAATCATAGATTGCGTAAAATGCACACGTATGATAGTTTCACTTATAAAATTAGCTCATGCTACAATGCAAATTACAAAGAAATATATACATGTATATGCTTTGTTTCAAAATATTTTCATCAGTTGTGGAAACTTGCTCAAACTCATTAATAAAGTCCCTCTCTGTCAAATACAGACGCAGCAGTCACAACATGTTCAGTTGCTTTTTACGTATCGAAAGTCCTTTGATAAAGCGGCAAATCTCTTTTTCGTCTGTCTTCATTTTGTCGACACAAGTAAGCGAACACTGTCTATATTACAGCGAACATTGAAGGTCAATTGAAAATAAACGGGCGAACAATGAAAAAGTAGATGGTAAACATGTAGTTGCTGTTTTTCGTATAACTAATATAACGCACAGTTATACTCGGAACAAAACAGAGTTCTATAATTAAAATAGCCCATTGCGCTATTTGTAGATAATATATTTCACAGAGAGAAATCAAATATGGCCTGGTTGAACATCCATCGGACTGATAGTAGCGTTGCCAAATTGATAGAGTTAATATTTTCCCTTTTATTGCATTTTGTATCCCGGATCCCGGCTTCTTTTATTCCACTAAACTACATTTAGGGATGTAAAATGACCGAAAATAACAATGGTTCATGGTCCAAAAAATTATTTCAAAGGAGTCAAGTCCTTTAAATATACATGAAATTTTGACTACTCTATCTCATCGCATAACAATGCACTTACAACCACATGGTTTAAAGATGCGTTCCGCCGATTGTACTATTAAACGCCACATGTTATTTGAGAAACCTTCAAAGAGATATAATTATATGTACTTCATGGCGAAACACTACGTTTTTGTCATTTTCATCTCATATCATACGAGTTCAAATCGCTTCACTTTTTTCTTGTTCTTTTTTGGTTTGCAAGTCGGCATACTAAGGAAAGTATTTGTGTTTAATTATCTAATTATCTGAAAATGCAATATGGCAGTATATAGATTATAGAGCTGATATTATTTTGAGACGCACATACGGATCAAAAGTATGTCATTAAGACTCACAGATAGGGATACCTCCACAGCCGAGTGATTGATGTTGCTTGCCTCGTACCGTGGTATGGAGCTCGGAGCGTTGAATTCTTCAAATAAGGAAGTCATCCAGCTGTCTTACGAAAGGTCGGTGGTTCTTTGCAGGTGCTACTTAACATTTTAGTAACTATGACAGAATGACTGTATTCTAAAAACAAGCTATGTTCAGTAATTGTCCTGTAAAACTTTTGAGTTTTGTATTTATTTTTATAACTATGTATCACCACACTGTGTTTTGTACATTTAGTCATATAATTTTCGTCTTTCCTGAAGGTAGGTTCGAAATGCCTTTATAGTAAGATAACACTTCTCTTGGGAAATTGAATTGTTATCAATATTTGATTGTTTTAGACTCTGTGTGCAATACATATCATGCATTCTTTTACATTTGCGGTCAAGATAGAATGATATAATAAACTAAGGTTCTTAAGTATTTACTTGTAAAATCCATTCTGATTGTGTATGCCTCGCAAGACAAAATGAATTTTCATGAGTATTCATCAGACCCTAGAATTATGTATTAGCTATATGCTTTCATTTTACAATAAATATTATTGTCTGTTGTTGATAAAATCATATAGTTGAACACTGACGTTATTGTGATGACTTCTCCTTTGAAATCGGCAGATACAACAATAATTCAGTGAACAATATTTTGAGTCGGCGAATACATAAGGGATTTATAGCGTTACGTTTCTGTTAGAGATCTGCATCTCATTTGTTGTAATAAATTGTTGCTTTTGTATAGTACAAGATAGATCAAGATTGTCAAGATACGAGTTATATGACCTAGGGAAGTGCCTACACCTTTAGTATCTTGAGCAATGGCTAAGGTGACTATGTCTCAGACTAGCTGACAAACTATGTAGAATGTCTTTTGCTGTTAAGACCAATATCTCATATATATTATTTTTCTCTGGCTACCTCGCCTAAATGATTCGTATATATGATTTCAATTATGAACTGGATAATTTCAGAGATCAGGTGAATCACTCATTGTTTCGAACTAACAACCTTCAACTTATGATAACCAGTTCAAACATCTATAGGATATTATACTTGACTTGTCCTTTTGTTGAAATTCCCGTCACATGGTGTTTTTGAATCATAGATGTTCAGCCTATGCCCTCTTATCTGAAGCTGCCACTCAATATGATTGCCCTGACTCTTGGATGCTCAGCGCCTGTATGCTATAATATATAGCATTAATCTACCACATAGATATGATCCTAATGCATTGGCTGTTCCTGGCTAATAATATGGAACTGACGTCAAAGGTATGGATATTTTCTCTTTCATCGTAATCGACACTTCTGTTATTCAAAACGTAATGGTTCTTTCTAATCTCTTAGCAATCTTTATTGAATTTTGGAATAGTTTCGTCATCCTAACGATATTCTGTTATGTGTGGATTTTTACGATTCTGAAACAATAAATAGATAATCACATAAAATGTTCAAAGTTATCTTTCCAGTAATAACTTGAAATTATCTTTGAGATACTGTGTATAATACAGAGATGAATAACACGTAACACTTTAAATTATCACAGAGAAGATATTAGTTACATATAGTACGCTGTTATTTCAAGTAGTTTTCATTTGTTAGACATATTTGTTGATAAAATTGATATTCTCTTAGGCGTGTTCTGTTAGTATTCTATTCTTTAAGTGTATCATAAAAACGACATTTACAAACGCATTTCATTTATTTTCGGATCTAGTTCCTATCTTATCAAGAATTAATCTGCATCTTACAGTGTTACCAGTCTGAGACTAATTCATCACATTTAAGGGGTTCCAGGATTGTTCTAGACTGAAAGAAGACATGCATTTTGGTTTTGATGTTTTCGTCTTAGTTTTCGTCTAAGTTTAGAGTTATATGGATTTACATAAATTGTGCGGAAACAGAATCACCCGTCACCAATATCTAAACATAACCCATAAATTCTATAACATTTTACTATAAAGCATAACCTATATTTTATATCTGCAGTTATCGCGTTTATTTCTGTTATTGCTCTGACCGTTCAAGTGTTTCAATGAGCGTGGACAAATATGCGAGAGAAACAGTCACCTTCAAAGTACGTAGTCCCTTCTAACAGAATCAATATAAAAGGGTATGTATGTATATGTACATAATGAAAATATGACAGTTCGACAAAGGAATGCAATGGAGCATCACTTTGGAACGGGTAGTGTGTAAGTTAAACAAAGTAATAATGTATCAAAACTGTAAAGCAGAATACTACCAATAATATGTTTTGCATAAGTAGAATGCCTTTTTATTAACGTTGACTGTCCTAAATTTAAAGCACTCATTATACTCTTATACTGATCAAAATATGAGCCGCACCATGAGAAAACCAACATAGTGCATTTGCGACCAGCATGCTGTTCGCTAACGGTTTCTCTAATTTCAATAGGCTTTGAAAGCGAACAGCATGGATATATTAACTATAAAGTTTTATCTAAATCAATGTTTCTAGTTTCGACGATATTTTACATAAAAATGAAATGGCATACTCTTTCATGTTTCCTTAAAAATACTATTCAAGATCTTCTAAAGAGAGATAACCTAATCTCAATTTACTCAAAATATTATATACTCTATTTATATCTTTTCACTGAAAGTAATTAATAGAATAGCTGATTTTACATTTTGATCTTTTTAATGCAACTTTTGGTATTTCAAAGCAATGGAAAATGAATTTATCTGAGTTGCATGCAGAACATGGTAGCACAGTCCTGCTGTAAGCACTTCCTCTCGTGTAGTTTTGTTTCATTTTCTCGCCTTTAGTATATTAATCATGTCCCTTATTTTTATCAAAAAAGTGGATTCTTATATTACTCTTTTATTAGTTAACATAATTATTTTGACATAATAAGACTAGTATACGTCCCATTATGTAAAAGATCAAATCAAAACAAGAACCGTGAACAGTTCGTATACCCTTTCACGAGATGCAAATTGATCTGAAATGACAAATGAGATACAAAAAGTAATATGAGCGAAAAAGATTTAAAAAACCAAACAGAACTGTGCTATATTAAAAACATCTACATTCAGATAACACATTTCATGATATATCAGAATTATGAAAATGAGCCCTGAGAAAGACTAATAGCTGTTGGATTTACTTTCTTTGTTTCCTCAAAGTTTTACCATCCCTGTTAACATATAAGGCAAAATATGCAGATTTTATACAAAAATCTTAATTTTCGTGACTAGCAAATTGCGGAATTACATTTGTTTAGCTAATGGACACAACCAATCAAGCTAAAATGTATTGTAGGACAAAAGACTTCATCTGAGAAATTTCCATTAAAATTCCAAGGACAAATGTTTTTAGAAATACTTTTTTGAAAGATACAATAATCATTCATCAATTTAATAGGGCTACAATCCTTTTCTGTCTCATTCAGGAAACCCATAATATCAAGAAATTGCAAATACAATTTGGTTAAATCTTTAAAGCCTCGAAAAGCTGCGAACATTTATTCACTTTCTATTTCAGGATAATTCTATAATTTATTACAAGTCTGGGTCATGTAAGTATTGTTTTTGTAAAATTAAAACACGTTCGGTTGAAATAGCTCAGGAACCAACTTTTATGAGACGAGACACGCCGCATGTTTGGTGTTCCGACCTTCTTCAGTCATTCCTTGGCGAGACAGTTGTAGACACTATGAAATGCATTCTGAAAGCCCATTTGGACTAGATTGTTTTGATACGTTTTTCATTTGTTCTGTCAGCCCTTTTACAGTATTATTCTTGTTGCTCTTTCTAAACAAGAATTGTATTCATGCTTATATTCTTTTATATGTTTTATGTTTTACAACACTGTGCCTTTTACGAGTATAACAACGGTCTGTGTCATTAATTCGCTTGGCTGAGAATATTTATTCACATTGTACACTGATATTTATACATGACAGTGGTAAAAGAGAGAGAGAGCAATTCTAACCCGGTTTTAGCTTCTCATATGAACACTTATAACGTTCAATAGTGCATATATTTGTTTTATCAATTTGTTGTCTATTTACTATATTGTGTCTATATTTTAACGAGTATATTTCTGTAGTTTACAAGGGCATACACGCTTAACTACAAAACAATCAGATATTGAAATAACCATCTCTGTTAACACTTTAGGCACACGCAATAAATCATTCCTTTCTTTTTACTACAATTTAACTTGATATGAAGTATCTCATAAAACTCTGAAATATCTGTTTTTCAGGACTATTGCATTTCCTACATTGAGAAAAAATCATTGACCATCTTCCTTCAGATTTTTATGGACATTTCAGATTTATTTTCCGGTTTTATTTTGTTGTTGCCAACAATGAGGTCATTTTATAGTTCGTACGGATGCCTTGAGCAACCTAAGTTGCATATTCTTCAGTGTACAAAGAGCCGCGACAGACATTTCCCTGTTTTCAGTACTCTAACAGATTTTCTGTAAAATATAAAAATAATCATTAAAAAGTGATTTTTATTTCTAATGTTACTTGTAGTAAGTTCTGCTTAAGGAAATCTTGTTTGTTTTGAGATGGAATGATTTTGAATTGATCAGACCTAAAATGTGGCATTTAGAATTATAGCTGGAGATAGAAACTGCCAATCTTTGATATCAAAACACTCATATTTGTGATGATGTAACACCCTTTATTACAGTTTTAATAATCTGAAATAATCATGTCGAGTAAATGTGGTGACTGTCAAATATTTCAAAAGATAGATCTATATTACTACCATACAATAGAATTATCTTAAGGAAAAGCTATATATGATTTGTTTAAAGACAAACTTGAGCACGTCCGTGGTTTATGCGTATTTTGGAACGTGACTTTATATGTCGAACATTAATCCTATTGTTTTGTTTTTTAAACATTACGGTGAGCTATATCTGTATAAAGTGGGCATTTTTCATTTACAAATGTATGATAAAAACGAAATGATTTTTAGCTCATCATATTTATCACAAAATTTTACCAGCTCTCTCAATTCGTTACCGAAAAGCTTTCTGCCGGCAATTCTTCACTTATAAACGCAAAATAAAGTGAAAAATTTTGATTGTTTTGCATTGATTAAAATAAAAAAAAAATATGTATTTTAATTATTTTGTCGAAGTCTACAAACGAACAAAAAATTAAGAAAATTAATAAAAACAAAATTGTAATCGTTGATAAAATTCATTCTTAGACGTTCCTGTTTGGTTTTATCAAACATGTAACAACTATAACAAAGGAAATGGTTAATGGAAAACACATGATTGTAACAAAATTTGACTTATCTACTGGACCTTTACCTGAAACCATTTAAAACATATAAACCTACCTTCGGCTGCAAATAAAATAGGTTGGCAGAGCATGGAGGTAAGAATCACCACGAGTCTTTCTCACTTTGTGCGGCTTCTGTGGCCGAGCGGTTAAGGCCGCTGGCTTCAAATAACTTGTCCCTGACCAATGTGGGTTCAAGCATTGCTCTGGGTGTTGAATTCTTCATGAGTAGAAGCCATCCAGCTGGCTTACGTAAGGTGGGTGGTTCTACCCATTTGCCTGCCCATGATGATGGGGACATCCTCCACCACCAAAAGCTGGAAAGTCGTCATACAACCTATACTTGTATCGTTGTGACGTTAAATCCAAATAATAACAGAAACAAAAATCAAAATACTCATTTTTGTATTTTAGGTGGCATAAATATATTACAACGGATAGATATTGCAAGACTTTCGGAGCATTCAAATTTATCATGAAGTTTTTCTTCTAAAAACTGTATTTACATTTACATTATCAGCATCTGAAATGATTTAAATTGTTCAAATTATCATTTTACGCGTTTAGCACTATATGCACTGAATATGCCACTTTTCCTCTAAAAATGTAGATAAGTAATCAAAGGTAGAGTGAATCTGTTAAACATTTAAAAAAATATTTTGTCGATAGTCAGACTATATGAAAATATATAGGCCTATTGGTTTATATTGAACGTGCATAGACATTATATACAGGGGACCTTTTTCATCCGAGACTGAAACTACTTTCATCGAGTAAATAAGAGTTGCGCTGTTTTCACTTTTGAACTTATAACAATCTACTGCTCATGAATGAAAACTAGTTTGAACAAGCAAATTCGATGAATTGGTATCCCCCGCCGAAAGGGTTTGTGGTGAGGAATGGCAAAAAGATATATCCGGCAAAAAGTTAAGGATGTTAATAAGAAGCAAATAATTTCATTAGTCAAAATCAATTTAACAGAAAACAAATGTTTAATTAAAGAGTACACAATAAATGTATGATACTTTGATCCGGACTAAAGAATTTATTTTGAATGGGATATGCTTACTGTAATAAGCTTAGCTTTTAAAATTAAATGCAGTTAATTGAAATGTGAGCTTGAAGTTTAACTGGAATGAAACATTGTCTTTGAGTGGTTTGGCACCAAGTGTTGCTGTTTTACATGTACATTTGAACAAAATTTCACATGCTGATTATAAATATTGATTGAAAATTAAAAATGAAAAAAAAAAGGTAAAAGGGTGAAGTTGGAGGGGGGTGGGGGGCAGAGAATGCATGATCAGTGGTGGGCATGACTGGGTGGAGAAGTGAGGTGGGGGAATAGTACAACTTGGAAGGTTTGAAAAAAATCTAAAATAAGAAATGAAAAAAAAAAAAAAAAATTGGGAGGGGAGGGGGGAGTGTGGTTGGGAGGGGAGGGGTAGTGACCAAGGCAAGTGGGTGACCAGGTGTGGGTGCGCAACTTCACATGTTTATAATAAATGTTCACAGAAAAGAATGAAAGAAATTTAATGAAATTCTGCCAAATGGTAAGTTTGTTATGTACAAATACGTGGATTTTTAGACAATTAAAGGGCAATAACTCTGAAGTTACAAAAAGAAATCCGTACAAAATTGTCTGTGCACAACCACATTATAGTGCTCTAAATTCTGTTAAAGTTTCATAGTTCTAGGTCAAATATATCAAAAGTTATGATGCAGAAATTGGCATATCTATAGATCTATAGTACCCTATATAGTTAACACTAGAAACTTCTAAGGGCCATAACCCTGGTGTTACTTGGGCAATCTGTCTGAAACTTGATGGGCCCCATAACCTCATAGTGGTGAACATGTATATGAAGTTTGTTTGAAAAAAATCTAAAATAAGGAATGAATTTTTTTTTTTTTTTTTTTTTTTTGGGGGGGGGGGGGGTGTCGGGGGATGGGGGGGAGGTGTGTGATCAAGGTAAGGGGGTGACCAGGTGTGGGTACACAACTTCATATGTTTACAATAAATGTTCATGGAAAAGAATGAAAGAAATTTAATGAAATTCTACAAAATGGCAAGTTTGTTATGTACAAATATGTGGATTTTTATACAATTAAAGGGCAATAACTCTTAATTTACAAATAAATCCAAATGAAATTGTGTGTACACAACCACATTATGGTGATCTAAATTCTGTTTAAGTTTCATAGTTCTAGGTCAAATATATCAAAAGTTATGATGCAGAAATTGCCATATTTATAGTACCCTATATAGTTAACACTAGAAACTTCTAAGGGCCATAACTCTGGTGTTACTTGAGCAATCTGACTGAAACTTGACGGGCCGCAAGAACTCATTGTGGTGAACATGTATATGAAGTTTTAAATAAATATTCCCAACCATTTCCTAGATATGGCTCCGGACGGACGGACGGACGGAAAGACGGACGGAAGGACGGACGGACAACGCCAAAACTATATCCCTCCGACTTTCGTCGGGGGATAAAAATAACGTTTAAAAGTCAAGAGCAAAACCACGATTTGATTGTTTATACCATAGATATGATTATGATCAAGGGTATTCAAATCCATTAGATACTTCTTTTACAGAACACATCCTTTAGGAACTCTTTGTTCCGTGTTCATAAATCTTCATTTGCATTCATTGTCTCTCAAAAGTAATAAAATTGAAATCTAAACTGCCACATTAACATCATTAATTGTAATGTGATTCAGTCGTAAAAATCTTCAAGCCATTGTCCTCTGAAACAATAACACCCACTCGTTTTCACGAAATTTACATTTCTGTCACATGAATTGTGTAGACATTGTCCCAGATAGTTTAAACAATGCATATAATGTCTTACTAAGAGATGTCCATTGAATTGTAAAACGATCGATTTTAAATTTTGCACTTGTTTTAAATGAGTCAGTGTAGTTGTTCGCCTATAAACTAAACACGTGTATATACATATTAGAAATACACGAAATGAATTGTGATTGCCTGATGTATTTAATATCATGAAAAACAATAAGTAGATAGAAAAATTATATATATTGTCTGACGTACTAATGCAATAGCAATAAAAAAATTTTGACCTTAATGAAATAACAAAAGAATGTTTTATAGTGAAATGATAGATCATAATGTTAGAATGTTAGACAAAAAAATAAAAATGTTGACCTAAATCTTGTATAATGTTTAGAAAATAAAAATCTGGTGTTCATGACTGAAAGCAAGTCTGGATACGAACTACAGGTCGCCTTTAACTATATCCATGACTCGTGGTTCCGGTGTTTTGGATACGGGTTTTAACTATGGAATGTTATGTTTTAACGGTGAATTGATTTTGACGGATTGAATTCATCAAGAATTAATAAAACACTTATTCCACGGTAAAACTTCTTCATTTGCATAATTAGTCTGTGAGAGAATATATTAACTAAAACCAGGACTTCCACATTAACTTCATGTTATAATGAGTTTCTATCGCTAAAATCAAGCACATCATATCGTCTAAGACAACAACATCAAACATTCGAATTTTTACAATTTACATTTACCACTTCTACTTGAACGATGTAGGTATTATTCAACAATAGATGTGACGCCTTATCTCCCTTACACAGAAAATTTTGTCCAACACGTATAAATCTCTTTGAGACATTTTATTAGTTTTAAAATTACAGGAAATCTCAAATATGACGAATATTTTTGAAAATGTACAAACTTTTTTGTGTTTGGTAGAAAGTATGAATACCATAATTATATTTGTCGTATTTGGACAAGAATTGTCTCCCTGTCGTGTTGGCGCCCTTAAAACGCACTAACTCAATTTTTATGGCTAGGCACTTTGGTGCTCTTCAAATGAAAGAAATGGCAGAAATCAGTCACCATAATTTCATAACTTTACATCATTTACACCGTAAAACGCTCAATCACGAACCAGAAAAGGCCCAGGACCAGTCTCATAAAGAAAGTGAAAACGGCAGTAATAATACTTATATCGGCAGGCAAATAACGAAATACTAAACCTTGGAAACGCTAAGGAAAACAACACTTAGGCTAATGTGTGATTTTCTCTATCACATTTGACAAAAGTCCCGAGTGTTCTAAGATGCTCCATTGTCTTTGTAATAACAAATGTGTCATATCAAAACTTTTAATTTGGAAACTCTCCCGAGAACTTGCTGTCTGGCAGAGAAACTTCTTTGCCTCACATACTAAATGCATTCTATCTAGGAAAATGTCATTTTTGTGTGATATTGCAAAGGGCATGGTATCAATTTACGTAGATATTACTTTTCTGTTAAAACCTAGACTACGCTTTGTTAATTATAGAGGCAAAAATATATTATGAAGTGAAAATTACATTTGCGAGACAATTTATGATGAATTTTCTACAACCTAAGGATACCCTAACACATTCATTCTGATTATTTGCAACGTCTGAAATCTGTCTTCTAATTTTGTAATGAAGATTTTATTGATATTAAATCTCTAGTATTAAGCAGAATTCCAGACTGTCCTGCAAGGGTTTGAACACATTTATCATAATTATATATTATTGTCTGCGTATATCATTAAACCTCGTTTATGTGGAATGTAAACACTGTTCCTTTCGTTATGTTTAGACTGGTGTGCAAAAGGAACAGTTCAACAAAATACAAAATAAAGGTGCCTGGACGATCTTATGGGGTTTTAAATCAATCAAACTATAATGAGTCTAAATAAATTAATTCAAAAGTAAATGGATAGAAACTGTATACAATACCTCTCATATCGGAATAAAAAGAATGCTAACGAAGTTAGTGAATACTGAAATACAAAACGTGAATGTTGCCAGAATGGATTACTAAAACAACACCTAAAAATCTAATTATACAAAAAATCAAGCATTATCATTTTTGATAAAAGTAATGGCAAGAATACCTAAAGATTCTATGGGTGTTTTGTATTAGCAAGTGATAATGTCTTTGAATTTAACCTCATAAACTTCATTAACATATACTGACATTTTTACCGTAACATGTAAACATGAAATGCCTAAAATTATAAAGTGCCATGATAGTCAAATGGTAATGCAATTTAATCTGTAAACAAAATAAGATTTTTTTGTCATACCATATATTAATATCGTTGTGCATTTTGTCAGGAGTTCATATCTAACTGTTTAGATATCTAACTGTTTCTTCGAGGTGATCACTCTTTATTACACTGCTTTTCAAGTGTTTTGTAATAGAGTGACTTCTTCATCTCCTGCACGTCTGTACAGTTTCTTATAGGTGCTCTTGATAAATTTCATTTATGAATAAACAACTGATGGATTTCAGATGTGTCTGATAGTCTGACATATATGATAACGGGAATTTAACAGCAATTTCATTCCGAATTGTAAGGCTGATGCAATGGTAGATACACCACGTATCCAGTAAATACATTTACGACTCAATGTCTGTAGATTGCTTCGAATGTTCTGTAATATATTGTTGCCGTTATTATATAATATATAAAAGAAATCAATGTTATCTTAATATTTATCCAAGGGCGTAACGGGGGGGGGGGGGGGGGCGATCGCACAACCCTTTTTCGGCAAAGGTTGCATTTTTCATTACATCGAAATACCCTTGAATGTCCATTCTTCGTCTTTTGTGGCTCGCTACACTCGCCAACGTGGACGCTGCAACCTTTGTATACAGTCTGTTGATGACCGTTTATATCTCGAAATATCAATGGATTGAGACCCGGCAGCTTTTTACAGATTTTACATAACGTTTCAATGTTGAATCCGGCGATTTTATAGAAGATTAGATGTATTTATTAATACAGAGGAGTGTTATTACAACCTTCATATCTTTAGATTTTCTTCTATAATTATGTGCAGGTTCTGTAATCAAAACAGACAACAAGCATCCGCTCATATTTCGCCTTCTGCAAAAGTTGTTTTAAAGACGTGTTGTTGGCAAAGTTTAAAAGCCGTTAAATACCGCCCCATGATACAGTCATTCTCTACGTTATTTATTCAAAATATCATATAATTGGAGTCTAAAATGACTTGTGTTTCGATAAACTTCTGTTACGGTCTGCAAGCGTGGTAGAGGGACCAGTTTGAGTGCGATATTATAGTTTAGAAAACAATGCCTCTTGCTCTGTTCTTAATGTTGGAATTGCAATATAGGATTGTACATATAACCTCATGCAATCTTTAATCACAAGTATAGAGTCGCTGTAACAAAAGCGTCTAGAATCCAGAGACCATCGGCTTAATTTATCATTTAAATAAGTCACATCACAATTTAATCGAAGCATACATATCATATGCATGTCCATTGACGGCATAAAATCGGAAATGAAGATCAGCGCTGGTTTTCAAATTTTTACTCTTAAAATCTGTAAAGCTAGATCCTCTATATCACGAATTTTATTTCCAGGATATTCTCAAGCCTGTAATGGACCTGGTATGGGCGTCCATCTCTTCGATCGAAGCAAAAGAGAATGTCAGAAAAATGCAACTGGCCAGCCTTCTTAGAACTGCTGAAACTTTCGGGTATCGTCTTCTGAAGAATGTTCCTTACGATAGGAACTGTTTTTTTTTTAATGCTGTTGGTGCTATAATTGGTGAGGACGGCAAGCACTTGAGGTAGAGAATTGTTCAGCATGTTGTAAGAGAGGTTAGTGGTTTTGACTATTCTACGCGCAATCAATGCAGGAATGTTTTCTTTTTCTGCTTTTCATTGATGTGTAAACCGGCTGCCAAATAACGCTTTTATTAAAACAAATCTACAAATTTTCGTACTCAGCAGTGTGTACACATGCATGAACACAAGAAAAAAAAAATAATTGCTAAGTTTTTTCTCTCCGATTTTTCAACTTTTTATAATTTTATTATAGAGTCTCGATTATAAAAAATTCCAAATAATCTTTTTTGTTTGTAAATTGAAACCTTTATCACTGTTAGGAAACGAGCTGAATAAAAAAACTAGTGCATACGCTAAAAAATCAGACACAAATCGGTGACTTTTTAATATTACTGCTGTGATACGATACTGAATGGAAAAGAAATATTGGAGTTCGCCTTGGCAAAATAAATAAATTTGATCAGTCTATATGCAAAAAAAAGTCTGCTGGAATAAAGTCAAACTTTGATGAACTAAAGTATGTGTAAATGTATTTTATAATATAAAGTATGTTACTCTATACCTATTTTATCTATCCAATCGCGAACGTTCATTTGCAACACGTGACCGTACAATAAATTACGGTATTTGAATGCACGCGCGTACAAAAAATCCTGTATTTTCTGTATTTGGACGGTTCCACAGTCCCATGCTAAACATACGATAAAGCCCGAAACGCGTGAAAATGTTCCGAATGTAAATCGGATGAAGTAGGCGCTCTATCTACAGAGTTTGATTATGCGTCTTGAAATCTTGATTTAATTTGAGCTTTTTTTTTTTGTTTGTTTACAACACACAAAAACGGTTCAAGGGATAACAATGCCATCTGATTTAGGTATTAAAACGTTCGTTAATAATCAAAAACTTAAAAATACAGTAAAAAGGATCATCAGATGTTGGAATATTTGAAAAGTCGCTAAAAGAAGCCGTTCCGGACGAAACCTAGAAATTGGTATCAGCCCTGACTGTCTGAATAGCTACCTCAGCAGTTTTTATTTAACGGTTAAGAAACAAAATGGAGAAGATTATGAATGGCAGCGGAGGGCGGTCAGCATCCAAAACATGTCTGCTCTATAATTCAGTTTTCGTCGGATCTTCACCAAACTTGCTGACAATGTTTGTGGGCATTACATCTCGGCCAGTTTCGATAACCAGCCGAATTGTACCAAGCACTCTTTGATTATAGTCCTTGAAATACTCGAAAAACGGAGAATTTAGCCTTGTCCGCTCTTTTAAGTCGAACAGTTTTCATCCGATCTTCACCAAACTTGCTGACAATGTTTGTGGGCATAATATCTCAGCCCAGTATTATTACCACCCAAATCGCCAAATGGCTGTTGTAGGGAGATTGCGCCATATACTTTTTTAAAATGATGATACGCAGAAAAAACAACATTCAATGAATTACGTATATTACGTATGAAGTGAAATAAATATAGAATAAAAAGGTTATTTAAGGTCTAACATTGTTCTGTATAATATATATTTGCACTCGTACCAAGCTGGGAAAAAACTAGAAAAGGCAGGAATACAATATTCAGTGAAACATTTTTAATTTAAACTATTATCATAGCAAGATAAAATAGATATAGAATAAAAAGGTTATCTAACATTGTACTGTACAATACGAGATATATTTGGACTCGTACCCAGCTGAGAAAACCATATTGAACTCGCCTAGCGGCTCGTCCAATATGTTTTTCTCAGCTGGGTACTCGTCCAAATATATCTCCGTATTGTACAGAACAATGTTAAATAACCTAATATTATAAACACTTGCTGAACAGCATTTCGACCAATAGTCAAATAGACGAATCCCGAGCAATAGTTTTAACTATTGACGGGTAGAGTACATACGTTTTTGGCTCTTAAGGTTTGCTTTTTATATATTTATACACGAGCATTTTTGTTTTACATGCCATGCCTTTTTGTTTCCATTATGTGTGTTAGAGATTCACCTGGAGGGAATTACTTTTATTTACACTGTCCCGTGTCTTTGGAACATGGTGGGGGTAAGTGAGGTTGGGTGCGCACCATAAACCGGTTTAAGCTCCCCAGTGGTGTTTTTGCCACTGACCGTTCCAAGGCGGTGCCCCACAGTGTGTTTTTGATTGTTCGTTTTGTCCTCGTATGTTGACTTCGTGTGCGAGTGTGTGTGTGTGTTTGTGGTGTGCACGTCTGCGTGCTGTAAGCTTCTTTTTTGGGAAGGCTGCGTTTTTGATACATGGCATTCCTTGTTTGATATTTGTCTTTGTTTTTTAGTTAAATGTTAAAACATTCGTACAATATGTCATAAATATATGCATAAATATAGCGAAAGGGAAACAGGTAGAATATATCGAATAACACTAGTGATAACCACAAGCATTGCAAACCTTCAATGCCCTATCACTACTAATAAATTCCTTAGACAAAATCCTATAAACTCCCTGAGTTAATAGAATTAGCGGTTTAAAGCAAAAGAAAATAAGTGCAGTCACATGTTTTGTTTCTTTCTCAATCTTCCAGGAACATCTGCAAAGTGAAGTTATCCATCATCAGCCACAACAGTTATCAGTACTCCACAACCGAAAAGAAAATAAAATACAGCAGAACATTCTTGATTTTTTCTTTGTGCAAAATGAACCAAATTTACCAACGTCTGCATCAACTCCACATGAGAAAGTGGCACAGTTTCAAAGCCCCTCAGTACCTTCTTCAGTCATCGGCACAAACGGAACCATCATTGGAGTAAACATGCGAACCTTCGAAACAAGTTGACGACAAGTTGTTGGCGCCGGCTTATGAATCACCTGCCATATCAAACGCAATTGTTACAACAGTGGCACCAGAACTATTAAATGGCATAGGCATTTTCTTAAACGCTACTTTAACAGCTACATAAGCAGAACACATTATAAACAATATACCAGATGACCAAAAATACAAGCTATTGGTGGATCATTTTCAGCCTAGTCAGGTTTATGAGTTTCGTACTCGTTATCTGAACAAATGTAACAGAAAATGTCGTAAAACTTCAGTAAAGCATACCCATGGCTAGTGTACAGCGATCATTTGGATGTTTTATTTTGTATCCATTGTGCTCTTTTCGTACAGACACGCTCTAGCCTAAGCCAGCTTGTGAATTCACCTGATTCTAATTGGTCAAAATTCAAGGTAACGATGGAATCACATGCGAAGATTTCTTACCATTCTTAGGCAATGGATCTGAGTAAATCCTTCAAAGCTAAAATGGCCAACCCCAGTACCACCATTCCTTGTGTTTTTAATTCTCAGCTTCAAGAACAAGTAGTTGAAAATCGCGTTATTCTGTCCTACATCATTAGGGCTGTACTGTTTTGTGCTAGAAAATGTATTGGACTACGAGGAAAGCAAGAGGAATATTCCAATCTAGAAATAATCTCCGGGAATTTTTTAGCGTACTTGAGGGACAAAGCTGAAGACTGTGAAATTCTGCGAAAACACATGGGAATGCCAAAGCAGAAAAATGCAAAATACCAATGTACAAAACGAAATTTAGTCGACAATATCCAGTTTCATTTCCGAAAAGCTTGTATCTGACGTCCAAAAGGCATTTACTATTCTTGCAGACGAGGTTACCTCCCATAACAAAAAAATTATGCCTCCGTGTGTCCGGTATGTCGATGAAAAAAGATGAAGTGGAGGAGGATTTTCTTGAGTTTATTCCAATTAAAAGGATAACTGGAAAATACCTTGCTAACGCAATTATAACCTGCCTCGTATAGAAACATTAGCCGTTGGAAAATATGCGTGGTCAGTGTTATGATGGTGCCTCAAACATGTCGAGTGATAGATGTGGCGTTCCAAAGCATGTAATGGAAGTGGCAAACAAGGCCCCATATACACGTTGCAATTGTCACGCACTAAATCTGGTGATAGTGCATGCTTGCAAAGATACAGATGTGCGATTTACATTAGACAAAGTTAAAGCAGTTTGTATCTTTTTTCAAATCAAGTGTAAAACGCGAAGGATTACTAATCCACATCGTGCAACAGGCTGCTTAGTCCAACGAAAAGAGAAAACCATTGATCGACCTGTGCAAAATGCGGTGGGCTGAGAGGAATGTTGCATTTACACATTTTTACGACAGCTACGTCTTTCTAGTGGAGTCGGTAGATTATATAGCATATGGTCTAAACAAAAGCCAGCAAGACTTGCAGTTGTATGATGGATGGGATGACACTCTCGATCTGAAGCTGTATCTCTCCTTCACTCGATAACGAACTTCGACTTTATTGTGATCTTCATGATTCTGTATCAAGGTCTTTCTGCTTTGTCTGGGATTATTTATTTATTTATTTATTTGGGTTTTACGGCGCACTAACCCAGTAAAGCATACAGCTACAAGAAAAGGCAATCAATGTGTATGATGCTTGTAAAAAGATATGTCATACTTCGTATTATTTCTATATTGTTTGTATACATACACATTATAATTCTTAGTGTATGTACACGTATGTTATGAAATACAGTAGTGTAAAGTATCTTCTGTTTTATCGTCGTTGTTCATCAGTAACGGCGGGCAGTTAACCCAACAGTGTTGCTGGATTCTGTACCAGTACAAACCTGTTCTCCGCAAGTAACTGTCAACTTCAACACATGAATCAGTGTTGGAGAACGAATGATATCAAATCAGACACAATATCTTTAATCAATTGTCATGGAGAACATACGTCTCGCTCGGGATCCGAATTCGAACCTTGCAACCCGAAAATCGGCGCCCTCCCTTGAGCAAAGCGGGTTATCTGGCAGCTGCTTATACATACACATAGTAGAAATTCCTCGGATATGCCTCGGTTGTCCACTCCAATGTAGTCTGCATCAGCATATGGTGCCATTTTCCCGCCTAGTAAAAGCCACTACCATGCCAGCTATAAACTTTATAGATGCTTGATTGTAAAGATGATCTAAGACACTTTACGTGCTTCCAAGTTGCTGGGTAAAATAAAAGTAAAAGTAAGTATTTCCTGATGTCTACATACCCAATAGTAGCGTTTTATCACCTGACCCTGGTGTATGGTCAACCTTACAATTTTTTATTGTTTAATTGCCTATAGACAGGATATAGAGAAGTATCGCTAGAAATGCTGATAAAACATGTAATGCATTGTTTTTTTATGTAGAGATAAATAACAGGAACATTCGTTTTTTCTAAGTTCTGACCAAAAAAGCTACAAATGAAGATAAGTGTATTTATTTTTTTTTATGTTAACTTTCAGGGACAGGTTGACACCATAAAAGAGACGTACAATACCTTGCGACAGAAAATCAACCAGAGGTTCCATGACTGGTTTTTGCAGGCCAAGCGCATGTCAGAAAGGGTAAATATGATTTCAGTCGTATTTAAAGGTCAAAATACTTGCATCCTTAAAGAAATTGATATGCATAGCTGACAATCCGACATGAAATGATAATTATAGATGAGTATAAGCGCAATGATGTATAATTTATAGTTTGACAACAGCGGTATTAATTGTCCAAGTCAGAAACTGATTTTGTCGTTTGTCAGTTAGGAAAATCAGCACGATATGCTTTGCCTTGTTTAGGTTAGAAACACTACCAGGTATAATAACTATCAAGAATGGTGTAGTGGTTGCTTGGTGGTTGCAAAGGTGGCGGGGGTTCAATACTAGGACGACTTTTTTAAGCGAAAAATTCTGAGGTGTAATTTTAGTTTTATTTTGTTATAATATTTTTCACTGTTATTGTAAAATAAAGTAAATTCCATTGTAATGCAAAAATCGCATTTACTAAGCTTCATATTAAGCGGTAAGTATCGCCAGTTATGTCGGTGGATTCCCGAATTCAAAGTCCTCAACAGTTTTTTTCAGCCAAGCATTATATACGATTATAATTTATTTCATTTGCAAATGTAAACAAAACGTGAATGTATATTCTTGCACAGCGGACTGACGTTTCCGTCGATTTTACCAATGCCAGAAAAAACCCATCTGGCACCTCACATGCAAGCCTCGTTGCCGCTCAATGCGCATGTGCCCTCAGGACGCATATTTCTATCCGATTCGTAAACACATGGAAAATATTACTTTCTATAGAATGTTTTATGCTTATTTGAAAAAAACAAGAACAATTTCAATACGCATCAGACTTCCATATCATGTCACTTTATCTATACTTTATCTATATGATGATATATGGATTCACATAACCTGTCAAAGACGACAACTTAATAGAGAAAGATACAAACTAAAGGTTTGCGAGTCTGATGGTTACCGAAACCATACCCGCAAAATACAAAGATAATAATGCATTTACTTACGTGTACTGTCATAGCAATGACACACCTTATAAACGACTGTATCCCCCGCTTCCTCTTGCGAGTGATCAAAACAATAAAATGACACGGAAAAGGTACGAATCATCATTAAATTCATTATTTGGCTTTACACTCTATGTGTATTTAAGTTAAACGGTAAGTCTAACATAAATATGTGTATATGATGATATAATAGATGCAACTGACAGGTAATGTTTAAAAAATGTTGACTGATCACACTCATTGCATGAAAATTCTCTCGACGATGTCAAAAAATTGATGAATATCACGCCAAATTGATTTGTAATCCAATTATCCATTTTGTTTTCTGTAATAAGTATGCATACTCCATAAATGTATGTAAATAAAATGTTTTGTTTCTGTTGCGTTTTTGAATGAAATTAATTTTTCTCTAGTCGGTAAAAAAACATTTACTGTATGCCGACTTGCCAATTTTGATATTTGATCTGAATTCGTATTTGCGAATGATACTGTATTCCATCTTGCGATTACAAAAGGCGATTTATGTCCTTGAAATGCGTAAATGAAATAAAAAATATGCATATAAAATTGTTTCTTTTAATCAGTCGTCATGTTTATACTGCCATTAAATGTCGACCCCCCCCCCCCCCCATGCGATGCTTAAACTAATCCATTTGGGTGGTTGGATTAGAGTGTCTGTGACTCGCTATCCTACTTAATTAAATAATTAATTGAATGCTTCAACATCGTTTACATGCAAGTGTTCAGAGTTGGCTTTACACTCATATACTATCATAAAATACGAATTAGAAACTGAATGTATACACAAGGTCCCTACCATGTCTTGCAAGAAATTAATCGTCGATCCCCTATGGAAATCGCACGAAGTAATGTTACCTTACGATTTCAAAATATCAGTGAGATGAGACAGGAGAGGACTATAGGTTGACCCCCGTCTGTCTGTCCGTCTGCAAGAAAATGATCCTCTGATTTAAAAACAACAAACAAAACTATTTCACCCGCAAGTATCCTGCGGATGAACGTATAAATAGAAAAGGATAACGAATATATTATCGGAAAAGTCGATTAAGTCCTTATTAGTAATTCAGAGTTAACTTCATGGTGAATCAGTCAACAAGACTCAAAAGCAGCACAAAATAGCCGAATGGCCTAATGGTTTAACCCCGTTTCTCAATAATAAACTTTGATAAACATGTTATCGTTACAAATACAGCCGACATGTTTACTGACTGTCAAGATTTACCGCTATTTCTGAGGTTAGAAATAGTTTGCATTTGATAGTGATAACGCACACACGCCAGGAATATGTCCTTGCGGATTTGGTCGTTTTCATTGCTTTTTACAGTTTACAGTTTATTAATCAAGTCAAGGCCCATAAGGGCCTCTGACAACAATTGTAACAATAACAAGTCATAGTAACAAAATCAGATTGGCATGTAAAATCTAACAAATCGTTGCAGAAGTAACTGATGATGTGGAGGATGAGAACTAACTATTTATCTAAAAGTAGACATCATTTTTTTACAGAAAACAGTCAGTTTTAACAAAGTATTCTTATTGTAATTGTTCATAAGGTCAGATAATTTGAGAGTATCTGGATATTTAAAATAATATTCATCTATATATTAAATATATAGATGAATATTATGTTGATAGAAAAAAAATATATTACATTTTTTATCAACTTTGAAATATATATTTGTAATAAAAAGGAAATTCATCTCCTAAATATGTTACAATTACACAAATGACAAGTACTTTGTTCTCCTGCATTGTTTTCAAATCTACCTTTTTCTATTGGCAACATGATTCATGCATCTGAATTTACAAAGTGAAATGCTAAGGTCAAAAGGTAAAAGCTTGAAATATTTTTCAAATACAAATTCGTGTTTATACATTCTATAATTTAAACATTTGCTTGGGTTATTAACTGAATAGTTCCAGTTTTGTATAAACTGATCTTTAATTCAAGTGTTAACAGCATTTTAGAAGGAGTTACAAGGGCGAATTTTCTGATCTAACGACTAATTAGATATACCAAGAGAATCAAGACTTTTTTAAAAATAACATAACCAGTTAAATTTCTTGTTTTGCCTCTGAGACAGTGAGAGAAGTTCTGTACAAAATATTACAAATTTTATTTTCCTTGGAGCTTATTAACTTACTCCAAAAACTCCCTGAATTTACTAATAACTGCAAACATAGCTTTGCGTGCTTGATCAACTAAATGAGCCTCAGTTCTACCGAACTTGCCATTGAATGAAAATTGAATACCTAGGTATGAGAAGTAGCCAGCAATTTCTAAAATATTACCACTCTCAAATTGAAATACTGAAGCATTACGTATACCTCTCTTATTTTTCAAAAATATGACAACTTTAGCCCCTATGAGGTGCAATACTCTGAAATAGCATTAAGAGCTGACTGGAGGTCATTAGGGATCTCTGCTAAGGTTACTGTGTCATCAGTATACAATAGCAAATATAACTTGAAGAAGAAAACCACTGGCACCAGATCAGAAGGAAAATGCCTCCGTACGTGTTATACCCTACCCCTAGGTATTCTATAAGAACCATGGTCGTGAACGGGAAAATATACTAACCCGTTTCAATCGCGCATTTCATACCTAAAACACGCAGTGCGGTAAATGTGTACTATGGATATCAAACAAGTGGTAATTTATCTTCCATTGTGTACCGGTCACATTTTTTCAATACATCTTATCTTAGAAAAACAACGCGTAGTTTATAGTTATTTCAACATTACACAAAAAACTTGCTTGAACTTCCCTGGTGAAGTTCCGTTCTAGATTACAAACCATTCTGATTGGCTGTTGTGAAAATGTATGTCAATCGTCATTTTACTACTGTACACGTGTTCGCTAAAATATGTGAAAATGCAGCAAAATGAATAAAATATACAGAACAGATGCAGACTAATGTACGATTTCAAATTAAAGATCATATATATACAAGATGAATTTCATTCATCATTTCGAGTTTTAGAGTAAAATTGTGATTTTTTGAAAAATCTGTTTTTGTATGTTTACGTTTCGCCAAACATGTGCGCACTGCCGTGACCTCTAGACCGGATGTTCATTAGGGAAGTTCAAGCAAGTTTTTTCTGTAACGTTGACGAAAGCATAAAATATGTTGATAATCTCAGCAATATGGAATATTGAGACAATGTGACTGGTGCACGATGGAAGATAAATTATCGCTTGTTTAATATACTAGGTACCAATTCACCGAGCTGCGCGTTTAAGTTGAGAAATGTACGATTAAAACGGGTTAGTGCACTTTCCCGTTCATGACCATGGTTCTTATAGAATACCTAGGGGTAGGGTATAACACGTACGGAGGCATTTTCCTTCTGATCTGGTGCCAGTGAAGAAAACTTCAAAATCGTTATCACTTAACATATGACTAGCATTATCAGAAAATAACTGAAGACCATGAAATTTACCAGACAAAAGGCTATTAATCATTCCAGAATAAAAACAATAGAATAGGAAAGAGATTTTCACCTTGTCTAATTCCTGTATCACAAAAAATTCAGATGGAGTATTGTTTGATTTTACACAAGACTTCGCTTTATCATACATGTTGAGAATAATTTTAAAACATTTACCATCAATATTGTAACTTAGAATCTTTCGCCGCAGAGCAATACGATTGACTGAGTTGAGGGAAATTTGGTTAATCCAAAAAAGCACAGTAGAGGTTTTTATTATTGACAAAATACATATCTATTAACAACTTTAAAGAAAATATATGATCAACAGGGCTATAATGTGTTCTAAATCCAGCCTGTTCTTCACACAATATGTTATTGACCTCAAAAGTGTTAAACCTAGTGTTTTATAAAGATGTGAACAACTTTCCAAAACAGCTTAATATAGTTATGCCCCTGTAATTGTCAGGGTTATTAATGCTACCCTTGTTCTTGTACAAAGGTAAATAACATCATTACTCCAGATATCGGGAAAAATACCCGACAACGACAGGCGACGGACACAGGGTAATCACAAAAGCTCTTCTAGAGCACTTCTTGCTCAGGTGAGGTAATAGACCCTCATTTTTTTCCTCTAATGGCACTTCTGCTTGTAAAATGGGGACTTATTTCATTCTCAGAATGTATTTTCAGTAAAATAAGACAAGGTTCATGTTAAAGTGCATGTGTTTATGGCAAATACAAAGACAAACCTAAAATAAAGCTGATTACTGTGCGACGCTGTCAAGAAAGCGATCCACAAAGGATTAGTGAATTCAATCTGGCGCCGCTTCACCCCATTTACTGTTCATTTTCTCCGATGTTATTAATTGCAGTTGCGATTATATATTAGTTGGTTTGAAATTCTAGAAAATATAGTCTTGTATGAGACATCGACGCATTACGGTCTCATGATGGTGAACATTTGTGCCAAGTTATTTCAAAATCCCTTAATGTATAAAGAAGTTATGGCACTGACACGAAACACAGACCATGTTTCTCCTTTAAGTGTAACTTTAAAAAGAAAAAGGAAAGTAATAAGATGGGCATTAACTACATATGACCGATGTTTGTATAAAAACTTTGAGAGAGGTAGGTGCAATAGCACTGAAGTAATTGCACGACCAAATATATGAGGACACATATACAAACAGATCGAACAGACAGACCGCATGGTGACTGCTTTATACCGCCCTCCTTCAAACATTGTTTGCGGGTTCTAAATATGAAGAAATATTACAGGAGCATAGGAAACGCCGACATTTTGTAAAGAAGTCACTCACAAACAGGCATACAGTCTATCTACCGAACTCGCAAGCACTTGTACAGAAATTAAGCAAGCATGCATACAGTCAGGAAATAGTACTGAATCTTCTTTCCTTTACGGTTATAAACAAATTCGAGAATTTATCAATGATTTTATTTAATTTTACCAAACTAGTATTGTTTCTTTATCCATGAAACAGTGGAATTTACATATAGGTCATTCTTCCAGCAAGAAAATAAGTACTTGTGACGCCGACAATGTATAATTTCTGGACAAAATCAGTGATCAATCGAGTTTTTGCTATAATTCTACCTGTCATCAGACTAGCACATTATATACAGAAACAAGTCATGTTCAGGTTCTAATAAAATGAAAATATATATACCTTTAAAGCTAATCAGTCACTTTAAAATGTTGTTTTTCAACGTTTAGCTGTCAGTTTATTGTTGTGATCACTCGCAAGAGGAAGAGGGGAAATACAGTCGTTTATAGGGTGTGAATGAATTAAGACCGTGCATACCGTATTTGTGTTGCTAAAATTAATCATTGTCTTATATGTATCGTATTGAATCATACTGATTTGAAATCATGCCCCCCCCCACCCCCCCCCCCCCCAACAAAAAAAACCCTACATACCGTTCGATTATTTAAAGTACAAAAATCTATTTCATTTCTTAAATAAAGGATAGAAAACTTTGTGTAAACTTTGAAACTTTCATAAACAGCAATAAACTTTTTTCTATGCACATCGCATCTATCAAATATTTAAAAAAAAAAAAACGTTGTGTCTTTCTGTATAATACTTTCGTGTTATCTGTATAATACTTTTGTATTATAATTATTATCTTAACTGATTACAAATAAAATGACTGAACTTACAAAGACGTTATGTACTATTCACAGAAAAAAGCGATAAAATGAGTCGCATATCTACTCATCAGTAAGCTTTCAGATACACGTCAAATCGCGCGAAATGACTTCTTGATTTAAAACAAATTCTGGGGGAGGCCCCACATACCCCCACCCACGAGTTGTTAAACGACTTGTATTCGCACCCCCACCAAGAATTTCTGGTTACGCCTATGTCATCCCAACACAAGCGATTGTTTCTGTCAATAACATAAGTTTACATCATTATACTTATGTATAGTTATGACTTTACGAAACCAATCTGACAGTTAACAAATAAAGATTTGCTCTGTTAACTTTACCTTTCAAGTAATATAAATGCCGTTCATGAATCTCAAAGGCATTGACTTGCAAACACGGTAAAAGTGATGACCTTCAATGACTTGTTTAAAGTGAAACAAAGCTCTCCAGACTTACTGTGTTTAGTCACACTGATAATTTGTGTGTCTACAACTAGAAACATTCCACCCGCCAAACAAATGTTCGTGAAAAACATCAATTCTGAAATAATGATAGTAAGCCTACTAGCCAGTGTAGAAAAGAGTGTTATCAAGAACTACGAAATAAATCCCTTTCAAATTCCAAGTAAATTTACTAAATGGAGATCAAGAATTAAGAATAGAAGAGTTATTTCACTTCTTCTCAGTTCCCTTTGTCATTGCGGACAGAATTTTCAGAAATTAGTAAAAGTGTTAGCTGGGTAAAGGCAGGAGTCGTATAAGTGCTCTTTCTCTTCTCACAATGATACAGTTTCAATAAAATATTTTCAGCACTGTATCGGTTATGCCTTGGATAATAACATTTTTACAACGGGATTTATTTCAAAACGTAAGCAAAGTAGATTTATGGTTTTTGTACATCTCATTTCCTCTTAACAGAATCTTTTTAACAGTTAGGAAGTCTGTCGAGAACAAGAGTGTAATAACATGTGCACTTTAACTGAATGTGATTCATCACAATACACTAAATGAACACCTATCCCAAGGAATGTTCAGTGTATTAATTTTGAGATTTTGTCCGTTACCATAGAAACGCTTACACAATGTTGCATTTACAGGCATCACGAGGAAATTGTAAACTGAAGTAAATATTATTCGTCAACAGAAATAAAATGAAATTGATATATTGCTGAGATGAAGCAAGTATAAATACAAACAATATTTCAATATCAAATAGGATAGAACACTGCAAACAATTATTTAGATTTTTTTTTGGATGATTTCTGCTATATTTTGATAAACTTGGCTCTGCATTAGATCGAGGATATGTCGTATAAGCTTAAGACGGCAAACCAAGATCCAATACGACAGAATGACGTTCTGTAATAGAACAATTAAATTTAAGCAACATTTTATGACGTTTTTCAGGTTTGGGATCTACTTGATAAACAACAAAAAACTCTAAATTTTGTAATCTGAAAATATTTGTAAAAAGACAACTATTTCGTTTATTTCAATACGATTTCTAGTTTCGCATATGTATTTGATATATATTGGGATATTTCAACACTTTTAACAAAAAGGCAAGTTCTAAAGTAGTAGTGTAGCTTTCGAATTCATTTATTTCTAATATCTGCTGGTTGTGCAACCACAACATGAATATCTAATATGTATTCTGCACTCAAAGAACACTACTAAGTGAACATCAGCATTTCCTAAAACTTTCGAACTAATCCATTACTTATTAAAATCTGATAAACCGTCTTTAAGAAAACATATATTTAATAACATGCCTACATGTTACTGTCGTCGTTTGCATTCGTAACGACATTTGTAGTGCCTTAAGAAATACAAGCTGTCCGAAAATCTATAACAAGATAATCTGGAAGGACAGATCACAGCTAAGCAAAATAATAAAAGTGTTGTCTTGATTTAGTCTTGTTACGAGAGGTTATGATACATGTAACACCACTTATGCCCTAAAATAACGACTTAAGCGTAATTATATTATAATATAATGTTTTTAATAAAGAAAATTCATATTGGCCTTGTTATTTGCCCAAGGGTTTGTTTTTTTGGCCCGGGGCCAAAACACTGCCCAGGACAAATAACGGGCCAAAATAAAAAAAAAAATTGTTTGAAAATGAAATATTATTATTAAATTTTCAATATTGACGGTGTTGGAACACCGTAAGAACCTTGGTTATTTTATTACAAAAATCCTGAGGGAAAAATCTTGACAAGTTGTTTTACACTTGATATGAAACCTACATGAAATTTTTCATATCATTGGCTAGTCCCACATGGGAGGCCAATTTCCTAACATGGCCGAATTTGAAAACAAAAAAAGGCCGATTTTTAAATTCCACAACGGTGGCCATTTTTCCCAACGTCCTCCAGAATGGATTCTTACGTGAAAACCTTTTAAAGATAAAAAACACTTAAAAAGTTTTTTTGTGGATTTTATTTCTCTCGTTTTTTAAAAAATAACATTACAAATTTTTTTCTTATATTATTTAAAAACTTTCGTATACGGGTCATATTTAAAGAAGTAATTGTATAAACAAAAAAATCCAAAAAAGCAAACAATCACGCAGTTTAAAAATCACGGTTATCTAAAAAAAAAACGAATCGAGACCCCTTTTAAAGGGGAGTAACAGGTGAAAATGATACGAATATATCTTTATTTCGATCATTCTGATACTTACTTCATAAAATTTACATTAAATACAAACATAATGGAAATTATTTTAGAATTAAAATAATTTAATTTATTTTTCTCAAATTGTTTTTTTTTAATTACCGTCTCTAGTTTAAAAAATTGCGTCTGTTTTCGTAAAAAACGTGTCATATAAAATCTTCAGGTCGCGGGAAAGAGGGGAATATCCGGCCGGGGAAACGTTTAGGCGTAACGGGCTGGAAGCCAGTTACCGCCTAACAGTTACCCGAGTGCCGGATTTCCCATTTTTACCCGCGCCAGGGTTTGTTTCCCTTTTTTTTTTGCTACCGTTTTCAAAAATAATAATAAAAAAAACATCGAAGGGCTTTCCTTTTAAACTATTTCTTTACATGTATTTTAAACAAAGCGGGGGGAAACCAAGTCCGTAACGGAAAGACGCAGGGGACTTTCAAAACAAATAAAATGTTTATTTCCCGGGTTTTTTTTATAGTTTGCAGCGTAACGTTATGAAATTTTTGAAAAAAAACGTGTTTGAATCGAGAAATATACTATCGGAAAAAAAAGGGAAAGTCAAGGATTGAATTTTTTTTTTCCTTTTTTTTAAAAAAAATATCAATTACTACAAAACTTCTACATATATGTAGTTCGTAATACGTCTTTTAAAGCACGAGGCATTTTAAAAACCCCGGGTTTGTAAGGGGTTTTCCACCCCGGTAAAAATCCCGGGAAAAACCCCGTCGGGTATGCAAAAAATCGATATTTTTTACACTTGGCTGATCTAAACTGGTTCCTATTGACACTGACCCATCGAAAAAATATAAATCCCAAAATCCTCAGTTCTCTCACATTTTGCAGCTACACCGTCGGTAACGTCAAAACTACCCCGCCCGCCACACCTGTATTTATGAAACTTCGAAACAAGAGCTTTGCATCTTTTTTCCCGGGGCTAGTTTGTAGTTTAAAATTGCTAGAAAAACTTTCAGTTTTTTATATACACTTAATATCTTTTTATGTTGATCTTACTCTTTTGGAATTTTTATGAAATTGGTTAAAAAGTTGAAAAGGAAAATTTCAAAAAGTCCATCTATTTAAAAATACTAACGTTGATTTCTAGTTCAAGTTAATTGTTTTTTGGGCCACCCGGCCCCTACACTGAGTTGTTAGGACTGCCGTCTTTTTATTTACAATTGCGGGGTTAAACCTTTCCAAAGAAAAATTGATGAGGTGATATACCGGAGAGCAAAACACTGCAGGAATAAACACCCACCACAAAATGTATGACGGGGCTAGATGCCCTTTTGTAACGTGCCCAAAGGGATTTCCCAAAAAGTGAATGTTCATCTGTTAGAAAAAAAAAACGAGACTTTTTGATGCAGTTATAAAATTTTTTTTTTTAAAGAAACGGGTTTTGCATGGGCGTGACTATTTAAAAAACTCTCCATAAAATTTTTGAAAGATTTTATCTTCTTTAAAAAGGCACGGGATAGGATTGATATAAATACTTTTAAAATATTAAAATATAAAACAATTACAAAAACAATAGTAAGTAATAAATTATTAGAAAATTTTCATTTTTTTGTTAAATGTGTCGATTGACAAAATTTCAGACAGGAAAATAATTATAGGAAGTTTTGACTGTCGTAAAATTATTTTATGTAATAAAAACTTTTTGATCACATTGGATATCTCTAAAAAAATTCTGCTATTATTTGTAAAACAATTATTATTAGGACACTGGTTTTAACTGGACTTTTTGAAAACCCTTAATATTATTTTTTTTCATCTTGTCAAATACAAAAAGAAAAGGTTTCATTTTTTATCTGGTTTGTGGATATTGCCCGCTCATAATATTTGGGGGAAAAAACGTGGGCCGGGGGTGGGGATACGTTCTGTATTTTGCTTCAAGTTGCGTTTTGGGGTTCAAAATTTTTTACCAGTTTGTGTTAACTATAGTAAAAGGTTTTGCCCTAGTACGGGCGTTCCTAGTGTTGCTGTGTTGCGTATGTTGCGTGCCCAGGGGTGTCACTTTGCCTTTCCTGCCTTGCTTTCTTTGACTCGTGTTGGGTTTCGCTCATTCTCGGTAAAACCCGAAGGGTGGAATGGTCCGACTTCTTGAAATTGTTGTGGGGTTTGCTTTTGATGATACCGTTTAAAGTGAAAAGTTTTTGGGGTTTTGTTTTGCCTTTGAGTGACACTTTTCAAAGTAAAAGGTCTTGCGTTACTTTGCTTTTTTAAAAGTGATACCTGTTCAAAGTCAAAGTGTCTTGCTTGCTTTTCCCTTTGTGGCCGTTGTGTTATATTCCGTTTTACATTGGCTAGGGTTGTGCTTTTTTGACCGCATCCCGGGACACCCGGGGCGGGGTTTTGGATTCACAATTCGAAGTTCAGGGATTGCCATTCGTTTTTTTTTGAAACCCTTTGGGGTTTGGTCGTCTTTTCCCTCCAGCACGGATTTTGCTGTGCTTTAACGACCTACAAACGGTGAGACCCTTGTTGATCGAGCGGCGAAACTCCCAAATTGTCAAATTTTTTTACTAAATTTTAATTAAATTATTAAAAAAATGTATCTGCGTTTTAACTATCGTTGTAATATCAATCATATTTTAAATGAAAAAGATTTTTGTAAAAAAATTGGGTTTTTTATTTTGAGAATAAAAAAAAATCAATGAAAACCCATTTTTTAAAAAATTTTTGGAGACGAATTATTTTCTAAAAAATTCATAAAATTTCTATCATATACTTATTGTTTGAAAAATGTTAAAAAAAAAAGAAAAATAGATGTGTAAAAACGAAAACGGGTTTTTAATGGCCCGAAAAACTACATAAAAGTGGAAAAATTCATAAAAAACTGAAAAGAAAAAAAAACCTAAAAACTTATCTAATAAAAAAGGGTTTTAGAAAAACAAAATTATAACGATCGTCGTTAAAACTGACTGATAAAATCCCAAAAATCCCTTTAAAACATAATTGTCTACTAAAAATTTTCAATTTTCACATTATACCATACAAAAAATCACTTTTCGGCTTTAACATAACATGGAAAAAATTCCACGTAAACAACAATGGGTGCCCTTTGACCTTGGGGTTTAAATGGCTAAAAAAACTTTTTTTTTTTTTAAAAAGCCCCAAGTTTTTTTTTTTTCCTCCTAGCCAATTTCCTGGTTCGGGGCTTTAAATTGTTTTCACCGAATTCCAATATTTTATTTTCAAAACTGTATTTTTAAAGCTTGAAATAAAATTTAGACTTGGGAAAAGGAACATCAATGTGCAAACTCAATTTACAATCATACACATTCAAAAGGATTCATTCTATAATCCAGTTTCTTTTACTGTTTAAATAACCTATTTAAAACATTTATAACTCCCTTTTTTTTGCATAAGGAGTACGAACCCAAAAATTTTTGGAACCTTTTAAACACGCAAACAAATGCATTTTCGAAAAAATACGCAGGTATGCGGGAAACCCTTTCAAAAAAAAAAATCAAGCATTTCGCACGTTAGTTACACGTTTCCCACATTTTTTTTTGCCCCCAAAAATACTTTGGCGTTCCGTTAAAAATGGTTTTGCAAAAAAGTGTTTTTGAAACTTTAAAATAAAAAAATGTCCAACTCGTGGATGAAATACTTAAGAAAGAAAATTACCTAAATTCCTATTTATCCCATATTTATTTTTTGGGAATTTGACATTTTTTCATTAGCATCAAAATTCACCTAGAAATTTTAAAAAAGTACGGGTAGGAAATATTCTCTTAAACGGCAAAAACGCTGAAACTGATGAAAAAATTTTCAAAATCGAACTGCATATAGAAAATTACGAAGTTAAAACAAATAACTAGAAAAATCATTTTTTCAACAAACCACACACACTGTCAACCAGCAAAATAAATGCAATATTTTGCATTAAAATATGGCTAAAAATGCTTTAACATCCAACAATGTTTGTTACATCCCCAAACGTGTTTTTTAGTACCTCAAGAAAAGTCCTTTCAAATTTCACGAATTTTACAAAAACATTTTTTAGACAAAGTCCCATTGCCAAAAAATTTTTTTGATTAAATTTATACACACAAAATTTTGTTTAAATTTACCAACAAATTTTTTATTTGCTTGCTGAAAATTCGCAAAAATTTTTTTTCGCTCGAACGATTCTCTGCAAACGTATTACCGATTCCGGCCCTCGTGTTTTAAAAAATCCCTTAAAACTGGCGCCATGCTTGCGTGAAGAACTTTGTCTTTTTAATTAAATTTTACAATATGAGAATCAAAAAATTTTAAAAAAAAACATGCTTGTCACTGACCCCGGAAATTAACGCCCACGTTAACCGCTCACGTGTATTTAAGAGAAAAAGCACTATTTTTCAAAAAATTTTTTTTAAAATTTAAATAATTGTCCTTTTAAACCCAAACGTACGCCAGAATGACTTTCGTTAACGTGCGATCACGTCGTTTTTTTTTTGCACTAAAAAATGACGCTACTATATTTTATCCTGTTTTAAATTAAAGGAAATTTTGAACAAATAATGCATAGAAAAATCATTTTTTAAAACATTAAAAACACTTGTCGGTAAAACACGACATTTAATCTCCCGGGGCTGCGCCACGTAAAAATTTTTAACCCCGAGTTGACCACCCATCGGAAAAATATGTTAAAACCTTTTTTGCTATAAATATTTCTAAAAAACTAGTCCATTCCTTGAACAAGATTTTGTCACTATTGAGAAATCCCAAAAAAGCCCCCCAAAGAATGATACACTGTATGCGAAAAAAATCTACCTTTTTCGTGACCTTAACCAAGGACCTTCTAGCGGACAACTTCTCATATTTTTAATTTTTGTTTAAATTATTTTCAACCCTTTTTAAAAAAGGCGATTTTATAACCAGAAAAAAATTTTTGCTTCTAAATGCCCCTTGCCCTTTGGGCACGTCTGGATTTTGCGCATGACACGTCTCTCATTAGGGTAAAACATTTTTTGCAAAAAAATATGAAATCCTTCAGGGAGTTACAGCCCGACAAGAACAGAGATGCTTTTGAGAAAAGCGCATGTCTCCCACAACCCCCCCTATAGATCCATAAATTAAAAGTGTTTTGGGCGTATTTGCTTGTTATCGAATTTGGGCTAAGGTCTTATGCCCAAACACTTTTGTTCAAGTTTGGGAAGACCGGGATGAAAATGTTCGACTTAGTACGGACAAGAGAAAAAAAGCGGGTTTTCGGTAATTCAAGGACCGAAAACCCCAAAAATGCCTGAACCTATCGACTATTACACCCCGACCTTCCATTAAAAAGACTTTTTTATTCAATTTTGTGAAATGAATGAAAATTCCTTTAAATGTGGCCAAGAAAAATGGCTGTTTTTTCAGTTTCAAGGTCAAACTAAAAAAGCTAGACCGATTTGGCTAGTTATCAAACTTGGGCCGAGGCTTTTGGCAAACAAGTTTTAAGTTTGGTGAAAAGGGATGAGAATGTTTGACTTAAGCGTTACAGTTTTGTGACACACACACACACCCACCGGGAGTAAATAAATAGTCTCCCACACCACAGTTTGGGAGACAAATTAACCGGACGCACGCAGCACGGAAGACAGTGCGATTTTTTTGCCCACCTTTGGGGCAAAAAAAAAAATTTATTTATTGACAAGTTATTACAAAATCAGGCTTTTTTGATTTTGAAACCTTTTTGGTTGGCCGTCCATTCCGTCACAAATTTTTAAAAAGCCCCCTTTGTCATGTTTTTTTCACCAACACATTTCCAGGAAAAAAAACCGTATTGAAACAACTTCCCGGGCACGGGGCAGATTCATCGAAATCACCTTCCCCTGCTTGGGGCAATACATACGTCATGTAGCAGTTTTCATTAAACGTTCCAGGGGAAAACTTTCATGACTCCTTTCCGTCAACCGACTGTTTTTAGATCTTTTCCCCCCCTGCAATTTTTTTATAAAAGGGAAATAAGTAAAAAAACACCTATCTTTTAAAAAGTCACTAGATATCACAAAACGAGATCATACCACGGTTTTGTCCTCCATGCATTTTTTTCGGATGCTCTTGGTATTAACATAATTTACGACTAAAAGAGAAAAATAGCAAAACATAGGGACAGACCCGAACCTAACGGGACTATGTGTTATTTGATATGCCATTCCGTTTAATTTTTAAACGTTATAAAAAATTTCTATTATGCTGTACGACAGAAATCTTTTCACTAAAGAAACATTTTAAAAAAATTACTTACAAGAAAAATTTTTCTTAAAAAAAAATGTTTACAGTAAATTGGTTTGAGAGGCATTCTGAAAACGAATGAGTATTTCGCTTTACGGACTTCGATTTTTGCGGCCTCATAAATTATTTTTTAGACGTTGTTTTTAATACAGAAAATTAGAATACGAACGAGTGTAAAAAAACGTAAAATGAAAAGGAAGAGCAGTAAACCATACACTTTTTTAAAATTTATTCTCAATGATTATATTAACATTAAGGCATTCCGTTGATATTCATCAATTGTAATTTTCCCTTTGTACTTTTAAAATATGTTTGTAAATGCAACCTCCCCGGGGGGAAATAAAAAACAGAATCAGAACAGAACATGAAAATTGTTGCTTTTTTCCTGTTCAAAAAAGTTTTTTTTCCCCTGTTAAATCCAGCGACGAGAATGACGCCACTTAACATCGACAAAGAAAGAGGCACTACAACTTTTCTACTGTTTTAGTTAAAGCACAAAAAACATTCAACCTAATTTAACACTATAATACAGCAGTAAAACGCGTTCAAAAAAGTTCTCTATTGAGGGGGGAACCAATGCTTTGGGATTCCTAGCTCGCGCTCTCGTAAATACGCCTCTGCAGAGCACAGATAAATTTCTTCCATAAATGTCCATCACCGACCTTTGGGTATAGGGGGCTTTACAAAAAAAAGTATTGAAGCCGCGCGTGGGGCTCACGGTGAAAAATTCCCGCAGCCGATCTTTTTACGCAATTATTTCGCGCAAAACAAATTTTATACCCAAAAAAACCAGTTAAGTCAGGGTTTTAAATCACATTGCATTCAGATAGAATCATCTAAGAGCAAGATTTGTGAATGTGCCTTTGGGGCAAAATAGGGTGCCTGTTGAAAAGATCGATGTAAAGAGAAAATTTTCCATACCCAGATAACTTGGAAACAAATGGAGAAAATAAATGACGTTTTTGAATCATCATTTTGAAATTTCTGTTTACATAACTTTATTTTACTTTTTAAGCTTTTTTCTAAGGGTGAAAATTTTCTAAAAGAAAAATTAAACACATAAGGCCAATTATTTTTTTCCTCATTTCTTTGTTTATCACATAAAAATGCTTAATTTTTCTTTTTATTTTTTTCCAAATCTTGGATGCCCAAACGACAACGTCCGAAAAGCACTCAAAACTTTTTTCGATAAATGCAGGTAACTTTATTTTTTGCATGGGAAAAATCAATTAAAAAATTTTTTCTTGCTTTTTAAATGATTAAAAAAATTACAAACCTCTCTAGTTTGGGTTTCCACCACCCTAGGGGCGACGATAACGGTCTCCAAAACAAAATGTTGAAACATTTTTTTGTTTTAAATTATTTCAGAACAAAAAGCTCAAAAATTTCCTTTTAAATAACCTTTAAAAATTTTTCTTCAACGGGTTATTGATGATAAAATTCATCTATTTTTTTCTTTTATTCTAATCAGTTTAATAGTACACGTAAACCGTCCATTCTTTGAAAACGCACTTTTATGCAGGAAACAAATGATAAATTTTCAATAATATTGCCCCTACTTGTTTCCTTAGTGAAACACGGAAAGGGAAAAAACCTAATTAGGTTTTTAAACAAAAAAGCTTGAATTTAAAATTCCTGATTCATTTCCCCCTTTTTTTCTTTCATTTTCCACGATTTCCCTTTCCTCCATTTTAAATGTTTTCAAAACTGTTCGCTTTTAACAAAAATAACAAAAAAAAAACAAAATTTTAAAAGCCAACATTAAACAGTTTAAAACCAGTTATGTTTTACGGGTATTTAAAAACGAAAGACTTTATGGTGATCTTTGTTTAAAAGTCAAAAACCATGACCCTGTTTGCGCCGCCGCCAGACAGAAAATAAAAAAACTGAAATAAGTTTTACTTTTAAATTTTGTTTTTTGTATTGTACTTTGTTTTTTTTGCTGTTTTTGTACACCGAAGTCTTAAACATTGTCGCCCCAAAATTTCCTTTACTAAAAAACATTTGCCCTTAAATGTACCCCCAAAAAAAAGGGGATAGGTAAAGGATGATAATTGCTTTAGTCCTAAAACGTTAGCCTTTTGTAATTTTTTTAAAGTTCCTTTTCATAGGGCTTTTGTCAACTTGAAAAATCATACTTTTTCGAAAAACTACTTCCCTCTTAAGACGTCCATTTAAAAACTTTGGTAGACAGACTACTGCATCATAGCAGAGACATAATCAAAAAAGGACAAATTACTAAAAAAAAATGCTGAACATTTTTTTTTACCCATAGTAAGTCAAACTGAAAATAATTTAAAATCCGGCGGGTTTTTTGATGAACGGGTATAGTAATTATAACTTAAAAAAAAATCAAAATTCATTATTCCTCCAGCAGTTTCGTGTAGCTAGAATTTAAACACGTTTAAAACCACAGACAGACTAAAAAAAATACTTTTAAGATGCCCTTTACATTTAGACTTCCCTGGGGCGTTCCCCTTTCAAACCCCCTTGGCTCGACTCTTCTTTCACTCCCTAGAAAAATTTTTAATATTACAATTTCTTTTTTACTTAAAATATTAAAATAGAAATCCCTTTTAAACTTCGTAAAATTAAAAGTTTGTTGTTTATTTTTGGTAATTTTTTGTAATACAAATTTAATAAAAAAAACTGACACTCTTACTCAAAATTGTGAAAAGTAGATAAGACTAAGGGGTTTCATACAGGCTGGTGCATTTTAAAGGCGACATTGCAAACTATTTTATTTAGAGCTATTACCCCAAAAAGTTTAAAAATCCTAACGATAAAATTTTTTTCCTCGGTGTTCCTGTTCCCAGGGGAAAAGGGCTCTCGCTTAAAATTACCTTTAAAAAAAAGTTTTGAAAAAATGTTTTTTAAAACCAAATTTTACTTGTAATACTTTTAACTGAAAAAACCATAATACTATTAAAATTAAGGGTGAAAACGAGACTGTTCGGTTAAAACCGCGAAAACAGAACGCATGTTAAAAGTTCACATGCTTTCTTTGATTTTTGAAAATGATTAAATTTAAAACGCTTATCCACCAAATTTAAATACTTTTTTAAGAAGATTTGTCAAAAACCGTTAAAATATCTTTCACGATTTTTGTTTCTTTTTAAATCAGTTTTCATTTCAAATTAAAACTGTCTTACCCAAATGTCTCTTTTTTCCCTCGGGATTTCGTCCGTGGTACGGCGACTCTCTGTCAATACGGGAAAGAAAAAAAATAATGGGAATGGAATTTTTTTAAAAGATCACACTGCATAAAATGTCGTTACTCTCTTTTTAACTTAGATTAACAACAAAAACCAATTTCAAGTCCCAAAAAACATAAACTTAAAATTTTGTAATTTCTTCCCAATAAATTTGACTTTAAAAAAAATAAAATTTCGGGGTTAACAAGCGCGCTCGATTTGTCATGCTGTCTCCAAATTAGAATCTGCCCGTAAGTTTTTAAAAAAACATTCTAAGTAGAAAAGGGGCAAAAACCTCGAAAAAATTCAAATAAAATTTATGGAGTTTTTTCTCCAAGTTTGACTTTGATATTTAAAAACTCTTTAAAGCTTTTTTATAACAAAAAAATTAAATATGACAAAAAATCTAAAAAAGGAAGGGGGACACTCATAAAAGTCAAATTTAGTTTTTGAGGAAATTTTTCTCCTGATGAAAACTGATTATAAAAAAAAGCTATTTTAATTTCAAGTCCAAAAACTTTGAAAAACAGATATATCTGTTAATTATCAAAAAAAAAAAAATTACCAAAAAAATTAAAAACTAAAAAAAGGCATAACTTTAATCAAAATAAAAATCAGATTTTGGGGAAATTTTTTTTTTCTTCTGGTAAAACTTTGATAGTAGAAAACATTTACAAGTTCAAGGCATACTTTTATAGTAAAAAAGATATTGAATTTATTTTAAAAAAAATTTTACCGGAATTCTAATTAAAATGGGGGTAACCCATGGATATTTCAAACAGAGTTGGGGGATTATTTTTTTGTGAAGACTTTGATAGTACAACTATTTTCAGTTTCAAGTCAAGCTTTGATAAAAACAGAGAATTTCTTTAAAAAAAAAAAAACTTAAAGGGGCATAAGCTGCAAAATTCAAAAACAGAGTTATAGAGATTGTTTCCCTGGTGCCGACTTGATGTAAATTTTTCAAAACCCTTTTAAGGTCAAATTAATTCTTTGATAATAAGAAGAATTTTAAAAAAAAAAAACTTTACGGGGACGCCGACAACGGGATGAGTGCAAAGCTCCTTTTTCTTTACTTTTTTTCTAAATCAAATTAGGGAAAAAGACGAAAAGGGGGAATAGTACAATATTACTTAAAAAGATTAAAAAGTAAACAGCACGGCTAGTTTCTTAAGCCTTTTTTAAACCCTTTTTTTATGGATGTTAAAACAAAGGGCCAAAATATAATATGAGATAAAAAAATTTACTGAAATTTTTTTTCTTTTTTTTGTTTCAACAAAAAACAATAATTTTTTTTTTTTTTACTTCTTTCTGTTTTTTCTGGCAATTTGCGTTGGTGTTAGATGCCAGGTGTTAGGCTGGGATTGAAAAGGGGTCCAGTTGTATTTAAAACCGTCTGACCTTTGACTTCCTAAAGAAAAGGATTTCTTTACAAAGCCTATAACCCATTAAATCCAACGTAAAAGAGGTAAGCGGCGGAATAATAAAAAATGCTGTTTGCGTAAATTTAAAAAATTGAAATAATATATAAAATCCTTATACAATATTATTTGAAAGTACTTTTTTGATCATATTTTTCAACAAAAGGGGACTAAAAAACTGTTTTTGTTGCAAAGTTTGTACGCATTTAAAAGTCTCGACAGAAATTTGGTTAAAGTTCAATTTTAATTTTTATCATTGGAGTGAAACGATTTACGGTTTGGAATGGAAAAATGCCCCTTTAACATTTTGGTTTTCAGAATTAATGTATTCTTTAAAACAGGTAGTTTTGATTCAAATTACAGTAAATAGATTTTAAAACCCTTATGTCTGTTCATTCCCGGGTGCATACTAATTCGCTCTCGACAAAACTGGTTTTTGAAAAAATTAAACAAAAATTACTTTTAAAAAGCCCAAACTAAAAAAATTACAAAGCTTTTCAATTTAGGGGCGATTTCTGCATCCTCCGGGCAAATGGAAACTGCTGATCCTCGTGCCGCGTCTGTCTGTCGTCTGTCCTCAAAATTTAGCTTGTGTAGCTAGAGGGTGTATTTTTTATTTTTTGAATTTGGGGCAGAATGTTACCTTGATGAAAACTAGGCCCAGTTTTAAAATGGTCTCTCGGATCAAAAAAAGGGCCTAGGTCCAAACAAAGAAAAACCTTGTGTATGCGTAGAGGCTGTATTTTTTCAATTTATCTTTATAATATTGGTCAGAAAATTTTCCTTGATAAAAACAGCCCCGTTGAAAATGGGTCTTTTTGGTCAAAAAATAGTCCTAGGTTAAATCAAAGAAAACCTTTTGTATGCGAAGAGGCGATTTTTCAAATTTACTTCATGAAAATTGCTCAAATGTAACTTGATAAAATCAGGCCCAGTTCGAAAATGGTCCCTCCGGTAAAACAGGGCCTAGGTCAAAATCAAAGAAAAACCCTTGGGTATGCGAAGAGCGGGGTTTTAATGTTTCATGATTTTTTGGGCAGAATGAATTTCCTTATAAATTTAGACCAATTCGAAAAAAGGGTTATCTGGGTCCCCAAAAATAGGTCCAGGGCAATCAAGAAAAAAACCCTTTTGTATCAATAAGGCTGTATTTTTTAACGGATCTTATGAAATTTGCCAGAAGATTCCTTTATAAAATCAGGGGGTTCGAAAAAAGGGTATCTGGGGGCAAAAAATAGGGCCTAGGTCAAAACGAAAAAAAACATTGTGTATCAAAAAGGATGTTTTTCAATTTACTTTTGAAATTTGGGCAGGGGGATGCCTTATAAAACTAGGTTGAGTTTAAAATGGGGATCTGAGATCAAAAAAATAGGTCACATTCAAATTAAAGAAAAATTTGTGTTGCGATAGAAAATGATTTTTTTCAATTTATTTTTATGAAAATTTTGGGCGGTGTGCCTTAAAAAATCTAGGCGAATTTTGAATATGGGTCATCTGGGTCAAAAAAAGTCACTTGGTCAATCAAAAAAAAATTTTGTATGTGATGAGCTGTTTTTTCAATTGTCTTCATGAATTTTTGTCAAAAGATTTCCTTAAAAATCAGGTCGAGTTTGAACATGGTCATCTAGGGTCAAAAAAAAGTCAAACTAAGAAAAAGCTTTTTTTACCAAATACCAACCTTTTGGTCCTCTTTAAGAAAAATTGTCAAATATTTTTTCCAGAAAATCCTGTCAAACAGTTTTACACGTTAGGGGTGTTTTTCTTAGTGACGACCTAGGGGCCCTCCCTTGGGCCCCCTTGTTTTAAATTTTTTTATCGGGATTTATTATGTTCTTTTTACAATCATTATTGCAACATTTTCATAAAACATTACCTTTAGTTGGGGTTTTAAAAAAAAACGTTTAAATAAAATGACTTTTCACCTAATTTTTTCTTCGCGTTAGACCGGCCTCCCCACCCCCGATCTTTTTCCTACTGCAAAAGAGTCGGGAAAATTTAGAACAAATCCTCTGGGAACATATTAATGGGGGAGAAGTATGATAATAAAAAGTTAAAATTTTTAACATCTCACGGGCATTGAAATTGGTAATATTTTTTTTCCCATAATTTAAAACTTTACTTTCGATGTATTTTCTTAAATACCATAGAAAAAAAAGAAAATTTTTTTTTGTACAAAATTTTTTACATTTTCTCGCTCTGCGATTACTCGATATTTCATTGGGGGTCTTCTATATCGAAAATAAATTTAAAATAGTTAGATAAAAAAAAAAAATGCGAGGCTCTGCCGATATTTTATTTTTTTAATATTTTTTTCATGTGGAAAGTCCAAAAACAATATTCTTTTTATCACTGTTAGCTTTTCCCGCCGAAACAAAACAAAACCCTTCCCTTTTTCCTGTATAAATAAGTTTTAAATTTTACCACGGTCCTACTGTAAAAAACGTCGCGTCAACGCTTTTTTTCACTACTTTGTTGTTATGTAATGCTTTATTTCAATGCCGTCCGTCAAGCAGTGATAAAAATAAAACAACACCTTTTTTTATGAAACATTTTCTAGCTAAAACTGCTGATTTAAAAGAGAGAAAAAGTGGTTTAAAAAAGGGGGTTTTCCCCGCCACGTGCGTTTAAAACACCAAACCAAACGAAACTTCGGATATTCAATTTAAATGACGTCAAAGTGAAAAAAACAACCGATAAACCGCGCATTTTTTAAAGAAATTTATGGGGAAAAAAAATTATTTATTCATCCGATTTATTTTTTTTTTTTTTTGCGTTTTAGGCAAGAATAGCTTAGCGCAGTTTTTTTCCTCGGGATCCGTTAGTACCCTCTGCAGGGGCACACGAAAAAACTGCGTTACCCTACTCTTTGATGGTTTTTTTTTTTTAAATTTTCATAAAGGTATCTTCATAAATTTTTTAAAAAGATAATCAATCTTTTTGCATTTTTCTTTTTTTGTTTTTTTACAAAAAAAAAATAATTGGGCTTTAAAGGCAATGAAAAATTAAATTTTTAAGTTTCCAGAAAAACCTTTGTTGCAAAAAACACTTACGACCACGTCGTCATGATGAAAATCCCCGTACCCTTCTACTCTAAAACGCCGTTTTTTTAAATTTCCCTTCCCTCTGGGGAGAGATGCTAGGGAACCTTTATGAGAAATAAAAAAGAAAATCGAACGTTTTTAATTTTAACTCTGTTAAAACCCTGTAATATAAACCATTCTTCAAAAACTGACAAAAAATTTCCCAATTTCAATTTTATTCAAGATGTTTCTTAAATTTTGGGTTATTCACATAGTTTTCTCACTGTTTGGAAAAATTCGAGTAAAAATTAACAAAATACAATTTTCCTTTTCATCTACGGGTGCACAAAATTTGGCCCTTTTTAAAAAATTTGGTACGTGTTGAAGGCTGTAGATCTGTGTATTCTTTATTGTAACGGGGATAAAAACGGGTAAAATGGAAAACCCTTCCCCTCATCGAACCTTTTCCGAAATAAACAGTCTTTTCTTTTAAAATTCACTCTTTCCCTTTAGACTGGGGTGGTTGGGTCTTCCAGCTCTTTTTGCTTCAAACCCATCCCCAAAATCAGCCGAAAAGAGTTTTAAAACCCCTACCCTTTCAAAAAAATATTGCTAGTATACATTTGATTTATCTTTTGAACTATTGGTCAACAGGCCCATTAAAAGAACAATTTTTTGGGTTATAAATGCTTTTTATATAAAAGAAAATTTATGTTATCGTTAACCACAGTACATTTTCATTGCAAAAACTGTAATTGACGGGCACAATAGTTTTTTTTTGCCAAAAGCCTCCCAACAAGCTAATCTTGAAATTTAAAAAAAAAAATTTAATTAAAAGATTCAAAGACAAAGTTGCCATTGACAAAGGGGCCTCCCCCCCCCCTTCCCCCACCTGAACAGGTTTTAGACTCATTTTAAATATTTTTTTAAATTTGCAAACAAAATTTTAAAACCGTTTGTGTATTTTTCACAGTTTCCATAACTCACCACTAGTAAAATCCTTAAAAGAACATTTCCCCGCTATAAAACAGCCTCTAATGTTTTTGAGTAAGTCGGACAGAAGTCGGGGCTTTTAATGAAAAAAAAATTAAGAAAAAAATAGCAGGGTCATAACTCCTACAGACTTATGATCCGACGCAAAACCCCCGGGCCAAATCACATGCTGACCAACATTTCCCGTCCTTTGGTGACTCAGATCAAATACTTTAAAATTCCCCCAAAGTTTTTTGAAAACTCAAAAACTTTTGGGGCTAAACGTGACAAACCTAAATTTACAATTTTACAAAGTTAGGGCAAACTCCCACATGAGTTGGAAAAGGACGGACGGACGCACGGTCCGACGGGGGAGATCTTAAAACCCCCCCAATCATAGGGGGGGGGGGGGGGGGGGGGGTGGGTTGGCCAAAAAATTTTTCATTTTTAAACTCTCAAATTAAATATGTTAATCATGTTTTCCTGACTGAACATTCGAGGAGCCCGTACATTATAAAAAGCTGTTACGGCCGGCAACTTCTTTGATGTCTTGCTCTCAAACTTGCCAAAAACCCCCAAAACTCGGTAGCATCTACTATTTTAAAAATATTGTAAAACCCCTACCGGGTCTTCTCAAATCCTTTTCCACTGCGTTTTTGGTATGCGCGGATAGCTTTCTGGCTTTTTTGTCTTCGGGAAAACGCACACAGTAAAATGTGGCTTTTTATCTGCAAGAAATTTTATTTAAGCAGAAAAGAAGAAAAGGCCTTTATCTTCAAGCCCTTACAGTTTTTGTATATGAATTTAAAAACGTAAAACTGGGATTCTGTGCTTAATGTTTACGCCTTTCTCTTCCCTATTTTTTTCTAAATGATGTTTTTTGAATTATTAAAGAAAGAAAACATGCTACATTAGCAAAAATTTTTAATAGAAATGCGAGTTCCAAAAATACTTTTTTTTAATTCAAAGACATTTCCCAAAATAATTTAAAAAAAAGACAAATTTCAAAATATTGTAACTTTTGTAACATAACTCCCGAGCGCCCGTATTTAATGCCAAAACATTCTGAAAGGGGTTACATGCATATAAAAACTCAATTTTAAATATTCTGCACATTTTGGGTCGAAAGAATTTTTACAATTAAATTTGAAAAACTTGATTTTTTTAAAACTTCGAAAATTAAAAAAAAATTCAGCAATAAAAAAACAGGGTCGTGTTCTTATTTTTTTGCCAACTGATTTGAAAATAAGGATCTCGCCAATTTCTCTAAAGGGGGCCCAGGGAAAAAACAAGCTTTCTAACTTTTCATGAAATATTTTTTTTTTTTGACTGTAAAATTTTAAGAAAATTCCAAAAATTTAGAAAAATTTTTGCCTATATTTTCAAATTGGGGAAAAAAATGTATAATTCGGCGCTTTTTTTTTAGAATCTACCAGATTAAAAAGCCCTCACATTTCAAGCTTATTTTTAAGCATTATTTTTTAAATTTTCTAACATCAAAGTTTTAGTACATATTTTTTAACTTAGAAAAAGTAACAGTGCCATTGAAATAGTTTACTAAGGTTGCCTTTAATTCTTAACTATTTTCATTTCCCCACCCGATCTAGACTTTTTTGACTTTTCCGGATAAAAACGTTAAGCATCACTTCCGGTTTATTAAACGTACAAACTACCACCTTAACGCTCATCTTTTTGTATGTTTTCAAAATTTTCCTTTACGTTTGGGTGGGTTTCCAAAACCCGGCCACAACTTGCCAAAAACCGGTCAACAGTGTTGTGAAGGGAATGGGAAAAAAGGTTTAAATTTAGAGAGGGGGACAAGGGTAAGCTTTTTGGTTTTTTAGTAATTGAAGGGGCATAATCCGGGGAGCGGGGGGGGGAAAACTAAGAAAAAGTGGGAACTGTAAGACAAAAAAAAAAAACTTAAAACGGCGAAAGCCGTTTTGTAAGGTTTTTTTAGGTCCATAAAAATTTTTCCCCTTTGGGTTTTTTTGTGTCTTTTTTATAGTTAGATCCCTTTTCTTTTCTACCAACGGGATTTTTGGGATTTTTTAAACCGGGGGGAAAACTCCTCTTACCCCCGGGGTGTAAGTGACTCTCCTGCTGTAAAAGCGTTTAAAAACTACATTAAAGGAAGATTTTTGTAGTAATTTTACTATTTAAAAAAAAGAAAAAAAATTCAAAACCGGAATTCCTTTAGTTCCTGAAAAAAATTTTCGTTCAATCACTTTTTTTATCAAAATTTCTACTTACGCTGCAACTATAAAACAAAACCGGACCAAACATTATTTTTTTGCTTTGAAACGCTACGTCCTTTTGTTTACGGGCTTTTGGGTTTCCCGCGCTTTGTTTAAATCACCTAAAGAAAAATTTAAAAAAAACCGTTTGGGTTTTTAATTTTATTTTTATTTTCTTTAAATCGTTCAAAAATTTTCTGCCACGGTATAGGTCAGATGGAAAAACCGGGTCCGGTAACTTTTTTGGGGTAAATCGGGAGGGGCCCTTCCGCCCAAACAAATTACCCTCGAGGGGGATATTTCCAAACTGCACCCACAACCCCTGAAAAATCTTAAATACACAACACCACCGCAACCATTTGTCTGCAAAAATTCAGATGCGATCTAGTTCAACTTGTCGTAAAAAAAAATACACACACCTTTCTTTAAGTTAAATATTTTTTTGATTTCGACTGACGGGGCGAACAGGAGAGGCCTGTCGGGTCGTTTAAGGGGGGGATAGATGAAAATTTTGAAAACTGGGAAGTTACCAAAAATTTTTTAAATCTGAAAAAAAAATCTAACAATACAAGCAACAAAACCCCCTCGTTTCTCGTTTTCCAATCATCTAAGTTTCCGAAGTTTCGAAATTTCCATGGTTTTTACACATTTTAGAAAATTTTTTAAATTTGACCGTACAGAACCAGCTTAAAATGTTTTTTTTTTCCATTAGTTTTTTTTTTTCAGTTTTAAACAATCAAAACAGAAAAGCAGCAAATTCAAAACACGATAAAACAAAGCATTTTTCTAAATTCAAAATTTTTTAAAAAAGAAAACCCGTCTTGTGAAAAAAAAAAAAAACAATTTGCGATAAAATGGCGGAAAATTCTTTAGAGTCTCCCTTTCAACACAAACATTCAACATAAAGTGTCTCAAAGCTACAAAAAATTTCCTTATTTTCTTCGAAACGCATGGTTGTTAAAACTAAAAAATAAAAAGCTGATTTTGAAAAAACCCGAACCCGTGATGATGAAAAAACCCAGGTGGACAGACTAAAATTTATTTGACTCATACTTTTTTGTCATTTTTATTTTCACAATACAACTTTTTTTTCATAAGAAAATGGAAAAAAAATTTCTAGAAAAAGTTTTTTTCAAAAACCAAAAATTGTTCTTTAAATTATGATTTTTTTTCCTTTTAATAAAAATTTTCAAAAGGAATGTGAAAACCCAAATTATTTTAAAAAATTTTATACAAATAGACTATGAATAAAAAAGTTCGATTAAATCATAAAAAAAAATAAACCTATTCGGTGGTCTTATGCTAGATTTACTTGGTTGGGGTTAAAAAAAAAAAAAAAAAACGAAAAATTGAAAAAGTTAAAAACGTTTTTAAACAAAGGGGTGTTTTTTAAAAAAAAACTTTCACAAAAACAGCCCTTTTTGGGCCGTTGTTTTTTTTGTTTTTGTTTTTCGCACAAATTTTTCCCATTTAAATGATATTAAGGCAAAGTTACTCTGATCAAACCCCCCTGAAAATTGTCTTAACGGTTCCCTCGCCGGAAAAATGTCCTCCGCAAACTTTTTATACGGCGTCAGTTTCCTGTTCTATTTTGTATTCTTCTGCCAAAAAATCAAGCGTTTTCTAAAAATGCTATGCTTTCAGTGTTGTCTTGGCTTTTTCATAAAATTTTTTTTCATCTTACATAAAAAAACTTCTCAAATTTTGTTTTTTTTCTTTCTTACAGTCTGTAACTCGACATTTTTTGGTCCCCCCTTTGGGGTTGCTGGGTTTCCTTTTGGCTACGTGTAAAAAAAATCAAAATTCAGCCCCAAACCATTCGGGGGGTTGGGGCTTTTTTTCACTGGGTTTCTTTTTTTACGTTAGCCGAAAAGGGGCGGGGGGATTGATCCCCTCTTTGATCCTAAAAACCCAAAACGTCGGGAATTATGACGCAAAAAATCATGACTCAGTGTGTTTCTTACGAAGCTCAATTTTCCAAAAATTTGGCGTTCCTTTCGTTTTTGGGGGAAAAACGGGGGTTGTAAATTTTCTTACAATTGACTGTTTCAGAATTTTTTTTAGAAATTGGTTGTTAAAAAATTTAAGTTGTTTATATCCTTATATCACAAAAAGGGAAAACAAAACCCCCGCAGTAATGTGATCACATTTACTTAAATATTTGTATAAATTAAATTTGACAGAAAAAATAGAAAAAATCAAAAAACGCTTTAAAATTAAAAAATTTACCAGTGCGCATTATTTAACGCCGGTAAATTCACAAAATTTTTTTTTTTTCTGCCAAAAAAAAACTCTTACGTGACTCCAAACTATTACGTCCTTTCAGTCATTTTTCTGTTCAAACTTTCCCGTCAAACCGAACAAAAAAACCTACCCAGCTAACAAAGTAAGTTTTTTTTCTTTTTCCCCCCGGATTTTTAAAAATTTTTGGGATTTTTTTAACTATTGTAGACTTTCATAAGCTTTTTTTTTCTAAAAAAAAGTACATAAATTCAAATTTTGGAATAACGTTTTGTCCCATTTTTTACTTTTATTTTGGGTTTAATATAAAATTTATTTATACTTTAATATACTTTAACTAGTCCAAAAGTCAAACGTGTAAATCAAAAAAAAAAAAAAAAAAAAAAAAGGAAATTACCGGGTTACGTTTGAAAATAAATTTATCGTTTTACAATTTTTATCCGGACTTTTCATTATTTTCACTTTTTATAAATAATTTGATTTCAATTTTGATTAATTTTAAAATTAAAAAAAAGATTTCACCGATACTTCTTTCTCCCCCTATCGGGAAAGACTTTTTTTAAAAAATGTAACCCAAAAACCCCAATAATCCTTGTAAAGCCAAAAAGGGTTAAAAAGGGTTTCGCTAAGTCGCTAACAATGAGGGAAAAGTCTTTACATTTAACTGGCCCCGTTGTGACTAAAAATATAAATCGGCCGTCGTTGTGGAAACACCCACCGTTTTTTGGAAAATTTTTAAAAACGGCCTTCGTTATGTTCAATTTGGCCATCGTTGGGGGGAACGGGCCCCCGTTGTGGAATTTAAAAAACGGGCCCCGTTTTTTTCAAACGGGCCACGGGGAAAACGGCCACCGTTGTGGGGTAGCCCCGTAGAGACCACCATTTTTGAAAACAGATCATTTTCGCCATAAAACAGAAAAAGTTGTATGTAGGCTTTAGAATAAAATTTTAGAGATATTTAAGCGACTAACCAAGGTAAAAAACAACCCATTTTTTGGGGAATTTTCCATTTATTTTCTTTTTCGAGTATTTATAATTTGAACTTGAAAAAACTCTTTAAAGGCATTTCCTTTCAAATTGCAAACAACGAACAAAAATTTACACAATGTGTTGATCAAGATAAACACCAAACCCACATATTTTTATATCCCTGCCCGTTTTAATTCTACCGAAAATTTTTTCAATCAAAACTGACACTCTTTTTTCGCCAAATTTTTCATCCCTTTCAGCTTTGAATCGCATTTATCATTGCACAAAAAGTCCACCTATCAAAAATTTTGGTAAAGAAAAGGGCCCCCTTTTAAACTGATTTCCATATTTTTTATTATTTCCTTGACAAATGCCAAATTTCTGACAAAACCTCATTTTTCCCCAAAAAACCGAAAAAGCGAAAAACACTGTAACTCGAAGACGTCATCCCCCATCGTACTTGGTTTTTAAAATTAACTGTTTGGGTGATTTTTGTTTAAAATGAAAAAAAAATGAATCTATAACTCTGTAAAACAAAAAAAGGCGTCATTCAAAAAACAAAAGGGGAAATGGCTTCTCCTATTGGCCCGTCTTTTGAACCCAACAAAAAGCTTTAATTCCTATTGGCCCGTTTTTCTCAATTGGCCAGTTTTTTTTGTTTTCTCTTCCCATTTTTATAGTTTAAAATTTATCAAAAAAACAAAGGGTAATATTGTAAAGTTGTAAAACCAAAAAATGAATGGGCTTAAAATCCAAAAGGACCAAAAAAAACAACTTGATCCTTTGAAAACTTTTTAACAGCCACCACACGAAACCGAAAGACTGCTGTTGTGGTCGTAAATAACATTTATAAGAAAGTCCGTGCCTAGAACGCAACAAAGCAAGATAATAAAAAAATCTGTTTGACTGAGTTGAAAGGGTATGAAATATCTCGGGCCCCTCTGACACACAAATTATAAAAAATATATGAATGAGTTTCATGATCCTGAAGGACCAGAAAATGTAACAACACTAAGTCCAAATATGTGCGTATTAGACCGGGCGATACGACTAGCATCCAGATGATTTCCGAAACACCTGGTAGTTTAGTTGCAGACGTGTCAAAAATGTTCATACTGGTATAAAATGTATAGACTAGAATAAACATTGTAAGACCTATATAGATACGCTGTAGTTAACCCGAGCGCATTTATATATCGAACTATAATTTGATTTATGCCCCCTTGAAAAAAGGATTTGTTAAAAGCCGAAAGCGCTCGGGTTTAAAGTTCATCTTTTTCTATTAAAGAACTTTCTAATGTTTTAGTTTTTCTTTTTTGTAACAGTTCTGGTTCATTTCGTCTTCCAAGGGGTATTTAAAAGGCAATTATAAGGCATTTAATTGATATCTCTTTGTCACCTAACCAACTCGAAAAGTTGGATTGAGCAGCCGGCATCTTATCCACTAGACTACCCCTCCTACCTAGGTTTTAAAGGTCACCTATTCAATTTTATATGTCGTATATTATTATTCCAGGCTAATACATAAATCATGCTTACTGGCATTGCAAAGCACTTACTCAGTCAGTTTTTTACAGCATTACAAAGATGAAATGATCATATATTATGAAACATACGTTACTAAGATTACACAGAACATTAAGTAACATTAAAGCTAGGATAGTTTTGGGGTTTTGATGGACTTAGGTGGTTTCAAGACAGCGGATTTTATATTTTTAATGCGTTGTTTTGATATTTATGGAAGGTAAGATTGTATTCATTACCTAAGTTATCGGTTTATATGTGTTCAAAGTTGCTGATGTATTCCTGATGTAAATAAACACGGCACATTTTGGACTTATGGAGCATCATACATATATACAGTACAACATGGGTACATGTAGTGAAACAAATGACACTTTTAGTAAAACATGCTTTTTAAAATAGTTCTGTTTCTTTGATCATGGTGATTTTCAAATAGCAAATTACTGAACAACGAATTCATATTATATTCCCTTAACGAAAACATAGATAAGACTCCTTGTTCATATCGTGGTTGTGGTATCATTATTGTCAGTTCTAAGTTCTTACTAAACTTCAATATTTTACTTTCAAAACTATCAACAAATACAAACAAACTAGTTCGATCAAAAATTGGTGTATTTCAACTGTTACATATAGATTACCTCGGTATGAAACTGAGTTTCAACCATAAAGTCTAGTAATTACCTTAATGTAATTTCGGTAACGTATGTTTCAGAACTACACAAGAGGACATTATAACACCTATGTACACCATATGGCAAATATACTCTAAATCTTGACATGAGAGGTTGCGAGAAGTCACTTTTCGGTTTCAGTATCAGAATAAGTTCATCATACACGCATACATGCATATGTACATACAGAGTCTGCACTATTTGTTTGGAAAACGCCAGTGGTGTATTGATATCTTTATGACATATCTGTAAAAACTCTTTTTAGTTAAGTGATTTATTCCGTAGTAAAATCATTAAGCTACATCCTAAAAGGGATTGAAACATACGTTACATTAAATATTAATTACAACAATACCAATAATTATTACTGATACAACAAAATAACAAACAGATACGATACACGACTTATTGCTTCCAGGACTTGCTCAATTTATAGCTGCGAAGCTCTGCACGTACTACCTGTTCATTATGTCAAGCAAATACATGACTATAGATGTATTCATAATAGTTTGGTACTATATCAGCGGAATACGCATTGAAAGGATTTTGTTGAATGATATCAAAGGGATTTGACGTCATGATATATCTGACAATTTCTATTAAATCTTAAATTGCTTTGATAGGTTTAAAACTGTATGTGCTCATTTCCGTTTGTGTAATCAGATAGGGCTTTGTTCGTTAAAAATAGGTTGTACATATTTAGCTAAATTGTAACAGAAAAATGCAATTTACATTGAAACATAAACTTTATTAATCCTTTTAAATATTAAAAAAAATGTTTAAATGTTTTCTCGTTATTCTACTAGGATACACTGTTTATGTAACATCTACCAGGCAGCCATTCTGATACAAATTAATATTACATTTTAACTACATTCAAAATCCTTTGAATGAAAATTGAGAATAACATGTGTAGTTTTAAAAGAAATAAAAACAGTATTTAAATCATATTATTATAATGTCTTTTATGGTACGCATTCATTTTGAAAATGCCGCCATCTTGATTCAAACAAAAGAAGTAGCTCATATTGGTAACGTAGTTTCCAATTGAAATTATTTTAACTTCTATTACAGCAATGATTACTTAGATCTTATCCATATATATGTTTGCAAACTTATTTCTGGCGGCCAGTTTGAAAATGACAGGACAGTATCTTTATTAGGTTGATCTGGATACCAAAACTTCAATCCTTGAAAACTTATTTGGTTTGTTTTATAATACTGAATATTTAAACAGTAGTAGCTCATCAATATTTGTACATGTGAGCGATTTTAGGTGGTCATTTTGTGAGCGGTAAAATCCTCTGTAACATGTTTCAATCAATATCAGGTGATTCCTGTTATAGGTTTGACTTTTAAAGAGCCATGCCTCTTTCATATGTGCATGTTTGGTCAAATTTAAGGCAGTTATTTGGAAAGTGGTGGCCGTCTTAATTTGAAAAGTCTGTGTAACTAGATAACCTATTTTGTTGGTAGTTTAACAAACTTAAATTTGGTTAATTTAATTTCTACGTACACGATGACTACTAAGAAGACCTAAGCTAGCATAGAAGATAATTAAATTCATCAAAATATAAAAACTTTGTGGCTAAACTCATATGTATAATAATTTTGGATTAATTTGAAATAGCTGTCATCTTGAATAAAGACTTATATTGCTGGATCTGCTTCCATTTTGATGTTCCCCATAGGGAACTTCCATAAAACTTTTGCGGCCGTATTAGTTTTTGCAATACTTTCATCATGTCTACTGCACTAGCAAAGAACAGGTCTGTCAGTATGCAATTAGTCAAGAAATGAAACACAAACCATAGGTTTAGCCAACTGACATTAAAGTGCAAAGGTGTCTGAATTTTTAGTTAATTATTCATTCATTTTGTTTTCTTTACTGTAAACATTAGGATTCTGTCCCTTTATAAAGGATTAACAGTCCTAAAGATTTTCCGCATAAGTATATGTACTAATGTGGTGGGTGAGGTACATCAAACCCTACTTTTTACATTTCATTCAGTATATAATACATACCGTAGCATTCTTTCACAACCAAAGTAAATTATTGATTATTTCAGGCATTAAAAAATAAGATTTGTTATAAGAAATGTCGCATAAATGTCTCTTTTACCATCCAAATCAGCGATATCCCTATGCAATGCTAAATTATATATATTAGACACCAACGTTTTAAAAATCGTCATTAAATTTTACTGACATGTCGCTCAGACCGACATCCACCCTTAAAAGTTTCCTGAATGATAATATAACATCATGGTATAGCTTAACCTTTGCCTAATTTCTGGGTTACGACTTTCAATTTTTTTGGCCTTGGCCCACGGACCATAAAGGGAGGTAATAGAAAACAGTAGATTCATTAAAACACTCTAAAACATTCAGTGATATTCAAACCTTTGACAAATGTTGAAGAAAGTTATTATCAGAAATCGGATTTAACCAAAAAAAATTAATGTATTTTATATTTATAACGGAAAATGTGACAGCCACATTTCAAACATAGCGATATGAGCCTTTAACAGGATATTGAAATACACAACACTCATACTGCATTAAATGTTTGAAACGTGTATTTAATAAAATTCACAATTCGGATAACCTTGCCTAAAACACACATACCGGTTTTTGTTAATGATAAAGTAAGTGGCACCCTATTACGAAGTAACAAATACATTAGTTTCAATAATATGAACTTATCCTGGAGAAATATATATATTGACAATGTAACTCAAACAGACGATGAAAAGAAATGTATAAACATACTGGAGCACTGTCAATGACAAAACACAAAAAAAAAAGAATCTTTTCCTCTTCAATGTAAGCGGAAGAAAACACCTTAAACGGAATAGAAGGACAAGACAACTGGATTGTCTACTTGCCAACTGAAAATGGCAAGCCTTCAAACGTATTATTTGACAAATTATAGACTTCTTGATATGATATCTAAATGACAACATATTTTTATAATGGATGCACTATATAGTTTCCTCTTCATACTTCTGATTCTAGCTCCCCGAGGTTTTCTATATCTGTTTCTATATTTTTCTACCAACTCCACTATGACAAGGGTTTAAAATAACAGTGATATCACACGCACTTATGACGTAAAAGCTATAGGTAATTAAATATTCTGAAAGAAAAAAATATAATTAAGACAATTTACGATACTATTTTTATTTCAAAGAGGAAAATGATGTTGTCAGTTAATGTAGATAATCATTGCAATTAACGGGTAATTTAAAACGACCAATAAGGAATTATTTCAAGATATGATATTATTCCTTATTGCATAGTTTAATTCTAGAGATGAATCATAAAATGATAATTAATAAAAATAGCAATTTGCTTAAAAGTAATTCGTAAGTTTTCATCTGACGTGTACACTTCAAAATTATCACTAGATACAGATATTCGATTTTGAATAGTACGAATTTTAACTGTTACTCGTTCTTGTCCACTGGAGATAATATTTCAAGATTCTCCAAAACTTAAAAGATGCAGTAAACGTTGCAATTAGGCCAGAATACTCAGTTATTTGTAGGAAATATACATTGATAACCATATGTTACTTGGCCCTCCTATGATTCATTTCACATGGCACGAATTTGTTCAAAACATTTCTTGTTTTGAATTAAGCAAACTCTAAATCATGAGTAATGTCTTTTTGACATTGGTCAAGTGACCAAAATATATAGGTACAAATTTAATTTATGAATTATAACATCTTTGGTCTTCGCAATGCACCCTCCAGTGTTTCCCCTAGCTACGTTTGCTGAATATACCAGCACGTTTTAATAGGGGAAATATTATTATTGGCATTTTAGGAAATATTGATTGCAATAAAAGACTGAATATAATATATTTTTTGGGCTTATAGCAATCGTCACATATTGCTTTTTCCCCGTATATCACTGAAAATGTAGTCCATGTTCTAAGACGGGTTGCAGTTTTGACCGCTTTTTATTTTAAGACAGAATTTCATTTGTCAAAGAATAATAAACCAAAGAATAATAAATAATTGTCTGGTCACTTGAGAGGAATGACACTCATTTCCTTGAGAAACTGTTATATAAAGTAACTACTTTAGATTTGTTGACAACAACCAAAGATTTAAATACAAATCTGTCCATTATGCAAAGAGTCACCTCTAACGTGAAGTAAAGCGGTTCATATCTATTATAATACAATAACCACCATGAAAGACTTCTATATATACTTTGTCACCGACATCAGGCTCCGACCTTTAGTCGACTTTACTAGCAAAGGGTATTCATATATTAAGATTCGCATTAAGTACAGAAGTCAGGTTTCATATATAAACAATTCCGCGCTGAAGTTTGAGAATGGACATTTCCAGTTATGATAATTTCCATTTACATAGTTTTCGTCCAGATTTTAAATCATGTTAGTATACGAGGAGTGTTATCTACATTTATTCAGTAAGAGACTCTTTCTCTTTAATATGCTCATGACAAATGCCATTATATGCCTTGTGCCGCCACTATACTTATATCTCGTTGAAGGCATTCTTTACGACTTTCTGCTTAGAACACGGTGGGAATGATGCGCACAGAACAAAGATACATAATTGTCTTGTTAAAACAGGTTATAAAATAGATGAGGGGGTTCGAGCCATTGACCGATATATTTAGTGTATATTTTGCCATTTTTGGCATGTAACAAAAAAAAAATCTTCCATAGTTTCCATATACACCCATAGAGTCAAAATGATATAACAGTTTTCACTAAAAGGGACTGATACAAAAGCTTTCTGCACTTTTTTCTGTCGTCTCTCGTTTATCCATTGTCACTTAATTAGAGAACCGTGAACAAATAATTACCCATGTTTATTTCAGCCGTTGACGAAAAGGCTTAGTTACAGATTATGTCAACATTTTTTAGTTTAGTTTAGTTTAATTTTATCAATTCATTTTCTGGTGTAAAAGTTTGTTTCCTAAAATGTTAACAATTGGAAAGGTTAAGCACAAAGTAGGAGATGCGAACTAGAAGTAATGCTCATTTGCTATTCAATCATCGTATCCAGTTACATGCAGTGAATTGGAATTATTACCTCGCCGGTAAAATAAGTATGAAATAAAGAATATAAAAAGAATGCTCTTGTTTCATTAACATTCAAGGCGTTATTCTTGTGTTCCTCATTTCTGTCCTGTTCAAAACACTATTGTATCAAAAATGGTGTCAAGTTGTAATTGATTTGTTTCCCTGGATAAGAAGTTGCTGTCAAAATTACGAAAGACCCGTGGTGACATTTCAACTTCATTATTTCACGATTTCTGCTTCATGATTTCACGATTTCCACTTCATGAATTCACGAATTCACGATTTCTGCTTCCTGATTTCACGATTTCCACTTCATGAATTCACGATTTCACGATTTCCACTTCATGAATTCACGATTTCACGAATTCACGATTTCACGAAAAAACTTCACGATTTCTGGATTTCACGATTTAATGATTTCACAATTTCTTGATTTCACGATTTCCACTTCATGAATTCACGAATTCACGATTTCTGCTTCCTGAATTCACGATTTCCACTTCATGAATTCACGATTTCACGATTTCCACTTCATGAATTCACGATTTCACGAATTCACGAAAAAACTTCACGATTTCTTGATTTCACGATTTCCACTTCATGAATTCACGATTTCACAATTTCTGCTTCCTGAATTCACAATTTCCATTTCACGAATTCACAATTTCACGATTTCCACTTCATGAATTCACGATTTCCACTTCACGAATTCTCGATTTCACAATTTCCACTTCATGAATTCACGATTTCTATTTCACGAATTCACGATTTCACAATTTCCACTTCATGAATTCACGATTTCATGATTTCTACTTCACGAATTCACGATTTCACAATTTCAACTTCATGAATTCACGATTTCATCATTGTGAAATCGTGAATTAGTGAAGTGGAAATCGTGAAATCGTGAATTCATGAAGTGGAAATTGTGAAATCGAGAATTCGTGAAGTGGAAATCGTGAATTCATGAAGTGGAAATCGTGAAATCGTGAATTCATGAAGTGGAAATCGTGAATTCAGGAAGCAGAAATCGTGAAATCGTGAATTCATGAAGTGGAAATCGTGAAATCATGAAATCAAGAAATCGTGAAGTTTTTTCGTGAAATCGTGAATTCATGAAGTGGAAATCGTGAAATCGTGAATTCATGAAGTGGAAATCGTGAAATCAGGAAGCAGAAATCGTGAAATAATGAAGTTGAAATGTCACCACGGGTCTTTCGTACAAAATGATTAAAGATGTTTCAAAACAAATATTCAACATAAACATTTTTAAGTGTTTTTGTTGGCAATTACCACTTTATGTTCTAGTTAAAGTGATGATGTTTAGCTGAAAGAAAGAACAATCTTTAACTTCATCTCCATATCCTTTCCGCGGTGTATTAGCGTCTGATGGCCCATTCACGTTGCCGCAGAGTCAACATTTATTAGACAAAATTCATTTTGAAAATATTTCTGAAATGTCTAGGTCTGCAACTCTCAAATACGGAAATATCTGACATCCGAGGAATATACTGACACCTTTGGACAATACCAAAACGGATCTTTTAAATGATTTGACGAAGTTCCAGAAATCTCCATTATACCCTTGCTCTGTTACGGACCCCAGTGGGATTTGTGTTTATTCTGAGAGCAAATATTGGTTCATAGATGAAAAGCTGACATGTCGCTCTAAAGCCCATGTATTTTTAAATCGTTGAAAATGCTGAAAATTGACTCGTCATTAGCGAAAAAAGGAAGTCAATGCACATACATTTAGACGTAGTGACCCCTGCGCGTGAACCCTGGCTATTGACCGATGCAAATGAGACTTTCGTTTTCAAGTTTAACTTGTTTAGTTTCATTTTCTTTACTTCCGAGAAAAGATGAAGGTCATCTTGCGTCATTTTCTGTGTTGTCAAAAACATGCGTATGCGTGGCGAGATTGTATAAAAATGTGCTGGCCATCCTATTCATATGTGTTATTTTTTTATTGTTATACGGTAGTTCATTGCAGCAGGAACTTTCGCTACTACCTGTCACTCAGGATTTATTGATACGATTTCTTTAAATAATTGATAAAATGTCTAAAGATGAATGTCTGAAGCTTGTATTTGAATATTGTGATGAAGGTGATCTGACGTCATTTTCTGTGTTGTCAAAAACATGCGTATGCCTGGCGAGATTGTATAAAAATGTGCTGGCCATCCTAAGCATATAAGTGTTATTTTTTCATTGTTATAGGTATTTCATTGCAGCAGGGACAATCGCTACTACCTGTCACTCATGACTTATTGATACGTTTTCTTTAAATAATTGATACAATGTCTAAAGATGAATGTCTCAAACTTGTATTTGAATAATATACTTATTTCTTTAACAAAATGACCGCACTTTACCATTTCAGAATTAGGTGTATTTTTGCAATTTGTATTTTTCACGATTGTATAAAAATCAATCCCGAAGAAAAATGTCATAAAAACATTATAAAAGCAAGACTTTTCTATCAAGAAATACAAATTTATGTGTCTTAATTACAACAAAAGCTTAATTTGAAGGCTAGATTGAATATATAACGGTATACTCATTGAAATACGGCAGCAATTTTGGAATTTAAGATGACCTCCAAACTGATGGACCAACAAACAAATGCAACTAGCAGAATTTTTATTAATTGACACATAAGCTTTCATAAAAATATAACTTTTCAAAATTTAGGAAAACATCAATAGTATAACCATTGGCCACAGTCACAAAAAATGTTTCTTGGCATACTGATGGAACAAAACGACTCTAATATAGCCTACTGCTATAAAATTGCATGTAGGCTGAAAATTGGTATCAAGACCGAAGCTGCTTCAAAGGAAGTATAATCCTTACCATATAAATCCTTCAATATTTAAAAGTTTGCACCAAGAATTACACCGTTTACATTTAATCTGCAAATTAATATGCGTGCTTTGAAAGAATTGTGTTTCATTTACTGCTCTGACTTAGGCAGACAGATAAGACTTATTAATCAGCAGAAGATATATTCCGCTATAGTTAGGGGCACTTACAACAGGAAAATATCTGCAAAGAAACTTGTGTTGTCAATATTGTTTAGTCATGAATGACATTAGTTTCTTAGACATTAGCTTAAAGATGTTGTTGTGTGTTCATACAATGTCAAACTGAATAAAAGGTATTAATTGAAAAAAGAAAACAACATTTTATCCCTGAACTTCAGTCAAAATATTTGTTGTCAACGGAAATCTGACACGGATATAAACCAATGTTTGTCATCTTACTATTGCTGTTACGCTCCCTTTGAAGGTAAAATACGTTCATATTTATTTGAAGTTATTCATCATGCATTTCTGAGGAAAGCCATTTCTGAATATTAACTTTGCACATTGATCAAATACGTTTGACAGCCAGGGAGAAAGAAACCATCGTGTCTTCAAATAAATCGCATTAGAAATGTACTTTTTGTAAATCTTCGGAAAATATATAGCCAACTGAAACACTGTTTTGTAGTTAAATCATATGCAGGTTTTGTTCTTGGATATGATTCATCATGCTACACTGAATCAAAGCCTATCCCTGGATATGTATGTTGGTAACCTTATACAACATTTCCAGTTGCTTGAACTTTAAACTTATTTAAATCAGTAATATTTAACAAAGAAACGCTTTTAATAATAATAAAACTAATAATAATAATTCATAACACGAAACAAAAATGAAATTGTAGTACAATTAGTACATTGTTTTAGTTATAACATGAAATGGAGTAAGTTGCATGTTGCTACTATACTGAGGAAGAAATATAAGGAAGTCAATAAAAGATGAACAATTCATGTTTAATGAACTGAATATATTTGAACAAAAAATACATATTTAGGTAAAACTGTCGTAGAAACACCATTCATTCCAGAGGAGATTTTGAATTTTTTGTCGATGCTATGAATTATTTATATCTTTTACAACAGAATGGGAAGTCTTTTCAGAGTCTAGCAAATTTTCTACCAATATCTGATATAAATATTTTCATAATGTTTATAACTTGAGTATAATATTTATTCAGGAAGTAAAATTATGGAAATGCAAGATGATTTACAGCATTGTCTGCTCTCAGATCCATTAAGGTAAGAAATCATTGCATTTTACTGGTGAGACAAATGTTAAAGCATATTTCAGTGGGGAATAATTGGTTTATTTCCACTGTTTTGTCTATTTGAAAACAGTGCAAGTGTGAAGTCGGCATGGCAAACCGTCTGCTTTTACATAGGTAACTGACCGTTCCAAGGTAGTGGCCCTGTTTATTACTTGCTTTTTTGTCGCTTCGTTTCATATGTAAAGTATATCATATTTATACCAACCCTTTTTTTAAACCCTTTTCCATTTTTGTCCTCTTCTTTATATCTTCAATGAAATAAACATGTAATCGATTCTGTCCGGTCAGCTATATCTTTCTATTACAATTTCAATCTCTTGTTTGCCTACTTTGGTTTGTATGGCTCTGCCCGTGTTTGCTGAGCTCAGTGCTTACTGGGTGCCATGACTTTTTTATCACCTTTTTCATTCTACTGGAAGATATTACAGTAACGAATTATTTTCTATGTGCACTAAGTAATAATTTCATCATTATTTCAAGATATTATTACCTCTGGAAAGTATTTAATAAACATTAAATTGAATGATAAAAAGTAATTCGCAATTAAATGAGTAGTATTCTCTTGTCAAGTGAAGATAATATTTAAAGATTTTCTAAAATTTCATAACTGAAGCAAATGTTTACATTTTATCATTGCTGTAGTCATAGTTGCATCACTGTAAATCATAATATTGATAATATTAATTCCTTAATGAAAGTAAAATACAATTGTAAGATACCTGTATTTCCTTTCTGGACAGGATACAGGATATCGATATATCAATGTCAAGCTTGGATTTAAAATAACCGTAAAATATACAAATGCTCTAAGGTTGGTTGTAAAAAAATATGATTGTAGTCATTTAAAAGCTTTCTTATTACAAACTATGCGCTCGAATCGAGACTCTGATTATTATATAATGCCTAAATGGGTAATACAGACTTCGTGCACAGGTCAAATCTTATTTACTACCTAGTCATTCGACATTCCTAATATGGAAGTATCATTTGCGATATGAATTGTTTCAATACAGTCATAGATTATAGTGTCTCCAATTATTTCCCATAAATAAGTAAATCTGTTTCGATGATGATTGTCATATCAAATTACTGACTTTCATTTATTTGAAGCTTGGAAATTATAAATCTGGTATAATGCGTTGTCACAGAACAGTCGATCAGAGTCCGGTCATTTGAGATAAATGGTCATTTCTTCATAAAGAATAAACCGATTTTCCATCCCTCAATCCATCACTGTATCGGTATTGAAATAAAAGGAAATGATACTATTGGTAAAATTTGACTGTGACGTCAAGCGGACTAAAGATAACAAGAGCTGTCAGTGGACAGCGCGCTCGACTATTCTCAGTGCTTGATAGTATAATATAAGCTATGAGTAAAACTATAATATTACAATAAGTATATTCGAATAAGTCGAAAAGGGGCCATAATTCAGTCAAAATGCTTGATAGAGTTGCCTCCTCCTTTTTACAGACTGGGGTCATGATGGTTAACAAGTATGCAAAATATCAAAGCAATATCTAAATGGACTTTGAAAATATTTGGGGTGGTACACAAACTTTAACATTTATTCCAAGTCGAAAAGGGGTCATAATTCAGTCAAAATGCTTCATAGAATTGCCTCCGCCTTTTTACAGACTGGGGTCATAATGGTTAACAAGTATGCAAAATATCAAAGCAATATCTCAATGGACTTTGAAAATATTTGTGGTGGTACGCAAACTTTAACTTTTATTCCAAGTCGAAAAGGGGCCATAATTCAGTCAAAATGCTTGATAGAGTTTCCTCCTCCTTTTTACAGACTGGGGTCATGATGGTAAACAAGTAGGCAAAATATCAAAGCAATATCTCAATGGACTTTGAAAATATTAGGGGTTGTACGCAAACTTTAACATTTGTGTGACGCTCACGCTCACGCACACGCTAATGCCGACGCCGGGCGAGTAGGATAGCTCCCCTATTCTTCGAATAGTGGAGCTAAAAATGACACTTTAAGCTTACATAATTGTACAGCCGCTTTCTAATGCCTCAGGCTAATTTAAACGAGAAAAGCCGTTCAGTCATTAAAGGTATACGGTTATATAACAGACTGCTCTTATTAACATACATGACGTTTCTACATGAGATGTGTTCACTTTACTGGACGTTGCGCTTGCGTGCGCTGTACCGGCAACCTCCGTTACTGAACGTTTGTTTTAAAGAGATTTAGACATTAAATTCACGACTTGAACATTTTTATCACGATGTTCATGGGTATGTTTAAGACACAGCCTTCAGTCTCCTCACACTTTGAGGCCACCATAGTCGAAATAGTTCTTGAATTATTCTGGCATAAAAATTAAAAAAAAAATCTAGATGTGTGGATTCTTTTCTTTAACTGTCATGCATTGTCATGCGATCAATAATGTCATAACAAAATGATATTTAAAAGGATGGCAGCTGTAAATGCTTCGGTGTTTCAGTTCCAATCACAGCATCGACAGTAAAGTTAAATTATCCAGATAAAATGGATATACAAAAATCACAGGCTGTATCTACATTCTGTTGTGAACAGTATATTTCTACATCCGTATGAAAGTTTGCAAATTCATATAGTTATTAGAATGTATAACTTCCTAAACACCGTTAATCAATGTCATTTTCCGTTGCACTTCAATCATTTGTTGGTCTCTAAGGTTTGATTGAATTATTATTTAAGAAACATACCGATTGGTTACAATGACTACAATTGATCTAGACCTGTTGGAAAAAAGAATGAAAAATACTGAGCTACAAAGAGAAATCGGATATCTTGTTTTACTTCTTTATTAAAGGAAATATTATTTTATTATAATTTTAACATATACATTACTATTGATATTCAGGGCAAGAAATCAGTTAAGGAATAAATAAGAAGTGAATATTTAATCTTTCTCAGAGGCGTGTTCTATAAGTTATGACACTGACCTTATAAGTTTGTTATAACTGGTCTGAGTGGTTGGCTAAATACACTAATTGAAGGGTCTATAGAACACCTCTTGTATGAGTTGCCTATAGACTGTGTAGTAGATGAAAATCATTCGAAGTGAATGTCTTTTAATACTTTTATCAATACTTTTATCTTTATTTAGTTTTAAATAAAAGAATGTCTCTTTACAGTGATTAATATTGAAAAGCTTTGATTGAGATCATTAAGACGTATAAAACATATCTGTGCTTCTGACCAGCTACGATGCAATTCACTAAAATACTGCAGACATAGATATAAATTATCAATATTGAAGCTAGCTGTGTGTTTTTACAAAGAAACGTTCATGTAGACTAGAGATTATCACCAATAGTGTACTCATTAATAAAGTAAGTATGTATGCTGACGTTTTGATGTTTGCCAACAACTGTTGTTCAAAAGAGTGTAACATACACAAAATGAATATTTTAAAATGCCCGTGCACAGATCTTGTAGATCCTCTTTTTGATTGATACACTCTGCTAGCGCTAAAATGACAATCACTACTGGAAGCACATGTCATTAAAAGGGTCATGAAGTTGGCCTTAATTTTTTCAAACGTTTTTAACAGAGTTTTAACAGATCATCATTAAAATTCACCAATTACTTCTTACTATTTAATGGGATTTTCATAGTTTTAATGCCATACATTAAAAATGACTTTGATGGCCATGAAAAGCTGCTTAAAATAAACCATTAAAATAAGTTAACAGGCTCCTTAACACTCCATGAATTTTTTTTAATTTGCATAAAATTAATGTGCCATTACAAAAATACCCCTTAATTTCACATTAATTAGTAAGAACTAATGGGGCCATTTTTTTAAATACTCTGTTAATGGCCATTAATTATTAAAAATTTGATTAATGGTCTCATTAAATATGTCAGATTCAATTTTAATGGGTTCATAATATTTTAATTGTATATCAAATTAAGGACCATGAAAATTTGCCATCAGAATTAGACATCTTAAGATAATCAACTTCATATGAATATTTGCCGTATTGATTTAAACTACGTATTACTACACATGTAATAGTATCTATACATATGTACTGTTTTGTAAAATGCTAATTCTTTCTTATCTTATTATTTTGTAATGTAAACACATGTAACAGCCTCGTTCAAACATTTGTTATATTGTATCCTTATTCTGTCATATGTTCATATAAAATGAGAAAATAAATGGATATTGTATTGTATTGAGTTGTACTGAGAAGGGTTTACAGGTAGCGGTTTTATAGATCAAGTGACTATGTGGGTAGTTTTAACTATTCAACATTATAATATTGACAAACATTCTGACCAGGTTTTTATTGGTACAAACATTAGGCATCAGGTGTATTCAAAAAGCAACTGTTGATGACAATGTCAACGCACAATGGGCAATCACAATTTAGCTCTACTTCAGTACTTTGTGCTCACGTGCATGCACTTAAACAGCTAAGAGCAAATGTTTGAGGGATTGCATCACAAGTAGTTTCTCCCATCTCCAATCAAGCGTACCACACTCTTTGATTCATTGAAACGAAGAAGCGATTGATCTGCCCATGCCCCAAATAAATTTAAATCAGACCGTAAATTTTCACAATTATGTGTACTGTTCACTTCTCTATAAACCTTAGTTTCTACTCAAGGATTGGAAAATTTGAAAATCTAAACTAGTCTGAACACAACTCATAATGTAAATTCCTTACCCCACCCATTTTCTTATACAAATGCTGATTATTTGGACAAAGAACAAAGAACAGAAAAAGTGGCATGCATCAATACGTATTTACCCTTACCAAAATATTGTAGATTGATGTTATCAAATAAATTAATACTTTTTCATCCGACTTCCATTGAAATAAATCCAATTTTTGTAGGAACACAATTTGGCAAACATTTGAAAAAAATGGCGTTACTGCATCAAGGGGAAATAACTTTAATGCAACTAAATATAACATCATGTTATATTATAGACGAGGTGTGCGTAGTATGTATTTATTGTGATTAAAGTCCATTTTAGAACAATATGAGACTGGAATTATAAGCATTCAATAGGAGAGCAAGCCAAAAACCAAAAAAGAACATATACGAATCACATTTTACAGAATGTAGGATTTAATGGGCATTACATTGCTGTTAAGGGCAATGAAGTTTACTCTTAAATGAAATCTTACACAACCTGAACATATAATGGGCATTAAATCAAATTTAAGGACCATGAATAATCCTGTTAAATTCAAAATATACAGAATTTCAAAGGCACTACCAAACTAAATTTTTAATGGCATGATTCATGGTCAAAAATGGGTGTTTTAATGGTATTTTAACATGTAACCCATTAATATTGTGAAACCTTTAAATAAAGTGATGCAAGAATTAATAGGGCTAATTAACGGTTTTTCCTATTTTAATGGATATTTTACAGGGTTTTAAACCATGTTTAATGGTATGTGCATCCAGTAGTGAATGTAACATGATAAATGCTCATACTATAAGTTTATTGTAAGTCAATAATTAATGAAACTGCACAAATTCATGTATGCAGGCATCTGGTTTTACATTTTCCCATTTCCGCAATTTATATGTTTGGAATCCAGCATGTCTGTTTTTCTACAAATGGATCAAACGTAATTTATTTAGCAGGGAACGTGTGTCATATCGGGAAACTACGACATCGTAATTACCAAAAGAAGTCAAATATCCCCGCGGGGTGGACAGAAAATTGCAAACTCATCATGTTAAAAATCCATATACCAGACACTCCCTGCAGGAAAACTAACAGAAACACAAATTCCTGTTAACTGTTCCGTATTTATGTTTTGAATGTCAGCATGTCTTTTAAAATCAAAGAAATTGGATATTTTACTTTTTGGTCTTTTTTTGCGTTACTAGAATACTAGGCATAATACTCTAAAGTGATTGTACTTACATTTGAAATATGCTATTGGTTTATTTGCTTCAGTTAAAGATACGATTGTATCGTTGTGCAATATGATCAACCAGCCGGATTATTGATAAAAACGAAATAGATTGTTAGATTTTTGTTATAAATATACATCTATGAAAAATGTCGATTTCGATTAAACAAATAACAGTCACAACTATACCGACATAATCGGAAAAAAATGTTAATGATTCTAGTGATCACCGAGTCCATTCAACATTCATGTATGGTAGATATATGCTGAGACATATGGTGTGGGATTCAGTGGCACTTTTGTGTATTATGACTCAGCAGTTTTGATAAAAATACAACATATTAAAAAGGAAATGTCACGTTCCAAGAACGCACCCCCTCCCAAATCCCAATAGCCTCCCTACTCAAACCGCATCCCCCTACAAAATCCCCATACCCTCCCTACTCTAACCGCACCCCCTCCCCCATCCCCATAGCCTGTCTAATCAAACCGCATCCCCTCCCCTATCCCCATAGCCTCCCTACTCAAACCGCATCCCCCTCCCCCATCCCCATAGCCTCCCTACTAAAACCGCATCCCCTCCCAATGCCCATAGCTCCCATCACAAACCGCATTCCCCCTCCCAAATCCCAATACCACTCCCCCCCATCCCCATAGCCTCCCTACTCAACCGCTCCCCCTCCCCAATCCCCATACCTCCTACCAAACCGCACCCCTCCAAACTCCCAATAGCCCTCCCCTGCCAAAACCCCATTTCCCGCCCCAATCCATCAAACCTAACCATAAATACTCATAATGCATTTCCCCTACACCATAACACCAAACTTTCCCTTATTAAAACTGCATCCCCCTTCCCAATCTCCATACACCTGTATTAACCGCAACTCCCCCCAAAATCCAATACCTCCCTAACTCAAACCGAACATCGTCTCCCTCATCCACAATAAGCATCTCCTACTCAAACCAATCCCCCTCCCCCATTCCCATATCACTCACCTACTTAAACCGAGACCCTCCAAAGTACCACAGACTTCCGCTATCTCAAACCGCATTCCTCACTCCAAACCCCATAGCCTCCCTACTTAAACCGCAGCCCCCTCCCAAATCCCCATAACCTCCCTACTCACACCCCCCTCCCCCAATCCCCATAGCCTCCCTACTAAAACCGCAACGCCGTAGTTATGTATGTATTGACAGAAATACATAGAAAAATAAAACATAGAAACTACATAACGAACAAATAAAGATTAAAGGAACACGTTTAGGCTCCGCCGTTTAACGGGCAGGAGCAAAACATCACCTGAGTGTTTAAACCGGTTACTTAAACACCAAATTCCATCAAACCACACGCGTAATTCCTTCATGCTAAACATTACAAGTCAGTGTAAATACATGTTTCCCCTTAATACAAGGCATGGCATGTAAAACGTAACAACGGTTAAAACTTTTCCAACATTATTTCAGTTAGGTAAATGCATACTGTTAACCTAACCAGTTTTCCTGCATTCTGTTCCAGTACTAACCTGTTAGTTTTAAGTAACTGCTAACTTCCCCCCAAAAATCAGAATACCTCATCAATCTTCAAACAGAACATACGTCTCGCCCGGATATACAGTGTCAAGTGCATTCATAAGACAAATACTACAAAACATTTTCAAAATCCATATCTGTTAACCCACTCCCTACGCTATTTTGAACAACAACAAAAAAATCAACAGATACAGCAGAACTTCAAAGCGTAGAAGACAATCAAGTAAACAGGACTGGTGCCGCTATTTCTCATTTGTTAACTTTATAGCATTAAACTATTTCATGACTTCAAAGTTTCTTCGCTGGGTGCGCCTATGAAAGACCATCTTGATAACTAATATAACATTAATAAACTGATAAAGTACTAAACGCCACTCACAACATGTGCCTATCCAGTAGAACGCTGTTTCTGTCTCAACATTTTAATATGTATTTTGTTTAAATGTCACTCGTTTACGCGTCTATTCAAACACTGCAGTAGGATTCTATTTTTTCGGGAAGGCTTCATCCTTAAAATTAGGCTATTCCAACTGGATTTGTGTCCATGTGTGTTTTAAATGGGAAATTGGTTTTAGTTTTGCGTGCTTTGTTGGCAAATAAAACACAGTTTTGAGGTGTTAACGAAAACACATGTTTTATTTGCCAACAAAGCGCGCGAAACTAAAATCTATTACCATTCTAACACGTTCGAATTACACCAAGAAAGGATACTATTGGACATTTCCGAATTAAGACGAAGACGAACACGGAGGCCGGAAGACAGGTGATAATGAAGGGTCGTTTCAAAATCATTTATTGTCGACCCCGCTTGCGGTGAGCTCGATATAGTCGTCACTTTTGGCGGGTCGGTGTATGTGCGTGCGTGCGTCCGTGCGACCGTCCGTCCGATTGTGTCCGAACCGTAACTTTGTCATGCATAGACCAATCCTGTTTATATTAGGTTACCTTGTTACCAGGATAAATTCAGAATAGTTGAACCGCAGGATTTATTTTTTGTATTTCGTGTAATTTAATGTTTTAACTGCTACAACCTCAATTTCGTTTATCTCTGTCCCTTCAAGTATTATTTTTATCCAGGTTTGAAATACACGACCCTTCAAAGGTATTTTATATTGAAAGAAGGAAAATAGGGATATTTAACACTTTTCAGTGTATTTTGGTTTCATTGTTATCCGTAGAAGTGAAGTCTGCATAATTGATAACTTTACTAGTATGCGCGTTAGCTTTCTAATATAAGCTTAAAATGTATATGTCGCGGGGCTCGTGTTTCCATGGAAACGCGTTTTCTCTCATTTTCAAACAACTATGTATGAAAACGAGTTTTTCGACGGCTTCAGTGCCATTATGGAATATTTGGGTAATATTATTACTAAAATACCAAGGACTTTAGATGTTAATTACCCTATTTTTCTTAAAGTTTAAAGTAACCATGGCAACAGAGATGTTTATATCTTGCTTTTCAGCGTAATTTCTTATAAAAAATATTGAATAAAATTATCTTTCTTGTTGATGTATCTTTAAAATCTTATTTCTAACGTAAATAATATCTTCTTGTTATTTGCATTTTTTAAACAATTTTTAGGGCTTACAATCTTACAGCAGTACCCCTCGTCTGACATTTTTTATCGAAAAATCGTTCTGCATGCTGCTTTCATTCTCATTGATATTGTTGAAATGCAAATAAAAAGCCGAAGCTGTGTTTCTTAAATAGGCCAGTGTCAACGCTTTTGAATTTTACATTTAGATTTATAGGTCACGGGCTTCGTTTCCATGGTAACATCAACTTAATTCAAGAAACCACAATTTTCTACTGAAATTTGACCAATTTTAGAGCTTAGTTTTAGTATATAAGTAATAAATTATGAACGGAAACTGAAAAATAGGTATTACAAATCAAACTGACCAATTTTTATTTGAAAATGGGCATACTAAGTAACCTTTCACCCAACTATATTCCCAATAACATCAGTTACCATCATCCATTTTCTTACATTCTGCATAAAAATTCGATATAACTACATAAAAGAAGCAAAATATTGATCCTTACTAGAGCGAAAGCCTCATAAAAAATATTGCAGCAAATATTGGCTGTTTAAAAATAGTTCAAATAAAGAAAATGCACATAATTACGTACTTTTAAAATAAAAGCTATTAATTTTGCGCGGTAACTGACACGTCATTTTAAAGCAACAAAGTTTTGAAGTGTTTCTGCGGCAATTTATTCATCATTTCTGCATTATTAAACCATGAAGAATCAGACTGGAGACAGATTCATATTTTTTTGTTCGGAAGAATCGGAAGAATGGATATACAAACACATTTATTTTGTCCTAAACGTCGTCGTAAATCGTCACATTAGCTTCCGGTAGGGCATGCGCACATACACATATTAATAAAATCTGGAAAGTAGATAAGGTAACCTACCTCCTTAAAGGTATTTTTGTGTAAAATATTAATTGATTGCATTTCAGTAATTGCGAACAGCATAACTGTTTTTTTTATCACCAGAATATATATACAAATTAGAAAAACTATCAAAAGGTAATCCTCATTTGGGAATTTTAAATTTAGAATTGGGAAAAAACATACTTTTGAGCTTTAAGGGGTGAAAAGCCTTGAATATGGATGTTTTCCATTATGAAAATACTGATATTGATCAACGGTGTGAAAAATATACATGTATTGGCTTGTCAATGGTTGCGTATTTTGAAAGAAACAGAGGCCATTCATGCTGAAGGAAGTCATTATTACTAAAACCGTTCTTTTGTGATGGTGGTGGTCTGTATACGACTGAAAGACGCAAGGAGTCTTATTTGTAGAAATATTACAATCAATGTGCTGAAACGTTGAGAAGTGTCCGTCACCGGAAGATGTCAGCATTTTAAATTCTATATTGGCCTTATAAATAATAGCGACTCCACCTCCGCGCCTTTTCCCGGAACAAGAGACTTGCTTCATGCGATACCCGTCAGGGACAAGCTCACTACTGTATGTTTTTCCACAGTATTATCAAGCCATGTCCCTGTGATGGCAACAATGTCGAAATCATTTAAAAGGATAAAATCACAAAGTGTTATTGTTTTGTTTTTTACAGATCTTAGGTTTATAGAACATACTTTAAGGGTTTTCTGATCTTTTGTTATGTTGAGAGATTCACATTTTATCTTTGTAATATTATTAATATTATGTGTATTTTTGTTCCTATTTGAGAAGCGTCTTGTTTGAATCACAGCGGGAATTTCTTGTGGTAAAGATTGCAAATTATTTTCATTCACTCCTTGATTATTATCCCATGTCCTTCTCACATGATTTTGACCACCTCTCTTTCCTCTTTTGTATTTTTGAATGCGTAATTGCTTAGTTTGTTCAATGGCAATAGTATTAGGTCGACTACCCTGGGCAGTCACTGATTTTCCAATATTGTATAAAGTTAATCTTTCATATTTAATCCGCATTGATATGTGTTCACCAATCATTGCTGTAGGTAAAATGCACATGTATAAAATGTCACAATATATACCACTTCTGCTTTTAAAATTAAAATTTCTCAAAAAGCACAAAATGAATCAAAGTAGAACACAAAAACCCAATCCTAGCTATTTTCTGCTCACATCTGCCAAATGTCAACATTCTACATAAAGCAGAAACACTTGAAAACAATCAAAACTTAGGAGCTCAGAAATATGCAGCCTACACCTGGAGAAATACCTAATAACAAGTCTGAATACTAACCCTCTCCTTTAAGACATGGTATTTTATGAAATAAAATAAAAACAAAGAGAATACCTGACCAGTGTTTATGCCTACTCTTGAATCAGAATGTGTTTTTGCAATACGTATAATAACAAGTCTGGATGCTATCCCTATCCTGTAAAACATGTTATTTTATGAAGCAAAATAATAACAAATGGAATACCTGACCAGTGTTATTGTCTAGGATTGAAGCAGAGTATGAGTATTTTTTTTCAATATTTATAATAAGAAGTCTGGATGCTAACCTGATACTGTAGGTCATGTTATTTTATGAAATAAAGAGCATTCCGGACCAGTGTTCACATGTTTTCGTCAAGCAGTATGTTGAAATACGTATAATAACAAGTCTGCTAACCTTATCCTGTAGAACATGTTATTACACGAAAACAAAGATTGATAAGGAGAATACATAGCCAGTGCTCATGACTTTTCCGAGAAACCCCAAGATTCACTCACCGTTAATAGCATTGATATGTAAAACGTCTAACCCTGTATTAAATAGCAATACCATTAGAGTGCTGAATCATTCTTTGCAAACCGGACGGCGGCCTTGCCATTGCCATTAGCCTCAGTCCAAATTTTGTCACGGACTTGATACTCTGAAAGGTGGGCAACCTTTGATCCAAAGAGTTTATTCGGCCATGGACAGACGATATGGAGGGTTTCTTGCCACTTGCTTTGCAGTTTTCAATTTCTAATGCAAAATCGGTCCTAAATAATTTCCATCATTCAATTTCGGTCCAGTCTTTTCTCGAACGCTTTGCAGGTTTTGAGTTAGGAACGACCTGGTGTTTGTTTGCATTACGTTCTGCAGCATCACTCAAAGTTACTCTCTGTGCAGCTTCAAGGAGCTTTTGTTTTATGGTTAAGGCTTCCTGCATTTTTTTACTTTTTCCTGCTCCTCCAAAGTATCAATTCTATCACATTCAGCCATCATTTCTTCCGTAGACATATTTTGAATTACGGCCAGGTAAGGATTCTCTTTGAGAGCACTGAACACATGGGACAGACTGGCAGACGTGTCGGACGAACGTTGCTCATTCTTTTCGGGATCGTCCTCATTTCTCAGCGTAGCCCCAACTAAACAACAAACAACGGCTAAGACAATGTATTCAAAATCCTTGGAGTGATTTAATGATTCAGGCGGAAACTTTTTGCTTACTAACTCAATCAGGTTCATGTCAAATCGTTTGTTCAAACGGTGATTAAGCGCCTCAGATATTTGGGCATATCTGGACACGGACCGAAACCAGAGATGTCGTTCGGGGTGCAAAATGGTAGAACCCTCTCCAGTACATAGTCTTTGTCAATGTCCATATCATTCAGATGATTTGTAAATTGTTCAGCCGTCAATGAGTTTAGATTGGGAAACAAATACCTTCCTAGGTCCAGGTAATCCTCCTCGTCCATCTCTTCAGGCACGGACAGAGGAGCGGAGGGCTGTGATGAGGTACGCAGCGGACCTGAGGTACTAGGCGGGATGTCCATATTGGAGATCGCTTCAGCTTTCTGAGCTGTGTATGCGTTTTCTTCCATGACCTCCTGCAAAGACTCGCAGGTATGTGCTGCCTCCTCGTCAGCACAATTTACCCGATAATAACGATCACTGGTGTTTTGCTTGTGTTTAAGCTGGCCAGCAATCGAGCGACTCAACTTTGGATCGGCCCGCTGACTCTGAGTAGTTAATGACTGCCTGTTAATGGTAGCAGAAACCCGACTAAAGTCGGAAGTCAGACCTGCACCTTTTCAGGCTGAACTTAACTCTTGTCATATCTTAGAGAACAGCATGGCTTTTCCTTTATCGGAAACAAACACATGATCGGACAATGACTTGCCAAACCTATACTCCGTCAGAAAGCGGTACTGAACCAGCGCGTTGTACACCGGGAGACTTACTGGAACCTTGTACGAGCTATGGCATAACGTTTTATGATCAGACACAGCAATGGCGTAGGAAACGGCTTTCTTTATTGTAATAACAGTACTACATTTCATTACCTCTTTCTTTTTCATACCTTCAATGACTGAGGTTCGAGCCCCGGTATAGAGGCAGAGTGACAGAATAAGGTCTCGACATAATTGCCTTAGTTCGTCGTCAGTAACATCTTTCTCGTCATTTTTTGGAATGATATTTAGTTTGTAAACTCCAATCGGGCAACTGGGTCTACTAAGTTTGAACCTAACTCATCCCTTACTTCATTCCTTCTAATCTTTTTATAGGCTTAAGTGCACTTCTTATTTCTGTAAGGTTAATGTCAAAAAAGCGGTCGTTACTGATAAGTCAAGTTTTTTCTTCACTTGCAAGAATGTGTTAAACTTGGTAAACTGCCTTATAATTGCATCAAGAGTGCCCAGCATTGCACCTTTAGATAATTTCTCAGCAAAATAGTCATCTATATTTGACTGCTCGAACAACTAATTTAAAGGCACTTTGGTGTACTCCATATATTTGAAAATCGCCTGTTTGCTTTCATTGGCCCTGTATGTCTCCTTCAGGAGCTGTTTTTTGCTAACATCTTTTCTGTAATGGTAGTAAAGTCTGTATTTTTTTAAGTCAGACAAGAGGGCTTGGTTCGTTTCGGTCAAAGGGTTAATTTGCCTTTTCTTGATACCAACAGTGGCTTCAGCCTGAACAGCGCCTCTCAGCGGACAAGCCTCGGCAGGTGCTTCTTCTTCATTTATGTTTTGTTTTAATGGAATACTTACTTATCAATCCTTCCCAATCATATGGTTTAATTTGTTTTGGTTTTCTGTCATACGAATCGTGGTACTTGGGTTTAAATACGATTTTATGAGCAGGATTGGATTTGTTGGCAGCTACCCTCAGAGCGTATTGTAATGACAGTTTTTCACGTCTCGTGTAAAGGGAGGGTTCGTTTGCTTCAACATACAAATTTTCAACAGGCGATGTTCTAAATGCGCCAAGAGCAATACGAAGACCTTGATTATGGATAGTATTCAACATTTGTAAATACGATTTTCTGGCTGAAAAAAAACAAAGACAAATATCAAACAGGGAATGCCACGTACCAAAAACGCAACCATAAACAACACAACCTTAATCTAGCTTGGATCTAATCAAAGCTCTATAAAGTCTTAACAAAACCTTGCGATCTGCTCCCCAATCAGTATTTGAAATTACCTTTAAAAGATTCAACGATGTCAAACTTTTGGCTTTCAGGTATTTTATGTGTGGTATAAAAGAAAACTTTTTATCAAAAATAACACCAAGAAATTTTGCTTCGTCAACAACGGGTATTTTTGTACCATTTAGAAATAGCTCAGGGTCACAATGTTGTTTCCGTAATTGACAGAAGTGGACACACTGAGTTTTTGAACGGGAAAATTTAAAACCATTTGCCATGGCCCAAGTTTGAACTTTATTCAAACACTGCTGTAATTGGCGTTCAATCGTACGCATATTTTTTGAACGATAACATATTTTACAAGTCCTTTAGCACGTTTTATTAATTTCGGCCTATTTCCTGACATATGTGCACCTCTATCTCTTAAATAAACCCTCAGTTTACGCACTGATTGTTTGTCAAAGTCACACGGTTCATCGATTCCATTGATCGTCGCCATTTTCTGATTTTTTTTGCTCACCGGACGTAGTTTTTATCAATAACGACAACTCACGAAAGGTAAGTAACAACCTTATTGAACAGGACTATATCTCGGTATATTTGATCTGATAATGAGATTAATTATCTATGAAAGGTTGAAGAAATTTTTCTTTATCAAAAAGTGATTAATTACTGTTTGTTTTAGATTAAAGCAAGTATGTTATTAATTATTATTATTTCTCTGCGGGATTGAGAAGATAATCATGAGATCTTAATATTTTAATCAGCAGTTGTTTGCATGTAAATAAAGGAAATAATATAGCCTTTTCATAAACTTGAGACGATAATTACGAGATCTTAATTTGGAGTTTTTTATTACATATTGAAACGTCTATCATAGATAGAGTTTGAAATACGTTTTTGAAAATGTCACGAGTGTGTTATTATTACGCATCACCGTTTCCTCTGCAAATGGCCCCGATTACAACTGTTAAAACAAACTTCAATTTTCTTCATACGTTGGTCAATGTTTGGGTCGCCCAAAACCATGGATAACTCCAGCATTTTGCTCATCCCCTTTTGACCTAGAGCGGTGTTTCACTGTACCCTCCATGATTTGTCATCAAGTCTGTACTTGTTTTTATGCCCAGGAATGCTTACACATCCGACAAAAGCAATGACATTGTTAAGATGATACCAACTCTGGTTTTTCAACTTTTTTAGCCAACAGAAAGAGTTTTCACTGATTCTACCGTTTCGACGCAAACAGTCTACAAATACAGTGGATAAATATGACTCTGTTACAAGATCGACATACGGCTTTCCATTAGAATTTACAGTATCATGTTTTCCGACATAATACTCAATAGGTACACTGACATGTTTATCTATTACTTTACATAAGTATCTTCTCAATACTTGCGCCATCTTCTACATTTTCATCACTCTTCTCAGTCATACAAGCTGTCTGGCTTTCGCCTACATTCCCAACAATGCTATCACTCTTACAAACTGTCTCACTATCATCTACATCACTGTATACCTCCTCACATGCCCCCTAACTCCTGCCACCTGTCTGTCTCGCTTTGGCCTGCATCACCGCATACCTCCTCACCAACCCGCTTACTCTTACAAACTGTCTCACTACCATCTACATCACTGCATACCGTCTCAGCTGTCCCCCCACTCATACAAGCTGTGTCGCTGTCACCTACATCACTGTCTACTTTCTCCCCATTCAATCCTCCAAGTTGTCACACTGTCCACTACATCACTTCCTGCTTCCTCACCAGCCCCCTCACTTCTACAAGCTGTCTCGTTGTCATTTACATCACTGCATACCTTCTTATTATTACCCTTACTCCTACAAATTGTTTCATTTGTCACCTGCATCAATGCACCAGTCCCCTCACTCATGCTACCTGTCTCACTGTTGCCTAATTCACAGAATACTTCCTTAGCAACCCTCTTACAAATTGTCTCGCTACCATCTACATCACTGCATACTGTCTCCTTACTCCAACAATACGTTTCGCTGTTACCTGCATCACTGCATAACTTCTCACCAATCCTACTACTCCTACAAGCTGTCTCGCTGTCACCTACATTACTTACTACTTCCTCACTAAACCCCCACACCTACAAGCTGTCTCATCCTCACTTAAAACACTGCATATCTTCTCACCAACCATGTCTCTCCTACAAGTTGTCTCGCTGTCACCTACATCGCTGTCTACCTTCTCATCATTATTTGTTCTAAAAGCTATCTTGCTGTTACCTATATCACTGCACATCTTCTCGCTAACCCTCTCATTACTACAAACCGTCTCGCTGTCACCGACATCACTGCATACCTCCTCACTGGCCTCACTCCTACAAACTGCCTTGCTGTCACCTAACTCATCGCCTTCCTTCTCACCATAACCCTTACTCCTGCAAGCTCTCTCACTATCGCCTCCATACATGTGTTCATTCTTTGTACATTCATTATGCTCTACAGCTTCTTGCAGTATATACTGTAAAATCATTTAATTTCGTGGGCATGAAATTTCGTTGTTTTAGTCAAACAGGCAATTTCGTGAGGATATGAATTCGTGGATTTCAACTTTTGAACATAAATTGAATGAGAATTTTAAATGTTTCGTTGGGATTAAATTTCGTGGATTGACGCAACCACGAAATCCAAATTAGTCCCCCACGAATATTAATGACAGGCATGTATCTCTCTCTGTTCTCTGTGTCTGTTCTGCTTTATCTCACTCTATCCCTCTGATCAGATCGCTCTGTGTCTGTACTAGCAGAGGATGAATTTCGCGCCCTGTGTGGCTGCATTTGCTATATGTAAAGCGCCTTTGAACGTGTTTATCACGGAAAGGGCACTATATAAATCTGGTATAATAATAATAATAATAATAATAATAATAATAATGATTTAACAGTATTCATATTCAGTCCCATCCATCTTTTTCAACGTATATTCATTTCTACTAGCTTCCTCTTTGTTTAACTTTTCAATGTCTGTCATATTATATATGTATATAGTAACGTCATCTGCAGCTTCCTGGTCAGATGTTTGATCATTGTTACTACTTTGTTTTACAGTAACAATTTCTATATCAATTTCCTGGCCAACGTTCTGTGTTGGACAGTCATCACATATTGCATCTCCGGTATTGTTATTTTCCTTAACGTAACAATAGCTTTCCTTGATGTAAAGATGGCGTCAAATTCAGAACCTACCTTGTACAATGGGAAATATAAATATTTACTCTTTCGCCAAATAAAAATGTTTAACTCTAGCAAGTATTGCAGTTACATCGAGACTTAATTATACCGCAAGTACATCACATCTTTTAAGTTTTAAATATATATATTCCATCATGTAACAACAACCTTTCCTTGATGTAACAATTCTTGCCAATAATGGGGCCTCCGTGGCTGAGTGGTTAAGGTCGCTGACTTCAAATCACTTGCCCCTCATCGATGTGGGTTTCTTTTTCACTTACTGACAATCAACTATCTTCTTTTTTCTGTATTTGAATAACCAATGCAAAAACATGTAGTAGTTGTACAGCCCCCCATTCTGTTGCAGTAACACTGCACATATTTTCAGTACTTTGTGCCATTTATTTCCTTGACATAACACTAACCAGTACTTGATGTAACAATATAGTCAATAACTTATATTTTTATTTAGTGCTACTATACAGATGCATGTGTAAACGCTCTAGCTCTGATAAACATATATTTATCTAGAAGTGTATTTGAAATTAAAAAAATAAAAGTTCTACGCAGTAATATCATGAGGTAATTTCCTTCATGTAGCAAAATCAGTCCTTGCTATAACGATTTTCGCTGTTACATCCACAAAACATATTTGATGTGCAATACGTTACTGTCAATTTAAAATAGATCATGATAATTACACCAAGGAACTATTAGTATTATACGCAGATACCTGGATACTATAACATTTCAATACTTTTATCACACTAAAAACATGCTGTTGTAGTTGGCTTCCATGATTTGTTTTTAGGCTGCTTTTCAAAGAGGGGGTGCCACACCATCTTTTACTAAGGGAACTAACCTTGTATTTGAGGATTTAAGCACACTAATACATCACTGAACTGACTTTAGGGTACAAAGAATATGAACGTATTAAATCCGTAGATATTTTATGTTTTCTTAGTTTACATTGTGAAAAATGTAACTGAATTTCATTCCAGCTGAAACATAAACTCGATATTTCACAATTTGTCCGACAGACAGTGTCACATTTTAAAAAAATAATTTAGGAACAATGGAAAGATGCTGGTGATGACACTCCTATCAATTTTACTGGATATTTCCTTCTACTGAGGGTAAATATTTTAATGAGACAAGAGAGAGAGAGAGAGAGAGAGAGAGAGAGAGATTTATGTTTATATAGTTTTAAACCTACATCCCTTTGAAACTAGCCTAATATGTTAGGAACGGATAAGTGGGTCTCTTTGATTATAACTGATTGGGGGTCAAAATTTTATATACAAATTAATAGCCCCCCCCCCCCCACACCTGACCATTGGTGAAGTGGTAAAAACAGTTGGGTGCCAAAAGACCAACTTTTCCACTTCGTGGCCCGACAATCGACTTCGAACCCAACTGTTGACTCACCGAAATAAGTAAGACCCTATAATTAACCAAGTTTAAAACTATATATATATTGGGTCTTGAAGACCCAATAAATAGCATTAGAAGACCCGATAAATGGCCAAGAATATTACACACACACACATATATATATATATATATATATATATATATATATATATATATATATATATATATACATACACACACACACACAAAAGTACAATATACAACATTACCATATTAACAATTAAAGTTCACTCTCGCAAATCTCCCATCTTTATAAAATCCGTCAGAATTTTCTTTTTAACATTACCAAAAAAAATCGAATAGAATTGGTAGAAATATTGTTGCATAGTAGTTGTGTCGGACTTTAGTTTTCAAAACAAACGGACACAGATTGCTGACAAATATTAATGGGATCAAAACTTGTATTTACCCAAATGTCACACAATTGTTACGAATAGAATTCGTTCATTAAATTTAAATTTACTGATATAGAATCCTCATCGCGTAAAGAGTGTGGTTTTTGCAGTATACAAGTCATGCAGTTTTCGGTAATTGCTAATTTATTAACATTTTGAAACGAAACAATGATAGTTTCTGCTGTTCAGTGCATTAACAGTCATAATACATCCCTACTATAGAAGTAAATCAGACTTCTACTTTCATAAGGTATTTGACAATAATGTAAAGAAATTCAAATGAAAAACAATGAAGCACTCCGCTGTGATAATAAGCATGAACAGTCATATCATTTTAAACAGTGACTACAAAAAAATCATTACATTAAACATTCATTAATCTATATTGTAATATACAAAAGTCAGCGATATTCTATCTTTTCATTCCTAGTCGTCGGAACAATGATCTCGATAAGTATGTTTATATAACCTACATGTACACAATATTGTTCCAATGTGTAGCATAACCTGAGATATGCATAAGATTGTAACAGCTCTGATAACGTTTAATAGGAATAGAAAAATACTTGACTAAAATGTTGGAAACACTTAGGTAATGATAAGTGAATATTTTAGCTGCACTGTATGTTGTCAAATCTCAAATTAGCAACGCATTAGTGATCGAATAAAGATAAAGTGATTATTATATCATGCATTTATAAAAGTCTTACAACATATAATACTAGATTGTCCCCTTCATGATTGTATTTTATGAATTATTTCACACAGAAGTAATTGTTACGGTTTGACATCGACTTTTCAATATTCTGAGGTTATCATAAGTAAACATTGACCTTTGAATCCGTCTTTGTCTAAAATTTAATACGTTGCATATTGCCATATGTTTTAGTATTCATTTACCAAATATTTAAAGAACATCAGTCGAACTTCGATCGATGTTCGAACTCGAGGTTCCGTGAAATTAGTTCGATTTTCCGTTTCGAGCCATTAAATGCGCCATTTTGAATCGGAATTCGAGGCATTATGTTACAGACCTAACATTGTACACGTATATTGGCATATTGACTAATTGTGCATGATACGAAGATTTATAAAAAAAAACTAAGTAAACGCTGAAATACTCTTTATTATATATTTTAAAAAATGACATAGATACGAAAAAAAAAAAAAACCAACCAACACAAAAAACCGATAACATTAATAAAATTTGTGACGAACTCAATAGAAGGCAGTAGCAAACATTTATATCATGGTCATACAAATTATCAATATAACACTTAAACAAAACAATTATTCACGATAATTCAGTAGCGAATTACTATCCCTTTTCGAGCCTTTATATTGTTTCACATGCTAAAGCATATAAAGTTGACATTACAGAAAAATATAAGCGACATTGTCATTATTTTAATAATTTTACTCTATAACAAAGCCCATTAAGCATGCATGAACAAAGTCACTTTGTTTAATTTCACGCTAATTACATAAACGTGTGAAATTACGCACACCCGTGTAAGGGAGCTGCGAATGTAGAAGAGGTGTGAAAAATTTTAAACACAGCCATTCTGAACAATTGTCTGTTCGACTGAATGGGTGTACCAACTGTATTCAGCCGAGGGAACCCAATTTCGAGTCGAATTCGAAGTCGAGCGATCCGAGAGAACTTAAAAACAGAGCTGTCGAGACAGCAACGCTCGACTTTTTAACGCTGTCTTGAATGAATAAAGTCGAAAGGTCATAATTATAAAAGTAAAATAGGTTATGAACTGCTAGTGCTTACAGCTAATGACATGACAAGTGTAGAATTTCAATCCATTCTATAGTGGTACTGGATACCAGCTTCCATATAAAATTACTAAAATCCTATTGCAAAGGGCATAATTTTGTAAAATGCAAAGTTGATTTTGACCTTTGCACTGCATGTATATCATGACAGTGACAAGTTGTGAAGTTCATCCTTCCCATTATGATACGAGATAACAGCTACATACAAAAACTTTACAAATTTCCATGTTAAAAAGGGATTATTTTGTACAAAAGCAAAATAAAGTATGGGACCTGCTTTGTGCATGTCAAATCATGACATGAATATGTTGAAGTTTCATCCATTCCATTAGTGATACGAATACGCTTACATACGAAACCTAACCAAAATTCTAAGTCGAAAAAAGGGCATAATTTTTCGAAAGCAAATAAGTTATGACCGCAATGTAAGTCAGTTACCTAAATAAGTGTGTGAAGTTCATCCATTCCCAAGTGGTTACTGAATCCAGCTTAATACAACCTTAACCCAAAAATTTCTAAGTCAAAAGGCATATTTTGTAAAAGGAAACAGAGTATGGACCTGTCAATGTAAGTTAGTTATCAATGAATAGTGGGAATTCAATTCATTCCCACAAGTGGTTGCTGAGAACCATGCTTACATACAAAAACTTACAAATCGGACGCGAGCAAACGCGACAACGCAGACGCGACGCGACGCCGACATGGGCAGTCAACTACTCTACTATTCTATGAATAGTCGAGCTATTAAAGAATGAAAAATCGGGACCGACGAGATTCGAGCGATCCGGGTTTCGAAAGCCGATTCGAGCCAGAGTTTACTTTAATACACATACATGGTACGGAAGAGAAGTTTTTTATATGTTAAAAACTACGGAGAATATATACAATATATTAGATGCGTAAAAAACGTTCCACCAAGACTTTCATGTAATCTTTTGACCAAAAAAATCTTAAGTTAAGAGTGAAAGCATCTTCAGACAGTTAATGTTAATACAAACAGACTTTTACCCGAATAGGAGACAAGATAGAAAGCAACCGCAATCTTCAACAAAATAAATACAAAACAAACACATTGGTCTGGACTTGCTGATTTCCCTGTTGGTTTTTTATTCTTTCTTGTGATACAATGTCCCAATGTCTCGACATGACACTTGATACATGTTTATTATATTACTATTCTGTCCCTAGAGGTATTTTCAGCGTACAATCCTAGCATGTTTGCATCAATATAACACTGGCAGTGCCATTTAAATTGTCCAAGAAAATAAAAAATGTACAAAACGTAGTTGATTACTATGCGTAGTTATTACAATATGATTTAACGTAAAACAGGTTATATTATAATGATTAGGCACTTAAAATACAGTATATGTATACTCTATGTAAATTCTTTAGGAAACCAAGACCGGATAATAAAACTGATGGAACAAGCCGACTGCATCTTTTTTATATCTAAGTGACCATCAGGGGTTCTAGAAAGCAAAGTTTTTTAGACAAAATAAAAATAATTATGCAGAATCTGGCTATGTATGGTAAGCAGGCAAACTTGGACGGCCAGATTTAGCGTTTATTTTATTGTTTTCTTTAAAAGTGTCCAGAATTACCAGTATGAAACAATGATACTGACAATTTTGTTATTAAATTACGAACTTACATCATATTGTACAGGCAATATAACGTAATAGAATTTATATGTTCGAAATGAACAAAATAACATAGAGTTAAGTATAATAACAAATAGAAAATAATGAATATTTCTTACTCAACCCTCAATTGTTTTTATCTCTGCTAAACAATGACAGATCTATATGACAATTAGATACTATGTTTAAAAATTACATTTCTTGATATACTTATGTATTTTCTTTTTCAGAATAATATCCGTTGTTCGAATAAGGGGATCTTCTAGCCTTTGACGAGTGTAAAATTGGTCTCAAAATGACACATAGTGACCAGCACAAAGTGGCACTAACTTAGTAACTTTTTAGGGTTACCTAAATTTGAATTGTCACGGCTCAAAGAATTTTTGTCCGATTATTACTGTTGTAATGTTCTTTAACTTATCGTTTGATAGTGTTTCTAAATTGTATCAAAATAATTTAATATTAAATAGAATAACATAAACAGAAAAACAGATACAGAAGTGTCCAAACTTCATTCCATTTGGATCAAATTTTGATGGAAGGTTTGATGCTGTATTCGGTTATATGCCCTACAAAGGATAAAATAATCATTTCTGGTGGTAAGTAAGTGATATCTTATACGTTTAATAACTCATCTAGACATTATAATGGATTTTTACCCATATTTCTTCTAGACTTCCGAAAGACTGAAGACAAATGCTTTCACTCATGGCTTGAATTCTATTACAAATATACAGTAACATGCAATATTTCACTTTGCGTAGATACGGCTAAATCGACAAGTGCTGACATTGCTATATCACTTTGCATTTAAGCTGCCATCAAACTATCAAAGCATCCAGCTATTGAAGTCGGATAAAGATGGATATATTTCATTATATTGTCAAAAGACCAGCTTTAAAATGCATAATCATTTACAAAAGCCATCAGCTGCTTAAGAGAAACTGGTGCACCAGTAAGAATCAGCATAGCTTATGCACACATAGAATGGTATCTATTGTGTAATGAGGCACACAGGTTGTCTGTTAACTTATATATGCTACTCATAACTATTATCCTGATAGTATTGGAAATCTTAAGGAAATCACACTGACTGTAAATTCTATTACGATAAAGCTATCATATTTCAGATTTTTGACTTGTGTAAAAGTTCCATTAATTTTTTTTTCTGGTTGAATTTAACCTCTAGTTAAGGCTACACAAAATAGCATTAATTTTATGTTTAACGTCTTAATCATTTTAGAACTTGGCGGAGACAGAAATGTCAGCTTGCTATTACACCTGAACTAGCCAAGCCAATCCTTTGGAAATAGATTTTAGTTTTGCGTGCTTTGTTGGCAAATAAAACACCTTTTTTTTTCTCGTTCCGATGCGTCATTCGGCCCTCGTGAGCAGATTACTACGCATCTGAACTGAAAACCGTGTATTATAATATTTGCCGACATTACACGCAAGTAAAAAATCCAACGAAGTGCTGCTAAAAAGAACAACTATCGCTTCTTCCGAATAGATTTAACACCAACTGAATATATACCCGCTTTTTAACAATTTCTCATCTTTTACTATCTGTAAGTATTTAGTAATGGAAATAGTTGTAAACTAAATACGTAAATAAATGTGTAATGATTTGCAATGCCCATGCATTGTATACGTCATCACTGCCATTTTTTTATCATTCTGAAAGAAATAAATAGCTTTACATAACTGTAGCATTTCACCTAGGAAGCACTCCAAATAGGTTGACGCCAACCATGCTTAGAATCAAAAAAGAAAAAAGAACGGAGATGTAATTGTATAATGAAAACCTTTTAGATTGAGGCGAAAGTAATAGTTTGAAATGATTGTAACTTGACATTCCTTCCGGAAGCTGCTGCTGCAGTATCTAAAATATTTTTCGCAGCTTTTTATCTTTGAAATAAACCATAATTGAGTTGTTAAACAGAATATGTTTAGTGAAAGGGTGTTGGTTTATTCACCAACTAACAAAATATATCAAAGTACTCATCCTTTGGTTACGTCTGAACGTTAAAAAATGCTCTCTTCATACTTGCCATATTTATAAATTGAATAAATATAATATTTGTTTAGAACGATGTGGCTTGGTTTATCATACTAAGAATCGATGTTAAATTTTCAACTCTTCTGAATCATGAATGTTCATTTTGCAATCCGTCTCTTTGCCCGTGGCGTAACAAGGTTTCTTTTTGACAATTCGACATTTAACATTAGAAAAAATATTTTGAATGAATGTAGTAATCATGGAAAGCTCTTTTACTTGATTTTTATGGAGAAATATATGTCATGTACATTTCACATTTGAGTAAATATGTTATACTCTACGATGATAATTATGAGACAAATTGCAATGTAGTTGAATTGTGAGACGGACATGTATCTAAAAACAGAATTTCATTTATATGTATTATAGAAGATTTATAAGGCGCCCTGACAAACACGTTTAAAGGCACTTTAGATACAAAGGCGGCCAGTCATCCATTACTCTTCTACCAGTATAGATGCAAAGCAATCTGACCAGAGGGACAAAACAAGAGAAAGCCCCCATAACACACAGAGAGAAATCGATTTTAGATACAGACTTATCTGGCTTACTTAGCTTAGCTCTTTGCGAATAAATAACCTGGTTCTTTAACAAATTAAACACGGAAGCACCGATACACGCGAAGCCGTCTTTTTAGGTAGAACCATCAAGAGTATCTCAGAGAAATTTCCACTGTCTTGACCATGATCCAAACATCGGAAATCCGAATTGACAGTCAAACGTGTTACCACTGGATCACCGAACCACCTATATCTGAACATAACACTACAGAAGTAAAATGATTACATTGTGTACTGTATATTAAATTATATTCCTTCTAAGAAATAACCTTGACATATCAAAGGTTAGGCTCTTAAATACAGCCTAAATACAGCCATGCAACCAACCTAAACTAAAAGGTTTTGTTTGTTTGTTTTGGGTTTATTATAACGCCATTTTTCAACAGTATTTCAGTCATGTAACGGAGGGCAGTTAACCTAACCAGTGTTCCTTGGGTCTGTACCAGTACAATCCTGTTCCCTGCAAGTAACTGCCAACTTCCCCACATGAATCAGAGGTGGAGGACTAATGATTTCAGACACAGTGTCGTTTATCAAATAGTCACGGAGAACATACATGTACTCCCCGCCCGAGGATCGAACTCATGACCCAGCGATCAGTAGACCAACGCTCTTACCTACTGAGCTAAGCGGGCGGGTTAGTACAAGTATATAAACTATATCAAATCGCTCTCTCGCGCATACCAGAGGGATATCATGGTTCCCCGGATGTTCTTCTCGGGATTTTGACGAACCTCTAATGGATGAGAATGCATGAAAATATTTTTACACAAAATCCAAACTGAAAAATATATTTTCCCTTCGATACCTTTTACACATAGTTATGGAAGCGTCCTGGTGCCACCAGAGAGATTTAAATATGTCTTACGTACGACTTACTATCTCCTACGTAGGACATAGTATCTCCTACGTAGGACATAGTATCTCCTACGTAGGACATATTAAGTACTACGTAGGAGTTAGTATCTCCTACGTAGGACTTAGTATCTCCTACGTAGGAGTTAGTATCTCCTACGTAGGACATAGTATCTCCTACGTAGTACTTAATATCTCCTACATAGGACATAGTATCTCCTACGTAGGACTTAGTATCTCCTACGTAGGAGTTAGTATCTCCTACGTAGGACACAGTATCTCCTACGTAGGACTTAATATCTCCTACGTAGGACTTAGTATCTCCTACGTAAGAAATAGTATCTCCTACGTAGGACTTAGTATCTCCTACGTAGGAGTTAGTATCTCCTACGTAGGAGATATTAAGTACTACGTAGGAGTTAGTATCTCCTACGTAGGCCTTAGTATCTCCTACGTAGGAGTTAGTATCTCCTACGTAGGACTTAGTAACTCATACGTAAGGGTTCCTATTTTGGGGCGCTGCGGTGTTCTGTGGTCCTACTCGCGTTTCCGGTACATGTGTTAATTGAACATTGCTGGTTGATTTTTAATTGCGTGCTGATAAATGGCATTTATTGCAATATTTTATTTATTTTCTAAACTATTTATACCGAATTAATACGACCCTGTATTAAGATAAATCTATTTAGCTTTAAGACAATTCGAATTAGTACGACCCTGGGTCGGACATATTCCAATTAGTATGACCCTGGGTCGGACATATTCCAATTAGCTTTAAGCTAATTCCGGAATAGTATGACCCTCAATTACGGCAGCCATCTTTAGTACGACCCTGGGTCGGACATAGTTACAATTAGTGTCTTAAAGCTAATTGGAATATGTCTGACTATCACGGCGAATTTGTAAGTCTGGATATCCTTTATTTTGTTAAGTGTATTGCTAGAGAGAATAAATTAAGGGCGAGTAACTTGGTAAACATGATTTATTCCCCTTTATCGCTCTTCACAGTAGAGGCTATTTTTTTTTAAATATAAGAGCTAATTTCATGCGAATTAACCTTTATAATTCTGTTGGATCAGAGTGACTAGATGAAAGAATAACTGACTAGTTGAAACTTACTAAATCTTATAGAACATTGATAATCGTGTCATGCAATCTGGTCTATATAAATTCGTTCTTTGTTATTGGTTAGAAACAATGGTTAAGAGATGGGTCGGACATATTTACAATTAGTTTGTCCCTGGGTCGGACATATTCCGATATGTCTGACCCTAGGTCGTACTAAATATGAAATAGCTATAAGCTAATTCCAAACCAGGGTCATACTAAATATGATATGTCCGACCCTGGGTCGTACTAAATGAAATAGCTTTAAGCTAATTTTCAACCAGGGTCATACTAATTGGAATATGTCCGACCCTGGGTCATACTAAATCGAATTGTCTTAAAGCTAAATCGGCATTAGCACGCTATAGAAAGCAAAACCGTCGGACCACTATAGACTCGCATCAGTCGTTAGAGTCATTAAATGTAAAGCACTTGGCCATAAAATCAATCTTCTCTGATACCACATTCTGAAAAAAAAATCAATACCTCTTACGGTTTTACCTCTGACTCTAACGACTGGACAAATGCGATCTGAGCTAGGCAGTTTTCATCCCAGCTATAATAATCACCATCTCATTAGAGACCATTGCAAATGTGTTCATGATGTAACATAACCCTTGATCGACTCCAGTGCCCTGGATCATAGAATATCCTTTATGACCTTCACAGTCTGCATAACGAAGTGCTTGCCAGTGAGTACCTTTTATTACCAGATGAATGGGAGAGGTGTTAATGAACTTTATACTTTAATAAACTTCATAAATGTATCATCTTTAATATGCAAATAAAGTAGAAATGAGTGTTTGAAACAAAAAAGTATCAATAGTTTATTATCATGTTAAATCATGCTTTAGATGCAGTTACAGTAATTTCCTGTAACTAGTTAATGCTTGACCTGAATGTAGAAATGGAAATGAGCCGTGCCATGAGAAAACCAACATAGTGGCTGTGCGACCAGCATGGATCCAGACCAGCTTGTGCATCCGCACAGTCTGGTCAGGATCCATACTGTTGTTCACTAATGGTCTCTCTAATTGCAATAGGCTTTGAAAGCTAACAGCATGGATCCTGACCAGACTGTGCGGATGCGCAGGCTGGTTTGGATCCATGCTGGTCGCAAAGCCACTATGTTGGTTTTCTCATGGCGCAGCTCAAATGATGATAACACCTAATAGATATTGATTATTAAAGGCACTGTCCTTGAGATCATACGACAACAGAAAAAAAGAGAAATTTTAGGTACCAGTATCAAGAAATTAATGCTAATACCGCTTAAGAAAGCTTTGAATTAATTACTGACAGATTATATGTTATCGAAACACATGAGAACTAGTTGTCTTAACTAACTTTTACACTGGAAATTGAAAAGCGTTTGTAACGTTTTACTGAGGTAAACTGCCTAATTATTAAATATCTACATTCAAGAGTCATTGTATACATATTCCTCCGTGGTGTATACTGTAGAATCATTTAATTTCACGGGCATAAAATTACGTGGTTTTTGTCTAAACGGCAATTTGTGGGGATATGAATTCGTGGATTTCAACTTTTGAACATAATATTTATGGGAATAATACTTGTTCGTTGGGATAAAATTTCGTGGATTGCCTCAACCATGAAATCCACGAAATTTGGTCCCCCACGAATATAAATGATTTCACAGTATTGTTAAAGACAGCAGGAAAATTTTCATTGCCGTGGCGGCCCTGGTTCGATTCCCGGCTGTGGCATCTTTTTTTCTTGATTGAGTAGATTAAGGATAGTTTAGAAACAAAAACTCGAATTTTAATGTCTATAGCATGACCGAACTTCAATTTTAAAGAATGACCATTTTTAGCTAAAATTTGTAGGTCAGTGCCTTTATTAAGATAAAGTTTATTAATCAAATCACACAATCGGCCAAAACAATAACTGACGGTCATTATATTTAGTAACTTTCATGATATACTTTAATCATATTTTTGAACTCTCGACATAATTTCAAGAGAGGCCTCCATAGCCGAATGGTAAAGGTTCGAAACCTCAGATGACATGTTTCAATGCTTTATGCTCATAAACCGCCCGGTTGGCTTATGGAATGCCGGCGGTTGTAACCTGATGTCTGCCCATGCTTGGAGCAATGCCTAGAAGTGCACCTTGGGGGTATCGCAGTGTGACTATACCCAAACTACATAGTCCCCCCACCAAAAAAAACAACAACAAAAAAAAACAACAAAAAAACTACAAAATAAAATGTTCAAAAATATCTATTAAAACAAATTTATTGACTACTTCATCTGTCAAATTCAGAACTTGGTCAAATGTGTCTTTAATCCATACTTAGGAAGTTTGTGTTAGACATTGAAAGAAGGGAGATGTTTAATTATTTAGCACGCGTTGGACAGCCTTGCAAACGTTTCACAGCATTCATAAAATAACAAGCAATTATCTTAGGATCGCTGTTTGTTTTGTGCACCCCAAGCCATATTATGAAACGAGAAAATCCATCGATAGCTCCGTTGATATACAGCCCGTACGGTTTAAATTTATCATACCCGTCGATATGCCATAAATAATTAGGTCCAAGATTCAAGTACATCCGACGTTGACGACGAGTTCTCCTTCTCTCTTCAATACCTTCTTTGTCACAAATATGCATCATCAGGCGAACTGTTTCCTGTGTAACAATATATCCCTCTTGAAGGAGTTTCTGATACATCATCTTGTATCCAAGTTGTTTGCTGGATGTCATTACATTTTCCATGACATAGAGAGCAACACTAAGTTCATCACTTTTATTTATGCGTCTAAATAATTTCATACGTGACAATATCCGTTTAAGGCTTCGTAAAGAAACTTTAAACGCATTTATTTTTTCAAGACAATATAAAGTAATATTTCACGGAATTTCATACCAGATGCAAAATATGTTTTTATAAAGTCATCCATGCCGTGTAGTTTTAAATTACACACGTTTCCTTACAAAATAATAGTACACACGGGTATATTGTTCCACTGCGCATGCTTGATGGTCTTTTAGTCAGTGACATACGTACGTGTTACTAACTCCTACGTAGGAGATACTAAGTCCTACGTAGGAGATACTAAGTCTTACGTAGGAGATACTAACTCCTACGTAGGAGATACTAACTCCTACGTAGGAGTTACTAAGTCCTACGTAGGAGATACTAACTCCTACGTAGTACTTAATATGTCCTACGTAGGAGATACTATGTCCTACGTAGGAGATATTATGTCCTACGTAGGAAATATTAAGTACTACGTAGGAGATACTGAGTCCTACTTAGGAGAAACTATGTCCTACGTAGGAGATATTAAGTCCTACGTAGGAGATACTATGTCCTACGTAGGAGATACTAAGTCCCACGTAGGAGATAGTAAGTCGTACGTAAGACAAATTTAAATCTCTCTGCTGGCACCAGGACGCTTCCATACATAGTAACAGTTTTAACAGTAATTGAAAAAAGTAATACCGAGAGTTAATTCGAAAAGAAATACTGAGAGCTACACGGTTGGGAAGGGTGGAAAAATGTTTCAGATCAAATAAAAAGCAACCACACCACGGCCTTCTGTTTTTATTTGCCAAATTTCTTAGTAAATTGTGAAGTGTTTAATCAAATTTATGAAAACGTGCAACACTATCTGAGACTAAATCTTGGTAATACTTCCTGAAACATAATAAATATTTTCTACATTTACAACAGCTTTCTCTGAAACCATTCATACACCCACTTTAAACGTTTCTACATGTTCTTTTTTTTTTTGTTTCACTTATTTATCAAATGGCAATTAATACTTTAAAGTAACTGAAAAGATATTTTTTTTTACAGAAAATTGTTTTTGTCATTATACAAGATAAACAAATTACAGTTCATGAAGCTTAATTACAGATTTTGTCAACATTGCTTTTAGTTTAATTTTATCAATTCCTTTTGTGGCGCCAGCTTGCTTTTAAATGTTAAAAATGTGAGAAGTCAAGACCAAAATAGGAGATAATATCATACTTATGCAAAACAGTTCATGCTCATTTGCATTTCACTATGCTTCTTATGTCCTTCGTTTCTGTACTTTTTAAAAATCATTATTTAAAGCCCAAATCCATTTATTTCCGTGGATTTGAATTTGCTGTCACAAATGTTTACAAATCTTGAATTTTAGACTTAAGTATAGATTCAAATCAAATATTCGAAGTATGTCTTGAATGAAGGTTTTGTGCGTGCTCTGCACTCCCCTTTTTCGTCATCTACATTTTAACCGTAAAAAGCAAAGACAAATAGTGTATTCAAAACGGGGATCCCGTGCGATCGGAAAAAAGATTAATGGCGACATATACCAAACTGTCAGAACATGTCTGAAGGTCACAAAAAGACATGTCGCCAGTCCGAGTTCCGCAACTGGACCGATCTATGACGTCATCAAAATGGCGGCCAAGTTTAAAAATATAACTTTGCGTAATTCATTATTTACCTGGATACTATAATATTTCAATACTTTTATAACACTAAATACATGCTGTTGTAGTTGGCTTCCATGATTTGTTTTTAGGCTGCTTTTCAAAGAGGGGGTGCTACACCATCTTTTACTAAGGGAACTAACCTTGTATTTGAGGATTTAAGCGCACAAAGTACAAAGAATATGAACGTATTAAATCCGTAGATATTTTATGTTTTCTTAGTTTACATTGTGAAAATTATGACTGAATTTCATTCCAGCTGAAACATAAACTCGATATTTCACAATTTGTCCGACAGACAGTGTCACATTTAAAAAAAATAATTTAGGAACAATGGAAAGATGCTGGTGATGACACTCCTATCAATTTTACTGGATATTTCCTTCTACTGAGGGTAATGATTTTAATGAAACAAGAGAGAGAGAGAGAGAGAGAGAGAGAGAGAGAGAGAGAGAGATTTATGTTTATATAGTTTTAAACTTACATCCCTATGAAACTAGCCTAATATGTTAGGAACGGATAAGTGGGTCTCTTTGATTATAACTGATTGGGCGTCAAAGTTCAATTTGTAAGGAATAAACAGCAGCAGACTTCTGTGTTTTACAATTATATTAATTCTTCCATGCATAAGCGCAAATTTCAATACATATATCTTCAGCAGTTTACATTTTATATATATATATACACACACACAAAGGTACAATATACAACATTACCATATATAACAATTCAAGTTCACATCTTCGCAAATCTGCCATCCTTTTATAAAATGCCGTCAGGAATTTTCTTTTTAAACATTACCAAAAGAAAAACGAATAGGAATGTGGTAGAAATATATTGATTGCATAGTAGTTGGTGTCGGAACTTTAGAATTCAAGAAACAAACGGGACACAGATGCTGACAGAAATTAATGGGATCAAAACTTGTGATTTACCCAATGTCACACAATTGTTACGAATATGGAATTCGTTACGATTAAATTTAAATTCTACTGTATAGAATCCCTCATCGGCGTAAAGAGTGTGGTTTTTTGCAGTATACAAGTCATGCACGTTTGGTAAATATTGCGTAATTTATTATACATTTTGAAAAGCGAAACAACTGAAATAGTTCTGCCTGTTCAACCAAACAACAAAAAAAAACCCAGATAAACATTAATAAAAATTTGGTGACGACAGCATCATATAGAAAGGCATGAATAGCAAACATTTATTAATCATGGTCCAGTACAAATATTATCAAATATAAACACGTTAAAACACAAACAATTTATTCACGGATATTTTCCAGTAGCCGACTTACCTATCCCCCCTTTTCCGAGTCCTTTACTAAGTTGTTCAGCATGCTAAAGCAGTATGAAAGTTGACATTTATGCAGAAAAAATATAAAGACGAACATTGCTCAATTATTTTAAATAATTTTACTCGTATTAATCAAAGCCCATTAAAGCATTGCAGTGAACGAAAGTCACTTTGTTTAATTTCACGCTAATTACATAAGCGTGTGAAAATTACGCACACGCCGGTGTAAGGGGAAGCTTGGCGAATGTCAGGCAGAGGTGTGAAAAACTTTGTAAACACAAGCCATTCCTGCAACAAATTGTCTGTTCGACTGAATAGGTGTAACTATCACTGTAATTCAGCCGAGGGGAACACCAAATGAGTTCGAGAGTTCGAATTTTCGAAGTTCGAGCGATCAGAGGTAGAACTATATAAAATAAAGAAGGAATAAATTCGGGACCGGACCAAGAGTTCGAGCGATCCCGGGTGTTCGAAAGATCCGAGTTCGAGCCATTGAAGTTCTACTTTAATTACTATCATACATGGTACGGAAGAGAAAGTTTTTTAACATATTAAAAACTACGGAGAATATATACAATATATTAGATGCGTAAAAAACGTTCCACCAAGACTTTCATGTAATCTTTTGACCAAAAAAATCTTAAGTTAAGAGTGAAAGCATCTTCAGACAGTTAATGTTAATACAAACAGATTTTTACCCGAATAGGAGACAAGATAGAAAGCAACCGCAATCTTCAACAAAATAAATACAAAACAAACACATTGGTCTGGACTTGCTGATTTCCCTGTTGGTTTTTTATTCTTTCTTGTGATTACAATGTCCCAATGTCTCGACATGACACTTGATACATGTTTATTATATTACTATTCTGTCCCTAGAGGTATTTTCAGCGTACAATCCTAGCATGTTTGCATCAATATAACACTGGCAGTGCCATTTAAATTGTCCAAGAAAATAAAAAATGTACAAAACGTAGTTGATTACTATGCGCAGTTATTACAATATGATTTAACGTAAAACAGGTTATATTATAATGATTAGGCACTTAAAATACAGTATAATTATGTAAACTTTATATAAATTCTTTAGGAAACCAAGACCGGATAATAAAACTGATGGAACAAGCCGACTGCATCTTTTTTATATCTAAGTGACCATCAGGGGTTCTAGAAAGCAAAGTTTTTTTACACAAAAGAAAAACAATTATGCAGAATCTGGCTATGTATGGTAAGCAGGCAAACTTGGACGGCCAGATTTAGCGTTTATTTTATTGTTTTCTTTAAAAGTGTCAAGACTTACCAGTATGAAACAATGATAATGACAATTTTGTTATTAAATTACGAACTTACATCATATTGTACAGGCAATATAACGTAATAGAATTTATATGTTCGAAATGAACAAAATAACATAGAGTTAAGTATAATAACAAAGAGAAGATAATGAATATTTCTTACTCAACCCTCAATTGTTTTTATCTCTGCTAAACATTGACAAATCTATATGACAATTAGATACAATGTTTAAAAATTACATTTCTTGATATACTTATGTATTGTCTTTTTCAGAATAATATCCGATGTTCGGATAAGGGGATCTTCTAGTCTTTGACGAGTGTAAAATTGGTCTCAAAATGACACATAGTGACCAGCACAAAGTGGCACTAACTTTGTAACTTTTTAGGGTTACCTTATTTGAATTGTCACGGCTCAAAGAATTTTTGTCCGATTATTACTGTTGTAATGTTCTTTAACTTATCGTTTGATAGTGTTTCTAAATTGTATCGAAATATTTTAATATTAAATAGAATAACATAAACAGAAAAACAGATACAGAAGTGTCCAAACTTCATTCAATTTGGATCAAATTTTGATGGAAGGTTTGATGCTGTATTCGGTTATATGCCCTACAAAGGATAAAATAATCATTTCTGGTGTCTCTGTTGGTAAGTAAGTGATATCTTATACGTTTAATAACTCATCTAGACATAATAATGGATTTTTACCCATATTTCTTCTAGACTTCCGAAAGATTGAAGACAAATGCTTTCACTCATGGCTTGAATTCTATTACAAATATACAGTAACATGCAATATTTCACTTTGCGTAGATACGGCTAAATCGACAAGTGCTGACATTGCTATATCACTTTGCATTTAAGCTGCCATCAAACTATCAAAGCATCCAGCTATTAAAGTCGGATAAAGATGGATATATTTCATTATATTGTCAAAAGACCAGCTTTAAAATGCATAATCATTTACAAAAGCCATCAGCTGCTTAAGAGAAACTGGTGCACCAGTAAGAATCAGCATAGCTTATGCACACATAGAATGGTATCTAGTGTGTAATGAGACACACAGGTTGTCTGTTAACTTATATATGCTACTCATAACTATTATCCTGATTGTATTGGAAATCTTAAGGAAATCACACTGACTGTAAATTCTGTTACGATAAAGCTATCATATTTCAGATTTTTGACTTGTGTAAAAGTTCCATTAATTTTTTTTTTCTGGTTGAATTTAACCTCTAGTTAAGGCTGCACAAAATAGCATTAATTTTATGTTTAACGTCTTAATCATTTAAGAAATTGGCGGAGACAGAAATGTCAGCTTGCTATTACACCTGAACTAGCCAAGCCAATCCTTTAGAAACAGATTTTAGTTTTGCGTACTTTGTTCGCAAATAAAACACTTTTTTTTCTCGTTCCGATGCGTCATTCGGCCCTCGTGAGCAGATTACTACGCATCTGAACTGAAAACCGTGTATTATAATATTTGCCGACATTACACGCAAGTAAAAAAATCCAACGAAGTGCTGCTCAAAAGAACAACTATCGCTTCTTCCGAATAGGTTTAACACCAACTGAATATATACCCGCTTTTTAACAATTTCTCATCTTTTACTATCTGTAAGTATTTAGTAATGGAAATAGTTGTAAACTAAATACGTAAATAAATGTGTAATGATTTGCAATGCCCATGCATTGTATACGTCATCACTGCCATTTTTTATCATTCTGAAAGAAATAAATAGCTTTACATAACTGTAGCATTTCACCTAGGAAGCACTCCAAATAGGTTGACGCCAACCATGCTTAGAATCAAAAAAGAAAAAAGAACGGAGATGTAATTGTCTAATGCAAACCTTTTAGCTTGAGGCGAAAGTAATTGTTTGAAATGATTGTAACTTGACATTCCTTCCGGAAGCTGCTGCTGCAGTATCTAAAATATTTTTCGCAGCTTTTTATCTTTGAAATAAACCATAATTGAGTTGTTAAACAGAATATGTTTAGTGAAAGGGTGTTGGTTTATTCACCAACTAACAAAATATATCAAAGTACTCATCCTTTGGTTACGTCTGAACGTTAAAAAATGCTCTCTTCATACTTGCCATATTTATAAATTGAATAAATATAATATTTGTTTAGAACGATGTGGCTTGGTTTATCATACTAAGAATCGATGTTAAATTTTCAACTCTTCTGAATCATGAATGTTCATTTTGCAATCCGTCTCTTTGCCCGTGGCGTAACAAGGTTTCTTTTTGACAATTCGACATTTAACATTAGAAAAAAATACTTTGAATGAATGTAGTAATCAAGGAAAGCTCTTTTACTAGATTTTTATGGAGAAATATATGTCATGTACATTTCACATTTGAGTAAATATGTTATACTCTACGATGATAATTATGAAACAAATTGCAATGTAGTTGAATTGTGAGACGGACATGTATCTAAAAACAGAATTTCTTTATTATAGAAGATTTATAAGGCGCCCTGACAAACACGTTTAAAGGCACTTTAGATACAAAGGCGGCCAGTCATCCATTACTCTTCTACCAGTATAGATGCAAAGCAATCTGACCAGAGGGACAAAACAAGAGAAAGCGATTTTAGATACAGACTTATCTGGCTTACTTAGCTTAGCTCTTTGCGAATAAATAACCTGGTTCTTTAACAAATTAAACCCGGAAGCACCGATACACGCGAAGTCGTCTTTTTAGGTAGAACCATCAAAAGTATCTCAGAGAAATTTCCATTGTCTTGACCGGGATCCAAACATCGGAAATCCGAATTGACAGTCAAACGTGTTACCACTAGATCACCGAACCATCTATATCTGAACATAACACTACAGAAGTAAAATGATTACATTGTGTACTGTATATTAAATTATATTCCATCTAAGAAATAACCTTGACATATCAAAGGTTAGGCTCTTAAATACAGCCTAAATACAGCCATGCAACCAACCTAAATTAAAATGTTTTGTTTGTTTGTTTTGGGTTTATTATAACGCCATTTTTCAACAGTATTTCAGTCATGTAACGGCGGGCAGTTAACCTAACCAGTGTTCCTTGGGTCTGTACCAGTACAAACCTGTTCCCTGCAAGTAACTGCCAACTTCCCCACATGAATCAGAGGTGGAGGACTAGTCATTTCAGACACAGTGTCGTTTATCAAATAGTCACGGAGAACATACATGTACGCCCCGCCCGAGGATCGAACTCATGACCCAGCGATCCGTAGACCAACGCTCTTACCTACTGAGCTAAGCGGGCGGGTTAGTACAAGTATATAAACTATATCAAATCGCTCTCTCGCGCATACCAGAGGGCTATAATGGTTCCCCGGATGTTCGTCTCGGGATTTTGATGAACCTCTAATGGATGAGAATGGATGAAAATATTTTTACACATAATCCAAACTGAAAAATATATTTTCCCTTCGATACCTTTTACACATAGTAACTGTTTTAACAGTAATTGAAAAAAGTAATACCGAGAGTTAATTCGAAAAGAAATACTGAGAGCTACACGGTTGGGAAGGGTGGAAAAATGTTTCAGATCAAATAAAAAGCAACCACACCACGGCCTTCTGTTTTTATTTGCCAAATTTCTTAGTAAATTGTGAAGTGTTTAATCAAATTTATGAAAACGTGCAACACTATCTGAGACTAAATCTTGGTAATACTTCCTGAAACATAATAAATATTTTCTACATTTACAACAGCTTTCTCTGAAATCATTCATACACCCACTTTAAACGTTTTTACATGTTCTTTTTTTGTTTCACTTATTTATCAAATGTCAATTAATACTTTAAAGTAACTGAAAAGATATTTTTTTTACAGAAAATTGTATTTTTGTCATTATACAAGATAAACAAATTACAGTTCATGAAGCTTAATTACAGATTTTGTCAACATTGCTTTTAGTTTAATTTTATCAATTCCTTTTGTGGCGCCAGCTTGCTTTTAAATGTTAAAAATGTGAGAAGTCAAGACCAAAATAGAAGATAATATCATACTTATGCAAAACAGTTCATGCTCATTTGCATTTCACTATGCTTCTTATGTCCTTCGTTTCTGTACTTTTTAAAAATCATTATTTAAAGCCCAAATCCATTTATTTCCGTGGATTTGAATTTGCTGTCACAAATGTTTACAAATCTTGAATTTTAGACTTAAGTATAGATTCAAATCAAATATTCGAAGTACGTCTTGAATGAAGGTTTTGTGCGTGCTCTGCACTCCCCTTTTTCGTCATCTACATTTTAACCGTAAAAAGCAAAGACAAATAGTGTATTCAAAACGGGGATCCCGTGCGATCGGAAAAAAGATTAATGGCGACATATACCAAACTGTCAGAACATGTCTGAAGGTCACAAAAAGACATGTCGCCAGTCCGAGTTCCGCAACTGGACCGATCTATGACGTCATCAAAATGGCGGCCAAGTTTAAAAATATAACTTTGCGTAATTCATTATTTATTTATGTTACACAGCAAAACTTCATCTTATTATCTTTGGTTTTCTATCCTAGAATATTTGTTGTCAATGTAATAAAAATACGAAATATATAAACAATTAAATAATGTCAAATAATAAAAATATATCTTACCTCACCCATTTTATTTCTACAGATTATTTCCTTGTTTGATATATTTGTTTGAGATATGCTAAACCATCAAAATATACGAATATCATCATATTCCAATAGTGTTGTAGTTGTTTATGTGCTTTATGTCTCTGCTACACATGAACACTGTACCAATTTGCTGGCCCATAATTCATAATCGCGTTGAACTCCACAATGACTTTAAACATTCGCACTTAATCAAATGCAATGATTAGAATTCCTACCTTTCTTCTAACGTTTCTTTCCCGATAGATATGTTTTATTTTGATAGAAGCCTTTCAAAAGTTAGGATTAATAGTTTCCATAGGAAAACTTTATTGAACAATAATGGAGTCTTTAAACAATAAACTTTCCATAGTCCATAGTCTAGATTGTTACCTTCATTTTTGAATATGTCGGTCATTTTAGCCCAGTCAGTGGCAAGCAATTTGTGAGAAGGAAACTTTTCATGATGGGTATCACGACTGGGTGATGATACATTTGCTATCGTCTGGCATTCTGAGAACTCTTGAAAGTTCTGTGATAATTTTATCATTTGTCAAGGGCTGGCACAACATTTAATAACATTTTTGGAGAATTTTCATAACAGTTCTACGACAGAATTCTTGCTATCAAAAGTGTCTTTTGTCAACTACAAAGAACATATGGCGACCATTCACAAGGTTTCTTGGAATATAGGCAACCTAATTAGAGAACGGTTGCCGTATATTATTATTAGCTATCTGATTCTAATGGGCTAAGAGTAGTCTACTTAAATATATAACCTATGTAAGAAGTATATTAGCTCTTTACTTCTTGATGTTTAATGTATAATACACCGGCTGCAACCTGTAAATGTTATTAGTTACAACCACGAATAGTTACATTAGGTTTGTGGATGTATGCGTACATGTAAGGGTCGAGCACGTAAGATTCTGTAACGAGATTGGAACGTGACTGTCCTTGACATGCTCAAATTGTCATTCTTGCTTTCCACGGAAGGACCAAGAATCAAACAACGTAGATAACGTGCAATGAAATAGGTATGGACTTCCCAATATGATCTTGATTTATCAGCAGTAACTGTTACTGGTCCTGTAACTACCAGCCTGAGGGATGAGTTTCATTTTTCCCTAAAGAATTCATCTGTAGAGGAAAGCTCTTGTATGTTAACCTTTCCGTCCAAAAACTGAAATTGATATGTATTCGTTTCATCGACAATAGCTTGGCATATTTTGTGTTCATTGCAGAATTTAGACGTATTTGAAATATTGTAACATTTTGATTGTCGTGTGTAATTATTCACCCACCGAGCATTGGCCTCTTTCAACAACTGATATTTGCGATTGCGTATTATGTTATGACGCCGGTGTCCATCTGGCCGTCCGGCCTTAAGTAATTTCGTGTCCGCTCTGTAATTCTTTAACCCCTTGAAGGATTTCGAAGAAACTTGACACAAATGTTCGCCACATCGAGACGAGCTGCAGAGGGCATGGTTTGGACGATACGCTTCAAGGTCAATGTCACACTTAGGGGTCAGATGTCATATGATTCTTGTTCGCTTCTGCTTGAAGGATTTTAAAGACACTTGGCACAAATGTTCACCAGATCAAGACGAAATGCAAGTCTCGGGTGGCTGGCTTCAAGGTCAAGGTCACACTTAGGGGTAAAATGTCATACCTTCGGGCGTATATTGCTCCGCATTGCGGTGCTCTTGTTTCCTAAAAGAATCATAATAACACTTCTAGTTAGTACTAGGGGCGTTTGTTTATTTTCAGTCACATTTGACTCTATTGCTTTCGCAACAATACTTGTAATCGTTTCGTATTGGCGCGATCCTACGCGACTCTATCACAATTTTTTTTTATTACCAAGATGCAAGGTCAGTCTATGTCAGAGAAATCACGATCATCATATTAAATGCGTTCTCGATGGTAGAAAAGACTGTTGCATAAGCGCTAGGGCACATTATACCACCGTACGTTTAACATATCATATCCGTACATAGTTTCCATATCGTGCATAATTGTGCTACTGTAGCTCAGTGTTGTCGTGATCAGACATTTTGATACATATTTACAAGTATAAAACAATAATATTTAAAACAATACAGAGAAGATATTAACGACCATAAGTTAAAACATTGCCAAGAAAATGTTAGAAGCAAATCTGTTGATGTGTTTCATATAGGGGCTTAAACATTTCTGAAATGATTTAAATGCTCCACAGACATCATGTCAGTTTTCACTGAATGTTGTGTATATTTTACGGAAGAGTGATATTTCATAGTTAACGTGTTTCGCGAAGACACATCAGTTTGAATGGGTCAATAACGAGGATATATGAATGTCACAACAACAGCAACGAAAAGTAGAGAGTAACTTATAAATGTAAAAGATAAATTAGGTATAGTTATACTCTTTTATTCTATAGTTATGTAGCCCGCCCGCTTAACTCAGTAGGTAAGAGCGTTGGTCTACGGATCGCGGGGTCTTGAGTTCGATCCTCGGGCGGGGCGTATGTTCTCCGTGACTATTTGATAAACGACATTGTGTCTGAAATCATTAGTCCTCCACCTCTGATTCATGTGGGGAAGTTGGCAGTTACTTGCGGAGAACTGGTTTGTACTGGTACAGATTCCAGGAACACTGGTTAGGTTAACTGCCCGCCGCTACATGACTGAAATACTGTTGAAAAATGGCGTTAAACCCAAAACAAACAAATCTATAGTTATGTCCAGCTGTGTGAAATAGCAATACAAGATGCCACTAGAAAGAAAAGAGTTTACTCATTCAGAAAGATACGTTAAACTCTCCAAATGTAGAATCATATTAGTCTATTGATATACAAGTTTTAAAGGGTCATGAGTACAAGTCCCTGAGAGGTGATGGTGCTTTTGGTCTTAAGTTTGTCTAATCTATTATTACTGTTTTAAATCATGTAATATTATTACTATTAGACTATTAGATAATTATCAACAAGTTTCTATTTTTGATTTACATTTAATTACGATGCAGCATCGAAGCTTTTCCTTTATTTAACGTCCCTTTAAAGATGAACTATGCTCACCTTTTACATAAATATTTCATCATTGCATATTGTTCTAAATCTAGAAAATCCTCATTAAACATTTTAACCTTGGCTAAATATATAAACTTAACGTGTATACTGCAATCACAATTTAATGTCTGTAAAGTAACAACCATTTGTTTTAAACAAACTTCCAGAGTTTTAGTAGCGTAATATATTCTTACTGTGTCTACATACACATTAATTAGTATGTAGTATTTAAACCTTACACACTACCTTTCATACACTTAAACACGTTTATTTTATAATTCCATAAATGATATGTGATAACTGTTCATATATTCAAATATGAAATTTGGGCATAATATATCTTTAACATTGTATAAATGACATTCCTTTTATTCAAAATAACATAATGCTAAATAATTATGTATGTGTACGATGTAAACTACAACAAACATCACTTTCAGCAACAAAAACAAACAACTCCTATCAGTCATTTGAAAATGATGATAGATTCAATTTTTTTAAAATGGCCGCTATTTTGATGACGTCATAACTCGGTCCAGTCGCTGAATTCAGACAGGCGACATGGCTTAGAATGAACTTAAGACATTACGGAACAGACTGATATATGTCGCCATTCATCTTTTTTCCAATCGCACGGGACCCAAAATATGGCTCTAAGCAAATACACTAAAATATCAAACAGGGGAATGCCACGTACCAAAAACGCAGTCTCCCCAAAAACGAAACTCACAGCACGCAGACGTGCACACCACAAACACACACACACACACGCAAACTTACACACAGGACAAAACGAACAAAAAAAGGAACACAGTGGGGCACCGCCTTTAAACGGTCAGTGGCAAAAACACCACGGAGAGCTTAAACCGGTTTATGGTGCGCACCTAACCTCACTCTTACCCCACCATGTTCCAAAGATACGGGACAGTGTAAATAAAAGTAATCCCATCCAGGTGAATCTCTAACACACGTAATGGAAACAAAAAGGCATGTAAAACACAAAAATGCTCATGTATAAATATATAAAAAGCAAACCTTAAGAACCATAAACGTATGTACCCAATGCCTTTTCAGAAGACAGAGCAACAAGAGAAACACCATTAAGTGCCCGACGAAACAGGCCAGAAGACATATATCAAAACAGTTCAGTCCTGGTAGGATTTAAAAACTGCTTATCATAGAGTTTCCCCCTCCCCTCTTCCGTCAGACACAATCAAAGAGGGAAGCGTAGTGTCCAACTGTAAACGGGTTGAACACTAAACATGCGGTATGTCTCAAAACAGCTCTGGCTAACCGAATTAATTGAGAAATATACCCCGTAAGATGTAGCCTGAGGTACATCCCCATCCAAATGGGGAAAATTTACAATACTAAATTAAAATCATCCCTCTTGTCATAAATTTTGGTATGTATAATATTTTCATAAATAGAGAGATGTAAATCTAAAAATGAAGCATCAGTATCTGTAAACCATCCTGATCCCTTAAGTGGTGTAGTTATAGTATTAAATGTTTTTGACATAATGACTGAACAAAACATTTTGTTTTGGTTGGGTTTAACGTTGCACCGATACAATTTTAGGTCATATGGCGACTTTCCAGCTTTGATGTTGGAGGAAGACCCCAGGTGCCCCTCCGTGCATTATTTCATCACGAGCGGACACCTGGGTAGAACCACCGACCTACCGTTAAGCCAGCTGGATGGCTTCCTCACACGAAGAATTCAACGCCCCGAGTGAGCGACCTTTACCACTCGGCAACGGAGGCCCCTTGAACAAAACATAGCCGAATCGCCGAATCCTATATTAATGCAGTAAGGCTGAAGATAAGTACACGGACTGAAGCTGCTTAAAACCAGGTATAAATCTCACCATATTTATACTTTCGCATTTCAATTTTAGAAGCTAGATGTGCACAGCAAACTTTCCACTTGCAAGTTTCAACAAATAATGTCTCATTTATTTCTTGACATGTAGGATCGAGTCAGACAGAAAAGTCTTATTTAACGACAGAAAATATAATCCGCCATAATTAAGGACACTAACTAGAGGAAAGTACATGTATCTGTAAACAGACTTGCTGTCACTGTTTAGTCATAAATGGCATTTGATCACTTCCAGAGATGTTGTTTGATGTTCATACGATGAAAACTGACAACATTCGCACCTTTGTCATGGATTCAACGTCATTGATGCTTCGATATTGAGAACATTGTTCATTGTTGGTTATACACAGGAATATCTGATTCTGCAACTTTCTAACTGTCTAAATTACCAAAGTAAAGGTTACTATTAGTTACACCAGATTCCTGCCTAACTAGCAGGCTGACACAAACAGAAAAAGTACCAGTTTAAGAGAGTATTTATCTTTTATGTCAACCCTTTTTCGACACCTTTTCCCCTTTTTTGTACCCTTTCCCTTTTTTATATATCATTAATGAAAGTAACATGTAATTGTTTAAAAGTACTTGAAGCAACCCGTCTGCTGTATCTTTACACTACAGTTTCTATATGTGGTTGGCCTATTTTGCGATGAGTATCTCTGTCGATGGTTACTATGCTCAGTGCTTACAGGGAAGTCAAATCTTCCCTATTAGTTGTCGATATTGCAGCAGTCAGGAATTTGTTATTATTTCGTCATTAGTTCAATAAATTATTGACTTTACCTTATTGTACCAAATCAAAATTCACAAGTAACTTACAATTAAATATTTTAGTATCCTCTTGTGTAAAGTGAATGTAGTTTTTCAAGATTCTACAAATTTTATGCCCTATAACTGGTTATTTTTTATGTTGGAAAATGTACTTTATAAAATGCCATAAACTCAAACCATTTTCTCATTAAAAGACGTAAAGTGATTACATGTATTTTCTTTATTCTTACTGATCGGCATACATACTATTTCGGGAGAAAATCATATGTTCACATTCATTTTCAGGTAAAAATGTCAATATGCGATTTCCATCCCGCTACTGCTTATAGGAATTTTCACCTGCAAGTTTGCTTTAAAACGATGTTTGAAATATTTTAATAAATGAGCCGTGCCATGAGAAAACCAACATAGTGGGTATGCGACCAGCATGGATCCAGACCAGCCTGCGCATCCGCGCAGTCTGGTCAGGCTCCATGCTGTTCGCTTTTAAAGCCTATTGGAATTGGAGAAACTATTAGCGAACAGCATGGATCCTGACCAGACTGCGCGGATGCGCAGGCTGGTCTGGATCCATGCTGGTCGCATACCCACTATGTTGGTTTTCCCATGGCACGGCTCAAATATTCTTTCTTAGAAGGTTATGGAGTGTAGTTACTGAAATCAGTAGTTCAGTAACCCTATGATTCATGAAATATCTTTGAGGTTATTTATGAACTTAATATCAAAAAGTGGTAACTCGCCCTTTAGTCGATTCCCTAGTGTCGAACGTTTTGGCATCATTTATTTTGTGACTTCTGTCGAGCCTGCTGACGGAAGCGAAGACCGAGTCGTCCAAATGGCTGTTCGGTGTATGTGCGTGCGTGCGTCCGTCTGGATTTGTTTGTCCGGACCATAACTTTGGCAAACATGGAGCAATCTTGTTTATATTTAGAAGGAATGTTAACCTCAGTGAGTTTTCTCCGATTTGCTGCGCAGTTTGCAAAGTCAGAGAGTGTGCAGTTTATAGATGACAAAGCATCAGAAAAAAAGGTTGCGGGCTTTAAAGAAAAGGCACATTTAGCTCCTTTCTGAGAAGACGTGAAACAGCATTTTCTTGCTGGCATATGTCAACGACACGGTTGCCATCATTTTGCGTAATTGAAGGCAGTACTGAAAGAAATCAACTTGTATGATGAAAGGTAGTTCATCTGGAACGTGGACGAGAAAGCTTTAACACTATATCCAAAATGCCCATAGGTAATGGCAAAAAGGCGGTAAAATAGTCCACGCAAAAACATTTTCATCCAAGGAATTGATAACAATTATCGCTTGCGGCAATGCTGCAGGACTTGTAATTCCATCTCATGCCATAGTTCCTGAGAAGACAATGAGGGACATTGAGAGATTAGAAATTACGATACTGAAAATGCACCTCAAGTGAAGTATTTGTTTGTTTGCGTCCAGTTTTACGCCGTATCATCAGTATTTAAGTTATCACAGGCGTCCATCGTTCCTAGGAAGTATCAATACTAGACCCCTATCATCTGTATGAAACTGCCAACTTTCTCGCATAAAGGGACATGATCGTTAGCAGAGCTCAAACCCACGGCCCACAATTAGTGAGAAGTTACAATGATTTGAAGCCAGCGACTCTAACCACTCGACTACGGATGTGGCCAGGTGGTCAGGTTAGTGAGGTAACCTGTAGAATTATGGTTCTTGTAAAAGGTAGGCAGTAATTGACGAATGTGACCCCAACCCCACCCCCTCGCCCCATCTGGTACTAAATAGTATTAGGTCTGTTTAACAGCGCTGACGGAGTAATGTGAACAGCGTCCTCAAACATCTCATGCCACTCATGCAATAGTACCCTGTCAATCTGTCGATTTCAATGAATTTACACTTATTCATTTGTTAAGGTACAAAATTTAGCGTTTCCGAATGCGGATTGACCAAGCAGAGCATTAGTGAATTGTGGTTTGTCGAAACAGATTTACCAAGCATTGGGTCAAATAAACCGCAGATACTGATAGTGGACGGACATGATTCCAACCATCATGTGGAAATTGTCGACTTAGAAAGAAAAGATGGAATTATTATGGTGGAACTTCCTAGCAAGACGAGCCATTTTACACAACCTTTTGATTTGTTGAGTTTCTTTGTTGCCTTTGTTTATTTTCCTTGCTTACTGATTCTGTCGAATTGCGGGCCACTCTTACAAGTTATGACATATTTTTTATACTACTATTAATGATGATGATGATGATGATGATAGTGATGATATATGTAATAACAATTAAATCAGTTTACTGAATTTTACAGGCATCCTGTCCTGCTTTTATTTATTCATTATGACCGGTTACGTATCTTTAACTTCAAATATTTCACGTGCTTTTTCTGCTCTTATTTGTCTTTGATATCTAATGTTCTTCAAGCTCGCAGTGTATGAAAATATCTTAACTGTAAAAAACATTCGATCATACATCCCTCTTATATGGTTTGTTTATTAGTTATACGGTAAAGGACTAAATAATAAAGTCACTATTTTACAAGAAAGAATGAAAATGTTAAAGTAGTTCAAAGTATTTAAATACAAAGCTTTGGTTGAATTTTGATTTTAAAATAACCGCCAGATCTATAAATACTTTAGCATAGTGGGACAATGTAAGGATTGCATCTTTTAAAAGCTTACTTATGACCTAGCGTGCGCTCGAATCTGGCAATATCAAGACTATGATTATTTTCAAAAAAAAATTAATACACAATACATACTTTGTGCACAGGCCAAATCTTATGTACTACATTCGAACGTTTTGATATCATTTGCATGCGGAGTTTTATAAAAACAGTCAATATAGATTCCTATATAATCCCTTTCCGTATATAACTAAATATTTTTCAACGAGGATTGTCACTTTCATTTATTTGAGGGTTGTCAGGATGGTCGATCAATAACTTAAATGGTCAAATTTTCCTAAGGAATAAACTGACTCCATTACTCTATGGGTATTGAAGTTAAAGGAAATAATAATACTGTAACGTCGAGCTAAAATATAAGAATGGCACATTCACTTAATTGAATTTATTAATGGTACAACTGGTTTCTTGTGTATCAGGTGTGTAACTGTTACTCAGAAATTTGAAAGTGTGTTTAAATTATCCATGAAAAAATATATATACCATAGTTCTGTTGTGAATGGTCTGTTGTTTCGAAGTCCGTCTGAACATTAGCTCATTTTTATACCAGAATATGTCAATTCGATGACACAACTGATATATTTTTTCTAAATGCTTCGTTTCCTCGATATGCATCATAAGTCCAAGAAAAAAACATTCACAATGTCCACATTCAATCTGTGGCTTCGGAAACAGAAACAAGGAATACTTACTGTACTACAAAGAGAAACTTCATACCTTGCGTTACTACTATATTAAGCATAAATATATATCCTTTTAATACCAATGTATACTTTGCTAATCACGACCAGAAAAACACTCATTTACACATCAATACATTTATTGCTGTTTGGCTTTATTTCGGGAGGCAGCGTTAATGTGACTATTTCTATTTAATCGCTTTAACATTCGTTTTACTGATGTACCATTTTTTGAACATATCGTATTTCATACTAATTTATGTTAGGTCGATTGTGGAGCAAGTTCTACAAGTCATACCATCCCAGACAACTCTTTCCTGAAGGAATCCTTCGGCACGATAGTATGATTCGATTATTATCATTTGATGCATTATAGGTTCTATACCAGTGGTTCAGGTTCTAATTACATATAGTCTCTGTCGATATAATGTCAGAAACTAGTGGGATGAAGTTAGTTCTGTCACCATAGGAACAGGCTTTAAACAGGCTTTAAATATTTAAACATACCAAGCAGCTATGCAAACAATATATGAAGTGATTTATACAATAGTATGTGAGGAAAAACTGCAACATGATATTTATACGCCCAAACATTGTTTAAAAGTACGTAGAAGCAAGAAACAAATATTATTTCATGTATTGTGGCAAACAACATTCATGAAAAGTTTTGATGTAATGTATATATGTAAGGTACACCTTACAACATTATCATCTGTAACAAAGTTCACATTTTAGGAATAGAAAAAAGCTCTTAACTGGAATGTTAGAAGCACTAAGCTAATGGTAATGTGAATACATTTGTGTATTTGAGCTGCAATATTATGTTGTCAAAATTTCAAATCAACAATGTGTTCCGTGATGTTATGAAAAATACGCCTGCAGTTATCCCAAGTCCTTCGAAAAAATTAGAAAGTTATAACTTGTCCCTCTCTAGGGCCGTTAAATGTGTTTGATAAAACGACAGAAGAATAACTTTTGTCAACATGATCTTAAATGTGTTGCGATATTTTAATAAAAGGACTCTTCGGGAGAGGCTATTTCAGATGATATCAAAAATAATATTTTTGACTATCGTTTTAATTTTAATGTTTTAATTGGCTATTCATCAGCAATCTGACTAAAGTACTTGATCTTCTAAACGAAGATCTGAGAACGACCCATTCACATTCGTCTTCTGTATATTTTGGATTTCCAAGATTTCTATTTTTATTTTTGCATCTATTTTTGTTTGAACCAATCAGACAACTTGTTCGAAAGTTAAAGAGTAAGAAACATTTGCAGTTAATCCAGGGCTGGAACTCGAACCTCTCGCTTACAGAGCAAGTGCGCTACCGACTGAGCTAAACGGCTATCTGACATTTCCTACATAAAAATTGTTAATATCAAATACCAAGGCATTTTAAAGCTTGCAAAATGTTGTAAGTTAACTTTTGATTGGCTAGCGGAAGGGTTGTCAGAACGAGGCCATCAATAGGTCGTTGTCAGATCCTATGCGTAGCGTAATAGGAGATGTACTTTAGTCAGATTGATTCATCAGTTTCTTAACTTAAGGTATTAGATACCTAATAGTGCACCTCTTTTTGACGAGTATTCAATTCCTACTTGACTTAATTTTTTCAAAGGGGCATAGGTTCAGGCCCCACTAGGACCAAATGTTTTCCCTAATGGCTTTTTTTCTAGTACGTTTTTCCTTTTTCAAGACTTATTATTGATTTATTGTACAAAATTGGATTTTTTTTATTTGATAAGCGATTTCTCGCTATTTAAAGTGAATTTACCTCTGAAACAGAAGGGGGCAGAGTAAGACATCATTAAAAATACTGAGTTACATGCGGTAAAAGTTCTCTATTTTGCCATTACTCTTTAGATTACATATTTGTGGAAGAAATGTAGGTGGGTTTTACTTCTGCCCCAAGCTTAATTTTGAATGACGTGACAAACTTTTAAACAGTTCCACAGGACTCAACCTTAATTTTTCAATGTTGGAGTTAGAATTCTGTCTTATTAAATCCTATTACTTGAGGCACCCTAGGAAAAATGATACTGACAGTTTCATTTTGTGTTTTATAATTGTTTACCAATAGTTTCACGTTTCTTTCATCAAAATTAATTGTACAATGGATTATCTGCTAACATTTTGGACAATTTTATTATTTTGAAATTTGTCTCTACATGAGCTTGAGGAAATATCATAAATTATACAAAATTTTAAAAAAACGGCAAGGTAAAAGTTGTTTAAAAATTGCAACACAGTGCAAAACAAGGTCGACATTAAGAATATACCAAGCGAATGCCATTTCAAAAACATTTCTATTAGGTATCTTATACCTTAAAGAATGTTATCATTCTGAATATGCCGTCAAAAGATAACGATGTTCATTTGCCAAAGTATGTAATAAATAATGCACGTAGTATTACATTTTACATTTCATACGTAGAAAAGAACAGAAAATACTAATATCTTTTGGAATATTTTAAATACTAAGAAAATATCAGAAAATATATGTTGTGGGAAGGTTAAGATGTGTCACGAACGTTCAGAAAAGACGTAATCATTATGGCGCTTTTTGGACCGAATATCTTTTAAATTAGTGAGGAAGTAAGTAAGTAAGTAAAGAAAGACTTTATTTAATGAGGCTTCACATTTGGTCTCTAAATCTTCCATGTGGGCCTCATAAGTTAAAGAGTTAAATAACAGTTGGACAGTTAATGATAATAAAAACGATTTTTACCAGAATAAAAGGCAAGATTTGTCAGTTAAGTCCGACCTGCTATCAACAACGTCACTGATTGCCTTTACTAGTATAGATGTCTTACACATGTACATTTTACATAAGTCAAAGCAAGGATGTATAATAGAGACTTTGACAGCATATATCTGACACGAGATAACCAGATCTTCAATTTAGTCCAGTAATATCGTTTCGTCCGTGCCATGATATACTACCAACATAACTAATCTAAAAGTGTGTGTCTTTCGGAAGGAATGGCCTTGTTTTGAGGAAGTAATATCGCGTTTGGACGCACTTTGTGCTGACAAACAGGAAATAAAAGATTGAACGAACGTGATTCAAACACTGTGATAGTACCTATATTTGAGAATACGTTGTATGCAAATCTCCTAAGGCGTATGTAATTTATTTGATAACAAAACATTAAACTTTGCAAATATGGGACGACATCATAACTTCAGAAATACGTTATTTACTGTAGAGAAATAGACTAAGTCTTAATTATTTCAGCGCCTGCCCAATTTTTCAAAAGTGACTGTTTATATGTTTTATACACAGGGTCATGCATAAATCCATCAACTATTTCAGGCTGTCAAAGCAAATTATCAATGTCGCTTCACATGATATATATATACACACACACACTAATAATTTAGCATACATAAGTAAATAGTGTTGTTTACTCATGCAGATTTTTTTTAATTTATAGGTTTCGTTAAAATTTTACAAGATCAAAATTGTAAGTTACTACACGTTAAGAAGATCTTTCCCGTTTGACAATTTTCCCGCGTTTCACTTTGAACAACTTCAAACAAACAAGAGGGTCATGATGACCCTGGATCGCTCACCAGAGTAATATGTTTCAAATGTCAAACTGATGATTTTTAGAAATTTTTTGGAAAATTTTCCAATGTACAATCAAGTAACCCCTGGGGCGGGGCCAATTTTACCCCGGGGGTCATGATTTGAATAAAGTTTGTAGAAGTCGACTAGGCAATATTACATATCGAATATCTAAGATCTAGGCCTTCTGGTTTATTTTAAGCAAATTTATGAAGATTTCCCAATGTACAATAAAGTAAACCCTGGGGCTGGGTCAATTTGACCCTGGGGGGTCAAAATTTGAACAAATTTTGTAGAGGTCCACTAGGCAATGCTACATGCCGAATATCTAAGCTCTAGGCCTTCTGGTTTATTTTTAGAAAATATTGAAGATTTTTCTATGTACAATCAAGTAACCCCATGGGGCGGGGCCAATTTGACCCCGGGGGTCATGATTTGAAGAAATTTTGTAGAGGTCTACTAGGCAATGCTACATGTCAAATATCTAAGACCTAGGCCTTCTGGTTTATTTTTAGAAATTTTTTGAAGATTTTCCTATGTAAAATCAAGTGACCCCTGGGGCGGGGTCAATTTTGACCCTGGGGTCATGATTTGAATAAATGTTGTAGAGGTCCACTAGGCAATGCTACATGTGAAATATCTAAGCTCTAGGCCTTCTAGTGTATTTTAAGAAAATTTTTTGAAGATTTTCATATGTAAAATCAAGCGACCCCTAGGGCGGGGTCACTTTTGACCCCGGGGGTAATGATTTGAGCAACTTTAGTAGAGCTCCACTAGGCAATGCTACATGTCAAATATCTAAGCTCTAGGGCTTCTGCTTTTTGAGAAGAAGATTTTTTAAGGTTTTCCTATGTAAAATCAAGTGACCCCTGGGGCGGGGTCAATTTTGACCCCGGGGGTCTGATTTGAAAATTTTTTGTAGAGGTCCACTAGGCAATGCCACATGTGAAATATCTAAGACCTAGGCCTTCTGCTTTATTTTTAGAAATTTTTTGAAGATTTTCCTATGTAAAATCAAGTGACCCCTGGGGCGGGGTCAATTTTGACCCCGGGGTCATGATTTGAACAATTTTAGTAGAGGTCCATTAGGCAATGCTACATGTCAAATATCTAAGGTCTAGGGCTTCTAGATTTCGAGAAGAAGATTTTTTAAGATTTTTCTATGTAAAATCAAGTGACCCCTGGGGCGGGGTCAATTTTGACCCTGGGGTCATGATTTGAACAAATTTGGTAGAGGTCCACTAGGCAATGCTTCACACCAAATATCTAAGCTCTAGGGCTTCTGGTTTTTGAGAAGAAGATTTTTAAAGTTTTTCCTTTCGGTTGCCATGGCAACCAGAGTTCTGCATGGAATTCAATTCTTTGAACAATTTTTAGAGAAGACCATCCAAGGAACATCCCTGTGAAGTTTCATCAAAATTGGCCTGTTGGTTTAGGAGAAGATGTTGTTTAAAGGAAAGTGTGGACGGACGGACGGACGACGGACGGACGACGGACGGACGGACGCCGGACGGTGAGCGATCACAATAGCTCACCCTGAGCACTTTGTGCTCTGGTGAGCTAAAAACCGATAGTTTGATATCGCCGCAGTATATACGCCACAGTCGCCAGCTGTCGTTTACTCTTACAATGACAAGCGTGTAGGCCAATTAAAAATTAGTTGTTTGTTTTATCTATTGGTTTTTCTAATTAAAGATAACTGTTCAAATGCAGTATGAAAGTTCAACATTTCTATTTACACGAAAATGTAACGTCAACATTTGCACATCATGGAAGGCACGTTCAACTTTCCCGCCAAAACACGTATAAAGTAGCTCTTGTTTTACGAGACATTCAGAAAGTGTGTCGTTCTTAATAATAAAAAGCAGAATGGCGTTATAGATAATGTATAAGACATTGTTTCAACAAAATACAATTTTGAAAGAATTATTTTCCGTCAAGGGCATCTTGACTTTAAAAAGTACATGTATGTCATGACGCCGAAAAGACTGGCGATTCCTCGAACAATAGTCCCGATTCATTCTTAAATTTCAAGCAGCTCCATAACACTAAGGATAAAGATGTCGTATGGTGCATGTCTCGGCCAAATAGGTTTTAAAAACACTTTTATCAAATATGGGTATAACGCGAAAATTACCACTTTGTGATATATGTTGACGATTGTTATGAATAATAAGACAGAAACTGTTCAGAAAAAGCATATGAAATATTAATTTTCCACGTTTAAAAAAGTCTTACTTGTGTTTTGATTAAAGTATAAATCGAATTTTTGACAAAAGTCGCACACTGATCTTATCAAAAGTATTTCGAATGCAGAAAAAGGGATATCTCTGCAATCATTTACCCACCATTAGCTTTAAATCAGCTCACCATTATGACCTAAAAAAGCTGTTTGAGATGCAAACTGGCTTTGGCGATGGGAAGATTCGACTGAAAAATAGGTACAATTCCCATTGCACAACAGTTACATCCAATTTGTTCGTAACGTCTTTGCAGAGAAAACATGTGACGTGTAAAAATTGCAATTAAGAGATTTTTAACGTTGAATCACATATTTGTGAACACAGTCCTCATAAAACATGTTTCGCTATGTATGTGACACTTCCATGAATCAGACACTGATACCTTTCTGTCAATGTCGTAACAAATGACATATTACCGATAACAAATATATGTTTAAAAGCATAATATGTTTTTCTCGTTTATTATAGAATGCGCCACCCCTCATTTTTCGACGGTCTGTTATAAAATTTTCACAGATTAAAATTGGCGATATCTCCGACAGTGTTTTTTTCTCCATTTCGCTGCCATGACCACTCACGTTGTCTTTTCAACACAGCGCAAAATGACATACTTGATTTACATTAATTCGAATTTAAGTTTTTGTTTCTGTTACTGGATATAATGAAATAAAATTACAATAATAATAAAAGTAGATGTTATTTCACGGCATTATGCTCTCCTATACATGGCATACTTACATTTATTGTACACGAGTGCGCATGTCCAATTCAAATAAACGGACTTAGTCGACTATTACATTTAAAGTGCATGACACAGTAAAACAAACCGATAGCACGATACTAATCTATTACATCTTTTATTCCAGAAATTGTATTGAGAAAACAGAAGCCACGTAAAACTTTTACCGAATAAGGGCACTCTATGAATTTTAAAGCAATAGCAAGATTACAAATTTGACAGGCTGATACAGAAATATTTTAATGAACAGAAATAAAAACAAATAAAGCGGAAAACAAACAAAATTTTGATTTGGGCCTAACCGAGTGTTTGCAACGTGCCTATCGATAAACTCCATCCATACTAAAATGTACACGCGCAACTCCCGATGACATGTCGGGTAAGCTTCAAAGACAGGTACCGAGGTCACGAAGGGCAAACAGGTGTTTGAGTGATTCACAAGTAAACGACTGCAAACTGGCAAACGGGAAACGTCTTCTTAATGGGTAGTATTTGTAAAAAGGCATAACTGTTGCTGTGTTCAATTATCAGGATAGCTGTTTGCAAATGTACGATCAAATATATCGTGTGACTAGTAACGCCAAAGGCTCGGACCTCGGTGTGTATGGAACTGAAACTTTAGAGCACGTTTAATCTAGACTTTGAGAGGGGGAGGACTCTATGATGAGAAGTTTTTAAATCCTACCAGGACTGAACTGTTTTGATATTTGTCTTCTGGCCTGTTTTGTCGGGCCCTTAAGGGTGTTTCTCTTGTTGCTCTGTCTTCTGAAAAGGTATTGAGTACATACGTTTTTGGTTCTTAAGGTTTGCTTTTTATATATTTATACACGAGCATTTTTGTGTTTTACATGCCATGCCTTTTTGTTTCCATTACGTGTGTTAGAGATTCACTTGGAGGGGATTACTTTTATTTACACTGTCCCATGTCTTTGGAACATGGTGGGGGTAAGAGTGAGGTTGGGTGCGCACCATAAACCGGTTAAAGCTCCCCAGTGGTGTTTTTGCCACTGACCGTTCCAAGGCGGTGCCCCACTGTGTTCCTTTGTTTGTTCGTTTTGTCCTTGTGTGTTGACTTTGTGTGCGCGCGTGTGTGTATGCTTATTATTCGTCTTGTCCTTATGTGTTGGCTTTGAGTGTGTGTGTGTGTGTGTGTTGTTCGTTTTGTCCTGATGCGTAAGCTTTGAGCGTGTGTGTGTGTGTGTGTGTGTGTGTGGTGCACGCGTTTGCGTGCTGGGGGGTTCGTTTTGAGGAGGCTGCGCTATTGGTGCATTGCATTCCCTGTTTGATATTTTTATTTGTTTTTTTGGACTCTCACGGTCAATATTCTAGATACAAATACACTGACGGCTTTTGAATATCTGTTCAACCCGTTTTTGTGTTTACTATATTAATCTTGAGTTTAACATTCATCGTAACCTCCGTGTATTAAACTTGTCCATTTAGATTAATGATATAAATTTTTGTATTTACTATGATCATGTGAGTTACTAATTTTTGGAAGTCAAAGTTTAAGGATTTGGTTAACTGTTCCGACAGGATATTTATAACGGATGTAAAATTATTTTTAATTAAGTACCTCATATATTTAAAATACAAAATGCGGAGTTGGAATAAAATCTATAAGAGCCTATTAAGTACTATTCTTTGGAAGCAAAGAACAAATAACAGACTTAGTTTGATGAAAGATAATGAAATAAACACGGAATCTCATTATTCAGAGATATTAAGTGTACTCTCTTAAATGAATGATATTACGTTTTACTTGTGTACATCATAGAATTTCTAACACGTGTTTACTTATAATATGTCACTGAAAAGCAGCCTTATATTTTGTTTGCAATTGGTTCCTTGGTTTTCTGTTTGCAGTTGTTGTCAGTGTAAAGAAAAAATACAAATGTTGTGCTGCTGCTTATATATAATCATGTACAAATAAATATTCTAATATGCAAAAACGTGCATTTTCATTGAAACACGACAATATTGACGCTACGTGTCAAGATTGTTGCCATACTTGATCTACTTTCCCATACAAAAGACATTTCAGAATCAGAACTTATTTCACAAACCCCATTTCGATTACTGAGCAAAATACGCCAAGAGACGTCTACGTAACCCTAAGTTATTGCGTCGTCCCGTGATCGAGTATGGTTAAAAAACGGACATGTTGCAATTGACTTCACCTGGTATTTGTCAGGAAATAGCGCTTCCCTATATCTTCCTCATTGTTGATACAAAACAGATATACTAGAGTTGAAATAATATTTCATAAACATTTTTTAATATATTTATTTGATAAACACTCTGATTCGATCATATGCCGAAAATAATTCAATCGACCTACGTCATCATGTAATTACTCCGCAGGCGTACAACGCCTTCATCGAATATAATTATACAAACACATATTTCTGATATATATTGTCGTTATAAACATGTTTTCATATGGAGGCTAGGTTAACAAGTGAATTTTGCCGTTGAGGCTAACTATACGATACACCTCACTGTTTGGAGATGGACTGCAATCAGAAATATGAGTTTATTGAAAGTGATTTTACAACGTTTTTGTTACTTCACACCACAAAAGTATATCTTAGTAAAACAGTGTTTTTTCTACAATATATCGTAAAAGACGCGGTAACGTTTGTCAGCTTTGTTGCTGATATCGTTGTGGCTTCATTTGAACTCTCTCTCAGTATTTGTGCTTCACGATATGTACTGTATAAAGAAACTGGTTGAATACAATGTGTACAACTTACGCAAGACCTCAGAATGTATTGTTGCCCGTTTCATTACAGTTTTTAACTGTCTTACTGTGCATAAATTTAATTGCCACGTTTCTCTAGTCGCATAATGTAGGGACTTACCCCAAGCCTTCTTTACACAAGGGAAACAATCCGTTTACATAGTGAAATTGTTGAGTGAACACCGTTTCTTAATCCTAATCCTGCCCATGTTATATCAGTGCAAAGGAAAGGTAACCACAAAAAATGTCCTACTCTCCCCAGGGCAATCAATTGTTTGATCTTTACATAGTTTTGTATTCAGCTTGCTAATCCATGTGGCAAGTATGCATGTTTTTTATGATTAGGGGTAAAAATGTCTCTGTAATGTATATTTAAATTTCGGTTTACTTTTGATATCACAGTAAGCGGTGTAAAACTTGCAGGAAAGATTCAGAATATTTAAGTTCAGTTTCATTTTTTTCAATTAAGATTTTCCAAAGGAAGTGGAAAGAACTTCAACAGTTTAGATGATCAATTTTTGGACTGTTTTTTTTTTCGGAATGGTGTGTTTTTAGCCATTTGTAAATGACATTTTAATGGAAACTTCTCAGTTAGAGCCATTAATTTCAAAAACAATATGTTTGTTTCATTTATATAGTATAATAACGTAATTTGCAAGAATAAGGTAGTTCCCGATTGGTTAATGCCATAAACTTCAAATCACTTGCCGCTCACTGCCGGTCTCGAAATTATTCAAAAGATGTATATATATTACATGACTGTAAGGTCTTTGGTTCTGCTTAGTTGTCTATCCCAGTCTGAATTAATGCCTTGATCTGTCTGCAATAAAACCTAAATTCCTAATACAGTCAAAGGCAAAATAATCTTCCATCTTTAAAGGCACTGGCCTCCAGATCTTTCGACAACACAAAAAAAAGATTTTTTTTAGATATCTGGAAATTAATGTTATATTTCTTAAGAATGCATTGAAACTTAATTACTGACAGACTACATGTTCAGAAACACATGAGAATTAGTTGTTTTAATTTCTTTTTACGACGAACATTGAAAAGCGTCTGTAGCGCTTTACTTCAGGTAAACTGTCTTGATTATAAATATCTATATTTAATGCGTAATGAACACTAAATTCTCTATAGCGATATTGGTAACCGACAGCGGAAAATTTTATTTATTGCCGCAGCGGTCCAGGTTCGATTCCCAACGCGGTCATCTTTTTTTTTTATTTGCCATTTTTAAATTAGTTTAGAAACAGAAACTAAGATTCTAATGTTCAATTTATGACCAAACTTCAGTTTTAAAGAAAGATCAGTTTTTAGCTAAAATCTGGAGGCCAGTGCCTTTAACAACCAAATCGTACTAGGTATGCACATGGAAGATTTGTGGAAATTGATTTCTGGAAAAAAAGTGTTTCCTTTAACATAAATGATATTCCTCTAGGACAAAGTATGCGCTGACGTACAGGAAATTGACTGAATTGGAACGAACATGACACAAACAATGTTGTTTTCGTGAAAAAATCTCCACAGGGATAGATTTTTATCTTAATTGGACAGAAGAGAATAGAGACATTTACATCGTGTTGCTTGTTGGCTGTAAAATCTTTTTCACTGTTTATTTGTTACAAAGTCATTTAAGACAATATGCCACGTTTATGGGCACCATAATCTTTTCTATGTTTTCTTTATTTATGAGAATAAAAGCTATATTGACTTTTTTGAACATTTTTTTTTTTCATAGAACATTTGTCTTTATTTAAAATAGTGTGTGGTGAGTTAATTGCCGTTCAACTTAATGTCTTATATAATATGTCATAGATAATAGAGGCATGTGTTCTTCCAGAAAAGCCTTGTATCGAGGATTTGAATCTGTCAAACAAGGTAATTACCACTGTACCAAGTCAAGAACATTTGCGAGAGAGAAATAATAAAAGATATCCATGATCATAGAAATATGGTTCTGTTCTCTAAACTTCCCCTTTTCTCCATCTACAATTTTTCATATTCCACCATATCTTTAAAGCTATATTCTTAAATGTGTATAGCAAAACGATTAAAAAATAGCCTAATCCTTTAAAATGTATGTAGTTTCTTTATATACTGATGGAGCAAAACGATTCAGATATAGCCTTATTCCTGTCCCCCCCCGCCACCTCCAAAATAAAATATGCATGTATGTTAAAAGTAGCCAGACCGAAGCTTTTTCAAAATAGGTATAATTCTCACCATAATTTTAAACCTAGACCTACACAGTAAACTTTCCGCTGTTATTGCTTCAAGTTTGAGAAAATCAATCGTATAAATTTACATCTGCGAAATGACTTTTGCAGAAGAATGGCTGGTTCATTAATTTGCAACCGTTCCAAAATACAGTTCGAAAGCAAAAGTCAGAAAGGTTTTTATATAAATTGTGGAGTTAACGAAAGGAAGGATTCACGTCTATGCGTTCCTACAGTATATGTAATATTTATCTGGCATTCTGCCCAAGGTGACACAAACAGAACTCGAGTCGAAATATCAATTGTAAACGGAATCTAACTCGGGGTATAAAACGATGTTTGTCAGCTTAGCACTGCGCCACTTCTTCCATTAAAGGTAAAACACGTTCAAATATATTTGCAGTTAATCATAGATTTCTTGCAGACGTCATTTCTGAATTTTAACATCGCCCATTGATCAAATTATCTTGACAGTCAGGAAGAAAGAAACTATTGTGTGTTTGAATAAATCATTACAATTGGACTTTTTTGTAAATGTTTCGAAAATATATAGCATTGTGCACTTGTTGTTCTTGGATATGATTCATCACGCTTCACTGATTTAAAGCCTACTTCTGGATAGGTATGATGGTAAACTTGTACAACATTTTCCAGATTGCTCCTACAAATAACTGATTTAAAGAAGAATCATTTATCAAAGAAACGCTGTAAACCTTAAAAGGGATTATGATTACGAGGAATTCTAAATAAATATATATGATTTATTATATACATACTAATGAAATACTGGAAAATATTGATATTGAAATATAATTCATATTTTCATTTTCACTGTATTTATTTTTCACTGCAGTGAAACATATTTTTCTATATTTTCACTAGTTTTCCGGAACTACTTTGCTATTCTTTGGCAGTTACTTTGATTGATTTACCATTTGAAAGGGAAAATGTATATGAATAGTGAAGCAAACTATTTCAAGTCAAAATATAGAATTTAAAATGCTCGCAGCCCGCCTATAGTACATTCTAACCGGTATTTGTACGAGTACACGGCATTTAACCCTACGCGAAGGGACATTACTCGGGAGAACGTTTGAGAAACGCTACACTTTCATATTTAATACCGCTTGTGAGCACTTGACCTTGGTATGAATTAAAAAATAATAGAGGGAGGAGTTAAATGAAATTCATCGACAAAAACTGGAACTGTCCATTATCGCGTCATCACAGTGGTAAAATGACATTTTGTATGTCCTATAACTGTTTTTTTTTCTTCTTGTTTTTTGGCAAATATACACCCTTATTTTTAGAAGTAAAGATCACGCAAACTTGCACTTTAATTGCAGTAGGAAAATGTGCTTCATAGAATAACATACAGTCACACCATTAAAGTCATCAATTAAATAATTGCACTATCTTCATTTCCGTTGATTGGCTTACGACCTCCAGAAAAATAAATCAAGGTAAAGGTAGTTTAATATCACATAGAAAAATACATTTTTGCATTGCAGGTTAACTGTCAGTACGCTATCTTCATTTCCTAACAGCTTACGAAAACTTTCAGTAATTATTTTGATTTAAAACGGTGTTTGATTTCAAGAAATAGTTTAGTACCTATAAATATTCTACACTCACAAAATCATGAAGTACAATTATGTTGAAATATCAAACAATCATAACAGTACCTTTAACATTCTATTCTTTGATGCACAGATCCTCAATCTGACGCTTTTTGCATTGCCAGCTTTCATAGCCAAATCGCTGGCTTATCGATGAAATTGTCTCCCTTGAAAAAACGCTATCGGTGTTATCGGTTTCTCGATCCAATTGATTTTGCTACTATAGAGATATATAGGAAATGATGTTTTAAATTGTAATAACTTTTTTCATTTTTAAGCCACATAATTTATCCACATATGAGCACAAACTTTAATCTTTCATTATTATAATGATGTAAAAAGTTTTGTGATTTAATAGCATCTTAATGCTTCCCTGCTCGTTATAAAATTGATACTATCACTCCCTATTCCCACAATAGAAAACACGAGGAGCCATTTTTCATAAATAACCATTTTTCAAATAGAAATTTCGTATTTTTATAATTTAAGTACAAAATTTATCCACATATGTGCACAAACTACAAAGTATGAAGATTTAAATGGTGTTTTTAAAAATGAAATTTATCATGATCTTAATGCTTCCCTGATCAATTTAAATCTGTCATGTTTTAGCAAAAAACACTTTCTGGCCATTCAGCGTATTACATAGACTTATTACATCGTATTTAGTATACTGATGGTCGATGTTCTTTTTTCTGTTTTTTTTATTTTTTTTTTATTTTCATCTAAAACTTTTATATTTTTTAATGCATTATTTGATTTCTTTATTTTTTGCTCTGTTTAATCATTAACGGGACAAGTACAGGTGCAACCAATTACCGATTTATTAACTGAGCAAAAGAAATTGATCATGCATTTGGAACACTGTGAAAATAACTCGACTAATTGGAGGAATGGACTAATACGATATGATTGGAACACAATGGCTGAAAAAGAATCGTTAACATGTCAGCAAATAATGGCTTGTTGGCTGACATTTTCTCTTTCTTATTTTCCGAAATGGTCTATAATTTTAGTTACTCAATAAAAACGAACAATAAAAATTCGCTTGTACGTTCTATTTATACATTTTACTAGATGCTTAAGGGGAATATGTTTTGAGAACACGGCACTTAAGCGTAGTTTTTAACCAGTGTCTGTTACAATTTGCGGGAAACCACAGAACCTCCTTTGGTCGGGATTCGAACTGACAAATTTTGGATCACGGTTTGAAGAAAACTTCTTTTATTTTTTCGGTCAAAACATAACAAATTTGTAACTTGATCCTAAATATTTTTTTTTTATTATTTTATTATGTTTGATCAAATAGCAATAAAAATAAAAATAGAATGTATTTTATCATTATTTGGTTTGATCAACAAATATCTTCCTTTTCATAAAAATGCCAAAATAGGTATATCTGTTAAAGTTGTCACATATAAATTTTATGGAAGTGTCTAGGGGTACATGCTAACAAATAATCTTATAGATTACATATTTTTAATTGATATCCGAGGGTTTTTCTAAAAGTTGCGACACAGACCCTATAACTTGATATAGATTATTGGAAAAGATGCAAGACATATCATTGAACAACCATTGTACATTTTGTATTAGTAACTTTTACACTGTGTAACAGATCAAAATCACTCGAAGTGGAATTCGTTAATTATTTTAAACTTACGTAATGAAACAATATAAGCCGTGTGTTCAAAAACTAAAGAACAAATTGAAACTATCGCATATTTATAAAATTAATCAGAGATTTGACATTTTCTAAAGATTTCTTGTCTCATTCTTTTCAAAACAGCATATTTGATTCAAGAAGCGTTCTTTTGTAGACAAACAAGGAAATATTCCGGGCACATGTACATTAACTATATGAATAGTTTTAATACACTTGTATTTGTGCTTCAGGTATCCTTCAAAATTTAATACCTCATGTTACTTCCACATTCTATATATACATGCTATCTGACACGGAATAACATTTTTTAGAATGTACTTGGGAAGAATGTAATTTAACCAAGGAAAATAATAGCAGATCACTTTCCCTGACTCGTTCATACAAATGTAACTGCAGCATTGTGCAATACCCTCAAATCGCCCATAGAACTGGCTAACGCGAAGGCTTATTAATGCAAATATTGAATGGATCAGAATATATAACATTGACTCCAGAGAGGCCACAGACTGGGCTTCTTAACAAGATAATAGTTCTGAGCTAAAATGTCATCAAGTTCAAGTTCAGGGTATTTACTACATAAACACCTTATTTTATGTCCATTGTTACGAAACAGTAATTTTACCTCACCATGAATTAAAATCCCTTTTCTTGAACTAAAACATTGTGGTACAAATACTAACCGATATAATCTTTCAATACCAAAATTACTGAGACTCTTTGAACATATATGTATGATAACGTACTGAGGTTTGCCAGCAAATGTGGTTTAATGCTGCATTAGATACTTAAAACGCACATACACATATCCTTCAGATTATCTCTTTAGTTTTTTATCCATATAATTCATGATCGTGGGACAACTACAAAATGATAAATGTATACACTCAAAGTTTATTTGAATGAACATCTTAATAATTAATGAAAATTCACAATTAAGTGTCTGCAGGCATCTGATTGTGCATTTCCTCATCGGATATTTCTTGTCCTTCCACTAGCAAGATATTACTTCTGCTTGTAATTATTCCAGGAAGTAAAATTTATAGAATAAAAGACGGAGAAGGCCATGTCTTTTATCAATATACAGGATTACACTAAGATCATTAGACACAAGCCAGTGAAGAACTTATGTAATAATTATTCATTTGGAGACTATTTTTATTAACGTAATGTAACAAGTTGAATGATATGACAGTAGCTTTGTCCAGCTAATAAATATATTTCAAGATGTATTTATTGTAATCACACAATCTAGTTGGCAACTACATTTTAACCTACGACTACACTAACGTATAGTATAATATAATAGTAGCTCGATCTGGGATGCTGTATTCGGCTCTCGTGAATTTTTGCCCGATTGGATCTCACGAGGCGCACAACTCTTTTATTATATACCTCTACCTTTTTGTTTGTTGTTTTGTTATTGAACGAAATCTTCAATGTGTTTCGATATTAAAATGGAACTATAGGTATCGCACAGTAATGAGGCGCTTTGAAATGTAAATAAACAAAACAATAGCATAAATTTAAGTCAATACACAATGTTTACGCTGCAAATAGTAATTCCTCGTTGGCCGGGCGGAATTGGTATCCGTCTTATACTTTTTCGTCGGGAGTTCGATTCCCGGACCCTTAAAAAAGTATTTTGAAAACTGTATTTAATTTCTTTTTTTTTTTCAATACGATTCAACGAAAACAACACAAGTTTGTAAATCTAGTACTAACTTGCTCACTAACTTATATAAATCACTGTTAACACGTAATAATGTTTAAATACGCTTCATCTTTAATATGATCTAATGTTTTTAGGCTTTCGTGAATGAATTAGAAACCAGAGAAAAACAAACGTACACAAAGTATATAAATTAAATGCAAAAGAAAAAAAATGACGGATGCAAGGTTCGAACCATCAAAACTATCACTACAAAATGATTACATGTCTATCCGCTCAATCTACTGTGCCATCAAGCCAACTAATGATCTTACCTCGAATATCTTTTGTTTAAAAAGAGATTGCTAAGTACTGATTGTTTATTTACATGTTGCTAAAAATGAAAACGCCATAATACATGCGGTACTTATAAGAGAATTTTTTATGTGCGCTATTTATAAAACTGTGTCAGATCATGCATATCATTAAAACAAGTCCGGCAGTATACAATACAAAAGGTACGATACGGATATTTTTCTTTTTTATTAAATTGTGAAATACCAGCCGATTTTTTTACAGAATTTATATACGTATATGATAAAGATAAATAACGGTATGCTCTAACTCCCAATACCTTTTCGAAACACGAATATTTCTTTCTTTGAATCTGGAATATGCGTTTGTTTTAAAACTTAAATTCTGAATTTCAGAGTAGTTAACTTTTGTATTTGTTTAATAAAAATTAATCAAGGCCTTCGATTCATTTATTCAAGTTGTAATGAACCTGACGTCATGCCGCGATATGACGTTAAAATTCTCTTAGCTGTCCGCGCATCGACCGTTGTTTATCACAGGATATACTCGACTTTCTTCTTTGTTTAACTGGCAATCAAATCAAGCCATGTTCGAATTCTGTCTATAACAAGAGTGACTATTAACAAACATTTATTTATTCAATTTCAATGTACTTTTATTTTCAGTAATAATGTCATTTTCATTCACATGTTTGGATACTGGCATGTCTGCTGTTACACAAACATAGCCCAAGGGATCAAAACGTAATATGTTTAGCAGGTAACATGTGTCAAATCTAGACATTACGACATTGTAATTACCAGAAGATATTAAACATTCCCTGTGGAAAGACAGGAAATTGCTTAGTCATTATGTTAAGATCCAGATTTCAGACACTCCCTTAAGGAAAACATAGAAATACCAAGTCTTACTAACTGTTCCACATTTTTGTTTTAATGTCAGAATATCATAAAGAAACAGGATTGTTCGCCTTTTTAAGACCTCCTGACGTTATTAAGTTACTACATATATAAAGATCAGTACTATGACTTATAGGCCTATAAAATATACTACTGATAAACTTTAATGACGTATTCAGTTTTCTCCTTGTGCAACATGACCAGCCAAAAAGGTATAAATCTGGGGTATTGATAACCAACGAGATAAATAGGATTGGGTCAGTCCCCACCTAAACGGTCCGGAGAACATCCATGATACATCCCATAGAAAAAAAACAACAACACTGTTTATATTATTCCGTCACACTAGAGTTATTGACTGGCCGACCAAGTACCTACATAATTCTATTTGATAATTAGAGAATTTAGTTCCTAAGGAGCTGTATGAAATAATGCGTCTTTAGCGCTTTTATTTTTGAAACTTTGCAAGGTCTTGCAGCCTCGTATGCCAGATGGGAGTGCATTCCATATCCTCGCAGCTGCTGTCTGAAAGCTCCTGCCACAAAATCGCACTGTCCGACATTTGGGCACCACTAGTCTTAATGCATTTGTATGGGATCTCAGATTTCTCGATGGCATATATATTTCTAACATGTTCACTACATAAGCTGGTGATTGATCAACAAGTGCCTTATATGTATGTCTTAGAATTTTGTATTCTACCCTGCACTGCACAGGAAGCCAATGATTTCACGCAGCACAGGTGTTATAAGGTCGTATCTAGTTCTGGTTACGACTCTAGCTGCCGTATTTTAGACATAGTGTAGCTTGTTCATGACTGTTTTGGAATCCAGTATAGAAGAGTGTTACGATAATCCAAACGTGATGTATCATGCTAGTTAATTAGAGATTGGATGCGTTTGTGGTTTGTGGTATTGTCTGATGTGACTAATACGCCGCAACAGTGCATAGGAATGCCTACACACACTATTCACATGTTGCCTAATCCTCATGTTCGAGTCCAGGAAAACACCGAGGTCCCTGGCACTGACTGACTGTTTTATTTCAGAGCCGTCCACTGTTAAAGATATGTTTGAAACAGATTGTGCTTTGTGTTCAGTTGAAAATATGATTAATTCTGTTTTTTGCATCATTAAGTTTCATCATTGTTAGTATTCATCTAACTTACTGCATCCTTTAGACAACTTTCAACGCAATCGATGCTCTCTTCAATAGACATGATAACCAAATTGGCTATAGCCAGTGTAACATATGGTCATCTAAAATTCATCGTAAGTATGTAACATAGACAGTGAAGTGAAATAACGTTTTATGAACAAATTAATCATAAGTGGCACTAACAGTATGTAGTACAATACAAACTGGTCACAATCTAGATAATATCAGAAGATAAAAGTATGTACGAGTGGTTAAAGAATAAATGATATCTGTAATAATCTGCGAAAGCGTTGAGTTACATTTAAAAAAGAATAATATTGTTTTTATGTCTGTATGAAATATTAATAATAGTAATAGACTTAACATAAAAACACATCTTATAGAAAGTGAACACTGCAAGACTAGTACACTGTGCGATAAGACATTAGAAGAGAAAAAATGAATCGGAAAAAAAGTGAGAAAAAAAGAAAAACAAAAAAGAAAGAAAGAAAACAAATGTTGTCAAAGAATTGTCATATGAATTGGTTTGCGCTTTAATCGGCCTAGCGGGGTGGGTTTTTCGCGACAGTCCACTGCACTAGTGTGCAGGATATGTAGTATAACCTGATTTCTTATTCAATGGCCATCTGTTCTACACTGTAACCAATGTCGCGTTGAAGTTTAGTCGTTGGTTACGGAACCAAACAATTATATTGCTCTGCCTATTTTGCTTGTTTTAGAGATTACTATTATTTGCATAAGTCAGAGATTAACTCCGCCCCGCCAGGTCGAATATAACGTGATGTTCTGATTGTCACCAACAATCGATTGTCGATCATTTAATGAGCCTAAGTCGCCGACATCTATTATGAGCTTGCATAATCGATTATTTGACACTTCTAAAGGCTAGTTTAAAGCCTATTCGGGAGTTTCGCATCTTATTTAGTGGTATTTCCTCATTGTTTCATTTCATTTCCACTCTTCAAAACGGAGGCAAAACATACTGCGTGCGATCAAAATAATAATGCAATCAAAGCTATATACCCTATCCAGGGAAGACTATATCACCAGTGTGGAAGTAATTTGGATTCTACAAGATATGTGAAGGTGCAACAGTGAAATAAAATTGAAATATGGGGAGTGTCGTTTGCCGATTATGCCGTAAAGACCGCAAATATTGGTACCCCACCCACTTTCGTAATTTATTTTGATTTAATTCATAATTTCAATCAGCATTGTGCTTCTAGTTTTTCTTAAAATATACAGCTGTACATGTGTAATTTTATGAACAAGAAATAGTTGTAAATAGAAAATTAGATATAAAAAGTTTGAGGGCATTGAAGTTTGAACCAATAATAAAATGTGCAAATAGTGACAAAAATAGCGTATGTTTGAGGTGTTTTAGGTCTGACAGCATGGTCAATTTCTCTGGGACTCCTGATAGTCCCACAGACGTTTGGGTTCAAATCATATAGATATGCCACATTATACCTCAATAAGTAAAAGATACTTTTAATTAGCCACATTGAAATAAGTAAAAGATATTTTTAATTAGCCACATTGATATCTGCATACAAGAAGGCTAAAACTTCACACACAAATTACATTACTTTTGCTAAGTATATGCTAATACAGTTCGTCAAGTGAGCTAATGGTTAATAAGTTACAGAAGATTCAGTGTTAAAGTCCGATTATTTCCCGATTAATCGCTCGAAAGGCCTTCCGATTATATCCGATTAATCGATTATCATTATGCCTATAACGCACTATATACACAAATAAATAGGTAAGAAGAGAACGAAACAAACGCAATGCCACAAAGTACAATTAATGAAAAGCAGTCAAAAGAGAATGTGTAGGAAATAAGGAATACATTTTATAAATGTAGATAAGAATTACTTTTTATGAAACTTACAATTTCTGAGAACTCATGAATGGGAAGAACGATCAGTATACACCAGCGACTGATATTGTGGATAAGTGTGGCCAGAGAAAATAGGATGCACAAAGTTAACCAGAAAATAAAAACAAAACGAGCGGCAATAACAGCGCCATTCCCCCTGAGGCTATATTGTATATAAAACTTGACGCGTTTTGAAAATGTGTAACAATTTCAAATACCTAGAGACGAATACTGCATATGTATAGCATGCTCGTAACGTTACATTTAGCAGCGTACGTATGGTGTACATAAAAGTTATTCCCCAGCCGTGAAAGATAAATGCACGTAAATCGAATCTGCTACTATGTGAACAAATAGTGAACACCAAACTTTAAAGACCAAAATAGAAAACTTTAAAGATCAAATGTTAATTATAAATCTTCGAGTGAATAAGGACGACTGATGCAAGTATTTATCATTTATGAAACGATGTCAAGCTTTCAGTTCAGTAAGCATAGACGTGTAGTTTTAAACATATACCTATAAAAGTTAAAAGTAATATTAAAACGCACATAATTAAGTAGTGTCATGTACATTGATAAGACATATATTACTTACAGTCTTCCCATTAAATACATATTTCTGCATCCTGAAATATTAGGAATATGAGGAATCAAGAAAAGTATGTTATCTTATGTATTGTGGTGAAAAGTGTTGATACACTGGCATAAGAGCGGTCGTATATTCAAAACTTTTTCTTGCATGCTAGACGGGAATAATTTCCGGTGTTTTTATCATTGCTGGAAACATCAATCTTACACCCCGGGGTGTGACTACCGATATATATAATATTAGTAATTATATTTTATTTCATAAAATGGAATAAAAATCCAATACCTTGAAGTTCCTCTTCTTTCCTAATAGTATATTTCTCGACTCAAAAAGCGTTATTTTATCAAAATTTCAAAACGTTAAGCTGCAACTGATAAAATAAAACCGAAACTAAACATTGTTATTTGTCTTTGAAACGTCATGACGTCTTTCTTGTTTACGGACGTTGGTTTCTCGTGCTTTGTTTAAATACGCTGCTGTAAGAAAAAATTCTTAAAAGAAAGCCGTTCAATTGATTTTATTCTTTTATCATTTTTTGAATATGGTATTATCAAAAAAAGTTTTTTTCACTGGCTGTAGCTGCAGATGGGAATATTCTGATCTCTGGTAACTGTTTAATTGGTAACTCGACAGAGCCTCGTTACCGCCTAAACCGTTGCCCTCGAGGCCGGAAATTCCCATCTGCACCTACAGCCAGTGAAAGAATCTTATATTCTATGAAAAATACATCTGTATTTTGTTATAAATCTAACGTATTATAACATATCCACTGTTAGCAAAGTTAACATTTTCGCTGAACTGTCTTCCATTATACGCCCATGTTGTACAAACAGACATCAGGATTCTATCTAAAACTATGCGTCTTTTTTACACTTTATCGAGAAAAGATCGACACACGCGTGAAAGATTAACCCAGATAGCAGACATGCGTTGGCCCAACGTTGGGCCAACTGCAGACTCTTCGTTGGCCCAACGAAGATTTCCAACGTTGACCAAACGCCATTTTGCTAATTGGCGCAACGTTGGCCCAACGGTTGGTACACCGTTGGCCTAACGACTGGTATCCTACACTTATCGTTGGCCCTCCATTGGGCCAACTACTGGTATCCTACACTTATCGTTGGCTCTCCATTGGTCCAACTACTGGTATTCTACACTTATCGTTGGCCCTCCATTGGGCCAACAACATTTTTTCGTCTATCATGGTTGGTCCTACGTTGGGCCAAATCTATTTCTTTGTTGGCCGAAAGAAGGATGACAACGCTATCCAGACGATTACGAATTTGAAAAAATAGACTAAAACCAAAATTATTTAGTACACATTTTATTTTCAAATAATTGTGATTTTGTTTAACATTTAACAAGAAGAAATCTAACATTTATTCAAAGTTTGTTTGCAAGTTTCCTGAAGAAATATAACCGAATATTTCATCACTACAACATGTCAAATATTTATTCCAGCCAGCCATTTATAAATCTATTTTTCTTTTTTCAGTCACTGATTAAATCCTATTAAAATGAATTACTGTCTGTATTTTAACTCATTATATATCCAAATTCTGGCTGATTGTTTTCTTTTCTCACTGAAGTTGCAGCTTTCTATCTTTTCTTTTTTTCCGGTGCCCCACAGTGCTAGGCGCTCAATTATTACTCTCTTGAACAGCATCCTGTAAAAAACGAAAATCATAATGTTGATTAAACCATTTACAACATATTGATAACAATAATTATATAGATGCACATAAACTTCTGGAAATAAACTGTATGAAATTTAGTTTTGTCTGTATTTAACCGAGAAAAATATGTTAAAATTAACGAGAATATGAGTTATTTTATTTACAGAATTAAATACTCAACACTAGTGCCATCCGCCAGTTTTAGATAAAGGTATTCAACATAATTATGTTCAAGTCACATAGATACTACATGCATATAGGCTATAAAAAGAAATTCTCTATAAGATTCAACAACTTTATCAAAAACTATTCAAAAACTTCTACTTACAGTTTATAGCTAGTAGACCGGGTTTTTGTTAACATGTGTCATAGTTTCCTTTACTTCACATGCCTATGCAGCTAGAAGTCTCGCCTAGAGAGTAAAATTAACCACATTTTCTGGGATTTTTACATAACTCGGGTTAACGAGAGTTCATGTTCTGGACTATTCAACAGATTTACTGTAAACATTTTATGATTGTATAAAATTAGATATTTGTTATAGCAGTTTTTTTCTTCAATATTTTTTTCTCACAAATTAGATTCTTCATGTAGTAGATTTGAAATAGTTCAAAATATCATTACGGCTGCAGATAAGTATTAAGTTTAATTAGTCCAATCTATCATGCAGATTACAAATTGGTGCAGAAAAGTATTTAATTATTAATTAAATACTGCATTATTAATTAAATACTGCATGTTACACCTACACAACGTGTTTACCTGTAGGGGCTTGTGGTGAAACAGTGACCTGTAAAACATATAATTATTATGTTATTACTTCTAATGGACCAACGTTGGGCCAACGATGTTTTCTCTATGTAAGTCTTTCCCTGAAAATCAGTATTGGGCCAATGCAGAGATATCTTTGACTGAAATTTAAAGCTGGTTCAACGTTGGCCCAACCGCTGTATTTACAATACTTATTAATCATTGTTGGGCCAACAGTGGCCCAACAACGATTATCCTTTGACAGTTTTCCGTCGTTGGCCCGATGACTTCATGTTTACAGGGAAGTAATTAGAATGTGATATAAACATAATGACTGCATAGAACAGGTGTAAGGACGGAATTATTAGTCAACTTCAATGATTGCAAACCAAACGGGAAAGAAATGCTAGCAGAAATTCAAAATATTTTATTACGTAATCCCACACATTAATTAAGAATACGAAGTTCGTGACCATTGTAATTAAATGCTACAGATTAGAATCTCTCACCATCATTCTTAATGAAATTTCCACTATACCAGTCACGTATCGCGTGTAAATACTGCGTGTTTAATTATCCATTTTGAAAGGTGAAACAGTTTAGATAGTTCTGCACGTTTGATTAATCGGAAGTGACTGCGAACTGTCATTTATCTGGAAATCCTAGAAAAAATGTCATGTAGCCGTTATACGTGTAGCATGCATAAGATAAATATCATTTCATTTTCCGTGTATCATGTCTTATTTTGGTAGCACTATTATTGTTAAAGTAAATAGGGTATGCTTTAAATATAATTATTCAAAATAATAACATAATCAGCAATTTAAGGACATCATTGATATTCGACGAATTGTTAAAAAATAAGCACACTGACCGATACATTATAATTAAGCGTAAAAATGACAATAAACCTGCACGTATGAAAATTTTCATTACATACGTTAAATATAGTGCTTCATTCTGTCGCATTCTGTTTCGTTTTATCAGGTTGATGCATGCGCAAAAACGACACGCACAAGTTTTCAAATTTCGTTTTGGCGTGTTGGTTCTATATACTGCTTCATGGAAATTTCTTTCATTAACATCTTCATAATGAAACTTTTTTTATCGGTGAAAATGTTATCGAAAATACGATCTCCCATTGAAGTCCATTGTGAAAATTGACAGGAGTACCAATACAATTAAACTGGTCTAACAAAAAGTCAAGCATATGATTCTATCGATTTGTTTGCTTGATAAAAAGAATAGCTTAATAAAACTCCAAATAGTTAAGTAATATTTGTGTAAAACTAACTTACGGGGTACATAAGATTGCAACAGCTCCGAAAACGATCGGCTAGGAATAGAAAATATTGGAAGCTCATATTTCTAATTACGTTTTTTTCAATACTATTATTAGTGAAAAAGTGTTATTGCGCAACAAGCTTCAAAATTTCAAATTAGCGAAGCGATTTATTTTCGAAAAAAAGACAGCGATAAAAAAAATCATGCAAATAACGCAAGTTAGTCAAAGAATTAAAAAGTGGAAACTTGTCACACTCAGTGGCTATGACAGGTACTTTTTGATATTTTAGAACCAACCATCAGTTTCTTAGGAATGACATTGTTTAGTTGATGCTGTTGCAGTAATATCCAATATGTTTTAGTATTCTTTTTCCTACATATGTTAAGAATGATCTAGTAATTACTACTTATTTCATACAAAGAACAGAAAATGTTAATAACTTTTTGGCCATTTAAATTACAATGAAAAGCCAAGAGAATATATATCTACTATATAGATAAGTTAAGATGGGTGAAGAACGTTAACGTTCCGGAAAAAAACTTTATTGTGATCTTTTGACCGAACAGCTTTGGTAATAGTTAAATTATTTTGGTCACCTAAGGCGTAAAAAAAATGTTTGTTTCCGGTATCCCGACCTACCCTAAATGTTTGGCCCGACCCTAAATGTTTTATGGCCTTGGAGAATAATATTTTCAACTTTTTGGCAAAAAGTTACCAAACTGCACTTTTTATGCTTTAAACATGGTCAGTGATGTTAGAAATCAACTTCCTGGTGCTCTAAAGGCATAACCCCCTTATTTGTATTCATTTTTTGACACAAAAATAATTTCCGAAAAGTCTCCCTTAATAAATAAAAATCCAAAAAAAAAAAAATCCGACCTCCCTACCCTAATTCTTTTTAGCATGTTACCGGAAACAAAGAATTTTTTAAGGCCTAATGTTAAAACAAAAGAAGTTTTACCAGAATAAATGGCAAGATAGAAATCAACCTTAATTGATAAAAACATTTAGATACGAACAAAACGCTGGTCTGTAATGAGTCCTGGTCTTGCTGATTTCCCTATTGGGTTGCTTGATTCCTTCTTGTGATCGCGATGTCGAAATGTCTCGACGTGACACTTGATACATGCTTATTAGATTATTGTTCTGTCCTAAGAGGAATTTTCAGCGTAAAATCTCAGCGTGTTTGCGACATAACATTAGGTATGTCATTTAGCAGGATGAATTGTCCAAAGATATTACAAATGTACAAAGTTGTTTCTTTATACATAGTAATAGTGATATAATGTTATGAGAAAATGAGAAAACAGTTGATACCATAATATTAATCAGGCACTTGAAAACACAACAAAGAAAGCAGTGACGTAATACTTTACAATAAATCACTTATCATGATATTCTATATAGGCTATGTTTATGTTAGGTAAATTCTAGACCTCATATCAGTATAGGATAATTAATTGATGGAACAAGTCGACTATGGTTGTCATATTTATATCCTTAGCGTCCATTGCAGGTCGCTGCTGCTAGGCAAAGTACCAGTTTAAATACTCAATGAACACCGATCTGAATTCATTAGCAATGTTGTCTAGCTCGCGCCACTGACTGCCTTAACTAGTGTTATTTTCTTACATATGTACTTCATTAGAAAATGAGAATAATTTATGACAGGAGATATGATAGCATAATGGCTGAAACAAGATATCCAGATTTCAAAACTATTATCCAGTGATACCGTTTCGTCTCTCTCATAATACAGAGACAATTGGGAACAGATATAGAAATAATATAAAAGTATGTTTCCTCTTTGTTTCGATTTAGGACGCACTATGTGTTGACAAACAGGAAATAGAACATTGTAGAAAGAACGTGATTCAAACAATACACGTTGTGTACAAATCGCCTGCGGCTGATGTAACTTTCTTTGGTTACGAAACCTGAAGCATTTGTTTATTTGCTATAAATTTACTTAAGATAAAAGTTCAACATTATATATAGGAAGAAATACGGAATAGCACAATAACGTCAACAAAACGTCATTAATTGTAGAAAAAATAGTCATGATATTTTAATGGACCAGTCAATTTTTCAAATGCAAGCTGAAATATTTAACTATGTGTGTATTAAACACACGGTCATACACAAGTCCGTATTCACAATTACATTATACGAGTTCAAATCGTTCGAAATGTTTCTAAACCTACTTACTTTTTCAGAATAATAATTAAATGTCGCATCACATATACCATGTATACATTAACAACAACTATATATAAGATTATAAAACTAGCGTTGTTTACTGAAGTACCAAAGCAGTGTAAATAAGCGGTAACATGTTCTGAATGTATCTTTGTCAGTCAGACATTTTATACTTTTCTCCGCTCAAAATCAATTGTACTTCTACGCCGGTTTACTTTGATACCGATGGATGAGACCTGCACGCTTTAACGCAATTATAGACGTGCGGGATAAAACTTATATTTCTCACAAAACACACCAATATCTTTAAATACATATTATCTAAAACAGTTGTGATGATTACATGAATTAATCATTTTCATTGCGAATATTATGATTTTAAACTATCTGACCTGTTGTTTACATTACAAATGACCTTTTCCACAAGTGTCAAAGAGTTTCTATTAAGAAACCGAGGGGTGCGTGAAATCATATTAATGGCCGTAAAAATGACAACGTCACAACTATTTATGGCAAGGCTAAAACGTGATTTTTTGACCCCATACTTCCATCAATTCTTCGAATAGTCGAGCGCGCTGTCAACAAACAGCTCTTATTATGTGATTTTATTATCACAACAACGTAGTTTGTGGCGTGTGGCGGCCGTAAAGTCTCCCACGTACATTCAATCAGGGCTTTTATATTTCGATCTTTATCAGATCGTTCGAAAGGACCTTTATGTCGTGTTATTGTTACTCTTCAGTTTCTTAGCTTGAGCATTTCGGCCTAGGTGGTTCCAATATTCCCGCTTTCATAGCTTTGGGTATTGTATAATCACCCCTTGGATGTTTCTAAATTTTGTCTTTTGGCACTTCCTGTGATATAAAAGCTGCATAACCTCGGATCACCTTTATTTAGTTCTGCCAATTGTTTACTCGTTTATAGCAAACCCATTACCTTAACTGGGGACCATACGCCGCTTTTCATGGAGTTACACGCTAGTTCCATGTGCACCGCCGTATGAACAAATCTGTGGGTCTCTCTTAAATTAGTTTTTGTACATGTAGCATATGTTAATGTTGCGTTCTGCTCAATCTGGAGAGCGTGGACGGTATCATCCATATCCACTACCGCCCATGAACAGGCTGAGTCAAACCGAGCGCGCAGCATTTTTGTTCTTGTCGTGTTGAACGACCTGTAGAGTTTCCATTTATTACGGGTATGTTAAAATCTCTTGTACAAGACAAACGTAGCTAAACGTATATCAAATACGTCTCAGCAAATTAAACGCATGTGATACATGCAAATTGCCTGCGTATAGACAATATAATATAGAGAATATAAAGAACACATTATGTTTCCTGCATTTTATACATCTACGAACATTTTACAAATTCTGCAACTTTATAACAGAAGTCTCGAGATACACAGTTTCCCCAAAAACTCTGCATCCGTGGGGATTTCACCGGTAAGTGTTCATGATATTCTAACTAATCAATAGAAATTATTGCAAGTATTGATACCCGATCTTTTAACAAAAGAGCAAAAAGCCCAAAGGATGCAATGTTGCTAAAACTTCTAAATATCTATAAAGATGTTTAGTTAACTTCTCACAGGGGTTAAGAAATTGGTATATTTTCTCAAACCTCAAAGAAGGATAAGCAAAAAAACAATGGCTTAGAAAGGACATGGACGACTAGTTATCACAAAAAGAATTCATAGTTTCAAACAGATTTTTACACAATTGTCTTCAATTCCTAAAGCCCTGTTGTACAAATACCCAGGGCAGTCTTTGTGTATATTACTAGAAAGTTGTTCAGATACAGGAAAACATTATTTAAGATGGCGCCCACAGATTGGTTTATGGGTAACCTGCCTTATTCATGGCAAAGTAACTGCACACAAATGTGATATTGTACTGACGTATGTACAGCAGCAATTGACACATCCGCTAGATTCGTCCAACCTAAGTCTCTGTGATTTTTTTTCTTTTGCTAACATAATGCTGACCAGGCACTGCTACAATTTCAGAAGCGCCCTTGGTAGCGCTGTTAATCTGTGTCTGCACAGTATAGAAATGGCAGAATATTCTGCACCTTTAATGTCATGGAAAGCGCGGATGAAAAAGTGCGTTTCTGTTAAGGGTGGGTATTGTTAGGAACTGGTATACATATTAAGTAATATGGTTAAATACAGGTATTTCTTTATCTTATATAGTATTAGACAGTCTCAAATTTTGTGAAATACCCTCGTAACAAGACCAATATAACAAAGACATTTGCTTTCAACAGACTTACCGAAAAGTACATCATCGTTTATTTAAAATATATTTAAATTGCCCTTAATTCAGCAAGTTATGAAGATACATCAGGGAAGTACTCCCGACCGTGCTTAGAATAATAAAGACAAATTCGGAGATGAAATTACATAAACAAAATTTACTGGAGGCGAAAGTCATTTGTGAAGTAATCTAAACTTTTCATTCCTTCCCAAATTGGCTAAAATGGGTTTTCAGAGAGCTTATATCTTTTAAAACAAATTTTAAATAACATGAAGATGTGGGTGTATTGGCAGACTTACCAATAAAATTGAGACGTCTTGTTCTGTTAAACTTGTGTATAAAAATACTTGTGTATAAATGCTATAGCATGCTACTTTTCGCATTAGTTAAATTTGTAAATTAACTAAATACTATTGTGTTTAACGCTGTTGTTTTACAATATTCAATTGAACAATACAAAGTGTCGAATGTTTTCAGTACTCATAAATTGTTTAAATTTCAACTCATAAAACTGATGCATTTTCATTTGGAATTCTTCTGACATGGTTTATTCCTGTTTGGCACGGATTTCTCTTTATAGTTATATTTAAGACTACAGAAAATATTTTGAATGGATGTAGAATATAAGATTGATCAGCGGGAAAGAAGTTAGCTCGTTCGTCGAGGTGGTTGCATCCATGCTTAGATTACTAACTTAATTCAAACGAAACTTTTATTCTCATAAAAAATGTGTTAGTTTTGTGCCAAAACAGGTACATTGTTACATAAGTATTGGATTTCTTTCCTTGAAAACAATGAATGAAATCTTTCAACATACTAAATTTGAAGATACACATATGACAATGAAATACATATATAATTGCTCAATAACTGATATAGAACTGAAAACGAATTTGCTAACGAGCTTTAAGTTTATGACATAGACAAATATTGCCGCAATGCGCTACATATAATTATGAAGAATGTTTTATGGAGAATGCTGTTGCACCAGCGTTATCTTTAAATAAAATCTGAAAAGTAGATCCCTCGGAAGCACCGAGAACAAGGCAAACATTGAAAATTGCAGACACGGTTTGACTTAGTCTGTACATGAACAGTAATGAAAATACAATTCTGCTCACGCCCTGTAGCACCGGCTTAAGCAGTATTCAATCTTCAAATCTAAATGAGCTGAAATCAATGATCCCGAAGGAACAGAAAATATAACAACACTGAGATGAAGTCGGTGTAATTTTTACGACCGCCTCACAGCACTTAAGGACGCTCACTACAGTTTCGTAATGTTTTTCTCAATAATAGATTTTGATGAAATGTTTTGTATTAAAAGTTATGATGTATTGAAAAATGAAATAAAAATACTAGGTCACCAGCTTTGTTTCAATTTAATTTGCCACTAGATATTGCGCTATTTTTTTAACATTTTTCAGAATTTCTATAATCCTAAAATATATTTCAGTAAAGTACAATAATCAGCATAAATTTGATATCTAAGCATTTTTATACTGGAAAACAATATATCTATTTGAAACATGCTCAGAGAAATCAAAAGAAAAAGATTTTGTAAAGAAAGGAATACTTGTTCAGCAGACCCAAGGGCTTTTTTTGCATATTTTTGTCAATTTTGAGTTGGTACTTCTGCTATTTTATCGAGTTTCTCATAGTAGAATTTAATCAAACTCTGCACATACATTTGGTTATGTCTACATAATCTAAAACAAAAAGAAAATTGATAGGTCACCATATCAGATTTCGCTTAAATCAAATTACAACAAGGTGGGGTGTGGCGGGCATTTATACAACGCAGGTTGGTACGAAATACTCTTTCAGTGTTTGAGCAAATGACTTAGAGATATATCAAATTATCAAACGGCAGATTTCTTAATAACCGGATTTTAAGGTGTTTCTGAAGCATTTTGATGTCATAGAACGATGAAAGTTTCCGCCTTTCTCCGAACAAAACCTATAGTTTACGAATACGGATGTACGGTATGGGTACGGTACGGGATTAGAAACAGCTGTGACTCAATGCAGAAGTTGGAGCGCCGGTATAAATTACAGGCTCCAGTATATGTCGGTTTGAAGCAATTTGAACTAAAAGTACTTTAAATGTATATATTTTGTAACCATGGTGATACTTACCCTAACGTTTAGTCAGTATACTATACATATACATCAAATGCATGCGAACATACAATAATTTGCGAATTTTTGCCGTACGCGACATTAGATAATCACTTCCGGGCATGCGCAGAAGACCGCAACAACTCTGCAATGAGCTACATCGATTACAAACACAACCAACATGGCACGGTGTTGGGGTAAATATCGACCCGTCCGGAAAAACTGTAGCGAGCGCCTTTAACACCCGCTCTTGTGAAGTAAATAAAATGTAAAAAGTAGAATCCTCGGAAGCACCGAGAACAAGCACTACTGGATGCACATGCCGTTAAAAGGGTCATGAAATTGGCCTTAATTTTTTCAAGCGTTTTAAACAGAGTTTTAACAGGTCACCATTAAAATTCACCCATTACTTCTTACTATTTAATGGAATTTTCATAATCATAGTTTTAATGCCATATATTAAAAAGCGATGAAATAAGTAAATTAAAACCCTGGTAAAATATACCTTGTTAAAATGACTTTGATGGCCATAAAAAGCTGCTTAAAGTAGACCATTAAAATAAGTTAATTGGCTCCTTAAAACTCCATGAAAAATTTTAATTGGCATGAAATGAACGTGCCATTAAAAAGTACCCCTTCATTCCACATTAATTAGTAAATACTAACGGGGCCATTAATTTTTTTAATACTCTGTTAATGGCCGTTAATTATTAAAAATTTATTAATGGTCTAATTGAATATGTCAGATTCAATTTTAATGAGTTTGTAATATTTTAATGGTATATCAAATTAAGGGCCATGAAAACTTGCCATCGGAATTAGACATCTTAAGATAATCAACTACATATTGATATTTGCCGTATTGATTTAAACTAGGTATTACTACACATGTAATAGTATCTATACATATGTACTGTTTTGTAAAATGCTAAAGAATATTTGATTCTTCTTTTTTCTCTCATTATTTTGTACCGTAAACACATGTAACAGCGTCATATTGTATCCTCATTCTGTCATATGTTCATATGAAATGAGAAAATAAATGGATATTGTATTGTGTTGTACTGAGAAGAGTTTAAAGGTACCGGTGACCATGTGGGTAGTTTTAACTACTCAACAGTTTTATATTGACAAACATTCTGACCAAGTTTTTTATTGGTACAGACATTAGGCGTCAGATGTATTCAAAAAGCAACTGTTGATGACAATGTCAACGCACAATGGGCGATCACAATTTAGCTCTCCTTCAGTACTTTGTGCTCAGGTGCATGCACTTCAACAGCCAAGAGCTGATGTTTGAGGGATTGCATCACAAGCAGCTCCCCCCAATCATGCATACCACACTCTTTGGTTCATTGAAACGAAGAAGCCATTTATCTGCCCATGCCCCAAATGATTAAAATTAATATGTTTTCATCCGACTTTGATTGAAATAAATCCGATTTTTGGTAGGAACACAATTTGACAAACATTTGAAAAAAATGGCGTAACTGCATCAAAGGGAAATAACTTTAATGCAACTAAATATAACATCACGATATATTATAGACGATGTGTGCGTTGTACTTATGTATTTATTGTGATTTAAGTCCATTTTAGAACAATATGAGACTGGAATTATAAGCAGTCAATGGGAGGAGTGCAAGCCAGAAACAAACAAAAATTATGTTTTGTGCTTCTGAAAATATACGAATCAAGTTTTACAGAATGTAGGATTTAATGGGCATCACATTGCTGTTAAGGGCTATTAATTTTACTCTTAAATGAAATCGTACAGAACCTAAACATTTAATGGGCATTAAATCAAAGTTAATGGCCATGAATTATCAAACATAATAATTCAAAATATACAGAATTTCATTATTTTTTTCAAAGCCATTAACTTTTTAAGCTACAAATCCAAACTTTTAACGGCATGATTCATGGTCAAAAATGGGTGTTTTAATGGTATTTTAACATGTAACCCATTAATATTATGATGCAAGAATTAATGGGGTTAATTAACAGTTTTTCCTATTTTAATGGATATTTTACTTGGTTTTAAACCATGTTTAATGATATGTGCATCCAGTAGTGAAGGCAAACAGTGAAAATTGCTGACTTGGTTTGATTGAGTCTGTCCATGAGCAGTTATGGAAAATGCAATTCTGCCCACGCCCCCTAGCACATGTTTAATGCTTAAGCAGTATTCATCTTCATATCTAAATGAGTTGAAATCAATGATCCCGAAGGACCAGAAAATATAACAACACTGATACGAAGTTTCCATTCATTTCCATGGCAATTTTTAAGTACCGTGTGCCGGCGGCTGTAAAAAATCTCCCCGTACTTGGATTCAGTGTTGTTATATTTTCTGGTCCTTTAGGATCAAGGAGTCCACTCAACATATGTGTAATAGAGTTCCGTTTAAGCCGGTGCTAGGGGGCATGAGAGGTGTTACACATTTCATTACCTCTCATGAACAGACTCAATCCAACCAAGTCTGCTATTATTCTTCATGGTTGTATTCTTTGCTTCCAAGGGATTTTTTACAGATTTTATTACGTACTGTATCTTACCTTAATGCACGCAAGCATTTCCGCTGTGTACATATCGTATCTTTTAATAATATTTCGTATCTTAGGCATTCAATCAACTTAAATTGCACTGTTATGTAACTATGGAAACCAGTTTATGGGGATTACAAATTAGAATTGATGCAGAATCAATCTGTTTAAACAACCACTTGGTCTTGCCACTGACGACTCCACTGTGGTGCTATAATGTGTTCTTATCCTCGTTTGTCCAGTTGTTTCACTTTGTTTATTTATTTTGTTTACATGTCAGTAACGTATATTTGAGACATACTAAATCGTCTTATAAAATAATTTAGTGATTCATAAATTAAAACCTCATTCCGATGTCTTACTGTGTCCACTTATCTTTCATTTTCTATTTCGTAATGCATTTTCATGCAGAAGTTGAATTGTAAATTTTCACATATTAAATGAAAATTTGCTGCCATACTCAAGTATTTTCTGGACTTTGTTGTCTCATAGACATTTAATGGAAACTTTTTTCAGAGTTGTTGCTTGTCATGAAGTCAATTATTATTTACCAAATTTTGCCGACAATGATATATGAAGTGTAAAAATTTCACGATTGTCTGGACAGGAATTAAGCTTATAATTCAGCACTTTGTAAATGTGAGAAGAGGAAAGGTTTTGCCAAACCCAAAACATGTCTCAAAGTATGTTAAACTTCTTAAGTTTAATTTCATAGTTAAGTTTTAGTTAGTGATTGTTGTACATATAAAAAAAGTTTCAAGTCTGGAACCTGGCCTAAGACTAATGCAGGCAAATAATTAATTAGAAATGACATTGTTTAAAACGTATTTCTACTGACGGTAATTTGTTCTGCCTTGAGAATACATGCTGATGCTGATGAACCAGTGACAGAGTGAAGAAGAAATTTAAAAATCGGATTCTAAAAGTTAATGAGTATCGGTCCTGGCGTACTTGCATCAATTTCACGACAGTACGTTTACTTAGATATTATACATGTCTATACTCGATAATCAATGTTGTTTACTGGTGACCGATGAAAGAAGCTATGAATCGAAATGTTCAGTATCAGAAAACTGTAAGAAAGAATTTTTATTAATAAAAATTTTACTTCGTAGCGTATATCTGACTTAGTGTAAGTTATCGTTGGTAGCTGTATAGTACATCCGTTTTTATTCTACATTCAATGCGACACTTTCATATCTTTCATAAGACTTAGTGCAATGTGCATAATCATTTTCCCTCTAAATTTCGCGACAGTTTGATAGCAAATATATTGAGGTCGTTTAAACATCTATTACTGAATCAGTTATTCTGCAGCCATACAATCGGTCGCTGTAGGTTTTCAAGAGTTTGAGTTAAACGTAAATAGTTCCGTGGCGAATGATCATTTGTCGAATTATGGATACACAATAAAGTTTCATTGGAAAATGAGGAAAATACTTTTTATGCGTCATTTTACTTTGTTATGTCTCCCACCACACAGTGGTGTGGGAGACATATTGATTTACTCCAGTCTGTCTGTGTGTGTGTCTGTCTGTCACAAAGCTTGTCCGCTCTCTAAGTCAAACATTTCTCATCCGATTCTCATCAAACTTTAACAAAATGTGTTTGACTATAAGACCTCGGCCAAGTTCGATAACTAGCCAAATCGGTCCATGCGTATTGGAGTTATTCCCCTTGAATTACCAAAAATCGGCCTTTTTTCTCCTGTCCGCACTCTAAGTCAAACATTTCCCATCCGATCTTCACCAAACTTGAACAAAATGTGTTTGACCATGAGACCTCTACCAAGTTCGATAACTAGCCAACTCGGTCTAGGCGTTTTGGTTTGAGTTACGGCCCTTGAATTACCGAAAAATCGGCCTTTTTACTCTTGTCCGCACTCTAAGTCAAACATTTCTCATCCGATCTTCACAAAACACTTGAACAAAATGTGTTTAACCATGAGACCTCGGCCAAGTTCGATAACTAGCCAAATCGGTCCAGGCATTTTGGAGTTACAGCCATTGAATTACTGAAAAATCAGCCTTTTTTACTCTTGTCGAACATTTCTCATCCGATCTTCACTTTTGAATTATGGCCCTTGAATTACTGATTTCATCCACTCGTCAAGACCATCTAATTGGATCCACTCGTATAAACCATCTAGAGAAACTAGACATTTTTCATAGGAGCAGTTGTGGGAGACATGGGCTTTTCTCAAAAGCATCTCTAGTTCTCTTTAACATTGCTTGCAGCAGTTCAATACCTTTGTAGGTTTAAAGTTCAGTTTCAGTATCTTATTAAATGCGTAACTTTAAATCACAATTTTTCCCTCAAGAAATGCAGAATTTAAAGATATATAATTCCTAAAATCTGTTGACATTCTTTTCTTTTCATAAGAATGTGTTTACCTTATCTGTATTTTATATGGTCTGATGTAAGTAACAGTAAAATTTCAACATAATTTAAATAATTAATGTTAAATGAAAAGGTCGTAAAATTATTTGTCGGAACACCATGTGTTTAATTATTTATGTTTTCACTGTTCTTCATATATTTGTGTATGTTTTTTATGCCATGATGAGCTGATAGCCTTATGGAATAAATTAATAAACTCAAACTCCTATTAGCCTTCATTGAATCTAGATTCTTAATATATATTGAAAAGTAGAAGCAATTGCAATAATTAAAGCTCTAACAGTCTCTGAAAATAACGGGCATAATAACATTGAAAATAGGATACAATTACCGAGAGATAGTCTTATATATTCTAGATGCATAATTATAGTAATAAAAGATGATTTACGCTAATAACTGCCCTGAAAGATGAAAATTACAGTCATTTAATGTAGATAAATACAGCATTTAACGGGTCATTTAAATCCGGCGATATTGTATTATAAATTAAACAGCCCCGATTTTTTTACTTTTGCGGAACGCATCGCTTTCTTGGTAAATTTGCTTTGCAGAAGGAACCTTATAGACGGCTTAAATCTTTAAACGTTTCATTTTGTTTCTTTTGTATTCATGGATTATCAAACATTTGTCATTGTCTTTCTTCCCAGCCTCCCAAGACAATGTTCCTGTTTATTCAATTGAAATGCGTCTTGGCCAAATTGTCACTATTAAGTCAATTCCAATGTTAAGATTGGGTACAAGCATGTCCAAGGTTTCACCATCATATGCCAAGGGATAAATAAGAGATTTTGTAATACGGTATCATATGGTGAAATTACGCCCCATGGTAATTACCTGAAGAAATCAAACTGTCCTACGGGAAAGTCAGCAAATTACAAGTGAATATTCAATATTCAGATATCAGACACAGCCATGAGGAAGACTGAAAAAAATACAATAAGAAGAATTGTGATGCTGTTCGCTAAGAAAAACAAGTTGATTTAGAATTACATAATTACCTTTCAAAGTTTACCTTTAAATGAAGAAACGTCTGTTTTCTGGCTGGAATTTAAAAAAAAAACTGAAGAAAAAAGGCGATGCAAATAAGGACCGATTGATATTTATATCTGATGTATTATCTTTAATGAAGGTTGCTAGAACTAGTGGGTATTCTGAGCTCATCAAATGAATTCGGCTCGATTGGATTTTGCCAGACCTGATCACACGTTGCTCAAGTTTATCGTTTAAACAAGGTCTGGTAAATCAAATCGAGGCAAATACAATATAATAATTGCAGATCAAAGTACTACATTGTTTTATTATATCCTTACTTCATTACACGTTTTTTTTTGAGTGAATTATCGAAATATCAGAGTAAAATAATTATATTAGATACTCTCACAGCGATAAATATCAAGTTTATTTTTCACTGGTAAGAAACTAAAACAAATGTGTTTGTAAATTTAGTCTAAACATGAAAGGAAAAGAAAATTTACGTGCAAAATAAAAACATCTTTCATTTATGAACTCCATATCTTACATTTTTACTCTTAGCGATGCCACTCGTGAAAATATTGCATCCGTTGTAATCACATGAAAGGAATTTCAATCGTTCACTGATACAAACAAATATCCCGTATGTTTTGTATGTAATATGGAAAAAAGATTCTCAAGGGGAATGTGTTAGAATTGCCCAACGTCGTCGGCGTATTGTATGGTCATTGATTTTCTGATCTGATTTATATAAAACTGTAAGTTATTTTAAGGAGTTACATATGCTTTGTTAAAGTTATATGAATTTTGAGTCTGTTTCACCATGTGAGATTAAATTCATTACACGCCTGTGTAAATATCACAATGCCAGATATGATTATGCCAGCATTATGGTATCCCAAAAGACTATGAGATACATAAATGTTTAAGGAATGTTTCTTCTTATGTCTGAAATTTAGAGTTTGATGTAAACACTGTTATACATGTAGATACAAAGGAAATGGAGACAAATAATGTCATTACAATTTCAACTGAAAACATTATCTTTGGGATGTAAATATTTGCCTTCAATGTATAAGATGTGTGTGTTAGATAGTGTAAAGGCAAAATTAACTGAAGATATGCAATGTTGCACGAACTACTAGACACGGTACAGATAGTAAGAGGTAGGTAGGAAGGTAGGTAGGTAGGTGGAATGTAAGAGCAGACATGCAATACTGTATGAACTAATAGGTAGATAGGAAGGTAGGGAAGGAGAGAGAGAGAGAGAGAGAGGGGGGGGGGGGGGACAGACGGACAGACAGACAGAGAAAAGCATTTGGTATACTGTCACTTTTTTAGTGTGAGTGCCCAATTATCATTTGTTTTACTATATAGCTTTCAGAGTGTCTACTATTTTAAACCTATCTCATAACACAAATACCAACGATTAAGGCCTTAAAATTACATACGAATTGAAAACATTAAATTTACCAACAATTTTGACTACTTGTATTATCAATTTTATGGTAAGCGAGTAATCAAATAATTTAAGATTCCAAAATGCACACCACCAAAAATACCTTTTTAGTTTGAAAAGCACGATGAGTGTGTGGAGATAAAGTAAAATATTATAAAGAATAATAATGCTTGCATTCCGATTGGTATATAATTATATAAATATATGCAACAGTGTGGCGGGCCGATAACGTAACCAGTGTTCCTGGATTCTGTACTTCCTTTTCTCTGCACGTATCTGTTTACATCTCCGCATGGATCAGAGGTGGAGGACGAATAAGTTCAGACACCATGTCTTTTTTTACGGAATGAATAGAATTACGTTCCAAAATACCAGGTATAGTAAGGATATATATATTATATATACATTAATCTAAGCTTTTTCTTGAGGGTGCTTTTTTATGAATTCTGCATCAGTATTTTAAACGGTAAACGATATTATCAGATATCTGTTGAAATGCAAATTTTTTCCTTATTATTCCTACAGCTCATTCACACTTTACCTGCCTCAACAAGCCATATTTTATGCGTACAGTTATGTTATGTAACCCAAAAACGTACTAACACTTTGTGAATGTGTTTTCCTGATATAATTTACAAGTGAGTGTCATATTTTTGTAATTAAGTTTTGTCATATAGCTTGTTTGCAGCATTTCTTCACTAAATTGTAATACCTATGTGTCATTTAACGGTGATATTTCATGATTTCAGATGGCGTGTCCACGTGTTGTTTTCAAACACAACGACTTATGCATTCAATAACTTTTTTTAACACGTTTCATTGCGCATTGTTATAACTTGTAACATACTCTCCAATGTAGTCGTCACACGATGTACGGACGACTTTATTCTTTAAATTAGCAAAATTGAGATGAAAAAGGTAAAATGTGTAATAACCTACTTTCACTTTCACCTATGTCGGTCATTTTGTTTTATCTTACCTTTTGCTCTCGCTTAAAATTTCAACGTACCCAAACACGTTCGACCCCCTGTTATTGTTCAGTTTTTTTTGTAAGTGGGAGAAATTAAATAAGCCTGAGAGTCGACTGTACAGCTATACTCGATCTTTCAATCTCGTGACACTCAGTGTTTATGATGAATGCACGTTTCCCATTATCATTTTCGTTACTGTATAGTGTACTAGAAACAGTTAATACAAGGTTAGTAACAGGGTAATAATGGGTTAGCTGGTTAGGTGCAGATTAATATACTCTTTTAGAGGGAGTATACTATTTTAGAGTGAGGCGATTACTGAAGATGATGATGATGAATAACAGGTTAGTTATTAATTAGTAATAAGTTATTACATTGTATTAGGATAGTAATGGTTTAGCTACAAACAGTTAGTAAAAGGTTTGTTATAAATTAATAATCGTTTAGTTATAGGTCTTCTGTCTTCTAGGCTGTTTCACCAAGCCCTGATATGTATTTCTCTTGATACTCTGTCTTCTTGAGTACAAATGTTTTGACTCTTTAAGTTCGCTTTTTATATAAATTTACAAGAACATTTGTGTTTTACATTCCACACCTTTTATTGCCAGAAGGTTTAAGCTCCCAAATGGTAGTTTTTGCCACTGACCGTTCCAAGGAGTTGCCGAACTGTGTTCCGTTATTTGTTAGTTTTGTCCTCGTGTGTTTGCTTTTTCTTCGTCTCTACGTGTAATTAATACATGTGTGCTAATCTTAAGCACCTGCGCAAGCTGAGGCTTACGGTTTTGGGAAATGTTGATTTTGGTACATGACCCTACCAGTTGGATATTCATCCTTATTTTTTTTTTTTACTTATGGGTTTAGCTAGTAAGAAAAAGGTTTATAATGGGTTACTTATAACAAAAATATGAAAATAATACAGATATTGCTTGAAATACATCAGAATTTTATCGATGTGTAGGTTTCCTACAAACAACGGAAATGTGATATTTTAATATTTAAGATGAGAAGAAGCATATTTTATTCCATCTGGCAATTTAACGTAAAATTATCACCAATTATAAACTTCTAGCAGAAGGAAATTAGAAATTAGTGTTTTTATACCTCACTAGTGTCAACCTGTAAAGAAAAAAAAAGTTTCGTTTTGAACCCTGATTTTGCGCAATATCAGAACAGAAGCTCATGCGTTTTCGAAGTCACGTATTACAAATTTAACACGAGTGTTTTAGTTCCGATACGGCCTCTGTTATTTTTATGGTTTCGCGTTCTATTTCTGGCATTATTACTGTAAATATTTATACATTTCTATAAGAAAGATACTATTCATACATCTTTAAAATTTAAGCAGAGTCGTTTATTGTAAAAAATGTTAGGAAACGATTAGATTCAGTGTGTCTTTGTTTATTCAAAAACCTTTAAAATATACCAATAATGAATACAACTGACTCAGCAAAATTATTGGAGATATTATATCTAGCAATGCCGATGAAATGTATTGGCTGTAACTTAAAAGAACATAGACATAACAATGGCAGTTAACAAATAGTATACATACCGAATAATATTACTTTCAAAATCATCAAAAACATAATCAAAGACAATTGTCGTTGTACTTTATTTTCTCATTCAATTATCGGTAAAAAGAGGCAAAATATAAAAGTTTGTTATTCGTATATTATCAGCCATTGTTTTCATAATGTTTGCAAGTAAATGACATTACCTACGAAACTGCCTTTGTCTAAATTTACATATTGGCCATTTCATCATATAAGATTGGTCTGCCCATCGTATATTTTGTAGACAATGTTGGCTATTTTTCATTTTGCTTACATACGTATGAAGGGAAAAGTAGTGTCAGCACTATCAATATTATTGTATCTTATTTGAAATGAATTAACGTTTTATCATTTTCGATGTTTTAAAGGTAGTTATATTAAAAGAACAGTTTACATATTGCAGCTGAAACTAACCTGCGAAATGAGTTTTTCCAAACCTGGCGTATAAAAATGACATTGTATGTAACTAAGTTTGTTAATATGTAAAATGAAGTGCATTGCAATACTGTATAGGAATTCGGATAATCACAAAGACTCAAAACAATAAAAAATAGCTTCATGTAAATTTATTTACAAGTCTTACACATTTGTCTTACACCTCTTATAGTGTCATAGGACTAATGAGCAGAAAACAATGTTTAACGGACAATACATTAATGTGGTTAATTCATGCAGTAATTTAATATGTTTTATATGGACCGATTCAATGTTATGGATATTAATAGATTTTCATTTAAGCCGGTGCTAGGGTACGTGAACGGATGTTGCACATTTCATTACATTATGTGAACAGACTCTGTCAAACCGGGTGTGCTTTTATTTTTATTTGGTTTGCTTTCTATGTTGCCACAGGATTTTCTTGTAGATGTTATTATTGTACAAATGTAATTATAAAGTCAAGCCTGTAAATAAGCAGGCAGCTAAGGGAGCGACACGGTTTCTGTGATATAGGCAGTTGTTAGCTGTTCAAGACAAGCTGAAATTAGAATAAAAAGTCAGTTTGAAATAATCTGATTGGCTGCTTAAAACAAGTGGGTGCTTAATACAACCATTAAAGAATTAATCTGCACTAAGTCTTGTTTATTGTTTGCATGCAAGAAAAATATCTAATCATTGGGTATAGGGAGAGGATGGAATTGTCTGGTTTAGCGTAAATATTACACCAATAAGAAAGAGAAATATAGCGCAGAAACCATAGAGCAATTATTTACATATTTTATATCATTTAAGGAAAGGAGAGGCTTTGTAAACAGGTATTAGTATTATCACGTAGGTTTATTTAAAAATGATATATAGCTGAACATGTTTTAATATATGTACATATATCTTAACAGAACGAAGAGGTTGTACGCCTACGGAATAATTTCACGAGGTGTATAACCAATACGGAGTGTTTGTTTACTGAAGATAGCTTGGCACAGAAATAATAATACTAAAAAGAACAACCCAAGACAGTTGTATGAATACATTACTTTTACTATCAATAATTTTACTATAGCAAGCAATTAGTATCTAATTTCGTTTAAATTAATGGTTGGCAGAAATTGGTCACAGCTTCACATAAATGTCAATATACAAATACATATGATATAAAGTATATGTTTAAAATGCAGATGTGGAGGCCCTGTGAACAGAGGCCTAATACAGTATACTTGAAACAAACAAACTTCTTATTACACAACGTTAAGATATACTGGTGGAGGCTGACCTAACCGCCGAACCTGGGATCAGAATTCAACGGAGATCAGGTATACAAAAAACAGACATACAGAATCAGTGACTACGTTAAACGTTTATATATGACACATACACATTTCACAGTTCTGGAAAACAGACACTGTCATGTCCATACATCAACATGTGAAAACTTCCAATATTCCATGTGAAGCTGTAACGACTGAAGGGAAGGAAGGTGTAGGCTGAACTTGAACACATAAGATGTACCTGAAATTATAAAGAAAAAGGAGAACACAAGCAAAATAAGGGGAGTGGAGGGTGGGATATTAAACATCAGCAAGTATAAACAATCGAGGATTCCTTCGATAAGAAGCAAACTCAACCCTCGCATCTATTTGCAAACGACCTTCTTCTTCCATGTGCAAAACTGAAAGGACCCAAAAGGAGATTAAATCGCAACAAGTATATTAATATACCAACAAGACATAAGCTAACGCGGGCCCTTACAACAGGATAAGAGCTCCTTCAGTAACAGGTTTTGAATGGTAATCATTAAAAACACATTACTGAAGATAGCTTGGCACAGAAATAATAATACTAAAAAGAACAACCCAAGACAGTTGTATGAATACATTACTTTTACTATCAATAATTTTACTATAGCAAGCAATTAGTATCTAATTTCGTTTAAATTAATGGTTGGCAGAAATTGGTCACAGCTTCACATAAATGTCAATATACAAATACATATGATATAAAGTATATGTTTAAAATGCAGATGTGGAGGCCCTGTGAACAGAGGCCTAATACATTATACTTGAAACAAACAAACTTCTTATTACACAACGTTAAGATATACTGGTGGAGGCTGACCTAACCGCCACATGTCGAGAATTTGGAACAACGTGGAAAATTCTTGACAACCGCCACCAGTATAGCGAAGCAAACCCTGCCTGAGAAGCTGTGCCTAAACAATTTTCTGCTAAAAAGGACTGACGCTTGTTTTGCAGAGTGAATAAAAACAAAATATTTCCAAATTATGACAAGTGCACCCCATCCCTGTTGAAGAGACCCGTCACGGATTCGACGATTTCTGGTTAACGAACGTATCCACCAATGTATTTAAAAAACAAACAACAAACAAATGAGCAGCGAAATTATTAACGCGTTTTCTAGCTCTCTCTTATGAAAAATAAGTTAATTACTCAATGAATAACAATGATACCTTGATTGTCTTCAAAAGGAAACAAGTGTAAGATTAATGGTTTAACTTGCCGCCATTTCATACCATCCTGACTCTGACACAGTATGGTCGCATTATGACGCTGCATTACAAGTTGAGAACCCTCAGCTGATTCCTTGTCGTAACGAAATACCGACTTTATAATTGAACATCCAACTATCCAAATATGGGTAGGACGCACCGAAAAGCTGAAAACAATTGTCAACAAAAAAGGGCAGCATATGGCAGGTACAAAGAAACTACTTATAGGCTTAAGATCTGAGTGACAACAGCTGACATGGGAGGATTCTAATGTAAGATTTAAGTGCACTTGAATCCGGGGCGCAACGCCCCATTCTTGTAATATCGTAAGCAGTCATGCTGCTGTTGCAGCACCTACTCTAAATAAATGTGGTTTATATGGAATGGCAGTCAAAGATTTCTTTAGAACACACTAAACTGACAGCGTATGACGGGTAGACCGTTTAAATAAACAAACAAATAACTAGTTTGAAGCACTAGATGGTCGAACAACCATATAACTCTCTATTAAATCCAGGGGTCAAGTAGAACAATGTGTAAGGTTGTAAATAAATAGCTACTCCTTCGCCTTTTTTCTGATCGTCATTTGATGAATGAAGAATTATGCGAAGTACACCAATACTTACAATACTAACGTCTCCCTCACATAATGCGTGACCTTTAGCACTTATATTCGAGGAGTTTGAGTTCGTGTGTACAAGCTCACATATCCTTAAAAATCAAAATGGTCAGGGAAATTACTGCTGAAAACTGTAAAGCCTAAAATATAGAAGAGCAAACAGTATTTGTCACCTGTATAAGTTTACGAAGTAAATCAAGCGTTATAGGTTGCCTGATGTCAATTGTCCGTTGCAACCTATCAAAACGGATAAGCATTCAACGTAACATAAATCTTTAAGTAAGATATTCAAGACTATTTATTTTAAAATAGAAGAAATGTCCGAGATATACAGACATGTTGTATGACGAGCTACATTCTTGATTAAAAGATGGGCTAAAAGTGCAGTAAGGTGCAAGTCGTCTGTGCATGCAAGTAAAGCTGACACGATCGCATAGAAACCACTACTAAATAGTCTAGAAAGGGAATGGCTCTGTTACAGAAATTAAAAGATCAACTTAGGCTTGCAATTTTTTTTTTTTATGTTAAGGCATTGATCTATAAAACAGAACAAATTGGTCACACATTCCCTGAATTAGAGCGAGCCAAACAAACATAATTATCCAAGTAATAAAACAGCCTTTCGGATTTCCTCTTGTACCGGACCAGCTATTGTAATAAATTAGCAAACTTTTCCCAATGGCAGCAAAAGATTGCACACTCATAGGTAACGTCTTGTCAGTAAAATAATCCCCTCCTAATTTGAAGGCTAATAATTTCAAAATCATAATTATGAACCTCAAAAGGCGAAAGGCAGATTTGATGCCAACTTTAGCCATTTCGCAATATTGCACTAATGAAACAATAGCTCCGTCACTCTGTCTAAAGAAGTGTACTGAACTGAGGAAGAAGACGTATCAATAAAATCATTCAAACTTGAACCCTGCGGGGTTCCCTTCGGAAAGGAAAGATGGTGTATAATCCTCGAGCTACCATCTTTTTGGCCACAAGACTGATCGCGGATTGCCTGAAATTTGGAACAGGCATTTCTTTAAAAGGAACCGCAATTCTGCTTAACTGCTCTTCCTACATACTAGTAACTTTCTCATTAGCTACAGCAGTTTTGCCTAACGGAAATTAAAGTTTGACTGAAGTTTGGACTCTAGGGCGCTGGTTTTGTAATCAAAACCCTTTGTTAGAACCCTCTAAAAATTCAGCTGCCACTTATTTATTTGGATATAAAGAAAGATAGACTTGTAATACTGCTAAGTCAATAAGGGTTTTGGTGAGGTAATGGAGGTTTAAGTGACCCTCTTTGAGATGCCGGTTTTGGCTATCTGAAGATTCCACGAGGTCCAAGTGACGAGTACCTAGAACGATATTGATTGGTAGCTACTAGTGATTCTGAAAAATAAATAAATAAATACTTCCTAGAGTGCTTCCCATGACAACGCGTACAGCTATGTTCGTATACACAAGCAAATTTGGTACAATACCTTGAAAACTAGTCATAACATTTTCTTGCGCACGGTATATATAGATACTCATGTACATTAAGGACCGGCAATGAATCTATCTTTTGGCCGGAGCCTTTGACTTAAATTTTAGCTATCAGTCTGCTTCAGTAACAAGAAAACTCTGACCTTGACTGTTATTAATGTGATCTGAGCGTAACAATTATACTGTTTACTCTATGAATTCGCCATTAACCATCGTAATTTAAACATTTGCTGAAACGTGGTCTCCCAAGTCGTTATAAATGATCTACATCGGAGCCAACCCACCATTTTATTCAACACTGTCTGACAGTGCAGCGAATCATCAGCCAAAATGCCCCTTCGCTGCGCAAACACGGAACAATGGTATTCTACAACAAGGCTCACCACAACCACAAGTTGGTGCGGGTTCAGATTAACCGGTTGCGGGGCTGAAACGGCTGGTAGCGTTGCGGTGTGGCTGTACCATCTGGACTGTGTTGCGGAACTTCTTGGGTTTTTGACGTTGTCTAGAAATATTCAATTGTATACTTGAAAATTTGGCAAAAAGCATATTAATATATGTAAATTTTGTCTCTAGCCCGTTATAAACTTTGAGATAGAAAGGAAAATATGACAAATTTGCAATTTGGCAGCACATCAATTCGAAATCATGTCACCAGCATACACAATGTCTATAATGGGCATTCAGACAATAAGACTGAAATGGTCAATCATTTAACAAATGGGCTAAAATAAGTTCATCAATATACATTAGTCATGAATTCAAAATCTAATGACCATACAACACAATGAATATAATGAGCAACTCTCTCTTTTATGATAGAACATAGCCAAATGGGCAAACACAGTTCATCAATATACATTAATCATAAATTAAAAATCCGATTACCATCCCAACACAAAGTATATAATCGGCAACCATCCGTTTACCACCAAACACAAATTATATAATCGGCAACCATTTTGTTAATGATAGAACAGAGTCAAATGGGCTAAACACAGTTCCTCAATATACATTAATGTTAAATTCAAAATCCGGTTACCATCAAACACAATGGATATAATCGGCAACCTATTCTTTTATGATTGAACATAGCCAAATGGGCTAAACACAGTTCATCAATATACATTTATCATAAATTCAAAATCCGGTTACCATCCAACACAATGGATATAATCGGCTAAAATAAGTTCATCAAAATAAATTAATCATAAATTCAAAATCCGATTACAATCCAACACAATGCATATAATCCGAAACCTTTTTTAAAAAATGATTGAACATAGCCAAATGGGCTAAACACAGTTCATCAATGTACATTAACCATAGAATCAAAATCCGGTTACCATCCAACAAAAGGGATATAATCGGCAACCTATTTTTTTATATATTTTTTTTTATTATTATTATTAAATGATCGAACATAGCCAAATGGGCTAAACACAGTTCATCGATGTAAAATAATCATAAATTCAATATCTGGTTACCATCCAACACAATGGATAAAATCGGCAAACTTTTTTTTTTTTTTTTTTTTTTGAAATGACCGAACATAGCCAAATGGGCTAAACACAGTTCATCGATGTAAAATAATCATAAATTCAATATCTGGTTACAATCCAGCACAATGCACATAATCCAAAACCTTTTTAAAAAAATGATTGAACATAGCCAAATGGGCTAAACACAGTTCATCAATGTACATTAACCATAGAATCAAAATCCGGTTACCATCCAACACAATGAATATAATGGGCAATCTTTTTTTTTTTTTTTTTTTTTTAATGATCGAACATAGCCAAATGGGCTAAACAGAGTTCATCAATATACATTAATCATAGATTCAAAATCCGGTTACCATCCAACACAATGGATATACTTGGCAACCTATTTTTTTTTTTTTTTTTTTTTTTTTTTTTTGAAATGATCGAACACAGCCAAATGGGCTAAACAGAGTTCATCAATATACATTAATCACTTAATGTACAATAATAAAAAATTCAAAAATTTGGTTACCATCCAACACAATGGATATAATGGGCAACCTATTTTTTTTTTTTTTTTTTTTTTTTTTTGAAATGATCGAACACAGCCAAATGGGCTAAACAGAGTTCATCAATATACATTAATATACATTCAAAATCCGGTTACCATCCAACACAATGGATATACTTGGCAACCATTTTTTTTTTTTTTTTTGAAATGATCAGACATAGCCAAATGGGCGAAACACAGTCATTATACATTAATCATGAATTCAAAATCAAGTACCATCCAACACAATAGAGATAATAGCAATTTTCTTAACTTTCTCTTTTTTTTTATTAGAAATGATCGAACATAGCCAAATTGGCGAAACACAGTAAATATACATTAATCATAAATTCAAAATCAAGTACCATCCAACACAACGGAGAAAACAGCAACTTTCTTAACTTTCTCTTTTTTTATTAGAAATGATCGAACATAGCCAAATGGGCGGAACAGTCGATACACATTAATCATAAATTCAAAATCAAGTACCATTCAACACAATGGAGATAACAGCAACTTTCTTAACTTTCTCATTTTTTTATTACAAACGATCGAACGTAGCCAAATGGGCGAAACAGTCGATACACATTAATCATAAATTCAAAATCAAGTACCATTCAACACAATGGAGATAACAGCAACTTTCTTAACTTTCTCATTTTTTTATTAGAAACGATCGAACATATAGCCAAATGGGCGAAACACAGTCAATATACATTAATCATAAATTCAAAATCAAATACCATCCAACACAATGGAGATAATAGCAACTTTCTCTTCATCCCTAAGCAGTAATCATAAATTCAAAATCCAGTTACAAACCAATACAAAGGATAAGGATGGCACTCTTTTTCCTAAGGCAGTACCGGCTGATACAATCAGACATTAGCAATTGGGCTAACTATAGATTATGATCTGAAAGGCTTACTATAGATTAAGATCTGAAAAACAGTCATCCTTCTACAAATGACAATAAGTTATAACGACATTTTTTTTTTTTTTGTAGGAAGCCAACTTGTTTTATATTTATTCATTTGATTGTTTTATTAACAATATTCTTCTATACAAACCATAAACATTAGCCATCAGGACTAAAAACAAACATACTGCATGAAACGGTGGTATATTGAAAAGTGAAACTACTTATTTTCCTCACACATGCGCACTTAATTACTTGATCCGTGCTCATGAAAATTTAACTTTGCTTAATATATATGTGAAATGGAAGTTTAATTACTTCACTTTAGAAGAAAATACTTTTTAGCGAGATTAAATCTGATAAAATTGCTTAAACCCTACTCTGTTTGTAAGCAGGTATCATGAATAATAGACTCTTCCACGTGTTTATTGTACTACATATATAGTTTAACAGATTCATGAATAACTCGCCACTTGTATACAGAAATCGTCTGCTACACTGCTAGCAGTGATGTTTACACATGTCTATTTTTAACCCTGCATTACAAAGGAATGCATTGTTATCAAAATTCGCATGGGAAACCACATAATTACCTACATAAATTTGCAAGACATATTACCAATTTAATAATTCATATTACCTTCGGATATCGACCTGCTCTTTAACCTCTCGTTTAAGTGTACACCTTCCAGTAACACACAAATAAACACCTCAACACTCCAGGATTAAATTGTAGCAGGTCACAAAACAAATAGTCATTATGATAACTGCAAAGTATAATAGAAAAGCTATTAATCAATTTAATGTTTAAATCCTTCGGTAATTACACAGATATATCCGTACAATAAATACAACTATATTAAAAATAAGCAAATAATACAAGCCTACCTCCCTGCTATATAAACTGCATGACTTACAGATTTAAATCACTCAACAAAAATCTCAAAATACTATTTAAGTATTCTCTCACAATATCTAAATGCGCATAGAATAATTAAGTCCATACATTAAACATCAGCAAGTATAAACAATCGAGGATTCCTTCGATAAGAAGCAAACTCAACCCTCGCATCTATTTGCAAACGACCTTCTTCTTCCATGTGCAAAACTAAAAGGACCCAAAAGGAGATTAAATCGCAACAAGTATATTAATATACCAACAAAACATAAGCTAACGCGGGCCCTTACAACAGGATAAGAGCTCCTTCAGTAACAGGTTTTGAATGGTAATCATTAAAAACACAATACATTAAATCAAAGTAATGCTACAGTTTAATTTGATTCTATAAATATGCTTTCTATATAAAGAAGCATATCAAACTCATGGCGAATGAAAGGCGTCGAATACAAGTAGAAGGTCGACGTGACGCCAAAGCGTAACCGTGCTTTAAAACACCTCCCGCGGAATAAATGTGGAGTGCGTAAACATCTTCTAATTTTTTCTTAGTAGATTATAATTAAACTGTGTAACGTAAGTGTAACACCGTTCCCTTATATTGTTTCTGAATCACCTGTTTTTATGAAAAAAAAATGTAGATCAAATGTGGAAGAACTGTTTCTCGGCGCCTCTGTGGCGCCAAACAAATATTTTTAAACTTTACTTATCGTGCATTTTTCTTTCTCGCAAACGTTTTAGACAATACCCTTTGTCACTTTAGTATTGAGAAGACCACTTTGACATTCTGCATAAAATGATATTGCATGCTTCAATAATTTTTTCTCGGCCACTTTTACAACACTTACTCTCATAAACCTTTGAAATATAGCCTTTAAAGACTTTACTTTGTCAATGCTTTTGGTCATAGAATAAATGAGGAAGAAATGACTATTTTATCTTTAGCATCCAGACTCATGATTGATTAATATTTGACAACATTTAATGCAACAATATAGGAAAATGCCATTTTTGATTCCAATGTTGTCAGTGAGTGATTTTAGATATTTGAAAGTGATATATAGACAAGTTACCTTTTGAACTCTAAATTAAAGTCCTGTAATTATAACAGAAGGCCTTTTTATAAGAATATCATTTTATATATTAAAATAGGCATTTTTATTCTCTCTGTATTGCTTACAGCAGAATCTGGTACGTTAAAGTCTAAATCAATTTATAAAAGAAGGTAACAAGATGATGTTAATATAACTTTAACATTTATGATAACATTTTGATAAACAGAATTATTAAAATCCACTCAAATATACAAATAAAACCTGCCTAACTTTAACTTTGAATATTCATCCTTTTTCCACTTTCCCCCAAAACCCCACCCCCTTTCTACCACCTACCCCTTCCTCTTTCCTCTTTCTATATTTTGCATAAAATTAAAATGTACTCGTTGGATTTTTTAAGCATCCCGTCTATGATATTTTTCCGTTACAGCTTCTTTTTGTTGTGGGCCTACTTTGCAAATGCGTGGCTCTGAGCCTGTGTTTGTCGTGCTCTGTGCTTTCGAAAAATCTACCCTTACCTATTATCTTTTAGTGAAGTTACAAATAGTAATTGCATTTAGGAAATTTTAAAGATGCAAACTATAAAAAAGCATTAAGGGTCCCGTGATGTTGTACATTGGGGACAACATTTTTTTCATAACAATAGTAATTATGTGATGCCAAAATAAGGGATCGAACAACAAACTTAACGTGTCCTTTATAACAAGATTTCATCAAAATAATTCAAACTAAGAACTCAAACGTTTTAATTCAGTCCGCAATATAAGTCACTTTGGAAATAAAAATAGCTCCCTTTTTATGAAAATATTAAATCAGAAATCGATGTTTCGGCACTTTTCTGTTTTTCAAATGTCTGAGAACTTGATCTAATTCAACTCTTACATTAAAAAACATTTTGAATAACAGAACATCAAGATTAACAGAAATGATATCCTGTTTTCCTTACTGACACTATTCAAAACGGAAAGAGTTACGACATCATATAGATAGACAACCGTCTTTTTACGATTTTGTTTCTGGTTCGCATACTTTTATACGTTATGTTTCAACTTTTGTACAAATTTCATCGGATTCCTTAACAGTTTTGTTTTAAAATGATGATTTTGTTAATAATGATATGATCTTACGACAGATGTAACATGACAAAATTTATCTTCTCTGATATGTGAAGTAGTTTAGCTTTGAAATATTGTTTCTTTTTAAAAATCTAATCTCCTGCATGATGATAGACACGCAGACGTTAGTTTAAACAACGGTAATATATGTATATATTTACATTCGCCCTATTCTTTTGCATTGAAAATTATGACGTTCAGTTCATATGTACAGCAAAAGAAAAGGGGCGAAAGTTACGTCATTGCTGCTCAGTGATAACCGACCGCTGTTTTGACGACGTCCGCGTGTATTCACGGAGAACGTTCCTTAGATGACGTCGTAGTTGTTCCGTCTTGTGAACAGAATGGCCGGGAAGCTATTTTAATGTTAAATGCCACAAAATATGTGCAATTTATAATATTATCCTGTCTACAAATTGAAAGGAAATATAATGTAAATATAAGAAATGAAACTAATTTTTCGACAAATTAAACATGAATATTCTGTCGTTCATTTCTCATGAACACCGAAATAAATCATTTCATTTCTTAAATAACTACACAAAGCTCCTGTATTGTTTCACTTGATTAAATGTAATAACAATGTTTTTTCACCTTGATTTATATAATAATGCCAAATACTATTAAAAATATCAAATTCATTAGTGCATATATCTTGCGCAAACGTGTACTTTTTTCCTTTGCCCTACATGCCGCACATGTTGAAGAAATCAATAATAGTTTCAGCTATTAAAATACATTTGAGGAAACAGCTTGATGCTGTCAACTAGTCATCTATTACAAATTATCCCGTTTTTTTATTATCATGCACGCTATTTTGCTGTACTGCCAGCAGATTTAACTTCACCGGGAAAAGGCTAAATTAACTTTTAATCAGAATAAATATGCACTTTTTTTATATACCTTTTTTTAAAAAATTACCAACAAAAACCCACTTCTGTTTTCTGACAAAATTGGGGAACTGTTTATTAAAATACTTTCTGATTCTTTGGAGACTGTTTTTTGAAACATTTTATCGCTAAAGCTTGCAGATAAAATTCAAAACATGTCTGATATGATAAATTATTTAACACCTTTCTCAACTTCGTATAGGGACTATAAAGAATTCTTGAAATTGTTGCATGCTACTTATAGAGGTTCAACATAGCGAAGACATCAGCTTAAGCGGCATTTATAGTTCAAAGGCTACGACAAAATGGATAGCTGATGAACTTTTGGTAAGTTTGCTAAGTGTGAGGGGAATAAAGAAAATTTTATAATGTTTATATAAAAATATAGCAAAAGCTGTATTTATGCATATTGCTTTCACCGTACCCTTAACGGAAACGCACTTTTCCATCTACATAACCTGAAAGCCGCAGCGTAGTCTTGAATACTAAGCAGACGCTGATAGACTGTGCTACCAAGGGCGCTTCTGGAATTGTAGCGATGCCCAGCTAGCATATTCTCAGCGTAGGAAAGAAAAAAATCGCAGAGACTTAGAATATGGAGGGTGTGGCAACTGCTTGACCTGCTGGTCATGTCAACACTGCTGTTCATTATTGCTCTTGTTAGCAGATGCATTGTCATGAATAAGACAGATGCCCCGTTAACTAATTTTTGAAGGATGTTTAACGTAATGTTTAATAACTGACTTTAGAACCTTGTCTCTGTAAAACTTTCGGGTAATAGATCTGCCGGATGTTCTAGGTATTTGTCATACAGGGCCTTTAGAACTCAAAACAATTGTGTACAACTTTGAGTACTTTTTGCAACTTTGTACTTTGAGTGCTTTTTGCAACTTTGAGTACTTTTTGCGGAAACATCGCAACCTCTGCGCTTTTTGCTCTTTCGTAAAATGATGGTGTACCAACCTTGCGCACACTTTTGATAACTTAAAATTCGTGAACACTTCCCGATAGAATACCAACTGATGCAGCTATTTGGGGAACTGCATATTTCTAGTATATCTCGAGGCTTCTGCTACAGTTGTTGCGGACGTTTTAGGGTGCGCTACAAGAGGTAGATCTTTGATTTTATGTGTTTGTTAAGTATAATTGCTGATTGTCTTGAACAAATAAATCAATATTAATTTATTCTATTGTGACATGACATGTTATATCAACAAGTTTCTGGTTTTAGTATCAATAAAATTAAAAGCGAAAAAACACGAAAATGAAGGCACGTGATTTTATTGTTTGATTGTTTGCATTGAATAATGGACGAAATGAATTAGTATCAAGTTACTTTTAAATTCAGTATGAATACTTTTCACAAATACATAAAATGAAAGTGCATGTTGTCCAGATCTAAATGGATAAACAAACAGTTACACGTAACCAATGAACTTCTTATTTATGCATCATTGTTTATTATAATATATAAACTGCCTGGAATGATTGCTTCATATATATGGTAATGCGAACAATGTATAGGCCCGTGCGAATATTTTGGAGATATGTTTTTTCTGATTATTGAAGAGATTCACACATTTCAAAAGAAACTCAAAAGATTTTAAGAAATAAAAGAATAAGAAAAGGTGAACGAGACAACGCGATCAGTAGTTTTAGTCTGCTACCTTTAACTGCTTTTTTGAAGTTTCTTTAATATGCAAGCTCCATAATATCAGACACCCTATCTAACGTCTAGTCTGTTCAGTTCTGTACATTATTTTCTTGTTTATAGCAAGTCCATTATTTTAACAGGGAACCATGTCTTTAAAATGAATTGTGGTACTTGTTACACGTGCAGATGTTGAGTTCTGATCAACCAGGGACTAACGGGCATGAATGGTAGCATGTAATTTACTATTGTCCACGAAGAAGCTCCATCGCTTCTGATTATATAAATATGCATAATGTACATGTAGATGCCATCATAAACAAATCTCTTTACTTCAGCTTCGATAAAAAGAATTTGTCGAAGTGATTGCTAAAATGCTACAAACTAAGCATTTGAAACATCATAATGTCAAGTATGCTACAAATACATGAAGTCAGTCCCTGTCTACAGATATTCTATTTTTAACGAACCCTTACGAAATGTGTGCAGCCTGTTGATTTTCTTGACATTATACAGCACATACTAAACAAAATTTTATGTTTTATAGGGAGAAAACTCGTTCGGTACAGCAAGAATCTGCTTAATCAACTGAAGTAGAATTAATTAAAATCCTAAAGAAATTTTCTGTGACTAATATTTCATGACAACACAGGGAATCTGTGCACATGCCAATTACTAAATATTTGAAATAAGTAGATAACTGTTTTAAATTTTGCAGATTCTGAATCAGCGCATTTAAAATTCAAAACCGTCACACGAGATACTTCCATACATCAAATACAGTTTTTATTAAATCAGAAATACGGGAAATAAGATGCAGCAAAAATAATTTATTTACTGGTACAGTAATGAAATTTTCAAATTCTTCCACACTTTAAACATGAAAGACTGCCAGAATTCAGTCACGATATAGAAATTAATTAAGTGGCTTCCAATGACTTGGGTTGATTGAACTAAAGGATAAATGAGCCGTGCCATGGGAAAACCAACATAGTGGGTATGCGACCAGCATGGATCCAGACCAGCCTGCGCATCCGCGCAGTCTGGTCAGGATCCATGCTGTTCGCTAACAGTTTCTCTAATTCCAGTAGGCTTTGAAAGCGAACAGCATGGAGCCTGACCAGACTGCGCGGATGCGCAGGCTGGTCTGGATCCTTGCTGGTCGCATACCCACTATGTTGGTTTTCTCATGGCACGGCTCATATACATTTTCGGGTCTTTGAATTTGGATATGAAACGTATTGTTAATCAACATTGCATGATTTAGCAATTGGCCCCAGAGTGTCGCTTTGCAGCTTTTAGACATTTGAAGACATTGACCTCGGAAACAGTTTTCTGTGTATTATCGATCAAAGAGTAGGATGATGCATGTCATAAGCAAATGCAATACCCTTTCTCTACGTTCTGATTAAGTTCTGTTCCACTAATAAAAGGAAATATGTTAGTTCGTGCATACCTTATGTACCTACTGTTTCAGTTAAATTGTTCTGTTTTTTTCTGACTATTTATGTAATGGTGGTAACTTAGATTGATATTGGTTTATTTATCAACTAGAAGTAGTACCATATATAGTTTACGTGACTATTAAAATGTTATATATGTGTATACTATGTATACGTTACAACGATGTACGTATGTACAAGTTGAAATAAATTATATGTTCTGTTCTGTTCCTTATGTCTGTTAGTTAATCGGAGACTGCCATGCATGAGTAAGTATGCTTTTAGCACATTGATTATCAATTACATATTTCTAGGTAGATATAAAATACCTGTTTCGCATATACTTTTAAAAATCATTAAATCATTGAGTCCATACATTATATTTGTAATATAATTCCGATTTAACCCATGCTAGGGGGTGAGAGGTGTTGCACTTTCCATTTCCTCTCATGAACAGACTCAATCAAACCGAGACCGCTATTATTTTGTTTGGTTGCAATATATGCTTTTACAGTTTTTATTAACTATCACAACAGCAATATTTTAAGTGCCATGTCGAGGCCGTAAAGGGTCTCCCCGTACATGGAGTCAGTGTTGTTATATTTTCTGGTTCTTTGAGATCATGGAGTCCATTCATTATATTTGTAATAGAATTCCGCTTAAGCCGGTGCTAGGGGCGTGAGAGGTGTTGCATTTTCCATTACCCCTCATGAACAAATTCAATCACACCGAGTCTGCTATTATTTTGCTTGGTTGCATTCTATGCTTCCAAATGATTTTTACAGATTTTATTACAACCTACATGCAAAAAAAAACTTCAAGACTTGATCATTTGTAAAATTTAAGGTATATATTAAACCGAAAGAGAACTTATACAATACAACTTAATTTCAAACAGGGCTTAAGAGTATGCTTTATACTGCTAGTATAACCGTTATACATATACTAGTATATGATGTACATTTACAGCAAAAAAAATGCAGGAAAATAGAAACACTTACATCTGCAAAACAACATGAGACGTCCGTGTTTAAAATTTAAACTATTTTTATTCCAGACCACTTGAGAAAGCTTCGTTTGCTAATTCGGAATAGTTTGATGTTTAAAGAATAATTGTCTATGACGTGTTTTGAAAGTTACACACAATAATTCAGACGAAGCGTTACATTCCTCTTTCAAAGAATGTCATCTTGAGCCGGACGAAAATGCCAAATTTCATTTCATCGGAAACGGAATAAATTAAGTCTACCTCGTTCATATCTGAAATAATGTCTGTATTGCGGTACTACCTGACTTTTATTTCTCCTTTTGCTCGGTTTCCCTTTCCATTCCATTTTTATAAGTAATCTTGTACCTATACTTCAACTGTGTCCTAAAATTACTGAAACCTACTATCACATTGCATGTATATATGAGGGTACAAGAGTATTTATTATATATTTGCTGTCTTTCAAGGGATTTTCTATGATGTTAGACGTAAAGTTACAATTTTTATACTACTTGTTCAGACACTCAACAATAACCTTTCCACGGATAAAACACACCATTGAATAATGGTACAGAGAGGCATTCCATACGAACAGAGAAACATTTTATATTAATACAAAATGGAATCAGATTAAAGGCTTGTCGTGTTAATTTCACACTTCAATATAATCTTTCCTTCACCCAAAATCTATTTCAATATGCATTATTTGCAGTTAACGATATTTATTATTCCTGAAATATTCGATAACTGAATTTCAAATAACTTGAAGCCTCCGGGAAATTTCTAGCATTGTACTAAGGAATAGAATTGGCACACGAAGAAATCTTGCTCATTGTCCCATTTCCCCTAGGAAAGCTTACAAATAGATTTTCAGGCTGCTATTTTGCTAGACAGTAACACTTCAGACTTGAATAGTTATCACAAAACATAGTAACTGTCTGGATAACATCCGGTATGTTGTTTGAAAATCAAAGTTTATTTCGTTCAGTATTCAACATCTATGTCAAGGAAACTGATCAAAAGTGCGAATTTCATTATTATCGGGAAAATACGTCAGTATTTAAAAATCACAAAAAGTCCTTTAAATTTAAAAGGATTAAATAAATCCATTACAGACATTCACAAGTATTTTAAAGTATGCAGAATGTTGAATATGAAACACGATCAATTGGCGTACATTGTGAACATTGCCATACAGGTTTCAGTTAAATAAAATAAATTTCAAGAGTTGACAAGGAAAACCACTGTATATTTGTAGCAATGGCCTGAATTACTTACAAATGCCCGTTAATGCATAGCCGGACTGCAGAAAGCTTGTTTCCGCACACGTGCATACTTCTTCTGATTAGAAATGTATTTGACTGAATGTTATTAGTTAACATATAAATAGTTTATTTCTCTCAGTTAGTATTTATTGTGACTTTCATTTATATGACGTGTAAATGGTTTTCACGGGAAAGAAATATAACAAAAATATTTATATGACGTTTTCATATACAGTATTCTTCCATTCTTACAGTAATGCATGAATGTGCCTTGCATGTATGTTTTGAATGTGTATAAAGTCGTTAAAAGCCAACTAAAATATAATATGGCTTTTGTTTCATTATTTCTAAATATCAATCGGTAATTGATAAGTTTTCATATCCCCAAAGATTTTATCTTTTATATGGAGCATATTTTAATGGTCAAAGATTATATATTTTTTTTTAAAATTTGGTTTAATCATACACCAATACGGAAACCAAGATAAAAACTAAACCCTCAATTAACAAAAGAAAAATACTTCTACACCTATGTCAAACGTTTTACTGTTAAACATAATAAGTTCTTTTTTCACAGGTTCGTAAAATTTGAATCATTTCTATAAGGAGCGACTAAAAGTTTTTGTCCACACATACAAAAAATGTATTTACCATCATTATGTAAAGTACATAAATTTGAGTTGATTAATATACGCGTGAGGCCTCCGACCTACAAATAACTTTAGCAATCAAAGACAGTAATTACCTCTTCAATTAATTTTGGTACTTATTTAAGACTGACAGCAGATACTTAAATACAGTCTACTACCAGTAAATCTGTAAATAATCTAGCTATTCGTGAAACTGAAGATTGATTTAATGGTAGTAACATCTGTATTTAGATATTTGATCAAGATACTTGTATATTTTCATTTCATTTTGATTTTGAAAAATAATACATTTGAATTTAGTCTGTCTATTAAATCATTCTTTACTTAATAACATGTCTATTGAAAAAAATGTGAGAACAAGAAAAGTAGGAACAGGGGTGAACTTAAAGAAGGATATACAAATAAAATCTGGAAAGTAGATCCCTCGGACGCACCGAGAACAAAGCAAACAGTGAAAATTGCAGACTCGGTTTTATTGAGTCTGTTCATGAGCAATAATGGAAAATGCAACACTGCCCACGCCCCCTAGCACCGGCTTAAGCAGAATTCAATCCTCAAATCTAAATGAGTTGAAATCGATGATCCCGAAGGACCAGAAAATATAACAACACTGAGATAAAGTCGGAAAAACACAGGGGCGTAGCCAGGATTTTGAAAAATGTACGCAGTACGAGGCACGAAGTGCCGAGGGGGGAGAGTGTGGGAGGGGGTCTCCCCCTCCCACCGGTGGGGGTCCTGGGGACCTCCCCCGGGAAAATTTTGAAAAAAAGAACATGAAAAGACGCATTCTGGTGCATTTTAAGAAACGCATATAGCAACCCATGAAGAACTTTAGCATGCTGTGCTGCTTTGACCAAGTCACATTGAGGGTCTTGCATTGAAAGGATTCAATGTATCTAAGGGACCGCTGACGCAACACAAAGCGACAACAAAGTCAAAAGACAGGACAGCCTTTTGAAGGCTTGACGCTGTGGACATAGTTTTGGTGTCCATGCCAACTTGAAGGTCAGTAAGTGTTTCTAGAATTGACTTGAAGTGGGTATAGAAAGCAGTGATGCTTTCCGAGTGCTGAGACCACCGTGTTGGGCAGAACTTCTTTAAGGCTTCTCCGTCATCGTTATGAGAGCTATAAACTCCGAGACGTTTCGGAGAACTTGTGATAAAAAACAATACATCCCCAACAACGGTAAACATCGACTGCACAAACGCTACCCTGCAAGCATGACATATTGCTAAGTTTAGACGGTGGTTGCGACAGTGAATATACTTTGCGTTTGGAAATTCTGCAGAAAATCTTGCCTGCACTCAACGGTGACAACCGGACATGTTCCCAGTACCGTCGTAACCTTGTCCAACGATAAAGTTTGGGTTCAGGTTGTGTTTGTGTATTTCATCTAGTAGCAACTGGTGTAGTGTTTCACTGTTGTTTCTGTTGTCTGAACAAATGAAAGAAAATCCTCGTGGAGCACATGCTTCCCGGAACTCTGACGTTCAATATAACGCAGACAAAAAGCAAACTGTTCTGTATTGCTGACATCAGCAGATTCATCTGCAAGAATAGAAAAGTACCTCGCATCTTGGCAACGGTGCACGATAGAGTCCGAAATCTGATTGCCGCATATATGTATGAATTCGTTTTGAATAGAGGGGCTTAAATACTGTGCATGTTTGGGAGAATTTGCTAGATGGTCGTGCAAATCACTGTCTACTTCAGCGCGATAATTTATCAAAGCTCTGAAGTTACTTTTTTCTTCTGTTTTGCCACGAAAGGCTATGTTTTGTTTTCCCAGCAAAACTATTGATTTAACAATAGATGTCAAGGCTTTCTTATTTTTATCAACTTTGTTACTGTAAGCGTTCGAGCCAAACTCAACAACACTTTTTTCTTGATTTTGACATATTTTCATGAATTTGTCAGCTTTAGTCATTGCATTACTGTCACGGATCAGGTGATTTTTTATACATCCCTATAATCCTAGACACATTGCTCCAGTCTACAAGGGGCTTAGCAACGAGAGTGTTTTCAGAAGAATTAAAGACAAAACAAAAAAAAACAAAGAAAAATATGTGCACAAAAAACACCATTGACTGAAGGACTATACCTTAAATACGGGTAGTTTTCAGTATCAAACACTCGGTCAGGTACACGCATAGCTGCCCCGCTTTTGCTGTGAGTGCTTTTAGGCTTTACCCAACTCCGCGAAGGCTCAAGCCTTGATATTAAAGTCGACATTTTCATGGAATCAGACATCCGGAGTCTTCTTGTGACATCAATGGTTCCAATGTCTAGAAACCGCGCACCCAGGGAGCAAACCGCTGAGTACCCATCATTATGGCAGTGATCTGCCTGAAATTGTTTTGGGGAAGATGTGGACTCTTTGGGAGAAGATTTTGTGTTGTCATCCGAAAATGACTGAGAATTATCAGCAGGAACAGTTGATGAACTTTCACTGTCATCTGGAGTAGAATTTGGGGTTTTAAAACACTGAAAAATGGACTTTTGTCCAGGAAGAGGTCGAGGAGGTTTTCTGGAGCTCATCTCTATTAAAAATATATATAGAGAGATCTATATAGAGCTCAAAAATGCCTTTGTAATATATATACATGTATATAGATATATATTTATCACATATATAATCTGTAATTTTTACAGAAATTACAAAGTATGAAAAAAAATTCAGTTAGATATTTGCGTACTCGTACGTGTATTATATTAATATAATGCTGTACTCTAAATAGTGACCAGAACCGAATCGCTACACATACATGTAAACGATAAGTTAGTGCTACGTAGGAGTGACGTCATCGGTATAGACGGAGTTAAATGTGACATTTTGGTAGGTGTCAAAACTGACCCAGATTATTGATTTAGGTTACTTTCGGTACCCAGTACTCTTGCACTAAGTTCAAACCCGTTTATAAATTATACGTGTAGTAAATGAATGCGTAATGGGCGCTACGCCCTTGAAACAGTGGAAAGTAATTATGAATCATAATGTTCGAGAGAGACTATTATCATGAATATATGCCCTGCTTTCTGTTGAAGAATGCTATTCATTGTAAAAATAGTACGAGTATAGATATGTTATCTACACTAGTCTTATCGATTGTTGTGGCTATTAATCAAATGGTAAAAAGTAGAAGCTGTGACAAACAATGATAAAAGTTATGAAGATGTTATATGAATCTGAAGTAGCTATTATGTTATTGAGCAACGTGTCTGATATGTTTCGTGTCATTGTTGTCGCGAGATTGTGTTCTCCGCAAAGTTTGTTTTTGTTTGTTTTCTAACGAAACATTTTTTTTAGTTATACCTGCCACTGATGACTACATGTTTTAACGAAAACAAAGAGTGTAGTTTGGAACAAAAAATGATAACTTTCATTTAAGTATTTAGTAGGTAGAATATTGCAACCTCAACGGCTTTCGAAGCATATTGATAGAATGCGTTTCTGGAACGATTCAAAAACTGTGAAGTAGGAAGATAAAATAACGTTACTGGATATTTATTACGTAAACTTGTACTATACAATATCGATAAAGCGTGTTGAGCCCTTTGTTGTTGTTTTTTCTTTCTTATTGATGCAATTGTCCATTAATTTATACTAGACAATCATAAACTTTTAAAACACATATTTCATAGCTTATAAAATGAGTAATAGAATATCGTTCAACCCAGGAGTAAGTCCTGTATATCGAAATTTTTCCAACAGACGAATTTACTGTTCATGTGATGCAAAGAATAATGGAATCAAATTCATTTAGTTTCTGTACACAATTTGCGACATTTCGCAGTTCGAATAAAAATATGATTCCCGCCAGAGACTCTAATAGTAGAATTGTATTCGAATCAATCGAAACATTCAGTACTGAAATTATACACATTTGATATATCCACAGTTGAAAACAGTTAGAAATAAGAGTGTATTGCGTTGTTTTTGGGGGGTTTTTTGCTGTTACACATACAAAAATTACCCATCTTTTAGACATTTTTAATAATGATAAGTATAAGAATGATGTTACTATTTCAATACTTTGACGATCAAGCATATAGGAAGGACCAAGTAATACAAGAGCGAGCATCTGAGGCAAGAGTTCAATTTGCTCGTGGCATGATTAACGTTTCCTAATTGAAAAAAGTTTTCATCTTCCCTTTTCTTGAACACCTAATTAACAAATTTATCCTTGTCATGATAAGGTTATATGACCCAGGGAGGTCACTAGCCTTTATACCTTGAGCAATCACGAAGGTGACTATGTACTAGACTAGCTCGCAAATTATGTTGAATGTTCTTAGTTAAAAAAAAACAAGGATAGACATCAAACAGAGAATACCACGTTCCAAAAACGCTGCCATTTATAGCACACAGATGTGCACACTACCAACACATACACTCACATACAAAGCAAACACACGGAGACAAAACGAACAAGAAAAGGGAACACTATGGGGCAAAAACACCACTGGGGAGCTTACACCGGTTTATGGTGCACACCCAACCGCATTTTTACCGCCAACATGTTCCAAAGTCACTGACACTGTAGATAAAAGTAATCCCCGCCAAGTGTATTTCTAACAAACGCAATAGAAACAAAAGACATAGTATCTATAACACAAAAATACTCCTGTATAATTAAATAAAAAGCAAACCTTAAGAACCAAAACAAAAATATATATACTCAATGCCTTTGTAGAAGACAGAGCATCAAGAGAAACACCATTAAGGGTCCGAAGAAACAGGCCAGAAGGCAGAAATCAAAACAATTCAGTCCTAGTGGGACTTGTATCATAGCTCGGTGTTTTTTCTTAACAAATTTGGTGCAGGTAATTCGTATACTCTGAGTACAGAGTGCGTTAACTAAAAGTGTGTAGGTATTTAATACCCGCACGCTAGTTACCGCACTGTTGGATAGGAAAGTATGCCAGCGTGTCTGGAACAGTAGACAGCGGGGTGTATTTTATTGATTTTCTGCTCTAGCATTGGTTTATTTTACCTTGGCTTTACACATTTGTAAAGCAAGGATTTTAAGTACTCACTGAACTGCTGTATATGGCAGTGTCGAACGCCTACAACTACCATATATGGATGGCTATGATACAAAACAGAAAGAACATTAAAACTCTCGGGTAAACAATTTATACTCGGGGGCTACGCCCACTCGTACAAATCGTTTACCCCCAGTTTCAATGCTCTTTCTATTACTTAAAAACTGTTTATCACAGACTCCTTCCCTCTTCCCTCAGACACAATCAAAGAGGGAAGCGCAACTGTAAACGGGTTGAACAGTAAACATGTAATGTTCACTAACTTTCTCCAGCGATTCATGGTTCTTTTATCAAAACTTCTAAAGTTTAAGGATAATACAGACTTGAAGATTTCAGTAAATGTGACACAATTTTCACCTTTTTAAATAATTATATCTTACGTTTGCTCAGATCAAATTTTAGTTGAACCCGTATACTCATTGTTAAATTCGGAATCAGACACGTAAGTAGTTGTCCTTGGCTTGTTCGACGACGATGTTCGAAAGTAAAAGCTGCATTAAAGATAGAAGATACGTGTCTGTTCGAAATATTGGTCCTAAAGTGAACACCAGTTGCAAGATTATGTACATTTGGTCGCAGTGTGGTAATAAAACAAAGTTTGTTTAACCGAATGCCTGCATAACAATTAAAACTTGTATTTGTTTCATTAGTGCTTTTTTTTAACCAAAGCCTAACAAAGTCATACTGTCATGATACTAGTCTAAGAAAACGAAATATTGCTTTCTGCTGAACTGGCTTTTTTACGTTTTAGAGCACTATTTATTGGAATTATAACAATGTAATGGAGTAGCTACAGAATGGGGGTATAGGTACGGTGTTAGCTTGATGATCGTTGGATATGAAATGTACCATTAATATAAGATCATTTAGACGCATAACATTTGAAACAGAGTCTTAGCCAAGATAGACTTTTTATTTGCACCGATCATCGATATGATTTCACTTTATGTGTCTTGAAGGTTAATTAAATTAAGTGCTCAGAGGCGCGCGTGTGTGTGTGTGTGTGTTGGTACTGTGCATGTCTGCGTGCTGTGAGTTTCATGCTGGAGAGGCTGCGTTTTTTTAATGTGGCATTCCCTGTGTGCTATTTATCCTTGTATGTTTGTATATAAAATTGACAAAGTACACTTAATTTAGCATCACGTTGTTACGTTAACATAAAGCTTGAAATGTGATTAAGCAAAAGCTAATTACGAATTGCATTTATTTTCATTATCAGTTACCAACAATATTTGTTTCCAATTTGACAAAAATTTAGTTTTAAATTAATTGAGAAAATAGCTGATTGTTCCGTAAGGTTGGGTTTGCCATGTCTGTGTTTATATGCATGCCTAGATTATCTGCACTGACACGATGCAATAATGTCAGGAATATTAGCATGTTTAAAAGGTCACGCAATGATGCAAATGTTTTTACGACATTACTGGATATCAGCAGGAAGGTTAACACATAAATATGTAAATTAACAGTTTTTAAGATACCGTTGTTGAATTATGTGCAATATTTACTAACATTTAGATGTATGAGATATTTTTAATTAATCACGTAATACTCTTAAAATATATTGTCAGGGAGGTCTTATGTCCTCTGAGAACTAAGCAATCTCTGTTATTCTCCTTATATAATACATTTTATTAAGAGAGTGCCGTATTGTTCATATGTTTTTCTGAAAAACTCCAATGGAATATTATCGGACTGGTATCAGTAAAATCTAGTGTACTAATAATTTTATCTTGGTTCCTTTCTTGAACTGGCAAGATTCCATCATGGGTTCCAGAGGTATGGCCCCTGAAAGGGCCAAAATTAGCTATTTTGACCTTGTCTGCAGAATAGCAGCTTCATTTATGATTTAATTTTTACCAAACTTGCACACAACTTGTATCACCATAAGATCTTGTTTCCGTTCTTCAACTGGCCAGATCCCAGTATGGGTTCCAGAGTTATGGCCCCTGAAAGGTCCAAAATTAACTATTTTGACCTTGTCTGCACAATAGCAGCTTCATTTATGATTTGATTTTTACCAAACTTGCACACAACTTCTATCACCATAAGATCTTATTTCCTTTCTTGAACTGGCTAGAATCCTCATGGGTTCTAGAGTTATTGCCCCTGAAAGAGCCAGAATTAGCTATTTTGACCTTGTCTGCACAATAGCAGCGTCATTTATGATTTGAATTTAATCAAACTTGCACAAAACTTGTGTCACTATAAGATCTTGGTTCCTTTTTTGAACCGGCCAGATCCCATAATGGGTTCCAGAGTAATGGCCCCAGAAAGGGCCGATATTAGCTATTTTGACCTTTGACTATAAGATCTCGGTTCCTTTCTTGAACCGGCCAGATCCCTTAATGGGTTCAAGAGTTATGGCCCCTGAAAGGGCCAACATTAGGTATTTTGACCTTGTCTGCACAATAGCAGATTCATTTATGATTTGATTTTAACCAAACTTGCACACTACTTGCATCAACACAAGATCTTGGTTCCTTTCTTGAACTGGCTAGATTCCTTATGGGTTCCAGGTATGGCCCCTTATAGGGCCAGAATTAGCTATTTTGACCTTGTCTGCACAATAGCAGCGTCATTTATGATTTGAATTTAATCAAACTTGCGCAAAACTTGTGTCACCTATAAGATCTTGGTTCCTTTCTTGAACCGGCCAGATCCCGTAATGGGTTCCAGAGTAATGGCCCCTGAAAGGGCCGATATTAGCTATTTTGACCTTGTCTGCACAATAGCAGCTTCATTTATGATTTGATGTTAACCAAACTTGCACACAACTTGTATCACCATAAGATCTCGATTCCTTTTTATACGCCCGAAGGGACGTGTTATGTTATCGCCTCGGTGTCCGTCTGTCTGTTGGTTAGCAATTTCCCTTCCGCTCTGTAACTCTTGAACCCCTTGATGGATTTCAAAGAAACCTGACACAAATGTTTACCTCATCGAAACAAAGTGCAGAGCGCATGTTTCGGATGACTCACTTCAAGGTCAAGGTCACACTTAGGGGTCAAAGGTCATATGACTTTGTTTTGTGTGTATATTGCTCTGCATTTGCGTTGCATTGCAGTGCTCTTTTTTTTATTTGGCAGATTCTTCTTTTGTTGACTTACAATATTGTTTTAATTACTTCCTTTTTATGTTACTATAAATATCTTATTTAGTAACTTTATTATTATTGGCCGTAGGGGAAAACCGAGACCACTATTCGGTGGTACAACAAGGATGGTACCTCCAATTTTTAGATGTATTTTGACATATCTGTACCTTGTAAGATTTTTTTCTTTTTTTTTCGGTTAAAGCAATGGTACTCAGGCGAGCGATACAGGGCCATCATGGCCCTCTTATTTAGATAGCTCCGACATATTCATTTTCAGGTGATTATTCATTTTATGTTCCGCTACAACATTACCCTCTACAGTCAGAGATATTGTAATAGGACATTACATCCATTAAAATGATACATTTTTAAATATTCATTTAAGTGTGTCGGAGGATGTAACACCGCTAACATAACAACATACAACTATCCAGCCAAAACGTCATAAGTCGTATAACAGGGAATTTTGCATTAAGTGGTCAGTACTTTTATCCTAAATCTTAAACGTAATGAACGGAGAGACTTAAAATTCTAACATATATAAGTGTTGCAAAATCATGAACTCGTTATTAGAAAAACTGGGACCCGGAGGAAGACCGTCTAGTAGATCGTTCGTCACATTATATCTTATATTATATATTCAACTCCTCCTTTGGTTTAAATCTGTTAGTATTTAGCATACACCAACCGTTGTCAACACGAAACTGACAAGCCCATGCTTGCATGATTCCTCATATACGAGGGTCTTCTACTTCACATCATTTTTTTCACTTTTCATATAATCATTCAGTTGTAATGCGAGTCAAATCATGGAATCATCAATGAGACCAGTTTTAATTTCATCTATATTTTTAGTTTCTTTTTCTTTGAAGTACACCCCTGTCACTTTCAACCATGTCATTTCGGGCATCGCTGTTTCTAATTTTTCTTTGACCACTCTAAACACCAATGTATTTTCTTAACAGTAGCCAAGTCTCTTTTGTAAACTTAAATTTAATATAAATCGTTTTAAAAAGGAAATGTAAAATCAAAACGCAAAAAGGGAAAAAGAATTTTTAAAAAACGCCGCTTCTGAAAAGTGATATTAAAATGACAGGCATTGCTCGTTACCTCCACTGCATTTTACAATGAAGAACTAAAACTCTTAAATGGATATTCCTACACTAGGTCAGTTATGTTAACATGGGATAGATCATCAATTCGATATGACGACTAGATGCGACAATGTCAAGAATATTGCACGAAAGTAAAAATGTAATTCTAAAATGTCCTTGTATTCTCTTCTTAATTTTTTTTCCCGACATAACAGAACGTACACGTTTAAATTTCATCGCATAAATGCATATTTTTCCCTTCAATAACGAATGTTCTGTGTAAAGGTTAAGTAATAACAAAGTTATGTGTATTGACAAGATTGTATCATGACTAATTATACCGTGTCTGATGTTAATTGATAAGCCCACTGACAGCACACGGAACAGGACTGGCATCGAAATGCCAATGTTCTTGATAGTGTGAGCAATTAATTGAGTACAGAAAATTAATTAAACACATGTAGTTTAAATTTACAGTGTCTTATAAAAGAACATAATTTTGATGAGCTTTCGGCATATTTTTCTCCCACAAAACTTTGAACTATCGTAATTCTGATCTGGTTTTAAAATTCAATAGTTATTTAAAGACACTTCTGCGAGAAGGTATTTCAAAACCCGCTTTTATGGGGATGTTGTTTACAAACTTCGTAGAGATCTTGGGTCATGGTAGTTTTCCAACTGTGTTTGGTAAAATTATCAAAGGTTTTATTAAAAGAGGTTACGACCAAACTGTTTTGAGACATACCGCATGTTTAGTGTTTAACTCGTTTACAAGTGGAAACTACGCTTTTTCTTTGATAGCGTCTGACGGAAGAGGGGGAGGACTCTATGATAAGTAGTTTTTAAATCCCACCAGGACTGAACTGTTTTGATATCTCTTCTGGTCCGTTTACTTTTATTTACACTGTCCCGTGTCTTTGGAACATGGTTGGGGTAAGTTTGAGGTTGGGTGCGCACACTAAACCGGTTTAAGCTCCCCAATGCTGTTTTTGCCATTTGACTGTCCAAGGTGGTGTCCCACTGTGTTCCTTTATTTGTTCGTATATCCTCGTGTGTTTGCTTTTTGTGCGTGCGTGTGTGTTTGAAGTGTGCACGTCATGCATGCTGTCGCTTTCGTTTTGCGGAGGCTTTGTTTTTTGGAGCATGGCGTTCTCTGTTTGATATATGTCCTTGTTTCTTTTTAATATTGCCATTTAGAGCTATCTCTATACAACAAAAGTTTAACAGGCCAAACATTACATCATTGTAGTACAGGAAAATGTTATTGAAAAAAGTCACTGTTCAGACACTAACCTGTTGTTTTTTTTCTCAGAAGTTGTTTTTTTACATAAATTTAAAATCGAAATCGAAATCAACGCATAGCGTTACTTAGTTTGACACTAATGTCAGGATTTCTGCCATTGTTTCAATTATCAGAAAATACGTCTGTTACGGCAACGTTTTTTTTTTCTTGTTTTACCAGCAGTGCAGAACAATGTCAGACTTAAAGACATAAAGGATAGATCTATGGCAGTTACATTAGGTACTTTGTTATGTTCTTGCTTTCTAAAAATAACATAAAGAGATTGTTTCCAACTTTATTGTTATGATGTAGGGTTTATTGGTGCTAAAATAAATTACGTATGTTGAAAAGACGTATATCGCATTTAACAACTAGAGTCTCAAGGCTTTAACTTATTTCAAAGAATAAGACATATGAAACCAATGCCTGTGGCTTCTGTCGAGTCATTCTGGTTTAAAAAATACCAACTTTTCCTCCTTATGAATAGCCATGTTAATACACTTGAGCCCTTTTAAAAGCAATGAAAATAATCTGTTTTTCAATAATTATCTATTGCCATGATATGTATGGCTATTTCCTGCTTCAACAACGGTAATTCTTTATTCTGGAAACTGTTTAAATATTTGTCTGCAGTCACACATGATAAGTACAATAAGTACAATCGCAATGATGTTAATACGAAAGCAATCGCATCCAACCGCCTAAACGAAAATAAACACGGTTGCCTGAAAGCCTGGGAATTCAGTCCGACAATTTCTAACTTTTTCTACCTGCAAATTGAATAACAGAAACTCTATGAATGCCAATTAACACTAATTAGCGCAAATTTAATGGGACCTTTAATGCATAGATACTAGGTGTGATTTCTTCTGACAAAGCACAAATATATTATCAACGGCTTCCCAGGCTAGGTTGCCTGCTAAAACAGCTATTTTTATATGTTAAATGTTACATATGTTAGAAGTTGTATTATATGTAAATAGTCTAAAGATGTTTAGCAAATATGTCAGTTGTCCCTTTGTTTATTTAAAAAATATGCTCAAACTAGGATTTTATCTTAATTCATGGCGTGTAATGTGTTGCAATATTATGTGTTTTTATAGATACACCTATCTATATACATGTATATTTATTCAATTACATAAATATTTATTTAAACAGAATTATTTGTTTAATGTACCAAATTATTTATTCAATATTGTAAATATTTTATTCAATGTTTCAATATTTTTTATTCAATCCTATGAAATACATTTTTTTGTAAATAAAAGAAATATCTATATCTGAACTGTATAAACTTACTTCTGTAAAATAATATCTCTACATTTTTCAAGTTATAATGAAAGAAATTACCATGTTTTTCATCTTACACCCAATAAACCTGTTATGTTTAATCAAGAAATTAATCTATTTAATGTGTAAATGACGCCATAAACACACACACTAAATTGGCAGCCTCCATAATCAGCCATTTTCTTAAATTTCAAACTGCGGTATCTTTTTCAACATTGGTCCGACTAAAACTAAAATAGCGTTATGAAAGGCTTGAAGAAATAGCTTTCATATTAACTTATTTTCAAGCATTCCTCGCCCTTTAAGTTTATCTTCATCGTGTATAAAAACGTGTCCTTTGACGGGTGTATCAAGCATTTCATCATAACTTTGAAGTTTCGGTAAATGGAATATCACACTTATTGTACTTACTATACAATTTTATAAATATGGATAAGAATAAGATTTACGCTTTAATATGTGGTTACCTCTATGTAATGGGTTTTGTTCTTTAAATTTTGAACAGAATAAACGAAAAGTGTAACATGTCATGAAGTATTCCTTGAATGTAATTTAACACCTGAACTGAAAAACTCTGAGATTTGATTAAGACGTTATTGTCAAATGGGATTAGCATTGATTCCACATAAAATTAATAAAAAATATTGTTTGAGTAAAAGTATGTCTTTTTGAGAAAACATTTAAGTGAACTAGTGTTGTATTTGATTAAAAGTAATTTTAGTTGCAAATTGTGTCAATTTCGGCACTTGTAAATTCGATTGCCATTGTGAGAGATGGTACCTCTTGTATGAAGATTTTATCTGATATATAAAGGAGCCCAAATTTAATTAGGGTATGTTTTTTAACTGTTCCCCAGTAAAACATCTCACTACCAAAAGTATCCGAATTACTGTTATTTACGCGATTTGTAATTCAATCACCACTATTATTATTTAAATAATAAAAAATAATAAGTCTTATATGTCATCAGTTTGCTTCAGTAATATTACTTCTGTTTCATCGTCGTTTTCCCCCAGAAAAAGGAAACGCCTGTAAAATCTGTGTTACGATTTGAGATTCAATGGTTAATAGTTGAGCAGTAGCTGGTATTGTTACAACACGATATTACCTTCACTACATTTTCACAGGTCATTCGAACGGAATATAAACATATAAATTACATTAATCAGATATTTTAAATACAATACAAAAGTCATAACGCAAGGGTAGTCGGTAAGTTCCTATTGATGGTGCGACGAGTACTAAAGCGTGAGTCCCAAAACCTAGTACTCATACCTGAAAGATGCAGTACTGGTTTTGGTCTTGCACAATCGCCTAGTCTTTATCATCCTGTTTAATTTGTATCTTTTGAAAATACATTAAATGTATCATTATGATACCTCATTCTTAAAAGGAAAACATGAAATGGTAACAAGTGTATTATCAGGCACTTTATTACTGTTGCTAACTATTCAAAAGACCTTTTTATAAGCACAGTTTTAAACACTTACTGACAAATATATGGAAGGAATATTGTTGTCTCTGACTTTTTCTTACAAAACACATTTTAACAGAGTTCCCATTTGACCTTTAAAACTAATTTATCTAGTGGCAAATAGATAAAATTCTGTCTTCGAAAATGTACTCAATAACTTTGCGTAGTTAAGATATTGCAGCTGGAGACTCCCTTTATAAATGAAACTTAAAAAAAGACAAGTTAATAAAGTCTGTCTGCAGACAATGCTCCAGAAGGGAGGTATTCATAATGAAATTTATAATTTGGTGTTAATGCCACATACGCTAAAATGAATTACTTGACATTCTGAAAAGATATAACCAAGAAAATGGTTTGTAAATCTGATGAGTTTTTGGTCTGGCTGTGAGTGCAGGATAAAATATGGATGGTCTTTTTAAGTAAACACTACGATGATAATTGGGTATCATAATGTACTAACATATGCAAAGCCCCTCATAACCTCGAGCTAACAGCGACTCGTAGGGTATTTCGTTATACAGATACACTGAATGGAAACCATGATCTCTAAAAACCTGTAAATAAAACAACACAGACCCTTAAAAGAATCACGTCTATGAAGAGCCATTGGAGGCATAGTGCGCAACCAAGCAAATCTGCATTCATTTGTGTAACTGTGTTCATGTATCGAGCCGTTGTGTACGTGGTGTCATATACACATGCCATATGTCCATTTGGAATGCAATATAGGCGGCTTCGTCCTTTAAATGTGGCTTTTCCTGTTTTGTTGTGTAAAGTAGACTCTATCTGATTAGGTAATGAAATGTATGACATCCTAATCGTCTTCTTATACCGGGTTAAGCTTTCAAAGTCTATTGCAATTAGACAAACTGTTAGCGAACAGCATGGATCCTGACCAGACTGCGCGAATGCGCAGGCTGGTCTGGAGCCATGCTGGTCGCAAAGCCACTATGTAGGTTTTCTCATGGCATGGCTCATATTGTAGTCATATTCGATGTCATGTTGAGAACCTTTGTAGTTATTACTAAAATGATTTTGCAGCAATGCAATATTAACCACATACTTTACAAATATGTTTTGTTTAGTGATCTGACCGTAAATTCGATATAAAATAAAAGTAATATAATGTAATCTTAAATATTTCTTGTGACTACGTACATAACAACCAAATTGAGCGGAGATTTACTGACTAATTACAAACTTTGTAACAATTTCTGTATTGTTTCATACACACATTCTTCTGCCTTATCAATGCTTATTGTATATCATAGAAAATGCAAGAACTATTTCTTAAATACATAATAAATTCTACATCACTGCCATTTTATAATGCTTTCTGTTGTCTAGTTTATCATGGTTCAGAGTTCAACTGATGATTAATGAACCGTGGTAAATTAGACGATGAACCGAAAGAAGGCCCTGATAATTGCTCCATGAAATAATTTGATAAAATTACGCTTGCTTTTACCTTTACACATGTAGTAATGAACCGGATTTCATAATGCATTTTGATGTCATAATTGATTTCAGAACTCTTTTTAATAGTCCGCGTATGAACCGCTGTTTATCACAGAAAATACGAAACGTGCCCTTCCTTCCCTCTTGTTTAATTGGCAATCTAATAAAGCAGTACCAGTATCAAATATTTTTTGACGTTTCTTTAGTTTAGTACTTTTATAAAAAAAAATGTTTCAAGTTCAGCTTATCCCACCAACTGTGTATCCGGTTTTTTTCATAATAACAAAAAACAAAGGTTTTTGAAGCTTATAAAAATTTACTCATCTGACTACTTCTGGTTGTTTTTGAAAAGTCACAAAATTACACTAAAAGTCAATTATTTACAAACTGTTGCACATCGTTGTAAAGAAAGAAATTAACAACAAAAGTGTAAGGACGTGCGTCTTTGTCGTGTTCTAAGAGAATTGACTATGGCCATTTTCGTGTAGAATGTCTGCATCTACACCTCCGCATTCTTATTAATGACTTGTCTTCTATAAGAATGAGAACTTTTATGAGAGTTTATTTTCAGACTTTAAATAAAGTAGGAGCGTAGTGAAATGAATAAAAAATCATGTTTGCGTAATTTGATATTTTTGAAATTTTAGTATGATATTCATGTGGTATTTGTCTAATTATATGGTAAATATAATTAAAATAAGTACTTTAAGTAATTGTAAGATTTTGGGAAAATAGCAAATGGTTGCTTAAATGTTTCGTTAAGAATACTTTTGAAAAATTACGATAACTGCCTTAAACGACACGCCACGGCTGAGATATGTAAGCATTATTGTAATACAAAATAGATATCAAAATTTAATTACGCATATATGTCCTCATTAGTTAAATCTTCAACATATATATATGTGAAAATAATATATCTGATTTCACTAATTACAAAGTTGTGAATGGTTCTGATCAGCGTCAGTTTATTGAAACAATAGTTAAAGGTTATTAGATTTGTAGTGGGAAATATGCACGAGTCCTGTAGCGGATAAATATTGCGCGACTTTAGGAGCGCAACATTACATCCGCGAAGAACGAGTGCATGTTTCTCAGTATAAAACTGATAACCTTTTTATTACATAGGCATTTACATAAAAATAATCAGTTACAACAATTAACGGATAGAATATCATTTAATGTTTTGAAGACATTTTGTCTTTATAAAAAACACCCTTGAACAGTTTATTTTGTAGGTGTTGAAGTAGCACTGTCATCTACCGTCATTTGTGTATTCGTAGTCTTTGCCACTGGAAGCTGAGTCGGAGCAAGCATGGTTGCAGAATTCCCATTTTCACGCATGCCAATTTTAAAAGAAATTTTGTATCTATTGGCCTGGGGTAGTACCTTGAGATACTTAAATTTCATTTGTAAACTTTAGAAATATTGTTTTCATGAATAATATTTTGAGCAAGACTTTAAAGAATGCAGTTTTCTGAAATATGCAATGTAAAAATTATTTCATATTTGTGTTCCTTTTCATTGAATCAACAAAAATAAAAACCATTTTTAATTAATGGAATTTTTCTGGGGTTTTTTTTATTACCTTTTTATAAAATTTCTATAATGTACATCATACTTTATTCAAAGTTTTTACTGGGTTTTACTCTTAATTTTGATAATAAAATCAGTTTAAACTGTATGAAAGAGAAATTATAAATAGATATTACGATTTAATGAAAACTGTAACTTTTTGGGGTAACTTTCATCAAGGATGCGACGTTTTTCAGCCTTTCAACGGCATGCAATGCACCGCAATAGCAATTATAGCTTTATTAGCCTTTTTCCAATCCAATCTTCAAAATATTAGCCGACAGCTCTCCGGCGACTTGATGATCTGCATCAAAAGTTTACTTGTCTCACTCTGTCCCTGTAGTCAGATCGGTCTGTGTCTGTACTAGTAGTGGATGAATTTCGCTCACTGTGTGGCTGCATTTACTAATATGTAAAGCGCCTTTGAACGTGTTTATCATGAAAAGGGCGCTATATAAATCTGGAATAATAATAACACAACAGCATAGATTCAATGCTAAATTAATATATAGTCAGTCGATTGTTAATATTTTATGCTTTGGTTCTCTTTGGAAACAACACCAAATTACATTGTGTAAATGAGATATTTCAACATTAAACAATTCTAAAATTGCAATAAGACAAGATAATAACGTCTGTCGGAAGACATTTTCCGGGAGTTAGTACCCTACAGAGATTTCATAATTATTATAATGGTTTGATGATTCGGTCTTAAAGTCGCGGCTATTAGGGATTTGTCAAACTGGGACGTTCATACTATTGAACAATTTGATTTGCCCAATCAAATACATCTGAGAAGCTGGGCAAATAAGATTGAAAATTTATCTTATTTCATACATAAAAGCAGGGTACAACTGTAATATTTCTATAGGACAAATCGTTTTAAATATTTTCTCATTCATGACTTTTTCCAGAAGGAGTCAAACAGAAAATATTCTGTCCTGGTTTGTTTACATTTTTTACATTCAAATATCGCGCCATTTGACGCTTTTTGTTCTGTCCAATGAGATCGCTCGAACAAAATCACTGGGTAGAAGCGGAAGTTGATGGGTTATTGAGGTTTAAATAATTCCGAAAGCGATAAAATTCGTTTAATTTCTACAAAAATAGCGTTCTTTGGTGGGGACTTCTTGTTGTCTTTGTTAAAATAATGTAAGTCCTTCCGATCAGTACATGAGTGCCAGCGATAGCTTATTTCTGTGGAAAGTTGTGACCGGCGAAACGGAGCGATGTCGGATTCCGTTTGTCAGGATACTGGTTATATGACCCAGGGAAGTGCCTACGCCTTTAGTATCTTGAACAATGGTTTGGGTCCAATCGCTAAGGTGACTATGTCTTACACTAGCTGACAAACGATGTAGAATGTCCTTTGTTAAAACGTAGAGCTGGTGAGACCAAATATTATCTCATATATATAATTTTCCTCTGGCTACCTTGCCTAAATGATTCGTGTACCAATGATTCGTAAATGATTTCTATTATGAGCTAGACAATTTCAGGGATCAGGCAAATCACTAAATGTTTCAAACCAACAATCTTCAATTAACAATAATTTCCTCAAACTCCTATAGGCTGGAGACTCTATACTTGACTGGTCTTTTTGTTGAAGTTCCCATGAGACAATGTCTTTGAATCAACAACATACGAGTCCTATCGCAAAGATGCTCGGCCTCTGTCCTCTCAACTCTATATGATTACCCTGACTCCTGGATGCTCAGCGCCTATATGCTATCACATGTAGCATTCAACTACCATATAGGTATATCCCCGATGCCTTGGCTGTGCTTCGCCAATAATGCTGAACCGTCTATAAGCTGGAACTCTCCTACTATCTCAGTAGATTACCAAACTCTGGGTCTCTGTCTCAGCTTCCCGATGCTCAGCCTATATATGCTATCGTATATAGCATTCAACTACCCTTAAGGTAAAACTCCAATGCGCTGGCCCTATAGCTCGAAACCTTATTGAAATTCTGCAACTCTTCTTTAGTCTATAAACTTCCAAAGTCTTCTTTTTAATAATTTATCCGCCCTGACAGGGTAACTGCAATAGTCTCCTTATCAAGGTACTGGGATTAATTATTAGTTGAATCTTCAACCGTTGGATACCGAATGAATTCTCTATCATTCATCTACCTATTTATACCCCGGCAAACGTGCTATTTTTAGAACTTGTTTCTGATTGGTCCAAATTTATACATAGTGTCCTGCAACGAGTACCTGCTCTATCAAAAATCTGGTTGCCTTTAATTTTTGTATATGGCATAATGTCGAAGCTGGGACCCAGCCATCCACATAATGAACCCAAATCAGCCACAAATGACCCAAATTCTATTATTAACAGCAATTCAACAATAATTATAGCAATGATAGCATGGAAAGGGAGTCAAGCACTATCTGTGCTTAATGTGTTACGTTATCAATATATTATACATACAAATTATTCTGACACCATTCATTACCATGTTTTAATATAAGAACAGAGAGTTGGACGTAATATATAAGAAGGCACCATTTCTTTGATATTTTTTTATAAGTTGAAAAATAAGGCATATATTTATGAAAATAGGCCAGTCAAAGCTAAATTTGTGCCAGTGAAAATAATGTATAGAAAAACCGTGTTTTAACGATGTTAATACACGGAAAGATGTTTTACGTCCGCGGAATAATTTCACGAAGGCGTTGTCCGAGTGAATTATTCTGGCGCTGTGTAACAGATTTTGAGTTTATTAATTTACTAGGTAAAACACGATTTTGCTATACATTATTTCGATTCTAATATGCCCTTAATCTAAAACAGTAGATAGATTATAATAGCACTCTTTCTTGGTCGCAACAAAAATATTAACGTCATCGCACGTTAACGTGACGTCATTTTAGCGTAAGCCCGTTTGAACAGAAACAGGCATATTAGAATGTCATATATTCAACTCTATCCCACACTGCAAATTCAGCATATACTGCTAATGTAGTATAGACAGCAAACTTTGTTTCAGTATTGGTATACAGCATATATTAAATACGTTTCCTGTATAAAACAATTTTAAACAGTTCAAGAAATGGCAACATCTTTGAATCTTTCAAGAAAAAAAAGTCTATTATGTGTTCTTTATATGCTAGTCTATAAGGCGATTTCCACAAAAACGATTGATACACAAGCTGATTCACTTTCGGTTCCAGATTAGCTACTAATTAAATACTAAAAAAACAATTTAACATTTAAACCCGAGGTACATATTCCCACTTTATTCTTTCATCATTTCTTTTATACGATTGAATAATTGTTCACATAAGAGACTATATGGTGAATGGGTATTCAATAATTGTGTTTCACCCTGTGCTTATGGATTTGTTGAAATACTATTACAAGAGATGTATGTGTGTGACTCTATAAACATTTTCTTTGAACCATTATCATTCATAATTTATGATCGATTGTTATTTACAAGAGAAATTTAATTAAATTTTAAAGACAGATCAAGTGGCATTTTAAAATGAAGTATGGAGAGAAACTTCATCTTTTTTTTTAATAACATCTTAGAAAAGATCATTTGGAAGAAAAGAACGCAACAAAGAAACATAATAGCAGGCTTGGTTTGACTGAGTCTGTGCAACACAACACCCCTCACACCTCCTAGCACTGGTTTATGTGGAAGTCTGTTACAGTAAAGATTAACGAAATCCATGAATCACTTGCCCCTAATCGATGTGTGTTTGAGCCTCTCTCGGGGCGTTGAATTCTCCATGTGAGGAAGCTATCCAGCTGGCTTACGGAAGGTCAGTGGTTTCCACCTGTGCCCGCTCGTGATGAAATAATGCACGGAGGGGCACCTGGGGTCTTCCTCCACCATTAAAGCTTGAAAGTCGCCATATGACCTATCATGTGTCGGTGCGACGTTAAATACCCAAAAAAAAAAATAAAGGACTAGATAATATAAAAATTCTGAGTCTAAGGAGAGAAAATAAGAAATAGTGTAAACTATCTTCAGATGGTTCAAATCTGAATCTTGTATAAAAGCAGTTTATGTGTCTTGTATCCCAACATTTTGGATATGCAGTAATGCATCTTTAAATGCAAGTAATGACATTCATACAAGTTTTGGAAGAATATAATTCATTCGAAGTTTTAGATTTGAAAGGTAAAATGATGTTTTTTATGAATGTTATATAATTTATTATTTTTTTCTCCATTACTGCACGTTTTGAACGGCCAATATGGAAGTGCGTACTATTTTAAACCTAGCATATATGATAATGTATGGTATTGCTGATAAAAAAGTAACTACTTTTTGATTTCATGAACCGTATGTAGTGAATTTACATTTGTCAAATATGAAACTTTTGTCTAGTTAAATATGAAAATTTGAAGAGAAAAAATATCATTCATCCTAAAAGTCTTACAATTTCAGTAAGGTATTGAACTGCAGTAATTCTAGGTCAACAGACAGGATTATAAATCTCTTCGCACTTAGAATATTGACAGATAATGGGGTAACCGGATTAGAAATGTTACTTTAATAGGTCTGATTCTATTCATTGGACACTGGAAATGCTGTTAGATTATATACATAATGGAAGGCTTGTTTATTACCTCTGTATTACACAGGCAGACAGTACTTACATTTTTCTGACTATTTATAACCCTTATGCACTTCATCATCTAATCACACCAGAAAATGTTCTTTCTCTAACTGAACTAAGCTTAAATAAAAGAAGGAATTTAGTTGGCCTTTTATCGTATTCCAAACAGAACACTAACAAAAATGATAATAAATTGATTTATGACTCATAGCTACCATGATATCTGATTTTATAATTAATTATTTTAATATTCAACGTATCAAGTATTTCTAAAATTGAAATACATATTGAGAAACGGGTGACATTTGACAAGACACTGGTGGTTATCCCAAATTGACATAATAGCACTTTATGGTAAAATAATCATTTTGCAGTCCATTTAACGCTCTGGATCATACTTCCAATGTTTGTCTTGTAAAACATAAAAATGTGGTATTAGAAATAACAAATTATATAAGCATGCGAATGAATTGTGGCTGTAGGAGGATAAGTATTGCTCGCTAATACCTAATATGCAGGAGATTTCTGGCACTGGGTGAGGTTGAACTAACCAATGGCATATTTACGTTAAAATGTGTTTTAGCGTGTAGAAAAAAGATTATCAATATCGAAATATTTTATGATTGAATATCTGATAAATCACATTCGAATAAAAAGCAAAACTAATGACTGTAAAATTATTTCACAAGTTTATATCACGCTTGATGAAGTGATATATATCACAAATTAAACAGATTGTTTAATGAGGAGTTTCTTATGTTTCGTATTCAATAATGCTTTTCTTCTTTTTCTATTTGTTTTAACAAAACTATCATACAACTTTCTATTGGTAAAGTTTTTGTTGCTGTTTCGGTCCAATTACATAATCCAGCAATGTATCAAAAATGCTTGTCTGAGATGGTTGCTCTGTGATAAATCAGACATTCATATTCACAAACAGTGCTCAACACCAATCAAAATGTCGCTTACTTTAACTTTTGCAATGGACAAATATATAACAATGAAACCCTAAATTAACATGCCAATAACATTTAGGCTATTTTGTATCTATATTTATTTATTATTAAGTTGTTTTTTTTTTGTTTTTTTTGTTTTTGGTATTTTGCAAAGTATTTATTCTACACATCCGTTCATTAGATTATTATTTAATGAATATACAATAGCAAAACTTATGGCTTCAGTTCAACTTAAAGATGCAGTTTCTATATCCCAGCATATTATCACATAGGGCCAGTGCCTTGTTATGAACATACACACATAAATACTAGCTATTTAACTTTCTTACAAGCTGCATCGATGAAGAGGTACACAAGGGGTACAATGACAATTCTGGTTTTTCCTTTGTAAAGTCCCAGCACAAACGTTGCATTTGTTTTGAAACTAAAAGCCCTGGTGGATTGTCGCTTAGACTAAGTATAATTAGTCTGCTGACGGAATATTTATTTTGCTTAAATGTACTCATAAAGCCGTATTATATTTCATGTAATAATAAAAGTAATTTCAGAAAGAAAACTAACTGAAGAAAATACTCATTTTAGCGAAATGGCGCAAACCACTCAGAATAAACGGTACGAAAATAATAAAAACAGAACTTTAACTCCATTTACAGAAATGTTACACTCCTGGATTCGAGTGTTTCCAGACAAATTTAAGCGTTCGCTTAAATTAGAATCCTTTAAATTTGAAAACATACGTTTTATCTACACGTGGCTATAATATCCAAATGATGAAATGTCACAGAAGGTAAGATTGCTTCAAAACAAAAGGACCCTTTAATTGGCATCATATACACTTGCATATCTCATATTTTTCCACTGGGAGAAAACGATCAATAATTCAATCAAAACATTGAGTTTCGGCTGTATTAGATCCTAAGTCATCACTCTTTTATGAATAAATGCATATCTCAGTGTGTTAACTCCCTTTTCTAAAGATATATATATATATATAAGGAGAATTTTTTGTGGGGTGTTATCTTGTTTTTGTCTTTTTTATATAATTGTTGGCTATAACACACTAATCTACTTCAGATACAGGTAACAGTAACAAAAACAAGATCATACATCGGAAATGTAAGACCATTATGATTTTACCTTACGATAGACTTACTGTATTTGAAAATTTTCAGTTAATTAAAGTTCTATAATATTTATGATATCAGGTACAGACCCTTTTAAACGCACGCTTTATACAGCAAATGCACACAAACAACGGATGTTAGGTTGCACCTCCTTTCTTATTGTATACAATTAGTTGAATGAAACATTGCTACCAAGGAAGATACATAAAAACATCAACCTGTTAGACTCTGCTGAACCTCGTCTATGTCTTAGATATTACTTTATCAAATATATCAAAATGGTGTGTAGATATAAAAGTTTGAAGTAATATATAATATTTTGACAATTGGGTCATGAATACATGTGCAAGTAAGCATCTGACTGATAAATTGTACAGCCCAGGTTGAATGATAGTATAGTTAATTGTAGAAATTTAGCAGTGTAAAGGTAAAGAAAAAAATCGTAATAACTATGAAGCATTTTATTATACACATCAGACCAGTACACATCATTAACCGGTCTAAGTATGTTATAGTAAAATGCTGTGCTATTTAAGTGTATACAATCATATAAATAGCAATCGCTTAATGTACAAAGCAAAACTATTACTTTATCTCTATTTTACTACTTACAAAGTCAAAATGTCTGGCGGCTAGTGTGTCGCTTTTCTCAAAGCCAATCTGTCCGGTTATGGGAGATTTTCTCTAGAAAATATGTACTATTACCATATGTTGTACGTTTTGCGTAATATTTCCTAGCATTTGATTTGCTATTGTTTATGATATAACAAAGTCCTGTTATATGACGTTCGAATTCCACTGGGTTATGTCTATTCATAATAAATCTTTATTTTCAAGGGAGCGGACGACAGGTTGATTTAAACAAGCTTCAAGCTGTCATTACAGTCGAACAACAATAAATAAGTGTAACTAAAGTAAAGACCACTTATTAATCTTGTAATAAGCATACAAAATTGTATTGAGTTTGAGCTGGTTGCCGCTGATATACGGAGTGTACATATGTCACGCATTTATTATCTATGTACAAGACTACCCTAAACCATAGAGACCTAGCCGCCGCCGCGCAATATGAATCCGCATACTACAGATCATTTATGCATGCATAATAAGACTTACGGCAGTATCAATCAATTTCCTTTCACATAAAGGTTTAGAATAGAAAAAAGAAACTACATTAAACTTTGCTTTTCACACCATCCTGTAACTTTTTATGCTATTGACGCTTTTAGCTTTCAGAAAATGTTCTCTTTCTGTTTGCTATGTTCTAGTGTCGTTTACTTTACTGAATTCTTGAGCTTGGTATATGTTTACATCTTACTTCCAATGCTGAATTATTTTTTTATATATATATTTAATATACAATGTACGTAAGTCTAGTCAATTGGTTTGATTAAGCTGGCGGATTTGCTCGGCCCGATATGTCAACAAATTACCATCAACTTGTTTTTCCAAATATTTACTTGCTTTTGACAATACGTTAACTTTTTTTTCTAAATGCAAGTCCGCGTTTGACAAAATTTACGTAATTACATGGCAGCATAACAGTTTCTGAGTGCCACTAATCTTAAGAAAATCGAAATATAAATGTAAAAGTTAACTTATTTTCGTTGTTATGGCTACAAACACTACGTACGTGCTAAGTACATTTTTTCTGATTCATGCTGTCTGTCTTTCTCTTCGCAGTCTGTGCCAAACGATAACAATACTACAGGCTTCGGGAATCAGAGGTTTAACTAACAATTTCATTCTGCCTAGCATTGTATCAAAAATACATAATATTATAAACTTCAGTTAAATAAACTTCAATAAAATACTCAAAGTTTTTGTTCCCTCCAATCATCTCTCCTCATGTAATTTTGAATAATTTTATAACTTCTGTTCTTATTACCAAACAGGTTTATGGATTGTCTGGACAAATAAATCAAACACTGTCAATATTATTATTGTAAACGCCATAAACAGAGGATATTACATGAGTGCCTTTTCATATTGAATTTATTAAACGAGTTGAATAAAATAATAAATAATAATAAAATGCGAGGCTTTGTCGAGCATTTTATCAATTTTATTCAACGAGTTTAATAAATTTAATGTGGAAAGTCACAAATGTAATATTATTTTTATCACATGTTAGCTTTTCCGGTCGAAACATAAAATATCTACCTTATTTTACTATGTAAACAAGTCAATTTTACCAACGTCTCCTATACTGTAAACGACGTCAAGATTTATATAACACTCTTTTCATGATAAATATGTTCAAATGTGATTTATAGTCAACGACAGCCGCACAAGGCGCCATTCATCCTCTACAAGTGCAGAGGGACGGAGCAAGATAAATCCCCCTAAACAGGAAGAAAAAAATAGGTACAGGCCGGTGTAGCACCGATTCATGTTAAGTAATCTTTCCTAGAAAGAACAAGTTTTGGCCTCTTTTTTGGGTGGGAGACACTTAAGTTAATTCCAGAAATTTTCATTGCCTGGACCAGAATTCGAATCCCAGACGTCTGCATTGACAGTCATGAGTGTTACAGCCGGACCTCCGGGTCGATTGCTAATAACCATGATAATCTACCCTGCACCCAACATTCACCCCAACCAATAAATCATTAACAACCACTGTCTTCCACACGACAATTTAAGTACTTTAAAGTTGAAACTGTTGATCAAATCAAGAGATTCGCAATATAACGGCTGTTGTTCAAAGTTAGCTCAAATGAAAAACAAAACGCGCCTACGGTACTTCAGTCATTTCCTCAGCTTTATCTCACCATTAAGCATCAAATCGGACAGCATCAAATCGGACATGGGGGCCTCCGTGGCCGAGTGGTTAAGGTCGCTTATTTGAAGTCACTTGCCCCTCATCGATGTGGGTTCGAGCCTCACTCGGGGCGTTGAATTCTTCATGTGAGGAAGCCATCCAGCTGGCTTACGGAAGGTCGGTGGTTATACCCAGGTGCTCGCTCGTGATAAAATAACGCAGGGAGGGGCACCTGGGGTCTTCCTCCATCATTAAAGCTTGAAAGTCACCATATGACCTATCATGTGTCGGTGCGACGTTAAATCCAAAAAAAGAAAAATGGACAGGCTAATATACATAAAACTGCCCTGAATTATAAATCTATAAACCAGTTTATTATGTCGTAAATTTTGTCATGAATATTCATCTTTATTTCCGGCTGGACATGCGTATATTCAATCTTGTAAACTACTTTCTTACAACTTAAGTGCCATAAAGCTGTCGTCAATGTTCAGAATCTTACGTTGATTTATTTTCCTGTCCTTTGGATACGTCGAGTGCATTCAATATTTTGGTAGAACTGCGTTTTAACCGTTACTTGTCGTGAAACACTACCTATCACCAAGTACAAAAAGAACAAGAATACTTTTACTGACTGACATTAAAAATTTGTGGCAACGAACATTGAATGAGAAAGACAAATCTTAAAATGGACTTTAGGATTGCTGACATTTGTTAAAAGTTAGCTTTTGTCTACAGAGAGCAAAAATAGATTATTCCTCATCAAACATGGTTATTTGTTTATACGTCATATGAAACTGTAAAAAGGACAACAGACGTTACGCCCGCTGTTCAGTCATTTTAAAACAGTTTGAAATTGGAATAGCCTATGAAAAGAACGTAAATGTTATAGCTATCAAATGAGGCAGATTATGAAACGTACTACTGTGTCATATTATTAACCAAATATCAATATTTAACAATATAACAAATACGACTACTTCCAGACTTCCTCCTACAGTAATTAATGATAACATAAATCATCGTTTATGTTTGATTGTTATATAAGAAAATTTTACCATAGAAGTCAATTTGGTAACAAAATAGTATGACTGATTGTGTAGCCTGTCTTCTCCGATGGGTTTTAAAAGGTTGTCGACTTATAACTAGTATATAATTGCAGTCTCCTACTGAATTCGATAAAAGTGTTTCCAATAAACTCTTAAACCATTGCCATTTATGTTGATAACTTTCATCATCTATCTTTATACTGCACCTTTACATGGACTACCGTTTCTCAGATGAGATGCCAACTCCATTTCATATCAGATAATAATAGTCATACAATATAAATCTTACCGTTGACTTTTAGTTTAAAATATTCAAAATGAAAATTGAATAAGATTTTTACTAAATTACGGAAGTCATGCCAGTTATCGTGACACATTTTAAGTAACTATATCAGACAGCTCAAACAACACATGACCGGTTGCTTCAGGTAGCTGACTTTAAATCATTTGACACTCACTTTTTCTAAGCGTCGCAAAGGATGCAGAATTCTTTCATGTAATGAAGTCATCTAGCTTGCCAATTGAAGACCGTTGAATTTACTAAGGTTCCAGACTGTACCTAAATTAAGAGAAGCACAAAGGGACTTCGCCATTTAAACGGGAAATTCACCATCAGACCTATAGTTTTGTCGATTTGACATTAAGAATTGTAAATATTATTTGATGCATGTAAGATCTGGTTTATTGCAAGAATTGTAACTTTACAAATAAACACTAAGGGTTATAACAAATAGAGACCGGCATGTGCGTATACTTTGTTATCAAAACTGAGTTATATACTTTCGGCACCTGAATGGAAATATCTCAGTATCGTATATCATTAAAAGAGGGTACTTTTTTAGAATTTATGGTATTAAGGACTTTCAGGCTATCTTTAAGTTAGTTATCGTGAAGACCACATTCTCCTGCACAAGTTTTGTAAAATTATAAAAATGTTTTGATCGAATTTTTTAGTTTTCCCAAAATGATATGTCGCGTGTCTCACCTCTAGCTCACAAACAAGGTCGCACTTGGAGATAACATAATTCTTTCGTTTTCCTTTATTTGGTCTGTAACATTTTAGTACATGGATTTATATATTCAAATAACTTGGCATAAATGTTCAGCATCCAGTTTGCTTTGTGCCCAGATCCTTCAAATATCAATGTCACAGGTACCAATATTAACATTTTTAGTTGGTACATGTAATCATTTCCATTTAAGACGATAAAATACAAGATAATTTTGTGTTGTTTTTTTTACCAATTTTAAAAATGTATTATAAAGTAGCTGTAGACTTCCAGAATACAATCCCTCGCTAAGTTATAACTTTATTGTATGTATAGGTAGGTAAAGCACAACTTAGGTTGATATAAAATGCAACTCTATTCATTTAAACGTATTTATTATGTGTATTTACTGCCATATAAATAATGTCTCAAAAAGTCAAACATTACGTTAGTTTATTAATGTCTGCCATTTAATATGATACTATATTTCATTTGAGGTATTGGACCCCTAATAGTAATGTTTAAAGAATGGCATTTGCTTAGTACATTCTTAAAGTTGACCGCGTTTGCACTGTGTTAAATGTACAGATACAAATATATGAAAGCATCATCAATAATTTTTAACACTTTAAACCACATACATCTAAAAGAATTATATAAAGAATTATAAATATCTGGTATATATTATTACGATTAATAGAAAGTTGAGTACGTTGCCTCATTTACTTTGAAGATGGTGTTATATTGGCTTGCAAACATTTTTTCTGAACAAATGTCTCTAAAGGGAGGACGCTGGTAACGTTGCAATTTATTGGTCACTAAATGTTATGTTCAAACACTCTTTTATGACCTTTAGACTGCAAGGTTACTTGTCTGACAAAGTTATTTGTGAACTGTCTGAGATTGACAGACTGATCAAATATTATTAAAGATCAACGATTTTATATTTGAGAAATTAAGCCAATTTTGGTTGTTGTTATTCATACAATAGCTTACGTGACATATTTTAAGTAACTATATCAAACAGCTAAAACAACAAATGGGGTGCCTAAGTGACTGCTTCGTTAAGGTAGCTGACTTTAAATCATTTGTGTGTGTTCATCTAGACCGGTGAATTTACCAAGGTTCCAGTCTGAGCCTGGATTAAGAGAAGCACCATTTAAACGGGAAATTCACCATCAGGCCTATAGTTTTGTCGATGTGACATTAACACAAACAAAAAATGAAAGCACAGGCACATCATTAATGTTAATTGTAAAACACACATGACTGTGACATTGAACTACTGACCTTAAAAATGACGTCCTGGGCATCAATGACCGAGTGATTAATGCTGCCTCCTTCGAATTGTCTGCGCCGCATTGATGCGGGTTTTTAACGTTGGTTGCAATTTTAATTATCGTTTGAAGTTTGAAGATTTTAAGCATTCTGCATCAATTGATCATATCAGGTATATGATATTTTCTAAAACTGATACCAAGAGATACCAGTTTGAACACTATAGCACAAGGATTCCCTAGAAATTGAAATGAAAACAAATCGTTTACAGACAGACAAACTAATAGACAAAGAGAGAGAAAGAGACAGAGACAGAGACAGACAGACAGACAGACAGAAAACGGGTAAAACAATGTAATCTCACTCTCTGTCAGGTAGGTGTAGCATACATAGTCTGATCCTCTGAACTATAACTTCAAATTTTGAATTTATTTGAATTAATAGTTAAAATGTGTTGGAAGTTAAATACACACTAACCACAACCATATATATGATATAGCCGCATAAGTTGTAACTGATATGCATTTGCATCAATTTGAATAATAAAGTTCAATTTGAGAGTTGCTTTGTGCGGACAGTGGAAGTACAAACATATGATCACTTATAAATAATTCCGTACCCGCACTATAGTTTAAAAAACGTATACTCTAAAACACATGATTGATATGTATTTACAGGTGTTTAATATTATATATGTAAGATTTTTTCACCGGTTTTAGGTGCAGATGGGAATTTTCGGCCTCGAGGGTAACTGTTTAGGCGGTTACGAAGCTCCAGCCGAGTAACCGCGTAAACAGTTACCCGAGAGCAGGATATTCCCATCTGCACCTACAACCAGTGACAAAATCTTTTTCATACATACCATATTAAAGAAATAAAAATAGAACCAAAATCAACCGAACGGCTTTCTTTTTAGAACTATTTCATCTAGCAGCGTATTCAAACAAAGCGCGGAAAACCAACGTCCATAAACAGGAAAGACGTAATGACGTTTCATAGACAAATAACAATGTTTAGTTCCGGTTTTGTTTTATCAATTGCAGCGTAACGTTATAAATTTTTGATAAAATAACGTTTTTTGAATCGAGAAATATACTAGTACCAGGAAACAAGAGTAACTGTCAAGGTATCGGATTTTTATTCCGTTTTATGAAATAAAATGTAAATTGCTACATATATGTAGTTTGAATACGTCATTTACAGCACGAGAGTCATCTTACACCGCGAGATGTAAGAAGGATTTTTCCAGCACCGATAAAAATACCGGAAATCCCCGTCTGGTATGCAAGAAAAAACAATATTTCTAAATTTAAATGATCAAGTTATTGTTCTAGTTTAATTTGCTCAAACAGCAAATTTTTGTGTGTATTCCAGTGACTTTACCTATTATTATTAGTACTGTAACTGCACAAATAATTAACCGATATGAAGATACAGTTGCAAATGTATAGAAATTATCCACATACTCTGAATACTAATACGGATTTTTAGTTTTACCTTTACTAACCCAAACAAAAACGATTAGGACTAATTTCAGGAAAACATTTAATTTAGCGTTCAAACACGTTTCAGCTTCTTTCTGTCAACAACAAATATTCCTTAATTAATAAATTATACAAGGAAATTAGCATTATGATCATTCTGCCGAAGAAAATAAAACAATTAGCTTTTATTACATGAAAATCAAATTTAATGATCTTGTCATTTCTTTTTAATATCCAATTATTATTATTGTAAATCCTTTTAATCCTTCCATTGGTTGGTTCAGTCAAATCATTCACAATAAAGATTGTAATGCGTTTGATACGATAGATTACCTATAGTATTTCGAATTTCCTTTAGCATGCATAATGATGTTTGCGATGACAGTTGAATTAATAAGGCCAATGTCATCCAACATGATTTCACGATAACTTAATTATCATCAAAATTCTCAAATTAATATTAGTGGATCGTATTAAATAACTAAAATGGAATTATTAAACTACACTTTGTATCTTTAGTAATTTTGGAACTTTATCGGACAGAAGTGCAGTTTCTAATTTTAACTCTTGCTGATTTAAGTAAACACGATCTAGCAGAACATGAACCAAATGCAAAAGTTCTGCTGTACTTATATTCTTGATTGGGATACATATCTGTACAGTTTGGCTAAATAATTTAGGTATCCGAATTTTGAACACGAGGTCAAGGGTAAAAGCTGCACTGGGAGCCGTTCAGATGTCATCGGTAGGTAATCCGCCATCTAGATAAAGAATTGTTACCGACTGCCTTCCTAGCTGATGCCTGGTGTTAAATGGAAAGATACATACGGTACAGTGTATCTAATTTTCTATCTACTGAGTCAAACTTATCAGACGTACACAAAAATGTCTTCGATAACAAGTGGATTTATCGAACCATAAAACGTGCAGAACTTTTAATTTTCGAGACATAATTCATAAACACGAGAAGATGTTTAATTACATTAATATTCATATCATTAATATTATAATGTTCAAAATGTCTCGCGATTATGTCTTGTTCTATACTAATGAAAATAATCTTGTTATGTAACTATCTGAAGGAGTGAGATCAACAATCAATGTAGTTTATTATTGCAACAAACATCTATGAATTAAAGAACTTTGATTATAGCGAGTGGTGTGCAAAGATGAAAGTATTGCTTCGTGAAAATACGAGCCTTTCAATGGTACATTACAGCTGCATACTATCAAGGCTGTATACATAAGCAAGAAATCAGATATTAGGAAGGTCTATAATGAATTTGTGGCCATTTACCTTTAGTCAAGAAATATATTCACTGTAACACACAAGTTGATGGCCTTTCATCAAGTGTTTCTAAGGTTTATATAGCAATATAGTGTTGTGACGGTCTTTACCTTATCTAAAGTGATGGAATATACAATTAGCTATATTCAGTATGAATTGAAATGCAACAGTGTATGCATTCTTATATGGATTCGATCTCTCCTTTTAACTATAGATGCTGACGAAGGATAGCTTAAATGAAATAAGAGCACTGTCTCGATTTGATACAGTTTTAAAGTTTTCTAACATAAATTTGGCGTCCGGTTTCCGGATGCATAGAAATATGGTTTTTGTCTCATGGTTATAGTACGCGTAGTCACGACTGTACTTATATGTTGTTTTTTTTTTTGTTCACATGTTTTGACAAAAATTAGGCATTTGTGTATATAACAATTTGCAATGCACAATTTCAGTTTAACACATTTCTAAATTCATACGTATGTATGCTTACGATTTAAAAGAACAGTAACTGCGAATGTGAAGGTCACATTATAACATGACCGAAAATGTAATCTAATGATAAATTTCAAGCTTTCCATTTTTCTAGTTTTAAGAGCATTGATAGTATAAAGCGCAGTTGAAAGCATGCCTAGGAGAGGGGAAGTGGGTCCTGATCTCAATTATCTGTAGAAAAAATCAATGCGATAAATATACTTATAGATATTATCAATCTTAGTTCCTATATTAAGCTCCACACTCCGTCTTCGTAAATGATAACTTGAATGAAGGTTGCAAATTTGAACTTTCTTTGGCATACAATATATCTGTACGTCTGCCCCTTTATGATTTTTAGCAGTTAAGGTTTGACATAAGTAGCAGTTTTGTAATATATAAAATATTCAAACCATTGAATGTGTCTGTGTTCCATATGAATGTCCTACGTATAAATATATATAACAATTTATAGGCATGTTTTAGAAAATGCGCTCTATCGTTGACTTCTGTTTTACAAAATTTATTCTGTGATTTAAATACTTAATTTGATATATAACCAATACATACTTCGAGAAAGGATACAAAAGAAAGACACAGTGCTATTTTGAGTATGATAACGCTGATCCTTCAGAAAACAAAATATACTGGCACCAAAAGTAATAATTTGAAATTGAATTTAACAAAATGAAACACTCCCAGATTGAAATATTTTTAGTAAAAAAGTCACCAGAATTAGAATATTTTAACTGAGATGTAATATATTTTACGTCATAATGGATTACTGAAGATTTTTTCTCCATTATTTCCAAAATCATGGTCTCTCTAATTTAGAAAATCCAGAAAGTGAATATTATGCATATGCCACCAAGAGGATATGCAACAAATTACATTTGCAACCCATAAATTGCTCTATGAGATGCATGCTACCTAAATTGGACATAAGATTAAGTTTAAGGAAGATTAAGTGTAATCACGTCAAACTTGTATTTAGCAGTTTTATTAAAGGGATAGAGTTAGCTTTTTGTGCATTAAAGTCTCCAGAGGAATTAAATTTAATAAAAACACTCCCAGATCGAAATGTTTTCCGAAAAAAAAATTGAGATGGAACATAATTTACTTCATATGACAGTAGGTTACTGAACATTTCAACTGTTTCAAAATAGGAGGCGTGGTGGTGTTGCACTTTCCATTACTTCTCATGAATAGACCAATCAAACCGAGTCCGCGTTTATTTTACTTGGTTGCATTCTATGCTTCCAAAGGATTGTCATAAGATTTTATTAACTATCATAACAGCAATCTTTAAATGCCGTTAGGCGGCTGTAAAGCGTCTCCGAGTACATGGATTCAGTGTTGTTATATTTCAGGTCCTTTGGATTCATGGAGTCCCATGTGGTTCTGGGACGAGAATTGGAACCACTGCCTTACCCTTGCATAATCGTAGGAGGCGACTAATAGGGTCTTAACTCTTGGTTTTGCTGTAACTCTGTGATTCCAGCAGGTATGCAAACTTTGATTCCATACCTCATGTTTTTATTTCGATGTAAATTTGTAAGTCCTGCTTGGCGCCATATAACCTATACTGTGTTTGTGCGCCGTAAAACCCAAATAAATAAATAAATAAATTTGGATTCATGGAATCCATTCAATATCACTGTTTAAGGGGTCCGCTTAAGCCGGAGCTAAGGGGCATGAGAGGTGTTGCACTTTCTATTACCTCTCATGAACAAACTCAATCAAACCAAGTCTTCTCTTTTTTGCTTTGTTGCATTTTATGCTTCCAGAAGATCTTTATATAGATTTTGTTAACTGTCACAACAACAATATTTAAGTGCCGTGTAGCGGCTGTAAAATGTTACCCCGTACTTGGATTCAGTGTTGTTATATTAACTGGTCCTATGGGATCATGAAGGAAATTCAATATCACTTAAGCCGGTGCTAAGGGGCTCGAGGGGTTTTGGACTTTCCATTACGTCTTATGAACAAGCTCTTAGTCAATCAATCCGAGTCTGCTTTTATTTTGCTTGGTTGCATTCTATGTTTTTAAAGGATCTTCATATAGATGCTTACACCGAATTAGAAGTCTACTTTTCTTGTCAAATAATCAATATTTTTGTACCGTGGCACAAACCAACATATCATGATATATTGCTGAAAGGTTTACAGTCGTGGTACCAACGCTTGGTTTTTTTTAATAGTCTTATTCTATATTTACTTAGATGTAAAATAGAAAAAGTGGACATTTTTACAGGACGAATAAAAATGAAAATGTTGCAGTAAGACACGATATATAAACAATAAAAAGAACATACTGATACTGCAGAAATACAAGATTGTGCATCATCTATATGCTCAGAAAACATTATAACTGCTTCATATTTTCAAGTGGATTATTTGAAACTTTAATCCCGAAGATAAGACAAAGAAACGTTCAGGGAACTATATTCGCACTTAATATCAGCTTCGTTTTAGAGTAATAATGAGAAAGAGACTCAATTAGGTGAACAAAAAAAAAAACATTTACCGGGGGCTAATCACATTTGTACTTCAATGTATTGTAATTCAAACTTGAAATGCCTTTTCTTTAAGTGATAACCCTGTCATCTGTAATGAATGTCGCAGAATTCCAAATAACGAACTTTCACAATAGAAAACTGTAATTACCATATATTAAACAACTGAATGAACCGAGGCTTTATCGACCATACTAGCAAAGTACACTTTCGTAATTGAATATTTATGTCCTTGTTCGTCTAAATGTCACGCATGTTTCAAATATATACTTTTTCTATTTAGGATTAGTACATTGAGTTTCTATATCTTACTACTTTCCATTTATCCTCGCTATTCCAATTTTCATTTTTTGTGAATATTTATCTCTTCGTACGTTTATCATTCTTTCAATTTGCCTACAAATAGTAATTTTCTTTTTGGCCAAGACAACTTATCTGAATATGTACAAAGTATTCAGAATTATTGTTCATAATGTTGCAAAATCGAGACTTAAAAAGGAGAAAAGCGTATGGTCTAATAAATATATATTGAAGTTTTTGCTGTAAGATAGAGGTGGGCTATTCTTAATATTACGTTCCATGATTTATTTGACCATCAAAATGATAGACAATTGCAGTACGTTTAATAACGGGTCACTTTCTGACTATCTAACGTATCTGTTATATTTATAAATGCTTGTATCTCTTTATAGCCATTTCTTGTTTCAATGTTTGTATCATGTCAGTTTGAAATTATGAATATAAACAATGCAATTAGGAGGAACTTCAATTTTGTAATAAAAAACATTTGTCATAAATTGTATAAATGAGCTTATCACTTTCATTTGGATTGTTGTGAAATGTAAGGACATTGTAAAATCCAAAGTAGTAGTAAAAAGCTTTTTGAAGTAGTGTTTTGCGATCCTGCCTAAGAGAGCTTGACTTTGTTGTATATTCAAATAATAATAACTTTATGCTAATCAAACGTAAAACTATTTCGTAAAACAAAGGTCATTTGAGTGACACATATTTTCTCATATTTGCTGTATGTTGTACTTATGACAACAGTCGGAATTGACCGAACTTTAAAGCAAAGTAGTATGTGTTAACACCTAATTGAGGCATATCATTTAAATACCACTGTATTTGGAAAAAGTGACATTACGAATATTGATAAAAAATAATCAGAAATTAGTGTAAATCAGAAATAAAAGTTAAGTTTCCCCAGCCTCTTTAAATTAAAATAAGCTAACAGTCAGGTCTCCCTAATAATCATGTAAGTTCTGAATAAGACATTAAGTAAATTTGTTAAACAAAATTAATAATGTCTGATGCATTCCATCAAGTTATTTTGATTAGTTTCAGTTTATGACACTTAACAAAAAAAAACAAATGAATTTCTTTGGTGGGAAAATGTGTCCATTATCGTTTCATGAAACCAGGATCATACTCGACAGACTACGACCAGATGACAAAAGAGATATATGAACTTCTGACAAATTTACTTTTCTACCGTAATTACTTTTTAAGTTCGAAGTTATTGGATTCCGTTTTGACATTTCGCTGAATATAAAAATCAGCATATTCCTCCTATAATGCGTATTTTACTTTTTTGATATTTCTGTAACTTGTATATCTGCAAACCTTCAAAAATAAACATTGACGTCGTTTTGTTATGTATCATGATTTCATGTTAGTCAGACGGTTTTCGTAAATCTTTCGGTTCATTCTACCAGAATCGATTTGCGTGTTACTCGTCATATTTTCATTTAAAAATGTCTTTAGAATGGTGTGTAATTTGTGGAGATCATTTTAACGTAAAAGTCAATATTTACGTTAAAGTGACGCCAGAGCGTTAGTGTTTGATGTAATTAGTAAATCAGAATTCAATTTCTGTATAAAATGCAAATTGACTCAATTAACTATTTGTTATACACCTGAGTATCCCGACTAACATAACAAAAACTGAACATTGTCGATCCACTGTGACTGGTACTTGAAATATTCATTTCATACATCGTTCTGTAAACTTTACTTTTTAAGTATTTTCATTAGAACATTTAGTAAGATTTGTCGTTAACTATAAAAATCTTAATATTATACATATTGGGAAAATACCAAGTGTACCCCGTATCATATATCAAGGTGTTAACGGCTTAATTTACAAATGTATTAAATTTTGTATAATTGCAATTAAACTTCAGTACAATCAACATTTCCATCAACCCAGATTTTACAACCGCACAGAACTACGGCTTATCAAAAGAGATTTCTTTGCAGTTAATATGGCAAATTAAGAGCTTGAAAACAATGCGTAATGTCCCTGGTCCGCTATATATTTATTTGTTATAAGAAAGGATTCACCCTTAGTAAAAGATACTTGCAGTCTACCTGACTATTTCCAATATTAAAAGTCCGATTCCTTTACTAAAATGAGTGTTTTTGTCATATCAACATTTATTTTTGATTTCCACCTATCACGATATAACTCAAATACATTTAAGGCTTTTTGCAAGCCTTTTCAAATTCCGTGAAAATCATCATATCATCTGTAATAATTTGAAGTACCTATGAAAGTTTTCAGCATTTAAAGTTTTGCTACATCCCTTAACATTTCTTTTTCATAGATATTTTTCTAGGTCCTTAACGAATGTACTGAATGACAAATCCGGCAAATTCTCGCTTTGTATCACACCGACAGTACAATTAAAACTTTGTACAGCCTTCACTGGTTACTACCGTTCACTTGATAATACTATATAAGTTATGCATGGCATTAAAACATTTTCCATCTTTACCTGTTGCAATTTATACCACAAGCCATGTCTCCAAACACAGTGAAAACTCTATTTAAACTCTACAAAACAACAGTACAAATTCTTATCCTTTACAATAAAATTATGAAGATCAAGTAAGTATAAATGAATAATCACAAGTTGGGTGAGACTTTTAAACCCTGACTGGGAATATTTAAAGACACATCTGACAGATTCCTATATGTATGTATGCAAAAATTTCACTAGAATTTCTTTAAACTTTGTGTACTGGCTAATATCAAGTTTAAAATGGAAATATGTATTAAAAATCATAGGTACCGGTGCTTGATCTTTAATTATCTGCCCTTGAAAATAGATTTTTCAGTATTTTCCGACTTTCAAGGGCAGCCAATTCATGACTAAGTCTAAGTATCTATGATATGCTTTATTTTATATTTCTGTTTTGGATTTGATTCTCCGTCAGTAAAGTTTAACACAGTTTAAAGAAGAATTTCTGTCCGTTAGAAAATGTTTCCCCATGTCAATATAGACCCTGAGACATTGTGGGAATTGTCCTTGACTATGAGCATGACAAAATGATAACCAAAAGTTCTGGTTACTACTGAACATTTAAATTTTATTTCTTTAATTATCTTTAAGTTTCATTTTCTGAATGTTTGGGCCAATTTTGGTTAAATTCACATGTACCACGTCAGATTTTTATTGAAGATAAGTTTTGTAAAATTTGCAGTATATTCTTCGAAAATTATTTGAAAAGAATTTAGATCGAGGGTTGATGTACTAGAACTTTTAAACCTGCCTGCTGTTCATTCTTGAAGTGTCCCGTTATTTTCAGAATATAGAGTTGCGGGTTAATAGTGGCTAAATATTGCACACTATGTATGTGCGTAGAAGAACCTAAATAGTTGACAAAACGTCACGGCCTATTTTTGAACTGGTGAGAAATAGATTCTGTTTTATATAGGCTTGGTTATTAATCTCCTGTCTACTATGTAAATGATTTACAAGAAATAAACAGCAGGAAGTCCTATCTTTAGAGACAACGCAATGAAATGTCCGAGATTTTACTGTCATATAAACATAACACCTAGGTATTTAGAGATTGTAACATGACGTAGGCACAAAATACAATACTGTAACATTGTTTGTGTCACGTTGGTTCCCGATTTCACATTTACCGTTATATCGGCTATATTTTGTCCTAAAAAAATACCACTTCTACAAGACGTCGTATTCAAGAGATATATAACTTAAGAAGACAGTCCTATTTGCATTCCATAATTATGTTGCTAGATGGAAAAACATTGTTTTGTTTCGTGTTGGTCTTAGTAGTTACCCCGGCACAATCTATATCATACGGCTTAGGATTCATGATGACGATTAATTAAGTTACAGGCAGTCTCCTAGGTAGAAGCATCAAAGGATAAGGTCCAGTTAAGTTTTATATGACATACACTATTTGGAAAATGCTGATAACCGAAAAAGTTGTTTGTTACCAGAATGTTTGTCTTCTATGCTAAATTAGTATTTTTTAAACAGAATAATTATTGTGTTAAAACATGTAACTGAATATTGCCGAAATAATTTTGTTGTGAAAATGTTACATTAGTTGGATGATGTCCTTACGTGAAATATTTCCGCACTATTTAAGAAGTTTCAACTCATTACGCATACTTAGCCAGCGATATTGATAACCCGGTAACAGAGGTCTAATGAAAAATATTAAAACAATTATCACGGTAACAAATACTTTTTCTGATAATTTTGCGCCTTTAATTACATCAGTCCGATACATAAATTTAATTATATATCGTAATAATCAAGTTTATGGTACCATTTGCGATACTTAAAACGACTGAAACAAGACACCGTTCTAAATACACAATAAACATCAGAATTGTATGAAATAGGTTCCTTTCTTACTTTCTGACAAGAAACGTTAATTATTGAATTTAAGCACAAAACTTTTAAAATTGTTTATAAGTCAAACATATTACCCATATTGATACAGAATCACAAAAACATATTAAGAACATGTTATGTATATATAACCAAAATTATGAATTGCAATTAATGCATGTATATTTAGTTCTGTTTATCTATTTCATTAAATTTTGGTTGAATAGTATTTCAGTTATGTAATGGCGACCTAACGAAATAAGAAAGCTTTAAAGCTTAACTTCCAATCTACAATAAAAAGACAGAACTATGTATCAAAAGACTTAAACATTAACCTCTTTTTCTTTATTTAAGTCAGTGTATTACATTTTAACAGCGGTAAGAATAATTTTCTCATGTTTCATGACATCAAGTTGAGTATCAAGAATAGTCAAAGTTTATTGAGTAATACCTAAAATATCCCAAAACTGCAAAAATGGTATCAAGAAAACATCATTTATTTATTGAGAAGCGCAGTATATGTTTGGTTCATTGTTAGCTGCACTTCACAAAACATATATTTCTGCAACATCGGTAATTCATGTTTAAAAGTCATTTAAGCACTCTTCAAAATGATACAAAAACGCAGGTTAGCTAAGCCATACTTATATCGACTTTGCAAAGTCTTTATGTACATGAGCATACGGTACATATTACATGCGTTCATTATTGACACTGTCCTGTAACTTTAGAAAATGATAAAAATTAAGAATTTGAATCCGCTTCAGAATGAATTCATTTATTGTTTCTTTGTCCCATTATGATGTTTTGTTTTCCTTCCTTTGTACATTCACATTTACATTCATACAGTAGTTTAAGACTGTTACTGACGCATTGAACATTATTGCAGAGAAAATAAAATTGTTTGCTCGTTAACATTACCTAAGTGGAAAAAAGTGCGTAACATGTCACTTTAGGAGCACCGTAGTTTTTTTTTTTTTCTTTTTTTTGTGTGTGTGTTTTTATTCACATTGAGGACATGGAGAAAATGCTCTTAATCGTTTGCTTGAGAAACGAAAGACTGCTAACTCCAACTTCAAGCACCAAAATATCAAGAAAAAAAAAACTGTTCACAATAAGGTATTAAAAGAAAGAGTTTTATGAGATGAAATCTTTGAAGAATTAACAGAGGAAGATACAGATCTTTTAGACATTGCAAGTGACAAGGCTGTTCTGAGACAACTTTCTGAAGCAAAAGATACATTATTTTTACAATAGTTCTAACTCTTATCAAATCGAATAAGTACCCGTTGACAAACATCACTTTTCTTCTTTGGTTAGAGACAGTTAAATAGTACAACTGTGGCACATCTCTATTAGTATTGCTGGTCTGGTTTATTTTCTTTCATTGGTGTCTGCATTTCATTTGTATTTTCATTTTTGAACGGGACCATAGAGGTTTATTACGTCGTTTCTGTTTTATAGAGGACAAATAAAATCTTGTCTTTTCCCTGGCCAATTTTAACGTTCTCTGTGATTTATTTCTCTGAAAATAAATGAACGCTACCACAGGAATATGAATGAAAATCTGACAAACAACTGATTAATACTTTTATCATGGACCAGATTTTATTTATTTTGTATGAACAGCTTAAATGCACAACAAATTAGTAATGAAATCGCAATGTATTGGTTTTAAGGGACTAAAAAGTAACCAAATGTAACTATACTGATTTAAAGAGTCAACCCGAATTTGGTATGCTGTTCAGTACCATTCGTGGAGGAGACAGATATCCGTGAACTGGTTCTTGTTTTTACGAACGATTACTATTATTTACTTAATGATATTGTTCGATGTACAATATATTAGAAATGGCGGGATCATTATAATGCTATAAAACTCACTAAATTTATTCATTGTTAGGCTTTAATGACTGTTGTTAAGACGGATAAGCCTTCGCAAGTAAGACACAGAACGGTATCCACTTGATTGCGTTGCATAACGACCCACTCGAAACGGCGTTGCATTAGGTTTTCGGCCGATTTTTCAGAAATAACCTTGACTAATTCTATGAAAATACACACGCTTTGTTTAAGAGGTAGCCCTTTACAAAAAAGGTGTTTTAACAGTTTCTTGTTCCCGATTAACACTATATTTGATGCGATATTGTCAAAAACTGTCAAAAATCTCCTTCCCCCGCCGGACTGTACAGAAGTGTTTGAATAAACGGCACAAATCTCAGCTAAATGGACATATGTGCTAAAACATAGACACATTTGCGCTCCAGGTGCACCCATCGTTTTCATTTGATTAATTATTAAACAGGTAGAAATTCTTTAAAATCATACTTAAAATACCGGAAATTTGTAGTATCGGCCATATTTCTCCATCTGATCGGCGTAAAATTCACCGCTCAAACAACGTTGGAACCACTTGATCTGATAAAGCTATGGCCAGTGTGAATATAAAACACAGCAAAGCTAAATAATAAAGATTCCCTGGTGTCCTGCTAAATTTAATATCATGTTTTAATGTAATACTGATACAACTACTTGCATTTCTGTAAATTATGAGTTCATGTCATAGCTGGCAACTGTTGTCATTTTCAGTAATATGATCAATGATTCAGACGGTCCCATTTATCATTACGGACATATTTGCAAATGTGTACTTGAAGAATGTATTTGTCAGATAAATATCAATACCAAATAAAAGCTTTAGATTTGGTATATTCGTAACAGATACATTTTGTTTCCAAATTATATAAACTTAATATGTCTCCATCAGTTCGTTAGTTATTAAATTATGGCAAAATTCTATATACAATTTGAACAATCGCCGTAATTGTAGGACTTAGAAATACGCAACAATCCCAACAGGCATTTTTCAAGGGAACACCAAGCTCTTTCATTTTAGATATTTTCGTATCTCTTGCTAATCTCTATCTCTAGTATCACTGTATTGTACTATTCATTTTTCAAGTGCCTCCTTTCACAATTCATATCTTGAAAACTATCAACTTCCTCTCTGTGCTATTTAACAGTGCTTCCTACAAATTGTACATATGCTGTAAATTTGTTGATCAAACACACTTTCACAAACGAAGTGCTCGGATGATTGGAACAGTGTGAGGCAAATTGTTGCTCGGATGATTGGAACAGTGTGAGGCAAATTGTCAATGAAATGTTATTTTTGAAAAAAAAGTCAGACCCGAATAGGCTGATTGCAACTCCGTATAGTTGTCAATAAAACAAATCTATTCTTAATTTAGTTGTTTTTTTGGGTGTTTGTTTTCATATTCAGTTTAAGCGCTTGAATTTCCATGATCAACCTTCTCACTTACAATCTGATTTTTAGAAATCACAATCACTGACTTATTGTTGCGGGTATTGTGTTGTAACATTTTACATTCTTTATAAGGATGGCACACTATCTTTACTACATATTTTTTACATATGAGAAAAGTCTCTTTTTTAATTGTCTAACTATGTTCGATTCGTAGGCTAGAGAAATTTGTTCATAACATATTCACAATTACAATATTGTTTGAATCACGTTCGTTCACGATTGTTCAATTTCCTGTATGTCAACGCGTTGTGTGTCCTAAAGGAAGACTGATATCTGTTTGTGCATACAAAACAAGAACTCAGTTCAGAAAAAAAACCACTTAGATTACTGCTAAATCTGCTCCCGATTACCTACTTTTGACAACATTCTGAAGCCCTTGTGTCAGCGTTAGATGAATACACATAAAGCTTCCCCAACCCTGAATACTCATATTGTTCGTCTTTAATACCAATATTACATTTTCACACAAGTCAGGATATTTAGTAGTATAGCGGCCAGTAGGTCAGACAAAAGTGCAGCCAACCCGCGATTAGCAATATTTCCGACTGTAAATATTTAGATTTATTCTGTGTTTTGTATACAAAGAATAAAAAAATATTATTTTCGTATAAATTTCATTCATTGATTTGGTGCAATAATGGTGACCCTTTCAGCGAGATTGCACTTGCGATCAGATGCATTTCATAAATGGGCATAAAATGGCGTCGTTCGATAAAAATTTAAAATTGAACATCAGACTTTAAAAACGGACATAACATTTCAGCTTTAACTACATTTTTCGAAAAAAAGATCAAGATTGAACTACCAAGTTCGTATGAACTTTTCACGGATTTGATGGTTTCTAAAATAAAATCAGGAACTGTATTTTTATCGGAAGGCGAAGCACAGTTTCACGTGGTCGGATCTATTCGGCTCTTCTATTTTAGATATCCTGATATTTGGTTATTTTTTCTGATACTCATGGAAGGCAAATCACTTTTGGCAGCAAACAGGTAAAGAAATATAAATATAAGCATCTAGTTGCAAGTTTAATTCCGTCTAAACACACAAACATAACATAAACTACTTAAATGATATCATGCAAAATATTTTTAACATAATCATTTTATAGAAAATAAAAGGTTCAAAGGTTCGTTCAAAATTATATTCTGTTTCTTTTCTTGCAATTCTGAAGTCTTGCTCAAGTAATCGGGCAGCAGAGTTAATCTCAAACTCCTATCCTTACGTTATATTCTAAGTAAATTCATTCAAGATACAAAATGAAATATTTCTATTTATAGAGTTTCAGTCAAAGATGGCAAAGTTCCACAACATGATATCATAAGTAAAGAAGAAACAGGACATTTGATAACATAGAAGGTAAAGAATCATGACTAAGATACAGTTGTCACACAGGAATGCAGCCTTCTTAAAAAGGACAAAGTTTTTGTGGATGTGTACGGAGTAATAGAAAACACGAGAACATTATATATCATGTAGTAATTCAACTCTTCACCAGTGATTTCAAAATTCTTCTTAAATATCCCTGTAAGATAGTTACCATTACCATATCAGTGATCACAGAATGATCATTCGAACATTGCTTTGTTGGGTTTAACGTCGCACCGACACAATTTTAGGTCATATGGCGACTTTCCAGCTTTAATGGTGGAGGAAGACCCCAGGTGCCCCTCCGTGCACTATTTCATCACGAGCGGGCACCTGGGTAGAACCACCGACCTTCCGTAAGCCAGCTGGATGGCTTCCTCACGTGAAGAATTCTACGCCCCAAATGAGGTTTCGGACCTACATCGATGAGGGGCAAATGGTTTGAAGTCAACGACTTTAACCACTCGGCCACGGAGGCCCCCATTCGAAAATTCATTGTCAATTATTTCGATCCCTGTGGACTTTTAAAATCAAACAGGCATACACTGTACAGAGTATCATAATAAGTGTCCTAAACAGCTATGCCACTGCTGATAATGATATTACCGGTTTCCACAGTACATTTAATCGGATAGCAATTTATATAATTTTTGTTACAAATCTGGACACAGATTACATTTAAAGTTATTTGAAAGGTTCTGTTTAGTGCAAACATGTTGAGATTTTACGCTTCTATGACATTAAGAGACAGAACAAGACAAAATAAGCCTGTATTAAGTGTCTTGTCGAGACATTACGATAACATAATCACAACAAGAAATCATACAATGCCGTGGGGAAATCAGCAACACAAGAACTTGAATGCATTACAGACCAACTATTTTTGTATCTAATACGATTGCCTTCGTTCTTGTTATATTGAATAAAGACGTTACACAGAGACTAAAGTCACATAATAGTAATTTCTTTTCTATGAAAACCTAATTTTGTTATATTTTGTATAGAGAACAATTAGGTTTTTAACAGTCATCCTTCACGTAGATATTAAAAGTCGGATTAAATTAAGTGTAGATATTTATATAAAAGACTGGTAAATATATCATTTACCCGGTTGAACTGTACCTGATGTAATCGTGTGAGTTAGAAAGTAATATGTACGAATGACAAAATGAACAAGGGAACAGTCTAATTAATTTTCCCATTTAACAAAAAAGACAGAAGATGTGACATTATTATGCTTGAACGTCACATGTGTTACGTTATAGCGTCAAGATAAATATGATTTATGAAGGATGTTGATATCAATCCTTGATATTAGTATTGCGTTAGTAGAATCTAAATAGTACATTGTTTTCGAAGTCACATCAGTGAGAAACGTAGTGCTCACGATGTATTTTATCCGTGTTGTCCTGAGGGACGGAAAACACTTTCCTGACACAGACATGCGAGATGATTTACTAGTATTTGTCCTGTCACTTGCATTGTCGAGAAACATTGCAATAATTATATGAAATCACGAATATTATTAAAAGACGTCATGATTTTGACATCACAATGCGAACGTGTAGTTTGTCTTTATCATGGTTAACGATCAAGGGATCTACTACATGGGTTTCTTTGTCTTTCCCTGCACTTTAATTCGTTTTAGGCATTCTGAAGAAATTCTAAGTAAAACGAAGTTAAGGTAGTTCTGCACGTTTGGATCGAATTCTTTTTCTACAATGTAGAATTTAATTAACCTCTGATTTTTCAAAACTTCAGAGTATACCTATTTCACAATGGAAGTCTGTGGCAAAATCACAATTTTCAAAACATTTTCGCGAATTTATTTTTGAGATATTTGACCATGAGTAAAGTGAACCGGACATTTCACGCTAATTTTAAGACATTATTTGGGTTTTTTTAACGTGTCACATGTTTCAATATCATAGTTTGACTTAAGTAATACACCAACAGTGCCATTGTAATAAATTTACTCACATGTTTCGATTCATTTATAAAATGTTTTTCATTTCCGTACGCCGAATCCAGGCTTGATTCTACGCCATCACTTCCGGTTAATCAAACGTGCAGAATACCTTTAGGGATTCATGATATGGTCTTTTACTATTTGAACGACAATCAGTCGACATTACATTTTTGCCGAATGTCTTTACAACTGCATTCTGATACAATAAAATATTCTCGAAATTAGACATTTAAATAACGTATTAAAACGTACATGATTAAACGTGTATGCAATCCAATTTCAGTCACGCGTACAGCTTTTGTTTTATACTGAAATTTGAAAATATTCTTTTTAAAATCTTCAGTTAATCTATTAAAACAGGAATAAATTGATACCAATCTTAGTAGATCTACCATTGTTAACGAATACATACCACAGGACAAACCACAAAGCTAACAAAGGACGAGTTATCAAATACTAGTTAATGGATACATCTTAAACCAGATAATATGTACTTTCCCGTTAAATGTATAGGTACTAAATGTACTCTTCAATAAGTGCAGTATCTAGCCTTATTTCGTAACAGCCTGTTGCTTAATGTGTAAACGGAAGTGAATAAGAGATTCCTGCACGAAAGTTATTTTTAAATGCTAAATATGGTTACGTTAGTTAGAAGGCGTAATAATTGTGAAATGATATAATTGAAAACAAGCAAAACACGTTTATTTGACATTAAGTTTATAGATTCCCTGCTGTTTCTTTTCAATTTTAACACGACATCCATATCCAAATAATTACATTAAGTGTTTTACGGAAATTATTTTATGTATGTAATTAGTTCAAATCAGATTCTCCTTTGATACATGTTATTGGTTTAAAAAACTTGCTAGCGTTTTATGATGAATGCCTTTACATTTTCTCGAAAAAACCAAAAAACAACACTAATTTTAACAATAAAATGTTTAGCCATCAGGGTATTTAAAGAAAATATCCCTGAGAAAGTTTCTGGGGATAGGCACAGATTCTGTTTGATTAATCATATTAAAGAAAATTGCAGGAATACAGAAAGGTTTTAGAGCGCCGAAAACATGATTGCAGATCAAATTACTGCTTTAATGACCCTTTAGTTACGCACATATACCGATTTCTAGAGTGACATCAGCTAAAATGAACTTAAAATTTAGACAAATAAGGCTGAGCACTCGTTTAGACGGTAAACGTTTTGACGCATTGACCGTCGCACTAAAAGCAAGTAAATTTTCCGTATTAAATGAGAATTAATTGTATACACGCTTTTGTTTTAGACTGTACTTCAGACCGAAAATTCGTAGGTTTTTAGTAGTATGTATCCTTCGTTCTTAAAGGTTAGAATAGGTTTTAAGCAACCGATATGTTGGACGTAGTTTACTGTATCCTGATGACAGTTCCATTGAGGATCAAGATTGTCGTCACCCCTTCTGTCCTCTGGAACAAAGTCTTCGTAGATGTCATACACCTGATATGAATACTTTAATTCTTATTAAAGTTGTATTTGCCACTCTATTTAAATATGAATTTCCTGGTATTCTCTCTTAAATGCCAAAGTAAAGGTCAGAAATGATACACTGACAATGGCCAAAGAAATATGATGTTCTGTTATCAATTATACCAAATGTCTGCGGCCTATAATATAAGCAATAAACATTCAATCGGTAACTCATTTTCTTTGTCTTTGATAATATTGTAGCAAGTTTTTACACAGAACTCACACTTAACATTCATAATCGCTATGACTGATATATCTTTGAAGTGGAAATAGCAATACTCAACTGTTAATAAACAAAATATTGTGTTCCTCACAATTTCTATTTTTTGTATCAAAGTGAAATTTTATTGCACTGTTTTGGGTAAACACTATATTATACAAACTTAGTTATATACATGTTGCTTATTAAAATTTTCTGCTGAAATATTGATAACAAATTGTCCAAGACAATTGATTTATAACTCAAGTCCAGACGGTAAGCTTGTATTCTATAAAATTTAAACAAATAAAGTAACACTATTAAACATAGAAGCACATATAAATTATAACTAATACAGTGATCTAGATGTTTCGAACCATAGAAAGTGTTCTTAATCACTTCTATATCTATAACGTTCAGTAATGTTTTAATAAACAATCATCTAAATTTTTGCCTTAAATTTAACATTTCAAATGTTCTTGATTGTGGAATTGTCTATTTCTGTAAATCTATTACAGATATTATCTTTATATCTAATATCATACTTTGGGTATGTCTACATAAGTTTTAACCATGACAAGGACACTTTCTTGTAGCCTAAGTTTCGAAATTTCATGTCATGCTACGATGAAACTGTTGTGAGATATTTGATCATTTGGAGTTGCTGTTTTGTCCGACTGTCCGACTGCTTAATATAGAGAATAATGTTTGTAACAATGCTATGTGCATTATTATTGTATTATATACTAATATGTGTTCATGAAAAAAAGTATCAGTTATGCTTATCTCATGTCTGGTTCAGACAGTATCTTGAGGGTCAGTATGAAGGACTTTTTACTTGATCATTATACATACAAATACCACAAATATCAAACTGAACATCATGGTAAATAGTTATTATCATTCACCGCCTTGTGACAATATTTCTCTCTACAGATTATTACATTTGCTTTATCCTTATTTATATTAGCTATATCGTAACTTGCATAAAAAGTCTATATTGATCTATATTTTAGTTTTGTTGTTTCAAATTGTGTAATCGAGCACGAAATGATTGGTGCATAATTAAGATCACAACAGCGTTTAATGGGGTGAGTTAGTTGGATTTTATGGCGAATCGACATACAGGAATCATTCAACAAGCATTGGATAGCAGTAGATTAAAGGTTATCTGCTTTTAATGTTAGTAATTTCAAAGGTTGTTTGCTTTATTGTTTATTCATTAAACTTTCAACAAAGCACAAACGTTTATTTGTGGTAGTTTGCAAAAGTTTACTACAGGTTATTCAATATATTAATGTTTGGAAGATCTATTTCTCTAATCACTTTTTTTTCTCTTCTGTTACCCCTGAAGGTTTAACTAATTTTACATAATATGTTTATAAATTTCAGAAGTTATTTACTATCTGTAGAGTTGTATGTAATGAAATGTTATAATATATCACTATTGATATTAAAACTGACAAATTTCTTGAAAATGAAACCACTTCTGTGTATTTTCAAATTGGAAACAATTTACCATTTATAATGCTGTTGTGTCCTAATTGCAAGGAACGTAAGGAACTCGCTTTTCAAGATTTATTGACTTTACGAATAACAATAATGATGACTTCTTTAATATTTACTATTAAATTAATATGCAGTACCAATGCTTCTGTCTGTTGCAGCAGTCATTACTCATGCGTTGTCTATGACGACAAATACCTGAATTCTTAAATCTTCATGACAAGCTTTTTGATAGATAATCTCAACTGTAAAATATGCACTTGTTATTGTAACAAATTGCTCTCTTATGTGGCAAATGCAATGACTACATGAGTGCTTACTGTAGACACATTGTCGAAATCAACCATATTGTGACATATTGTGACATTTTGTTAAAAACACGCATTATTTTTCACAAAGATATCTGCTAATATTTACATGCTTGATTTATTAGTAACAATGATACAATAAAATCAAAGCTGCTTTCAGATTCTATTGCATAATAAACCCGATTGAAGGCACCTTTCGCAGAAAAATAAGAGCCAGGTTGTTGCTTTTTTAAATTAAAACCATTTTTGATTATAAATGAAAGTTTCCAAAATAAACAACTTTACATAATTGACAAAAAAATTCTTTAGCGCCGTTTTAACAGATTTCTTCTGTAAACATGGTAAACTGAAAGTCGTGTTGTCTACAAAAACATTCGACTTACAGTATGAGTATGTCAAAACATCATGTTTGCGCATTCTATCCTATGCATACTTCCAATTATCAATCAATTAAAAATGTGATCTAATTTGTAGACTAAAGCACGATAGAGTTCCACTGAAGACGGTGCTAACGTTAGAGTTGCTGTACGTTTTGTTACTTCTTTTCAGAGTGAATTAAAAAATTAGGCTATTATTTTCCTCGGTTGCGTTTTATACATCCGAATAATCTGCTTATCAATGTTTCACAGGCAATTCAAGTTATTTTCGTAATATAATCAGCCCTATTCAGGATTCTCATGAGGTTCAAAAACATATTTTCTTTTTTTTATATTGAGATAAATTGCTTTCATTTAGGAGAAAAGTACATTTTGTAAATTGGAAATGTCTTATATCAACACATATTTATCTTTTATATGATTGACCAATATAATGCCCCCATTTATAGAATATTTTCTTTATTGTAAGATAGAAAATATTGACAAATAATTATACGTGGGATGATACAGTACAATTTGATACGTTATTTTCAAGACAAAAGCTATTTTCTTTTCTATCTGAAATATGACAAATAGGAGTGTTTTTAATATTAATTGATCTTATGTATATAGAGTGTTTTTAATATTAATTGACCTTATGTATGCTGCTATTTAAATGATCAGAACAATGTTTGACAGATAGTAATACGTGAGATGATATAGTACAATTCAACGCGTAATTTCTAAGACAAAAATTATTTCCTTTTCTTTCTGTCTGAAATATTAAAAACAGGAAATTCATTGTGTTTGTAACATTAATTGACCTTATATAAGCTGCTATATAAAGAATCAGACCCATAAAAAACGGTAGATTACATTCTAGCTGCTACATCATGATGTTTGCTATACTCCCCTTACTTGGACCTAGTGTTGTTATATTCATCTGGTACTTTTGGATCATACAGGATACTCATTCGCGCCATAATAGAATTCCGCTTACGCCGGTGCTATTGTTGTTAGGGGTGTTGGACACTCCACCATTTCTTTCAAACCGTGTTATTGTTATCATGCTTGATTGTGTTCTATGCTTCCAACGGATCTACTTCTAGAGTTTACACAAAAAATCTTTAAATCTGTTGAAATCATACTAAAGCTTGCGGGTAACCATTTTGTTTCTTTCAATTTCATTTTTCTAACAGAATTAATCAGTTTATAGATTATTGAGAATAATTCTCAAGAATAGTATACTTTAGTATGTATTGTATGCAATGAAAGTAATGCAGTTGTTCAAGTTTGCTGTCTACCGAAATTCATTTGTGCAATCAAGTCCGTTTCTTTTATCAACCTCTATTTGAATATTTCTAAATCGTTCACATTTAACATGACAATCGAATCATAATTCAAATTTCTCATTTGAAGACAAGATAGCAAATAAAATCGTATAAATTGGCTGATATCTGATAAATACTGTTGCAAAGTAATCAAGCGAAGCAATCTCCCATTTTTAAATGATTACTTACACATTTTCTTAAGTAGCGCAACCGCCTTAGTCTACAAGTTCCAACCTAAAAGAACGTATAAAAATAAGTACAAGTAAAAACGACCTCTCGATTACCAGATCAAATATTTTCACCAAACTTGGTCTATAGTTTTAAGTATATCCCCTTTAATGGGATGTTTGAACTAAGAGTAGAAAACACATTTAAATGTCTTCTCCTTATGAATCACTTGATGAATATTCACAAAATTTGATCTGTAGAATCATTGTCTCGAGCTTATGCAAACAGTTCCGTCTGACCGCTTTTGATGACTGCTATATCTAAAAGATAAGCAAACCTTTAAACAACCTCTTCTCATGCACCCTTCTGTAGAGCGAACCTGTACTGTGTAATCCTTTGCTCGCCGCCTTAGCTTTGTGAATGTTGAGACTGTTACAACAAAACACTGTATTATAATATTATTTGAAAAACATGTGATAAAACTTCTTCATCGATGCTCACAAACTTCGGTCAGTTGCAATATCAAAATGTCCAGGCTTTGCTTAGGTGAGCGACTTAGGCTGTAATAGGTATCCTCTCATATAAGTCATATTTTTATGAACTTATTATAATTCAGAGTTTGTCTTTTAATGCATAGACACTAGGCGCTTTCATTTGTCACCTATTTTCGCGCCTACAACTTAATTATTTTCGAATGAAAGTTCGTGTACATGTATGTGTAATATAATGTCATGAAGCTAACAGCCTCATGTACAAATTTAAAATTCTCATACATGCGTCTCAGAGAATCATGTATCAAGCCCTTCTTTTAAAATTAGAACATCTGTACAATGAATCTTTGTAAGCCAGGTAAAAGGGACTCAGAGGTCAGTCATCTGTTAACTTGTTTAGCTCCGCACTGACACTTTGTCTCTAAGCTTTAAAAGGTGATATACTGGTATGTTCCTTCTTCAGTTATGTTTGTATCAGGTACGTTTGTGTTTTAATCTTTATAATATTTATCTCTTTAACAATCATTGATAACAACAAAGCATATGATATGTGCTGAAATAAAGCACAAAAATATGAGAAAACAATGTACAAGTTTAGCAGTGTTTGTAAGTTGTATGTCTACATTGTATCTTTATTAAGTTGCCAATGTTCTATAGATATGTTTTTAATTATAAATGGTCGACCGAAAAAGTAATAATGTTGATATTGATGCTGTTCCAGTTTATTGTTGGAGAATTGAAAGGAAAACGTTGAGCAAATTATACATAAATAATATGAGATATAAGTTCTCGTTAAATTGAAAGAATTATAGTTATATATTAGGAATTGACAGTGTTCACCAATTTCGGATGCATGAGTTTATTTGTTAGATATGCACATTTGTTAGCCAAAGTCAACATCGCAAGATACATTAAGAGGGCACAATACTCGTGTTCGTGCTTTTACAACTTTTTAAATACTGTGAACTTAAACTATAATACCTGTTTTTAAATTTCACACTTCGTCCACAGCAACAATCATTTGTTTGCATTGTTGTATATTGAGATTCATCACGTGCCCTCAGAGAAATATTGACAAATAAAATTGATATGTAGCTATTATTTTCACCGTGAAATAACATCAAGTTTACGTTTGAGTGCACCCAGAAGCAGAAAACTGATGAAAAAAATAATTGGAAATTATAATCACACTTCACTGAAGACAGACAAAGAAATAAATATTTTTCGACAAGAATTAATAGTTAGATCACTCTATTTGGGAAATTTCAAATATACTGCCAAGAACAAATGGCTTATAAACACTATATTGAAAGAAAGAATAAACATCTATCAGCTTTATATGTCTCCAATTCTGTCTGCTTAATTTAGAAAACGCATAATGTCATAAACTTGCAAATGCAATTTGGTAAACTTTTACAAGCCAATCCTCTAACAAAAATTAAAAAATTTGGTCCACTTTCTGTTGAAATAAAGGGCATATTCTGAAAGGTATCTGTCCACAAGAATCTATTTTATCTATTAATGTATTTCTGTCCACGTGGTATAAAACAGATATTACAGTTTGCCATTCGCACATGTAATTTTAGGTAAATAGCTATTTAACAGTGATTATAACTCAATAGGAATATTAAGTTTTATTCGTTTCACCGGAGGCAACTTTGTTTGTTTTATCCAGTAGCTATAGCTGTACTCTAAATGCATCAGGCATTGAGAACACCCGTTTAGCTAGATATAAGTAGGACGAATGTCAATTTGATCCAACGTCCAGTCATACCGAGTCAGTTGACAAGAGGTGTACTTGTTGAATATGTGCAACAAATTCATTCTACTGATATTAAAAAGGAAACAATCACCATTTTTGTCGCGAGAGTCGTCAACGATACATGCTGGGCATTTTAAAACGGCCATATCACTGAAAATCTGAATGCACAAATGTGACATCCGCTGATAATAATTCGTCCAAACTAAATTGCCTACCAAACAGTCTTTTTGTGTTACATGTATGCTTTGATACAAAGCAGGCTACATACTCTTCCCGTGATTTTCAAAGCCTAGCTGTAGTGGCAAGGAAAAGAGGCCGGACAATGTTGCACAAAATTGTCATGGTGACTAGTACTTGTTACACATCATATTTTCAAAACATATAGTACCTGTATTACAACGGTTTTCAGTAGCAAATTATTTAATAATTTTATTATTTATTTTTATAATAATAATAGAAATGGCAGCACTTTCCATACCGTATTTCTATTGAACACCCATCACATAAGCTGTTTATAGATTTTTAACAATCGGTAAAATTCGTGCTGTTTTATACTAATATTTCATGAAAATTAGCAAAAAACTGGATGCGGTTGTCGCAGCCAGAAGGAATAGTAAATGTCATTTATCTATTTACAGATTAAACTGTATGTGCTCTGTCAACATATTGTTTACTTTTTCATGAGCGAACAAAAGTGTTAATCTAATATGAAAGTCAGCAGTTCTGTTGCTAGTTTAATAGAAGTATGCTAGCAGTTTAATATACATAGATACAATGAGTTTATTTCTTGATACAAGGACAGGTAAGTTAATAAATTTAGTTTGATACTCTGTATTTTAAGGTAATGGTCATGGTTGACTTATTCAAAGCAACTTTATACATGTGAGTGTCTTATAAATTGCGTATTTTTATTTTACTTTATGTTTTGACCGTTATACAATGATTTAATTGGCGGTTTCTTGTATCAATCATCCATATGGTTTTGTGGTATATATTAGGTACGTTCAAGTGAAATATGTTCATTTTTTAATTCTTTAATGGAAATTGGACATTTCAGTACTTGACTAAAATGGAAGCCCCTTTGTTTCCAAGGAAACAATAAATATCATTAAATTTATTAGCATAAACAACTTTATTTTTTATTTAGTCTATATTACATAAATTTATTTCTACATTGAATTTACACATTTGGAAGCTATTCAAAATCATACCTAACTGATCTAAAAAGTAACAAAAACAACCTTATAGTATAACACTTCCACCTAGGTAAGGAAATATATCCTCGAAGTTCCATGAAATCATCTAGCGGCACTCAAAATGACCTCTTAATTGTTAATTACATGCTCGGAGTCGCCCGGAGTACTCGAAAAGTGCAACTATAAGTTATAGTGTTACATGTATGCTTTCCGTCAAGTAATAACTCGGATTGACTAGGCGAAATTCCACTAAAGTAATGAAACTACAACTGTCGGTACTCCTAGTCAGAATTATGCAGTACTCAGAGTAATTCCTCTCTTTTCAATTTTTTTCCTTCGAGGGAAAACAGAAAGTGGGATTTCCGCGTGAGCTGATCTGTACGTTGCCACTGGAGGGACAAAAACTTTTGCGAGAGAACTTACACACGCCAAGAACTAGCAAACGCATGCAGACATGGAATAGTAGTCTGTAAGTATGCCGGCGTTATTTATTAGTGAATCGAAATTATTATACGTTTACTGATTACGTGATTTTACATTTTCACCGCCGTCCAATCAGAGCCTTCAAAGTTTTATGGTTGTCGTGTTGGGCTACCTGTGGAGTTTCCACTTTACCTACCTAATTGTAGTTGTTGATTTGGCTAAATGATTTATCGATGTAATGTTTTAATAATATAAAATATTCATAAAATTTGTCAATATTTGGCCAAAGGCAAGAATATATAGAGACAATAAAAAATCTAGATCCAATGATAAATATGATTTATTTGTAAATATTATTGAACATAGTAAACCTAGCCAATTCAAAACACTGTGTTTAGTAGACTGTCTCGGTCATTTTATATTAACTGTGTAAAAGAAGTAAACACAGTCTTTCATGGGGAAATGTTGCTAGCATATTAATGATATTATAGTCTGTTCAATGGCATCTTGTATTGTAATATAATGAAACCATGTCTTCTTGATAGACATTTGTTTTGTGAAGCAAGATATTATGCTAGACAAGGCTGTCTCAAGAGGGTTACTTTGTAAAGCATAGACATTGTTGATTAAATGAAACTGACTCATTACTGCATACAAACCAAAATTACAAAATATTTGACTGGCAATCAATCTAATCAAATCCGTGCACGCTCTTAAATTCCAACGACACAGTCTTACGTTCATTACGTGTTCCTTTCTAGATGTATTAAACATTTAAAAGCTGTTGTAGATACAGAGAGATACAGAGAGAGCCATGTTAACTGCTTTTATATCGAAATATTCTTCTTAGGGTTCATGAACTATCTTTTAAAAGTCTATCATATTTTGTTGGATTTCCGGTCATGTTGGTATTCATGGAAACGAGGGTGCTGATACCGCAGCAAAAAACAAAACGTACAAACTTTCATTATTACAATCTAATTTTAAATTACCACATACCGATTTGAGGCCAAATATAAACAAATACAATTTATTTAAATGGCAATCGTAATGGAAGAATGCTTCATTCAATAAACTTCATGATATTAAACCTACTCTAGTGGAATGACACCAAGGGAACAGATCTGTTCGCAGGGAGGAAGTTGTTCTTTCTCGTTGCCGAATAGGTCATACCCGTTTGACTCATTTTCATATTTTGAATAAAGAAGATCAACCAGAGTGTGTGCCATGTCAAACACCGCTAACTGTAAAACATGTTTTATCGATTGTGTGGACAATGCAGTACATAATATGACATTGAATCTTTGAGAGTTATTTGAAAAAGTTTCAGTTTGAAATATTTTATCGTTTTAAGGTTTAGGAGTATATCATCAAAACAAATAAATATTTGATAAACGAAAAACATCTTTACCGATATTTTACCTCAATCATTACATGTTCTGCACGATGGATACTTAAAATTTTCTTTAAAAAGTTGTCCTCCTTTGACAATAATTGCCATTTGTAAAGAAATAAAAAAAAAAATTCTGAAAACTGTGTTCCACCTAGTTATGTGAAATTTCAACACTCGTATGCTATTGCAAATGCATAAAAACGAATATAATTATGTAACAGTTCTTTGAAAATGCTGAGTTTTTAAAGGCGTTTGACTGTCCGGAAGTGGAACCCCTTTAGGCAGTCCTTTTCCGGAATTCAATGTTTATATAAGTATACTGGCGCTTGTTTGGTAGAGTAATATTCATGTTTTACATGTTGTTCAATTTTCATGTGAAACAACTCTTTCTTTCTATTATTTGACGTTGTTTGATTTTTTCTCTCAAAAGGTAAGGCTAAGCGTTAAAGCAGAAATTTATAAAACAAATCTGAACATTTCATGTTTTTATTCACATCTTTTGCAATATTTTTATGTTTGCAGCTAAAATTTTAACACATACGTATATACATCTTTACATAAATGATTTTAGGCATGCTTTACATTTTTACATGAATGATTTTAGATATGTTTTACATTCTTACATTAATGATTTTAGGTATGCTTTACAATTGGCGTTTTCAATATAACTTCTACTCGGTGATATATGACCATTATGTGTCGCCATAAAACCCAACCCACTCACTCACTGCTTTTATCGCATAAACTCTACGTTTGGCTTGTTTTCTTTATTATGCAAATTAAAGCGGTAATGCATAAAGCTTTTGTTGTACCACTTTGCAAGGGATTTTAGAATGTTTTTTGTTGTTTGTCAGAGAACTGTAGTAAACCATAGCTATCAGTTATTTTTCTTTTTTATAATGTATTTGCTGACCGCAAAAGAAAGAGGTAGCACAATTGTTCAAACATAAGCTAGTTCGCCAAATATAATATATATATATTATTCCACTACACCACCATATGCATTTTATATATTCATACATGTATCTATGCCATTTGTATATACTTGTTTTGTTTTTTGAGAGGATCGACCTCCAATATTCAAAGAATTTAAGCCTTATGCTTTTGTTATGTCGAACGAATATAGCTTTCTAGACAATCAGAAGTAAAACCTTATCTGGTTTATTACACATAATCCATTTAATTCAAAGTACATGATGGTTTGTAATTCCGATATCTTTACCGTACTATATTTAAATTTGTTAACATAGTTATCAAATAGTTAAAACTCATGTTTATTGAGCTTAACTATAGTTGTTGTAAGAATGACAAATGTATTAAATGTCATGACCTTAAGTATGTGACCTTCTTGAAGTTTATCTTAAAAGGATATTTTATTCAGCGAGCAAGTAAACATTACAGTTTTAAAAATTGACTACATATATCAATTACCAGGTCAAATAAATCATTATTATAATCGTATTTATATGTTATATATAGCCATATTTGGAACATTGTTAAAATATTTCTGAGGCGATATCATTCAGTCCGCTTTAAAAATATTATAAACAGTACATAATAATATTCATCAGGTGAAAAATGTACAGTCAAATACTTCATAGTTTTTCATGGTTGGTATCTTTTATTCCTGTGTGCAAAATCATTGACTTCTTCGCACACATAATGAATAACAATTGTTTCAGTGTTCCGCAAATACCATGTGTGGACACGTGCACGTCGATTTTGTGTTATGATTCATGCAGAAACATAATCCATAACTTAAATTTACTAAACTCAGCTGTTGTTTAATGTTAAAGTCGATCGCAAACTATTCATGCAACCTACTACTAAGTATTATTTCAAAAATCCATACAGAGCAGAACTTCCCGAATGCCATTACAGGACCACTACCAAAATCAGTTTCAATTATCATTTATTTTCAGTGTTTATTTTTACATATTGGACTACTTTAAATTGAAAGTCCCGAAATTCACTACTTTACCACACCATAATAAAGCATAAATATATATCTTAACTCAAAAATGTAATATTCAAGTTTATTTATCTTTGTACAACAAAGTCTTTCCGAGTTCCCGACATTTACCTACATTGACTATATTTCAGAAATATTGTGATTTGCCTAATAATCTTGAAGCCTGACGCAAAAATTGCTACTATCTTGACAATGATAAATCACCGTTTGTTTCTCAGATTTAGCAAGTTCTTTGTCAATAAAGTAAACACGTCATTAATATGCAAGATCAGAATGTTGCTGTTTACTTATAACTTGGACAGGTCCAGTTCAAGGAAACACAGTTCATGGACACTTCGAATGCACAATGCAACATAATATGGCATTTATATTTAGGTTTCAAACTTAATGTTTAAATAACATTCAGCTTTTTAGTATTTATTCAAGCACATTTAAAATATTATGAAGTACATTTGTTTCGAATGCAAAATGGTAGTACATATACATTGCGCAACAATGAAGGAAAGTTAGCCTTACATGTAAAACTGTTACACTTATTTTTTTCATTTTTCCATATTTGAAATACACGCTACTGGCAACATCCTTTCATGATATTGTATTCATGGTTCAGTTGCATAAATATAGCATTTACTTGATTATATGAGAGCACCAAGAGTACCAGTTTAAAGTACAAAATCGACGTGTCAAATGAAAATGATAAAGAAAATTAGCATTTGCAATCTACATTGCATTTGTAAATAAACAAATATGTAATTTGCCTTTTTTTTAAAAATGATTTTGTATGGCATGAATTCAATTTTCACATCAACATTGTTTTCTGTTTGTCTTCTGTTTGCGGACCACTATCAGCTCAACTTTAAATAGTTTTCGCAAGCCATGGCGAGTTGTATACAAGGGGCCGTTTTCATAAAGCATCTTAAGTATAAGTAAAAGAAATTGATTATTTACATAAGTATTTCTTAGGTAAGAAATGTATTTTTCTTAAGTATATTTGTTATTCATAAAACAACTAAATAAGTAATAAGTAATTCTTGGCTTTTATTGTGGACGAAAACATTAAAAAAAACAACATTTATTTCAGACAGATACAACATGCACAATTATGTTTAAAGTGCTATTATCTGAAAAACAACACTTTAATCGTACTCAAGACGCCATTTTGTTTTCTGACTTAAGTTATTTCTTACGTATCTTAAGTTTAAGCAGTTTTATGAATAGGACTTAAGTTTTTTACTTAGACTTAAGCTGAAATCACCACAAACTTAAGTAAAATCTTCAACTTAAGTCAAAACTTATACTTAAGATGCTTTATGAATACGGCCCCTGAAGTATTCTACGTTTATCCATTCCCATTTCTCATATTTTATCACCTCTTAGTATATTTTGTCGTATTGAAGTTGATATATTTCTGTCTACATTTGCTTTTACCTACCTGTTCATATTGGTTCTTGGCCACATGATAATTCAATCCAAATGATCCCTCCTTTTACAGATGTCTGCACATTAGTTTGTGCTTAAATACCGGTCCAAAACGTCCTGTGCCCACAACTGTCTAAGTTATCATACTTTATGAAGAATAAATGTCAGTTGATTAAGCTATGCTTAAGGATATATGTCTAAACTGTCAGTATATTTTGTAACCTATCCGATTTGTGAAAGAATAAGCCTGAAATTACCCTGGTATCTACGACAGACTGTGATACTTATCTGACATATTGGAGAATATGTCCGAACCTCATTATCTCTGTCGACTTTAAATCAATTGTACCTTACTCCTTTTGTATTAGGCGTAGAATTTTGTAATGCGTGGAAGCTTTCTAGCCGGAGTAACAAGGTGCCAGTTGCCCAGAGGTGCACTTGGGGTCTTCTTTCACCCTCGAAATCTAGACAGTCGCAATATTACTTATTGCGTCGGCGTGACCTACACTCAACAAGAACAAACTAGCATTTTACCTGTCGAACTATGTGCTACAGAAAATTCTAGAAGTACTAGTATCTCCTACAAACAGTCATACTAATTAGTTCTAATTGTTTAATTTCATGTAGCAAAAGACTTATGTTACGGGTGCTCAGAAGCTCGATATCACAAATATAAAGTACGAGAAATATGCTTTTTATATTATACTGAAACAACGGAAATCATAGCTGTTACGCAAATACTGTTGTTATGTCTCAATCATACATTTTCATTTGTTTACAAATATCAAATATTAACCTCCATTAAATGAAAATTATTTTTCAAAACATGGTCACACAGTAAGCATTTCAAATATTGCGAAAGAATGTGACATGTGTATTGATTTGCATTGATCAGTGATGTCTGGTGATATTTGAGTTTGTGCATAAAACTGTAAATTGCTGTCAATTTCCTTTAATATCTGTCGATGTTCAGAGTTTTATGCTGTTTGCTGAATGCAAACTTGTTTTACGATGAAGGGTAAATACACCTGTGAGCACATGTATATGGTTACAAACGGCTCACAATATCTTTCTTAAAGACACTGATTCTGGTATGCAAGGTATGTGGCCTATGGTCTGCATATTGGCGGTAAGAGCCAATATACAAGACTGGACGATTGATAGCCTTGCTTCTGTTTATCATAATAGGCTACTGTATAGCTACTGTGCAGTAAATAAATTGCAGGTGATATTTCTCACCTTTATAGCAAATCAGTTCTCACTTTTATAACGAGTTTGGAAAGTTTGATTGAATTAGGGCTAAATAAACAAAGTAATAAAATACAACAGTATTTTTTTCATATTTTTAATAAATCAAGTTTTCTAACAATTACATCTCATCATCGCTGTTTTTCATCAAAAATGTAAAAAATGCATTCAGGCACATAGCTTTTAGAAATAATAAATTATGTGTATTTTGAACAATGATATATCTCTATTGCTGGATTTATTATACATAAAAGAAACATTATTTAGACAATACAAGGGGAATTATGCATTTTAATATATAAAATCCTTCTGTCCATATTCCTTTTTTATCTATTAAAAATGCAACTGAACGCTTCTTTAAATAATTTCTAATAAAATCCAGCAATTATCTTTTATCTGGTTTTATTTTGTTACTTTTGATCAAAAGATCATAATCATTGAATAAACAAACTTGTAATTTCTCTTTAAATAAATATTAAGTTTTAAATAATTATTTTATTGTTGAGGAGTGAGAATTGCGTTGCTATAAGAGTTATAATTTAATTGGCCAGGAAATTATTCAACATGACTGAGCAATCAAAATTAGTATATTATCAATTAAAATGATTTTGTGTACATTCTGAAAAAAAAAACCAAAACAAGAAAAAAAAAAACAGCACTTCAATCAATAAAATGCAAAACACAGGAAATAACAAATTTATCTGTAGGCAATAAAATTTATGATTCTCCGACAATAATTAGGCTACTTGTCAAGTCTACGGGGGTTTTATGGACACTTATCAGAGTGGACCAGACAGGATCTTGTATATTGGGGATTAAAAAGTCTGGTATTTGGGGGGGGAGGGGGGTCACTTATATAGGAGATTTTCTTTGCCTTTAAATATCTTGCATTTTCCTATCACTAAGTGCCTAACACCTACACGTATTCCACTGCTGATTTAAATAGTCAAGTATTGATAAGCATATAATTAGACATATGGATTTTTTGCCTGTGTACTTTAAAACGGGAAAAGAGTTACCCCATGAATTTTGGTAAGGCATTCCATTTTTAAACTTTATCATGTAAAGTAGATTGAAATAAACCACCGTATATATTGATCGGATGTAACATTGCAAGAGAAACAAACCAAAGTGCGTTTAAATAAATCAATTCGAAGCTAACTTTGCTGCTAGGAAATATTGCAGACTGAAACATATTTTTGATATATTATAAGAGTGCATATAGCCATAGATTCACCACAAATTATTGAACCAATTCTTTTTTCGCGACGATGTTTGTCAGTCGTTTGCATAATATGTCAGGAGGATATATTACAGCTAATCACAGACTACATTCGAATGAAATATTAAAACCTTTTTAGATGTTATAATGTTTTGCAGGAACGAATTCGTAAACAATATAATGCATGCTGGAAGTAATGTTGTGCTTTTTGGTCATTAGTTTCCTAATGGCAGGTCGGTATCGGTATAATGAAACTTGACTGATGTATCCTGTCACTTAGCTTTTATGTCATCGCGTCCATTGATTTTAGAAAACACCGTTCTTTTATGACTGAAGTTTTAAAAAAAGCTCACTTTAACATATATCTATGTCCTAGCGACAGATGTTTTATTCCAATGGATATATCTTTTATACTTGGAAATAATTACGAAATCTTTACGAATAAGAACACAAGGCAAGTCATCAAACACCTTCTAAATAGAGTAACGATTAAGAATATTAGGGAGACAACAGCATAACGAAGGGGCTTAATCCATGGGACAGGTAGCCAATAAGTATAACAAAGGATGTTGAATACGAAACTGTTTGAAGTAAATGCTTCTGTCAAAAGTACTTTTTCAAGTTTGTATGGACCGAGAATTCCAAGATGGCTAACATATTTCAAAAGTTTGTTTAAAGAAAACAAAATATATTATCTTACATTTTCACTTTATGTAAGAAACAAATACGCAAACTTCATACATCATTTCCTATACACTCGCAAGATTTTAGGGACACTTAAGAACACGTTTAAATGGAAAAGTCACAAACTCACACGCATGAATGGCTTTTATACTACTTTGTACTTATATTTATTTAGATATATTTAAAATACGAGAACTTTGTCGAACGCCTTTGTTTGCAAGTAAAAATTAATGCTTTACAAAATTTTCATTTTATAACAAATTATTTTTTTTTTTTTTTGTACAGGGTAAGGTTAATTAATATAAATTACGGCTATTTTGTGAGTAATGAATATTTGATTGATTGGTTCATCCCACAGGAATCACGTGTCATTTGTTTCTTCAAAAAGCTTATATCTAGTGCGTAACTGCCATAGAAAGAAAAGATATGAAAAAAAAATTATTTGTTATTTTTTCAGGTAACAGAGCCAGTCACTTTTACGGCATCAGTCGTTTTCATACGTTTGACATCTAACTGGCTGTAATAGTTCAGTTACTTTCGTAGAAATTTTTTTTGGAAGTTATAGTTAATGTAAGTACAATACAATACAATTAAGGCTATTATAATAAAACATTTACAACTGTTTCAAGCATCAGCAACAACGTGTTGAATATACTCTATGTAGAAATCCGGAAACAGCTTGGCCGGTGGTCTGTTGGTAACATGCTTGACTGTCAATCAAGGTCCGGGTTTGAATCCCGGTCCAGGCACTGAAAATGCTGAAGATGCTCTTGAGCTGCACTATGCAAGCGGACAAGCCTGCATCTATAAGAATTTATCTCTGTCTGTTCTTAAGGCTTTATCTCACTCTGTCCCTATGGTCAGATCGCTTTGTGTCTGTCCTAGTGGAGGATGATTTTTGCGCCCTATGTGGCTGTGTTTGCTATATGTAAAGCGCAGTCGAACGTGTTCATCATAAAAAAGGCGTTATATAAATCTGGTATAATAATAATAATATTATAATTATAAGCTGTTTTATATTTTGCTTTCTTTTCAGAAGTCATTTCATATTAATGATCATTTTATATAACACAAGATTTTATTTGAAGAGAGCTTTTGAAATATATGTAAAGCATACAGTTTTACAAGGAACATGACACTGAAGTTAGCATCACAGTAAATACAACCTAATTCAAGCTTTTATAATATATACGACTGAATTCTTGTAACGGGTTTTAAAGATGTTCCAATTCATTTTGAATGATAAATGTGTTCCGTTAAGTTAATTATATCTGCAATTTTAACTTTCAGCACTTTTGATAAATGTCTTGTCTAGTGAATCTTTCTTGATTCATGCCAAGAATACAACGAAATAACCTCTTCCAATATAACTTGATTAATCTTAACGGCTAATGTATACCCTTCAGCTTAACAAAAATGTGAAAATTCTATCTTCGCCGACAGCAACAAATGTGCTATACGCGTTCTGAAAAATATTTATAAATGCGCATCCGCGTAATTTTCTGTTATTTATTTGTTTCCGTGTAAGAGTGAAATATACCTCATTAAGTTAATATCAAATACCTTCTTTGCGAAAGAATCTCAACAGGACTTTTTACATTTTACGTCATCAGCTACTTATATCTGACAATGTCATTTAATCTATTAAAACTCTATGAACGACAAAACACCTTTGAATTCGCAAATTAGTGATTGACATCAGCACATTTTTATATCATTCTCAATATTTCAGAATATGATAGCTTCACAAGGCATTTGTACAGTATAAGTTTAAGATCAATGATTGAAGTTTAACTGCACTTTCTTAAAACCTTCATTAAATTGTACTTAATGCTTACAGATGCAAGCTTTTACAGCGTGTTTAGCTCAAATATATGTTTAGACATCGCGATATAATCCCATTTAGAAAAATACGATTTCGTTATTTTAATGAAATAGTCTCGAGAAAGTTAACCTGCAAAATTTGAATTTATCCTCTTATATTTGTCTTTCTTATACACAAAATATTTATTCCTGTATACTATACACATCTTTGCATGGGCCTCCGTGGCAGAGACTTAAGGTAGCTGACATCAAATCACTTGCTGTCATCGATGTGGGTTCAAGCCTCACTCGGGGCGTTTGATATTGAAATCTTCATGTGAGAATGCCTTCAAGCTGGCTGACGGAAGGTCAATTGTCCTACCCAGGTGCCCGCTCGTTATGGAATAATGCACGAAGGGGCACCTGAAGTCTTCATCTACCATCAAAGCTAGAAAGTCTTCATATGTCCAATAATTGTTTCGGTGTGACGTAAAATCCAACAATAACAAAAAACATCTTTGCAGCCTGCTGATGTAAATATTACGCTGCAAGAGTATTTTGAGGTTAAACGAAGTTTCAATACATGCTGAATATTTGATAAATAGATGGTATGGTTTTTATTTCAATTTTTGTTATAATTTTATTTCAGATCTCACAAACCATGTTTGAGATCACATTTTTTTTTTTGTATTTATCAAACTTTTTTCTAGTCGGTGCGCGTTGAAAATGTTTGCATTCTCAAAGGGTAGAGTGTCACGTAAAGCTGCTGTTTTCATTGGATACTGATTTTATCGAAAAGGTGGACAAGGGGCGGGGACTCACTAATTAAAAGTAAAATGTAATAGAAATTCAACACATGACACAGAACTTGCAAATGTACAACTTACGTACAGTGCAAATGAAACACGTAATGCGACCGACTTTAGTCAATTGAAGTCAGCTTAGTAGTCTTTCAGCACTTTTATTTTGTTTTATGAAAGAATAACGTAACAAACTTATGTTTTGTGTAACAATATCTGCAAGATCCCTCGACTATGTCAGCTAATCAGTCAGGAATTTGCAGATGTTGTTATTCGGGAAAACGCGCATAAACACTATATTGGACCATCGAATGATGTAATTACATATTCATTGAGCATATGACGTAGCAAGTAAACTTGATACAGGACCACTACACAAAACATTGTCCAATACTTTAGCTTAATGGCAGAATATCTTTTGTGTTTTTCTTAAATGAACAAACGATCCTGGTTGGGGCTAACTTTCGCTACAAAGACCTAATTGACTACAGTCGACACAGGATCACGTAATATAAGTTTTTTCGAGGGCTTGTTTTTTTTACCCTATTTAAGTCTATGTAAAACAGGAGTAACTGTAGTGGGGCAAGCTTTGACCCCACATGCATGATTTGAAGGTCTTCTACTCAATGCTCCATGTCGAATACATGTACCTAAGCTAAGACTTTACGGTTGTAGATAAAAAGATTCTTAAAGGGTTCCCTAAATAAGTGAAAACCAGAGATTGGCAATTTTGAACCCAGTTGCAATACATAAACAGGCATGTGAGACAACAGCTTCACGACGCAACATGCCAAGTATCTAAGCACTAAGCCTTTAGGTTTCAGTCTTTAATTTATCCGATTTAAGTGACCGGTAAACAAGTGAAGCCTTGGGTGGGGTAAATGTTCACCACAGAGACTTAATTTGAACATAATTTGTTAAGAACGACTATACGATGCTACATACTAAATATCTTTGCTTACGGCTCTGGACAGAAAGACTTCCAAATTTTATATGATTTCATGCTCTTGTGGCACTAAATAAACACTGCGTAATGCCAGGACGCATCCCGCCAGGTTTGGTGAATTCTCATTAAACTGATAAGGAGAAGTTATATGATGCAATTTGTTGACGACGGATTGACTGACAATGGACATCTTCAAAGATGTGCGTGTTCAGGTGAGCATATGAAATGTTAAGTTTCCGAAACAACATTCAATACGATATGAAGATGGTAATTGAGCATTTCAGTCACATGTACAGTTTCACACTTACTTCAAATATATCAAATTGAAGAATTGATATCATTTAACATTCAAGACTGATGCATATGGACTCCTGTTTCTCCAGTTGCAAGGTTTCTTATAAAGAATAACGACCATTAGTGTGTCTTTCATAGAGTGTTATAAATCAACAAAATATATACGTTTTCTGCTTTCAGATAATAAGTAGATATTGCGAAGTATGCACAAAACGTTATATACACTTATCTAGATCTATATTATTAGTTTAAGACGTTTAGGCCTTCGTGGCCAGTGGTTAAGGTCACCGACTTCGAAACACTTGACCCTCACCGATATGGGTTCAAGCCTAACTCAAGGCGTTGAACTCTTCAGGTGAGGAAGCCATCGAGCTGGCATACGGAATATCAATAGTTCTACACGGGTACTTGCTTTTGATGAAATAATTTACGGGGCGGCACTTCCGGCCCTCCTCCGCCAACAATGCTGAAAAGCCACAATATGACCTATAATTGTGTCGGTGCGACCTTAAACCTAACAAAACAAATATAATTTAACACGTAGGTCTGTGATTGATTGCAACACGGGCCGTAAAACGCTCCAATGAAAGCAATTCTATGACGTACGTGTACATCGTATTAATATTTTATATTAGTAAACTTCATCATTAAAGGCATTTCTTTGGTTAAAATTCCACAAAATGTCACATTCTATTTGTTAAACCAAAGAAACAAAATTAAAACTTGACATTGAAGATAATTCTTTTAAACAGATTTAAGTCTGTAACCCAATAAGATACGAGCCGACTTTTGAACAAAGCAATAATGATTTTGGAAATGAGACTGTTGTAAATCAATTATGCCATGTGTTCGCCACTTCGGCCATATTGAGGAAAAATTATCGTACAGTGACTGATACGCGTCACGTATATCAACTATGTGTTTTTCCCCTAAATTGTCAAAGGTCAAAGAAACAATGTAACTGCTGCTTGTTTTTGTTTACAAAACGTTTTAAATATTGATCTTTTTGTGACTTAATTAAATTTCGGTAAGCACTATACATAAAGTATGATTTTGGAAATCAGTACGTCTGTGCTTTTTAGCTTTTTTTTAACAGGATGGCAGACCTACCTTCCATGGTGAGCAGTTTGGATCCAAGCCTATCTCCGGGACTGAGTATCTAACACCTGTTTTATTAGTGAAAAAAATGTCGTCAACTGTTTGTAGGTATATGTTAATAACGTAACAGACTTCACTAAAGATTATTTGAAATTTAAAATTAAGCCGTGTACATTTAGATCAAACAACCCCTTTTGCATAAGTTGGTACATTTAATGCTTTCTTGCCCTCGTCGAATGTTTTGAATTGAAATAAAACTTCTATTTTACCATTGTATATTTAGAAATGTGACAGTGCAAGAGAAACAATCTAAAGCGCTTTCAGACAAATTAAGCCTTAGGAGGAAATATTGTAGACTGAAGCCAATTTATGATATATTATTTTGTGCTTATACAATAAACGTCGCGGTTTCGTCACAAAATATCGAATCAATTCTTTTCCTTTATGATGCTTGTCACACGTTCCTACAAAATGTCTAGAAGTTTAAATACTAATCATTGGCTATAACTATTTGGGTAAATATTGAAATTAATTAAGTTGGTGGGGTTAGGAAATTACAGATTCTTGAATACCGTAAGGATTATTCAAATATATGATTTTCTATATGGCTTTATACACACATACGTCTTAAGACATTGAGATTTCTTACCATGAAGGATGATGTGTTTAACTGTTTGTGAGAGGTCAAATATCAGAATAAACAGCTTCAGTTTGTAATTATTATTTGACGTTGATTAGCATAATCATATGATTAATTCTAGCCTTTTCCTGCTTTATATTTACCACCTATCTTGTATTTAATACGCTAGTTAAACATCAAATTTTAAAATGATCTGATTCAATTTCCTATAAAACAAAGAAGGCTACAGATTTTGAGTTATTACACAACAATAAATTTTTCGTACGACACACATATAACGTCATAGCGCCAAACGACGTATCGGCGCGCTGGTAAAACATATGTATCAGCATAGATTCATTTATTATAAAAATATCAATTAACGGCAAAGTCCGTTGATGGACACCCATGATAAAAACCAATCTGTAGATTTACTTTGCTCAAATTGTGTATTGTAAAGACATATCAGTCTCTTCTTCGTCAGTGTTTATTGTTAAAATGTAATTTAAATATGTATTATTGACACCTGCAAAGCAAAACAAAACATTTATTCTACAACAAAATGTTTGTTTGCCATAACGTATGAAGTGTTTCTATGTAATACAAATAGTTTAGTATCACTTCTTTATTGAATTTCCCAAAATATCTGCAACGCATAACACTTTATAATTATGATATTCAAACAAAACCTTCAACAGAAAATTATATTTTCCACTGTCCTACGACCTGTATATGTTGTTAATGGACAGGAACACACGAAGTCCAAAGTAAAATGTTGTTCCCCTTTCTTCATACCAAAACAACAAGTGATTTATACACTGAAGTATATTTTAAGTTATATTCTGATATTGTTCTTGCTTTTGAATGTTGTCTTTTATATTATAATTCTACATTTAGATAAACTGAGATGTTACAGTCATTCTTAAAATAACACTGTATGTGCAATTTGATTATTCACGGAGTTCAAGTAAACTGTGATAATCAACGTAAGACATGTCTTGTCGTTCTAGAAAGTGAACCAAGGTTTCTATTTAAAGAGAGATTATAAAGCTTGATAACGGAATGGAATGTCAAATACATTTAGTTACTCATAGTTAAACAAATTCTTTTTTTACAAATTTACACAGCCATTTAAACTACTAATGTTTTTTTAAGTGCTAATCACACATTATGATGATGGAAAAGCCAGAGAGGTTGTGACCAGACAAGAAAGATATTTTCGCGCAATGACCTTTTAGCTTAAACTACTTTTCACAACACTTCTTGTGAGTAAGTCCCTGGCGGACAAAGCCGATTTAAGCCAGATAAAAACATAATACATTCTATCATAATTAGCTTCCTGAATGGTACTAACTCCAGATACATATCTTCAGACGCACAGTTTTTCGTTAAGTTATCTATTCTTACTTGTTTTGGTATATTTTGTAAATATAAAAGTAAGATAAAGCTGTTTGTTAGAATGAGTTTAGATTTACAGATTAACACATTAATTTAGTCAGTTCTCAACAAAGGATATCATAGAACCAACTTGCGTAGAACGTGGAATGCACATGAAATAATATTTGCTTCAATTTTTAATACCACATACATTTTATCAAATGTAACGTTTAAATTGCCCGCCTTTTAACTTGTAGAATTATGCATTTAGTAAGGAAGTCAGCTGTCAGTTTCAAGATTACAACGTGAAAATACAAACAATGTGTTTTGATAATAAAAAAAAATAATATTTGGAATTATAACAGACTAGAAAACATTTTGTTAAGTGCGATTTATTCTTATGTACTTATATGTAGTGTTGTATGAAAACATTTGCATGTGATGGTAGATTAAAAGTGTCTAATATGTTTGAAGGTGATCTTTCTCTGTTAAAATCTTATATAAATATATTTGAAGGAAATGCTTACTTTTCTGTAGCTATACATTACGACAGAGCCTTTTCTGCATTAGCTAGTATCTCAAAACTAAATAAACGCACTTGACACCAATGCTATTCTGTAACACATCAAAACTAAAATGAAGATGACAAAAGACAATTTTGGAGTTCTGCTTGGTATATTTCGGTACGGAAGTGCATATGCCTTGGATCTGAACTTATCTTTGTAGTAGACAAGCCTTTCATATTTGATTTTCTGAGCTTCGAACAAATTTGAATTTATACTAGAATCTCAAACGGAACATAAACGGCTTTCTCCATAAGAATGGACACGGGTATATCTTTAAGACGCTTTTAACAGTATTAAATTCAATATTAACAGTATATTGTTCAGATGGCTAGATATATATCTTCAGAATTAATAAGCTTTTGAAGTGTAATATAAATTAAAACCTATTATCGCAGCAGCGTATAAAGTGGTAAATGTGACCATGCTGCCAGTTCTTCTATAAAGCAATCGGCTCTCTAAACCACATAAAGTCTTAAACATATACCTTTGAAATAAACTCATCAAACAAAGCAAAGTATTGAATATTCGAAGCACGTCTTCGCCAAGGCCAGCCGAGTGGAAAGATTTCGTAATACAGTCCAACTGAAACGTAATTTGCATAACTAGTAGTTTGATGAATGGATTGTATTAGCTTAGGTATATTATGTCTTCAGATTCTTAAATGTAAGCTGCAAGTCTTAAGCAATAGCTATCCGATTTGCCCAGACAAACAATATAAAGAGGCTCAGCACAGTTTTACTGGTTATTTTCAATAAAACGGTAACTGAATTAAAACAAAAATAAACTGAAGACAATCTGGTAAAACAACATACACATTAATAGCAAAACGTGAATAATTTTGCCAAAATAGTATTTCAAAATCGTCATATGTGATCCTTTCGCATGTCCGAATAAAAATTCAGACATGTTCTTGTTAATCAGTTCACTCATGCCTGTTGAGAAGTTTGTTATTCTTGGTCTTTCTTCCATACCATTTCAGTATTACGAGTGTGACTGTGACGTATGCTAGTCATTTAATACACATTAGTACCTACTGTGCTGTTCATGCTTTTTGTAAGTATTCAGACAGGGAAGGGCGACTTCCTGCCTTTCCATCATTTTAAACGTGATGGCAGTACGTCTGCATGACGTTATTTCCATTGTTTAACATTTTAGTCACAGCAGTTTGCCTTTATGCAATTCCTTAATTTTGTACACAATTTCAGACAAACCAGAGTATCTGTCTTAAATTCAAGACTCTTACTTGATGTTTCGTCCATTCGTACACTTATATAACTATTCGGACATGTCAGTAACTGCATGTGTGACAGTGTACAATTTCATATTTAAGTAGAAATTGCTTACATAACAGTTTGACTGCTTTTGAAATTTAGTCAGATTTATCTGTATGTCATTCCTTACTAGTCAAAGACAATAATTATTCTGTTACTTCCCATGTCGATTCCAAATTACAATTTGTTCTGTAAGACAACAATCATCACCAATGTCATTGTAAGGTTACAGCCTCAGTCAGGTGTGTACTATATTTCTACAATGTAATAAGCACAATGGGTAATTTTGATCGACGACAGTAATTAATTACAATTGTATTCGTCTTAGGTATGCTCAGGTTCGCGGTTTAAGTAGGTCGCGTGCTTGGAACATAGCTTTTCTCACTCAATTTTGATCTTGCACTATGGAGCCAAATCCACACAGTCGATTTAAACATGTATTATAGTAAGCGGTGTTTGACATGATACACATTAAGGTTGATCTTCTTTGTTCAGTAGATAAGAATGAGTCAAACGTGTATGACCTATTCTACAACGAGAAAGAACAACTTCCTCCATACGAACAAATATGTTCCCCTGGTACCAGTCACATAAAAAGGTTTGATAAAAGTGACGTTTATTGAACGAACCATTGTTCAATGACGATTATCATTTAGATAAAATGTGTCTATTCAGGAATAAATACTTAAGTATTTAACCAAAATATCATATGTCAATTGTTGTCGAAAACCTGATAGGAAATCTAGGCAAGTATACATACAATAGTCGTGAGAATATGCTTGTTATTTTCTTCACCAAATAAGTGTTTGAAACATTGGTATATCTCTTCAAAATTTCAAAATATTAATAAATAATACGCAGTCAATCTTTATTACCACTTGCTTATCGTAATGGAACTTCTCCAATCACAATGTCCTAATCAAAGTTTACAATACTAGTAAGCCATTATTGGAGCAATTTGGTTGTCACTGAATGTTTTAATACCGTCTGGCATGTCGTTATTGTCATTGTATAACCTGTTATACTTTAGGGTATTGTAAATAACATCACTATCAAATCTTCTTCTAAATTTATGCTTTAAAATAGCATTCTATACTAATTATTTTTATATGCTGTGAACTTGACAAGTCTTATATATTGAGTAAACAGCATCTTCCATAACGCCGTTAATAACTTTAATGTAAATCGCAAATGTATACCTCAGAAGACAGAGACATTGCAAAGTAAAACAGCACATATAAGAACGATCTTTGAAATATATTTTTAACCATGCATGTCTAGAAGTAGCATGTTGATAGTCCGCTGATCGTGTTTGATTTCGGGTAATATGATTTCAGGATTCCGAAGCAGCTTTTAATATTGCTAAAAATATCGGCGGTTACACCAGTCTTGATTTCGTTTACTGAAATTAGATATTGCAGACTTATCGTACCTTGCTGAAAATGCCATATATTATCTGTGCTAGCAGTCCTCAAACAACATAATATTTCTAATAACATATATTGAGCCTGATGTAGCAATGAAATTGTCATTTTTGTTTTGTCTTTGTACGAACTTCAAATTTTAACTGTCTTTCTTTGAGCAAAACATGTTTGTTTTCAACTTCTTGTTTTAAATGCAAAACTCGTATGACTGTCTAAATGTGGAGGAAAATAAGTTTTAACAACGTCAAAAATGGACTTCACTTTGATGAAAAAAGGTACCAGTCTCCTCTAAAAGTTGTAATATATAAATTAAATGTGTAGATCTAGAAAGCCCTTTATCTCAGTTCCTCTCCAAAATTAAAGGGTTTTTTTTTGTGAATACAAAGAATTTGCTTCATTCTAAAGAACTTAGATTTTTTAGTAGGAAATGTATAAAAAATTTAAAGTTTATTGATCAGCTTTAAAGGGAAAATGTTGTTCTTATGTTAATTCCGTCTGCAAGAATTTCTTGAATCATTCAAAGAAGTGAAAGAATTTTCAAAATCAGCTTAAAAATGAGAAAGTTATGAGCATATAAATATTTTATTAAAATGGCGGCCATTTTGTTTCTATGGCAACTAACACATGGCGGATTTATTCAATTTCTAGATACATATCAGAACTGTATTTACTTATTTCTGTAAAATAATTTCTATATAATGAAAGAAATTACCATGTTTAACATCTTACACAAAAGAAACGTGAAATTTATGTATTTAAAAGGTTATTTGATAAATAAAGAATTCAGTAGTGTGTAAAAGACGTCATAAACATACTAAAATGGCTGCACCCATGATCAGCCATTTTATTAAATTAACTTATTGTCAGGCTTTCCTTGCCCATTAATGTATCAGAATCATTTTATTGGAGAATAGTTTTAAATTTATATTGGCCCGAATTACTAAAATAAACATAACTACCACCACCTCTAGAAATTTCTTGGTTAATGTGTAATATATATTTTGTTGTTTATGCAGTTCAGAATTTTGTACGTTAAACTTTCTGATAGAAAAATTCCTCATCGGAAGTATCAAAATATGTAAAAAGAGTTTAAAGACATCTGACATAATGCTTTGATTAGTGCATATGAATATGCACATGTGAAGAAACAATGGTGACTTTTGGATCAATAGGACACAATTCCATTTTAGTAGGCCTTTGATTCGGACATTTTTTCGGGGCAAAGGTTCATAGATTACCCATATTTAGGTAAATCAGCAAATTAAAAGTCACAGAAAGAATTTGATCCACCAAAATAAATTTTACTATGATTGTCACTATATTACTATAATGTGAAGCAGCGGAAAGACGTGAAAGACTGTACGATGTATAATCTGACCATGATGCTCTAATAACCATTCCTTGATTTGGATGAAATTGTCCAGCATGTTCATATAACGTATATTTTTCACTGAAAAATGATAAAATGGGTGAAAATGATAGTTAGATATTGGAAAAAGTGCAAGAAGAATGTAAATTTTCTGCATTATTTCATTCTACAGCCATTCTACAGAAGATTATATACACATATTGTTGTTACACAACGAAACGAATTTGCAACAGATTTGCAATGCACGAAAATATTTCTTTACAATAACAGACAATACTTTTAGCTGCACAGAATGCAAATTTTGATATTAAATTTTATTTTCTGATTAACAATCAATTAAATAAGGGGGCCTCCGTGGCCGAGTGGTTAAGGTCGCTGACTTCAAATCGCTTGCCCCTCATCGATGTGGGTTCGAGCCTCACTCGGGGCGTTAAATTCTTCATGTGGGGAAGCCATCCAGCTGGCCTACGGAAGGTTGGTGGTTCTACCCAGGTGCCCGCTCATGAAGGGGCACCTGGGGTCTTCCTCCACCATCAAAGCTGGAAAGTCTCCATATGACCTATTTTTGTGTCGGTGCTACGTTAAACCAAACAAAAAAAAAAACAAACATATAAGACTTTTCTAAACTTTGAATGGACATTAAAACTATATCCGTAGGCGTGTTGACTTCTTTTATACCAAGCTTTATTAACATTTCACATGCCATTTGGAAAGTTTCGTGCAAGTTATGATTAAGCAACTGTGTTTTTATCACATGTAAGTCGTAGCCCTACAAATCCTTTAAAAGGTTCTTTGTAAGCCTAACACAACAACACAATTTCTTCCTGATTAGCTCCCTATTGGGTACTAACTCCAGAATCGTTTTTATAGATGTTCCATTATAACTTGTCTTATTGCTGTTTTATCACGCTTCCGGAGTGAATGAATGTATTGCTGAAATATCTCATATACACAAGATTATTTGGTTTAATTGTCAAGAATGAAATAAAACCAACGACGTAACGTCGGACAATTTGCTTTTGATATTTAGTTCTTCAACTCGGCGCTGCTGTATTTGGACAGTAGCATGCATTTTACTTCCATCCATGAACAGGCTTAAACAGACCGAGCTTGCATCATTTTTATTTTTATCGTGTTGAACGGACTAAAGGGTTGCCACTTTTTTTATCTTACCATAACCGAATTAATGTATGAAAGAAATTACTCATACACGTCAACAATTATTTAGTAACTTAAAGTTGAAATGAAATACTTATGTATACCACAAAATTATCTTGGACAAATTCGAACTTTTTATAATTCATGTCTTGTTAAAATATTTGAATAAAAAACGTAACAAAAATGCATTGTAATTGTTATGTCGTTGCATTAAAATATGTTACTATTTCTACCAGAAAACTAATAAAAGGCATGAAACAATGTTCTAGCATAAAACTGCTGTTTTTGTCACTTTTCGGGGGTGTTAAACGTGTGTTAACAGAGAGATTCTCGTGCTCACGTGCTGTTATAATACCTTTTTTATATATGCGCGTTCCGTGGCAAAGCGTAACGTCATTCTGCCCCAAAACGGAAAATTCAAAACGAAATGACGTCAACGTAAAAAAACAACTCAGACATTCCCGCGCATTTCGTGAAAATTTAATGACGTTGAGTGACATTGTATTCATTTATCAGTTTTTACGCGTTTTATGCTAGAATAGCGTTAGCGCATGTTTATTTCGTGTTATAACATCTGCAGAATCCTCGGGATTCTGCAAATGTTATAACACGAAGAAAACATGCGTTATCCCTACAAAAATGTTAATAACACCGATTTTTCATTTGTATAATTGGATTATATTTCCCTATTATGTACATGTAACTATAAAATCATAAACATTGCAAATTTTCTTGTGTTGTGAGATCACTTGTCAACAAAGACAGTCGTTTTTTGATCCTAAGTGTGGATTTGAGAAACACGTCGAAAGGTAAACTTATATAATAACTGAGTTTATAATATTATATGCTTTTAAAATCGGATTCTATATTATGAAAATATTAATTTTACTGACGCAAAAAGAGAAATTAATATGCACCTTTTACTCTTTCAAGCGACTCTTGTAAAAAAGCATAGAAAAATAACAGCTGTTGACCTCATGCTGATGTTTTATGCAGTACGCCTACATCAATTTGTGCATTTTACTTTATCAAATTATCATATGTTTGATTGATTAACGCAAAAAGTTTCTGTCGTAATTATTATTACCTTCTTCAATAATAATACCTTCTTCAATAATTCGTAAATCATTGATTGTGTTTTTCCAAGTTCTGTTGCACTAAGAACTCTGAGATATTCTTTTGAATATATTGTAATGTCCTAGAAATAGGTTAAAAGTGGTTTCACCGCTTACGTTTACATTCAATGAAAATGGCATAGTGTATGTACAAGTATGGTACATATACGAGTAGCAACAAAGAGAAACAAAGAAAATAATACATCGTAATTATAGGAAGAGCGGCATTGTTGGTGGCTGAAGCCAAAAAAATAGGAGTTGCACCAAAAAATAGTGACATTTAATATGGGACTCGTAGTTAAAAAAAAAGAAATTTCTTTGTTCAGTTAAATGCAGAGGAAAAGGAGGTGGTTTTTTTTTCATGACAATAAAGAAATGTGATGAAAATAAACCCCTTTAATTGGCAACGAAAAGTTAAATTTACAGAAATCAAGGGATTAAATCACGCAGAAATATAATATCTACAAGTATTTCAATGCCGGACACAGATATACGACGTATTGCAAATTTATGTATCATATTTTTTTATTGCAGGTACTTAAAACTAAGTAAGCATAGGATACACAAGAGAAAATACCTTGTGAATTTGTGGACTTGTTGTAGACTGTATTGCTATTTATGAAAAAATATGGATTGTTTTCTATTTTCTCCTGGTTTTTAATAAAAACAATACAACAGAGTTAATTAGCATTACCTCTTCCACATTCCGTAAATAACTTATTAGGGAGTTTGTCAGTGCACTTATATAAATATGAAGTTTGTAAAGCCTTTTCCGTTTTATTGAACAACATTTACGGCAGGTTGGGAATGCAGTTTTCAAACAAGTAATTATTCCCATGGGAACAAATTGTGCACCTCTTATTGCAGATTTGTTTTTATATTGTTATGAAAGAGACTTTATGTTGAGCCTTTCTTCGGGTATACAGGCATACATTATTACAGCACTTAACAACACGTCATGATATCTGGATGATATTCTTAATATGGATAATCCATTGTTTGATTCATTGGTGCCTACTTTGTACATGTATCACCGGGAGCTCCAGTTAAATGAAACTAACACTTCGGATACTGCTTCATTTTTAGATTTATAGAGACATCCCCGCCAACCTCCTCACCAATGACCACCTTCTCGCCAGGGAACAGTTGCCCCACTTGAAATGGTCAAAGTAGGAGGTGTCCACTGCTCCTCATCGACTTTTGGTTCGGAAATAGTGTCCAGAAGTGCTGACACACCTGGCTTCGATACAGGTATTTCTATGGCGAGAAGACTGTCAATAGCAGTCCACTACTGCAACAGACTACGGTTTCTGCCTATCCTGCTGTTGCATCGTTAACTGGCTGCTATCACTCTTCTTACAATGTTCCAAGGATTTCTTGGACAGAATGAAATACTCAGCAACGCTGAGTACATAGTTGTTCTCGTTTGAAACCAGGAAAAATTTGTCTCTCCTTGGTACATTTTGTTACTTCGCTGCCTTTGGTATGTCTCGCATAAGCGGTTATATTTGCTTCCCTAGCACCAAAATAAAGTCGCAAAAATGGCCTCTGATGATTCGTGGTGATGTGTGCTTCAATCCTACGCTTTATTTCTGTCTTCCTTATTTTCTCAATGTAACAGTCTATGTCACTATTAGGCCATTCCGAAATACCTCGCCTTCCTACCACGTTCAATCTCTACGACCGTTTTGAGATCCATTGCTTGACCAAAAAATATAACAAACTTCCTTTGCTCAAGTTTCCGTTAGCGTTCAAGACATAAAAAAGAAAACAAGGATAAATATCAAACACAGAGAATGCCACGTCTCAAAAACGCAGCTACACAAAACGAAACTCAAAGCACGCAGATGTGCACACTACCAACACGTGCACTCAACAAGTAAAGAAACATTGCGCGAAACCGCCTTGGAACGGTCACACGTGATGTAAAACACAAAATGCTCCTGTATAATTACATTAAAAGCAAACCAAACACGGATATACTTGATGCCTTTGCAGAAAACAGAGCAACAAAAGAAACAAAACACCCTTAAGAGCCCGACGAAACAGGCCAAAAAAAAAAAACAAAGACAAATATCAAACAGGGAATGCCACGTACCAAAAACGCAGCCTCCCCAAAACGAAACCCACAGCACGCAGACGCGTACACCACGCGCACACACACACACATACACATACACGCGTACACACACAAAGCCAACACATAAGGACAAAACGAACAAAGGAACACAGTGGGGCACCGCCTTGGAACGGTCAGTGGCAAAAACACCACTGGGGAGCTTAAACCGGTTTATGGTGCGCACCCAACCCAGAAGACAGAAATCAACAGTTCAGTCCTGGGGAGATTTAAAAATTCTTGATCACAGAGTCCCCCCCCCCCCTCCCTCTTCCGTCAGTCATAAATCGGTGTGCCTCAAAACAGTTGAGTCGTAACCTCTTAATAAAACATTTAACACTTTTACCAAATACAGTTGGACCCAAAATCTTACCAAGTCTTTAAACTATATTCATCCACCCCCACCAAAAAAAAATGGGGTTTGAAATATCTTCTCGCAGAAGTGTCTTTAAATTACTACTGAATAAAATCCAAATCAGAATAACGATAGTAGAATTTAGCAAAATATTTACGCAATTTGTAATAATGGTAGCCTTGTTGATGAAGTTTAATTGTAATGAATTGACTACGTTCATTGAAACCATCAATATGACTTCACGCGCTTGCAAACCGAAGCAATTGAGAAATATATACCCAATAAGATGTAGCCTGAGATATATTCCCATCCAAATGAGGGAAATTTACAATAAAATTGAAATCATCTTGTCATAAATTTTGGTATGTATATATGTATAATATTGTCATAAATAGGGAGATGTTAATCTAAAACGAAGCAGCAGTATCTGAATTGTGTTTAACTTGAATTCCCTTTGATAAATAGTATCAATTTGATTACCAAACAACGGATTATCCATATAAAGAATTTTATCCAAATTGTGTGATGTATTATTAAATGCAGTAATTATGTCTGCTTGAGTATCTAGATAAAGGCTCAAAATAAAGTCTTTTTCATAACAATATGAAAAAAACCTGCGACCAGGGGTGCACAATTTGTTCCCATGGGAATACCAAATTACTGGTCTGTAAACTGCCGTCCCAAACCTGACAAAAAACAGTGTTAAATAAAAAATGAAAGGGCTTTACAAACTTCGGCCACAGGTCCACATTGTATAATGTTTAATAATGCCGCTCGTAAAAAGGCTTCTTCAAAATTGAAAGCAAGAAATGTAACATTCTCCTTCCTGGCAAGTCTTTTGAATTAGTGCAGTTAATTTGTCATTTATTTATTAAGTCTCAGACAGACACATCCAAATTAAGCCTTATTTTAACACAAAGACATAATACCATCATAAGAAACTCCTTGTAGGGTACTAACTCCAGAAAATATCTTCAGACGAACTTAATTAACTTGTCTTAGTGTTGTTTTATAATCCTAAGTTTCATTAATAAACAAAAGTTATTGTCATTGTGTCTCATTAACACAAATTTATAGGGTTGATTTTTCAAAGACAGAATAAAACAGCTTGACGGTTAGAGACATTTGGTGTAAAATTTTCAGACCGCAGTTGAATTACGCTTATTTGTAACGAAAGTAGTTTTCTGCCAAGTTAAAATGTAATTTGCGTTGGGAATTATATAACTGAAAAAAAAATTATGAAACAGTAGAAAGCTGATAAAACAGAAATTCCTCATTTTATTCTGCCTAAAATTGTTATCTTACTATAAAATTAAATTGCTAATTATACCATATTATTCTGCTCCTGAAAATGTACAGACTGTATTATTAGATTACAGACCACTCATGTCGTCGTGATATTGTATCATATTTTATGATTCAATGTAATTTGTTAATATTAACGTTTCAGGAGATCCTCATGGAAATATAAGTAAAGTGCATAATACTGGAAACATCGCTTCGGTTGTAGAATTATTTCATGTGTGGATTGTTTTCAGCTGGTTCGTTGGTTCTACCAAGGTTCCCGCCTGTGTCTGACAAAATCCCGGAGCGATACAGTACTCTCTACACCACTTGTTAATGCTGTAGTCATCATATGACATAGAATTATGTCGGTGTTGTGTTAAATCCTATAAACAAGCTAATTTTGATAGCTTCTTCATGACGCATATGTTTCAAGTGATGTTTAATCACGTACAATTTCTTTATTAAAATTTGAAGTGTTAATGACAAGCACATTTCTGATACTGCTGGCCAAAAACTTTAAAACAGGACCAGTCAATTGCATTTCTAATAAGCGGACCAGAATAAAGCAAAAACAAAACATGTAAGCCATCAACTTAAACTTGTTTACTATTAGTTATTGAATATGGTGTGCAAGAAATGGATTCTTTTAATGGCTGTAGTCTCGGGTAACTGTTTACGTGAAAACTCGGCAGGAGCCTCGTTACCGCTTAAACAGTTACCCTTGAGACCAGAAATTCCCATCTGCACCTACGACCAGTGAAAGAATCTTATAATATTGTCCCTCAACGTGATGAATGTGCGGTAAAGTATATGTTGTTTTTTCACGTTAACGTCATTTCCTTTTGAATTATCCGTTTTAGGGTTGCCACGGAACGCGCGTATATAAAAAGGTGTTATTACAGCATGTGAGCGCGATACTCTCTGTTAACATAAGTTGTCTCTCTTGTTAATACACCCCTGAAAAGTTACAATAACAGCAGTTTTATGCTAGAATCTAAATGTATTTCAAATCTATTTCATATGTAAAGTTATGTTACATTGTTATACAATATAATGTGTGCTAATTGCAAAATAAATAATAATAATAATAAAGGGCTATAACTCCCTTGCACCAATTTATTATTTTCCTTTTAATTATCCCCCTTTTACCCCTGAAATTAAATTAGGATTGGATGTTTTGTGCCTTTAAACAACTATTATGGTCCCCCCCCAGCCCCCTCTGGAGTAGACATATATTTTTTTTGGGTCCGTCCTACGGGTCAGGTCACACACTTAAAAATTTTCCCTGATCAATAACTTGAAGAACCATTTGACCCAGAATGCTTTAAACCCAAAGGGCTTTGGCTGCAGGAGAAGAGGACTTTTGTTTTTTGGGTCACTGTATAAAGGTCAAGGGTCACAGGGCCCGAAAATTGAAAACCATTTCCGATAAATAACTTAAACCACTTGACCCAGAATTTGAAACTTCAAAAGAAAATTGGTCATGTAAAATAGATTCCCCTTCTGATTCTGGGGTCACTTTGTTATAAGGTCACAGGGCCTGAACATTGAAAACCATTTCCGGTCAGTAACTTAAAACATTTCCCAGAATATTGAAACTTCATAGATGATTGCCCATGTAGAGAAAGATGACCCCATTGATTGATCATCAAGGTCATGACATGGCCTGAACATGAAAACCATTTCCGATCAATAACTTGAGAACCACTTGTTCAGAATGTTGAAACTTCATAGGATGATTGAATCATGCAGAGTAGATGACCCCTATTGTTTTTGGGGTCACAACGTTAAAGGTCAAGGTCACAGGCCGAACACTAAAAACCTTTCCAATCAAAAACTTGAAACCACCTGATTCAGAATTTTTTGAAACTTCACAGAGGGATTGAACAGCAGAAAGATACCCTTATTGATTTATTGGTCAGTCTATTAAAGGTCACGGTCACAGGGGCCTGGTCATGTAAAATAAGATGACCCCTATGTATTTTTTCTTTTTTTGGGGGGGGGGGGGATGGGGGGCTCACTTGACCAAAGGTCAAGGTCACAGGAGCCTGAACAGTAACTTGTGAACCACTAAGCCAAGAATGTTGACACTTAGCGGGATGACAGGACATGCCAAGTAGATGATCCCTATTGCAGCCAACCATTGTCTCTTTTTGCGCTCCAGACTTCTTGCCTATATGACTTTGCATTGCGGGAGATATGCGCCTTTTTACAAAAGTATCTTCTAGTTACTAAATGGATTTGATTCAAACATAAGACAGGTGTTCCATATCATCATCCACATCATTTGACACAAGGGAGACATAGGTTGCGTCCTTCCGTCCGTCCGTCACACTTAGAGGTCAAAGATTAACTGGGTCTGTTTAATGTCCGGTGCATAACTTTGCCATTCACCAGGGAATTTTCAATTTACTTTAAGTTAATAGCATAATTGTTTCCCATAATGAGACTACGTGTCATGCTCAAGACCCAGACCCCTAGCTCCAGGGTCAAGGTCACACTTAAAAGTCACAGATTAACATGGTCTGTTTCTTGTCCAGTCCAAAACTCTGTCATCAAGGGATATCAAAATTACTTACAGCACAAATGCTCATTTAGATACATTTACAACCGAAAATGTTTTCCAGTGCATTTTTCCACCGATTGAGGAATTGGTTTGGGCAATTAACAATTTTGGGAAAATGAGTCGCGAAACGCCAAAATCTGGAATTGTTGAAAAATGGATATTTTTCATTAAAATGTTACATTAAAGAAAAGATTGGTCATAAATGTATTATTGCCTTATGTTTCAAATATTAAAAAACTTTCATAGGTACATACTTCGCTAAATGTTTTTTATATATAAAAAATTTGTTTTGAAATTTGAAGGAAAAGAGAATCATTGTACTATCTGCCATCTGGAATGTCACTGAATAGGCCCCCAAAAAATGGACTTTAAAAATAAAACTCTCTGAAAACAACAACAACAGTTTCTGATTAATAATTAGTTTTTTCCATTTTTGGATTAACAACATTTATGATCTACAATAATTTTGTCGTTCAAAGTTGTCTCCCTTTGTATTTCAAAAGTTGTCAATTATTGTATCCTAAATAATCTCAATTATTTAAGATACTTTCAACTTTGGTCAATAAACTGTCATATTCTTAATAACTACGTGCTGTTTTGACAAGACAGTAAAACATTTGGTTCCATTCTTAACATTTTATAGAAAAAACAATATTCTTTTCGAGATATGCAAAAAAACAGCATTTCATGTATGATTCGCAAAGTGTATTACACACCCTTGGATGGTCATTATTTTACAACAGAATTGTTAACTATGAGTATTTCTTCTACCCTTTTCAATGAAAATGATACTGAACATTCTGCCTTTAACCAAATTGCCAGCAGTTGGTTACATTGATTAAAATGTCAGAAATTTTTTTTTTTTCAAATTATTCAAGGGGAGATAACTCTTGATTTTGTATGTAAATATATTTAAAAAAGAGTAACATCATTGTGTTTGTATTCAAAGTACATTTCCAATGATATATAACACTTAATGTTTTGAAATATTATAATTTTTGGCCTGTAATTGCTACTTAAATAATGCAGGCGCCTATTATTGTAAAGTATAACGGCGTGCTCTTGTACACTTAAACGTAGTCGAATTTGTACTTACTAAATGGGAGATTTAATATATCTACTTATCAAATCTACCTGATAATAATCTATGGTCGTGTAAAGTCTTACAAAAGATCCTCCATCTGCGAAAAGAATAAAAATATTTCAGAACAAAAGTTTGCCATTTTCTTGCTTTCTCCTGTCCTCGCGTTTCTATTTTCTTGACAGGAGCATGTAGTTGCAGTACGAATCAAAGATACCCAGTAAGGTTTACAAAGCTCTTTACAGCGACTGCGCATGCACGTGTCTTAATGCATTTTAAAATCTAAATGTTTTTGTTTAATGTCGATACAGTGTTGTATAATGAGTTCCAAAGACAAAATTGTCGAGAAAGCAAACGGAAAGTACTTACGAAACGGGCCTCCGCTTACTCTAAAAGCACATATTTTCGCTGGGTCAAAATTTCGCGAATTTGAAATTTTGAGTATGTTCGTGAGGTTTAATATTCGCGAAATTGTAAAAATTTATCATACTTTGAATTTTAATTATACGTACTAATGGTAAATATTCACGCAATGATTACTTTTTGCGAGATGTAGCCTAGGGCCTCGCGCATATAGCGAAAATTAAACCCTCGCGAACATTTCTGCTTTTACAGTACTCTAGAACCAGCCATGTTTTGTCCAGGAACAGCCGTTTATCTGTCAATCAGTTACCTCCCTCCCTGTTTCACTGTCAGGAACTGATTAATATTCGGCAAGATGTGCAAATAACGTTAAAATAATTTTCCCCAGGTTATTTTTTTAGGGGAGGGGGGAATATTGACGGTACCGGGCCCGAAAACGCTCGAGCCAGGTTAGATTTGAAAACCCCCTTTGCTGGGGTTTTTTACCGACTTATGTGGACCAACTTTTCCCCGATGGGTTTACCTTTGCATTAAATACATAATAAGGCACAAACCATTATTGAAAAGGGATGAAGTAAAAGGCGACTGCCCCAGAAAAAGGAAATCTAAATTTGTGTAAATATAAAAAATGTATTTGAAAAATTTTTTAAATGACAAATGTAGTATATACTTTGGATACTGCACGTTATCAAACTCATTCCCATATAAATATCACGCTACCTAAGCACCCATGATTCCTACAATGAAATAATCGGATTTATGAATAATCACCCTAAGTCACCCAACCTCGCGGTCAAGTTGCGACTACTATACACGGAGTACATATATACAAAATCAATTGTTCTTTCTTTTTAGTAAACGTAATGATTTTCTTGCTATTGCATGACTCGTCAGTCAGGTTAATGACTAAATACAGTTTTTAAATTTTACAACACTGAATTGTAGTTCCAGTATATGAAAAGTTAGTTTTAAAGTTCAATTTGGTAAGGCATAATACTTTGCATCGTGAGGTCGCGTCTTAAGTATACTGGAGCCGGTGGCTGTGCGTCTTGTGTCATGCGCTCCACACATTCGTATTAAATGGAGTAGTTGTAAGGTACTTGCCTCCTTGCCAGGAGCAAGTGGTGAGTACGATTAAAGTGTTGTTTTCAGATAAAAGCACTTTAAACATAATTGTGCATGTTGTATTTGTCTGAAATTAATCTTTTTTTTTTAATGTTTTCTTCCACAATAAAAAACAAGAATTACTTATTAAGTTGTTTTATGAATAACAAATATACTTATTATAAGTAAAATAAATTTCTAACCTAAGTAATACTTTGGATGGGGATGTACCTCAGGCTACATCTTATGCGGTATATATTTCTCATTTAATTCGGTTTGCCAGAGCGTGTAGTCATGTAAAGCATTTCAATGAACATAATCTATATATTACAAGAAACTTCTTCAGCAAGGCTACCGTTATTAAAATTGCGTAAATATTTTGCTAAATTATACTATCGTAATTCTGATTAGTTTTAAATTCAATAGTAATTTAAAGACACTTCTGCGAGAAGGTATTTCTAACCCTTTTTTATGGGATGTGGTTTACAAACTTCAAGATCTTGGTCATGGTAATTTTCCAAATGTATTTGGTAAAATTATAAAACGTTTTATTAAAAGAGGTTACGACCCAACTGTTTTGAGACATACCGCATGTTTAGTGTTCAACCGTTTACAGTTGGACCTTACGCTTCCCTCTTCGATTGTGTCGGGCGGAAAAAAGGGGGGGCTTGTAACGAGTAAGGTTTTCTTTTTTTATCTGTCTGTAAACAGATTTTACGCAAGTAGAAACTACATTTATAGATTTCTGGATCTTCATGAATTAAGTAATTTTATTAGTTGTTTCTTAGTCGCCGACACCTCCCCGTATTTACACAGAATTTCATTGTTTTGCCTTTAGAAAACGCACTTCGGTCTTTTCCTGAATAGCATTACGGTTGCTAAGTAGATCTTCGTGTATTTTTCGATAGATTTTTCTATTTCTGCAAATGATCAATGCTTAATGGTATATAACATTAAAATTGAAAGACCGAAACTTGACTTTATTCTTTCTTATAAAACATTCCAACACATGTGATCACTCTTTGTCCGTCATCTACGTTAGTATTAGTCGTTGTACTAGTCAGGCTGTTCATCCGTCCGTCTGACAACAAAGCAAGTGTTCAAATTAAATCATTAACAGAGGAACCGCACCAGGCCTTGCGTCCTACGCGATATTTTTTCTGGGCTCAACAGAGATCAGCGCATCTAGGTGCAGTAATAACTGCTATCTGGTTTTTTGTGATCAACTCGCATCTGTGACTGAATTCATATTGTGGTCGCGGGAAACGGGCCAAGAGTCAACGCTACCCATAATATCCTTATCTACCCGTGCGGCTCGCAACATTATTTTCTTTAAGATGTATACCACGATTCATTTCAATTGGACTGAAACTGTTTGAGGTGAACTCACAAGGAAGTGTGACGGACAGACGGAGGGACTTACAATTCAAAGACTTCAACACAGACAAATAATTGTGTAGGGATTATCTCGGATCTACTCATTTGCGTATGCAAGCCCGTTAACACCGAAATACCACAACATATTTAATTTGAAAAGAATTATACGTCAGTGCTGTTTTCACGCCAAGCGCGAAGTTTCGTACCGCGACACGACGCAGTATGATATGAAACGGGACAATTTGGTACCATCACGTAACAAGACACTACCATTTTGTAATGTTGAAAATATATTTCGTATCTGAAAAGGTAAACTTGATGCAAAATTTGAATAACTCATTTGTTAGAATTTCACAAAAAGAATTTTACTGTTGAATATATCTTACAACCCACATTTATGACATGATTTAGTTCATTGCCATACTTACAAAACCTTGTTACAAGAACCCTAACCCTTCGGGGAGCATACAGTCGCCGCTCGCATTTCCTGTTCGTATTTCTCAGCAACCACTGGTTGGAACTTAACAAAACTCTATGAGAAGCTTCACTATCAAAAAGAAATGCGCATATTGTCTTCGTGTCTGGTTGGATGATATTTCACAGAGTAATTGCACTTTGATTATTCAACTGTAGTATGCTATAGTACAATTCTTGCCCGGAATATTTCTCAGCAGCCACTGAATGGAATTTAGCGAATCTTCATAGGAAGCTTAACTATTAAGAATAGAAATCCATATTATCTTAGTGTTCCAGTCGGATGATTTTTCACCCAGTTATTGCCATTCAATTATTCAACAATGGTATACTTCAGTACAATTCTTGTCCGGAGTAATTCTCAGCAAAGTCTGTTTTGAATTTAGCAAATCTTTATAGGAAGCTTTTCTATCAAGAGGAAAATTATCTGTGTGTTCCGGTCGGCTGATATTTCACCGAGCTATTGCCCTTTGATTATTCAACGGTAGTGTACTGTAGTACAATTCTTGTCCGGAGTATTTCTCAGCAACCACCAGTTGGAATTTTGTGAAACTTCATAGGAAGCTCACTCTTAAGAGGAAATGCGCATATTACCTTCCTGTTCCGGTCCGATAATTCTTCACCATGTTATTGTCCTTTAACAATAGTATACTATAGTATAATTCTTGCCCGGAGTATTTTTCAGCAACCAATAGTTGAGAATGATAGAGGAAATTTAATTTTTTGTAGAATTCAGCGTACACATTACAAATATTATGCTATTTATCACTATATAACAGATTACCGCAAATGATAATTTTCAAATCTGTTATACTCAGCATACAACAACCTAGGACGGACCTTGTATATTAAACATGGGCTAATTCGTTTCATTTAACTCGGGACATACCGTTCACGTGAGCGGCAAGAAAAATACTCTTAATTAAGATCCGAACGATTCGGCTCACGCCGACAACTTGAGCTGCACATAAAAATATCAATTTGTTATGATTTTCTATTGTGGCCTGTTCCAAATAATATAGCAAAATATTTCTTGCGTTATGTTTCTACCTTTACTGCTATTAACCCAAAATTTCTAAATGTTTACCCAATTTCATATCGCGAAAATATATAATTTTCCGATTTGCAAGTTTGGCCGGAACGAAACGGCGTACGCCGCAAAAGTAAAAACGAGCTGGCCCCATGTCTGACACACTGATGACATTCAACGACATTTCCGAGACCTTTTACATATGTTTGGCCGTGTGGTAAGTCAGATACCAAGCCTCAATGTCGGTTTGTATGGTTTTACTAGTTCATGGAAAGTGTCAATATCTCGTAACCTTCAGGTCTGATATTCAGGCATTGCACGGGCTCAGGTTAGTATAGCTTAGCCTATATCCACATCAGTCTGTATTTATTACTTACAAAATGTGATTTATTTACTTAATGTATCGAGTCCACAAATAAGCAGGTTCTATATGACAGTGCTATTATAATATTTCAAATATTGAAGCTCATATAATATTGGTATCATTTGAAAGTGTATTGTCTACTGTAAACGAAACTATAAATTACACGACAAACATGTGCTATAGATTTTTTTCTGTATGGTTTTCAACGATACTTCAATAGAAATCTAGTTATTACAACGTACGATTCAGCATTTCATTTAAAAAAAAAACATGAGTCGTGCATATTATCATGATAATCGTATTTACTAATTGTTCACCAGATACAACTCTCAAATGAGACCAAAACAAAACATGGGGTCATCAGGCATCGAAATATTATCAATTTGTGAATCGGATTCCTTAATTCTGACTAAAATCCAACTCTGCATCAAGTATAAGGGATTCTGGCATGCCAGAAAGCTTTCAAACACGATAAATTATACAAAAAACGTACAATAATTTCAGTTTGCCGAATCTGCTTATTCAGCTTGGAAACCAAATTAACAAGATTTGGGTTCTGTTTAACATTAACTCTCTCACATATTACACGCTTTTCTTAAAGCCAATTCATTTAAAATTTTATATATGGCAGTCGAAATTTGATTAAGGTGTTATTGCGAATAGGGAGAGAGAATTGTCTTTTTTATCAATTTCAACGTTCAGTTAATAAATTCATCATTCAAGTAAAAGCATATAGTTTCGAGAAAATAATTTCAGTCACAAATGCAACTGAAATTCGGATAGAAATCTGGAAGTCTAGATTTCTGCAAAATGTTACAAAAGCTTTAATTACTTTGTCAGTTCATGTTGTCATATAACCTCATTTGAAGTGAACTTTATTTTCAGTGACATATATACAACTTTAATGTGACTACCACAAAGAAAATTAATTGAAAATGGCACACGAAAGTCATCTTATAATTATATATATATTACATGATTTTTTTGTACATATAACAAAATCGCATTTTTTAAGTTATACAAAACAGAAATAACTGTACGTTTTAAACTAGTAAATTTGATTTTAAAATAATATCAAATGATGAAATTTACAATGATTTTATTGTATCATAAAGACTTATTAATAAATGAAAATTACGTTTTTAGCATATGTTCGAGACAATTGAAAGTGTGTGGTTCTCATGGTTTGCTTTTATATCTTTTTACACGAACACTACTGAAATCTCATAAGCTCTCATTTTAACGTTTATGAAATATATGTTATATATGGGTATAGGAAACAAACGGTAATATCACAACTATGTGCGCACATTGTTGGCTGAGCATAGTATATGGTATTTCTGATGAACAGTATGAAGAAAGGTTTCTTTTGTGGTCATTTGTACAGCTTTCTGCAATCCTTAACCAAAACAACAAGCGGGGAGTGAATCTGTCAACATTCAGGCATTTTATGTGTTTATACCTCTAAAATGGCCAAAAAAATTGTGTCATGCAGAGACTTCTTTATAAATTCTTAAAATTCAAAGACGCCGAAATTGTAAATCTTGGTCAAAACACACTAAAATACTCCAGTGCCATTTGATAGCATTAGTGTGTAGGACACGGTAGTAGGTGAAAACAAGTAAAAATTCTAATAACTTGTGGATACATTTGTGCTATTCCAACTATGTTCCCTGATGCATAAGACATTATAGAGTATACAGATAATAGATAATTTTCATTTCCTACTACAGTCAAACCTGTGTTAAAGACCACCTCTGAACAGAGACCACCTGTCTCTAAAGACCACATGTTTTGTTTCCCATTTTAACATTTACAGTGTATTTTAACCTGTGAATAAAGACCACCTCCCAATAAAGACCACATTTTGGCTCTCCCAAGGGTGGTCTTTATAGACAGGTTTGACTGTACTTCATAAAATGGTATATTTTTAGGATATGTACGCACTTTATTGTGATTTTGCCGCAAACGTTTGTTTTAATGGCAACCATTTTATGCCTGCTGTGCAGTGAGTACAATTTGTATATATTAGTTTTCTAAGCTAAATGCTTCCTAAGATATAATCCTGTTTAACATTACATTTTGCCATTATTTCTTACCCTGCAACGTTTCTTGCTTACAGACTTGAGTTTCTGGTAATTTAACCCATACCGGCAAAGCCCCTCTGGTACCTACATGTCAGATGACTGTCGTGCTGTTTTTGATAACTATCGATTAGTGCATTGAATATGTGTTGTTTAGTGATATGTACAAATCATTAAAAAAAACATAGCTGTTGTTTGTTCCTTACAGCATATGTCTTGATTAAAAAGATATTAAAATTTTTTGGGGGAACAAAAACATAACATAACGCTAATTTAAAAAGTGGCCAACCTAAACCGGAACTGTTTTGTTGGTCGTTTTTGAAACGCCATTACGTCATTTCTGTTTACGGACGTAAATACACATACTTTGTTTCTATACGCTACTATAATAAAGGCTGCTTTACAGAAAGTATTTTGTTTTGCTCTATTTATAATCAACTTTAAAAAATACGTCTTCAAGAAACAAAATCTACTGCTGACTTACAGATGCACAATGGCAACTCTGCAGAGCCCCGTTATCGCCTAAACAGATACCTTCGAACCAGACATTTCATCTGAATTTACAACCAGTGGCGAATAAGTATATTCGTTACAAGCTTAATATCACTTTATCCTGGATAAACTAGTGCCAAGACCATGTTCTGTAAATGTGTTATGATAAATTGTATCTTCTTTCAATGACTGACTACAATAGATGGTCTGTTACAGAACAGAAATCAGTTTTATTTCACCAGGTAAGACACCATATATTATTGTCATACTGAAATCAAGCCACAACTGATTTTGAAGCTTGAACTAACAAATTCCTTCTTTATATATGCCATTTTGAATATACTACAAAAACCTCAATGAAATCAACAAAGAGAGGGTTGATCTGGTAAAAATGTTCTATACATCTTTACACTTGTTGCATTGTTACCTTACAAAACCAGAATATTGAAAAATGTAAAATTTAGACGAGGAAGATACTGCAGGATTGATTTTTCTTCAGTTTTTCATGCATGCATAAAATGAATTTCCATACTCGCGTTCAAATTGAATAAAATTGAATCAAATGCGAAATATTTCAAGTAAAATTTGCATGCGATTTTGCAAATTTTACATCATGCATTATAAACAGGAAATATCAGGAATTATTCCATGTACTTCAAACTTGACATACATTTTTGTCAAGAGTTTCATTTGCCTCATTGGCGAAATTAGAGCTGACATTTTACCTTTCCCTTTTTATTGCTGGAAAAATATTCAGTCATATCTACGAAAATGATAAATAATATATAGACAATGTTCATCCTCTAAGAATGAAGTCAATTTACAATCGTTTCTCTTGTCCAGAAATGGAGTCAAAGTCTTTCGTCTACGTAATTGAACAAATGTTCGAAGGTGAGATACTATTACCTTACAGAATAGAAACACGCGTACTGTACCGTTGCCGAGTCAATACAATACCCTATTAAGTGTGCAATTATTTGTACAAACATTGCTGAAATAAACCAAGGCTTTGAGACTGCTATGTAATGAAAGAGATGTGTTTCCAAAATAGGATATTTATTTTAAGCACCAATAAATCTTTAGAGCAATAATGTCAGAATAAGCCTTTTGATGTTATTTCTAGAAAGCAAGAACATCACAAGGTTTGTAATGTAACCGTTTTATGACCGAAACAAATTCAAACATTAGCGCGGGTAAATGTCAATAGCAGGAAACACCATAACTGAGATGTATTAACATTTCTTACTGAACTAAAAGCAGACAATATAGATGTCCCAGCATCCAACAAAGAAAGAAGAAACATATTCATTTATTCCGCCGAAATTCACATATGAGCCGTGCCATGGGAAAACCAACATAGAGGGTGTGCGACCAGCATGGATCCAGACCAGCCTGCGCATCCGCGCAGTCTGGTCAGGATCCATGCTGTTCGCTTTTAAAGCCTACTGGAATTGGAGAAACTGTTAGCGAACAGCAAGGATCCGGACCAGACTGCGCGGATGCGCAGGCTGGTCTGGATCCATGTTGGTCGCGAAGCCACTATGTTGGTTTTCTCATGGCACGGCTCATATGCATCAGGACGATGCGAAAACTCGGTGGTGACTTCACGTTTTCACTCTTCCCATGTCCTTTTTCTTGTCTTGTTGTACACGACAAAATTTATAGAAACTATGGAGTGAGAAATGTGAGCTTCACGTTTCTCATCTCTCAATTTTTGTATCGAAAACGAGAGGTGAAATTTACACTAATGTCTTCCTATTTCATAGTTTGTATATGTGTCATTATGTATGATAAGAAAGATAAATAAGAAATGTAAAATTGACAATTCTCACTTCACATCGTAAACGAGGTCAGAAGTCGGAAATGTAAAATTCAACATTTTTCATTTCATATTGTCTATATGTTTCACAGACATCTACACAAAACGTATTTGCAAAGAACAGTAAACCAAATACCTTCTCAAAGCTATTTATAAGGGCAAATATAGCTATCTCTCATCCTCATAATTTCTATTGCAATGCCAGCATATATTTTCATTCAATTTCTATCTACCTTGCCCTCTTTGTTGTAGACAATCATACTTTTAGATAAGTATTTAAAAAAAACAATTTATTAACTTAAGTAAAACTCATTTTACGCTTACAATATTTACGGTTAATCGACTTGCCAACTGACAGCAATTAACACAAAGACTCACGCCCTTCATATTATTCTCAAAATGGCCGGGAATAACATATTATAACTGTATTACATGTAACAGCCAAGTCACTGGGACTACACTAAGAACTATCATAATTTAATTCAAATAGCAAATAATGAGATTAAGTATTTTAGTATGGAGTTAAACCAGATTGAATGGACTTTGTCAATTTGCATAAAAATGCGTCTACGACATTTAAGTATTTATATCAATGTTCGTGCTTTAAAGGAATACTATGTGGAACGTCAGATGTCAGATCTTAGGCCCAACATATAAACAAATTGGAAACTTGCTGTGATGGAAAGTGACCTCGTTTTTTGTATTCGGCTATTCTCCTGACATCGATGATAACATTTTTCACAGAACCTTTTTCAATGGAACTCAGAATAATTCAGAAAAATCAGATGTGCTATTTTACAATAATATCAAAGCTATCCTGGCACAATATTGAAATATGCGATTCCGTATTATTTAAATGATTGACGGGAAAGATATGCGACGGTTATAACTGTTTTCTTGTCATAATATACTCACTACTATACTCACCATATTTCTTAAACACAAACGTAACAGTGTTATGTTTCACTGAAAGTCATTAGTTTACTCTAACATCTATCCTGGAAAATGCATAAAAATAGTGTATACTGTTTTATCTCAGATGTAAATGTAAAACGTCCAAGTTGACCTTATTAACATTCAAAGTGCACGACAAGATAGAGGACCTGAAGAAGACAACATCCTTCATTGCTGGATCAGGGGTGATGGAGTAGGCGGTGAACGCCAAGAAGAGGAAGAAGACTAACATTCCTACATATATCAATTGCATGTCAAATTCAAATGAACTTGATGGTTCTTGTAAGATAGACTTTATACTGCTTGTTAGAGGAATAGTTATAGTTTACAATATTAAATTTAAGTATTAATGATGTGATCTCAGAAACGAAGAAAATGATAAATAGGATAATTTTGTACCAACGAATTTAGCCGCAGGAAAAGTCCGTCAAACAATTTAAATAAATTATTGCAAACAATTATTAGTATACAACAATTAACTTAACTTATTAATGTCCTGTTACATTTAATAGAAAGGTATGTTACTTTTATTATATAACTTCTTGTAAAATCCGTCTGGACAAATGATTTCAAATCCTGTAAAAGTCATAAACATGCATTAGATTCCCATTTGTGTGAATTAAAAATACACATTTTTAAAGGATTGGTTAAAAATGACCACATCACTATCTCCAATGGTAAATTTGAAACTTCACACTTGCATCGTTCATTTTAATACTCCTTTACGGTACATTGTAAGATACAAATATCCAGGAAATAAACATAATACAGGCAGTGACACTAAACATGAAAATTTCAAGTAGGAACTATCTATTTAAGATATATGTGTAGTTTACTGCATCAAAGTACGTAGACCGAACAAATATTTAAATATCATTTTCTGAACAAAAATGTTAGCCGACTTGAGCTAAAAACTGAACCCGGGTAAAATATTTGGAAACAATGGAGACAACTCGGCTTTATGGTAGGCTTAGGTGGTTATTGACCTAGTAACTTATGCAAACTATGCACTTTTTACCTCTAAGGCAGGGAAAAAACATGCATAATTGCCACAAAGATTAGCAATCTGAGTAGAAAACTATGTAAAGATCAAATATGTAAATGCCCTGGGGAAAGTGTGAAATGTTCTGTGGTGAAATTCGTCAACAAACAGACGATTTTTTAAAAAGTCAAAACCCACGGAATTTCACAAGGTAAAATATGTCGAAAAGGCTACTGCTTGAAAAAAAATCTGTACTACCCATATATATGCGTCAAAGCATAACAAAATTATCTAGAAATGTGAGAAAATCAAAAAAAAAAAAATAATTTCAGGACTGTTAGATGTATGACTGTCTTATCATGCATAGCATTAACATACGTTTAGATAGATTACTTTCCCAATGCACTGATATAACATGGACAGAATTAGGATTAACAAATGGTGTTTACTCAACAATTTCACTATTGAAACAGATTGTTTCCCTTGTGTAAAGAGGGCGTAGGGTAAGTCTCTACTTAATAGATTATTGCAACGTTTAATAAATACCCCGCCCAAATTTGTAATAGAACAAGGTCCAAACACATTTTAAATAATGTCTAGAGAAGATAGTAATGTAAAGCACAAGTCTTTATAGGTGTCCTCTGTGTTCAAAACTAGATTGTCTACATAATACTGGTTTCAACGTTTTACTTATTAGCTCTAGTCTCTTGATTTTAATGCATATTTGATAACTTAACGTAAACTACAAAATGAAATATTTCACCAGAATTGAAACTCGATCTTCTATTTCGGACGACTGCTTAGATTATATAAACAAGCTACTACATTGCATTGGGGAAATGATAAATATATGGAATATCTAGTATAAGTGTCAACCTTATTCTCAGTGAAGGAAGTTATGTTTCATTGACTTGAAGAAATGGATCAAATCGAAATTTGCAGTATTTAAAATGTTCACATACTAGCAAAGTTGATGCACATAACAGGTTATAAAATTTAGTGTTTTATTTCAGCTGAAATTGCTTTTTTGCTAATAAGCATCTAATTTAAAACAGAATGAAAATTGCTTCTTTTCTGGATTCTGTTGAACGTTGATTGTGTTGAGGTTTACACGTTTTAATCAAAGCCAATTCATTGCCAATCTGCAGCATGGTAGAAATAATACTGTTTGAGATTTGATTAAAATTTCATTACCAATAAAGTAAAGGAATTATCAGTTTTTGTCAATTTCTGCATACAATAAATTAAGTTTAAGTTAAATTGGAAACCTTATATTTCGAACAAACTTAACGTGAAATTTTATAGAGTTTTAGTCACGTATAGTAGCAACAACGGGAACTTTGTAATGACTTTGTTAGATGCTACGAAGACTTGTTTCGTGTAATGAAAAACTTAAAAGTACCTCTACGGAAGTGGATTGTTACTTAAATTGACAAATACTAAAATATTACGCTGTTTTTAACAGAATTGATGAAAAATGAGGGTACAAAGTGGGCGTTTCAAGTGAAATAAGGGAATCGGATTACAGATTCCCTTTTTATAAAACATTAAAACAAGAAAGAATATCCAACAGGGAAAGTCACGTTCCAAAAACGCAGCCTCCCCAAAGACACACACGAACAACACACACACACACACACACACACAAAATAAACACACAAGGACAAAACAAACAAATACAGGAACACAGTGGGGCACCGCCTTGGAACGGTCAGTGGCAAAACCACCACTGGGGAGTTTAAACCGGTTTATGGTGCACCTAACCTCACTCTTACCCCCAAAGTCACAAGACAGTGTAAATAAAAGTTATATCCGCCAGGTGAAACCCTAACATACATAAAGGCAACAGAAGGCATGAAATGTAAAACACAAAAAAATGCTTTTGTATATATGTATATAAAAATGCAATCCTTAAGAACCTAAAACATATGTACTCAATGCCTTTGCAGATGACAGAGCAACAAGGGAAACACCCTTATGGGTCCGACGAAACGGGTCAGAAGACGGAAATTATAATAGCTCAGTCCTGGTTGAATTTAAGAACTACTAATCATAGAGTCATCCACCCGTTCCGTCAGACACAATCAAAGAGGAAAGCGTAGCGTCCAACTATAAAAGGGCTGAACACCAAACATGCGGTGTGTCTCAAAACAGTTGGGTCATAACCTCTTTTCATAAAACGTTTAATCACCTTACTAAATACAATTGGAAAATTGCCATGACCCAAAATCTTACGAAGTTTGTAAACCAGATCCCCATAAAAAGCGGGGTTTGATATACCTTCTCGCAGAAGTGTCTTTAAATTGCTATTGTATTTCAAAATCAAATCTGAATTACGATAGTAAAATTTGGAAAAGTATTTACGTAATTTATAATAACGTAAATATTAAGTTAAAATCATTATGAACAAGAAAGAAACACTTTTCATTGAAGATATTGTTTGAAAATATATATTTTACTCTATGTAATATTTATCTTTGTCATGTATTACCTAGTTTGTATGTCAACGCCGAACTTTTTGATCAAAATATTTTGTAAGATTATACTTATTTATTTGTGGTCGGTTAAAATGAAGCTTCAAGCTTATTTGAATTACTGTTGACTCCACTTCCTGGAAAGTTCTAGTACTGTTGTCGTATGAGAAATGGTTTTCATTGGGCTTGAACCCTTCGGCTTCAGGTTGAGCGGGCGACATGTTTAACCACTACACCACCTCTTTGCTTAGTATCAATATTTTGTTTTATTATGTTCATAATTACAGTGTATCTTACAATTTAACTGACAGAGAAAGTCTGGCTTTCATCTTGTCAAATTATAACTGAAATACATAATAAGACTGTTACGAATTACATATTAAAACTTCCAGCTACGAGCTAAATGTACAAGTAAACGTCTTTATAACATGTTGGCCAGAGTATTAACTGACACAGGATTCTTTTCAATCTTTTAAATATTGAGAAATAATAAGAATTTGAAAATGAAACTTCAAGGGCGAATGGCTCGCTAATGAGCTGTCGCTAATTTCTTGATAGTAAACAAACAATCTCAGCATCAAATGAGCATAGCAAGTCAACTAACCCAAAAGGACTGGTTCCGATGCTGCTTTATATACATACACGCATTGTACTACCCATTCTTACTGGTTCAACATTTGCATATATACCCAAATTTCTGTTTTCATGTCTCACAACTCAGCAGACATTTTTAGTCTTTTTAACTGATTGGGACCAGATAGGCTTAATTTTCTCTCTCTGAAAGTTAACTGGATCTCGCAGATACACTGCATATAAAGGGATAGTTTGCATTAAGATATATATTAAATTCAGAACAGGTGACTGTCCCATACGTGATATCCGCAAGGATAAAAGTTCGCATTATAAATTATTATATGACAGAGAGAATTTATACAAACTAAATCACCAGGACAATATACCAGACCAATTATATAAAAATATAAAATACCGAAAACAATTACGCAAGAGAACGAACAAGGTTTTGTTATATCGTACATGACAAAAGCGAATGCTTGAAAAAAATCAGAAATTAAGACATAATAGGATAGGGAAGGTTTCTTCTTCTCTTGTGTATTTTCTTCGTGATACGAATTTGCATAAACAAGTGCATATGATAACAAGAGAGCCATAGTGGCCCTATAACGCTCACCTGAGTTTTGTAGCTTGCCGGAACGAAATTCTTTCCTTAAGCTTTAACCTGCAAAAGCTAGGTGAATAGTCATAGTAACGCTTCTTCAAGAAAACTTCTGCAATCAGTTAAAAAATTATACAAGTTGTCAAAATCTCTTTTCTGTTCTTTAAAAAACAAGAAGGGACGTCAGTAGGTCAGGATTATGAATATTAAAGATGAGTATTGAATCATAATCATAAGTTAAACATGTGGTCCAAATTTATATGCTGTACCTTCAAAAACAAGAAACTAGGTCAGTAGGTCAAGATTAAGACTTTTCAAGATAAGAATTGAATCTATATCAAACATTATGCAGGTGGTCTAAATCTCAATGTAACTTCAAATACAAGAAAGTAGGTCACGATTAAGAATATTCAAAATGAGTGATGACATCTGTATCAAACATTATACAAGTGATCTAAATCTCTATGTTGTACCTTCAAAAACAAGAAAGTAGGTCAGTTGGCCAGGATTCAGAAGATGAGAATTGAAATCTGTGTCTAAAGTTACAAACGTCGGCCAAATTTCTATGTTGTACCTTCAAAAACAAGAAAGTAGGTCATGATTAAGAATATACAAGATGAGTATTAAAATTTGTATCAAACATTACACATGTGATCCAAGTATCTATGCTGTAACTTCAAAAATGAAAAAGGAGGTCTTTAGGTCACGATTCAAGATGAGTATTGAAGTCCGTATGTGGTCCTAATTTCTTTGACACTGTTTCAAAAACAAATAAGTCTATGTAAAACAAGCTTTTCCTTCGATTTGAGCGGGTGACCTAGTTTTTGACCCCATGTAACCAAGTTTCAAACTTGTCCTAGGAATCATCAAGATAAACATCCTGACCAAGTTTCATGAAGATATGGTCATAAATGTGGCCTCCCTAGTGTTAACAAGCTTTTCATTTGATTTGACCGTGTGACCTAGTTTTTGATTCCATATGACCCAGTTTTAAACTTGGCATAGAATTCATCAAGATAAACATTCTGACTAACTTTCATGAAGTTAGAATTATAAATGTGGTTTCAAGGGTGTTATTTACCTTTTCCTTTGATTTGACCTGGTGACCTAGTTTATGACCCCTAATGACCCAGTTTCGAACTTGGTCAAAATATCATCAAGATAAACTTTCTGTGTAAGTTTGTTTTGAATCAAAGCATATATGAAACCTCTATATTGCTGAAAGGGCCAAAATAGAAAAATTTGCCCCTTTCAGGCCCAATCACTTTAGTACCCATGATTCAATCTGGACGGTTTTCGAAAGGAACCGAGATCTTATGGTGACCTAAGTTGTTTGAAAGTGTGTTTAAAATCAAATGTAAAATGTCGCTTCTATCGTGTTCACAAGGTAAAAAAATAACAAATTTTGGCTCTTTCAGGGGTCAATCAGGAAAATATGATTGGATCTGCTGTTCATCATAGAATCCAAGATCTATTGTTGTTAAAGATATTTTGCAAGTTCTATCAAATCAAACCATAAATGTAGTCTCTATCGTGTTCAAAATACCAAATTTTGGCTCTTTAATGGGCCAAAACTCTGGAACCCATGATGGGATCTGGCCAGTTTTCGAAAGGAACCAAGATATTATGCCAATACAATAAAATCTGGAAAGTAGATCCCTCGGAAGCACCGAAAACAATGCAAGTTGTGTGCAAGTTTGATTGTACTGTAATTGATAGCAAAATGTAGATAAAAAATTGTGGACGGACGATGCCGACGGATAACGGACGAGGGACGATCACAAGAGCTCACCTTGCCATGCTACACCTATTTTCCTATGATTTGAGCGAGTGACCTAGTCTTTTAATCAACATCACACAAATTCACACCTTGGAATCATCACGATAAACATTCTGTCCAAGCTTCATGAAGACAGGGTCACAAATCAAATGTAGCCTCTACAGTGTTAACAAGATTTTCATTTGATTTGAGGGATGACCTCGTTTTTGCCTCCACATGACCCAGTTTCATAACTGGCCTAGAAATCATCAAGATAAACATTCTGAACAAGTTTCAGAAAGATATGGTCATAAATGTGGCCTCAAAAGGGTTAACAAGTTTGTCCTTTGAATTGAACGGGTGACCTAGTTTTTAATCCCATATGTGACCCAGCTTTTAATTCGGAATACAAAATCATCAAGATAAACATTTTGTCCAACTTTCATGGATATAAGGGCATAAATGTAGCCACTATTGTGTTAACAAGCTTTTCCTTTGATTTGACCCCGTGACCTAGTTTTTTCCTCATATAAACCAGTTTTAAACTTGGCCTAGGTATCATCAAGATAATCATTCTGACTAAATTTCATGAAGATAGGATCATAATTGTGGTTTCTATGTTGTTAACAAGCTTTTCCTTTCATTTGACCTCGCGGCCTAGTTTTTGACCCCATATAATCCAGTTTCTAATTTGGCCTAGAGATCATCAAGATTATGTGCAAAGTATCAAATCAAAGCATAAATGAAACCTCTATATGACTCAAAGTGCAAACATAGAACATTTTGCTCCTTTTATGGTCAGTAGCTATAGAACTAATGATGGAATCTAGCCGATTTTCGAAAGAACCGTGATCTTATTGTGACTTAAGTTGTATGTTAGTGTGGTTTACATCGAATGTAAAATGTCACTTCTATCATGTACACAAGGTAAAAAATTAACAAATTATGTCTGTTTCAGGGTCAATCAGGGGCCATAACTCAGTTACTTATGACTAGATCTAACGTATTTATCATGGAATCCAAGATCTACTGTTGTTACAGATATTTTGCAAGTTGGTATCAAATCAAACCATAAATGAAGTCTACCATAACCACAGATCCTCTCTCTAAATTCCAGTTTGTTTAGTTCTGCCCATTGTTTTTTCGTTTAGGACACAGCCATCATTTTATCTGGGGACCGTACGCCGCTTTTCATGGAACTGCACCCAGTGCATCATTACAGGTTCCAGGTGCACCGCCGTATGAAAACATCTGCGGATGTCTCTAAATTAATGATTCTGCTACTTATAACATGTGTAATTGTTGAGTTCTGCTCAACCCGGGGCTAGTGGGTATGGACGGTAGCTTGTACTTCCACTACCGTCCATGAACAGGCTCAATCAAACCGAGCCTGCAACATTTTGCTTATGACGTGTTGGGCGTCTTTTGGTTTTCCACTTTTTTTATTCTATATGGCTGCAAAAACCAACAATTTTGACCCTTTAAGGAACCATAACTCTGGAACCCATGATAGGATCTGGCCAGTGTTCGAAAGGAACCGAGATGTTATGTTGTATGTAAGTTTCATTAAAAGCGATTGCAAATGTGGTGACTATCGTGTTTACAAGAAATTGTGTACGGACAACGGACGATTACAAAGGGTTTCCCTGTCACTACATTACAGGTGATCTAAAAAAATGCGAAATACTCTGTTGATTGAATTTACAAATCCTAAATGCACAAAGCCAGAGAAACAAAAGTCATTCCTTTAACAATTATCTTTCCTTAAATATTTAATTCAGATGTTACACAAATCATTTTTTAATAAAACGTTATTTGTATACGCCAAATTCAAGAGATAAATGCTTATGTTTTGCTATGACGTGAATTTTCATAGCTAAAAACACTCACATATCATCTAATGATGGATCTTTTACATCTTAAAGAACAAAAGACAAATGTAATGTAGTAGTTATTTTTCTCGCTAGCCCGTAAACGGAACTGAAGACTGTTTTATATGAATTGTTGCGACATTTTTGTTTGTTCAATGGGTTGAATTTATAAGTACAGAAACGGTACAGAATCCATACACTATTATTTTTAGTGTTTAATTACCTATACAAATAATGATGCATTAAATCAGACAGAACTGTTTCCATTTTCAGAAACAATAAACTGTAAACACTGTAGGAATAATTTCGGAATTATTCTTGCTTAATTTCTGTAAATCAATGACCTAACAGAATGTCTAATATAACAAATTTACTATTTAATTAACTAAAGTCAAACATCGCCAGTCGCAAATACCGAACGTAAGAAACACCATAGTTATCAAAGAAGTTCGCAGATTTCGATTTGTAATTGTTATAATGGTAGACAACCTGACATTATCTTAAGAATGAACAGAGTAATGAGTTTAACCGCCTTTATGTATGATGTGGAGAAAGCTATTGAGAAGATAAACAGACTTAGTAAAACATGGAAAGTATGAAATGTTTAGGTTTTCAGCCAATATCAAGAAATACTGCTGATGAAGACTTCTTTATATTTGAGAAAAAAAGCATCAACATTATGAAAGAGTCAAATTTTAATGTCTCTGCAATAAGAAACAATATACTATACAGAAACACAAAACAACAACTTTTTTTCTTATGGTAATCTAGCGTATTTCGAATCGAGATATATACTATCAGGAACGGAGAGAAGTACCTGCTTTTTCGTATTTTAACATAAACAATATATTATCAGTTCATGAACCACTGGTTGTCATTAACAGCACGAGAGTCATCTGGCATGCGGGGTGCCAGATGGGTTTTGCCGGCATGGGTAAAATCACCGGAAAGGCCAGTCCGGTGTGCAAGAAAAATATATCTAAGACCCCTAAAACACGCACAGAATTCACCATTTATTTTTATGCGGGATGTTTAAAAAATAACAAACCTAGGTGGAGGACCCACGTGCCATTCTCTCAGTTATACTTCGTTTAACAGAATTCAACATTTTCGTGCTTTAAAACTCTCGGTGGGTTATCCCTCCGACAACAATATATCGCATAGGAAGCGTCGTATGAGGCCCTTTCCAAACGCCCAGGAATCTACATTTTGGTTGTTTTTATACGAAAACTATATCTCGGCAGGGGAGTTCCAAACCCCCTCCGCCACCATTTTTATAGAAGACATTCCCTCCTTTTATCTCTCTCCTTTGTGCATTATGTAAAAATGAGCACAGCCCCTGACTTAAAAAATAAAAAAAATACGTTTCAACCCGTGATCCTTAACTAATCATATGTACCCTTGCATCGCATTTTGTCGCTACCAAAACTCGGCCGAATATGCTGAGCTTCATTTCTTATAAATATTTAAGAACTCAAGATTGATTGTGAAGCCTCGACATATGGAATACATTGATTCTTTATTGGGCATAAATAATATGTAATCTCCGAAAAAAAAATGTATTCCGTGTTATTTAGAGATAAAAAACAAAACAAAACAAACTGACCGCACACTACAAACGTAGTACTTTTGTGAACGAAATAAGTATGTTTCAGATTATAATAACAACAATTTACACATATTTAATAGAAGATTTTAGATTAGCAATATCTTTTTAGATTTAATTCAGTACACCATCTGCGTATAAATATAAATACTATATTTTCATATGTGATAATGACAGCAAACCAGCATTAATGTGGATTTGTTTTAATCGTGACTGTGCTGTTGCACGACCTTGTCACAGTGCAGACTCGGCCATTACTACGATAAAAAAAAATTGAAAAGGAGTTTGATGAAGGATGATACACAATACAGCCTTTGTCAGTTTTTTTTTGTAGTTTTACAGTGTTTTAATTGTATGCTAAACACAAAAAGGGGTTATAGGAAATATGCATAATGAATATGATTAGAAAACCACTTTAGTACCAGCGCAGAAGCTATTGCAGGAGCTATTTGATGAAGTGGCGTCATGAGACAGAACGATTAATGAACACTTTTTCACATAAGGATTTAAATTAAAGCTAGTGTTCTTTTATTCACTTTTTTGAGATTTTTTGACATTAGAACGTACAAAGAAGAGAGAGAATATTAAAATCTATTTTAGCCCTTAGCCTGCTGAATTTCTATAATGAACTTGTCCATCTTTTAGTTTGGACAGTACAATAAACTGTTAAACGGGGTGCTTACAAAAGGATACCGACTGAATTGCGAACAGTGCAGATCATGATCAGACTGCACGGGTGTGCAAGTTCATCATGATTTACACTGGCCGCAAAGGTAGACTCAATCGTGTCCAGCATTATTAGGGTTAGTATGAGTAGTAACTCCAGATTACAGCAGTGTGGTTTAGATGTAATTTTGCAGTTACTGTATTTACATTAAATGTTAAAAGAAATATCGCCTGTAGAAGACTCAAGACCATTCTCTATTTCCCATTTGACATACTCTATTTAAGAAATGATATATCTCATTCAGTGATTTGTCGCTGAATAACTCATTGTTTGGAATTCAGATGCGAAGGAATTAGGCTATATCATGAGGGCGCAGCCCGAGTGATAATACGCATCTGAACGACAAACAATGACTTATTCAAGAGCAAATCACTGAATGAGATATATTATTTCGATTCTAACACGTTACCAAGGATTTTTAAGTACATCCTTGACGACATTCATTAAATATTTGCACGTCAATCGGTTTCTTTTCCAGCGCGCCGCTATGCCGTTTGACGCCATGACGTAATAATTGTGACGTCAGAACAGTGATTTTTGTATAACTGTTTTCTGCCTTCTTTGTTTAATAGGAAAATAAATCGGATCGTGTTAGAATTCCAATTTGATGCCAGTTTAAACGATAGTATCGACGACTTCCATATCTAAAAAAGCATTATTCAGTTTAAAATATTCAGTTTCTTATAAAGTATTTTCTGTGGAAAATTGTACACATGACTTATTTTATATCAAATATTCCCACCGGAATTCATTCCCGTCGGAAATATTTCCCATGGGAAATATATCCTGTAGGAAATATTTCCCATGGGAATATTTTAAAAGTCTTCCCATCGGAAATATTTCCCATAGGAAGTGATTCCCATAGGAACGTCCTCCCATGGCCAAAATATGGGAACGGTTTCCCATGGGAAAATTTGTAAAATTATAAAATGACAAATAACTTTTTCCAAAGTCATGTTATGATGTGCCTAGTGTAGAATAAGTTTGAAAGATAATGATTTATCATTTTAAGAAACAAATATATTTCCCATGGAAAATTCCCATGGGAAATCCATTTTCCCATGGGAAATTTATCACATATTCTTCCCATGGGAAAGTTATTTTCCAATGGGAAAGTGTATTTCCCATGGGAAAAGACCGCATTCCTATGGGAAAATAGCATTTCCCATGGGAAAGTTAAGTTTTTAATGTTGACTGCTGCTTTGTTGGTGGCATAAAATCAAATTGAAAAGTATGGCGTGCGTGAGAATTTGAAGTATTTTACTTTTGCGAAAGAATTTTTAAGATAGCATGTACAGAAGTACTTGCTGTTTTTGCCATATATTGGCGTGGCAAATTGAAATTGGCGGCCATTTTTAAATATATTGCAACACAGTTGTATTACATCTATAAAATCTATTCCACAACGTCGCAAGAAAAATGCTGAATTTCAATTCATTTGATCTTTTACAATGATAAATGCTGTATAAGTATGCTTTGTTTATTTCTGGTACGAGTATTGACGCTTCTAATTGTCTTTTTCATCTCAGTACAATTATGTATTTTCTGGAAGGAACATCATTTTTTACAATATTGATATCGTGTATGCATGCAATTAAAACTAGGAAAGTAAGACCAGTAAAATATATATAAAAACTACGTAAAGTTTGGATTAGATTTTCCCTAGATTTTATTTAGCAGTCTCTTTATCTATATTTTATATATCCACCATATTGGGTGTCTCATATATACATTAGTCGGTCACTGTGATATTAAATGAACGGAAAATACCCTGTTCAAAGCAATGCGTTTGTAAGAAAAAAGGAAAGGAAGAATTTCCTTATTCGGTAAAGAATTGAATATATGTCATCGTTTAATGCTAGGTCAACTTGCAAATAAACACAGTCACAAAGTGATGAAGAAAAGCATTTCCTTCAAAAAATCTTTTTTCAATCTTTGAATTTTGGTTTGATTTATTATAGTGTCTGCTTATTTTCATTATGTGTTTGGTTTTGTGTAATACACGATATGCCATATCATGATCAATTAACTGACCTCTCTATTCGATTTACAGTACCTGAAGAAAGTAACCAACTGACCTATGTATTCGATTTGGTTTTCGCAACTAGTGACGTGACAGCTTCATTACCTAACTATTATCGCACTTCTTTCAACGTCATGTATCGTACATTTGGAACACAATGACTCAAGATAATTCCCAGTGTAGTAGTGCAAAATTATTTGTATTCTGACATGGCTATAATAATACATGACAACATTTGTAAACAAAATATGTTAGGGAGAAATCTATACATTTATTTTCATTGGTTTGTTCTTTCATGAAAACCAGGGATATACTTCATGCCTAATCAAGCACGATTTTACACCGCTGAATGCCGTCAGTTTGCTTATATTAAATAGCTGTTTTTTTCAAAATGGTTTACGCAGAACATTCGTTCGCGAGATTATTACCTACAGCAAATTATTTCAATTTTTATAGTCTGAAGCTTAAGATTAATGTTAAAATGTGAATCACTATCGACTGCGCCTGTTTTCAGATGTGACTGAGTTGGGCGTTATATCAAATTGAAATCAAATAAAAGTGATAATTATGTGACTACATAGAACGCATCCCTGCAGGTGGACTCAGTTTGACTGAGTATGCAGTCTGCTTTGTCCGTTTTTCTCTGTTATGAATTTACGTTTCTCTTGCAGAAAGAGGGACTGTTGTACAAAGTTTGTTCAAAATTCAAGACACTTCTTTTATTTTTTTCCTTACTATCAAGAAACAATGTGTCTCCTGTATATGGTCGGTATAAATAAGGTAAAACATGAAATAAAATATTGTTTGCTATTGTTTAAACAAAACGAATGGTCATATATTTAAGCAAGCTCAAATAAAATGCAATACTGTAGCAATTGTTCTTCGCATGAGTTTAGAATAAAGCATAACATTAATTCAGTCGTAATTTATTGTATTTGATGCCAGGTACGAGGTATAAAATGGATATTGACTTAAGACAACAATCATGAAAAACGTTGCTGATGAAACAGTGGCGTGGCAGAAAAGACATGACATTTGTCAGATGTGTTTTTCCAATAATGTATATTTTGCAACAGGAGTAAATATTTTACAAAACTTATTTACAACTTATAACACTGTTTGTGTCACGTAGAATTGTTGTCCTCGGTAATAATCAGTGTCTTCGTGCTTATTTAGGTCAATTTTGAGATAGACAATTCTAAATAAATCAATTTATGACAAAGGTATTACAAAGGTTGGCAGTTATTTGCGGAAAACAGGTTTCTGCTGATACAGAATCCTGAAATTTGGCCTCTATATCATTTCTTAATGTACCCTTGAATAATACAAAACTAGTGAAAATAAATAATAAAATGAAAATAGAATACTTATTCCACAGGTAAGTGGAAAATTTAAAAAACGATTGTCATTTGAACAAACCAGTTTAAATTCTGAAATCATCTATCGTTAACTATTTTCATGGCCACTTTATGGACCTTGGAACTTTTGTCCTGTACAACAATATATATGTTTTATCAGAATAATGGTGTCTGAGGTTTACTTGTCTGGCTTTTTGAGACACATTTATCTGGCTCAAGATAGATCTGTGCATCAAACACGAACTGCATACCATCTCCTAGTTATGTATAAAATGCTCAGTCAGACAATCTAAACGCAACACATAGCCAAGCAAGCGGCACGAAAACATGTGAAAGTAGATCATAAAAGACATAAAAGTAAATAGTTTTTGAAACCAGAAAGGTGGAGAACACTGAACAGTAGTAACAGTTATGAAATATGCATTTTGTAATGTATCTTGTTTCATTGATTTAAAAGGGTTCATTATAGATACAATCGTGTACACAAAGGTTGGAATGCATCCGTGAAATGTCATTCCCATCAGACATATGCCAACCATATTTGTCATAAATTATACAAATATACTAGCTGTCTCAATTCTTTTTCATGCACTTTAACATAATAGGTAACTAAGAAAACTAAGCCACACTGAAAAAAGGTATACAACTTTAGACAAATTCAACGGTTACATATAACTAAATAATGGTGCTTTGACAAAGTATCAGTCCAGTCTCGAATGAGTACATGTTTGGCAAATACTATGCCAGTCTTTTTCGCATGTGTATTGGAAATAACTTTAATTGTAGATCAGACAATTTCTGCACTAGCTTATTAAAGAATACTATATATCTTTTTAGTTTACACCGTTATAACATTTCTGCGATTTACTGAATGGCTTCCCGGACAATAGTCAAAACTATTGCTTTAAGTATTGTTCACATCAACTGGGTAAACACTATAATTGTTCCTAGACAAATCTTTCAATTTATTCCTGAAACACTTTTATGTAAAAATTCGGATTGTTAATGTCAATTGTATAACTTCTTCCTGTGCTTGGCGTATATGTCTGTTTCCCCAGACAGAATATTTAAACCCCGTTATACAATTACCAAATCAGAATTACTAAGGACATTACGTTGTAACATTTGCATCCAATGCTCATTCGTCAAGTCTTGCATGATGTCTAATGACGGCTGAGTGCTTGGTAACATATTTCCTAGACTCGTAAACAATTTCAGATTCTCTTCATACGTTTACTGTCAATACAACCATACATCAAGACTAACTTGTTATCCTTTTGCTACCGATCATTACACAGACTGGCAGAATAGGACCATAGTGGTTGGAAGCATCTCTGGTTGTAATTCAGTGTTATTGTATAATACAGTTTCACTGAAGTCATTTTTAAAGTGAGCAGACAACAATTATTTTTCGTCCGGAGGATCTTGTTACAAATTCTACTGTCATAGCAGCACATTTCAAGGGCGTGTGGCGGCCCGATCTTGGATCTATTTGAATCATTGATTTAAGAAATAAATCTATATTGTCTGAAATAAAAACGTACATAGACTAATTTATGACACGACCAATACGCAATATGCAGGCTTATCTTTTTCATCCATTAGTTTGATTTCAAGGGCTAGAATTTCTTAGCTACGAACACTATAAAGAAAAAAATATAAACAGTTGAACTAAATGTAGGCAGTGGAACTAGAAATAGAAACTTCAAGTTTTTAGATATATGTGTAGCTTACTGCATCAAAGTACACAGTCTGAAAAAGTAATTTGAGCTGTAAAAACAATTCTTCTTCCTGTCTGTTAACTATTTTGCAAAACATAGAGAAAACTCCGCTAACACTTTACTTTAAGCTTAGGTAAGTATGTACCTAGTATCTTATACAAACCAATAAAATAGGACGTATCTGAGGAAACTAGAGCTATCACTGGAGAGTGATTAATATCTGCCTGCTGAAAAACAGTTTAGATATACCCGAAATTGAAAGTAAAAAGCAGCCAAAATTCATGACATATTTGAGTCAGAGTTATGTATCTTTTTTTAAGTTTACATTATTCTTAGTAAAAAGAGGAATAATGAACGAAATATCAGGCCAGAGTTATGCCCCTTATGTCATTAGATGTAGGTGAGGAACACTTTTTTAAATTCCATACAAATACATCAAGTAAAAAAGGAGATGACGGGAAAGTGCCCCAAAGCGGAGGCTGACGTCGAAATCTGGGCGAGTAGTACTTCGTAGTCTAGCTAAATCCTATTTTTTAAGAAATGTAAGGAAAGTGTCGTTTTTGTCTTAGTCATGCTTTCTATATCGTTTAAGTACAGTTATTTCCTATCATATGTTTTATAAACAATTCAACAGTTCTGTATCAGCATCTTCTTTAGATTCGTAGGAGGCGTGCTGCTGAAAATAGAGTATGGCATCACTAAGCGAGCACTGTGACTATTTAATTGCTGGTCTCGAGCCACTAAACGTGTTTTGGCCCCGTGTTCACAAAACATTTTCAGTCTCAGCTGAGTTTGATAATGAAACTTTATTTCTCATTTATATCTAAATAGCATGTTTAAGACGATATTTTAAGTTAATAACTATTTTGAAGAGGCTATTCAGTATTGATGGTCAGTTTAATTTGGAATTTAAGCTTGAAGTTTTAGTAAAATTGATATTAAAATTTCCAACTCGAACTCAGTTGAGATCGCTCTACCACTAGGCTACCGATACGGTAAAAGAATTCAAGCAAGACACCAAATGACAAAATAAAAACAGCTGCCCTAATTCGGGCGTTAAATTGTTGACAGAAACTTCCAACCTTCAACTTCAGCTGATCAAGGCTCAATTTGTTCTTCAAAGAACTTGACTGCGGGGAAGAACAGCCTATTATAATAAATACTCTTTATCAAGAGTGCCTCACTGAGGCAACTGCATTGACTGTTTTTCACAGGGGTAGCAAAATGACCACTACGTCGTACTTCCTCTTCCCTAGTAGGAGGAGCTGATGCTGGTGTAAAACTGCCCCTAGAGACATTGGATGGTGTAGATGCTTGTTGGTTGCTATTCCTTATTCTGAAAAAAACAAACAAAGATAAATATCAAACAGAGAATGTCATGTTCCAAAACTGCAGCCTCCACAAAACGGTAAGTTATGTATTACTAAGTTACTTTACCTGAAAATACACGGATGCACTGCTTGATTTCACCACACAGCAGGTTCGCGTAGCGACTTCAGCCAGGACTCCTTGTGATGCAATGTCAGTTGGTTCTGAAACAAAAACTACACTTACCCATGAAAAGGTATATAGTACTATTACTGATGCAGTATCTATTATGATACTAAGCTTCATGTGTTTTTGAAAAGGAGACATACAAATGTTAAGTGCATACACAGGAAAAAGTAAGATGACTATGGTAAGTGAAGGTTAAAAAGTAGCATTCCTGTTTACGGTGCCACCGATGGTATAATAAACTAAAAGTTCAACTGCAATTAGGTTCATACGGTGCCCCTAAAGTGACATGTTACGCACTTTTTCCACTTAAGTAATGTGAGACTTTTTTTATTTCGTTTAAACGAAATAACTAATTCGTTTAAACGAAATAACTAATTCGTTTAAACGAAATAACTAATTCGTTTAAACGAAATCATTTCGTTTAATTTCGTAAAAACGAAATGATTTCGTTTAAACGAAATAAAAAAAAGTCTCACATTACCTAAGTGGAAAAAAGTGCGTAAAATGTCACTTTAGTTGCACCGTAGGTTCAATACAAATATCTGTTAATTCAGAACTTATGTTTTTCTGAAATGTATATTGATAGACCCTCCCCCTCCATCCAAAGTTGAAAAGGTTGGACTGTAATAAGCGGATGTTTTGTCTGAAATGCCCGAATGCGGGTGATGTCTTCTGAAATAATAGAGAGTTTGAGATTTCAACCTTCGCCTTGCCCTTCAACGTCTCTTGCGAAGTTAACGTATGAAGTTGAAGTTCGAAGTTCCTTGAGATTTCAAACTTTAGAATGAACCTTACTTCTTTTAATCCGCCCATTCAATTTATCTGTAATTATGTACGTTTTTCTCGTGCATTTTGATATCAATTGTCCGAAAGTGCAGGACTTTTACAAGAGGTTATAGAAATGAAAATTAAATAAAAACAATTCAATTAACAAAATCATCGCATGGATATAAGCGCGATTAGGAAAATAATTGATATAAAATGATGTCAGTATACAATGCATGATCATAAATCATATATGAGAGGAAATAAAAATGATAATCATATCAACGTATTCTATTGTTGATGGTGTTCTTGAAAGATATTACAGTTAATATTTTTTAAACAAAAACATGAGACATCACCTACAACAAATGCATTTCCCGATATACTTTGAAATTAAATATATGAGATAAAGCAAACACACAAGGCTGTTGACTAGTATTTCATAGTTTTTCTTAAAGTTTTTTTTTTCTTTTTACTTTGAATTGGTACTTCGTACATCGAATTCTTTAAAAGACGCGTTTTATTTGTAGACAATGAGCCAATATATACAATTTATGAATACATTTAACAAGCGATTTGAAACAACTGTAAGATACTCTCGTTATATCATACGTTTTGGCATCATGACACTCAGTTTGACTCTGTATAATGCCAAACTCTCAGACAGCACAATATAATCGTGCCAAGTCACCATGTGTCTAGCGAAACAGTCAAGAACTCTTAGGTGGAGACGAAAATTGTCGCACAAAATAACATGTGGGTATATACTATGGCGTACCATTTGGGTCGAAAGTTTCCAGGTACCACAGGTAGTAATAAAATTATACCTGCAGGTATAAATTTATAACTGCGGGTATAAATTGGAAATGTACCCGCGGGTACAATTTTATACCTGCAGGTATAATTTTATACCTGCAGGTACAATTTTTATACCCGCGTGTAAATTTTACACCCGCAGGTATAAGATGATACCCGCAGGTACAAAATTATACCCACGAGTATAAAAATTGTTCCCGTGGGTATAATTTTTATACCTGCGGGTATAAAAGTATACTACCCGCAGGTACAATATTTATACCCGTATGTATAATTTTTATACCCACGGGTATAATTTTGTACATGCGGGTATAAAATTACCTACGGGTATAAAATTATACCCGCGGGTACAATTTTTATATCCGCGGGTACATTTCCAATTTATACCCGCAGGTATAAATTTATACCTGCAGGTATAATTTTATTACTACCTGTGGTACCTGGAAACTTTCGACCCAAATGGTAGGCCATAATATACACATAAATGTTTGAATATACTATTTCATAAATAATGTGCAGATCAAGGAATTTTGGTTAGAGGGACACCAACTTTAAGAGGGGGAGGGGTCACCCATTCAAGGGTGTTGGGGGGGAGTAACACTGAGTTTCAAGACCGATTTTCTTTGTAAAATGTAAGAATCAAAGGGGGAATGACTCAAATGCCACTCTGCCATGTTCTGGGTCCATGCATGTAAAGAATGGAGCTATCCCATACGGCTAACAGGAAACCTCCCGCATCATGATATCATAAATCTAAAATTGTCTGATACTTCAAAATAAATCCGTCTTACTAGTACCATTTTATGTTTATAATTAAAACGCAATTGCCCTATTAAGTGTCCGCCAGAAACGGATTAATACTATTTGGAAGTTAAAATAAAATGTTATCATTCATTTTTCAAGTAAAATGACTGTCATGCCATGTGCCTCCATCCAGATTTCAGTCTTTGATTCCGTGTATGTGGACAGAGTAGATGTACAAAAACTGAAGTTTTGACTTTCGTTATATCACATCTTCTGACATTCAAAACTTCACTTCTTACGACAAAAAAGCCCATCTGGTATAATCAATACCGCCTGAGGACACAAATATGCCGTAGAAGCTAAAGTTTGAACAAAATCTCAAAGTTTCTCAAAATCAGTTGATAACTTCATACTTCCAGGTTAATATCAATGTATTTAGTTAAAATCATTAGCCACACAAAACTTCAATATTCTTATACTTATTGATAGTGTTTCGCATCAAATTTAGTCCAGTTATACATATGGATAATCGAATAACTTTATAAGCAGAAATCCGGAAACTAAGCTTTTTATTTCACATAGTAATATAACGAAGTCTTAGGCTTACTTGAAATTACATGGAAGACTTTAGTAGCAACGTCTGATATAAATAAAATACACGCATATTGGTGACGTTTTACCCCAAATATATATGAGAGACGTTGAAGGGGAAGGCGAAGGTTGAAATCGCAAACTCTCTAATAATTATGGTAATACTGAATATGGTATAGATAGTGTATTGAAATCTGTTCTCTTAACACTGTCATTGAATTTTTTTCTTCAAAATTCGGGGGCAAGATGCCCATATTACTCCTACGTAGACCTTTGACATTTTAAAAGTGTTTATTTGTGTTTCTTTTCACATTTTGTGTGTTCCTAAACATATTTTATTTTCCAGTTGCCCATCAAAGAATGTCTTCAATATTTCCTTAGTATTTGTATATATGTACTATATGTTAGTACGCCTTCATAATTAACACTTCAATATGCTCACAACAATGGACTAGGCTTTCTTAGGGTATTACAGTTACTGTGTTTGAAGTTATATGGTTTACGCTACATTTCGTTAAAATATCAAATGGCCATCTTTCACTAAAACATTTAATGTTTAGATTATTAATTTAATCCTCATTAGATATATTGATCTTTTTGAATAAGTATGTAGTGCTACATTCATAATGAAATGTCATACAGTTTATTCTTAAATTACTTTTAGTTTTTTTGTTTTTTTTTTGTGGTAGTACATATTTATGCTATGATCAGCCATACATTTACACAACGTGTACTATTCTTAACCAAATGTAAAAATTTGTTTATGTTTACATGAATTATACATTGTATTTGTTCATGTGTTCAAGTATGAAATTTACCTCTAATATACTTTTAACTTGGACTATTCGTTGTCTAATTTGTAGAGGTAATCTATTTTCCATTCTTTGACAAGTTTGCGTCTGACATAATAAGGTAATGCCAGCAAAAAAAAATCTAATTTGTATTGTATTTGAAGATATACTTAATAATGTATAAATTTGGAAAATTTAATTGTTCAAACATTAGCGAAGAACTTTAAAGTACAGAATCTACGGCAAAATAGTTTTGTGGAAAGAAACATGCGACTTAACATGACTTTAAGGATGTACGAACGTTTTTTTCAGGATATCCGCCATTTTGAAAAATGTTTCTCCGAAAAGTGCTTTCTAACAAAAGTTTAGCCAAAAATTAATGATAGATAATTAAAATATGGCTAATAATGTACCATTTAAGCAAATAAATTCTACTTTTTGCGAAAAAAAAAATTTTTCACTCTTATTTTTGGCTGGTATTTGCCTAAAATTGACGTAAGATTTACAATGGGGTAGGGGTAGGTAATGTCGAATATCTATTAAAGTAGATTAGATTTGGTTTTGAAATTTTCCTGACTGATACATATAATAATGAGCTATAATTGAAATAAAAGTTTTCAAGATAGCACATTATATTATCTAGAAAACATTTATTAAAACAAAAAGAACAAAAAATATCAAAATTCACCGATTTTTAACAGTTTTTTCTTATTAAATCTCTTAGATGCACGGTGACCCCAACTTTTTTTCTTTCCATTTTGAAGCATTTTTGTGGGTCATTAAAGCTGCAAAATATTTTGAAAATCTTAACGTCAGAAATTGTTTTGTAGATCTAAATACGGTTTTTTCATTGACAATAAAGTGGGAGGGGTAATTATGTCAATATGTGAAAATGAAAGAGAATTGTTAGTGACATTTATGCTTATATAATACTGGCATCACCTTGTATTCATATTAACCTGTAACACCTGAAATCCCTATAACATTAAGTGGGATATTATATGTTTCATAAAGTATCACCATTTTTCTAATTTTACAAAATTTCAGAAATGCTTAAGCAGTGGGTGAAGAAAATGCCATATAAAATGAAAACGAGTTCGGTGACCTATGTTTTTTCTTCTCTTGTTTGTCTTGGAAACAAATGTTCTTCAAGCTCACAGAGTATGAAAAAATTCTTTACGTTAGAAAAAATTCGCTCGTACATCCTTAATTACCCGAGGTTAAGAGTCTGTTCATATCCTAAATAAAGTACATAATAGCAGAACAATCATGATTTCATCTTTATCATGTCTACATCTTGTGAGCGAGTAGAGCGTATTAAGGTGAAGTTCGACCTTTAATTTTTTTTTAGATAGATCTATGAAAAATTAACGGAAGAAAATTGAGGATATTTCTGATTTATTCCAGTTTTCCGTTTGGCTCTTATTTAAGCCACATTTGTTTGGTGTGCTGTCAAACTTGGCCACTAACGGCACTTTTTGGGCGTTATTTCTTGGCGTCATTTTCATTGTTTCTGTACGGTTTTCAGCATATCCCTGTTTTAGCTGGAAGCGGACGCAAATGAAATTTATATATTTTTAAAAGATTTAAAATTTCCTCTCCTGTAATATAAATTTCGTGAATGATCTATGACGTACCTTAAGATTATGACGCATTAAAGCATCAGACTTATACAAAACGTAACGTAGAGTTTAGCTGGAAAATTGTCCTTTTTTCGAGAATAACATTTTTTCGTGTCGAGGAATTTTGTTTAAATTTTAATCATAAATGCGCAAATATATTTACTTGCGTTTGATTAACAAAAAGTTGTATGTCACCGAATTCGTTTTTTCAGTACCATCGATTTTGTTTCCCCAACCCCGAGCTGAAATGCGACGTTATTTGGTAGTATTTTTAAAGTTACACTAAAGTTTCGGACGATTTCGGAAAACTTGGAACCAGTTTTCGAAACTTTATCGTAAAAATATACGTTCAATTAAGGCGTATACTGAAATAAAAAAAAAACAACATCACGTATACAGTAAATCGAATTATATATGAAAAATGAAATAAACGCGAAGTTATTTGGTGGTATTTTAAAGTTACGCCGATAGTTTCGGACGATTTCGGGAAATTTGTACTAAGGCGCTTATTGTCGACATAATTTCGTTAAGTTATACGTTTAATGTTAGCATATACTGAAATATAAGAAAATAAGAATTCGAATTATAATAGAAAAATGAAGTCCCGGCTAGTTATGAGCTGTGAACTTTCGTTTTTTTTTTTATAATTTATCATAATTAACTTGGTTAGCATTCGAGTTTAATGTGTAATTATGATTAAATTACTCCTGTCAGAAAGCGCATCATATGAAGAAAAAAATGATTTTCAACTTTATAAGAATTCGATTTAATCGTGGGATTTACGGTGTTCCGTTAGGGCCAGCGCCTACTCCTTATAAATGGGAAGTCCGAAGGTACGGTATGGTATGATGGCTAAGCGCGACAGTACAATGGCGAAAACAACGACAGTACGATGGTGACAGTCTGTTGAACTACTCTTCGGAATCAACTGTTGTGCTTCACCATCGTAGTGTCGCGGTCCGCGATTCACCATCGTAGTATCACCATCCTAGTGTTGAGGTTTACCATATGGAAGTGTCGCGTTTCGCCAACGCACTGTCGCAAGTGTATTTTTATGATGTTAACCTGACAACAAATATTTTTAACGTTCCATGGCTTGCAATAAGAGCTGATTAAAAATATTTTCTAACAAAACAATTAATAACAATTACATGTATTATTATTCATTTTCTAGCTGAGAGGTTAATTTTGAATATAATTTTGTTTAGAAATAACATTCGGTCGGGTGGTATTCGTTTGAATTACACCCTACAGGTTGATATTTATTTTTCAAACCTCATGAAAACAATAGACCGACGGAGACTATTCTTGAACAGTACAACGCAAATAAGGTATATAAACAGAAAAAGAGGGTGAAGTGCGACAGTGCGATTGCAAAGCTCGACAGTTCGATGTACGGTCTCGCTATCCTTTAGAAAATTTTGAAACGGTAACATGCATGAGTCCATTATAACACATATTCACATTAAATACCAATAATGAAGATAATACAAACTTTTAATGATGTTTTAATAGAAGTAATGTAATTCCATTAAAAGTACGTATCAAAATCGAATGCTAATAAAAATTATTATAATTGAAGAAAAAAACAAAAGTTCGCAACTCAAAACCAGCCGGGGCTATTTTTTTCCTACTATTATTCTATTTACTGTATATGTGTTATTTCTTATGTTTCAGAATATGCTTTCATTGAACGTATATTTTTACGATAGAATGTCGACAACATCTTCCATAGTACAAGTTTTCCGAAATCGGCCGAATATTTAGCGCAATTTTAAAAATACCACCAAATAACGTCGCATTTCAGCTCGGGGGTAGGGAAACAAAATCGGTGGTACTGAAAAAACGAATTCGGTGACATACAACTTTTTGTTAAAGGTCCATTACTAAAGGAAAGTGAGTTGGCAATTTTTTTCATAGCCAGTGCATAGACTTCTGCAAGACACTAAATAATGAAGATTGGCAGGTCAAAATTTACAGAAGGTCTTTGGAACTCAAAGAAATGTATGTGTATTATGTTGAAATTTCAATGAATCGACAGAATGACCCCCCAGGTCTTTTTAACTTTCTTCATACTTCATAGAAAAATAATTGTACATATACTGCAATTTATTTCGAATTTCTACATACCAACTTTCATTTTCCAATAAAATGAAATAGTTTCTGTGCTTTTTAAAAGAAATTAAAATGTTCACTTTCCTTAGTATTGGACCTTTAATCAGACGCAAGTAAATATATTTGCGCATTTATGATTGAAATTTAAACAAAATTCCTCGACCTGAAAAAATGTTATTCTCGAAAAACGGACAATTTTCCAGCTAAACTCTACGTTACGTTTTATATAAGTCTGATGCTTTAATGCGTCATAATCTTAAGGTACGTCATAAAATATTCGTGAAATTTATATTACAGGAAAGGAAATTTTAAATCTTTTAAAAATATATAAATTTCATTCGCGTCCGCTTCCAGCTAAAACAGGGATATGCTGAAAACCGTACAGAAACAATGAAAATGACGCTAAGAAATGACGCCCAAAACGTGCCGTTAGTGGCCAAGTTTGACAGCGCACCAAACAAATGTGGCTTAAATAAGAGCCAAACGGAAAACTGGAATAAATCAGAAATATCCTCAATTTTCTTCTGTTAATTTTTCATAGATCTATCTAAAAAAGTTTTAAAGGTCGCACTCCACCTTAAAACATTCTGTAACTGTGAGTCATAGTCATAGCACATTCTTTAGAGAAAACATTATTGTTTTTCTGATTAACACTTATTTCATAATATTATCTATATATGAGTTAATGATATTAAGTTCCTATGCTAGGCATTAGAAAGTCATGAAAACTCATGTTGCCAAATTTGCAGATACGTTCGTCAATCAGTCTGTCTGAAATCATTCTACAATCTAGCAGTTTATTTAAGACTTGAAAAGATTGGACATATCAAGACGTCTTTTATCGAAGTTGTCCATAATTACACCTAATCATTACAGTTGATACAAACTGTTTTTGCTTAAGGAATAATGACATGTATGAAAACGGCTCTTAACAGCATCTAGCTAATTCGAGGCTAAATCGAAATTAGGGGCCTCCGTGGCCGAGTGGTTAATGTCTCTGACGACTTCAAATCATTTGCCCCTCACCGATGTGGGTCCGAGCCTCACTAGGGGCGTTGAATTCTTCATGTGAGGAAGCCATCCAGCTGGCTTACACCAAGGTGCCCGCTTGTGATGAAGTAATGCACGTAAGGGCACCTGGGGTCTTCCTCCACCATCAAAACTGGAAAGTCGCCATATGACCTATAATTGTGTCGGTGCGACGTTAAACTCAACCAAAAAATACGAAATTAAAGGCTAGCACATGCCTTACCTAAAAGAAAATAGTCGATATTGTATTTAATATCTAGAAGAGAACTCTAGATGAGGAGAACTGGACGAGAGGGGTGGAGTTCCACGACCGAGCTGTTAAGGTCGCAGACTTAAAACTTATTGTCTCTTATCGTTGTTGGTTCGAATATCGCTTGGGGAGTAGAATTCTTCACACTGGTTTACGAAAGGTTTACTACCCAGGTGCGTGCCTGCCCGTGTTAAATAGGGCCCGGAATGACACCTGTGGTCTTCCTCTACCACCAAAAGCTAAAAAGTTGCAATATATGACCAATAATTGTGTCGGTGTGAGGCTAAACCCAACAAAAAAGATTATAATTAGGTCAGAAATGCATGGAAAATACTTATGGTAACTTTCAAGTGAATTTATATATCTTGTAGATCCATATTGATAAGGTACTGTAAATTATCTCTTTGTCCTAACATTTATTTCAACTGAAAAAGGAATGAAAGGAAATTAATGTAAAAATTAGTAATTTTGGCTTCTTTCTCTTTGAATGGAAGAACACTTCTGGCACAGATTTACTAAGAATCACCGACCGTTTTTTGGCTATATCTATTACCCCAAAAGCTTTAAACAACGAATTTATCAGGACAGTTGATTTAGACATTAATAATCAGAGATGTCAGACAATTTATGGTAGTATTTGACGGTCAAGTATGTGAAACGACTTTAGGCTGACAAGAATATGATTTGTAATTAATACTTATAATCCAGTCTGTAAACCTGTTTATATAAACATTAATGATAAATGTATCTGCTAGTATTTCATAGGAAACTAAACGAAATAGCTATTCATACATTATAGTTATTATATCACATTTACTGGCATCAGACAATGTTTTTTTTTTCATTCGTTTTGAGAAGGTGGTTGCTACTTTCGGAGAAAACTCAATTTTGGTACGGAGTCTGAAGTAAACATTGCCCAATAAACAAACTAAAAAATTTGAAAAGTATTTTTTTTCTAGATAATTGAAGATCATTTCTATTCAAAAGAATCAATAATTCTAATGATGCGGTCTATGTAAAGGTCTCCGAATGTACGTATGCTGTTTGGGCATGTCGAAATGCTTACTGCTTACTTACTATTATAAGATTCTTTCACTGGTTGTAGGTGCAGATGGGAATTTCCGGCCTCGGGGGTAACTGTTAAGGCGGTAACGAGGCTCCAGCCGTGACAGAATCTTTTTCTTGCATACCAATATCAAGAAATGATAATAAAAATAAAACAATCGAACGGCTTTCTTTTTAGAATTATTTCTTATAGCAGCGTATTTAAACAAATCGCGGGAAAGCAACGTCCGTAAACAGGAAAGACGTCATGACGTTTCAAAGACAAAGAACAATGTTTAGTTCCGGTTTTGTTAAAAAATTATCAGTTGCAGTGTTACGTTATTAATTTTTGATAAAATAACGTGTTTTGAATCGAGAAATATACTATCAGGAACAAAGAGGAATTGTCAAGGTATTGGATTTTTAATCCGTTCTTTATAATGAAATACAAATAACTACATAAATATTCTACATATATGTAGTTCGTAATGCGTCATTTAAAGCACGAGAGTAATCCTGCACCCCATGGTATCACGGTTAAAAATCACCGTCTGATATGCAAGAAAGATAAATATTTTTCAGAATATTGAATCATTTCTTGTACAAGACAAGCTGTAAAAAATGCGATGCAGGTTAAATTATGCTCAGTATTGTGATTTTTGTTTTAAGAACTACACAAAATAGAATAGATTGGCATATCATGTTGAACGACTGTGCCATTTCAAATTAAATATTCCACCTACTTTATGCCATCGGAGTCAACAACGATAAGAAAATGTAACTGTATATGCCAGTAGCTTAAAAAGCTACAAGCAAATGCTAATGGTGTGTATTTTATAAAAATGAGCTCATTCAGATCATACATGCGTATAGATTTCTGTACGTGTTCGAGGTATTTTTCTGCATTTAAATGTATACACTTGATAATGTATATGTTTAACGTGCCTCATTTCAGCTGCTACTGGCGTCTCGCATGAATTTACTTTTGAGGTATGTAGAGTTTCTAGTTTGGGGCAAACCCTTTACTTTATCTGGGGACCAAACGCCGCTCTTCATGGAATTACACGCCTCAACACGTGTATCATTGAAGGTTCCATGTTCACCGCCGTTTGAATACATCTGCGGATGTCTCTAAATTGCTTTGTGTACTTTCAGCATGTGTAAATGTTGAGTTCTGCTCAACCCGGGGCTAGAGGGCGTGGACGATAGCATGCATTTCTACTACCTTCCATGAACAGGCTCAATCAAACTGAGCCTGCAACATTTTCGTTTTTGTCGTGTTGGGCGACCTGTGAAGTTTTCACTTTTCTCTATTGTAAATATCAAACTCCAGAGTAGAGATAAAACTTGATTTGCTCAACCTTTTTATTCAAGACGATTGGGCACATCCTTGTCAGTTTGTTGGTAAAGTGTTTTGTCAAGATCAACCAGAAAATGCTTGGTTTAATGGTTTAACTATGATCAAACTTTACAGGATAATTGTATGTGGCAAGCATATGATCCCAATTTCTTTCGGGGCAGTATGTCAAATGTCAAGGTCACAGTGACTTTGAGATAGTAAGTAAAGCTCAGTAACTTCCGTACGCTTAAGCATAGACATCAAAATTCATACGGTGATTTTTTCCTGTCAGTAGTTGACTGTAGGTGTGCATCAATGTTAAAGGTTGCACTAAACTTGATAATGAAAACAAATCAGCTTGATTTAGGCTTAAAGCTTTTTAATTTCAGTTTTGGAAGTTTTGATCAATATCTGAACAGCTTAGAATTAGGTTTTCAACTACAATAGAAGTATTGCCTGTGGTCAGATGACTACTATTGTTGTTGTGCTAGTACCCCAATGAATGTCACGTCACGGTAATCTTGAGATTGAAAATAACCAGAGAAAACCTTAGCGCATGACTGTCAAGTTTCATAGGTGCCTGCCTTTAGTAAATGTCAAATTCACAGCATACATATCAAGTAAACTCCTACAGGCCATCATTGCGGAGGAGCATACGTTTTATAAACAACTCTTATTCAAATAATACGCAATTACGTGCCCTTGTAAACTTGCTTAAATGTAAATGTGCATTGCAACTGTGAAAATGGATGTTACTTTAACGAAATATTTCATGATTACAGTTCAAACGCAAAATATGTCTACTTTTGTAATTTTTTCTCATTCTTGTAAGGATTGCTGTAGGAAGTACAGTTAATATTAATATAATTATTGCAAGAGGGCTCTTGATATTGATTACATTATATTGATTGAATACATGACTACATTTTAGACGGCGAGATTGCGATACAATCTTCGTTTTATTTTCATATTAGCCGAAAAACAGATTTTGCTTACCGAACATTGTCAGGATATTGAAGTTTCTGAATGGAAAATAATGTGGAAAAAAAGGTTTCCAGGTTTCAGGGAGTAAATTTGTCTATATGTTTAGTCAACTTTGCGAACAACCTCTTTGTTACAACCACCCGATTTCGTAATTTCATCTGACTGGAAAGGAAATGAGCATTTTAGTGCACGTAAGAGCTAGAATTTTGACCTTCGATTTTCCTGATGAAAACGTATTTTGTCACGACTGGCTAGAAATCATTTCTAATTTCTGCCAGACTGTGTGTCTTTCTACGACAACTTCAGACAATAAATATTTCAACGAGGTTTTGTTGACCCTTAAGTAATCGAAACTGTCCGGAAGTGATTTGTGGTAATTAGCTGTCTGGCGTCTAAATTAAAATGCCTCGAGCTGATGTTTTAGTGCGCTATAATACGTTTTTTTTTCGTTACAACATCACATGATATAACCGTGATCAGGTCCAGGTGTAGCATGTACTGTGTAAATCAATTATTCTAGGAAGGAGGATTACAATACAAATGATGGGAAAATAATTGGATTCTTAACAAAACAATCAACATGAATTTGTTTGTTTGTTTGTTTTGGGTTTAACGCCGTTTTTCAACAGTATTTCAGTCATGTAACGGCGGGCAGTTAACCTAACCAGTGTTCTTGGATTCTGTACCAGTACAAACCTGTTCTCCGCAAGTAACTGCCAACTTCCCCACGTGAATCAGAGGTGGAGGACTAATGATTTCAGACACAATGTCGTTTATCAAATAGTCACGGAGAACATACGCCCCGCCCGAGGATCGAACTCACGACCCCGCGCAACATGAATTTATCTGTCTCAACATAACCGGTCACCAACACTCAGAATGTACGGATGAGTTTAAATCATTACAATATTTGAGACAAATACCCCTCATATGAACTTCCAAAGTGTTTTCATCGTGGACTTCAAACCACAATGAGTTTAAAGAAAGTCACAGCCCCAATAGTAATTTTACCATTTGTCTTTACTGCACATACCTTTACTATTTTACAAATTTGCACTGAATATAGACGTAAATGAACAGGTTGAGACCGATATCAGAGGTTATATGACATTGTGCACAGAATATAGATATCTGGCACACTTTCCTTGATATATGGCATGCTTCCAGATGCAAAATATAAAAACTATCAACTGTAAATTCTGAAATCTCTAAAAATTTCATTACATAGAAATAGATTAATTATTGGATAAAATTGCTTTACAAAACTGTACTTCCTGTGTTATATTGCGGTCAAGTGAGTGAGTGAGTCGAGATTTACGGCGAATATCGACACAAAAAGGTCATATATCGCCTTGAAAACGTAGCTGTAAAATATACCTAAAATTATATTGTGGTCATTGGTCAGTAAGAATTGCCCTGGTCAGAACGCTAACATTACATTAATAATTGTTTTATTACATGAATAAATGTATAGTCAGTCTTGTTATTACAATTGTGTCTTTAATAAAGAAATAAGGAATAAATTTAGACCAATTCAGGTTGATATTGGTTTTCAAAGCACCTACTTCGATCTATTTTTATTTTCGTACTATTTATAACCCAAGATAGGTTGATATGATATGTACTAGTTACTTTTCGAACCGTTTTCAGCCAATCAGAGAAACAATAGAAAACAGTCATGTAATAATAAAAATTGAAATGAAATAATGTAAAAACCCTAAATGGTCACAAAGGTCATAATAGTTTCGCAACTTAATGTGTAAGGGACAGGGACTTGGATAAGAATACACTGAATTACGAAAGAAAATCTTATAATTTAATGCTTCGATAGGATCTTCTGTATTATTTGATTATTTTCTAAAACGTTCACTGGTACTGATGATAAACTTTGACAGATGATAAAGTCGACCATCTTCGAATTATTCGATTGCAATCGGTTTTTATATAAATGAACATGCCGTCTTATAGCAATCACTTACAACACCAACTGGCGAAAACAAAACAAAAATTGGTAAATATTCTGTATAAATAAATCACTTACATTTATCTGATTAAAATATTTATCCAAAAATACTGGGGAAAAGGATTTTTTGCGCATGCTCACTGTCAACGCATGAAGGCCTGACATTGGGTCACTTTTCATTACTTGAACCGGAATGACTGTTGTAGCATTTCTGAGAAAGTTTCAAAATAGTACTACGGAGAAAATTTTGTGAATGACAAAGTGGTCGAATTTATCATCAGTTGACGTTCGTACAGTCCCCATTTTACATACCCCTTTCGGTGCCTCACTTCGCGTACGTTTGCTTACTAAATATAAATTTAAATTATGTCAATTTTTCAGCAAATGGTAAGCTTTATTTTGAAACCAACCATTGATAACAATTCGCAGATATAAATCAAAGGCCTGAGTGCCTTAGTCGGCTAATGATTGATGTACTGACAGTATAGTCTACCAGTTTCAGTTTGTTTTTAGTTTTTTTTCCCCAACTAAAGAGAGATTTTGTTACAATAAATGAAATGAACATTCGGTCGATGCCTAGTAAAACTTTGATTGACATTATACAAGTATTTAAACCCAATATATTTCTCTAAAATTCAAGAGTGGCTCGCAGAAATAAAAATGTTGAAAGTACAAACTTGTTGACACTAAGACACTGCCATGACTTTATATATTTTTCCAGTAAACATTTGCCTTCGGCATTGCCAAAAGAAGCAATTATCGGCTGGTATATATTCGCACATGATAAAATTTGAATATGACAATTAATAATATCAAAATTTTACAGCGCGGATTGCCACATACAATTTCTAACGGATGGACGAAAGAACTGATATTTTACAGATATTATAATGGGCCTGGCGATAGCCTTGTCATATGTTAGGTATTGTTCAATCATATTATAAGTGATGTCAATTTAAAGTATACTTACTTTTGCGTTTAGAGATACATGTATGTAAACGTTGCTGAGTGTCAATATAAAGTGTAACCGATATTAATAAATGCAGTTCTTTTTTAGTTAAAACTATCATTTATTCTATTTCAGACTTGTTAACCCCTTAAAAATCATGTCTGTTATCCCGAAGTCCATCCACTTTCAATTATCCATATTGATTCATGTAGACAGACGGGCCCAGACTGGGCAGAAAAACGTTTGAGCCATTTTTACGTGGTCGGTAGCAGGATGGGTGTGGGGAGGGGTGTTTCTTTCCGCTTTAAATTGCAGTCAGATTTTGAAATGGGCATTGCGGCAGGTGGTAAAAGGGCAAATGTATCAAACTGTAAAGTGGCAATATGGGGGAAGGGTGTGGGAGGATTACCAGGGTTTGGGGTATTACCACAAGAAATTTTTGAATATGTAGACCCTTGATACAGCCTTTGGTGCGATTTTAACTGAAAATCTTCTGTTTCAATTTCTAAATATTACCTAGATTCTTTCTAGTATTACAATATCCAAAGTATGACTGTCACTTCATCTTTTTACTTTCAGATCATGCCTCAGGACTACAGGACTAGAATATGAGTCTGATATAGATTATATGTAGGTGTAATAAAAATAAATTCTAGAATAATTTCTGTTACAATAATATCTATCATGTATGTTACTTGAATGTTAAAATTTCATAACACAGCACGATATTTACCCAAAATATTATATCCGGATACGACTACACTTTTCTCCAGTTTCAACAATATATTTGACAAATTGTGATGATACGAAGACATTTAGCAGCAATTGGCAGTATCTGACATTGAAGTTTACGGTTAAATTACCTCTTATTTAAATCTTTTCATAAAAAAGTTGTTTCGTTTCGTCAAAGCAGCCAAAAATAGACGATCTACTTTCGATTTCAAAAACTACAAGAAAATACAATTTAATGTTTCGCCGATTTGTTTATTTCTCGAAAAATAAGAAATAAAATCAGCGTTGTTATAAACAGGTCACGCGTGTTCGCCGACAAGTGTGCAGAATGTAGTTAGGATTCATCCGCGAAGTCTCGCGGAAGAATTAACGTACTGCACATATCTTATTCGGGTCAATTAAAATGAAGCTGTCATAATTTAATTTCATCGATGTGGTAAACTCTTTGATAAGAGACATTCCAATGCTTTCAGGGGTACCCACTCAATAAAATACTAGCAGTATGTTCTGGAACTATATTTTGTCTTTCGCTGGATGTTACGCAAGCTTTGTAAGCCTGCGCAATTCATAAAATACACAGCGCAATAAATTTGTTATTTGCTCAATGATTTTAAAGATTATTTTTTGAAACGGACAGGGTAACAAATGGATAATTTGGTTAATAAGTTAATATGCAGTTTTTATTTGAATTTGTGTGAACATCATATTTGCTATTTTGTGACAAAAGGGCATAAAATTCGTCACCATAATCATATGCGCAAATGTATTACCAAATCCCACAGAATCGTTATGCGTGTTTATGCTTAATGAGTTACCGCGGAAGAAAATACGTGGCATTATTCGAGTATTGCACAATTACAAGTCATAAATATGACAGATTACATCGTATATTGGTCATAGCAAATAGGATTGACATAAATGAACTTCATTCGATCAATGAACTCTTTGAAATTAGAGACAATCTAATGGAACTAAATCACTTCGCTGTGTTGTGAGGCCATTTAAGAATGAGAAATCAGACGATAGCAAGGACTCGTCAAACGCTTGACAGCGTTTAGCCGACTCAAAAATTACAGGTTAAAGACCTCATATTCTGTCCGGATTTATCATCAGTACCAGTACATAAATACTTCCGTTTAAATATGTTCACAAAACAGGCAATTTACAATTTTCATTTAGGTGGAGAGAAGGTGTAAAGTAAGAAGATATCTTGCAGTGCATACATGTATATATAGGATGTATGAACATCTATCATTATCATCCTTTCATGACATGAAATGCTAAGCAGTGAGGGGGTACCTTGCTGTAACTTGGTTTTCTTCCAATTTTCTTGAGAAAAGGTATGCTAAGTGGCATACCAAAACAAAGGGGTGTGATTATGCTATACGATTTTACTATTTTAATAAGACTTTATGCATCAAGATCTTGTTAAGGAGGTAGGTTACCTTTATATTTGTATGTGCGCATGTCCAACCGGAAGCTAACGTGACGATTTACGACGACGTTTACGACAAACTAAATGTGTTTGTATATTCATTCTTCTGAAAACAAATCATAGACCTGTCTTCGATCTGACGCTTTATGGTTTAATAATGCAGAAATAATGAATAAATTGCCGCAGAAACGCTTCAAAACAATGTTGCCTTAAAATGACGTCATTGACGTCATGACGTTACGTGTCAGTTACCGCGCAAAATTAATTGCTTTTATCTTGAAAGTACGTAATTCTGTGCATTTTCTTTATTCAAACTATTTTCAAATAACCATTATTTGCTGAGATATTTTTTATGCGTCTTTTGCTCTGAATAATAATCAATATTTTGCTTCTTTTATGTAGTTATATTGAAATGATATGCGAAATGTAAGAAAATGGATGATGGTAACCAATGTTATTTGGAATATAGTTGGGTGAGAGGTTACTTGTTACGGTCATTTTCAAATAAAACATCTAGCAGTTTGATTTGTAATACCTATTTTTCAGGTTCCGTTGATAATTTGTTACTTATATACTAAAACTAAGATCTAAAATTGTTCAAATTTCAGTAGAAAATTGTGGTTTCTTGAACTGAATTGATGTTACCATGGAAACGAAGCCCGTGACCTATGTATCTAAATGTAAATTTCAAAAGCGTTGACACTAGTCTATTTAAGAAACACAGCTTCGGCTTTTTATTTTCATTTCAACAATATCCATGAGAATAATAGTAGCATGCTGAACGAGTTTTCAATGAAAAATGCCAGACGAGGGGTACTGCTGTAAGTATTCTAAGCTTAGAAATTTGTTTGAATAAATGCAGATAACACGAAAATATAACTTACGTTAGAAATAATATGTTTTAAAGCTACATCAACTAGAAAGATAATCTTATTCAATATTATTTTATAAGAAATTACAACAAAAAGCAAGATATAAGCCATTTTAAACATCTCTGTTGCCATGGTTACTTTAAACTTTAAGAAAAACAGGGTACCATGTATAGTGCTTGGTATTTTGCTAATAATATTACCCAAATATTCCATGTTAGTCATTAACAAAATGGCACTGAAGCCGTCGAAAACCCCTATTTTTATACATAGTTGTTTAAAAATGAGAGAAAATGCGTTACCATGGAAACATGAGGCCCGCGACATATACATTTTAAGCTAATATTAGAAAGCTAATGTGCATACTAGTAAAATTATAGATTATGCTGACTTCTACGGATATCAATGAAACTAAAATACACTGAAAAGTGTTAAATATCCGTATTTTCCTTCTTCTTTCAATATGAAATACCTTTGGAGGGTCATGCTCTTCAAACCTGGATAAAAATTGAACTTGAAGGGACAGAGACAAACGAAACTGAGATTTTAGCAGTTAAAACTTCATATTACACGAAATACAAAACGTTGCTGCGGTTCAACTAATTTGAATTTACCCTTGTAACAAGGTAACCTACCTCCTTAAGATAACAAAATATGTAAAACACTATTGTTATCTCCAAATAAATTCCACTCTGTCATCAGTACTTCAGATGAGCCAAATGTGTGTGTGCTGTGTGCAAGTGTATTATAATTCTTCTCTAAACTATCAGAACGAGAATTACACAGAAATCAATTATTTTGGGGTCTCCGATTCCTTACTCACTGATATAAAAGTAATTTAAGAAAAGGTTAATTTGTTACAAAACTGAGGTAACACACTGTTACAAACCACTCTTCAAAGAAGCAGACTAATAACTTTTTGCGATTTCTTCATAAATAAAGGAAGTGATTCACTTGAAACGCTAACAAAGGTTTTGAATTTCTGTTCTAAGAAAAATACTACAATGTATTATATGTTTGTTGTTTTTTTAGGATCCTCCATCATCAAGGACTGAACATGTTTTTCTGTCGTAGAATCAGACTTCTTCATTCTTTAGTTTTATGTAATAATAATAGGTCGGCAGTTTGAATATTAGATTTTTATTTACAAGTACAAAAAAGGGCCTCTCGGCCGAGAGACCCAGCCAAAATCCGTTATATTTACCTCGTTTCAAGCACCCAAATAATTTTGATACACCAAAGCAAAATAACTCCCATTAATGTCCCCTCTAGAGTCTTTGCTGACCATATTATAACTATAACTATTTAAATTCAGGAAATCAAAAGCTGATGGTTCAGAAATACCTTGAATAAATTTATAGCCTGCTTTTTATATTTTTACAATTTTTTACTTTTACATGTTTTTGACATCTGACAAGTATGGTTAATTATATGAAAACATTAAAACAAGATATGTTTTAAAATTGTCAGTCCACTCCGTAGTGTATATTGCCAGAAAATGAAAGTAAAAGAAAACTTGGAAAATGTAAATAAGCCAGGCAAACTATAAAAACTTTACAACAAGCTAACAAGCTCAATGGAATGATCAAGTATAAAATGTAGGAATGGGATATTATGGGACCATCTGTAATACTGACTGTTGTTTTATATGCGACAGCTAGAAAAAAAAGTGAATCGTTTCTTTTAATCTAGTTATTCTGATATCCTACAAACATTTTTAAAACTCATCAAGAGAACGTCATTCCCGTGTTTGGTATTAGACTAACAATTTCATATTAAACGTTTTACATTCAGCCGCTGACAATAAAGAAATCAAATCATGTGTAAACGCACTAATTTCTAACAAACTGGTAATTGATAATTTGCCGTTAGATTTGATTAGTATAGCAATTCTAATTGAACCAGCTTAATTCTGCCTTTTCTCAAATGGAACATAATTTTTTCCAATTTCATTGAAAAGTTGTTGATTATCGGTAACCAGCTAATTAAAAGTTAAGCGTTGAGTCATGTTGATGTTTTTCAGTCACTAATCATATTAAATTCATTACATCGAGAATTTTTGTCATTTGAACGAGAATTTACGACCTGTTTGAACTCTTTCATACTACCAGTTTTGCACATTTTAATCAATTGATAAACTTGCTGTGCGTGCTGGTTTGTTTTGTACACTTTGAGTGTGTTCCAAATTAATATTGATGCAATTGTGGACCGGAAGGAACTGTATATTAATCAAAACAAATGAGTGAATACTTTGTGACGAATTTGACCATATCCCGAACTTGTATGGTGCTGACAAGGATAATTCATAAATATTCAGGCAAGATTACATACTCTATTTATTACATATTCCATATAGTTTCAGTGCAAAGTTCTATTTTAAAGCCAGTTTTTATAAAAATAAGCGTCACCAAATCTAGATTTTATTAGTGAATCTGCAAGAATTCAAAAAGCCTTTGCTTTTCGTTTAAAGTCACTTTCGACTTAGTTTCTGTTTTCTTAAATGTTTTCTTCTTAAATCAGATAGTGTCAAATATTTTAACAGAGCTTAATTTTTTCATATTACTGTACAGTGCAGTTATGTGATAAATGCTGTCAAACAATAATCTATCAACTGCCTGGTATGCAGAGATAAGGTGGTCATTTCTTTAATGTGAATAAGATTGATTTATTCGGTCACTCAAGCACTGCGCATACTTTAGAAAGTATTTTGTAAAACGAGTCCGGTGTGTCTTTTTTAAAATCAGGTACAGATTATCATAATGTCAAAGCGTGTTTATTTTGAAATGCTGGAATATCTTTGATTAAACAAAATAGATTAGTAATTTTCTGATTCAATTGTTTGACGAGCTAACTAGATTATTTAAGCCATGTCTATTTGTAAATCTATTTGATAATTCGAATATTAGTTCCTTATAACAATTACCCGACGTGCTACTTCAATGCTTGAGTTCACTAAGCATCAATTATTCGTCATAGTTTATTGGTGCTGCTTTTCATTTTTCTTAAGTACAAGTATCGTAAATTTTCAGATTAGACCATCTATTCAAGTTGTGCGCGCAGCAAATAGAATTTGCAAAGTCACATACTGTATTGCAGTATCAAATAGTGCTTTCTAGCCAAACTTGTGTCATTTGCACGCGCCATCGTGATAAAACGAAAAGTAGAACATCACAGAATAAAACATCTTATTTATCGCTGTTCTGTACGCCAAAACGAAGATTTTGGTTTGGTAATTGGACATGTGTGCACAAAGACGAAATAAAATGTTTCATATGCCATTCTGTTTGGCGCGCACGCCAACGCGAGACACTGAAACATTTTATTCGTCTTAGAATGCGCGCCAACACGACAAAACGAAGTTTTTGCTCATGGCGACAGATGGAAATTTCTCCTGTTGTCTTCGTTATGGCATTTTTACACCCTTGTATGGTGATTAAGTTTTACGGATATATTCGGTACCCTTTATCGGCGACATATTAAGACTTATCCTTTATAACAATACTTTCGCGAGCGGTAATCACGTTTAAGAGCAGTGACGACCTCGTTACTCTTATCTAATAGAAAAATCTTCTAAGAATACAATTTTCTTTAACATTTATAACTATGGCGTTTAGAATTGCTTCAGCTTTTGTAATACCGTAATTTAGGTCAGGTAATTTGATACATCACTAACGAATTATTTTCAAAGAACATTCGATTGATTTCATCAGTGATATATTTAGGTGACAGACTAATTAACACAGACAGATAGAACAGATGTTTAGAGAACCATTAACGTTATTTGAGTAGAAATTATCCAAATGTTCGCTAGCACAGAAATCAGGAAAGAGATTTTAATACAAGCTTATTTCTTACTCCCCAGTCTTATAACATTAATATACGTGTGTATTAATGTAATGTAAACCATATTTGGAAGTCTATACTACAATAAAACGAAACACAAACAACATCTAATGCATGACAATACATGAATTTTTATTAACCATGGAAGTTGCCTGGTAATAATAATATATCAGCAAAATGAAATGTAAGTGTTGCACAGTATTATCTATAAAACAACTTGCTTAATTATGGTTTGTAAAGCAAAAATACCATGCGTCTCTTGCCTTCAAAGGAAAGAAGGAAGCAAAGAGCACCGCCTGCGGGTATCATCGCTCGTCTGCAAGTGTTACTTAGCCCTAAATGAGAGAACAATGAGCAGAAGTAAATAAACTGGAATTTAGAGAGAGGACATGTGGTTATGGAGTCTGTATATCACAGAAACTACCAAAAGACAACATTAAAAAGCAGGCATCATATTTAAGGGGTGGATAAACAACACCCAAAGCATTCAAAGTGGGAGTATTGGAACCACCCATTCCGAATTGTTTAGTTGAAAAATTAAACATTATATTATCAAAACATAAATGTCTTGCTGAACGATCTGAAGAGTTTAAAATATGATGTTTAGTTCTGACAAAAACGCTGCTGTGATAATAAAATAAAAATTACCTGTACAAACTCTTGGATTTCTACTCCTTGAACATCCCATGAACCAATAAAATGGTTATCCTGACATATATTTTGTAGACAAAATTTTAAAGCACTGAAATCAAAATTATAGTGCTAATATCTGAAAAATATACCCAGATAACTAATACCCAGAGGGTTCTTCAATAATTTATACCATATATGTTAAATCAAAAAATTCTGCACAAATGGGTTAAAACATCTGTCGATTAAAGAAGATCAGATCTGGTTCTGATATTTTCTGACTGATATATATAATGATACGCTACAACAGAAATAAATGTTTTCAACATAGCACCGTATATTACCTAGGAAGTATGAATCAAAACGAAAGAACTGAACATATAAATATTTACCAGTTTTTAAACGTTTTATTCTAATTAATTCTCTTAGATGCAAAGTAATCCCAACCTTTTTTTCTTTCCATTTTTGAAGCATTTTTGTGAATCATAAAAGCTGCAAAATAGTGTTCAAATCTTAACGCCAGCATTTTTTTATCCCCCGCCACGGGGTGTTATAGAAATGGTCTCCGTCCGTCCGTAATATTTTGTGTACGCTCTGTATCTCCTAAACCCTTTGAAGGATTTTCATGAAACTTGGATCAAACGATCATTTTATCAAGACAATGTGCAGAAATTAGGAGTCAACCATATCAGCTCAAGGTCAAGGTCACAACTCAATGCCAAAAGTTTGAACCTTTCATTTTGTGTCCGTTCTGTATCTCCTTACCACTTGAATGTTTTTCATGAAACATGGGTCAAATGATCACCCCATCAATACAATGTGCAAAACTTATAAGTCAGCCATGTCGTTTCAAGATCAAGGTCACAACTATAGTCCAAAGGTTTGAGCCTTCCATTTCCTGTCCGCTCTGTATCTCCTAAACCCCTTGAAGAATTTTCATGAAACTTGGGGTATTATTCATGGTCAATAGTTTGAGCCTTCCATTTTGTGTCCGCAATGTACCTCCTAAGCCCCTTGAAGGACTTTCATGAAATTTGGGTTAAAAAATCACCTTATCAAGACATTGTGCACAACTCATGAGTCAGACATTTTGGCTCAAGGTCAGGGTCACAACTCGAGGTCAAATTTTTGAGCTCTGTATCTCCTAAACCTTGAATGATTAACATGAAACTTTGGTCCAATGATCACCTCATCAACACAATGTGCAGAATTCATATGTCGGCTTGAGAGCAAGGTCACAACTCAATGTCAAAGGTTTGAGCTTTCCGTTTTATGTCCGCTCTGTATCTCCTAATCCCCTTGAAGGATTTTCAAATTCATTGATGTCGTCATACATGGACTGTAAACTATACTTAACAATGCCAATGCTTCAACCCATTAGCATCAACTCTTTCAATATACATAACAGCGGCGGGGGATATACCTGTCTTTCAGACTGCCTTGTAGATATAAATGAGCCGCACCATGAGAAAACCAACAGTGTATTTGCCACCAGCATGGATTCAGACAAGCCTGCGCATCCGCATCCACGCAGTCTGGTCAGGATCCATACTGTTCGCTTACGGTTTCTCTTATTGCAATAGGGTTTGAAAGCAAACAGTATGGATCCTGACCAGACTGCGCGGATGCGCAGGTTGGTCTTGATCCATGCTGGTCGCAAATGCACTATGTTAGTTTTCCCATGGTGCGACTCAAATACTTTTTTTCAAAAAGTGGGTGGGGGAAATTATGTCAACTTGTGAGTGACATTTATGCTTATATAATACTTATATCATCTTGTATTCATAATAACTTGTAAGACCTGAAATCCTGGAATATTATGTTTTATAAAGTACCCCCATACAGTTTTGGAGGTAATCCGACGGATTCCTAGTGGCCACATATAAACAATTCAATATTTAGACAAGGCGTTGAAATAGATTTTAATATTTTTTTTTCTTCAAAGGAACATTCTATGACAACTTCACATTCACAAAAGTACCTTTAATTCCACTTTCCAAACCAATTGTATAATATTTTTAGACATTGTAACACAGTATGTTTCTCTCTCATATATGCATATAGAGGTCATAAACTGACGAGTTATTTTTTTATATTTTCTTTTCCCTACATAATGTAAATGCCTAAAAGATAAGTTCATCTTGTAAACAAAGCTGAATATGTAGGGGCAGCAGAAGGCACTAACAAGTAGTTTGAAGCTATTAATTATCTGAAGTAATTGCTGGTCAAGTCGCATTTACCAGAATATTTTTGGAAATAAGTAAATGTAGGGTTAAATTGAAATCTACCTGAGCACGCATTTAAGTAGTTATATGAACTGTCTTTAAGTATGTGTAGAAAAAATTCAAATTTGGACCATTTTCAAGTTATAGCAGAATAACTAGCTTTTCAGTGAAAATTGCAGGTATCGCTAGTGGGGCGCTCTTTGTAACAATAAAAGATGGGAATTATGCAAAAATATTTGTTTTTATACATTTTTCAGTCTTTATTCAGATAAAATTTCATTTGTATGCGTTAAATTCTATTTTTCGTTTTAAGCAGCATGCCAGATTTGGCTAAAAATAATCTTTTCAAATTGAGGTTTTGGTCATATTATGAACATTACAATATGAATTTTTGTTTTTAAATATTTTAAAAATTCCAAATCAAGAAAAAAGGATGATCGCGTCGGGGATCGAACCCCGGACCGCCGCGGCAATAAAGACATTTTCCCGTCCTCGTAACAAATAGCGCTTTAGCTGTAGTAGTGGATAATGACTTCAAAATATAGATATTTATAATCGAGACAGTTTACTTGGAGCGAAAGCGTGACAATCGCCTTTCGATTTTCATCGTAAAAAGTAGTAAAAACAGCAAAGTCTCATGTGTTTCCGTAACATAAAGTTTGTCAGTAATTAAGTTTTAAAGCCTTCTTAAGAAATAAAGCATTTATTGCAAGATATCTAAAACATATTTTTTTTTTTGCTGCCGAACGATCTGGAGGTATACCGCTTTAAGGTCCGGAGTCACCTTAAGTGAATTAATATATAACGTTAAGTTGCAGTCCAGATTTCCCGTCCTCACCAAGGAAAAACGATAGGCCTAGGTTAAGATTATACAAGCCATAGCGTCGCTTGATTCAGATATTCAAATGATGAAATGATTTGCCGCTGATCGGTGCAAGGCTGTGCCCCACTGTCTTCCTGTACAATGGCTAATTCTAGAAGTAATGACAATCCTGCTGGGAAATTCCACGCACTTTTGAAAAGCTAGAAAAAGTGGAAACTCAACAGGACAAAAAATGAAAATGTTGCAAGCTCGGTTTGATTGAGCATGTTCAAGGATTTTAGCGCAAATGCATGCGACCGAGCACACTATCTAGCCCCGGGTTGAACAGAACCCCACAATTTAGAGACATATGCATATGTATTCATGCCATGCACATTAAACCTTCAACGAAACACAGATTCAATGCAATTCCATGAAAACAGCACTCTCATTATTCAGCTAAGCGGTCAAAGGGGATTTGAGGTTCGGGGCCTGCATATACATGTGTAACAGAAACTGGCAAAAGATAAAATCAAAGGGGTTATTAAACAATAACCAAGGCTATTAAAGCGGGAGTATTGGAATCATCTAAGCCGAAATGTTCTTACTGAGAAATTGAACAGTTCACTAACACAACGTTAATGTTGCTCTGAAAAATCTGAAGAGATTAAAATATAAAAGCTCGATTAGATAGAATAGATTGCAGGTATGGGGAGGTTTTACACTTGGTTTTTATTGCCACTAATGGTCTAAAGAATCACCTTTTCGCAGCCAACGTCTGTTGTTTAAGCGGCACTTAGGCGCATAAAATTATATCTAAGTCTCATCTGTTAGATGCTGTCAGAATTTGAGACCCTTAGCAAATTTGACCATATATGCCTTTTGCTCCTCAGTTAACATTTAAGCCATCCATCTGACACTAACCTTTCTTAAACTATTTAAAGTGCTTTGTAAGAATCGCGTGAGTTCTCCCCATTGGCATGCGAAGACAAGACGCTATCTCGGAAACCATGTACATGTCTTTATCAATCAGACGGCTTACAGCAAAAATGTTCTTTGACTTTCTGCTGATTTTAGGCCTGACATAATTTTCCTTGTCGATACGGACTGTCTATTTTTAAATTCACGTCCCCAGTTGTAAACAGTTTTAAAAAAAAACTGATGCTACAGACTTCTCTATACGAAGTATGTACTCAACTGAGTATCTGTCTTACAGGTTTCTGAGCGTACTTTATCGTAATTTCAGATTTGTGTTCATTTTAAATAGCTACATATATTTTGCTTAGTGTATATGACTACACTTGATACAAAAACCTCCGAAACGGTACGATAGTTTTCAATAAAGTTTTGCAGGATTATAACAGTCATTTATGTATAATCTATACAATGGAATAGAGTTGACATGCACTGTCCTTTTCAAATTGAACTTCTCTTTCATGTCGTTCCCACGAGATACTAACTCGAGGGAACGATTTAGTATGTCGAGGTAACGAGTTAACGACTTAAAAAAATGATGTGCAATTTTAAAAAAAAAATTACATTGAAATAAAAGAGTAGCGCAATAAAAAAAGAGTAGTGTAATAAAACAATAAGAATAGAAAAAGAGTAGTACATGATAATTATGTCGATGGAACGATTAAGTAACTCGTGGGAACAAGTTAGCTATGTCGTGGGAACAACTCATTATTTCGTTCCCACGACATAGCTATTTTGTTCCCACGAGTAGTCAACCAATCAAATTTTGCGTAACATGTGTAATTTATATTTATTTACTATAAATGATAAGTTACTTTCCTTTATAATAAAGCCGCCTTGATGAAGACGATTCATGGCTAGTAAGGGTTCCTCCGAACTGTATCGAAGGATTGCTCACGTGTATATATATTATAACAAAGAATTTGATTTTTGACTAACTCTGGGAACGAGTTAGCTATGTCTTGGGTTTCGTTTTGAGGAGGCTGCGTTTTTGGTGCGTGGCATACCCTGTTTCATATTTGTCTTTGTTTTTTGGGAACGATATAGCTAGCATGCACTATTCTTTAGTTTTATTGCACTACTCGTTTTTATTGCGCTACACTTTTTTTCAATGAAATACTATTTTTTAACAAAAAATGCACATTAGAATGTTGTGAAATAGCGACAGCAAATCAATGAAAAGAATTTATTTTATTTTCCACTCTGAATTTAACTATTTATTGACCAAGGCTAAACAACTCACTAATATAAATATGACATTACTGGATGAGTTAAAAGAAATACGATAAAAATATGGAAAGAAGTACATATCATCTGTATTTTAACATGTCATAGTTCACTGTTATTTGGTGTTAAAAATAGAGAATATATATAAAGAATATAGAAAACCGTTTCCAAACCATAACTTGAGAACCACTTGACCCAGAATGTTGAAACTTCATGGGATGATTTGACATGCCGAGTAGGTGATCCCTATTGCACTTCTGCCACTATACCAACAATCAGTGTCTCTCTTTTTGACTTTCGCTCCAGTCCCCTTTTGGCTTTTTGCCTGTAACTACTATGCATTAGGCGAGACATGCGCTTATCAACAGAAGCATCTTCTACTTTAGTACAGTTCTTTTTTCTGTGGCATATACCTAGACATTACTCTTTTTATTTGATAGATTTTAATAAATCTCAAGAACTACGTAACATACTTACGTACTTCACCTGGCACTAACGTAAAATGAGAATATAAATGGTTTAGTCTTGACACGTTCATTAAACCAGATTAATAGCATCGAAGTTGTACATCCTGAAAATATCCCAATTATCTTCCTACACATAAATAACTTGTCAGCTTGTCCTAGTTTTAAAGGTCCTTATATATTGATGTCAACTTGTTTAAAGGTGTTCGCAATTTTTCAAACAATTACTGGCTTTCTGTCAATAACGATTATGAACGCCTTTTATATGGACAACAAACAATAATGGACAAAAAACAATTACGCTTCCACCACTGTTATGTGTACTTTAGTCTTTACGAACTTAGTTACTAATAGCTGAATTTACTGTATACATGGTGAATTTTCTTTGACATCTTGCATTATACACCCACACATAATAAGCATGCCAGCATTTTGCTTTTATTTAGGATCATCATAAAAATCTGAAAACGGTTTGGTTTCAACATATAAAAGAGATCACTATTTTTATATCCCAATTCGAAGAAGGAGGAATCTATTGTTTGGCAGATGTCGGTAGGTCGGTCAGTATGTAGACCAATCCGTTTCCGAATGATAACTAAAGAACGCTTAGGCCTAGGAATAGAAAGATTGATCATAACCCGCAGATGCCCACTATTGATTTTTAGATCAGTAGGTCAAACGCCAAGGTCACAGTGACCCGGTAAAGTAAACGGTTTCCGGATGAGTTACTGAAGAAAGCTTGTTCCTAGGATCATAAAATTTAATAAGAATGTTGATCATGAGCAGCAGAGGATCCCTATTGATTTTGAGGTCAATAGGCCAAAGGTCGAGGTCACAGTGACCTGGAACATTTAAACGGTTTACGGATGATAACAGGAGAATGCTTGGGACTAGGATCATGAACGTTGATATGGAGGTTATTCATGACCAGCAAATCAGCCCTATTGACTTTGAGGTCAAAGGTCAATGTCACAGTGACACGGAACAGTTTAAACTGTTTCCAAAATGATAATTTGAAAACGCTCGGGCCTAGGATCAGGTAACTTGACAGGGAAGTTAATCATGATCAGCTAATGACCCCTATTGATTTTGAGATCAGTAGATCAAAGGCCAATGTCACAGTAATCTGGATTAGTTAAATGTTTTCCGGGTGATAAATTAGGAACGCTTGAGCTTAGGATCATGAAAGTTAATATCGAGGATGGTATGACTCCTGTTGATTTTGAGGTCAGTAGGACAAAAGTCAATGTCACGGTAACCCGGAAAAGTTAAACCGTTTCCGGACGGTATCTTGAGAACACTTAGGCCTAGGATTACAAAACCTAATAGGGAGGTTGGTCATGACCAGCAGACAACCCCTATTGAGTTTGAAGTCTATAGGCCAAAGGTCAAAGGTCACATTGATCCACAACAGTAGAATATTTGTGTACAGCGACCAAACAATTTCTGTTCCTTGTGCAATTACTGAATGCATCAAGGGGCCATTCATGTTCAATGAGCTCTTGTTTTCGATTAGGTGTTAAGGGGTACGTTACAGATACCAGCGTTCATCCAATTGGTTACATTTCCTTTCGAAACCATAAAAAAACGAGTAAACCAAATAAATCACGAGGATTCAAACTGACATAAGAAAGAAACAAAATAATGTTAAATATGTTGTGAAAAAAAAATATTTTTTTAATAGTAATTATGGTATATCCGTTTAAAGACTAAAAGAGTTGAAGGTAAAATAATATATGATTACCTAACGAGTGACAAGACTAAACTTTTTATATATCCATTGTGGTTGTACAATTCAATGCAGGAAAGGACGGGCGGTTATAATGGCACTGTCTATTGTTTCCTGTGAAAAAAGCCTTTTGTAATACTTTTTCATAAAAAAATCAAGATATTATCAAAGTTCATCAAGTATTGCTTTAGTTAAATGGACCTTTACAACAAAACAAGGCAAGATATTGTCTGACTTCTTAACAACACGTTGTTACAAAATCCACGAGAGCCGAATACAAAATCCAAGATCTAGCCACTGTTGTAATGACCATTTTATTATATACCTCCTTTCTACGACTCGATTTCAAAATGAACAGGGCAGCTTCTTGGCAAAACAATACATTCAGTAGGTCAAATAAGTTGCATAGGCAGTGATCTATATTTGTATACTTAATGTCGACCAGATTATTTACCTATCAACTTATCATCCTTAAAAGAGTGTAACGTAAGGAGCTCTATACCTGTTGTTTGCTTGTAAAAATTGTGTAGGATGTATCTTTGCGCCTATTACGACCTAGTTTTAAGTGTAAGCCTGTGGTATATTGTTTTGTATAAAAGGGTACCATGCAAATTTTTTAGCCATTTATTTCATGAGTAACGTTCAATTGAAAAATATACTTACAAAGTCGGTAATGTTAGAGTGCATTTTTACAATCAAAACATATTGTGTTATTGTTAAGGATTTTGTTATTAAAAAGAACAATTATTGTGAGAATTCAAAGTGAAGCTTAATAATTATGTGAGAAACATTATGTTGCGAACAATACACTACAGTAAGGTTAAACAATAAAATATTTATCAGATCTTACACTAATGAATTTCATATGCCAAATGATGATGGCAGTAATTTTATTTTCAACCAGAACCCTTTACTGAATGAAAATGCAATTTTGCTCGGATGTAAATTTTAATCAGAAAGTAAACATTCCATCATGTGAAGAGGACATTAATGTTCTATCATACTTGCATTGAATGATCTGAAATAATTTTTGCATGCATAGATCGCTCAGAAACACTTAAGATTTCGGTTAATAATGGAACTTTTTTATATGAAATTAGATTAACACATGCAGCGCGTGCAGCGCGCAAGACTGAAAATACAATGTCAACAGAATATGATTAATGGCTATTTCACATGTTTGTAGATATCTTTCATGTCAATACAGCGACGCTGCATCGTCCGCCAACTGGAAAAGGGGAAAAGGCTAAAATCAAGTTTTCCAATATGCACTTAAATTCTTGATGTTATACACATGCTTATAGATGTCGTTGTCATAAATATGTATCATATATGTATGATATCCTTTTGGATGTATACAAAACCTAAGAGCATGCATCTTTAATACTTACTAGTGTTGTGCAAGCTCATTTCATTCAAAAGCGCATCTTTTGTAACTGTTAAAGTAAGAATAAAACTGCCAGTTAAAGCCTCTACAGACGGTAGGTTTTTGTTGTACAACACTAATTATCTCAAAGATGTACAATTTTGAAATTGTACATTTTTCACATACAGACAGTATTCCATTCTAATATAAATCACAGAGATTTACCTATATAACATAAAGTGCATCAGGTACTGAAAAGAATGTAACCATTAATAATAAAAATGATATTCACCTTTTTATGTCCCATGAATTTGATTACGCATGACACAAATAAGCCACGCCATGAGAAATCCAACAAAGTGGCTTTGCGACCAGCATGGAAGCAGACCAGCCTTTGCATCCGCGCAGTCTGGTCAGGATCAGTGATGTTTGATTTCAAAGTCTATTGCAATTAGAGAAACCATTAGCGAACAGTATGGACCAGACTGCGCGGATGCTGGTCGGAAACGCACTATGTTGGTTTTCTCATGGCGCGGCTCAAATCATTTAACTTTTCAGTGTCATCCTTTTTCTATTATGCATTAGAAGCCATTTTATATTCAGATTTGTGTTTATTTTTTGGACAATTGTCTCTGGAATTTCATTCACTTGCCTCTTATCAACTAATTATTTGCCAATTTGTTGTTTGTCAACATGGGTGGTACGTAAGGCAAAACTTACGAAATAGAACATGTCCTAATCTGTAAGTCAAGACTTAAGATTTACGAAATCAAGGAATAGCATCATACACACGATAATATTTGGCTGTACATCTTGAATTTAATTGGTGTTGTACAACAAAAACCTACCGTCTGTAGAGGGCTTTAGCTGTACTATATACACTTGTCGAAGTCTTCTAAATTTTATAATATCTTCCAATGTTGTATTATGAGAGTAACTCGTCAGGTTTCTGATATCATAAACAAATCACAGTTAATCTATCACTAAACTGTACCTAGCTTATATTACATTATTCACAGCAACTGTAATAACAGATATACAAATCTACTGTAAAATAAGAATTATTACTAAATTGTACTGGTACAGTTATAAAACAGAGTTGTTACTAAATTGAATTGTTACTGTTATACATAACACAGAGATGCACAGACTGCAATATAGCCAAATCGTGCACCAGATTAACAATAAAGTATATTTACAAAATTGTTCATACAAAAAGGTTAGAAAACAGTACTTACAGAAAGGCAAACGAAAAGGAGAAAACAGAAATAGAAATCTCATACGGACCACAATGAAAATTCAGGACCACTATTGGAAATTTTAAAATTTGCTCTTTATTGTGTTACCTACTACCTACATACCTTCTAAGGTTTAGAAATATTCGAAAACGTTGATTTCTAATCACTTTACTGTCTATTGTCTTTATTTAAACAAACAGTCATGACTTCACCCTACTCCCTAAGCCCATCTTACACCTTTTGCCGAATATCAGTGCTTCAAGCGGTTACCCTACCCATAGAGCCTGTACCAGCAAGTATATTTAATTTAATAAATCTTAAAAATATAAATGTTGAAATGTAAAAACTTTAACAAAAATATTTTGCACTTGTTGTATGGAACAACATAACGACATTTAGAATTTTCTAACGATCTCAAACCTTGTCTACTAGGAACATACTCTGTAAGCAATTATGTTAAATACATAGGTGCTCTGCAAATGTGACAACTATACATGAGAGAAAATATCCTAAACTCAGTCCTTGCTTTTACCGGCATACAATGCTTGTTTTGAACTGTCAAATTTCCTTCTGTTATGGACAAGTTTTACGCACAAGTTTTGAATACGTTGCATCTTACCCTCATGAAAAAGTATGTCTGAATCGGTTTAAATTTTTCAGACTTTGTCCTGAACAAAAATCTTCTATATGAATATTTCTGAATCAAGCATTTTTGGAACTGAACATTTCTGAATATTTGCTGAATATTTCTGAATGAGATATTAACTTTTCAGACGAATAAGAAAGTATGAATTATTCAGGTGACTTTTTATCTGAATTATGCCAATAGACTGAATTTTTCAGTCATGTAAGTTTGTCAGAACATTTCGGAATATTTGCTGAATATTTCTGAATGAGATATTAACTATTCAGATGTCTGAAAGTGTATGAATAAAAAAGTATGAATTATTCAGATAACTTCTTTATCCGAATTATTCTGAGTGCCAGTAGACTGAATTTTTCAGTCATGTGAGTTTGTCAGAATTTTCAGACATATCTGTGAAAAAAATTTCTAAGACCAAGATGAAACAATAAAGTTAACTGGTTTTATCTATACATATTTAAATTGACGTTTGGCCTTACTGGCATTACAGTGGATATTGTGTGTTATAGGTAAGCCATTGTGACCGACTGTGGACACTTTCCATAGCGAAATATGAATTATGATTTTAAAATGATTAAATATGTTAAAACATGTTGGAACATGTTTTTGTATCTACAATCATGTTAGCTAATCATGTTTTATGAACTTGTTCAGCCATCAAACATCATTATGCCTTTTTTTCTGCCAAAAATGTTTTTAAGCCTTAAACCAGCCAGAACTAAATTAAAACTGATGCAGTGTTCAGATACAGGAAGCAATCAGAAAAATGGCAAACATGTTCAACCATGATTATACAAGAAATAATTTTTCTTTAAAAAAATGCTTTCCTATGTTTAAACCCGGAGCTAAAGCAAAATAAAGCACTCATAGGGGGCAGATGGAGTTGTAATGCAATAAAAAATAACAAGGAATAAAATAAATTTAATATAAAACATGTTCAAACATGGTAGACCAAGGCACTAAAATGGCAAATGACCTTGCTCTGGTAGGAATTTCGTGTCTGACATTTATATTAACACTGGATATAAATTTACTTTATAATTTACTGATAATTCAAAACCAGATACTGACAAAACTCTGGTTATACACTGGTAATACAATAATCTGTACAATTCAGACGTTAAGAAAGCCAAGATTGTAATTTTCACAATCTGTTAATTTCACAGAGCACTATGATTTGGCGCAAAAATTGTAGGTCTTTCTTTTTTGTTGTTCATAGTTATTTGTAGCTTGTTAAGGACAAAATTTAGACATGGTTTCTGACCATATATTCATCCAAAAATCAGCTTAATTTCAGATCCAGTTTCAGACCAATTCAGACATTTTTTTCATTATGGTACGCACCTCAGCGTTAGCTACACCATACAGTATGACAGAGCAGTAATCCAGACGTGAAATAACTAGAGACAAAACTAAAATTTCAGTGGCTGTTTTGTTAAATATGTTCGGATGTTCTTAATTCGTAGGTAATTTAACATGGTTGTACTATGACATGACCTTTGAAGTTCAAGGTTTCGTCACTTTTATTTACGCTCTCACGTTTAATATCATCGCCAGTAATGTTAGTCGAATTTGTTATGGCGGACATAAAATTTTGAATTCTCGAAAAAAAATCCTTTTTGTATATTTTCTCTTTCTGTCTATTGTGAATATAGTGAATGTGCTGTGCAATTGATGTGCTTTTGATCGGATTACTGACGGAGTTGATATTGCCTCATTTGTGAATGGGGTCTTCAAAAAAATCCAAGCCAAAAAAGCGGACTAAATCTCAAGCTTCACCTGAGTCGGTGAGTTCAGCCCCTGATACAAGTAAACGACAAAATTTGAACAAATCTCAAAATAACAGTTATATTGATATATTGACAATGGCTTGTCCGTCTTCGCCGCCGCAGTCGCAAAGTTACTTATCTCAAATTCCCCCATATCCTGGCGGATGTAATGGACAATATTACGCTCCTATGCAACAAAATTACATGACCTCACAGTCAATGCCGACACAAATGGCTCAGACATCTGCCGTGCCTCCTTTGTCACAGACACCAGGGCAAGTAAATTTTCAGCAAATGATCATTGAAAAATTAGAGGCGTTAGACAAGCGATTGTCAAAATTAGACAATACAGAAAAACAAATATCATCGATGTCCAGACAAATGGCGTGCATGGATACAAGGGTAACATCTTTAGAAGAGAAAGTGAACAATTATCACTCAAAGTTAACCGATATTGAAGCAAGTAGGGCGTATGACACTCAGATATGTGATGAAATTCAATCTAAACAATCAAACATTGAGAAGCAGTTGAAAGATCAAAGATTACATAATAAACAGTTAACGGACGAGTTTACTACATTGAAAGCTGATAATCACCGTTTGTCCGAGGAAGTAGTAGATTTACAAGCACGGTCCATGCGTGACAATTTATTGTTTTATGAATTTGAAGAATGTGTCAGCGTTGACGAGAGAAAAGTAGAAAACTGTGCCGCAAAAATATACACATTCTGCAAAGATTCGCTGAAAATAGAAAACCCCGAGAAAAATATCAAGTTTGACAGGTTACATCGACTCGGCAAATATATACATGGCAAAAGCGCCCAATAATTGTAAAATTTCATAATCCCCGTGACAAGTACACTGTTAAACAAAAGGTGTTTGAATTAAAAGACTCGATCTCGCACAATGTAGGCGACCAACACCCAACAATTGTTCAAAAAAGGCGCAAACGATTAATCCCGGACATGATTAAAGCGAGAAAAGCGGGCAAAACGGCTTCTTTGATAGGGGATAAATTATATATAGACGGCCGAATGTATACAGTGAACTCCCTGCCAATCAAGGAGCTGGATAATTTATCTACAGCCTAGGAGTCCAAAAAGAAACAGTTAACTTTTCTATCTTGGAATATACAGGGTATTAGTTCAAAATTAACAGATGATGATTTTATAAATTTTGTATCAAATTATGACATTTTATTACTAACGGAATGTAAACATAAAAGGATACGAGTGTTTTAACTGTCCACGCCCGAGGACAAATCGTAAAGCTAGACGGAGTAGCGGGGGCGTGATCATTTATTACAAAACTGAATTAGTAAATCAGATAGAGCTGATCAATATCAATTATAACGGTATAGTATGGTTTAAACTTAAAAAGGAGTCGTTTCAATTTGACAATGATATTTACATTTGCACGTGCTACATTCCTCCGGAGGATTCCAGCGTATACAAAAATGTTAACTCTGCTTTATATGAATTTGATTTTTTTGATACTTTAAACAATGACATTAGAAAATATAGTGATCTAGGAGTAGTTTATCTAACTGGCGATTTTAACCCAAGAACAGGAGAAAAAGCAGACTATATTGAAGATATTCATTTGGACCGATATGTTAACATGCCGTGTGATGATGAAAATATGTCTGATATTCCCGTCCGGCGAAATTTTGATAGTCATGTGAATAGTTATGGCATGAAATTATTATCACTTTGCAAAGAAAATAACATTCATATTGCTAACGGCAGACTTGAAAAGGGTCATTATACATACCATTCTATTTATAGAAACAGACCAGTTGCTAGTACTGTAGATTATGTGATTTCACATGCTAGAAACTTTGATTCTATGTCTTTGATGTATGTTAATGATTTAACAGAATTTTCGGACCACTGTCCAAAAATATTTGCTATGCAATATAATACAGTAACTGAGCGTGAACGTAATGTTCAAAATATAGAGACGATTCAGTGGAATTCGTCAGATTTAAGTTTAGCAGTAATATCACAAAACAACAGATTTGTTAGTAAATGAACAGCACTATGACAAACAACTTATCTGTCCAATACATGTTTTACTGTTCTGTCCCACAGAGTTGGATACTTAAAACTATATCTTAATGAGTTTGTCCCCTTTAAAAAGAATGCCATTTGTAAAGAAAAAATGTAAACAATTGTCAAAAACGATGTTTTAACCTAGTTATGTAAAGTTTAAACACTCGCACGATTGTTGCAAATGCATCAAAACGAAGACCTGTAACAGCTTTTAATAAATAGTGAGTTTTTAAAGGCACTGAACTGTCCAGAAGTGTGGCCCCTTCATGCAGTCCCTTTCCGGAATTCAATAAATATATCAGCAAATTGACAATGGTTTTGTAGAATAATATAAATGTTTTATATGCTGTTAAATTTTCATGTAAAACAATGCTTTCTTTCTATGATTTGATGACGTTCGAACTTTTTTCTCCAAAACATGGACCTATACCTTAACTGCTTTTTATGATGAATTAGATCTTAATAAGCATATTTTTGACAATATTTGTTCGAGTTTGAATACTGGTGAAAGTGATATAGATACCTGTATTGATAACATGTCAAAGGTTATTCATGATATTTCTTCCAAATGTTTTGGCAAAGTATACTCAACCAACCGAAATAAAAATAATAAAAAGAGCGTTTGGTTTAACGATGAATGCCGTATTGCTAAGAATATGTTTGTACGGAGTAAACGTGATTTTATATTAAATCCTACTGAAAGTAATAAGCTTGCATTTTTGCGTAGTCGAGCAGATTTTGCCAAAACTAAACGGAAAGCTAAGCAGGCCTACTATTATTCAGAAAAATGTAAATTGTTTGATATGGGTAAGCACGCTCCCAGAAAATTCTGGAAATATATTAAAAAAATTAATAAGAAAAAAATGTCTGTATACAATGATATAGATGTCAATGAATTTAAGCAACATTTTGCTAATATGTCAGTCTCTCATAATAATCAATTTGAGGACGAATTTCATCCACAGTCACGTGATGAAAGCGTCCATATTGAACAATTAGATGCTTCATTTACTGTAGAGGAAATTCGTAAAACCATTTCATCTTTGAATAGATATAAGAGTTGTGATCTTGATAATAATGTTGCAGATTTCTTTATTGATGCAAATCATTTTATAAGTCCATATCTATGTACAGTCTTTAATAAAATTTATGATACAGGTATTTATCCTGTAGCATGGACCAAAGGAGTCATTGTACCTATACATAAAAAGGGAGATAAATGCAACCCTGCAAATTACAGAGGAATTACCTTAGTAAATATTATGTCAAAAATCTTTTCTTTATTATTACGAAATAGGATAAATAAATGGTGCGAATGGAATGATGTTTTCACTGAAGCTCAGTATGGTTTTCGTGATGGTCGTTCTACGGCTGATGCCATATTCTTACTTCACACAATTATGCAGAAGACATTATATAATAATGCCAAATTGTGGTGCATATTTATTGATTACGAAAAAGCTTTTGATACCATCATCAGAGATGCATTATGGGTTGAATTAGTGGAATCTGGCATCAGTTGTAAAATGATCAATATGATTAAAGCAATATATAGTAACGTAAAGTCTTGTATTAAATTAGGTTCTACTATGACCATGTCAGAATTCTTTGACGTAAGTCTTGGTGTAAAACAGGGAGAGCCATTATCTCCCCTGCTATTTATTCTCTTTATTAATGATATTGTTAAAAACATCGATCCTAACTCATTGAATGAGAATGACTTGAACATGCTTTCAATGTACTTAATTTTGTTTGCAGATGATATTGTTTTATTCACTACAGACCCTGTTAGTTTACAGGCACAAATAGATAACCTTTATCAATATTCTTGTAAATGGGGCTTGAAAATTAATATCAATAAGACAAAATTGTGTGTATTTGAAAAACGAAAGCAAATTCACAATATCTGGTGCTGTTACGGCCTTATCAGATCAGGCATTAAAAGCGTACCATAATCTTTTATCGTTATTTGACAGGGTTCCACTTGATATAAAAACCAAATTGTACCTTTTTGATTGTATGGTTGTACCCATTCTATTATATTGATCGGAGGTTTGGGGAGCGTATACTTTTAAAAATATTGATAAATTACATATTAGGTTCTGCAAAAAAATTCTAGGCGTGCGTCAACATACACCAAACCTAGCCGTATTTGGGGAACTAGGAAGATTTCCATTATCAATTTTATGCAAAGAGAGAGCGATTAAATATTGGTTAAAAGTAAGAAAAAATGTCGGGGCACCTGAATATATATTATTTAATTATGAATCAGCTAGTCTGAATAGAAAAAACTGGGCAAATTCCATGAAAACTTTAATCGAAAACTTAGGATTTCCTCATTTATTAACTGAAATTGATGCAAGTGTTGACTACTTCCATATACTAAAAAGACGTTTACGAGACCAGTATATACAAAACTGGTCTTCATGTATCAATGAAATGTCTAAACTAGAATATTATGTCAAATATAAAACTTCATTTTGCTATGAGCCTTATCTAGACTTTGTTACAAATGATAGTTTGCGTAAACAACTTACATGTTTTAGGTTAAGTTCACACCATCTTGAAATTGAACTAGGTAGATACAGTGGTATTGGTAGAGTAAATCGCATTTGTAAATGTTGTAATCAAAAGAATGTTGAATCTGAGTATCACTTCTTGTTATGTTGCCCACTTTATTCTGAAATTCGCCGAAAGTATCTAGGGCCAGTATCATGGCCAAATCTGAATAAATTTATACATGTGATGTCAACAAATAGTAAGCGTATGTTGTTCAAATTATCAAACTATGTAAAAGCTGCTTTTGTTAAAAGATCTCATACCCTAGATAGCATGACTGTTTCTTAATGCATGCATGTTTGTGTTTCATTTTATTATTGTATTGCCATTGTATTGTATGTCTTGGCCATATTCTCTTTACACTTTGTAAGATGGCCAAAGGCAATATATTTTGCCGATTTGCCGAATAAACTGAACTGAACTGTAAAATATATGTACAATTGAGGTCTGCTACCAAACATAATGAATTCAGTTTTTGACGTGTTCATTTTCAGTTTGTTTCTATTCATCCAGTCATTGATTATAACTGCGCATCAATCGAGGTATCCGATCGCTTGTGATTCTACGGAAACAGAAGTGGGACGAAAGCTTTTATTTGCTATATGATCATCAGCAAAACCGTAGACTGATACGGATTCGGGAATGACATCAACAAGGGTTCCAGCATAGGTGAGATATAACCATGGTTCAATAGACTTTATATCAGTAATTATGCCTTTGTGCTAGTTCATTCTTTAACAACATTTTTATACGGCATAATGAACATAAAAGTGTGATTTACAAACCCCTCCTATTTGATTAGTTTAAGGCTCTTACAACGGGTTGTTTTCCTCACGTTCATTTTATATATGCTGATGACGTATGCAAATCTAGTCTTCATTAGGTTAATGTTGTTGGTTTATTAAGACTAATCGGCTTAAATTTGTTTGTTTGATTTCATTCTGACACTTGATATTGAAATCCGGTAATTTCTTTCGCATTACTTACATATATCAGGCTTACGAATGACCATTATTGCAGTAATGCAGATTAGAACCATATATCAGATGTTATTTCGCAATAAAAGCGACAGGTGAACTTAACAGATTTCTCAGGTACATGTAGCGGGCAGAATTCCAAGAGAATTTGTTTTACTATGTTTTCCATAGTGCACAACAAGGACGTTATTTTGTTCAGATGTGAGTTATTGTGATCGCTCATCGGCCGGTGTCCGTCCGTCCACACTGTCCTTTAAACAACATCTCCTAAACCACCAGGCCACTTTTGATGAAACTTCACAGGTATGTTCCTTTGATGGTATACTTTAAAACTGTTCAAAGCTTAGTATTCCATACAGGACTCTGGTTGTCATGGCTACCGAATGGAAAAATGTTAAAATTTTCTCTTCCAAAATCACAGGTCTTAGGACTATGATATTTGGTATTTAGTATCATCTAGTGTTCCTCAAAATTATCTCCCTAGGTTTAAATATGGCCCCGCCCTGGGGTCACATGGTGCTAGCCGGTGCTAGAGGGCGTGGGCAGTGTTGCACTTTACATTACTGCTCATGAACAGACTCAATCAAACCGAGTATGCAATTTTCACTGTTTGCCTTGTTCTCGGTGCTTCCGAGGGATCTACTTTCCAGATTGTATTTACAATATCAATAATTATGCCTTTCTTCTAATTCATTCTTGAACAACATTTTTATATGGCATAATGAGCATACAATTCGTTTTATTCTTTTGCATAACATGCATAATTTATACGAATTAGTCATATGTTTCTTGTTTAACTATTACACATTGTGTATTAAGATATTGTGTATTAAGATGTTATTTTGTGGCCGAGTGGTTAAGGTCGCTTTCTTTAAATCACTTGCTCTTACCGATGTTGGTTCGAGCCTCACTCGGGGCGTTGAATGCTTCGTGTGAGGAAACCATATAGCTGGCTTACAGGAGATCGGTATTACTACCCAGGTACCCGCTCGTGATAAAATAATGCATTGAGGGGTACCTGGGGTCTTCCTCTATTATCAAAGCTGGAAAGTTGCCATATGACCAATTGTGTCGGTGCGACGTTAAACCCAACAAAACAAACAAAATAATTAATTAAGATGATATTTCAAGAAAATATATAACCTTTGTCATTGTTTTTTCTAATCAAGATCATAAACTAGACTAATGTTTGAGGAATGTGAATGTCCCCCTGCATAAATTATGATCATTTCGAAAACGTGTGTTCTCTTCTGTCAGAAAGAAACGCACAAACAGTAAAATGTAATAATCATAGATTTACAAATCACAAAGATTCAAAATCTATTATGGCTGTGCGCATGCGTGACGGATATTTTTTGTATGTAAATATATTCATATTTAGACCTGTCACCGTTGGTAAATTTCATGTCAGGTTAGATATCAGAAAATGACATTTATGTGCATATATAGTGCATATGAAATGGAATTACAGAATTAATATATAGAGTATTTAAAGGAAAAAGGCGTGATAGTAATTCATATAGTATATATACATCCAAATGACCCTGGGACATAAATACGTTAAGCAAGTATTTGACGTACACACAAACTTAAGGCCGTTTTGAAAAACTCGAGTAGTTTTACGTCTGAATGCTGACATAAGACATCGTATGCTCATGTTGGCAAAATTTTAGGCTAAACAATTGCCCGAAGACTTTTCCTTCCGAAATGAATAAAACAAAATGCACAATGTTGTGTTTTACCGTGAAGTGAATCGTATATAACGTACCATATTATCTTTAGATTGAAATAATATAGATGGTGAAAATAGCTTGGGAAATTATTTTAATAATATAATCATTTAATCGATATTCAGTGAATGTTCAGTAAACTGTCCAAACGATGCTTGATATATTTCGTCTGAGAAACATCATTGAAACCCGAACTTTACTGTTACAGTATATATCATTTCTAGTGGTTTCAACATCTTTCTATTTTATTTCATGATTTTGTTTTACTGTATGACATTTTGTATTGAATGAATAAAACTCACACAATATATAGTATTCATACAGTAAGAGTTTTAACTAAACATTACTGTATTTATTTAGATTACCGTATTTTTCAGTATTATAGTAATATGCGTAACAATACAACGTGTATTAAGACTAAGTTGCGTATTATATAAATATGACCAGTTGTATGCAGTTATCAAATTTCTAGTACATAAATTAGTCTTTGTAAATTTTTTTCCATTTTTTAATTACCTATTTTAAAGTAGATAATATATATTTTTTTTCTGTTTCACTCACACATTCCGTTTCAGATTTAAAATATCAGACGCATTCAAAAACTACCCTTTAGGGGGGAACTATAAGTTTCTTGTCTTGAAACAGGAACATTCAATCAGCACGTTTAATTACAATATAGGTTGACGTGCAATGTCCCCATCAATACATCCCTCAATGATAACCAACCTGCAAGCTTTACTTCCCTTTACAAATTATGTAAATTCCACATATATATGTTTCATATTGGTTTGACTTCAGACAAGAGAGTGATTGCTACAAACAACAGTGACACAACACATTATGCCCTTATCATTCTGCTATCACAGAAAAGAGTTCTAATTGTTGTATTAATTTGTCTCCCATTTCGGAGATAACATCTCGTAGAAAACATATTGACATTTCCAAAAGGTGAACGTCCTACTGCTGGGTCATACTTTGCATGTAGAATAAAAGATAAAATGTTGTGGTTTTTTTTCAATGTTATCAGGAATTCAATCATATACTTACGCCTTTTTAAGGAAAGGTTATTGGAATGTTATAATATTTATTAATAACGTATTTCTTTCATTAGCAGAATACTCTGAATATGTTGTTTTAGATACTTAGTCTAGTACAACAATTGGAACCTGTTTAATCCGAACATTCTCGGACCAGAAAAAAAGTTCGGATTAGAGGGGTTTTCGGATTAGAAAGGTTCCTATTTTACAACGAAAAAAATGTTGTTTGTTACACATGAAGAGTAAATTTATCTTTTTGTGTACAGACTAACAAAAATAATCAAATTATAAGCAGCATGTAGATTGCTTTTATTAGTGAAGTGTAAATTTCATGTTAATTCAACTTCTCAATATCACTTGTAAACATTTTTTTCACCACTCCAACATTCACAGAATGTAGCTGAAAGGAGAATATTTTACTTGACCGGTTATTGTAATGATCCGATTTAGTACCATTTTCAGTGTTTAAATAAACAAATTGCACAAAAAAAATTTGAGGAAGGTACAGATTAATAAGGATCTATTACATTGGCAGTACTTGTTGCACATATGTCTATAATTCTTACATTATTTCTGTTCAAACAAACTATTTGAACTTGCTTCTTTCACATCTGTGCTTATTGCATGGATCTACAAAGCAAAACTCTGACATGACTTTTGATTACCAGTGTTGGGGCCCATTGATGTTGACACCTTTATAAAGAGTAATAGCTGAAATTGTAAACGGACTGAAAAATGTCAAAATGTGTGAGAGATTTACATCAGATACATTTACTAACCAGGTTCGGATTAGAAGGGTAGGTTTTAATGTATTACTAATTAGTTATAAAAATCGCAAAAGTTTGTTCGGTTTTCGGAGCAGAGAGGTTTCGGATTAGAAGGGTATTTTTACAATAGAGAATGAATAAGAAAAAATGGGACCAAATAATTCGTTCAGTTTAGAAAGGTTTTCGGATTAGAGGGGTTCGGATTAGGGAGGTTCCACTTGTGTATATGAATTGTAATATTTATACTTTATTTTCGTCTCATTTTATACCTCGTCCATGCATTTTATTAGCTCATCTGGTTTTTTGAAAAAAAATGATGAGTTATTGTCATCACTTGAGCGGTTGTCGGCGTCGGCGTCGGCGTTGCCTGGTTAAGTTTTATGTTTAGGTCAGCTTTTCTCCTAAACTATCAAAGCTATTGCTTTGAAACTTGGAATACTTGTTCACCATCATAAGCTGACCCTGTATAGCAAGAAACATAACTCCATCTTGCTTTTTGCAAGATTTATGGCCCCTTTTGTACTTAGAAAATATCAGATTTCTTGGTTAAGTTTTATGTTTAGGTCAACTTTTCTCCTAAACTATCAAAGCTTTTGCTTTGAAACTTGGAATACTTGTTCACCATCATAAGCAGACCCTGTACATCAAGAAACATAACTCCATCTTGCTTTTTGCAAGAATTATTGCCCCTTTTGGACTTAGAGAATCAGTTTTCTTGGTTAAGTTTTATGTTTAGGTCAGCTTTTATTCTAAACTATCAAAGCTATTCCTTTAAAACTTGCAACATTTGTTCACCATCATAAGCTGACCCTGTACAGCAAGAAACATAACTCCATCCTGCTTTTTGCAAGATTTATGGCCCCTTTTGGACTTAGAAAATATCAGATTTCTTGGTTAAGTTTTATGTTTAGGTCAACTTTTTCTCTTAAACTATCAAAGCTATTGCTTTAAAACTTGCAACTCTTGTTCACCATCATAAGCTGACCCTGTACAGCAAGCAACATAACTTCATCCTGCTTTTTGCAATAATTATTGCCCCTTTTGGACTTAGAAAAATCATTTTCTTGGTTGAATATTATGTTTAAGTCTACTTTTCTCATAAACTATCAAAGCTATTGCTTTAAAACTTGCAACAGTTTTTCACCATCATAAGTGGACACTGTACATCAAGAAACATAACTCTATCCTGCTTTTTGCAAGGGTGATGGCCCTTTTTAGACTTAGAAAATCATGGGTAGGACAATATTTCTATTATACAAAACAAATCAGATGAGCGTCAGCACCCGCAAGGCGGTGCTCTTGTTTTGATGTCTTATCATGCCTGAAATATGTCCTTGTCATTGTTTGTCCTTGTTTTAGCCGCAGCATGAATGTGTTTCAATAATGTGGCTCCGGCTGAATTTGTTTTGCACTTAGCTTCTAGGAAATGGATATTCTCAGCAAGTTACGGTCAAGCTTGCGTCAGTTATATTGTTTGTATGAATGAAATAGGTTTTAGGCGTAATCGACACTAAAAAAAAAAACAACATTCAAATAATATCTAAAAAGACGTACATTGGAAACAGTTCCAGAATAATTATAGAAAAAGCATAGTGTAAAATATCAATTTTAAACATAGTAATATCGCAATACATGTAGATGTGAATACAAATATTTCATGTTCAGATTTTATGATAAATGCCAGTCTGTTTTAAAGAAGATAAATATGGTCGATAGAATCTGTTTCAAGCATTTACTCAAGGACTGAACTGCGCTGTTGAGAGAAGTCCACATAAATGACTTAAAGTATGTTTGATGGAGCTTGGAATGGTACACATCCTTCTTTCAGAAGATAAAAATGAAAAAAACGAGTAGAACTAATTCAGCAGCGAGAAACGATACAATTTCCTCCCTATCGGTCCCTTGTATTTCATCCATCTTGAGTAGGTTTAATATCATGAAGTTTATTGAACAAGGCATCGTTTCATTACAATTTTACAAAATTTATATATATCGGCCTACATATATTTATTGGCCTACAACTTGTTATTTCTCCTTAAAACACTGATGAGTGGATTCTGTGTGAAAACCGTCCTATTTGTTCTCAAAGATGTATTTGAAAGTCACTGACATCGTGTTAGAGTACACCTCGCAGTCACTGAACTCATCCATAGGGCTTAATGAAATGAGAAAACCACTTTTAAATAAAATATATTGCCTTTGACATTTGTGTTTGAATTTTCGCTGATGTAGTCTTGATTTTATTTAAAAACAGAATTAGAAGAGAATAGTTTTTAGTACGCTAAATATTAGAACTTTGACAAAAATTGTCAGTTTATTGTTATATAGCACGCAGGGAATTATTTAAAATGTAGTTAGATAGAATTTAAGAAATATAAACCTGTGTTACTGCATTTTTAACGTCGGATGTGTAGTTACGCCCATTCAGCTGTAACTCTTTTAAGACAGGTTTCTTGCTAGGATTTTACGACTTAAAAATCCTTACATTCATGGTTTTGTTCCCGGTAGTGAAGCTCGGAGAGGAGGGTCCAGGATGACGTTGAGATTTCCCATAGCACCTTAGTGAGATGTTGCATATTGTTTAAGTACGTATATCCCATTTTCAGGGTGTGTGTGTAAATGCATATATTTGGCCTTAAATTGGTGTTAACATTTCTGCCGGTCGTGTGTTGGGTTTAGAATTACTTAAAAACAATCATATTGCGATTTTTCAGCTTTTGATGGTGCAATAAGACCCAAAAGGTGGTCCTCGAAGCATTATTGCAACACGGATGGGTACCTAGGTACAACCAACGACCTTGCATAAGCCAGCAACATGACTTTTTCTAGGAAAAATTCTACTCCCAAGCTGGAGTTTGAACACACATCGGCGAGGAACTAGTGATTTGAAAACAACTTGGCCTCGGAGTGCCTTTTTGGCAGTAGAGTCCGCCCGTTATGGCTAGTCATGGCAAGCAGTGTGAGGCAAAGCAAAACAAACTGCATTGTCTCTACTGTTGTATATCACTGCGCTCAGCAAACATTATGTTTACACAATTATTTTTCTTTTGTTGTAACTTTACTAATTAAGCATATTTTTATCGACTGCATGGACTTCAAAGCACCATCTTTGAAAGAGTTATTTGCAAAAAATCTGTTAAAACATTTTATTTGTTTTGAAGCAGTCGTGACTGTTTTTATAATTTTTAATACCTGTTAATTAATAGCGATATAGCTGTTTATTCTATATCTATTTTATCTATCCAATCGTGAACGTTCATTTGCAACACGTGACCGTACAATATATCACCTTATTGGACGCACATGCGTACAAGATCCTGTGTTTTTTTTCCGCATTTGGACGGTTCAATAAGTCCCAAGTTAAACATACGATAAAGCCCGAAACGCGTGAAAATGTTTCGAATGTAAATCGGGTGAAGTAGGCGCTCTATGTACAGAGTTAGATTATGCGTCTTGAAATGAGGAAGGCAGAAATACAATATTCAGTGAATCATTTTAATTTAAACTAAAATAAAATAGATATAGAATAAATTGGTTATTTAACATTGAACTGTACAATACGAGATATATTTGGATGCGTACCAAGCTGGAAAAACCATATTCGACTCGCCTAGCGGCTCGTCCAATATGGGTTTTCTCAGCTGGGTACTCGTCCAAATATATCTCCGTATTGTACAGAATAATATTAAATAACCTAATAATATACGACTGGCTGTTTAAAATAAAATGTATTTCATACATTTAAATGATATTTTAAAGAGACTATATTTTAGCTTCCTCTCGGCGATATAGCTTTATATCGATTCGCCGAAAAAATCTGCTAATTCATTTATATTCTTATATGTGTTCGGTCTAATTTCGTAAGTTACAAAGAACAAGTCTTTTTGCCGCTGAGAGCAGGCAAAAGCTCGCCTTCAAAATTGTGTTAAACTGCGAGGTATTGGTACTTGGATCATTTGTACATATCAGTATTTGCAAAATGATTACAGCCTGTCCGTTTAGCTTAGTAGGGAAAGCGCAGGTCTATGGACTGTGGGGACCTCAGTTCGAGTTAGTCGCGATGTGTATTTTCTCTAGACGGTTAGATAAAATATTGCGTCCTACACCTCTGATTCAGGTGGGGGAAGTTTGCTGTTACTTTTGGAGAACAGGTTTGTATTGGTACAGAGTCTAGAAGCACTGGTAAGAGTAAATGTCCTCCGTTACGTAACTGAATCAAAGTACTGAGAACAGTACTGATGGAAGGTGCTTTATGTTAGTACGTGAAAATCATTGAAAAGAATCAATTCCAAAAGATGGATTTGATTCGGCTAATCTGTATAAAGTACATCTCCTATTACGCTACGCTTAGGATCTGAAAACGAGCTATTGATAGCCTCGTTCTGACGACCCTTCCGCTAGCCAATTAAAAGCTAACTTACAACATTCTGCAAGCTTTAAAAAACCTTGTTTCGGATATCTACAATTTTTATGTTGGAAAATGTCAGATAGCCGGTTAGCTCAGTCGGTAGGGCACTTGCCTTGAAAGCGAGAGGTCCCGGGTTCGAACCCTGAATTGACTGCAAGTTTTTCTTACTCTTTGACATTCGAACAAGTTGTCTGATTGGTTCAAATAAAAATAGATTTAGAAGATCAAGAAGTGCTTTAGTCAGATTGTGATTCGGCTGACCATATCATCAATATGATACTGCGGTTTTGCAATTTGGTGATAAAGACAGTAATGCATTCAAAGCCCATGTAAAGTAAAAAGATGTTAAGTGAAGGTACGCAGCCAATCGTTATTCGTAATAAATATTTTTAAAAGGCATGAGTACTTGTAAGTTTGTGATCAAGTCCACGACTGTCCGATAATGATGTCAGAGATGGAAAATTATTCCGCATTGAACTAATTTGTACAGCAGATAGATACGAAATAGTTGTGAGACTGTCTATTCCTGATTAAATTCTGCGAAGGTGATTTTGATAAATCACTTCCCAAAACTATTAACAACGGGTTAAAACCGAAAAAAAATGCAAAAGCCTTAACAAATGACATTTTAATTATTACAATACGGCCATGAAAGAGCCTTAAGTAATAAATTTAAAGTATAATTTTAATAACAACCGATTACAATTAAATGTATATTCATTCTGAAGCTAAACAGGACACAATTACTTTTACATCAGATTGGCATTAAGCTTGCCTAACTATACATGAACTATAATATAGCATTTGATTTTGCTACCAAAAATTTAGCAAGTAAATATAAATGAAAGCGTTCTATAAGTACATTTATGTACAGGAATTAAATTGGTCTGACTTGATTAAGGTTGATCGGGGAAGATCATAACGGATCGTCTAGAATAGCATCTAATAATGCTTGGTCCCAGCTAGCATACAGAAAGAGCATCCTACATGTAAATGTATCCCACCTGTATACTTGTAAAATTTCTTTCTAAATTATATATCATAACAAAATGTTAAAACGTAAAAAAATAGTTCTAAATAAAGTGCAAACAAAACAAAAATATTCAAACGGACCTATACATTTTATCTAACCAATTAATATACATTATATTCAGATGTAGCAGGTTAACTTAAAGTCTACATTGTAATTAAATTCTGGTCACAAAAATGTCTAAAAAATTGTGATTTTCCTTAAGTTTTAAACTCATTTATCCAATCATGCCTGAAGTAAAAAAAATAACCAGTGTCACACGACCTTATTATTCTTATTTGCCAGATTTTACTATAATTTGAAGCTTTGAAAAAGAATAAATTCTACATCTCGAATTCAATAGTCCGAATGTACTGAACTACCTTAAAACATTTCGAATGTACTGAACCACGTTAAAAAGCAACATAATGTTTCTCAGGGTGTTATCTGTGGAAATTAAGCATACCGAATGAACAAACAGTATGGTGTCAAGGATGATGTGCTCTACTTAATACTTTAGAAGAGAACACATTGTACTTTTAGAAAACAATTTATTTGACCTTTTGTTGATACAAACAGTAGTTTAAAGTGGCAGTTTTCAGATAAATACTACAGTCCGTTTATTTGGACTTCGTTCAGCTACAAATAATGGCTGAATTTCCATTGAATTTCACCAATTATTGATTCTTCATGATTGCATATCAGACTGTCGCAGTTGACCATCGAAGGAGGTAAATTACGACTTGAAGTTTTTAGCAATGCATATTCACAAAACACTCTTAATTCTCAACAACCTGCGATTAAAGTCACATTCAGTGAAAGGTTTTGATCAAATTAAAAATTATGTTGCAAAATACGAGGGTTGATCCAAAAGTAATGTCACTTCGTCCATGGGGCGCGTATTCATCTGAGCATAATGATAAAAATACATCAAAATGTACAAAAAATCAATTCTGATAATATGACAAAATATTTATTCCCGGCGTGTTTTCGTTTAAAATGCACATGAATTCAAAAAACACCACTAACGTTATGTCTCCGCACGCTAAAATATTATTGGTTCATTAACAAAACTGTCAAATGCAGCCACTGATTTTTATCAAAATAACGCAGTGTCTGCAGTGTTAACGCTTGTTTATGCTGAGAGCAAATATGTCGATTTCTGACAAAACACCGCAGCGCGTGTTTAGGATCATCACCGTTAGAGGCCATGCAGACGATAAATTACACATATGGACCAGAAACAGTGAACATGAGACTAGCATGCACTCAGGTGGTATGAGCGTTTCAGGGACGGCGATGAGTCATTAGAGGATTGCCAGAGAACCGGAAGACTTTTGATTTTTGCGCCGTGATTTTGCGCCTTTTCTTCACCTGAAAGATAAACTATGAGGGGTCCATTTCCAGGACCTTGATAATTTGAAAATTCTTGTAAAAATGTATTTTCATCTCTTTCAAAGGACTGGTATGTTGTTGCTTTCCGTAAATGGGTGAACAGACATGAGCGCTGTATAGAAAATCAAGGACGATACTTTGAAAAGGAATGAATATTGATAGCAGTCAGTAAGAAACTTCGTCTCGGACGTTAATAACGTCAGTGACGTTAAGCGATCGCTGCAAGTATGCCTTCCGTATAGGTCGATATCGTTAAAACTATGCAACATCTCTTACCGATATTTTTAGACAATATTGCAAATAGATAAAGGTCCTTCGGTATGCATTTCTGTATATTTCTTTTCATTACACACGATTTTACAACTACAGTGCCATTACTTTCGGATCAACCCTTGTATATAGAACACATAATTTGCCAAGAAAACAAATGATCATCAGTAGGTTTAGGTGAAGATTGTCCTTTCAAAACTCCTTTCTCTGCCCACTTAGCTCAATAAGGAGAGAGCAGATCTATGGATTGCTGGCAAGGCGTACGTTCTCCATGACGATTTGATGAAATACATTGTGTCTGAAATCGTTCGTTCTGTCATTCTGATCATGAAGAGAAGTTAAAGTTACTTGAAGAGAACAGGTTAGTATTTCGGCTCAGGTGGTCTCAATACTTCCGCTTTAACATTTTTGAGTATTGTTTAGTCAACCCTTGGATATAGTGCCATCTTTAAATTTGTCTTTAGGCAGTTTCTGTGATATGCAGGCTCCATAACCATAGTTCCCCCCTCTATATTCCAGTTAGTTCTGTCCATTGTTTTCTCGTTCTGCTCAACCCGGGGCTAGAGGTCGTGGACGGTAACTTGCATTTTCTACTAGCGTCCATAAACAAGCTCAATCAAATCGAGCCTGCAACATATTCGTTTATGTCGTGCTGGGCGACCTGTGGTTTTTCGTTATATTTTATTGTCAAAGCAGCGTTGTTTGGGCCCTATGGCGGCCGTAAAAATAGTCTCCCCTTACCTTCTTCAATCAGAGCTGTTATATTTCTATCTCTTACGATCGTTTAGCGCGATATTTATGTTGTGTTAAGAGTACTGTTTCATTTATCAGATTGAAGATTACGCTTAAGTGGTTCCAATACTCACGCTTTCACAGCTTTGGGTATTGTTTAATCACAATGGTAAGGGGTAGAAAGGGGGTGGGGTGGGGGGTTGAAGGGGAAAGTGGGACAAGGATGAATATTCAAACAGGAATGTTGCGTTCCTTAATCACAGTTACCCTACAACGTAATCCACAGCAGCGCAGACACGCATGTACAAAAGACAGACGGACAGACACACACACATAACTTACTTTCATAGATAAACAGACAAGTAAGATATAACAACACTGTATGGCACCGCCCAAGACACACAGACGCACAAACACACAAATAAACAAGAAAAAACAAAGATTGGGCACCGCCTTAGGATTCAGGCAGCCAAAATCAAGGTGGGCACGATACCTTACTCATAGTAAAAGGGGAGGGGATGCCAGAGTGCAAGGGGAAAAGATGGGGGTGATAGGGGGAGTGAGGAGAAAGACGAAAGAAACGCTAACAACAAACAAGAGAACATACGCAACACAAAATACAAGACAGACAGAAAACAAGTTGAAAATAGCGGCACCGCCTTGGAACTGTCAGTACTCTATATTAAGGAAACCGGGGATTAAAGGGCATGCCAACCTCGCACTTACCCTATTTTCAACAAGTTAGACAACACAATGTAAATAAAATGATTCCCCGCTGAGAAAGGCTCTAATATTGGTGACAAAAATACCAGATCATCATATTAAGTAAAACATAAAATTATGGTCATTATTTTATCTGTGGGGTCATACGCCGCTTGACATGGAATTGCAATTGAGCTGCCCCATAGGACCCCGCGGAGGTGATGTATGCTTGTTTATATGTATGCATCCTTTAATGGCCCGAAACGATAAATCGAATAGTCATTCCAAGCCCTAGGAAATCTCATCTGCAAGGGACGAAACTCAATTAAAAACAAGAGTGTCAGAAAGTCACAATGTAAGTCCGTCCTAGCAAATTTCTTTACACTAGCACCTGCTTTTGGAAATGGAATTTAATTTCTGTGGTTGTGTAGTAATTTGTGGCTGAATATGGCTGATTTTGAAATTAATTACTATCATATTATTCAAACTTCGACAATTTCTAATAATTTGACGTAGATGTTATAGCAAAACATATGTTATGTGTAAGTCTGGTAGACAGCAAGCCCAAACAATGACATATCTAATTATAACAACCAGGTTAAAAAGTTTAAAGACTAAGCTACCTAGTGTGCAACAAAGGGAAGTAAGTCCACAGGAAATCAATATTTTGCTTTCCTAAGTCCACAAAAAAATTCCTTACCAGGTAGGGATACCTTAAAATAACCTAAACATTGGAAGTTACATCTATGTTATACCACAGAAAAGTGGTCTTGGGTTTTCCCTACGGCCAATTATATAAAACAGTTAAATTATAAGTATATTTATAGTAACAACAAAGAGAGTTAATCTTAAAAAATAATTCTAAGTCTACATTAAAAGGTTACAATATGGGCTATTTATAGTAACAACAAATGGAAGTGATACTTTAAAAACTGTAACTTCACAAAAAGAAGTCAAAATTATGGCCTAAGAACTTATATGACCTTTGAGCCGTAAGTATTAACTTGTCCAGGACACTCTTTGACATTGACGCTAACATTTATGCCAAATAAGAGTAAGATTGTTAACAAATTAGTTTATGTATGGAGCAGAAAATGTCACGTTTTCCAATTGTGACCAGTTCAAGGGACATAAATCTGGAGATACTGGTCCGAACTGGCTGGTTATCGAACGTAGCCTAAGTTTTATAGAGATACACACTTTGTATAAGTTATCTTCAGTTCTGATTCAAAAATATCATCAGCTGACCAAAATCTGATTAACTACCTTTAAAAAGTAGATATTAATTCATTTTAGTAGACTTTAAACATTTTCTGATGACATTCAATAAACATGTAATTGACAAGTAAATAACATTCATATACATTCTTCCAGCAATAATACAGTTATAACTGAGGATTAAATATTTATCAATAACTCGATATGTAAGACTATCTGCAAGAGGGGACACATGGAAATTAAATAAGACGTTTAAGGTCTGTGTACCTCCTTTTGAAGAACATTCAATTCCTACAATAATCCTACGTTGACTTAAATTTTTCAGGGGGCATAGGTTCAAGCCACACTGGAACCAATTGTTTTCCTTATATTTGTCACAAACTGACATACGAGCCTCAATGTATTTGTAGTTTAAATGCAGGTATTGCAACATCTTTTTGTAAATTTTTGAGTTATTGAGGTAAATGTCAGATTTTACGCATGAAATACCTCTCATGTTTATCTGTATTTCATAACTTAAATTTCCATGTAAATTTTATCAGATTCGGTTCAGTAATAAGAAAGTTGGTAATTTATAAACTTAAGTAATTTATGTTTTTATCCCCAAAACCACTATATCGGGCCTTAAATTGTCCAATTCCAATCCGCGCCAAAGTAGTCAGATTTCCCGGCTATATCGTGATTCCCGTGGAAAAGCAAATAGTCAGAATTCACGCCTATGTCGTGAGTCTCATGAAATCAAATATTTGGCGGGACATAACCTTACAAATAGACTGGACTAGATATGCCTAGTGCACACCATTTTCGACTTTAGACGAATTTATGTCACATTAGTTTTTCTTGGTAGAAATTTTGCTCGATCGAGGTAAGAAATTTATTTGTTAGATTTTTGTATAATTTTTGAAATTACGATTTTTATTTAGTAAATTTTTCTTCATTATAAAGAATTTTGTAAACGTTTACTCTTCGGCAAGAGATTAGCTAGTTTCGGTATGTCAGGCTAATTTTTTAAATTTTTCAGACTTTTGTAAATTATTTTGAAAGAGGAATCTAAAATATTTCGTTTGTATTAGCTGTGAGATTTGTACTGGAATTTGTTTAACATGATAATTGTAAAGTACTCTTTGTACTCTTTGTCATAAACATATGTCAAACATTTCGTTGTTTGGAACGCCGATACTGCATTGCATTGGAATGTATAAATCTATGTGGCAAGTCTAGTACCGTGCATTTGATATTTATTGTAATTTGAAATTATTGTGTGCTAGTACTAGTCTAAACCATATCGGTAAAATGCCCGTATTGTTGTATGGTAGTTGTTATTACATTCATACCAGCTATTGTATAACGTTTAATTTACATTGCATTTTGTTAATTTGTAGTTGTAAATAATAGCTGCAGTTTATCATTTCCTTATCTATAATTTTTCATCATAAACTTTACATATCTTTTCCATACTTTAACTTTTGACTTATAAATAATTAATTTTAGAAATAATGGAAGTAATAAGTGACGTATTTTAATCACGTGATGTATGAACTTAGTAGCACACTTATATTGTATAAGTAGCACGTATTATTTATGGGAGCCTACGGAGGTATGGTGTACCCAAAGGAGCAGTTTTATGCCCTGACTTGTGTTTTGCTATGGTGCTTACCATATGCTATATATTTTAGCTTCTTCCATTCGACGACTTTTACCTGGTGATGATGTCACGACCCGGAAGTACAATACCCGCGGTTAACTTGTCTTCACTCGCCTGGATGTGATTTTTCCAGCGCAGAGCTTTCGTCCCATGGTTGTGCCGTAACCGCAAAGACAATGACTTTTGCAATCAACTGAAACAGCTCAGGGATGCAAACACCTACCATCATAGGGAGCTTGAACGGAATTAACGTTTTCACGGTTTAGAGGGACTTTACTTGAAGATATGTTGTTTATTTTTGTGCTACTTAAAGTTTGAAGTTAACGGAAACACCTGTGTCACGTCATGTTAAAAGGGAACTGTTAGTGTTAAGACTTTATATCTGTTAAAAAGAGATACTGAGATCAGATGTTTTTGGTTCATTCTTTCTTACAACAAGAGCACCGCTTTGCGGGTGCTGACGCTCATCTGATTTTTTTTGTGTAATAGAAATATTGTCCTACCCATGATTTTCTAAGTCTAAAAAGGGCCATCATTCTTGCAAAAAGCAGGGTAGAGTTATGTTTCTTGATGTACAGTGTCCACTTACGATGGTGAAAAACTGTTGCAAGTTTTAAAGTAATAGCTTTGATAGTTTATGAGAAAAGTTGACTTAAACATAATACTCAACCAAGAAAATGATTTTCTAAGTCCAAAAGGGGCAATAATTATTGCAAAAAGCAGGATGGAGTTATGTTGCTTGCTGTACAGGGTCAGCTTATGATGGTGAACAAGTGTTGCAAGTTTCAAAGCAATAGCTTTGATAGTTTAAGAGAAAAAGTTGACCTAAACATAAAACTTAACCAAGAAATCTGATATTTTAAGTCCAAAAGGGGCAATAAATCTTGCAAAAAGCAAGATGGAGTTATGTTTCTTGATGTACAGGGTCTGCTTATGATGGTGAACAAGTATTCCAAGTTTCAAAGCAATAGCTTTGATAGTTTAGGAGAAAAGTTGACCTAAACATAAAACTTAACCAAGAAATCTGATATTTTCTAAGTACAAAAGGTGCCATAAATCTTGCAAAAAGCAAGATGGAGTTATGTTTCTTGCTATACAGGGTCAGCTTATGATGGTGAATAAGTATTCCAAGTTTCAAAGCAATAGCTTTGATAGTTTAGGAGAAAAGCTGACCTAAACATAAAACTTAACCAGGCAACGCCGACGCCGACGCCGACAACCGCTCAAGTGATGACAATAACTCATCATTTTTTTTCAAAAAATCAAATGAGCTAAAAAGATTTTTTTCACTTTTCATTTATTCAATGCAAATAATCATTTTCTGTAAATGAATTTGTAAATATTGTAATGGGTGTTGATTTGTTCTGGTAGTTATTGTCCCCGGTACGTCCATCCTGTCACAATATTCCTTTTTTCTAGTAAGTTTTTCAAGACTTGTTACTGATTTATTGTACAAAAGTGAAAATGTTTCATTTGATATGGGATTTCTTGCTGTTCTTTGTGAATTTACCTCTGAAACAGAAGGGGCAGAGTTAGATATCTTTCAAAATTCTGGGTTATATGCGGTAAAAGTTCTCTATTTTGCTTTTATTCTTTAGATTACATATTATGGAAGAAATGTAGGGACGTGTTACTTCTGCCCCAGGGTTATTTTTGAATGAAGTGGGCAATATTTAAAACAGTCACATATGACTTGACCTTAATTTTTCAATGTTGGAGTTAGAATTCTGTCTCATTAAATCCTTTTACTTGAGGCACCCTTGAACAAATGCTATTCAGTTTTAATTTGTGTCTTATAATTGTTTACAAGTAGAAAGACGTTTCTTTTATATAAAAAAGTAATGGTATAATAAATTCTCTGCAAACGTTTTGGACAGTGGCCATCACTTTAAAATTTTTCTCTACTTGAGCTTAAAAAAAATATCATGAATTATATAAAATTCATAAAAAAAAACAGCACGGTAAAATTTGTTAAAATTTTGCATACAAGTATCTCACTGGAAAGAGTACACTGCTGTATCATTGTTTTGACTATTTGAAATGTTCGCCATTATGTGGGTCATACCTTATAGACTGCTTAAACAACCAGATTAAACTGATCAGATCAAGACTGGTCTTAAAAATTCACGTCAGCACAAAACGTTACTTTTTCGGCGAAGCTATCAAAGCCAAATTTTGACCTACTTAAAAACCTATTAAAGTGGTAAATTTATAATTATTCAACCAATACTAACAGCGGGACTGAACAGAAATTAATACATGCCTACTTTAAAGTCTGAAATTAATAATACTATACTCTTTCACACACAAAAAATCGTTTCAAAAAGTAGATACTGTCTCTAATGACGTATATTGGAGAAGTCCAAAGATTACTGTGGACAGGGGGTGTTTAAACACGTAATACTGGAGATTTACCTGAATGATGATATAAATATCTTGAAACTCCAACTTTTGTAACTTTTTATACGCCCGAAGGGACGTATTATATTATACCCCCGGTGTCCGTCTGTCCGTCTGTCCGTTTGCAATTTCGTGTCCGCTCTGTAACTCTTGAACCCCTTGAAGGATTTCAAAGAAACTTGACACAAATGCTCACTACACGGAGACGACGTGCAGAGCGCTTCTTTCGGATAACTAGCTTCAAGGTCAAGGTCAAAGGGTCATATATGACTTTGCTGTGTCCGCTCTGTAACTCTTGAACTGCTTGAAGGATTGCAAAGAAACGTGGCACAAATATTCACCACAATGAGGCGATATGCAGTGCGCATGTTTTGGATGACTTGCTTCAAGGTCAAGATCACACTTAGGGGTCAATGGTCATATATGACTTTGCTTTGTGTATATTGCTCTGCATTGCAGTTTTCTTGTTTTTATTTGGCAGATTCATTCACCACACTGAGGCAACGTGCAAAGCGCATGTTTTGGATGACTCACTTCAAGGTCAAGGTCACACTTAGGGTCAAAGGTCGTATATAACTTTGCTTTGTGTATATCGCTGTGCATTGCAGTGCTTGTTTTTATTTGGCAGATGCCTTTTTTGTTCTCTTACAATAATTTTTTTTTGTATTACTTCCCTTTTTAGCCCACCATCATCAAATGTTGGGCTATTCAAATCACTCTGCGTCCGTGGTTCGTCCGTCCGTCCGTCCGTTAACAATTTTTCGTTATCGCATCTCCTCAGAAACTACTGGGGGGATTTTGACCAAACTTTGTCAGAATGATGTATTGGTACCCTAGTTGTGTCTTCCTGAAAATCAGACTGGTTCAACAATTTTTGAGTGAGTTGTGGCCCTTTGTTTATTTTGATAACTTACATGTATTTATATAGGGAAAAACTTTGAAAATCTTCTATTTCGAAACCTAAGGGCCTATGGCTTTGATATTTGGTATGTAGCATTATCTGGAGGTCCTCTATCAGGATTGTTAAAATTATTTCCCTGGGGTCAATCATGGCCCCGCCCCAGGGGTCACATGGTTTATATAGACTTATATAGGGAAAAACTTTGTAAAACCCTTGTCCAAAACCACAGGGCCTAGGGCTTTGATATTTGTTATGTGACATCATCTAGTAGTCCTCTACTAAGATTGTTTAAACTATTCCCCTAGGGTTAAATATGGCCCCGCCCTTGGGGTCACATGGTTTACATAGACTTATATAGGGAAAAACTTTTTGAAAATCTTCTTGTCCAAACCACAAAGCCTAGGGCTTTGATATTTGTAATGTAGCATCATCTAGTGGTTCTCTACCAAATTTGTTCAAATTATCCCCCTAGGGTCAAATATGGCCCCGCCCCGGGGGTCACATGGTTTATATAGACTTATATAGGGAAAAACGTTTAGAATCTTCATGTCCATAACCTACAACATTCAAATTTGGACCACATGTATAATAGTTTTGAGTGGCAAGATGAACCTTGGCATGAGTTGACCTTGATCTTGACCTAGTGACCTACTTTCATGTTTCTGCAGCTACAGCCTTCAAATTTGAACCACATGCAAAAGTTTGTGTACCGAAACAAATTTTGAGCTTGACATTGACCTAGTGACATATTTTCACATTTTTGACGGTACAGGCTTCAAATTTGGACCACGTGCATAGTTTTTTGTTTCGAAATGAAATTTGACCTTGATTTTGACCTAGTGACCTACTTTTACATTTCTCAAGCTACAGCCTTCAAATTTGGACCACATGCATAGTTTTTTGTACCGAAATGAACTTTGATCTTGAGATTGACCTAGTGGCCTATTTTCACATTTCTGAAGCTACAGGCTTCAGATATGGACCATATGCATATTTTTGTGTTCTGAGTTGAAATTTGACATTGATTTTTACCTAGTACCTACTTTTACATTTCTCAAGCTACAACCTCCAAATTTGAAGCGCATGCAAAGTTCTGTGTACCGAAATGAACTTTGACCTTGAAATTGATCTAGTGACCTACTTTCACGTTTCTCAAGCTACAACTTTCAAATTTGGATCACATGCACAGTGTTGTGTACCGAAATGAAATTTGACCTTGATTTTGACCTTGAAATATGCTTGAAATTTGGAACATTAAAAAATGGCTCAATGTTGGGCGCCAAGATCACTCTGTGATCTCTTGTTTGTTACTATAAATAGCTTATTTTGAAACATTTTTATTATTGGCCGTAGGGAAACCCGAGGCCACTTTTCTCTGGTACAACATGGATGGTACATCCAATTTTTAGATGTATTTTGACATAACTTTACCTGGTAAGAACTTTTTTGTGGACTTAGAATATATTTAGAATTTCTACTTTTTGTTGTTCCTGTCCTTTGGGCTTCAACAGTAAAGTTATTTAAATTTTGCTCCCATCCTCTGATGTAACTCTTCGGGCGTATATTGCCCCGCTTGGCGGCGCTCTTGTTGTGCATAGTGTTGTGTTGAGCTCGGCTAACTCCATAAACTCGGTAATGTACATGCAGAATGATTTGTACCGCTTGATTAAACTAGTAAATTAGTAATAAATCATGTGTTTGCACAAAATGTGCTGGTATATTTACCAAAAAAAATGTCAGAAATTTAGTTTTAATTTAAAATTGCACAGGTACATTTAAACTTTTATGCAAAGATTTAATATGTTGTCAACAAAAAGTAATGCATTTCGTATGTAAACAACGCGCGGGAGTCTGACATTGGAGTGTCACACGAAACAATTAACAAGGCTAATACCTCAGATTAGGAACACAAGTGGAAGTATTAACGTATCTAGGATACAGTATGTGTCCATGAGCCATTTACACTTAAATCTTAAATATATAACAATCATAATGTTTTCTGGAAAAAGCATTGCCAATAAATCAATTTGATTTCTTTTGCCCCTGTGACAGTGAGATATAAGTAATGTCATAAACAACATTTTGACATGTGCATTGCTTCCAGGACCGCATTTGTTTAAACATATTTCCTAATCAATGATTGGCCGTCTTTTGGTTAAAGAGGACATTGCTAGAAAGCATTTGAAGTATGAAAGAGTAACTATACTATTTTTATCTATAATGCAACCGAACATTTTCAACACGTTAAATCCCAACCAACATTGCATATCTTTTCCAAAGATAATTTTTCTTTTTTTTTTTCATACTATCAATATTTTGTAGCAAGATATTTCTGAAACAAAAAGGCTAGCCAGTTTTGTGAACATGTCAAGAATCCGAATGATCTTTAAACCCATCAAAGAGTCATGAAAGTATGCACTATATATACTTCAATAGTTCTTTCGTGTCAGGAAACACAAACTTTATCTCTGTTTGGGACCTTTCTTGTTGTACTTTGAAAAAAAGGTATTGTTCAAACAGTTTATTATCAGAGAAAGATTTCGTACTAATTACAGGAGTAAGTATAATTTCGTTTCAGTTTTTGATCCATGCTAATTAGGAAAGGCAAATTATGAGGGTTTATATACATGATGAGCGATACAAATATCTGAGTGGTCCGCTTGCTTGGAAAACTTTGGTGTAAACGTAGTGTAGTTAAGAGCATTTAATCTTTTCATGTAAAAGAAAACTTTATGATCACGGAAATGTAACTCTTATTGAACATGGAGAGCAAAAACATCAAAGAGACGTAATATATTGAATATATTCTAATTGGGTGCATTTGATTTAACATTCAGCTGTGATCTGGATTACTAAATAATGATCCATGATACTGTTTGCTAAAAATATAGAACATCTGGAACAGTCTATTAACAGCAAAATCATGCTGTAGCAGAATGCAAATATTTAAGCTCTGACTGGGACACGAACCCACACCTAAAGCGGACAGTCTACCACTTCCCTATAACAGCAGCAGCTATAGCTAGGCAGTTTAAGTGCACCGACTACATTACGTGAACTGGAGTAATTTTGTGACATTAACATCATATTCGGTAATTTTCGTGTAAAGAAAACATATAATCTAATGTTGCCAACGTTTTAATTAGTAAAAACTACCCAAATTTCTCTGACGTGTTTCTTAAGAGTATAAACTTACTAACTGGTAGTACCAGTAAAATATAACTTACACTGAATCATTTATATTTGCCCTTTAAGCAGCTGGTAAACGGCAGAGACAGTGAACTTTGTCCAAATTTAAGCAATCATTTTACCTGTTTTGAGAGGATTTCAACTGATAGGAAATTAAAGTTACAAACTAAATACATTTCTGCAACACACGATGTCATTAGCATTCACTGTCAATAAGTATTATGACTTAGATCGACAGTCATTCATTTATTTCAATGATTCATAGACAGAGTCCGTTGTTTACATTTTTAATCGTAACCGGTGCACTTGTAAAAAACACTTTTAAAAAAAAAATATTCGAAGAGCTCTGGTACGGTCTCTAAATAGTGTCAGTGCAAGTTCTCCTCATATAATGACGATTCATTTTTCATATGTCAATGACGTAAATGAAGTAAATCTCATCATTAATATCTTTTATATCGAGTTAAAAATCTGCATACTGCATGCAAAATATATATTGACATAACGCAGTATCAAATTTTATGGCAGAAGACAACCACAAATCTATTCAATTACGGTTGATTTGTATGAAGGTAACAACAGCATAACTACATCAGCAGGTAATATACATTGCTTTTCTGAAACCATTGTACTTTAATTAATTGCTATTTATTTTCTGATGTCTTTAAAGATATTTAATACTCTTCTGTGACATGTCTTTTGTGAAGAAAGCTGCAATCTTTGTTCTCTTTAGTATTAGGTGTAACTAAGTTTTATGTTTGCAAACTTTATAAAAAGGTCCATTGGAAACATAGGACGGACCCAAGCAAAGTATTGGTAATCGTACGTGAGAATGAAATAAGCAGCACCTCACATTCCACCTATATCCGTCTCAAGCAAAAGTATTTCACAAAAAAACATTGAATTGATATTTCCAAAGGATCAAATAATGTAACAACTTTTATATGTTAAGTTTAGAGTGATAAACAGTAACGTTCCGTGCATTCTTATGTTGTTTTCTTTGTCTTCCTTCTTGTTAAATGTGGCTTTGATATCCTTATATGTTTTAAAAGTGTCATTTAATGGTTTAAGGATATCCAAAATAATGACGTTACATTAATTGATGTATTTGCAATTGCTGCACAGCAAGAAAAATATATATCTATCGTTAACTTGACACAGTTTATAGCAGGAATAGGAATTAACATGTAAAATGTGTTTGTAAACTGTTTTTCGTTCTTCTCTATTACTTTTACTTTGTAATTATCTTCATCTGAGCCCATTAAATTAACATTTCTATCATCGATTTAAGAAATGTCAAAAACGCTCAAAAATCCCTACAGCGTGTCTGAAGCTTTAATCTTAAAAACAGAACATTCTTCCTGCCACTTCAAAAGTACAAATAAAATACTTTGAGACAAAGTTTTCTATTTACTTTTGGCAACTTGTTAGTTTGTTTTTATGTTTCAAAGTATTTGTTTTGCGATTTAAAATGTCACTAACCATTTGGTCTTACGGAATATAAATCTTCATGAAGCTACTATTTATTTTCTCCCAGATATCAATGTCACTCCCCCCAACGAAGGGTGAACGTTCAACAAAAATGTAATTTTGAGTCTACAATCTGATAACATTATTTTGTTTGAGATGAAGGTCATAACTTCTACTTTCTTTACAGAGGTATAGGTGATTAAGTGATTATTCACAAGATATTGCTTATTAAGGTCGATAACTATCTTTTTCTCTAAATATCTGTTTCTCTTTTTTGTCTATTCTAGTCGCAATCGTTCTGAGTAAAACTACTCTAACAACAGATTACACAAGATGTTTTGTTGACCTCTGTGTATTTGATCAAATAACAAGATTTTCGATAGTTCCGTTAAATAATGTGATAATGCTTATGGTATAAAAATATTCATTTTAAATGTTCCATGATTAGATATGTCCAAGGAGCGTAAAATCTTCACAATTATAATAGATTCTTATCTGATTCAGTTTAAAATAAGTAATGAAGTTATCTTTCATTACAAGACTTGAATAGACATCAATTAAATTTAATGTTTCGCAGTCTGCTGTCGAAACACTGAGTTTCGCAGTCCGCTGTCGAAACACTGAAACTTATAGTCAGTAATACGTCACATGTTATAATTATCATACAAGTCAAGAAACACTGAATTATAAATAAGATTCTACTTTTTATTGAGCTTAAAATCACACAATTCTGATATTACTCAACATCTCTTTATAGGTAATAATCTCTCTCCCCCCACACCTCACCCCATCTTCCTAGATTTTGAATGCTTAGTTATGTCATACGTTCGAAATATGTCAGTAGTAGGCTTCGTGAACCAGACTTAAGGTTTGTAAGAATACGCAATTACCTAATACAGATGATACATCGGATTCTGCACAAGTAAAATCAACTGTACAGAATACTTCTAAAGTTTTCAGAAAGTAAGAATATACGATAAAATAGGCACATCATAAGTTGTTTCACACTTGTTTTAAGTTACGGGGCACGTTTAACGAATATGCATAAGTTATATCTAAAGTGAGCACCTAAAATATATCTTAAGAAAAAATAACTAAGGAACTTTACTTTGTCTTTACTGTAAGATAATATCTAATGTAGAAACCTCAATATTTTTATGTTCGATTACGATTGCATGTCTGCAAGAATGTGACATAGCAAAAAATATGATTCACACTAATTTCACTCGTCAAAAATCTGATGTAATCTTACATTACAACACTTGGCGGGATCAATGTACAGAAATGCATATTTTTCATTGTTTATAGTGCTCCTGTGTCATAAATAACAAGTAGGATTAAAACAATATTTCCTATTATTCGGTTCAATAAAGCCATTAAACATTTCTTTTTCAATTTCTTCCTAATTATGTTAAACAAAATATGATCTTTAACTTACGGTAGTGGTTTATAAAGTTTTAAAATCAAAGACTTTTTATCATATTACCATGAAAATAAACTTTTTTAATCTACATAGCTTTACGGAACGGGACAGGAACATATTGCTGTATACAGACTAGGATATGTAATTGACAAATGTGTGAAGCACAACTCGGATTTTTTGGCGGAAAAATTATAGCACGTTATATTATTTTTTAAAGTTTCCTACACGTGTGAGTATGACATCTCAACCTAAAGCATAGGCTGCTTTATTACGTATCGTGTTAAGTCATGTTCAGACATCATTAAAGTTAGGACTTTTCCTAACTTAAAGTTTGATTCTAGTAAAACAAGTTTCTTAAAAGTTCCTTAATAAGTCAAGTTTTGTCAGAAGTTGCATTATGTAGCGGTCCCAATGTCAACAAAGGTGTCTGCACTTTCTTGATAATTCCAAATTACTCTAGCAAATCCATGTGCTTTAAGAAATATACATTTAGAAGGATTAACTATTATTCAATTTTTGACGAAGAAAAAGTGCTGTAAATACATGACATACGTCAGTGTTAAGTTGAATCAACCAAACCGTAATATACCATTTGAGAATGATTTTTGAGGGCACTGTATAAGCTATGAGAATTGACGAAGACAAACGGTGATAACAGTGTGCCTCTCAGATAGCTCTATAATGAGAAAATATCTATTTGGAATAAATCTGATGATTGCAATCTGAATAGTTGTAAAGAATCTAGAGACATATGATGGTCCATTTATTTCTGTTAGTACCTGTAAGATAGAGATATCTGTTTAAACTGATATTCCCTTGAATAGTGTTTATGTTTTTACAGATTTAATTAAACTTGCTGCCCTTGTATGACTGTTTCATTCAATTAACTAAATTTGGTCGCCTTAAGTGGATGTAGCCATTCAGTTCTAGTTTTAAATCTGTCACTGTAAATGAAAATATGGAAATGTATGATTAGAAAGTATTGAAGAAAATATGCATTTACAAACGGTACAAATGCTACTAAACTTTCCTGCTGGAGCCACAAGACGACGTCGCTCCCCACAAATATGCGTTCAGTGCATTAAGAGCTGATTGACATGGACCTCTGTAATAGCGTTAGAGAAGCTAGTTCTACATTGTATACTGAACCTGCAACAGGGTGGAAGAATCTCATGTTTCTCAAGGGCCAAAGTCTAGGAAGGAGACAGTGTGAAAATGTCTTGAGGTTCAGGCCTTATTCTTGCAAGCAGCACAATGTGTTCTTCAAAATGTCATGGCAGTTTGTTTCAAAACTCATACAAAGAAACTGCAAAACTTTTATATAACTTAATCTATTATAACGTATTACAAGTCGATAAAATACAAGTATTTCTTATACTCGAATTTAGGTGCAGGAGATAGTGGTCGTTTTTGTCTTGCTAAGTAATTAGGGTTTGAAAATGATGGTGACTCGAAACATAGTTCATGTTTGATTACAACTCTCTTACAGGAAGGTGTTTCCAACTATTTAAATCATTGTTCAAACATTTTACAGACACTAGCGGCCAGTCTATGTCATAGAGTTATCCTGGTGACATTCACATTGACCAGGTATTGGAAACATAAAGATACCGAAGCCCAGCGCCAGTAGCGCAAACAGAGAACAAACAAAATCAATATTTACATTAAATAATGCCTAGACAGGCACTTTGAGTGTTTCTCTACTATTAGAAAATCGGGAAATGGACCCTTTGGAAGTAAGGAAAAATGTCGTGTGCAGTGTAAACCTCAAATACGATGGGACAGACCAAAGTTATTATAACAAGTGAAGCCGAAAATGTGGCTTTTAAATTGATTTTATGACAGACGGATGAACACATAAAAGCAAAGGGCAGCAGGCGTTTTGGTACCGCTAAGCAGGACAAAAAGGCGTAAAATCTATTTCAGTGTAAGTTGTACAAAAACTATTATAACATCAAAGTTGACACAAGTACTTTATTTCTGTCGAAATTTAATGTTCGAATACACCGGATCTCGCCTATTATGTTGAAAGCAAATCTTAGGTTGGCTAGCTCTAAATAAGTATGCTTCCTTATTCAACGTGTATGCCATTTTTTTAGTATACAGTACAACTACATACCATTTTCTAAATATTTCACTACCCTGATATTACAATTTTAGCGATATATCTCCTTTTTAATTCTAACGAAAAAAGCAATAACTTACTTTGATTGATTGACTTTAATAGCCAGTTGCGTTTTCTGAAATGCTTGCAATTAATCTGAAAACAAAGCAGTGATTTCTTATCGTCAATCTTTTATCTACTCATATGCAGGTCTGTCTCAAAAATTAACTACATAGTGATTGGTCTCATAATTTTTCGCATAACCCTCCGTCAGCTAAACTATGAGCACATTGAAGTCCTTTAGATGAGTAAAAGTGATAAAACATGTAAAAATGACCAAACATGTAACATAAAACATTATTTATCCTCGATTCTAACCAAGAAATATAAAAGTTTTAAACAGCAGAGGAAGCATTATATATAATCTGGAAAGTAGATCCCTCGTGAACAATGCAAACAGTGCAAATTGCAGACTCGGTCTGATTGAGCCTGTTCATGAGCAGTAATAGAAAAATGCAACACTGCCCACGCCCCTAGCACCGGCTTAAGCAGTATCAATCTTCAAATCAAAATGAGTTGAAATCAATGATCCCGAAAGACCAGAAAATATAACAACACTGATATGATGTCGGGGCGACTTTTTACGGCTACCACACATCACTTAACACCCGCTGTTGTGAAGTAAATATAATCTGGAAAGTAGATCCCTCGGAAGCACCGAGAACAGTGCAAACAGTGAAACTTGCAGACTCGTTTTGATTGAGTCTGTTCATGAGCAGTAATGAAAAATGCAACACTGCCCACGCCCCTAGCACCGGCTTAAGCAATATTCAATCTTCAAATCTAAATGAGTTGAAATCAATGATCCCGAAGGACCAGAAAATATTCCAACACTGAGATGAAGTCGGGCGACGTTTTACGGCTGCAACACAACACTTAACATTCGCTGTTGTGAAGTAAATATAATCTGGAAAGTAGATCCCTCGGAAGTACCGCGAACAATGCAAACAGTGAAAATTGCAGACTCATTTTGCTTGTATAGGGTTCAGTCTTAATAAAAACTCTATATAACTATCAATAGCAAAGAAGTACATGATTGTATATTCTGCTTTGATCTTCAAGAAGGAAACCTGCGTTTTCTATAAACATTTATTACACCATTCGGTTTCCGTATGTCTCCCTGTACTTGGAATTAGTCAGCTATTATTTTGCTTTGTTGCATTCTATGCTTCCAAAGGATCTTCTTATAGATTTTATTACCAAATAATAACTTGGTTATTTAGTCGTTATATGATCAGACCACCTCCAAAGCATGTAGAAATACCGGTATATAAGCCACACCATGAGAAAACCAATATAGTGCATTTGCGACCAGCATGGATCCAGACAAGTCTGCGCATCCGCGCAGTCTGGTCAGGATCCATGCAGTTCGCTAATGGTTTCTCAAATTGCAATAGGCTTTGAAAGCGAACAGTATGGATCCTTACCAGACTGCGCGGATGCGTAGGCTGGTCTTGATCTATGCTGGTAGCAAACGCCCTATGTTAGTTTTCTCATGATGCGGCTCAATAATATTATATGTATTTGCCTCTTCTGTCAGAATCTTTCTAAACTAAATTTGTGCCAGACTACCATGGATCTCCACGGATCTATATCATTAACGCTAATTTTGTTCCCCGGAAACAGCATACGAGCAAGAAAGTCACGTTTTAAGATTACACATAGACAAGATCTGTAGCTATCATTTTCAATGGCGTCTAATTTAACGGGAAGAAATCATTATACTCATTTAATCTCGTTTGCTTGAAGAGGCTTACAAGGGAATGGCTTCAGACATACATTACAGTATCATTTTTAGACAATTTCACACAATGTTAATAACGAGTTTCTCTGCATCAAGAAAAGATCGGCACATTTCCACTTTTCTAGTAATACAAGACCGTAATAAAGAATAAAGATATTATTGAGAGATTCTCCAGACGTCCCTGTAATACAAAATTATTCTTAAAATATTCGAACACGTGTCAAAATTTGTGATTTTTAAGTTCACATGACGGCTTGTACAAATCATGTTACAAACTCTGGTTTGAGGCGAATAAAGTTGCAAATACTGAGGTTAGTTCATGAAAGTAGCCAAACATGAGCGAATAGTTCACCGATTCTTTTTTAATATTCGCTTAAACGTAAAAGATAGATCAGAGGGTCTATACTTAGTCTATTCAATGATGATATTAGGATTTATTTAGGCTACCGTGTTACATATGATTCATGCGCTAAATTACCAAGGACACTCAGATACATTAATAACGAATATTGGTGATAAGGTCCGTTAAATCAACACGACGCCATTTTGTTTTGAAAACAAAAACTACATTTAAAATATTTTGTTAGAAAACTGCACAATCCGCGGCCAACAGACAGAAGTTAAGTAAGCATAAAACTTTCCGGTCAATGCCGTCAGTTCGTTGAATAACCGGAAGCTTGCTTTGTTTACAAACGCTGAAGGACAGATTTGAAAAAAACCTGAAAAACGTAAACAACTGGGGAATATCCAAAAGTCCTTGGAAAATCAAGCTGCAGAATTAAATATCATTATGGATTTAAAGGAAATATTGGTCTAGGAGCTGTATAGTATAACGGATAGGGATGTAATTTGGAACACAACTGGCTGGGTGGGGAAGAATTTCGACGAAAATGCTGGCATATTACGTAAGGTTGAGTTGATGTCTTGTGATAATAAACTAAGACAACAACCAACTAAATGTGCTATCGCCAGTAAAATCTACCATATGATAGTGAGGAACCGATGAAAAGTGGAGAAAAGACGTATCTGTAGCTACATTAACGGCAAGGCCAAGCAACCAAGGTAACATTTCTAGAGCATTAGATCTACTGTTATTTCTTTTGCAAAGTTTATTATAGCTAGCTTGTCCTATATAGGATTATCTAGCTGTACATGTCTCCTGTATGGCTTGAATGTTATGATACTAATAGGATACCAGCAATTATAAAGGCAAAAAAGGGAGTTAATTATAGAATATAATTCAAGGGAGATAATTTTATCTGAAAAAAAAGTTCGGCACTGTGGGTGATATAGAGAAATATCTCACTGATAGTTTTCTGTATTTCACCAGTTAGCATAAAATAAAAATGGACCTTTAAATGATATTCCTTGAAATGTTTGATTTTTTTTTTCAATATTATATACAAAAGTTTTCAATAGTTACAGTTTTGTTTTAATTTATTTGTATTTTAACACAGCCTATTCAAAACAATTAAGTTAATCGTGGTTTTAAGCTTTCACAATATTACTTTGCTAAGGATAGCTCATTACTTAAACAATTTTCGAACAGTAACAGTACATGTGTCTTTACAGCTTTATAATGATCAGGATAATTATCAATATAGCGGCTGATCAAAGGCAATTGTTCATAATTTTGAACTTTTATTTTGTACGGAATACCTCAACAGTAATAAAAACAAAGGAGTTCAATTTATAAGAATGGTGTTACAATTATTACAATCTAAAAACCATTGTTTGGAGGATGTTGTAATGGACGACCGTATAGAGAGGAAATATAGTACCTTGAGGGAGATGATCAAACGCGATACGGACACTTAGAATTGATGGAAAAAGAGGACAATAATAGATTTTTTTTTCTATTAGCCATCACACAAAGGAAGAATACAATTGCAGTCATAGAATTTCTCCTAAATGTTTGTATTTCCTGCGCAAATTCCAACGTCAGTATTTTTCAACTAGAAATTTAATTCATCCATGTTGTTCTCAAACTTCATCTCATTTTGTCTCAAAATAAATGCAGTTAAATAACGAAATAATCAAAGGTAAAAAATAAACTATGTAAAATAGAATCAATCTTCATTTTCAATCTCATAGTTTTAGTTACATCAACCAATGTCACTTCTTGCTGTATAATATTTCTATTTGAGTAAGTATATTTTCTTTTTTTTTTTTTTTTTTTGGAGCATTTGACCAGTAAACATTATCTTTCATCAACAGTGTTTCAACAGAAAACTTAAAAACATACATTTGTAACACAAGTGCACAGCTCATTAAAAATTTTGTTCCATATTCTTAGTTTCTTGTCTGTAGTTTAAGCCATGGTCATCATTCTTTGATCATGGAAAAGTTGTGAAAAGCGTCTGTGAAGTGTTGAATTTTGTCATTATCACTTCTTCCGAACCTGAAAAAGAAATCATACAGATTTTTGGTATACGTTCAGATAATTAACCCGTCCCACTAGCAACATTTACCATGACTGATAAAAAGGAACATTTCAGATTAAAGTATAATATTATACATGTAAATAAATCTATGCAAATATCCAATCTTTTTTTTTTCTGAACATCTATATTAAGGCAAATTTAAATAAAGTTTGTAATAACTAGGAACAGCATTTTATCTCCATACTGCAGTAAACTTAAACTGAAACTAAAAATTAACCTAACTGTTACTTAGAATATGAAGCATAGACGGAACTCAGAATGAATACCATGGTATCGCAACACAGATCGATAATTAAGAGCAATATTGCCTGCAAAAATGTCATTGAGTATTATTAATTGTAAATGTTTATTACTGAATTTAAAGTCTTTTCTAAGTGTTGTTTCTACCAAGGAATTATTTCTATACGCCCGAAGGGACGTATTGTGTTATAGCCCCGGTGTCCGTCCGTCCGTTAGCAATTTCGTGTCGGCTCTGTAACTCTTGAACCGCTTGAAGGATTTCAATGAAACTTGACACAAATGTTCACCACACCAAGATGACGTGCAGAGCTTTTATTTCGGATGACTAGCTTCAAGGTCAAGGTCACACTTAGGGGTCAAAGGTCATATGTGTGTTTCGTGTCCGCTCTGTAACTATTGAACTGCTTGAAAGATTTCAAAGAAACTTGGCACAAATGTTCACCACACTGAGACGACGTGCAGAGCGCTTGTTTCGGATGACTAGCTTCAAGGTCAAGGTCACACTTGGGGGTGAAAGGTTATACATGACTTTGCTGTGACCGCTCTGTAACTCTTGAACTGTTTGAAGGATTTCAAAGAAACTTGGCACAAATGTTCACCACACTGAGGCGACGTGCAGAGCGCATGTTTTGGATGACTCGCTTCAAGGTCAAGGTCACACTTAGGGGTCAAAGGTCATACATGACTTTGCTTTGTGTATATTGCTCTTCATTGCAGTGCTCTTGTTTTTATTTGGCAGATCCCTTTTTTGTTTTCTTACAATATTTTTTTTTTATTACTTCCTTTTTTTGTTACTATAAATAGCTTATTTTGAAACTTTTTTATTATTGGCCGTAAGGAAAAACACTTCTATGTGGTACAACATGGATGGTACATCCAATTTTTAGATGTATTTTGACATAACTTTACCTGGTAAGACTTAGATTTTTTTGGAATTTCTTCTTTTTGTTGTTCCTGTCCTTTTGGCTTCAAAAGTCAAGTTCTTTAAATTAAGCTCCCATGATGTAACCCTTCGGGCGTATATTGTCCCGCTTGGCGGCGCTCTTGTTCAGTGTTTTCGTGAAAAAGTCCTACTTAAACTTCCGCTTTGCAGCATTTGATATGTTGTACATTTCATTACCTAGCAGACTCAATCAAACCAAGTTTGTTTTACAGCGTAATAGGTGTCAAAAAACAACAACTCTGTTATAATGTTCAATCATGGCAAAGTTTAAGCACTCAGATCTCAGATATCTGTAGACATATTTTCTGAAAATCTTGCTCATCATTGTTTATATTGGATCGGATTGACCTGCTTTGATAAATATCAATCCTGTTTTGTAAAATATCAAATGCTTACTGATAGTTTCTGGGGACAAGATGTTTTAAACAATTCTAAATAATAGCAATGTATGGAAACTAGTCCTGTCTTCCAGCGAAAACGAAAACCTCTACAACACGTCTGCGAACTTGTTTTCATTGGTTTCTGAAAGGTTTTCCCTGTTGTGACAACATGAATTTTCAGGGATTCACTTTATAGTTGTATTTAATATAACAATTATTCCTCTTGAGCTGTATAAGAATTGGCCATACTGCATTAGAACAGATGCCATTAAGAGCAGTTGTAAAAATATTAGTAAAACAGTCATCGGATAAAGACCGGCAATAACATCTCACCTAGTCCGAAGATCTAACGTTATTCATGTAACACGTTTTAAAGGAAAAGATTAATGTTATATTTGTCTGATTTTTATATAAGATATTAATAATTTTATGGCCAGCAAGTTTTAACACAAATTGTGAGTTCAAAATACTCAGATTTTCCATTCGATACTCAGACTATCCATTCGAGATGCCATAAATTATTTACATGGAAATGTAACTGGCTTTACAAAGAAACTATTAGCAGATACCTCTGTAGTTTTACTATAACTGATACAAAACTCCTAATCTCCCTTTAGCATATATATTTCAAAGAATTGCAATGATAACTTACTGTAAATTAAGGCATAGTGCATCAGTTTTTAGAGATACTTTCGATAATCTGAATTTCGATTATCAGCTAGTCTACCAAAGATAATTTTAAAAACTTCCGCAATAACTTCTCTTGCTGTTCCAAAAGTCAATCATACGAGGACAGGAATGATGTTAACCGCAATATTTCGAGACTTGTTCCTCGTTCGAGACTAGTGGATTCACGACTGGTCTCGTGCAATATCTTCTACTGTTTACGTTACATCTTAAACATTAATTATAACATAACGTTTAACCAGCTTGCATATATTTTAACGTATAAATAAAAAAAGTACAATGATATATTTTCCTAATAATAATTAATGTTCTCCCATAATCGGTGAGATGACGGTTATTGAATACTCATGGATTTCGTTTAATAAAAAGACAGTAGAACAACTAGTTATATTAGAGTATTTCATCAACATATTTCATTTCATCGGCCGTCTATATTTATGGAAGGTGCCTTCTCATTTATGAATCCTTGTATAACAATATTTTAAATAAAATATTTTCAACTTATATCCTGTATAATTCTATATAAAAATATTTTAAACAAAATATTTTCAACTTATATCCTGTATTATTCTAAAGTTATATTTTTCTTAGGTAAACGTTCACATATTAATTGCTGTTATATGTCTATAGTCTACAAATATCACAGTCCTACATTTTAATACTTTTAAATTCAATTCTATCAACAGATATACACCACACTTACTTTATTACCTCTATAAATTTAACGCCCTTGTCGTATTCATCAGATTAAAAATATCTTACTTTTCCCATTGTTGAACAGGAAATATTCGTGAAGATATAGTTATCACTACTTGTGTCCACAAGCATACGTTTTTCTTTCCATTGCCTCCTTTTATCAGTTGCAGTTTTCTTCTTATTGAACATAGCAGTTTTGACATTATTCGTTCTACATAGTACTTTAAACATTTATAATTTTGTATTCCATTTCAGCATTTGACATCTACTACTTACCAACATCTTTCAATATCAAAAAATATCACAGGATAATGAAATCATGAACGTCTCCGGCAAAATGACTTTAGAAATAAGCTAACTAAATTAAATACTGTATTTACAGTAATTATTTGCCGGATGGATCAAGAAACCATATAAAAAATAAAATAAACCTTATCTGGAGTAAAGAACAGAGTAGTAAAAATTTTCTATCTCAAATATGACATTGCTCTTGTTTTGAATATAAGGTAATTAGCTATAAGAGAAATCATTTATTAGAGTCTGAGTGAAAAATATAGACATATTTGCCTTATTAGTAATACTAACTGAAATTTGTAATCGTTAAATATACTATGTGAGATGTGAATAAATGTTATGTTGGAATAAAGTCAAATACGCGTATCTTTCATTGTTTGTTCCCAATACGCTTTTCATGGAATTGCACTCTGTGCACCATTGCGAGTTCCATGTACACCGCCGTATGAACACATCTGCGTATGTCTTCCAGTTGTAACATTATGCAAATGTTCCGTTCTGTTCAACCCGGGGATAGACTGTGTGGACTATAGCATGCCTTTCTACTACCGTCCATAAACAGACTGAAACAAACAGAGCCTGCAATATTTTCAGTTTTGTCTAGATGGGCAACCTGTGGACTTTCCACTTGTATTGTAATTATATTTAGAAGTTTGCTTTATATTTCATGATAACAATATTCTTAACTTTGTTTCAGTGTAAAGTTCAGTGTTATAAGATATAGTCTGTCCTCATAATATGGCAAGTAATATGAAAGTTAGCCAGGTATGTCAGAAGCTGTAGGTTGAGAAGAAACTACTTGTTCAAGTCTTCCTCTAAACACAGTTTTAACTTGCAGCTGACATGAACCAAAAATATCAGAACGAAATTTCCTATATAACACTTTTACTGACAAAAAGAACCTGCTTAATAATTAAGATCACGCAAACCATCTGATATATACAATGTCTATTACGAAAGTATTCGCGAAAAGTAATACAGTCTTGTCTCATCTCGGGTCCATTTACAAGGTCATTTTCTCCAATACGTCATTCTTAAATTAGTCTTTTCTTCAATGAAGGGTTTTCATCTCGGAACATTTGAAGCTAGAATTAATTTCATTTAGCTGTAGTCAAAGGCTTAGAATAGTTTGCCTTTCATTGCTTTAGAAGGGTATTTAATCTTGCGTTGGCGGCGCAATGGCCATTTTCTTGATTTATGTGATAGTTTTCACAGCATTGAAGGTATGTAAAGATAGCAAATGCCTCGATTTCAGTTGAATAATTTATCTTAAGATATTTACTTCATATGGATAATATCCTTAACAATGTATTTAATTTAGCTTATAATTAGAAAAGACAAGAGATAATAAACACGGAAAACTTTTACATCTTGTAGTATAATGTTACGTTTCTAATCTAGGTATTTTTCTGTTCTATAAATTATAAAACAGTGAAACTGTTACAATGAAAGACATATTGAAACGTAAAAAAGACGTACATTATATACGAAGCCCGGCTGTTCCTTAGCTCAATAGAGAGCGCATTTCTATGGATCGCGCGGTCGTGAGTTCGGTCCCAGGACAGGGCGTACGTTCTCCGTGACGATTTGATAAAAGACATTGTGTCTAAAAACATTCGTCCTCAACCTCCGATTCATGTGGTGAAGTTGGCAGTTACTTGCGGAGAACAGGTTGGTACTGATACAGAATTCAGGCACACTGAATACTAATAGGTTAACTGCCTAAAATGTTTAAAAACAACGTTAAACCCAAAAGAAACAAACACTATAAGGATATCAGACATTATGCTAGGGATTTTGCCCTAAGTTCAATGCTATTTCTTGACTTCAATAGCTGATAGTTTTATATAATAGCTTCAAATACTGATAAATAAGTTATATTCCTATCAAACTGTCACAAAAAATAGTTTTATTTCATATTCGTTTTCTTGAAATTCGATTATTTTTTATATAGTTAAATGACCCGATAATTAAGGGTCATAATTTTGAAAAATTTAAAATGTGTATGTTTAGTTAAAATAAGCATTGGCATTTAAGGTATGTCTACTATGAAATATTTTAACACAATAAATAAACTTATACCATGCAGATTATCAGTTTTATTGACATTTTTGAAAATAAACAAAACGGAAAAAATAAAAGTGAAACAAAACTTTTGGTCCCTAACTGTACTTCAGTTATTTCCACCCGAGTGCCTATGATAACTGATGCATTGATCATAGCCTATTGTTTGTTTTCTATACATCTATTGCTATACTGTATTTATACACATGTATACAATACTGACCGGGCATTATGTTGAGGATTATTATTGAATACATGCAGTGGTGTAGCTGGCCATACATTAGCGTAGTTTGCCTATTTGAGCTGAAACGGAGGGGTACAGGAGACTTTCTATTCCACTGTAGGTTCAGGGATGCCTTACTTTTAGCATTTTATATCAGTGGAACAGAACTTCACTAGCTAGTAGAACTTCACTAGCTAGTATCAACATTTATATAGATATTATTGGGGAGTCTGTGTTAGTTCTTTGACGTCCTTACTAGTATTTCGGTTGGCTTCAAAATAAGTTTCAGACGTGTGAGCGAATTGATATTAATTCTGGGGGTGTCAGTGTTAGTTCTGGGCGAGTCAGTGTTAGTTCTATGTGTGTCAATGTTAGTTCTGGAAGCAACTGGGTCAGTTAAGGAGATGGTGTTTGGTGTAGTTCTGTTAGGGTATAGGATGCTGGATCGAATAAAAGGAAATGTTGCTCTTAAAATGCATTCTAGGTTCGCTTTAATTGTGTCCTACAAAAGGTAAAAAAAATGCACCAAAGTGGCACTATTCCCAAAGAAGTTCGTCTGTATTTCTTTGTCATGTTTACGTTGAAGACATATATGTAATATGTCTAAGCCACTTGCTTGGTTCTTGACTTACGACAGACGCAGTTGTCTCAATCCTGATGACACTCAGTCGACGGTCTTAGACTATCAAGAGGTAACAGATCTGATTGAAAAATTCATAAGATATATTTATAACGATCTGTCTGCTTTCTAGCTTGACTTTCTATGTCCACTATTTATTTAGTTTACTGTGCTTGAAATATTTACAAAAATTAATAAAGCTGTAGATATGTCAGGTTTAGGAAACACATGCAATAAGTGTCAAGTATTTATGTAAAAATTTATTTGCTGACACCCTGTACGTAGTGTTTTTCAATTTAAATTTAAACACTTTCCCCCCTGTGACCAAGTACCATTTTTTGCAGCATATGTATATAATAATGATTTAAAAAGGCATGTGAAATATTTTGTTGCGTCACTGGGGGGAAAGATGATTAAAACGTAAAAATGATTTATGTTCATATTCTAATAGAAAAGATAATGAGAAATGTCTACAAAGTCTTCTTTTTTGTTTATAAACTTGTAAAACTAAGTCGCATTTATCAAGAAATGGTCTTCAACTGTCGTAACTATGCAATTTCAGAAGTCTATCCCTGTGTCACTTTTTCGTTAATCGGATAGGCAATCTGAATAGGAAAATGTCCAAGGTCCTTACACGAACTGTCACCTACTGCTCTAGATCGCATGTAAATATACTGTGTCAGCTCTGAGAGGTTTCTTTTTACTTCTTTTTTAAATTATTAAGATATAATCTCTTTTTTCTGTTACCTTTTGTATGACGTGGATGCTCTTTTATAAGAAAGTGAATGCACGTTTTGGGTATAATTTCGGAGAGAATTTATTTCACGATTTCAATTTATTTTACTATTCTTAAAAAGTAACGTTATACCGGTATACTTAATACACATGTTGTCAAAAACATAAATTTTATTTTCATTTGTGGAAAAGGATTCTGGATTTTGTGTTTATTTTGTTTTCAGTAAAAATGATATCCAAGAATCGTTAGGAAAAACTATATGTAAACATTTAACACCATGTTGCCAAAAACATAAATATTATGCTCAAAGAAGGATTCTGGATGTTGTGTTTATTTTGTTGTCAGTAAAATACGATAGTATTTTAGAATCAGGAAGGACTATATGTAGACATTCTGTACCATCGATATTCGTGTAACAAAAACAATACGCAGGTTTCAGTTAAATCACTGTTAAAGGTTTGCTTTTTTATAGTTTTTTTATATATGTGAGTAATTTCAAATTAACATTACATTAAGCTAAAAACTGGTGTTCCCTGGCCTTTTATGCCTTCACACATTTATTTCCGAGGAATATATAGCATTGTTGCTGTCCATACGTACGTACGTTCGTTCATCCTAACGTCCCAAATTATTGTGTGTCCAACTCCTCCCACAGTATTGGCCTGATTACAAATTATTTGATTAATGTAGCTTAATTCACCATAAATGTATGAATGAAGGAAGGCTGAATGATTTCTTGTATCTAAAATTAAATTTATTGAATGTCTAGTAGACATTAAACATTAAAAATTATAACTCCAAGCCAGATGTCAAAATTGTTAAATGTTATGACCAACTCATGAATTGGCAAGAGTTGTAAATAACAGGCTCAGTAACGGGGATGCATTTGTTGACTTTAACAGTGTTAGGTATTCAAAATGAATCCACCTAAACATAAAGTAACTTTTATCTCCAGTGTCACGGATTTATTTTCTCGCAGACATTTATTGATACGTTTCGCTTTGTATGAAACGTCACATATAAACATTATCTGGCAATCCTGAAAAATATTAAATAAGCGCCAGTCTATTCGGTACACGAAACAATCATTTTGTCAATTCTTCTCGGAAATGCATTGACAGTGACAGGATGCTGGAAACAACATTTACAGCAACTATAGAGCAAACTCTTGTATTCGTTTACATTACATTTATTTTGCCACTGATGGCATTTGCAATCAGAATCAGGAAATGCGGTTACTGCTTCCGGTTTTATGAACTCAAAATGCGCACACTTAACTACCACTATTTTAAAACTATCAAATAACATGTATTTATGCAGCTAATGGACAGATTTGGAGTTGTAAAGGGATTTTTTCAGCAGCATGGGAACGGGTGTTTACATTAGATAAGGAAAGTAGTGTAATAGATAATTCATTTGAAATACTGAAGCTTTTATAATGCTGTTACTTTCTTTTTGATAATGTCTAACATTACTGAAGCCGCATAAATAGTGTAGACAAATATGTTAAAAGTACATGTGACATGTATAGGTAGTTCTGCACATTCATTACGCCACATAGAGCTTGTCTTTAATTATTCCGTCCATAATTGAAAACTTTTGCTGAAGTCCTCCGCTCCTCAATTTCAATCTATATCAATATAAGCATACTTAATCAGTCTTTTATCTGTCCATTAAACAAATTTATAAGTCTTTAAATCCTTTTCCTCAACGATCAAATGAGAACAGAAAGAAAGACAAGTGCATTTGATTTTAATTCCCAAACATTTGCAATAAGTAATTGATTTATATTTACATTAATGCAGTTCATACATAATCACGTATAAAGAATTTATATCATAAGTGCCTGTGACACTCATCTTGTCCTATGACCTGGTTATATGTGGGATTAATATCTAAAACAAAGGGATTCGCTTTTGGCAACCATTTTTTGCTACTTTTTGCCAAGATAACCATATTTGGTGTAATTTGGTGATGATGTTTTGGCAAATATAGGTTCTACACGTATACTGCAATTTGCTTCATTGAAGGCCAGTAACATATGATAAATTAAAATATCCTATCTACTCTTATTGCATTAAATATAGGCCATTTTCACCAGTCACACGTAAATTGGTTATTGAATGTCTGTAGTACGCATAAGTAACGGCTATAACTTTCTTTTACTTTAGAACAAAATCAAATCAGTCTGGCTTTGTGCTGAATTTCATTACGTGTCTGAGACAACGAGCTTTAGGGAAAACTATTCTGATATTGTCACAAAAGACACTTGCTTACGTTTGTCAGCAGCTCTCGTTTATGAGAAATAGGAAAGTCACATTGTTTACATTGAATAAAAACTGATTTGCATAATTGTATATGAAATATAGTGGTTCATGTCTTACTATATTTGTAAGTAAATAAGTTCCTGTTACGTTAGAGACTTCACAATCTTTGTAAACGAAGCATGTCTTCCGTTGATGTTCCGTTTGATTTTCAGTTTAATTAAAACAATCCGGCTTTGTTGGTTCAAATGCGAAACAAAAGCTATCTTTACTGAAATTTTAAAAGTGATCTTGACCTACAAGCATAAATCATGTACACGACACATTTTCTCATCATTGGGAAATTTGTGTGCAGTATATTTATTTATTTATTTGGGTTTTACGGCGCACCAACACAGTATAGGTTATATGTCGCCAAACAGGACTACAAATTTTGGTTTCACATCTCATTTACATCGAAAGAAAAACATGAGGTATAGAATCAAAATTTGCATACCTGCTCGAATCACAGAGTTACTGCAAACCCAAGTGTTAAGACCCTATTAGTCGCCTCTTACGATCATGCAAGGGTAAAGCAGTGGTTCCAATTCTTTTCATACACAGATCGTCCTAGAAACACATGGGGCATTAAAGATAATCCATCAATACACATAAAAGATATGGAGCTGAATCAAAATTTTGCTTGACCTTCAATAGTGACCTTGACCTTTGACCGACAAGCATTAGTCACGTACGTGCATTATCTGCTATCATATTGTCCTCTATATACATGTCAAGTTTTATGAACTAAACTTGATAACATTTCTTGACTTTTGACCGACAACCATGGGTCATGTGCGCGACAGATAGTCTAATCAAGGGAAATAATAAATAATAATAATTTCATTTAGTGCAATGAAAAGTTATGGGACAGAAACAGATTTTTACATGACCCTAAACAGTCGCCTTATTAATACCCTTTCACCTACAAGCATAGATCATGTACACGCCACATTATCTCATCATGTGGAACGTTTGTGTTTACCACTAAGATAATCCATCAATGCATATAGAATAGAGAAAAGTGAAAACTTCACAGGTCGCTCAACACGACAAAAACGAAAATGTTGCAGGCTCGGTTTGATTGAGCCTGTTCATGGACGGTAGTGGAAATGCATGCTACCGTCCACGCCCTCTAGCCCCGGGTTGAGCAGAACTCAACATTTACACATGCTAAAAGTACAAAAAGCAATTTAGAGACATCCGCAGATGTATTCAAACGGTGGTGAACATGGAACCTTCCATGATACACGTGTTGCGGCGTGTAATTCCATGAAGAGCGGCGTTTGGTCCCCAGATAAAGTAAAGGGTTTGCCCCAAACGAGAAAACAATGGGCAGAACTAAGAAGTTATAGAGCGGAAACAATTTCTTCTTGACTTTGAGTAGTGCCCTTGACCTTTAACCTACAAACGTTAGTCATGTACGTGCATTATCTACAATCATATTGCCCTCTATACCCATATTAAGTTTTATGAACTAAGCTTGAATACTTTTCGAGTAATTGCAGGATCCAGATTTTTGGATGGACAGGCGGACGGAGGACATAACCGGTAGGGGAATAATAAGCGCAGTGTTAATGTATCTATATATACCTTGCATGGAATTTTTAAAGACTATGGTGAGGTCGTTTTTGACTAAGTATATTAGAAAATGCATTCAGTGAACAGTTCATGATCCTTGATAACATGTTTTATGGAATGCGTTTCTTTACTCAGCTTTATAAGCCATTTTTTGTTATTCTATTCCTGTATTTTACATTTAGAGCATCAAGTCCTTAATATTGTAAAATGGCTAGATATTTCATACTGAAATAACAAGGCGGAATATTGAACTATTGCATGATAGAATACCACATATCATAACGTCTCAACGTAATACAAGAAAGTTACAAATTGCAAATAAAAGAGATTTGATCACAAACTTTCATGATGTATAATATCAAATGGATTCATGATAAGTTATAATTACAGTTATTAGGTTTCGGGAACATCCAGAATTATTTTACAAGGGAAAGGTGGCATTTCCTCTACGTAATGGCAATAGTTGTATAAATGTCGTCCCCAATGAGTGTAATATTTAAGAAAGAAAATCCTTGTCTTATAGCACATGCAAGTGCTGATAAAACTCGATAAAACAAATGATTTCGGGCCTCCGGTAGGAGAATAACAGTTTTACTAGCAGGCAACAGTGAACTTTGCCATTTTATAATGTCATAGAAGTATCGGTTTAATTGGGAGGCCCGTGTTTTAAGGTTGAAATATAATCCTCAAAGTGACCATTCTGCTGCATAATCAGAGGTTAATACTTGATCAATAGTCCGTAACGTTTGTTCAAGAAATGCGCAGTGGCCTAAGAGCTGTAGGCCCGACGGACATTATTCTTTCTGGAGGCAGTTATAATTCTGTATCCGGGACAGGCAACAAGTTAATATGCCAACCGGCAACCGTCACTGATTAAATTTCATAGGATAGATTTCATCATTGGATCGGTTTGAAAATAAGTGCCGTCATATAAACTACGTCGTCAAGATATAGGCATATTTTGTGTTGAGATGACCGGGGATAGTTGTTACACGTGATAAGTTGTTTCTTTGCAAGTAATTAGTTGATGCCGTTGTATATGACATCTCATATGACACGTATATGTTGACATGGACAGTCGCCATCTTTTAAATGAAAAACGTAGGTAAAATTTGATGTCTTTATAACTTTTTTGTTTAACGTTTACATATTTAACGGGAGATTTGATTGAACATGGAGTGACCAAGATAATATTTTGAGCGATCTATCCGATCCGTAGTTTTAGAAATTGGTATGAGCCCAATGGCTTTCTGCCGATACGTAAAGCAAGCACAAGTTTTGGGGTCACGTGATTTGCGAATAGGATATCGCCTAAACGAGTATCTTCAACGGACCAGGAAAACGTTTTACAAGACTATATCATAAGGGCAGCAAACATTTAGTTTGGTTTATCACCCAAGGATGTTAGAGTCCTAGCATATGAATGAGCTCTTGAATTCGGATGAAAAATGCCTAATCAATGGAGCCGCGATTAGTCTGCCGAACCTGACTGGTTTTCTAAAACGTAATCCGTCTCTTTCCATTCGGACACCAGAGGCCGCTATCCAGCGACAAGCTTCAACAGAGCCAATGTTGATAGATTATTCAGAAAACTTGAAACAGTGCTAGAAAGGGAATACATTATGACATATGACATTTGGAATGTCGACGAAACGGGTATCACAACGGTACAGAAACCGGCAACTGTCGTAGGTCTAAAGGGGGTTAAGCAAATAGAGGCACTAACGTCTCAAGAAAGAAGCACGCTCGAAACAATGTGCGCAGCGGTGAGTCCAACAGGAAACACTGTTCCAACAATGTTCGTCTTTCCCCGGGTGAAATGTTGCAATCACTTCATTCGTGATGGACCTGAAGGCTATACTGGTGCATCGCATTCGTTTAGGTGGATGCCTTCTGAGAACTTCTATATCTTCATACAACATTTGCGAAGACTGAAAAACCGAGCAATGAACATAAAGTACTTTTGCTGCTAATCACCATTCCCACATAGGACTGTCCATTACCAAATTTGCCAAGGACAATTGTATCGTAATGCTGTCCTTTCCGAATGATTGCAGCCACAAATTACAGCCACTGGATTGCTCTGTATTTTGGTCCCTTCAAGAGGTACGTTTCTACCATTCAAGGCACGTGGATGGGAAACAACCGAGCCAAGACCATGCATATGTCCATCTACGACTTCATAGGGGATCACCAGGGATGCGTGACCCAGGGCAGCGACACAAGCCAACATTACAAATGAGTTTACGGTACAAATGTAGATATAAATTTAGTTATAAAACTTGGTGTACCTTAATTGCACACATAAATTGCAGTAAAACCTTTTCGGTAGATAACGTTGTATCTATCTCCATTTTCGTATAATCTCAGTGACGTGACTTTAAATAACGTAAACCAATGATATCGCCGAAACCTAAAATTAATTTGTTCTTTCGTTTGAACATACCAGAAGGTGCATTTTTACACATTTATGTAATTATTGCCTAATAAACAATACTTCGTCGTTATTAGGCGTAGTTATATACCACTCAGGCCTCCGTGGTGAATTACTTTCAAATAAGTGTTTATTAGTCGATTTAATAATGAATGATTTAGTATACATGCGATGATTACACTCTATGTCAGGTTTCCAGTATCCATCTTTTAAATAGCGGTGTCTTTAAGGACGGCTTACGTGACAGATCGGCCTGAACGTTACTCGAAGTTATCTGTGTGCGGTGGCGCCAATACCAAGCCTGTTGATACTGTCAGTCCTCCGCGAGGAGAGAAGTCACAACCAGCGGAAACACATTTTCAGGATTGTACTGAAACTGAAACTGTTTGGAAATTAGCCAAAGAAGCTTCACAATCAAGAGGAGACATTATGCAGTTATTGTCCTTCGATTATTCAACATTATTATACTACAGTACCATTTCAAGTCCAGGGTATTCCTTACCAACCACCAGCTTGAATTCATCGGAACATCATGCCGTTGGAAAGCTTCACCCCCAAGAGGAGATACACACATTGTCTTCATGTTCTGGTTGAATGATTTTTCACTGAGTTATTGCCCTTTTAGTATTCAACATAGTATACTTTAGAACAACCTCTTGTCTGGAGTATTACTCAGCAATCACTCACATGAGTTATTGCCATTTGATGATTCAACATTAATATACAACACTGGCTGGAATTCATCGAAACTCTCAAAAGGAAACTTCACTCACAAAAGGAGATACGCATAATATCTTCAAATGATTTTCATTGAATTATTGTCCTTGAATTATTCAACATAAGTAAATTATAGTGCAATCCTAGTCAGGGGTATTAGACATTTGCGAATTAAGTCTACGTGGACTGTGAACACCTAAGACGATCGATATTTCAAGGGGACCGTCTCAACATGATAATTTTAATTTACTTTTAGTAGGAAAACATTCCTATAACGATGGTAAGGTCTGGCTTATTATGTCATCGAAAAGGATAAGATTTGGATTTGTCTTTCCGTCCGTCTGTTCACCAGAGAAATGTTTTGTTATACATATCGCGCAAAAAGTATTTGTTCTAGCGTCCAAACACTTTCCTGAAATGTTCTTTAATATTTTAAGTTGCGCATTGCGTCAAAGTTAAAAAGATGAGCCAATCTGATCGCAATGTATCCGTATTCCATCGTCGTCGTCGTCCGACATGAAAAAATTTAAACTGGGTCAGCTGGAATCAAAATGTAAGTCAGTATGAAATCATTGTAAAAACTGTGGAAAACGTAAGCTTGCGTCTCTATTCCTTTGTTGTTACTATACGCCCGAGGGGACGTATTTTGGGATACCACAGTGTTCATCTGGCTGTCTGTCTGTCTGTGTGTCCGTCTGTCTGTTAGCAATTTCGTGTCGACTCCGATCTGTAACTCGCGAACCCCTTTAAGTATTTAAAACAAATTTGACAAATGTTCTCCACATCAAGACGACGTGCTGAGCACCTGTATCAGGTAGCTTGCTTCAAGGTCAAGGTCACACTTATGTGTCAAGGCCATATGACTTTGTTTTGTGTCCGCTCTGTAACTCTTGATCTGTTTGATGGATTTTAAAGAAACATTGCATCAATGTCCACCACATCGAGACAAGGTCAATGTTACACTTAGGGGTGGGGTCAAGGGTCATATAACTTTGTTTCGAGTGCGATGTATAACTCTTGAACTGCTTGAAAGATTTTAAAGAAACTTGGTACAAATGTTCTGTAGAGCTCATGGCTCGCTTTAATACTTTTGGCGATATGTATAGCATAATTTCTCTCTGATGGACAGAAACACGGAACAAGAGCTGTCCGTAAAACAGCGCGCTCGCCTTTTCTCAGTGCTTGACTCTGAAATAGAGCTTTGCCAGTCAAAATGTTCCAAGTTAAAACGGGACATAACTCTGTCAAAATTCAGATCAGAGTACTGGGGATTGTTTTTCCACGTGTACACTTTGAAAGTAAAAAAGTATTTTAAGTTTCAAGTCAAAAGCTTTAATAGTTACAGAGATATTTGACTTTATCAAAACTTTTAACAAAAAATTCTAAGTTAATAGGGGGCATAATTATGTCAAAATTCAAATCAGAGTTATGGGGATTGTTTTTCCTGGTGTAGACTTCGATACTAAAGAACTATTTTCAGTTTCAAGTCAAAAGCTTTGATAGTAACAGAGGTATTTGACTTTATCAAAAACTTAAACCAAAAATTCTAAGTTAAAAAGGGGCAAAATTATATCAAAATTCAAAACAGAGTTATTGGGATTGTTTCTCCTGGTGAAGCCTTCGATATTAAATAACTATTTTAAGTTTCAAGTCAAAAGCTTTGATAGTAACAGAGATATTTGACTTATCAAACAAAAATTGTAACCAAAAATTCTAAGTCAAAAAGGGGCATAATTCAGTCAAAATTCAAACAGTTATGGGGATTGTGTTTCCTGGTGTAGGCTTCGATAGTAAATAACTATTTTAAGTTTCAAATCAATAGCTTTAATAGTAACAGGGATACAGTCAAACCTGTGTTAAAGACCGCCTCTGAACAGAGACCACCTGGCTCTAAGGACCACATGTTTTGTTTCCCATTGTAACATTTACAGTGTATTTTAACCTGTGAATAAAGACCACCTCCCAATAAAGACTTTTTGAATTTTGGCTCTCCCAAGGGTGGTCTTTATAGACAGGTTTGACTGTATTTGACTTTATCATAAACTTTAACCAGTAATTTTAAGTTAAAAAGGGACATAATTCTATCAAAATTCAAATCAGAGTTATGGGGATTATTTCTCCTGGTGTAAACTTTGATAGTAAACAATTATTATAAGTTTCAAGTCAATAGCTTGGAAAGTAACAGAGATATTTGACTTTATGAAAAACATTAACCAACGGCGACGCCGACGCCGGAGCGAGTGCAATAGCTGTACTTTTTCTTCGAAAAGTCGAGCTTAAAACAGCCACATCCGAATTCATATCATCTACCGCATAGTGATGATAAAATAACCCAAACCCTATTGCCGTTATAAACTCTTTTTCCTACCGCGCATAAAAAATCTAATTAAGTTGAGACGGTCCCCTTGAAAATCTATCGTCTTAGGTGTCCACAGTCCACGTAGACGTAATTCGCAAATGTCTATTTCTCAGAAACCACTGGCTTGACTTCAGCGAATCTTTATATGATGCTTCACTTTCAAGAGGAGGTGCGCATGTTTTTTTATGTTCCGGTGTAATGTTTTTTCAATGAGATTATTCAACATTAGGAAACTCTATATATCCAGTCAGTGAATTCCAGTTTTGTTCTTTTAATAAGCAATTTATTTCTAAGAGCATCCATTGGTTTTACCAATATTCTCTTGTTTTTTCACGTGTCCTGGTCTTTTTACCATTACCTTCTTTGGTCATTAAAACGTCTGGGCGCCAGGTTAAGATACACTGCGTCCGTGCAGTGTAGACCAATGTAAAGGGAGTTTGTGTTTTTTATATTATATATTTATTTCGTTTTTGCCGAGTGTGTAATTGTAGACTTGTTTGCCAATTCGATGCACCGAACCACATATAATTCAATGTTAATGACAGACTACAGTACATAGTAATTCATCATACATCCCAAATATGTCTCCAAGCAATATATCACGAGTTAATAGTAAGTAATTTAATAATTCTCCACGCACATGCGGCTAAAGAAAAGATATTGATTATTAATAAACTCTGTAATGGCAACAAGATGTAAATTACAGTCCCTAATAGAAATATAATCTGATTTCCTTTGACCTGACAATACCTCCATATTCTGAAAAAAAAATCAGTACAAGATTGAGGAAAAACGCCATTATCCCATGAGTACTCCACGCTTTTTACGTGTTACGAATGTTATCTTAATATATTTGGGTAAATGATATATCATGTATAGTAAACTAACATTCCACTTGCCAACTAGTCCGACTATACTTTATATTGATAAGGAGAAGGCTCTATACATACAGATATGTCTCAACCGAGAAACTGCAATTGAGACGGTTATTCTGCTATTGTTAATAAAAATGTTGTTATTTTTGTCAGTTTCTCTCTAATAAACACTCGTATGATCTGTATATGGGCACACTTACCTCCAAGGGAGGTTCTAATGTTTACAGCCGACAATATTTAATAGAATTCATGCTGAGTAATATACATTTTTAACGTGTTTAGATCAATTAACTGTTTGAAATATTCAAATTAAAAAGGATATTCATTTTTGCGACTTACGTCAGTGCTGATTGGTGAAAAAACTGAAATATTCACAATGGGCAGAAATCTCTATATTCAAGATTTCTTTTAATATGAAATTGGCCTGTTACAACCGAGTAGATTAAATACTTTATCAAACCATCTTTTTAATAAGTAAGAATTCTTTTCAAAATTTATGATTAACGTTCATTTCATTTCATTTAATGTATCAATTTCAACTGCTCTGTTTATTGACAGAAGAATTGTGGGTAAACAATACGTACTTTGTTATTATAATGATGAGCTACAATTTTAGCAATAGTAATCATTTAAATCATAAAGAAGAATTGTTCTCAGATTCATCATTCTAGACTCAGAATTAAAAACGTAGATAGTATTTAATTTATCACATTCCTGTTGAAATACTGGCAGTGGGTATTTAAATAAAGCTGCCTTGTTGTTAGATGGGTTAGCCAAGTTCAATCATTTAACAATTAATCAAAAGCAAAGTGTTTGCTAGCTAGTACAAATTTAACCGTTATGCTCTGTCAGGAAATATCGAATACACGAAAGAGAGCGGCAAAGCCATATGAGCAGTCTGAAAATTTCATCAACAAATATTTAAATAAATGTTTCAATGGCTTTTATTAAATTATGTTTGAGTTATATACCCTGTAGTATATTCAACTGAATCAAAGACATAAAAATGTCGTCCCTAGGAACAAGTCTCGATCTTCTCGCAGATGGTATCTATTACAATTTCTCGCTCTTTCTAAATGTCACAGATGAAATTCATTGGACCATTGTGAAAAGAGCACAATCTAATTCAATTTAGAATACATTATTAGTCTGCGTAGTGTATTTACATGGAAGGGAGAAGAATACAAACTTCTTTCTGTGATTGTGGAACAAGAATGTTTCGCCGGGTCAAATTTTGATTATTTTCAAGATATTTACAAATCAATATTAAACATGAAGATAATGCATTTTGCTTTCTCAATAAGTTAAATGCATTTTGTGAGATCCCTATGAAAAACAAGAAAGAGATGAATAGAAATCTAATAAAATCTATAAGTCGATACTGTATATACGCTTGAAACGCAGCTCAGCAATATAGAGTTAGAGTAATAAATGTACAACAGCCCCTGCATCCCGATTCCACTGGCTTAAGCGGAGTTCTGTTTAAGTCAAACTGAATCGAGTCAATGTTAAGATGGCTATTGACGCTTGATCTAATGTGGAACGAACAGGTGATGAGCCAACATAATATTTTAATGTAAAAAGGACCGGACATAGTTAATAGGGTGAGCCACTTAATAAGAAATAAGCAGTTTATACGTTCCCTTTTTTTACCTTTCAGTGTCACAATACTAAGAAATTGTTTTCTAAATTTATAATACTGTAAAACCATATCTAAACAAACTGCAAGATAATTTATATTTTCAACACAATAATAAATGACTGCATTATGAAGTTTGTGATATATGCTCACTGCTATTATAACTTAATATGCACTTATTACCTAAACAATTGTAAAGAAACAAACATGGGACATATTAATACTTTACTAGAAGTTGACTATTTAAATGTTTGTAAAATTTCGAACAAATTCTCATTTGCCAGAATATATGCAAAAATGCATATACAAATACAAAATATACAAAATACAAACATACAAAAGTTTCCTTACCATAAATTAAAAATTATTTAAGATGTCTTCCAAATTCTGAAAATCCCAGCTTTTATTTCAGAAGGCATAGTGAATGGTGTAGAAGTACAATCATGTTGAGCTTTCGAAAAATATCTGCAAATCAAACTATTTATAACGTAGTATGGAAAATGAACTGTGTTGCAAGAAATCAAGCTGCAATCAAAGCTTTAAGTGCAACAGAACATGTTTTTTCTATTTATGATATTCTTCATAATGAAATATACAGAACTGTTGATGAAACGAAATACATAGTTTATTATATTTATTTTTTATTTATTTGAAGTAGATTTACTTCAGTTTCTTTTAGCTCAACTAGAGGGTGTGTGTATGGTATAACTTATCCAGAATAATGTCATTGCCCGGCAAATACTAACTTAGTATAACTAAGTATAATGTAATAATTACAATAAGAGACCCGATGACATTAACTGAAATCGAAATCACGTCAACAGCTTTATAAAGTATGTATATAGAGGATATTACATGAGTGTCTTTTCGTACTGAATTTATTAAACGAGTTGAATAAAATAATAAAATGCGAGGCTCTGCGGAGCATTTTATCGATTTTATTGAACGAGTTTAATAAATTTAATATGGAAAGTCACAAATGTAATATTCTTTTTATCACATTGTAGCTTTTCCTGTCGAAACATAAAAAATTTTTCTTCCCTTTACTGTAGGGATAACGCTTCTTTTTTCATGTTATACCATCTGCAGAATCCCGAGGGATTGGTAGGTGCCCGAGCCTTTTAGGGCGAGGGTACCAACGTATCCTGAGGGATTCTGCATATGTTATAATACGAAATGAACATCCGCTAACGCTATTCTAGCATGAAACGCCTAAAAACTGATAAATGAATACAATGTCACTCGACGTCATTAAATTTCAACGAAATGCGCGGGAATGTCTGCGTTGTATTTATACGTTGACGTCATTTCGTTTTGAATAATCCGTTATGGAGCCGAATGACGTTTACGCTTTGCCACGGAACGCGTATATATAAAAAGGTGTTATAACAGCACGCGAGCGCGAGAATCTCCCTGTTAACACACGTTTTCTCTCCTGTTAAAACACCCCCGAAAAGTGACAAGAACAGCAGTTTTATGCTAGAATATATAAATAGTAAACTTGACCAACGTCTCCTATACTACAAACGACGTCGACGCCAAAGCTTTATTACACTAGTGCATTATCATTTTCATGTAATGGCTTTATTACACTCCCGCGACGTCAAACATGTGATACAATATCATACACAGCTATAATGGAAGACATTCCCTTTAGACTAGTGGTACAAGAGTGATTGGAGATACTTGTTACTGGGGAAACAAAAGTGATTTGATGTTGATCACAAATTAAAAAACACCGTTACCTCTTGTATTTCGGTAATAGCAATAACATTCAAAAAGAGAATTCATTGTTAATCAATATGAGTTAGTATTTGCATTTATTACATCATTTCTTAGGATACTGCTTTTGTTTTGTTGTTGTTGTTGTTGTAAGGTTTAACGTGGCACCGACACAGAAAGAATGCCCTGTCTTTTATTGTTATATATTTAGACACACTGATGAGCCATTCACGGCGAAACTAGTTTGTGACTTTTCTATTAAAATTTAAGAAAATCTTAGCAAGCGTGTGACGTCGTTTTATAATTTTACGCCACAGGTAACAAATATTTAAGACCAGGTGGAATTTTATGCGTAACATGTTTACCCAATAAATGGTAGATACTGACAATGTTATTTCAATGAATAGGCATCTCACATTCAATCAAAGAAGACATAATCTAATTCTCTATTTCTGGCATTCGATTCAAGAAGAATACTACTTTTTCATTAA